>NC_081316.1:8490231-9740231 GCF_026419965.1 Kogia breviceps | reverse complement strand
AACTTCAGAGTCTACTCATTTAAACTCACAACATTACTACTTTAATTATAAGATTTTATAAGTACTCCCTAGAGATCTACCATTCATTCAAAACAAATAAAAGCTGGCACAGGGACTTCCCTGGCGGTCCAGTGGTTAAGACTCCGCGCTTCCACTGCAGGGGGCGCAGGTTCAATCCCTGGTCGGGGAACTAAGATCCCACGTGCCACGCTGTCAAAAAAACAAACCAACAAAAGCTGGCACTTAACTGCATGATAGGACTATTCTCAACACTTTATATGAATTGACTTGATAATCCAGCTAGCTAGCAAGTGGCAGAGCCAGAATCCAAACTGGGAATTCTGTCTAAATAGGTAAGAAATGCTTGCCTTTATCCGTGTGTCAGAATTGTAGTCAGCTTCAGTCAGAGAATACAAATTGCTACTCTGTAGTGATAGTCCCGGTTTTATCCTGGTCATTTTAGTCATGTTCCTCAGAAATATGTCCAGTTGTCTCTGCTGATTTGGACTGGCTGACCTCATTTTCACACTAGACTTTATTTGTTTTTTTTTGTTTTTTTTTTTTCCAGGGAAATATGAGCCGAGGAAATAGCTTGTTTTTCCGGAAGGTCCCCTTTGGGAAGACTTATTGTTGTGACCTGAGAATGTTAATTTGAAGATGTGGGGCAGGGACAGTGACATTTCTATAGTCCCAGATGCACAGAATTATGGGAGAGAATGTTGATTTCTATACAGTGTGGCACGCTTTTTTAATAATCATTTAATCTTGGGAAAATAGAGGTGTTTGGTGTCTGCCTTTTTTTGTTCTTTTTTCCAGCACAACATAACTTACCACTGATATTCCCCCTTTAGTTATCCTGAAACATTTTTACTCCAGATTATTTTACTTAAAGAAAGAAGTTGCGTTTACCTAAAGGTACAGGCAGGTTGTCATGCAATCTGAGTCTTAATTTAAGGCTTTGTAAAGTGAAGAGTACAATCCTGTGAAGAAAGAGAAATAATTCTGTGAAACTTAAGAAAATTAATAAGGCAAATGATATGGGAGGTTATAAGTTAACCTTTTTTTCAGTAGACCTTAAAAACTCAGCAGCATCCACCAGAATTCGTCTCCCAGTATATTCTTCTAAGCACATTTAATTAACCCTGTCTCTCATACTTCAAAGAAAGGACAATACACTGCTAATCTACCCTAGAAAATCTCTGCATGAGGCATCCATGCTTTCAGTCTGTTATTGCAAAGCAATAAATTGTATTGCCAACAACAACAAAAAAGGACAATTAGAATAAGCAAGATTTGGAAAGGAGGCATAATGGGGTTTTTTTTCCAAAAGAAATTCTTATTATCATATAAAATATGAAAAACAAATACTGCGGCATTAGTCCCCTTCTCTAAGAGCTAAGTCTTTGCCAATCCCTAAATTACGTCATTATACAGCTCTAACTGTATATAATCTTCTGTGCTTCTGTTTGTTATTTTGTTTGCTTTTTGTTGTTGCAGAAGGTGAGTGGTTTGTTTTTCATTCCTGATGACACACGTGAAAGGTATACTTGTAACTTCACGTCTGGTCACGCAGACATAAGTCCACAAGATTCTTAGGATATTGACCACCTCGCATGTCATACCCTCAGTTAGGCATGGTAGCATTCACAGGAGGGGGAAAAAGTCATTTTAGGAGGGCATAAACTTCCACTCAAACATAAAGATCTTATTTACTCAGGCCTTTTAAAAGCAGGTTAAAATGCTCTAAAATGAGAAAGCATTTGGTTTCACTTACTTAAATCCACTGGGTTGTTGCCAAATGAATAAGCACTGAATTTGCTGTTTCTCAGAACAATTTGCTACTTCCCTAACAGAGCTGCAGCACCCACAGCATTAGAGTGGGCGTGCAGGGTCTCCTCCCTCCCCCCGGGTTTAGGAATGTAGCCTGAAGCTCCTGAGTGGCTTACCTTGAAATGTCTTTGATGTCTCTCTGTCTCAAAAAGGAATGTAAATTTTATATTCTATTCAATATTATCTGCATTTGTTTTAATATAAATATGGTTTGCATTGCCTACTTTTTTTCCCCGAAAAAAATCTTGAAGTAAAGATGATCTAGGAAAATGTGCCATGTTTATTCTGTGGCTTCTGTTCTCATACACGCTACGCCTGCCTAGTTGAGAAGCTTGGCTGACTGTGAGAACCAGCCTACCACCAGCGGGCGCCAAGGCTTTGGTTTTGCATGTGAAAGTCGGGCTGTGGAAAAATTTCACCAAGGCCTGGCATTATTCAGAGTACTGGCTGATCAGTCTAACTGCATCCAAGCTCCAAGTCCCATAAAAGTGCTATACCTGTGGCCCTCCATAAAATTTTATAAGCCGTTAACATACTCAGAGTCTGAAATTTATTCAGGGGCTAGTAAATGCAGGTAGGTAGGTACTCTTAAGATACACATGCAAGAAATACTGAACTGACTCATATATGTAAATCATGTAAACCTAGATAAGGATTATCTAGTCAGCTGTACTTGTGAAGCTGGGCAGGTGGTTTGCTTTGGCAGCGCTGAGCTAGGTTGCCAGGAAATATTCCCTCTGGGGACTCTGCTGGTCGTTGAAGCTTGACTGAAGAAAAGAATGTGGGGTTTCCTGGAACTTTGGGGTGCTTGTGAAAGTACCAGCGTGTACAAGCAACCTTAGGACGAAGGAAACTTTAAACATAGTCCTATATCCCAGCTAAACATCCCCTAGCTCTGCTATGATTTCCTACTTGAGAAATGTCCTCCTTTCCCTCTCCCCACTGAAATTTTTCTTATATGGTAAAATTCAGTTCTAGTGCCATCTCTTTGTGAAGTCTCTCTTAGTCTCCCCAACCAGATGAGGTCTTTGCCTTCAAACTTCTCCCCTAAGTCTCGTAATTATACCGTAAACTAAACTGACAAAACAAACTACATCCAACGTGAAGTTCACTATCTCTTCAGACTTGAGAGAATTAGAATCTTGAACTCTGATTTTTGTCCTAGAGGGAAAGTTGCAAATGAAAGGTTCTTTTGCCATCAACCAAAAAAAAAAAACCACCACAAAAACAACCTTTTTTTCAGAAGAATATCTTAGAGGGTAACAGCAATCAATTTTCTGAAGCAACTAAAAGTGTTTCCCCTCCAACCAGTTTTGTCCCTACGAGTCAGCTTCCTGAGCTGTTTGCTGCCCCCCCAGGCCGTCTTGGGAGGCATGTCTTCCACACACACTGCCGTAATTCCATGGCCGTGAGATGAAATGTTGGAAAGCCCATTTGCCTCGCTCTCGGAAGTGGATTCCTCTGCAGTCGGGGCCCCAAATCTGTCTGGGACCAATTAGCCAGATTTTGTATTAAAACCACAGTTGTTCCAGAACCAACTTCCTGCCACCCTGAAAAAGAATGTTTTCAAATAGATTCAGATTAGTACCACACCAAAATATGGCTGGAGGAAGAACGGTGCTTTGGAGCGTGTCAAGGAAAAGGGGAAGAAAGAGAAATGTGACCTGGAGGAGCGACCGAAGACTCGCCAGCTTCTCAAGAGGGAGAGCAAACGATGGTGCAGACCCTGCCCGCTCCCAAACCCAAGATGACACCGTCAGGGAGGACCTTTTCTAGCACCAGTGCTTGCCTCACGAAGGCAGCCAGAAGAATGGACCGGTCCCTGGTAATGCCACATTGCCACAGCAAAACCTCTTAGGCTCTGCAGTTCGTTTGCAAGCTGCGGAGCCAGAGGTGAGATGAGGACCAGAAACAGAAGTGCGCCCAGTCACTTTCTATCCCATCTGCACCCCTGCCCTCCTGGCATCCCAGAGACTGGTGAGAGTGTCCTTTGGCTGGAAACAAAAACGGAGGGTGAAAACGGAAACAACAGAGCCGTACCTCGCTTCAGACTGCCTACCTCCTCCCGGAATTCAGCATTGCATGCCCTTCCTCCCCTGAGGGGCCCACGTTTAGAGTTCGTAAGTACAACCCTCAGTTACGGAGTGCAAAGGCCTGGGTTGTGGACAGTGGAGGATGTAATAAATCTCTCCGTCCTCCTCCATGGCATTACTGGGAGCTGAGGAAGGGACGCAGTCTGGCAAGAACACAAAAACGAAGAATGTTCGGAGGAGTAAATGGAACCACGTGTAAGAAAGCAAAGGCTGGTGCCCTGAAAGGGTTCTCGCCGAGTCTCCCAAACACTTGGCTGTGGTGGGTGTTGGACAGGCAGGGTGTGCCAGAAGTTGAAACCAAGCTCCCTGGGATCCACGAGAGGAAAGGCTGACATCCAGTTAGGGGAACTCAGGGAAGACTTCGTGAAGGAGTAGCACTTGAGCTGGTTTTCTAAGGACAGGGTACTGGGAGGCAGGGTGGTTGAATGGGAACAATTTCCAGCCCTGTCACTTAGCAGCCACGCGACCTTGGACTAGGTATTTGATCGTATTAAGCCTCAGGCCCCTCATCTCTAAAGTGAGGGTAATCCTTCCCTTATTTGGGGCATGAAATTGACTACAGTGTCACAGGAAATATTTGGAATGTGGTAGCCGTGGTGGTTATTTAAGAATTAGAAGGTCAGGGGATACTTTATAAATACAGATAATATGGGCAAAGTCGTGGAACTAGTAAAGGCCAGGAGTTGAGGGAAAGTGGAATTGCATCTCTAATGACAGTCCTAACATTTCTTCAAAGCTGTGTTTCTGCCATGTAATGAACACCTGGAACAATACCTGACACGTAGGTCGCAATAAATGTTTGTTCAGAATCCTCAAATTCAAGTACATCGCAAGCCTTCTCCCCAAGCCTGCAGTGCCGCCTGCATTCTCAAATTGTATTAAACACTTCGTGATCACCCTGTTTCCCAAGCTGAAACCCTGGAGGTGACTGAATCCTGTCCACCCTTCGCTGTTCTAAGAAGTCACTGCTAGATTCCCAGAAATGCCTCTCGCATTTGTCATCCTCCCTCCGTCCCCAAGGCCTGCTGCATCCCCTCTGCTCAGCTGCCGCAGCAGCCTTCTCTCTCGTCTTCCTGCCACCCGCACAAGACAGTAGGCAGCAGATAAAGCTGGAGCTGTACGGTGTGGTCTGGTTATGGAGGGTGGCTACAACTCTTCTCTGCCTATACAAGCTTCCTACAGGGGATAAAATACTTTCTGACCTAAGTTTCTTAAGACTTCTTGCTCTAGCATCCTTCTATCCATTCACCTTAAGCCCAAGTCAGGCAGTCCCAGCTCTCCTCCTACAACCTCCTCTGCTCTGCATATTTGTACCTCATTAGCAGAGGCTCTTTGTTATCTTCCGACGGAGACTTGTGCAGAAGGAGCCAAGCTGAGAGACAAGGATACTTATAAATAGCAAGTGGCTGTAAAGTTCTGCAGTTGCAAATGTTTTTTAAAAGGCTGATTCCATCTCTTCTCCATTTGAGCTTTGAAATTCCTGTCCACCTCCTCTTCTTCCATCTTTTCCCAAAAGTTCTTACCCTCTCCTTGGTCCCGGCCATGATAAACCTGGAAACCCTGGTGGTTAAGAGATGTCACCTGGAAAGTAGTGCATTTATAGACAGCTGTACAGAGTGAAAGCTATTGAGACAACATAAATGTACTTACCGGGCTTCCCTGGTGGCGCAGTTGTTGAGAGTCCGCCTGCCGATGCAGGGGACGCGGGTTCGTGCCCCGGTCCGGGAAGATCCCACATGCCGCGGAGCGGCTGGGCCCGTGAGCCGTGGCCGCTGAGCCTGCGCGTCCGGAGCCTGTGCTCCGCAGCGGGAGAGGCCACAGCGGTGAGAGGCCCACGTACCGCAAAAAAAAAAAAAAAAAAAAAAAAAAAATGTACTTACCACCTAATAATAGAATGTTGATTGGTGGCCTCCTACACGACCTGCCCATATATCCATTAGCTCCAATCCATAAAACAGCCATATAAACAAAATATAATCCCATTTTTTTTTTGATAGAAAAGTGAAGTTCAGAAGGGTTAACCGATTTGCCCGAGACTGATAAGTGACAGAGCCAGGATTCAGAGCTGGGTCTGCAAGTCTGGGGAATTTCTAATATGTCATGCACACGTACTGAGTTCTGTGTTTCTACATAAAAATAGGGGAACAGATTTAAATGAAGTAAAAATGCAACTTGATGAGAGAATTTGTGATCTTATAACAATGAAAGGGTCAAGTTGTATATCACGGTTGCATACTCAGAAACCCAGCAAACTGGCTTAGTTGAGAAAAGGCATTTATTGGCTCAAGCAACAGAAATGGTCAGTCGTTAATCTGGTGGTTCAGACAAAGGCATCAGGACTCCCACTTGCCCCATCCGTTGGGCCCACCTCTGCCTGGTGTCCCTCTCAGCCAGGCTCACTCCACTTGGCAACAAGATGACAAATGGCATCTTCACTCAGTGGCTTTTTAGAGCTTGTAATTTCAGAGAATGAGTAAATGTCTCTTAGGGAAGTTCCAGCAAGAATCCCCTGGAGGGCTCTGACTTGAAACACATGCATGTGTAAACCATTCCATTTGGTGTGTCTGGGGGATGGAGTACTCTACTGGCCAGACCTGAGTCAGGTCCAGCCTGAAGGTGTCAGGATCCAGGGCCAGCTCCACTGGAACCATATACCGTTGGCCCTCCGTATCTGCAGGTGCAACGGAACAGGTTCAAGGGTCTACTCTACTTGGGGCTGCAGGGGCGTGGCTCGTCAAAGGAAGGTTCAACAGGCATAGACGTACGTACACTGCAGCATGTCCAAAAGAAACAGCTTGACCAGAAAGGGAAAGAAAGCAGCACAGTCCGCCAAGAACATAACCTGTGAAAACCGTGAACCTGAGATGAGCATAGGGGTTGATGGGTACTGAAACCTACGCACAGTCACCCCATCCACCACATAATATCCCCATTTTTCAAGTGAGAAAAATGGAAGCACAGAGATTTAAACAGCTTGCCGGGAAGGGGCAGAAGCTAGAATTCGGACCTGGATATGCTTGACTCCGAATCCTGTGTGCTTTCTGCTCTCCGCCGCGGAGCACTGCCAGCCCCGAGGGGTGGGGTGGGGGTGGGGGTGGGGGTGGGGAGCCTTTGGGTGAAGGTGACAGGTGAGCGCTTGGAAGCCACCGCCCCTGCCCCGCCGGCCCCAGGCGGGTGGACTGCCCCACCCTGCCCTGGCAGCCACAGCCCCACAGAGCTCCGAGCTGAGCAGCTGGGCAGTTCATTCACATGCATCAGCGACCGGTTCCTCTCTCAGTGGAAAGACACGACCGCCAGGGAGCAGCTCCCCTGACCTTAGCTCTGACCATGGGAAAGAACTGCCTGGAGCTGTCAGTGGCACAGGAACCACAGGGCAAAGTCGAGTCAAGAAGGAGGGGCATGTTGGCCACGGAATGAGTGGGTGAGCAAATAAATCAATCGTCCTGGAAAAATAACTTGAAGAGATCAGAGTTACTGTCTCACGTTTAGAGACTTAGATGGGAATGTGGCACGTGACACAGAGAGGAGGCTCTGAAATAGAAAATGAGGGTAGCCCGTTTGCAGACAATCCCTGGACAGGAAAAGGGGCAGAGCTGAAGAAACCAGCGTGGCTGTACGGAGAGCTCCCTCACAGGCTCACAAATGAAAAGGCAGGTATAAGAGAAGAAGGCGGAAGTCCTTGAGAAAACGAGACTCGGAAAAAGTGCAGACAGTAAAAGATGTTGTCGGTTATGTCCAGAGCAAGAGGAATAAAGACAGGATAGGGCTCCACTTGGGGAAAAGGTGCCAGGTTAGCAGTTGTCGGAAAGCAGAATAACTCAACCCCGATTCTCCTCGCTCTCCATCGAAGGCAAGCATTTCTAAACTGAAATGAGTCACGCAAAACTTCAGATGGAGGACATTGAAACTCCAAAGGGAGAGAAGAGAAGTAAACCTTAAGCGCCCAGCCATTTAAAATGAGTTGCAAATCCCAAGGTGTTAAACCTTTGCAGAGAAGATCCTGGAACCCTTGCCAATGTAGCTGATAAAGCTGTGGACGAAAGGAAAGGGGCCCCAATGCCCGATGGCTGCAGATGTCCCGGTGTTAGAAAAGAGGAAGAGGTAGATGCTGGAACCTCTAGGTGGGTATACTTCAGGTGAATTCCCAAATTTATTCTAGAATATCATATTAAACTGTGGGTTTGAGAACACCCACAAAAAGAATTGGTACCTTCACTAAAAACAAGATAGAGTAAATAATAATGTCAACAATAGTATAGTTTGTTTTTTATTTGGAAGGCCACTAGGAAAAATTTCTTGGACATAGCGTACCCCGTTTCCAGTTAGACATCACGTGCCTGCCAACTGAGGAGAGAGCCAGGAAAACAGGGACCTCCAGGATTGCCTGGTCGGGTGGGTTTCTAGCCCGTTTAACCACTGTGCCCCTCCCCCCAAGTTGGTTATTCAGTTGATGTAAATCCGGGGAGAAGTCTTAAATTTCGTGCTTCTAGATTCTGCATTTGGTCAGCTCATTAGTTAATCGTGTCTGTCACACTCACAGTGCAGATGACACCGCTATTGGAAGGAAAAGCTAATATTTGGATGTCAGAATCAAGATTCTAAACTATCTTGAAACAGTGGGCTGAAACCCACAGGATGAATTTAAAAGAAGTGGAAAGACCTGCATTTATACGTATTTTAAAACATCAGCTGCACCAGCACAGGATGAAGGAAGTTTGGCTTGACGGTGCTTGTGAAAAAGGCTGAGGGCTTTCAGCCGACCTCAGGTTGAATAGAGGCCAGCGGGAACCAAGCAGCTGCTCAGAAAGATCCTGGTTCTCCCTGCCTTTTAAAAATAAATTTATTTATTTATTTATTTATTTTTGGCTGTGTTGGGTCTTTGTTGCTGCGTGCGGGCTTTCTCCAATTGCAGCGAGCAGGCTTCTCATTGCGATGGCTTCTCTTGTTGCGGAGCACAGGCTCTAGAGCGCAGGCTCAGTAGTTGTGGCACATGGGTGTAGTTGCTCCATGGCATGTGGGACCTTCCCGGACCAGGGCTCGAACCCGTGTCCCCTACATTGGCAGGTAGATTCTTAACCACTGCACCACCGGGGAAGTCCCTCCCTGCCTTTTTTAATTTTAGGTGCAAAAGGGTAAAACAGTGGAAAGTATGTCTTTCTCCCATAACCATTCCTCTTCCCAGGAGGCAACTGCTGTTAATGGTTTCTAGAAGATTCTGTCAGAGGTATTCTATGCACATAAGAGCAAATGCATACTTTTTTAAAAAAATAGAAATGGTAGCATACTGTACACCTTGTTTTTTTTGTAATCAACTCTATTTATTTTATAATTCATGAACCTGTTTGATTCATTACTTAAATTTCAAAGATGTGGACCCAGTGCTACTCCAAAATGGTCATAAGGACCTCTCTTGCCTAATAAAGTATCACTATTTACATTAGAATTACAAAAATAATTATTATACTAACTAACAGTATAGATATAATTCTTACAGCATGGTGCCCTGAACTTAAAGCAATTCTCAAGTAAGTTTTGAATATCAAATGTATAACATTTAACAAATTTTCCAATATGTTGTAATGGATTGGTCCTACACTCCTCTTCTTGTTTAAGTGTAAACTCAAGGGAACTCTTTCAGGAAAGCATCAATGGAAAAATGGAACTCTGGCTTAAAAAAATAAATTGTAGGGAATTTAAGAGTCAGAGGAGGGGGACTTCCCTGGCGGTCCAGTGGCTAAGGATCCACCTTCCAATGCAGGGCACGGGAGTTCGATCCCTGGTCCGGAACTAAGATCCCACGTGCTGTGGGGCACCTACACCCCCAGGCCGCAACTACTGAGCCTGTGCGCTCTGGAGCGTACGTGCCACAACTACAGAGAAGCCCATGCACCGCAACAAAGAGCCTTCACGCCACAACGAAAGATCCCACGTGCCACAACTAAGACCTGGCACAGCCATAAATAAATAAATAAATAGATAGATAGATAAATAAATAAATAAAGAGAGGAGGAAAGAGGTCATCTTATAGGGAAAGCAAAGGAGGTAAACTTATTTCCTTCCGTGAAACTTTCTTTTCTCCATTTATAAGAAGCTATGACTTTGAGGGCCAAGTACAGTTGGAGCGGACTTATGGAAAAAGAAGCCTGATGAGTAGTCTAGTCTGTATGGAAGTTTAGATCTTACACTACAGTGGCAAAATAAATTTTTCAAAGAATACACATGAGGATTATAGAGCAGAAGACTTAACCAACATTCTTTCAACGAATATTTATGGAGGTCGTACTCTAGAGTGGATAGCTAAAAAATATGTTAGAATGATAAATGCCATAATAAATAGGAAATGGCAAGTTGTTTGCTTTATTTATTTATTTTTTTTAGGGGAGATGGGACTAGGACTGGGTCATAGCCAGTAGTTAGGAAATGTCCTCTCATATGGTGATATTCAAGCTAACACATAAAGGCGGTAAAAGACTCTCATGTGGAAAGCCGAGAGTAGAATTATAATGTATTAGACAGGAGAGTGAATTGTGAGGGGGAATAGAAAAGGTACATTTATAATGAACCTGCTATAATCAGTGATTTGAGGGGTGCATAAAACATCATCGAGGCTTCAGATGGCTGCAGCTTGGCTGGGCTTTATTTCGGCTACGTACCAATTCCCTCAAAACAAATGTACACCTTGGTTTTTTTTCACTTAACAGTAAATCTTAGAGATTACTTCATATCAGAATACAAAATGACTCATTCTTCTGTAAAGGGTAGGTAGTATTCTATGTATCAATTTATTGGGTGGGTCCTCTATTGCTATTACAGACAATGCTGCAATGAATAACATGTCGTTTCAGACATGTGGGCATATATCTGAAGAACAGCTTTTCAGGAAGTAGAATCATGGAGTTGAAGGGCAGGCACATTTTAAAACTTGGTAGATATTGTCCAATTGTCCAGCGGTACCCGTTGACCCTCCCACTAACCAGGGTATGAACGTTTCTCCACCTCCTCGCCGATAGAGTGTGTTATAAATTTATAGATCTTTGATAACCTGAGAGGTAAAAAAAATGATGGCATCTTACTGTAATTGTCTTATTCTAACAGTTTTCTTTTTAATTAACTGCTTATATTCCTTACCCACTTTTCTACTCAGTCGTCTTTTTCTTAGAGCTCTGTGATGTGAATTACAAATATATTTTCCAGTTTGTAGTTTGTCTTTTGACTTTGTTTCTGGCAGTTTTGCCATGTTAATATATTTTTCTTTTAAGCTGTAGTAAAAAGTATCCAATTTTTTTTAATGAATTGTGGATTTTATGTCGTACTTCAAACTTCTTTACTCAATTTTTTTTTAATATCACTTGATTTCTTTTAGTACTTTTTTGGTTTCATTCTTACATTTAAATATGTGATCCATTTGGAATTTGTCTTGGTATCAAGTATGATGTATGGATCATGGATCCAACTTAAAGTTTTCTAGATGGCGACCTAGTTGTTGCCATACGGTTTATTAAATCATATCTTTTCTCCTCTAATTTAAGCTCCCACTTGTATAATGTTCTAATTCCAATATGTACTTAGATACATTTGAAAGAAATTAAAGCTCTTATTGATATTTCAAATTACTTTTCAAATGAAAGGAATAAATACTCATTGTAGAAAGTTTGGGAAATAGAAAACATTTTACAGAGAAAATAAATACCCCTGAACCTACCATAAATAACAACATTTTGGTGTTTATCCAGTCTTCTCCTGCATAATTATATTCTCTACCTAATTGATGACACTGTGTAAGTCCCCCCTCGCCCAGTTTTCCATCCCCCAAATCTAGTGTGATCTAAATGCCCAAAGTGGAACCAGTCATCATCTGACCCAGACTGAACATGCTTCCTTCCCCGGCCCCGCCAGATCCCAGGGTAAGAGGTGAAGTAACCACCTTCTGACTCTTCCAGTTCCTTCACTCCCCCTCTCATTCTAGGCACTAAGTCCTCTGTATTTTCCCTCCAGAGACTCCCAGGCCCTAGATTATGAAGTCCTCTCAATATACATCCGAAGAAACCAAGACCCAGAGAGGAGAAATAACTTGTAAAAGTTGGAGTGCTGCTTTTCACTGCAAGAAACAGAGGACTCAAAATGGCTCCACCATCTTCCATAGTGAGAGGTCCATAGGTAGGGTCTGGAGTTACCTGTTGCCTCCTCTGCCAACATGGGTCAAGGAGGACCAGCAACAGTAGCTCAGGTAATGAGCCTGGGTTCGGGGAGAAACTCAGTAACTGTACTGCGTCTTCAGTCCAGTTTTGACACGTTCTGTTTCCCCCAGTATTCCAACTATCCATTGCTGCAGTAACCCAAACGTTTCTGGTTTAAAACCAACAGTCAGGTCTGTCCCTCGTGGGTCTGGACATACACTGGGTTCAGCCAGGTAGTTCTCGTTCGGGGTCCTTCGTACGGTTGCAGTCAGACAGCGACTGGGCCCAGACTCATCTTGAACGCTTCCTCACTCACACTGCGAACAGGGGATGCTGGAACCTCAGCTGCGGTCAGGGCCAGCTTCACAGGATGCAGCCTGTACAGCTGCACAAGGTCCCCCACTTAGGAGGGCTCGATGCGTGGTTTACTGCTGTGGTCACCCCCTGAATTCGTAATTTCTGAACAAGGGGCCCTACCTTTGCATTTTGCACTGGACCTTGAAAATTAGATAACTGGTCCTGACTGGGGCTGTTGGCCACAACATCTGCACATGGCCTTTCCACGTGGCCTGGGCTCTCTCGCATCATGATGGCTGGATTCCAAGCGTGAGTTTCAAGAGAGAGAGCGCGCCAGGCAGAAGCAGCATCCCCTTTCACGCCCAACCTAGGTCTTCCCCTTAGAGGGGAGTGGCACGGCCCCGGGGCAAGAAGAGCAGGGCCGGATGGGAGATGCTACCGCCGCTGTCTTTGGAAGACGCAGTTTGCCACGTCTGGTCAGGAGAGGGCCATCTCTGCACTTCCGGCCTCAACCTCCCCGTCTGCAGAAGGGACCTGGGGGTTCCCTTCTGGGAAAAGGGCCAACAGAGGGGAACTTGATCGTCACAGCCACTCCCAACCGCCCCCAGTCTGCGTTGTTTACCAGGTGCTCAGAGGGGTTGGAACCAGGGACAGTGGGGCCAGGAGCCCAGCCCAGGAGCCCTAAATGTCTACTCCCCTGGAAAGCGGAAACCTCTAAGGAAGGCAGGGATTCAGCGCCTTGACATCTGCTTCCCCTGCCGGCATCTCTGCTTGGCTGACGATTCCTCCTCTTTCATTTCTCCCTGGGGCTTGTTGTTGTCTTTTCTTATTAGCTTCCCTTCAACTGCCAGCAAGGTCCCTAGACTCTGAGCTCCGCTAATTCCCCTGTAAGCCACCGGCAAGCCAGGAAGCTAATTAAATTGTGAGCTTGTGCGCGCGCGCTCTGTCAGTCTCTGCAACTCTTCTTAGTCTCTCTTCCATCTGTCTCTTCCCTTTCTCTTCCTCAGAGATCTCCCTGCCTCTTCTGTCTCCAGCCTTGCACTCTGTGGTAGGAGTAATCTCAAACACTGCTCTGAGCCCTAACCCCCTGCTGCAGGATAAACCAAGTTCCTTAGTTCAGCATTTAAGCCCTACAACACCTCACCTGCCAGGCCTCCTCCACAAACCCTTCCCTCTTCAACTGAGCCACATACAGGCCCATCTATGCTACCTCCACACCTTTGCTCACACTCTTACCTTAGACTGGATCCCATTCCCTTACTCCCCTATCAGCACTATGTAAAATCCTCACCATCTTTTTTTTTTTTTTTAGTTTAGTTTTTTTTTTTTTTTCTTTGGCCACGCCGCGCGGCACGCGGGATCTTAGGTCCCCAACCAGGGATTGAACCCACGCCCCCTGCATGGACGCGCAGTCTTAACCACTGGACCGCCAGGGAAGTCCCTCCTAATAACTTCTGCCTACATCTCATTGACCAGGCCTAGCTGCTGGAGACAACGGGTACATTGCCTCCCCTCAAACTCAACAGCCCATAAAGCCCAGAGAGGACCAGAGAGTTAGGGAGGCTGCAGAGCATAGTGGTTAAGGACTGGGTTTGGGAGCTAGACACACCTGGCTTTGAATCCTACCTCTGTATTGACCTCTTTATTCCTCATTTGTAAAATTGAGTTAGTGACATCTACTTCAGGGGACATTAAGAAATTAAATAAGGGGACTTCCCTGGCAGTCCAGTGGTTAAGACTCCATGCTTCCCTTGCAGGGGGACAGGTTCGATCCCTGGGAACTAAGATCCCGCATGCCTCACAGCGTAGCCAAAAATAAGTTAAAAAATAAACAAACAAATAAATAGAAATTAAATAAGATAATGGGCGAAATGAAAAAGCACTTAACACAGTTATCATTCATCGTCTCAGTTCCGGGTCCCCCCAAAAGCCGACCCTGAGACAGATTTGGATACAAGTAGTTTATTTAGGAGGTGATCCCAGAAGCAGGGTGAGAGAGTGGGGGAGTGGGACAGGCAAGAGAGGAAAGCAAGCAAAGCATACTGGGATAAGCACGCTTTCCCCGTGGACAGCTTCGGTTCTTCCATTCTGCAGGAGTCTCTCTGAGACTGGAACAGGCCTGGGAATTGGAAATTGTCCCACTTTCAGAGGGACTGAAAGCTAGAGGATTTATCCACTAACTCTCGGGCCCTCCTTAGTTGAGGGTTACCCTGGGGCCGTTAATTCCGCACTTCCAGCCTGTCCCACACTCACATCCAAAGCTGGGAATGCCACAGGAGAGACACGAGCAAGTTCAGAAACTTTCTGCAGATGACCTCCGAGTACGCCTGGGGGCTTGACTGGGGGCACTGGTAGCATCTGCTGCACCCAAGGAAAGGAACTTGCTATGAAAATGATCACTGTGTTGTGGTAGGAGCAGACAGGAGCTACAGCCTAGCCCCGGGGCTCTTCTCTGAACCCTGCTGCCTCCTAACTTCATTCCGGTGCACCCCCAGCCTGCCCTAGATGCCCACCAGTACCTGGCACCCTCCTGCTCCGTATCCCTTTGCCAGTGGCCTCCACCTTGTCCCATCCCTTGAAGCAAAAACCCTGCTGTCATCTGCCTCAGCCACCTGTCTCCAGAGAAATGAAAGGAACATTTCATTTCTCTGCTGAAATGCTTTGGTGGACCATGGGAAAGTGTCAGATGGCTTTCAGCCTGAGACAGACCCCCACTGGCATTTAACTGTTCTGCCTTGAGAGTCCTGCCTTCTTCCCATTCCTCCCACTGTTGGAATCACACCTTCAAAATGCACCTTCAAGGTGGCACCCCCGACCCCCTTGTCCCAGAAGAAGGCTTGTGGCAGCCGCAGATTGGCTTCCTGCCTTCCCCAGCCCTCCTAGGCCTCCCCCCACACCCCACCTAGGCCTTTTCAGGCTGGTGAAGGAGGCAAAAGATGGTCCTGAAGGGCTAGACTGGTGCTTCACCTTCTGTCCCCAAATGCCCCCACGCCCAGGCCGAAACGCCTCCATCCATCCCTCTCTATTGAGCCACATATCTACTCATTTTACCATTCCCTCAGCGCCCTGGAGAGCCCTTAATCATCACCGTCAACACCTTCAGGAGGACTAACCCATGTTAGATTAACCGGGGTCGTGTACGTTTTGAGAGTTCCAGAAGGAGAGCTCCAGAGGACAGGGCATTTCACGGGGCATCACGCTTCTCAGAAACCACACAGAGGGTCTGTGGCAGAGCCAGGACTAGAGCTCAGGCCCCCTGAGTCAATCGGGGGGGTAGGCAGAGGGGTCCTGCTCTGGCAGCTGAAGACTGGGGCTCTTCAAAAGCCATCCATTTGGTCAGCATCTACTGAGTGCCAGGCAGGCCGTCCCCTGCACAGCCGTCAGGAGAGGACCGCAGCCCCCCCGAGGTGGTGCCAGAGCCCAGAGGGGAAGCCATGGGAGGGCCTCGGTGAGGGCTGCGGTGGGAAGACGGCTGTTCCCAGCCCTGTTGTCCTGCTGGGTCCTGCCACCCCGGCCCAGCTAGGCAGGGTGTCCGTGCCCCTCTGCAAACAGGCCCTTGAAGCCTTCCGATGGCCCTTCTCAACCCTCTCCCTCCTTGCGGACGCTGTGGAAGCAGCCTTTCTGACAACACTCAATTCTGCCCCAAGGACTCCCCTCCTTCCTCACCCCCTCCCAGGGGGGCACAGGCTGACCCTCTGATGTCTGGGGGTTTTGTCTTCCTCCTTCCTTCCTTACCAGCCATAGGCATTTTCCAGTTTGGAGGTGGGATGACAGGTCACGGTAAAGCCCTTCCTTTGCTGGCAGCACTGATCCATTTCTCCTTCTCTTCCCTCAGACCCCCTTCCCGGGTGCCACTCAGCTTGGACATCTGTCCCAGCCAGACTCTCACCTTCCATTGTCCTTGCAGCCCAGAGGCTAGTCCGGTCATCTCTGCGCCCCGGTCCAGTCCCCCCTCCTCAAACCAGGCAGAAGGCAGCTCCGTAGAGGGCCCTGAGCCCCCGCTAGTTTGGCCTCTGCCTCGGTTTCCCCATCTGCTAACTTGGATTAACGATGCCTGCCCTCCAGACCCAGAGGATGAAGCTTTAGGGAGGTCACGGAGGAGGAAGAGCCCGGTGCTCGCGCTGCCTGCGCGGGGGGCCTTCTTCGTGCGGTGCCCCTGGGCCCTGCCGCTCGGCTACCCGGCCTCGGCGCGCCCCTCCCTCTCGCTTCCCCTCCCGCCTCTCCCCCTGCCCGCCCCCACCTCGCCTCTCCTCGCGCGGCCCCGGAGCCTCGCTCTTCAGCAGCCCTTTTTCCCTCGCTGCCCCGCCACCCCGAGCCCACCCCGGGGTCCCAGCGCCCCGCCCGCCGCCGCCGCCGCCGCCGTCCCCGCCAGGCCCGGCCCCGCCGCAGCGCGGGCGGTCAGTGCGCAGCCCGGCGCCCGCCCGGAGCCCAGAGCCCGGAGCCCGGAGCCGGATCGCGGGCTCAGAGAGAAGCCGACCGACCGCCGCCCCCCCCCCCAGCCAGGTGAGGGCTGCTCTGGGGCGCGGGGAAGCAGGCTTTCTCCTTGACTGGAAGCGGGGGCCGGGGAATTGGGTCCTTTTTCCCTGAAAGGAGGACCTGGGAGCTTTTTTTCATGAAAGAGGCTCAAGGGCTTTTACTCCGAAGGGATGGATAAAGGAAGGTCTGGGGGAGAGGGGGTCTGGGGTACCGTTTTCCGAGGGTTGGTGGGTTTTTTTTTTTTTCATGAGAAAGGATTAATTGGCTTCGTCTGTGAAAGGGGGACTTATCTTCTTGGGAGCCTGAGGGGGTTTCAAGGTAGGTGGGGAGGGAGGTTTGGGCAGAGCTTGAGGGAGGGGGTGATCGGGAATTGAGGTTTGGTAGGGAGGGGTCTCTAGAATCCCCTTAGCCTGACATGGCTGCACCTCCACCCTCGGTTCCAGGGTTCTGGGTCTGTCCAGCGCACTGTGTCCTAGTTTTTTCTCTTTGAGGGTGATGATTTTGAGCCTCACCTGGATGGAGCTAGGAATAGCCATTTCCTTCCTTCCCTGGAGCTGTGATGCCCACCTGACACCCGCTACCTCTGACCTGCCCCGGGAAGGGGGTTTAGGGAAGGATGGGGACCTACGGATCTGAGAAATGGGCAGTGGTGGGTGAAATGGAGGCTGGGTACTGGACACACAGGAGGACCCTCTGGCACTGGCAGGGTGCACCAGGCTTGGCAGGAAGATTACTGAGGGTCGAGTGGGCGGGTGCTCCTGGGGCGAGACCTGCTAGGAGAGCAGCAGTGTCAGGAAGAGTTGAGATGTCCCCATACTCCCAGAAGACAAAAACGTTAAGAATATTTTTTGGGTTGGTTTTGCTTTCTTTACCCTTCACCCTAGATCCCAGGACTCATTCTACTTCTATTTTTGCAAAAAGTAAAACTGAGGCAGATGACAGGTTGGCTGGAAATAGCTGTGTTTAGGATGGAAAGGTGGTGGAGAGGGAAGCACAGTGAATTTGGAGTCAAAAGACCTCAAGGCTTGCCTCAGTGCTCCATGAGTGGCCTTGGGCCAAAATGCTTCCCCGTTCTGGGCCTTAGCTTTCTCCCCTATAAAACGGGAGAGGGCCCACCTGTCTCGCAGGTTGGCTGTGACACCAGACGTGTCCAGAGAGCTCTGTGAAAGGAGCTGCACCGAATACTGTGAGGGGCAATCTTCACTATCGCACGTGCACCCCCTCCCTGCCCCTGTCCTCACCACGGGTACTGGCTAGCCTGTGGGGCACCTTTGTAAGGATGAGAAGAGGTACTTCCTGTGTGAGGAGAGGGTGTTCAGCTGGGCTAGCGACTTGGGCGTCTTACTATGAGAATTAGAAAAAGGCACACTTTCCCCCAGGGGCAGCAGTTCCACACAGCTGGGCAAGTAGAATGTGGGTTGGACTCCAGCACCCACCTGCCCTCAGGTGAACGTCCTCGTGTGCAGCACATCACAGCTGCACCTGGCAACCCTTCTTGGCAGGTCCCCGGTGTCTCTAGGAGACACAAAGGTACGCACGATCCCCGGGCACTTCCTGTAGAGGCCCACGGCCTGGGCTGTTACCAGTTCATTTTCTTTTCTGCTTTGCCTCCACTTCGGGTCCTCAGGCTATTCAGTCCCCAAAGCCTATGCCCCACTAGGAAGCATTATGTAATCCTACCCTTGGAGAGTTAGTCCTCTGAGTTAAGTAGTGCCTTTACCAAGTTTCCAAGGGTAGGAGTTACTGAACCCTAACCCCTTATGTCAAGAACTTGATCGTCAACTATACTCCAATATAAAATTAAAAATTTAATTAAAAAAAAACTTGATCGATTTTCTCAAAAAATTGACTGCACTGCCATCCAACGAAGCTGTTCACACCTGCCTTCCCAGAGCACCCTCACAGGAAGCTTGTGAGGCAGGTCTCCTCCCCAACAACACAGATGGAGCCATGCCCAGAGAAATTCAGGAACTTGCCTAACTTGCAGCAAGTCGGAAGCTGAAGGAAACTCAGAGACCCCCTGACCACCTTCTGCATTTCCAGGTCCCCTGGGTGTCAAGGAGGAGGGGATGTGTAAGCCCAGCAGACAGGGCTATGGGACCCTCTGACCAGAGCATTTCTGCTTGCATCAGCGTGTAACAGGTAGAGGCAGGACCTGGGCCCAGGTTTAGCTGTCAGTCCTCTCTACTCCACCACTACTACTGGGGGACCAAGCTGCTGAGCTCACAGACTTGCCAAAGCCGTGCTGCAATTGCTGCTCTCCCACTCTATCCCCAGCAGCCCCTGGCTCTCTCTTTCCCCTCAGTGACCAGCCCCCAAGCCCAGAGGAAGGAGTCTCTTTCTCTTACTCTGATTTTACAGGGGGAGGGAACTGCCTCAAAGCCCATCTGTTCTGGCCTCTTTAGTGCAAGAAGGGCCCCTGGAGAGTCCAGAGGTCCAGTGTGGGAGCTGACCCTTGACTGGGTCAGAGGCCAGGAAATGGGTCGGGGAGCGGCTATTTCCTTTCCTGCCAAAATGGGGGCTTAACCAGCAGCCATCATGGAGGATATCAGTATAGAGAGCCAGTGCCTGAGAGAGGGGCAGGCTAAGTAAGGACCATAGAATAGACACAGGAAAATGCAGCAAATCGGAAGCTGAAGGAAACTCAGAGACCCCCTGACCACCTTCTGCATTTCCAGGTCCCCTGGGTGTCAAGGAGGAGGGGATGTGTAAGCCCAGCAGACAGGGCTATGGGACCCTCTGACCAGAGCATTTCTGCTTGCATCTATGGTATATGTCTGTGAGCTTTCACTTGAAAAAGGAGTTTGGTGGTTACAAAAAAAAGAAAAGGAAAAAAAAAAAAGAAAAAAACTGGCCTAATCTAATGGTCCCCAAAGTGTGGTCCCTAGACTAGCAGCGTCTCTGCATCACCTGGGAATTTGTTAGAAATGCAAATTCTCGGGCCTCATACTAGATGAGGTGGGGGTGGGAGCCAACATCGCGTGTTTTAACAGGGTCTCCAGGTGACACTGAGGCCCCATGAAGTTTTAAGAACCACTGACCTAGTCCAAGTGTGTAGGAAACTGGGAGTCCTAGTTGTGGGTCAAGGGCGGGTCTGTGAAGGGAACGGGTCTCCAGGCCGCCCCTGCCCAACCCTTGTCTCCTTCCCTTCGTGCCTCCCCTGCCAGGCACCATGCTGCCGCTCCTGCTGGGCCTGCTGGGCGCAGCCGCCTGCTGGGCCCTGGGCCCGGCTCCGGGCTCGACAGAGCTGCGCTCGGCCTTCTCGGCAGCACGCACCACCCCCCTGGAGGGCACGTCGGAGATGGCGGTGACCTTCGACAAGGTGTACGTGAACATCGGGAGCGACTTCGACGCGGCCACCGGTCAGTTCCGCTGCCGCGTGCCCGGCGCCTACTTCTTCTCCTTCACGGCTGGCAAGGCCCCGCTCAAGAGCCTGTCGGTGATGCTGGTGCGCAACCGCGACGAGGTGCAGGCACTGGCCTTTGACGAGCAGCGGCGACCCGCCGCGCGGCACGCCGCCAGCCAGAGCGCCATGCTGCAGCTCGACTACGGCGACACGGTGTGGCTGCGGCTGCACGGCGCCCAGCAGTACGCGCTCGGGGCACCCGGCGCCACTTTCAGCGGCTACCTGGTGTACGCCGACGCCGACGCGCCTGCGCGCGGGCCGTCCGCGCGCCCGGAGCCGCGCTCGGCCTTCTCGGCGGCGCGCACGCGCAGCCTGGTGGGCTCGGACGCGGGCCCGGGGCCGCGGCACCAGCCCCTAGCCTTCGACACTGAGCTCGTCAACATCGGCGGCGACTTCAACGCGGCGTCTGGCGTGTTCCGCTGCCGCCTGCCCGGCGCCTACTTCTTCTCCTTCACGCTGGGCAAGCTGCCGCGCAAGACGCTGTCGGTGAAGCTGATGAAGAACCGCGACGAGGTGCAGGCTATGATTTACGACGACGGCGCGTCGCGGCGTCGCGAGATGCAGAGCCAGAGCGTGATGCTGGCGCTGCGGCGCGGCGACGCTGTCTGGCTGCTCAGCCACGACCACGACGGCTACGGCGCCTACAGCAACCATGGCAAGTACATCACCTTCTCCGGCTTCCTGGTGTACCCCGACCTTATCCCCGCCGGCCCGCTCGGCCTCGGGCCTCCGGAGCTCTGAGCCACGACCCGGAGAGGAGCCCCGGGCGGCCCGGGGCGTGCATGCCAATCCGGGACCGTGGCCCGAATGTCCCGCCGGCGCGAGCATGGCGGCCCGCCCAGCGTGGCTGGACTCTGTGAATAAAGTGGGCCTGCGCCGGCGCCTGTCTGCTGGGGTCTTGCGCTTTGTCTTGACTGCGACGCTTTTGTCTTGGGCGGGGCGGGTGGGACTGACTACAGCTGGCCCCGGGTGGGGGTCGGAGGGCAGAGGGCAGCACTCGGTCAGGCCTTGGGAGGGCGAGGAGGTGGGAATTGGATTGAACCCTACTTGCCTAACCCCGTTGTGGGCCAACCCTTCATGTCCCTTTCCAGTCAGTCCCTGTAATTCCTCCCCGTTGACCTACGACGTTACTTTTAGGGCCCATCTGGTTCTTTTTTGTGACAAGGGACTTCACCCCGCTGCCTCACTGGGGCTATAGGGCGTGTGCGTGGGACGAGCAGTTGATATCCGGTTGCCCTGATTCCTGCCCTCCCGGGATGGGGAGGGTGGTTTGCTCAAGGCACGGGTTAAACAACTTACTCGGACGCAGAAGGACACAGGGCTGCAGGAGGCCAGAACAGAACATTTTATGGGATGAGCTACACAGGATCAGGACTACACCAGCCAGCCTCAGTCCCCTTCCAGCCTTACTCCCTCCTCTGAGCCTTGTCGATATGGACCAAAAAACACTTCTCACTTCCCTGCCTCCCAGAAGATAATGTTCCTCCACCTGCTTCCCTCCATTCGTCCAACAGACTGACCTAAAAATGTCCGGTCTATTCTCCTGGCCCACATGGGGTACTTGGAGACTCAGGGATCCCCAGAGCCTTGGTTGGGTTTAAAAGAGGTATTTACATTAGGACTGGGCACTGAGCACTTACGAGTTTCCTGTAGATTCTGCCTATCATGGACTGCCAGGGTAGGAGTTGGAGGGTCTGATCTGGCCTTACTTGGGAGCTTCCCTTTCAGCATCTCTTAAACACACTTCTCAACCCTGACTCCTCCCTCCCCTGCCCCACCCCCACCCCCCACACTGCCTGCAAGTCCTGTCCTTAGGTCTGTGCCTGCTGCCTGGGACCCAGAGCCTGGGCCCAGGGAAGAAGATGGGGGAGGGGTAAGCTGGGGTCCGGGGTACAAGCTGAGCCGAGAGGCCCGAACACAGTGGGAAGAACCAGGTGCCAGATGGAGGCCCCTGGCCAAGATGGGTCTGGCTCAGGTAGGGGGTGGGGTGGAGGGAGCTGGGGTGAGAATGACAGGCAGAAGGGGAGGGTTAGGGGAAGGGGTCAAGGGTAGAGGCCGAGGGCCCCAGAGAAGGGGGCTGGCCCTGGGGGCAGAAGCCCTTGCACAGGTCCCAGAGTGTTTCCTGTGCCAGGAGGGCAAAGACCTGGGCCCAGCGACCTCTCTCCTCAGCCTCATTAGCCACATGGAGCCGGTAGACACAGGACAAGCCTGTGAGGAGCAGGTGTTCGAAGTCCCAAGGGCTAAGAGGGGGTCCCTTCCGCAGGTCCTGGAACTGCTGCAGCCGCTGCTCAGCACCCTCCAAGTCACTGGGCACTTGGTGCTGCAGGAGGAGACTGAGCCGGCGGCCTGGACGTGTGGATGCCAGTTCCTCGTCCTGGATGTGCAGCTGCCCCATGATATCCAGCTCCAGCCCAGACCAGAGCAGCTGCAAGGGGAGCCATGTAAGGCGTGGGCTGGGGCCTAGGGAGCGGGGCTGGGGGGCATAAGCAGGCAGCAGGACCCATGCTGGGTTGGCTCCCCTCCCCCAGCAGTCCCAGCTTGAGACATCCCCCTCCCCAACCCTGAGCTTAGGGACATCTGGACACTCCCACCCCCATGTCCCAGGCTGGAGGAAAGACCTCAAACATCACTTCCGGGGCCTCTGGCTCCTGCAGGCCACCTCCCACGTTGGTGCTGTCCATGGGCTGCCCTGGGGCAGCAGAGAGGAGTCAGGGCCCTGCCAAGCTCCACCCTGAACACCCACCCCAGCCTCCCGGGAGTCCCCTCGAGCTGCCTGGTAGGGGTGCCTAGAGGTTCTTCTATCTACAAAAGAACAGGAATGCCATCCCATGTCCACCTCCCGCTACACACATATGCACATTGACATTCACTCTCTCATTCACAAGGCATAGGTCTTGTGATCCCAAAAGCATCATCCCAAACCTAGATACTGTCTTGGCAAATGTCCAGGACTCCTCCTTGAACTTCTACAGTTCACTTGGCCAAGAGCTCCAGGCCAGCAGGTCACAAGACACTTCACTTCCCATTTCCCCTCCCTATAATGATCTAGGGACAGCGTGACCTAAAACAGTGCCAGTGACCCTCCCCAAAAGTCAAGGACCCCTTTGAGAAGAACCTATTTCTTTCCTGCTCCTCGGTAAGTGACCGTGTGCAAGGCAGGGAGGCCAGGCAAGGCAGGATGTCTGTTGCAGCTTCCTTCACCCCTCTTCTGGGGTGCTGCCTAACCCTTGGAATGATTGTCCTAAGCCCAGGGCAGGTTAAGAGGTCCTCCTTTGCACACCAGCCAGAATAAGCCCCAGGCCCACTGAAAGCACCTAGGGCTATCTCCCCTCACTTCACCCGGACCTTTCTGGTTCTGGGTGGGGCCCACACCTCTCCCTCCCCCACCCCACAGCACAGGTCAGCCTGCTACCCGTCACGCCCTCAGTTCCTAAGCCCTGCTGGGCTCAGATAGGACCGAGTGTAACTGCCGTCAGCCAGCAGCCTTCCTTGGCTCCTGTCACCCCACCCTAAGGCCCCGGTACCTGCACGGTGCTGGGTTGTAGTCACCCCACGGAGGAGGCAAATGGCTACCGTTAACCAAGCTAGGAACTGCATCGTCCCAGCCGTGGCCCACCACGTCCTCTGCGTCTTCTTCTCCCCGGCTGCTCTCTGCACCTCCGTCTGCCTGCCACACACCACGGCTCCAACTTTCCACTGCAGCCTCCAGCCGTTCCCTGCTTTGCGTGTCATTCTTCCGTGCTTAACGGGGGGGGGGCTGGCTCTGGCTTCTTAGGGGCTCTTTCCATCCCACAGAAATGTGCAATCTGTGGTTGTTGGCAGTAAGAGCCTGGCTCCTGGCTTGTCAGGCCCTTAGCCTATTCCTGCCCAGATGGGCGGGATGCTTAGTTAATAGGAAGAAGGTGTTTGGTAGCAAACAGCTCTGACTTAGCCCTCCCAAAAGGTAGGCAAGAGGGGCGCTTCCCTGGTGGCACAGTGGTTAAGAATCCGCCTGCCAATGCAGGGGACATAGGTTTGAGCCCTGGTCTGGGAAGATCCCACACGCCGCAGAGCAGATAAGCCCATGCACCACAACTACTGAGCCCACGTGCCACAACTACCGAAGCCCGCACGCCTAGAGCCCGTGCTCCGCAACAAGAAAAGCCACTGCAATAAGCCCTCGTGCCTCAACTAGAGAAGGCCCGCGCGCAGCAACGAAGACCCAACACAGCCAAAAAAAAAATTTTTTTTTAATTTAAAAAAAAAAAAAAAAGGTAGGCAAGAGCCCAGGCAGTTACACTACTATCTGTCGTCACCCCCAAAACATTCTGCAGCTGAGTCCAGCCCGACACCCAGTCCAGCCCAGCCCAGTCCGGCCCAGCCTCCAGGGAGCCCCTCTGTAGCCAAGAGCAACAGCTGCAAAGCCTGGTCTTCCAACTGCCCAGTGTGCTGGCTGAGCAGCCCACCGACAAGCAGAGAAACACTTCGACCTCAGGCACACAGCCAGGGGCTGAACAGACAGCACACTGGCTGGGTGAAGAGTACTGCTTCCTGGCAGACAGATCTGCAGCTCCTGATTGTCTTTTGCCCCAGACTGGGACCCCCCTTGCTTGCTTACAGCACTCTCAGTTCAGGCCAGAGTGCAGGAAGATTCCCTTAGCCCAAGCACGATGGGCTGTCAGGTTGCAGGGAGCAGGACACAGGGTTCAAAATAAGCTGAAGCTCTTCTTGGCTCTGACTGTTGGCCCATGGAACCCTGTGATTGTTTGGATACAGTGAGGATGAGGGTGGGTGGAGGTTGCCCTATTTCCACCCAGGCCCCTGGATCCATCGGCTGCCACCAGACAGTATGCTGTGACAAGGGGCTTTCTCCAGCAGTTGTTGAGACCCCTCCAATTCTCAGGAGAGGCTCTGCCACACCCATCCTGAGCCCCGTGGATTGTGAGAACTTTCCATTTCAGCTCCAGAATCTCTCTCTCAGAAGTGTATCCAGGCCTGCAGGTCACCATGTCTGCAACTGCACTATTTAGTCCCATTAAAATAGACTTCCCGGTTTGGAAGAGTCTAAGGGAGTTGGCAAAACCCCTGCCTGCACCTCCCCGCTGTCCTGAGTCAAAGCCGCACTTCTACTCATGAAAAGCACACAGGAAGTGGTGAATCTAAGGATTTTATTTACAGGGACACTCAATGATAGATATGGCGCTTTGTAGGATACACATGCCTTCCCTGAAACTACTTGGTTTCGGGGTTCTTGTCTCCAGCTTCAAGCCTGAGACTCTCGGGGGGCTGGCGATAGGCAGGGAAAGTCTCCCAGGGGCTGTTCAGGTCAAACCTGCGGAACTCTTGGGCCAACTCCACCGGCTCGGCCACCACCCGCTTCACCTCATCGTCATAGCGTAACTGCAGAAGAAAAAGGCAGGCTTGAGTGCTGAGGAAGACCTTGCTACAGCCACTGGAGGCCCACTTTCCCAAAAGCCTTCCTCAGCCCATTTACTTCTCTGTCCTTGACTCCTGCCCCAGCCTCTCTAAGTCTCCATGCTCATGTGTTACGCATCAGATCACAACCCAAACACAGTGTAAAATGGCCTCTGTCTCATGCCCTGCTATCACCCAGGCAGGCCCCCCTGCTCACCATCCCCACATCGTGAGGTCTGAGCTCCTTTTCCACCAGAACTGACTTTGCTCAGCCAGCCACACACTCTTTTTTTTTCTTTTTGGCTGCACTGCGCGGCTTGCAGGATCTTAGTTCCCCGACCAGGGATTGAACGCGGGCCCATGGCAGTAAAAGCGTGGAGTCCTAACCACTGGACCGCCAGGGAATTCCCTCAACACACTCTTATAAATTGACGGTAAGCATTTACCCACGATGAGGGAGCAAGTCAGTGGCTGGAAACAATAAACCTAAGCTGGCAAGCACTCCAGTTCAGGCCCTGTGGCCTTGGCATTATCACTGCCAAGATGCAAGGCAATAAATGTGGCTTTTCTTGTTAATGGAAGATCAGTTGGATAAGGTGAGGACAGCTGGGTGCTGGGAATGGGACCGTGCTAAACGCTAAGAGAACAGGAGCATTGGGGTATGAAGTGATGGGCTGGATTGCCACTACCCCAACATTTCTAAAAAGTTACTTTGCTACAAAGTCACATGTGCGTGCATATAATAAACCATCTTCCTGCTAATAACCTGCAACATGTTGCAGTGGTAAAGTAAAGCACTGAAATTCTTTATAAGGCTCTTATAGGCAATTGTTACTGATCTTGCCTCTGGCCATTCTCAAGGGCTGAACATTTAGTGTCTTGCCTTCTCAGAGACCCAGGGCAGGGTAAAAAGATACTCCACTTTCAGATCTTGGTGACAAACTGTGTTCTCAAGTCTGCCTTGGTCATTAAAATGACCATTAAAATAATGGCTAACATCAACGGAACATTTACAATACTCCCCTTTTAAACATACATCAATTAGCTTTCTGCAAATCTACTATTGTTAAGTACTATTATTGTTCCTATTTTGCAGATGAGAAAACTGTGTCAGAGTAGAGCTAGGATGGAATCCAGTACTGATGCTCTTCGGCCACCACAATCCAATGGCCCTAATTCCTGCCCAGGATCCCTACCAGGTCCTCCCTGCCCAGACTGCTGCCCAGTTCCAAGGCTCCTACCTCGACATAGCCAGACAGGGGGAAATCTTTCCGGAAAGGATGTCCCTCAAAACCATAGTCTGTTAGGATCCTTCTTAGGTCAGGGTGGTTAGCAAAGAAGACTCCAAACATGTCCCAAATCTAGAAAAAAGAGGCACTCAGGCAACCAGCCATCACAGCCAACACAGGGTGAGGGGCTGCACTGTATCCAGTAATTTCAATCAGTTCTGCAACTCTGGCCCAGAGGTGGGTCCACCACGTCCAGTAACTCACCTCCCTCTCATACCAGTTGGCTGCCTTGTACACAGACACAGAAGACTCAATGGGTGTCAGCTCATCCGAATACGTCTTCACACGGATCCGGGAGTTGAAACGCAGAGAGAGCAAGTTGTAAACAATCTAGGGAGAATGGAGGGAGCTGGAGGACCAAGAGGACCACAGGCTGAAGGGTCTGGGACAGAAGTCCCTGAGTGGGAGCATAATAATGAGGATACAGGGTGGGTTAAAGTTCCACCCTGTGAACCTGCCTTCTGTCCCGAAGTTCAAAACCTCAAGATGCTCTTATACTTGCAACTACTTCCAAAGGCCTAAGCCACACTATAGCTCAGCCTGTCAGCATGCTTGTCTTTGCTCATGCTACTGGATGCCTTCCGACCTGCCCTCCCTCACTGGGCTAATTCCTGGTCTCCTAGTTATCCATTAAGATTCAGCACACTTTCTCTCTTCCTTCATAAAAGCCTCCTAGACAGGGCTAAGTGCCTCTCCTGTGTTCTTATAACATCCCATGAATTGTGTTATTACAGTAAACTGTTTTATGTGTCCTTCTTCCTCACTAGAGTGTGGGGGACTCCTGGAGGGCAGGTATTGGGTGTTATTTCTCTCTCAATCCCAGGATCTGGCAAAAAGTACATGACCATACTAACAATAACAATAGCTATATGTATTGAGAACTTATTGTGTGTTAGCAGTCTACCTGTACTATCTCATTTAATCCTCACAACCACCCTATGTTTTTGTACTTATTTTGCACACAGGAAAACTAAAGCCAGAAAAATCAAACAAAATGTTTGAAGCCACACAGCCTACTAATGGCAAAGCTACAATTCAAACTCAAGGTCTGCCTGATTCCGAGGCCCTGGTTTAACTGCTGTGCTGTATTGTTTGACCTGAACAGAAACTAAGGAGGCTATGGTTCCCAAAGGTATCTATCACCCTAAAACTGTTCTTGTCCCCTTTCCCTCCTTTACTTTCCAACCCTCAAATCTCCTGACTGACCTCAAAGCGGTTCTGCCGGGTGGGGATATCCACCGCTGTCAAGTCAGCCAAGGATTTGAATTGTGCATTGGTGTGATCCCTGAGGAAAGTCAGCACTGGGATGACTCCATCAGGATGGATACAGATCTCTAACTCATTGAAGCAGGACACCTGCAGACATGGAACAGGAGAGGAGAAGGAACAAAGCTACAGAGGGAGCGGCTAACTTCAGCTGGAGTCTCCTGGTTTAAGGCAGAGAAAAAAGACCAAGTTGGGATGGAGAAGTCTGTGGTTTGATTCCAGGCTGCCCACTCCCACATGCCCTGAGAACACAGTTCTTTCTTTCACTGTTTTTTGGGGGTTTTTTTGGCCGTGCCACGTGGCATGTGGGATGTGGGATCTTAGTTCCCCAACCAGGGATCAAAAGTGCAGAGTCCCAACCACTGGACCAACAGGGAAGTCTCAACATGGTTCTTTCTTGACCCAAACCCAAACAACAGTAGTGAATATTACCTGAACTTGTTGGACATACTTGGGCAGGATTTCAGCCACATACTCTCCAAAAGCTGAGAGCTGCTTGTGGGCCACATCATTCTGTGGTCTGACAGTGGCTGGAAGGAGAAGGCATATTTAAGAAAGGAAAGTAGAAGGCAGCAGCCAACCCTGCATTCAGTCTCTTGAGCTTGTAAGGAGTGCTGTTTCCCAGTCAGGACACCCTGCAGAACCTTGAGAAAGGTGAAGTGGAAGCTTCTTCTTCCATGGAACAGGAAGTGATGAAAACATAGGGAAAATGCCACCTACACAGTCCACAAAGACTCACCTTATTACTGCAGCTGGGGTGTTTGACTCTTCTCAAAACTACTCCATGGTTCTTCCTTCACAATGCCTGCATTTCTGCTAAAGCAGCACATGTCTCAGCTCTCTTACCACACTAGAAGCTCTCTAAGCGTGAGAACCAGAACTTTTGCTTCTCTTTATCTCCTTAGCATCTGGCTCATAGCAGGTTCTCCAGCTAAGAACTTCAGGGCTGAAGAGCCATCACAGATTATGTGGTTGAAACCTTTTTTTTCTTTTTGACATAGATGAGGAAACAGGCCCAGAAAGGGGGAAATGTCAGGTTTCCTGACTCCCACTTGGCTTCTGTTGACTGTAACTTCTCTCCGTACACTCATTCGTACTACACTAAATCACTGAGCAACCACACATCATAGGCTGCAGAGTAACTGTTAAGTTTTCTCTGCCTTTGGCAGCAGGCAGGCCTACTTTGTCACTTTCTAGTGCTGTGATCCTGGGCAAGTTACTTCTCTAGACTATTTCCTGATCTACAGTAGAAGAACATAATACTATCTACCTTATAAGATTGCTGTGAAGACTATAATCATTCATTAATCGCTTAGCAAGGTGCCTGGCACACAATAAGCATTCAAGTAACGTGGACTACTATTGTAACAAGACTCAGAGACCCAAAGTTTGTTTCCTGCATTTAAAGAGCAGACAGTTTAATCAGAGAAAAAGGGAATCATGGAAATGGACAAGGGGCAACAGGACCACAACAGAGAGGCCTAAGGGCACAGAGAGGGCCCGATTCTGCTTGCAGAGTGAGGACCGTTGGAGTCAGCTCTCTAAGGACAAACAGAGACTTGACAGGAAACGCAGAGGAGAGCAGCCCAGGACAAGGGCAAACATCTGACAAAGGGAATGAACGGGGCCCCGCCTGTAGTCCCGAGAAGGGCCGGACCCGCACATACTCACGGCGCGTGTCTGCCGCAGCGCTTTCCCTCCTCACCGGCAGCAACAGCACCAAGGGTCTCCAGGCCACTGCATGGGAAGATAGACACGGAAGCGCAGGGTGAGGCCTGAGGAACTCCGTGCGCTGGGCGTGTAGCCGTTCCTGCCCCGGACCGCAGCCGGCTGTCCGCTGCTCACCTCTAGCCAGCGCAGCGGACCCCACGAGCCCCAGCCAACACCCCCGAGCCGCTGCTGCTGCTGCCCCTGCCGCCACCGCCATGTTCCCCGGATGCACTCCAGGTAGCCTAGGGCAGACCTATAGGACACGGAGCCCCAAGGGCACGGACCGGAAGCGGAAGTGTGCAACAGATCTTCTTCCGGGCGGACGCGGGGTGGGAAGCAGCGGTTCCTGGTTCTGGGTTCCGGGCTTCGGAATGAAAGGAGGGAAGGCAGGTGAGAAAGCGAAGCCACCAGGAGGGAAAACCGTGAGGTGAACGTGCCCTAGCTTGGTGTGACAGAGGCTGGAGAGAAGGCAAGGATCCTAAGGAACCAGACTGGTGAGAGAAGAAGGGGCGAGAGGTCTGGGTTCCACATTCCACACCCCTCCCCCCCTCCCTGAGCTTAAGCTTTTGATGAGGGCCGGCGGGCAAGGTTAGGAGGAGGGGGAGTGAAGAACGGTTTCCCTAGCGACCGTTTCCCAGGCGACTCCAGGTGGAGCGGGAACACTGCGCTTAGCGATGAGCTTCCTCGGGCCCCGTGCTAGGGACGGCTGGGCTCTGTCTCGAGTTCTGGGAGGAAGCCATGGGGAGTCATTAGGACGAGCGGGGAAGTGCCGGGGAGAGGCTCAGAAAAGAGCAAATGTGGATGTGAGAGATGTTCCAGGACAAACCTCAGATTGCAAGGTCTGGATTCCCTGCGCGAGGAAGGAGGGGCCTGGCCACAAGGACATGGGGATCTTTTTGTCAGGTTCTGCTGCCCCGAGCCTCACAAGTTTTATGCTAATAGTTATTTGGTTAGTAAGGCTTTTCCCCAGGCTTTTAAAATCATAGGCTTCCTCCAATCCCTCGCTTTCATGTGTTGACCTAAATACCAGTCCTTTTGTTACGTAAAGGAAAGGAGTATTCCGTGTTTTCTCAAGGAAACACCCAGAGTACGAAATTTTTATTTCATTAGTAATGTGATGTCACTGCAAGAGAATGAGTCCAGCTTTGGTTGAAGGAGAACATCAGAGATGTCATTAACAGGGCCAGGACTAAGGCTAATCTGGGCCGACTGTGCCCTCACTTTTCCCTTCTCCCTCCCTGCATTGGACAATTGGATTCGTAGACTGTGGCTATGGATTACTTAAATTATTCAGGGTGGTGGTGTTTTGCAGACAGCTGGCAGAGAGAGAAGTTGGCTACAACCATGGAATCACCAGAGGAGCCTGGAGCATCCATGGATGAGAACTATTTTGTGAACTACACTTTCAAAGATAGGTCACACTCAGGCCGTGTGGCTCAAGGCATCATGAAACTGTGTTTGGAGGAAGAGCTCTTTGCTGATGTCACCATTTCAGTGGAAGGCCGGGAGTTTCAGCTCCACCGATTGGTCCTCTCAGCTCAGAGTTGCTTCTTCCGGTCCATGTTCACTTCCAACCTGAAGGAGGCCCACAACCGGGTAATTGTGCTGCAGGATGTCAGCGAGTCTGTTTTCCAGCTCCTGGTTGATTACATTTACCATGGGACTGTGAAACTTCGAGCTGAGGAGCTGCAGGAAATCTATGAGGTGTCAGACATGTATCAGCTGACATCTCTCTTTGAGGAGTGTTCTCGGTTTTTGGCCCGCACAGTGCAGGTGGGCAACTGCCTTCAGGTGATGTGGCTGGCAGATCGACACAGTGATCCTGAGCTCTACACTGCTGCCAAGCACTGTGCCAAGGCCCACCTGGCCCAGCTGCAGAGCACAGAGGAATTTCTCCACTTGCCCCACCATCTACTCACTGATATCATCTCTGGTAAGTTGAGAGAGGGGGAGCATCATACCCAGCTACACCGGTATGATGTTCAGAGAATGTTCTAGTACCCTCAGGCTTCCTGGTGTTAGTTTACATTATTACTCTTGATAAGAATTTAGATACCTCCTGAGAGAGAGTGAGTTGAGATTTAGTAGCTGATATCAGAGACAGTCCCTTCGAGAAGAAGGGGCTAGGAAAACAAAGCAATATTTCACAGTATATACAAATATTGGATTAAAAAGAAAAATAAAAGCAGCACTTAGCCACAAAAGGTAGTGAGGAGCCTCATCTGCATTTATATTCTAATCCTTCTTGTGTATAACTGGTCTCATCCATTCTGTACTTTGCATGTATTTGTGGGACTAGTTACGTAAGTAAATTGACAGTCAAGATACGTAAATAAGAAGCTTCTCAAGTGACTTGCCAACTTTTACGTAACAATCCTGACTCTGCAAGTGAGGTATAACCATACTTAAAGTGTGAGTTTTGTAGCCTAGTAGATTGCTTCCATGGCAAGTAGGAGAATATCAAATCATCCATTTTGATTAAAAGAAACAAGGCAGGGACTTCCCTGGTGGCGCAGCGGTTGAGAGTCTGCCTGCCGATGCAGGGGACGTGGGTTCGTGCCCGGTTCCGGGAAGATCCCACATGCTGCGGAGCGGCTGGGCCCGTGAGCCATGGCCGCTGAGCCTGCGTGTCCGGAGCCTGTGCTCCGCAATGCGAGAGGCCGCAACAGTGAGAGGCCCATGTACCGCCAAAAAAAAGGAAAAAAAAAAAGAATCCGCCTGCCAATGCAGGGGACACGGGTTCAAGCCCTGGTCCGGGAAGATCCTACATGCCGCAGAGCAACTAAGGCCATGCGCCACAACTACTGAGCGTACACTCTAGAGCCTGCGAGCCACAACTACTGAGCCCGCGTGCCACAACTACAAAAGAGAAGCCACTGCAATGAGAAGCCTGCACACTGCAACAAAGAGTAGCCCCTGCTCGCTGCAGCTAGAGAAAGCCTGCATTGCGCGAAGACCCAATGCAGCCAAAAATAAATAAATTTATTTAAAAAAAAAAAAAAAAGAAAAAGAAACAAGGCAATTTGGGGGAATTCCCTGGCAGTCCAGTGGTTAGGACTCCATGCTTCCACTGTAGGTGGCATGGGTTCGATCCCTGGTCGGGGAACTAAAATCTCGCATGCCACATGATGCTGCCAAAAAAAAGGAAACAAAGGCAATTTTATGTTAATTTCTCATACACATACGTGTACATACATGGTGGTAGTCTAACAAAGAGGTTCACGTTTTTAAAGCCACTTGTTCTAAATTTCCCTTTTGGATTGTCAGATTGCCACTGACCATACCTTTCCTCTGGTTTTTACAGATGGAGTTCCATGTTCCCAGAACCCAACAGAGGCAATAGAAGCCTGGATCAATTTTAATAAAGAAGAAAGAGAGGCTTTTTCAGAGTCACTCAGGACTAGCTTGAAGGTAAGGCAGATATCTTTAGGGTTGGGACACCATGATATCTATGCATTCCAGCCATTTATTGGCCTGGCCTCTTTGATGCTGGTAAATAAGTCTCTGGCTTGAAACTGATAAGAGCTGGGGAGGAGGATGTGTGTGTGTGTGTGAGACCAGAAGCCACGAGCCTCTGGGCTCCAAAGCTCCTTGAGAGAACTACTCTCATCATTACATAAATAATCCAAAGTACCAGCTCATGATAGTTATAAAAAAGTCTGGAATGAGTGTAACAGGTTTTCTGTCCCAGCATAAGATGCCTGAAAGTGATTAGAGGAGAGTCAGGATGACACACAGTAACTAGAGCAGAGTAGGTTAGAGCAAGGTACAAGTGTTTGGTCTAGGACCTTAAGGATATGTGTCTCAAGTGAGCCTTAGCCTGGAACGGATAGATACCATTTATACCTTTAATTTCACCAATAGGAAATTGGGGAGAATGTACACATTTACCTGATCGGGAAAGAGTCATCTCGTACCCACTCGTTGGCTGTGTCCTTACATTGTGCAGAAGACGACTCCATCAGTGTAAGTGGCCAAAACAGCTTGTGCCACCAGATCACTGCAGCCTGCAAGCATGGCGGAGACTTGTACGTGGTGGGAGGGTCCATCCCACGGCGCATGTGGAAGTGCAACAATGCCACCGTGGACTGGGAATGGTGTGCGCCTTTGCCGCGTGACCGACTCCAGCACACCCTGGTGTCTGTGCCCGGAAAAGATGCCATATACTCACTGGGTGGCAAGACACTGCAGGATACCCTCTCCAATGCAGTGATCTATTATCGGGTAGGTGATAACGTCTGGACTGAGACAACCCAGTTAGAGGTGGCTGTGTCGGGGGCCGCTGGTGCCAACCTCAACGGGATCATCTACTTACTAGGAGGGGAGGAGAATGACCTGGACTTCTTTACCAAACCGTCCCGACTCATCCAGTGCTTTGACACGGAGACAGACAAGTGTCACGTGAAACCCTACGTGCTGCCCTTCGCTGGCCGCATGCACGCAGCTGTGCATAAGGATCTGGTGTTCATCGTGGCTGAAGGGGACTCCCTGGTGTGCTACAATCCCCTGCTAGACAGCTTTACCCGGCTTTGCCTTCCTGAGGCCTGGAGCTCTGCCCCATCCCTCTGGAAGATCGCCAGCTGTAATGGGAGCATCTATGTTTTTCGGGACCGATATAAAAAGGGGGATGCCAACACCTACAAGCTGGATCCCGCCACTTCGGCTGTCACCGTCACTAGAGGCGTCAAGGTGCTGCTTACCAATCTGCAGTTTGTGTTGGCCTGAGGCTGTGAGGGGAAGAGCAGCTGACTTTTGCCCTCCCTTTCTCCAGCACCTACCCATCCAAACTCAAAGTCCCGGAGGCCCCCATTCAGGTACTATGTTATTTTTTGGCACGTGTTAGAAAGGCAGTGCCTCAACCCTTGAACTCATAAGGGTGTTCCATTTGGGGCTTTTTAGACCGCTGCTTCTCAGCTGGCTGCTTGAACTGAGAGTAGGCCAGCCTGCTCGCCATCCCCTTGTAATCCTGTGCCTCCCTACAGAGCACATAGAGGAAGCCTCTTCTCCGCCCTTAGGCACAGCCTCCCCTCTTTACCTGATCAGTGTTAAATAGAAGCACCCCTGATCCCGGGACAGAAAGAAAGATGCCCAGTCTTCCTTTCTTTCCATAGCCTGTTAAGTGGCTAATTGGTCATTTTTCCACGAAGAATTAGGTGTTAGAATTCTCCTTCAGGCTTAGGTTGGGAGAATGGACTAAGCTTAAGGTGTCCTTCACCAGAAAGAGTCTACCCTAGAATTCAGGACGTTCGTCTATTGTTTTTCATCTATCTGTCAAGAAATGTATACTTTGGTTTTATTTTTGGCTTATTCCAAGGAGTAAGCCGGAAAGAAGTAGAGAGGATTATTTCTGATTAATCGCAGAAACTTTTTTCAAACTCAAATATATAAGGTCTCTTTTAAAAGTTCTAAGCTAAGCCAAGAGCTAGAAACTGTTCATACAAATAAAAGTTTTTGAAGGGATATGTGTGTCTGTTTTGAATTCTGAAGGGGTGACTTCCTAAGGGAAACCAATTACATACCCACACATTTCTAAGTCAGTCACAATACTGACTGAATCCCATACTTCCTTGTCTGCATACAGGATGAGTGCTCCAAGGGTGAGGAGAGCCCCACAGGGCCAGTGAATTCGGATTCTGACAGTGGCAAAGAGCCATAGCTGAGTATTTCTCTTCTCTTTTCCTAGTGTTAAACGTCTTTGAATTATGGGGGTAAATATCATTAGGCACAACATCAGGTGCAGGACAGATTTCTTTGACCTTTGGAAATAAACCCTTATCCCTGTGCCATATCCCTAGGCCCCACGAATAGAAGCCACACTAAATCTTCCTAGTCACACAACAGTGTTATTTCAAGAAAATGAAACAAGACACAGGGAGTGAAATTAACCATTACGTAGCACACTTCTATTATGTCAAGTTTGGGCTTAAGCCCCTTTGGTCCTCTTAAACATTTTCATTCTGTAGCAAGCCAGGGTTGTCCTGAGTTCCATGTACTTCATGTCTGTGATGTGTGACAAGTCTCATTCTTTGCTGCTCCTGCAGTGATCACCTTGTGGAACTCTTTGAGAACTTCCAGCTGGCCAGGTCTGATGTAGATGTGTGACCGGATCTTGGTGATGGCTATTACGGCCTCCTCTGGAGTCCAGTTGTACACCTAAAGTGCAGGGTTGGGAAATCGGAGAAAGAAAGGACCAGGTGTTAAGGTGTCCTTGGCCCAATAACAAGTGCTAAAGGGCTCAGAATTTCATTTTTTTAAAAATCCCACTTTGCGGGGAGTTAAAAGCCATGCCCCACAGATTGTAAGTGGGAGAGCACTTTAACCCCTTCAGTCAAAGTCCCACAATTCTATGCAATAGGCTGGGGGAGGCGAGGGTGGGGACACAAATCAATCTATCTAATTTTTATTCTGCCAAACCCTGGAAATAGAAGGTTGAACACGTGAAGCTGAGATCCTAAATTCAAGTGGGCCTAGGCCTACTAGATGTCCTCTCTGAGCTAGGCTGTTGGTTACAAGAGTTTCCTGGAAAGAGTACACAGTCGACGTTTTCATGCAACTTGTCACCATGTCTAGAAAAGAGTACTTTTAAAATTTAACTAGGAGGGCTATCTTTGTGTCCTCAGGATACTTACTGGTTTAGAACTCAACAGAACCAAGAAAGTATAGACTTTTAGCCTGCTGGTTCAGTTCTCACTTTGCCCAAAATATCTCCCAACACCCAGTTTCCAGCAAAACAGAGTCCTAATGACCAGAGCTTTAGTATTGTTAAATCATATATTCACCAGTCCACAGTAACACAAGGCCAGGCTGTTTATCTTTACATTTCCTTTTTCCTTAAACTATCTACATTACTTAGTAAATGCTCTGCAGGGGCCTCACAGGTAACAAAAATGAGCCGGGGGGTTGTAACAGGAAAAGATGGACTAGTGTACTGGCTTCTAAATGTTTTTAAAAGCATCCCACCTGCCAATCATAACAAATTGATAGGCAAAATTCTGTTGGAGCCACTGTTTCTAGAAATTAATGTCCAGAACTTTACTCTGAAATACTTAAAGAAACGTGAGTCCTGTAGAGCTGTAAGTGATCAGCACTAGTATCTACAGAACTGGATTTCCTGACATGTTTATAACAAGTGTTTCTAGCCTTTTGCTGGTATTAGCATCCTTTGCAACTCCATTTTTTGAGTGCTTGTTCTAGGTCAGTGCTTGACATACTTTCTCATTCAAGCTTCACAACACATTTAGTTTGATGAAATTGAGCAATGGAGAGGGGAAGCCACTTTTGCCTGAGGTCACACAGCTGGCCGGTGACAAAGCCAGAGGTCAGCCTGTCTGCAAAGTTCAGGTGCTTTCCACCTCCCAACAGCCTGAAATTGGGAACATGGCTCCTAGCAAGGTCTGCCAGTAGACTGGAGATCTGCTGTAAAGGGGACCAGTCCAGAAAGACCTTTTCTACCTGAATCAGATATGCTGCCACCATAGTGGCACTTCTGGAACGCCCAGCCTTACAATGCACGTAGACAGACTGGCCTAGCGACTGGTACTTGAGAGCAAACTGGACTCCTTTCTGGAGGTTAGCCAAGGTTGGGACTCCAGTCATGTCTATCGTGCTGAGCCGCAGCTGCTCGACTCCTACATTCTTCCACTCCTGGAACGAGGTCCACCAGCATAGAAAAGAAAATGAAAAAAGCCTGATGTGAATAGTAGGAAGATGGGCTCCCAAGAGGCAGCAAAACAACAAGGAAGCTTCACGGTTTACTACAATGTGAATATACTGCTTACTGTTTGCCTACAAAGAAACTTCTTTCAGAAATGTCTTTAAAATGGCTGACCTACACGGCTGTTCTTTCATCACACCACAGCAATGCTACTGAGTTAGGATTATGTCCAAGATTTAAAGTGTTCTTAAAGTACCATCAGTAGCTTTAGTACCAAAGCTAAAGTATTTGAATCTTTAGCTACAAAATTCGAGCTGTAAAAAATTCATCTACGAAAGCTGTGTAACTGTTTTTGCATGATCCAGCTGCAAGGCTGGGCTACTACGTTTTGCAAGAACTTTCTGTTTCTCTGTCCATAAGCCTCCTCTTTTTTACCACTTATTTTGAGAGGGTATGTGGTAGAAAATAGAGTTATTTTAAAATTAAAATAATGCAGCTACTTTTGTTAGTGCAATATTATCCCTTAGGAGGAAGAAAAGAATAAACAGGAGAAATAAGGCCTCTGGCAAACTGGGCAACTTTATTTTTTATTTTGCCTTAAGACTTCAGGTAGGCTCCAGCTACTCTTGATATTTATCACTTTAGCAAACCAGAAACTTATGACTCCGAATGAGGGTCAATATTTTATACAGCTCATGAAATTAATAAAAAAAACAGCAAAATCTGGCAGCATGGGGCTTATACATCAATTACATCAGAAACACCTAGGGAGCTTGCTAAATGTTCAGATTCCTGGGGCCCCACCCTAAAGTTCCTGAGTCAGAATCTCTGGGGGTTGTACCTAGGAATCTGCTAGTTTAACAAGACTGCCAGGTAATTCTTAGGCATATTAAAATGTGAAAACCACTGCCTTGGAGATTTCTTTTCTCTAGGCTAGTGGGATAAGATAGCTGCTCACAAATGTCAATTGCCTCACACCCAGAGACGAGCACTTTCTGTGGCTTGCTGCGCAGCACGGACCACATTAAGGAACATTCACCATTTTGGCTAATAACTCCTGAGGTCTTGTGGCAAAATACTGTGGGAAATCCAAGGCACTGTTAACCCATTCTTTAAAAATGTATGCCATCACTGATCAATATATTTTAAATGTGAGTCACAATTTTTTTAAGATTTCAAAAAAATCTACAGTTGAAATAACTGCATGTTCATTAGGCTCTATCAGTACAGTAAACAAGAAAGATAATTGTGCAGTGCTAATAGAAGTCAAACACTATAAAGATAGGGCAACATCTAATAACCATTATGAACAGTTCCACAAATAAGCATTCGCATCTAATGAAAATTATGTTTTAGGCCTGAACTTTATTTATGACAGTGCTTTGGAGTTCCACTATCATCTCTAACATATAAATAAAATTCCCTCAAATCAAAACCAAATGAACCCTATGCAGTTTTTGCAATGGGTTATTTTATGATCAATTTACCGGGGATTGGCCATAGCTTTTCTTTTTACAGTTTATAGGGCCTTCATCTTGAATATCTCACAGTGTCTGATCCATACTTAGTGCTTAGTAAGTGTCAAATGAATGAAAGCGAGCCACAGAAAAGTTGCCTTTCAGTTCTGGTTACTGATTTGAGTTACCGAAATTAAGAATACATTTGTGCACAAAGGAATAATCAAAGTCCGTCAACTCTACTTTTAAATGCCTTTCACATCAGTTTTTATTTCACAATTAATTTCTACCCCCAGCCGCAGCCATTTAAGCTTAGAGGACCAGATCCTCCTCCTGAGGAGGCAAAAAAGCCCGGGACGCCTGTCTCTGCGGCAAGGTCACCTACAGCACCCCCTCCCCCAACCTCCTCCGGCTCGCCAGGCCCTGGGTGGTGGGCAAGGCCGGCGGGGTGCCTCGGCCCCAGCTCTGCCCAGGGGCCCCGGCGCCTCACCTTTGGGGAGTTGCACAGGAACCTCGTCTCATACTCCTCGTTCATGGTGATCAGCCCTCGCACGTTCTCGTCCTGTACCAGCTGCCGAGGCAAAGAGGGGGCTCAGAAAGGGCCACCGAGGCCCGGGCGGCGCTCGCCTGGCTCCCAGCCCCGGCGCGGCCCGGCTCACCCGGCGAGTCATGTTCCGCAGCGGCAGCGCGCCCAGCAGCACCGTGTTGTCGATACGGTTGTACCAGTCGCGGTGCGCCGGGCCCGGCATCTTCCCGCGGAACAGTGTGTACAGCAGCGTCGGGTAGAAGAGCACCCGGGCCAGGCCGGCCTCCAGTAACGTGCCGGCCGCCATCCTGCCCTACCCGGCCCGGCGCGGCGACGACCTGCCCACTCCCGGGCTCGCGGGGGGCGGCCGCGAGGAGGGCCAGAAGAGCGACGAGGCCGCGGACTGCGAGTCGTCCGCGGCCTCCAACGAAGGCGACACGGCCGGCGCGGGCCTCCTGAGCGCCGAGACCTCGGGCCCGGCCCCCAGGAACACTTCGGGAGAGCCTGGGCGCCGTGGGACCAGCACCATGTCTCGGGAGGAGGGGCCGCCGGCCTCGGGGGAGGGACCAGGGCTTCCCGGGCGGGAAAGTGGGACCCCTGACAAGGGAGGGCGAGTCCTCGGTCCGAGGTTGTGAGTCTGCCGCGTGTGAAACTGTGACCGCTGCCCGTGCCATTGACCCTCCCCTCCCGAGGGAGGGGGCTGTGACTCCAGGGGAGGAGGTCTCTGACCCCTGCGTGTGAAACTGTGACCCCGACTGAGGGAGGCGGGGCTCTGGCCAATGGCCAGTGGGCCTGTGACACCTTCCCCAACTACTGGCCAAAGGGAGGTGACTGTTATCCCAGGTGAGGGTGTGACCCCCCACCAAAGGGGAGACATGACGAGGAGGCCCTCTGGTAGAGGGAGCCCTGAAGGGGAGAGTGGAAGGGACTTTGAGCTTTTAAGTAGAGAGGCTTGCTGGAGAGGCCCTCATGCTGGACAAACGGGGGACCTGGGTTCATCTGGCCCTTCCTTCCCAACCCATCCCCCATGTGTCTGAATTCACGGCTGCCTCCTCCTGCACAAACTGCAATCAGTATGTGTGTGTGTGTGTGTGTGTGTGTGTGTGTGTGTGTGTGTATAGTGAAATATATATATATAAATGTTATCTACACTATTTATGAAAATATATTAATATTAAACATATTATGATAAACTTAAATATAAAACCCACAACCTGCAAATAGGCGAGAGGAATAGTTGTAATGCTGATGATTTATATTTAAATAGTACTCTGAAACGTGCATCTTGTGCTTTTTAAAAAGGTTTATTATCTCCTTATAAAAGTAATACATATTCATAACAACTGGAAAATACAGGAAAGTAGCATAATCCTACCACCTCAGATACATTTGTTTTTTCTTCCAGTTTTCTTTTCCATGTGTCCCATTAAAATTTTTTTATAACAGCTTTATTGGGATATAATTCACATACCATACAATTCACACATTTACAGTTCAATGGTTTTTAGTATATTTGCAGAGTTGCGCAACCATCATCGCAATCAGTTTTAGAATATTTTCATATCCGCCAAAGAAACCCCATACCAATGAGTAGTCACTGTCCATTTCCCCTCAACCCACCAGGCCTGGGTACCCATTAATTTACTTTCTGTTTCTATAGATTTGCCTGTTTTGGACATTTCAAATAAATGGAATCATATAATATGTGTCCTTTGTGTCTGGCTTCTTTCACTTAGCTTAATGTTTACAAGATTCACCCGTGGTATAGCAATATCAGTACTGTATTTGTTTTTATTGCCAAGTAATATTTCATTGTATGGATATACCACATTTTGTTTCTCCGTTTATCAGTTGATAGGCATTTGGGTTGTTTCCATTTTTTGGTTATCTTGAATAATGCCCCTGTGAACATTCATATACAAGTTTCTGTGTGAACTTATGTTTTCATTTTTCTTGGATATCTATCTAAGAGTGGAATTTGGGGGCCATATGATAATGCTATGTGATTTATGTGTACCAGTTAAAAAAATCATTGGTGTCATGTTGATAGTTTTGTATCACGATTTTTTTTCCACTAAATGTGTCATAAGCACTCTCTTTTCTTTTTTTTTTTTTTCATATTTATTTATTTACTTGGCTGTGCCGGGTCTTTAGTTGTGGCATGCGGGATCTAGTTCCCTAACCAGGGATCGTACTGGGGCCCCCTGCATTGGGAGCATGGAGTCTTAACCACTAGACCACCAGGGAAGTCCCCATATGCATTTTCAATATTACTACATTGTATTTATCATTTATAATAAACCTAATTAGTATACCATAATGTGATCATTCTATTATTAGACACAGGATATTTACAAATTTTTGTTATAAAACATTTCTAGCATGAAATTTTTTTCTGTATTTTCTATATTTAGAACTACTATATTAGGATATGTTCCTAAAAGTGGAATTACTGTGTCAAAAGATAGTTTACAGTTTTTGCTTTATTTAAAGTATATAACCTGAAAAGTTCCCTCCTTACCCCCAAACCCACATTTCAGAAATACAGATTTTTTTTAAGAGTATTTTTTAAAATATAAGTTTATTTATTTATTTATTTTTGGCTGCTTTGGGTCTTTGTTGCTGCACTCCGGCTTTCTGTAGTTGCGGTGAGCGGGGGCTACTCTTCTCTTTCCGGTGTTTTCTCTTGTTGCGGAGCAGGGGCTCTAGGTGTGCGGGCTTCAGTAGTTGCGGCGTGCAGGCTCTAGAGCTCAGGCTCGGTAGTTGTGGTGCACGGGCTTAGTTGCTCCACAGCATGTGGGATTTTCCCGGACCCGGGCACAAACCCGTGTCCCCTGCATTGGCAGGCGGATTCTTAACCACTGCGCCACCAGGGAAGTCTGGAAACAGAAATTTAAACCACAGTAAAGTATCACTCCACTTCTACCAGAATGACTAAAATGAAAGGATTGATAATACCAAGTGATGATGAGGATGTACTGTTAATATTTTAATAAATATTCTTTCTGGGTTTTGTCTCTTTCAACGAACACATTCTCTAACAAAAATGGGATCGTTCTGTACCTGTTAATTTGTTACCTGCTTTATTCACTAAGCATGTGTCATGAACATTTGCCCACAATTAAATATTTTTCTGTATCATTATTTGAAAAAATATATAATATTCTAGGCTATGGCCATATCATATACTTTATCAAGTATATGATATACTTGATAAAGTATATACTTTTATATCAGATTTTATGCTATTCCAACAGTGTTATGATCCATAATACATCAGTACACCTCTGCTTTTTGTTGTTGTTGTTGTTGTTGCATGGTGTGGTGTGTGGGACCTTAGTTCCCCAATCAGGGTTGGAACCCATGCCCCTGCATTGGGAGCGTCCAAGTCTTAACCACTGGACCACCAGGGAAGTACTAGTACATCTCTGCTCTTATCCTGATTATTTTCTTAAGAAAAGCTCCTAGAAAGATATGTAAACTTTCAAATTCCTCCAGATGGACTATCTGAATTTTATTCCCACTAGCACTTGGAAAAGGCTTGCTTCCCTGAACCCTTGTTAACATTTTTAAAAACAAATCTTAATCAATTTGGAAGGCAAAAAATGAAGCAGGATGCTTTTCATACTCGTTTACATCGCACATCAGGCTTTTTTGTATTTGGACTGTTTAGTGTTTTGTCTATATTGGGAAGCCCTTTGAAGTTAGAAGAATCTGTGTTCTTCATGTAATTGTTCTTGCACCCGACTCTGGGGTAATGGACTCTGGCCTTCCTTGGTAACTAGATGCAAGAATGACACTAGCGCCCTGCAAGGAGTGGCCCTAAGTCAAGGGGCAGGTAAAATGGGGAAAGTTACTGGTCGCCCTTTGAGAAATACTTGTTGAGCTGGACATTGTGAAAAGCATTGGAGAGACGAGAGGATAACAAGACAGGTGTGGTCCCCGCTCTCATTTAGCTCATGGTAGGTTGCAGGAAGTTTCTGGATGCTAAACAATTCATTCTCTTTTTTCATACTCAGCACCAAGATATGTCTATTCATTAATTCAACAATATTTATTGATGAATTGGGGAGTTGGATGAAGGTAGTCAAAAGGTGCAAACTTATTGTTATAAGATAAATAAGTACTAGGGATGTAATGTACCACATGATGACCATAGTTAACATACTTTACGATATATTTGAAAGTTGTTAACAGAGTAGATCTTGACATTCTCATCACAAGGAAAAAAAGTATCTGTATGAGATAATGGAGGTTAATTAAACTTATTGTGGTAATCATTTCACAATATATGGAAATCAAATTTTAAAAAACCCCAGTATTTATTGAGCACCTACATGGCATTATTTTAGGCCCGGAGGATATAAAACAGACAAGATCTCTATCCCCATAGAGTTTACCTTCTGGTGTGGGAAGACCACAAATAAAATATGTAAAATATGAAGTACAAAATATACTATGTTAGATGGTGATAAGTGCTTTGGATAGAAACAAAGTGGCAAAGGGGGACTGGAAACACAGGTGTATGTGTGTGTAATTTTAAATAGGGTGGTCAGGGAAGGCCCAACTGAGAAGGTGACATTTAAGTCAAGACTTGAAGGAGGTGAGGAGGTTAACCACATGGATATCTGGATGTTTCTATGGCACAAAAAAGAACGGGACAGATTCTCTGCTTAAAAGGTTTCTACAATCTACAGCAGCTGGGAGACAAATATAAAATGAATTGTGATAATGTATGTGACAACATTCTATAAGCTATAATGGTCTATAAATGTAAGATGTTTTCAGTAAATTACACATAAAACTATTAACAAGATCATATATCAGTATTACAAATGTATATAAAATGATAAACTACACAGTGCAACTAAGGAATATGATAGTGTACAATTGAGGGGCTAATTGTTCAGATTTATATGGTACCAGAAACACTGTGGTTAGTTTTTTTTCCTCCCCCACGGGGGAAAGAGGTGCTTCCAACACATGGGAAAACCTTTGAGGCTTCTGCTTGGGAGTCCACTTATTTTTTTTGTGGTAAGGTTGTATAATCAGTGTTTGTGGGTAGAAGAATTATTTGCTCTGGGAAGCCAGATGTTACAGAGAAATCATTTGCAAACCCATGAGTTATTTGCATGTTTGGGGCCAAAAGGTCCCTGAACTAAGTTTTCTTTATCTATCTGCATTTTACTGTCCCACAAGGTGTAGAACTTATGGAATCAATGACCTTTTAAATGAAGGAACGAACAAATGAACTACTGTACTGTTTGCGTTCCACCTAGATCCTGGGATTCCTGGGTCACTCTGAAGGAGGTCTTCAGGGACCTAAGCTGGGTTATTGAATTTTTCTTTTTTTTTTTTTAGTCGGGGGAGAAGCAGGTTAGGGCTGGAACATCAGTCTCTTGACAGAACCCTTATGAGCTTCCGGGCGCTGCAAGGATTGCTGCAAGGATTTTTGCAAGGTTGTGAGTTCACACAGCTGATCATGCTGCTAGAAAGCATTCCCCTGACTCTGAAAGCTTGCAATACACTCACAGTCCCCATCTCAGCAGAGAAGGAAGGCCTGGATCCTGTTGCTTATCTGCTGGGGTAGAAAGGAGGGTGTGTCATGTGCCCAGCGCTGGCCAAGCACCATCCCATTCACTCATTCATTCATTCATCAAATATTTTATTATGCGCATATTCAGTGCCAAGCAGAGGTCCTTGCCCACTAGTTCATCCAGAACTCCTGTGGAGAGCCGAGAACTTCAGGGTCTCAGGCCGGGGGTCTTCCTCCAGCAGAGCTCCGAGACAAAGAGATGTGCCCTTGCCGCTCCTTGAGCTGAGGGTTCCGCCCGAGGCCCCGGGGGCTCCTGCGGAGCTGCTTCTCCACTCCCCAGCCCGAGGGGGCGCTCGACCCGCCCCTGAGCATTGCTCCGCTCGGATCGGCGCTGCCGGCCGCACCACGGTGGTACGTTCCCTCAAGCCGCCCTCCCCCTCCTCGTCGGCCCTCCCCGCCGGTGGTAGGTGCCGGAAGTGCCGCCATTTTGGGGTGTTCTGCTCGGGCGGCAGCGGCGGCGGCGGCGGGACGCGGAGGCTCCCCCGGGAATCGGCCTCAGCAGTGAGGAGGCGGCGGCGGCTGTGAAGGCGCAAGCAGCAGCTGAGGCAGCGGCGGGCTCAGGTGCAGCCGCTGGTGAGTGCGGGGGCCGCGGGATAACGGGCCGCGGGTGGGAGGGAGGGAACGAGGGAGGGAAAGGGGCAGGAGGGAGGCGCCGCGGGGCGGGTCCGGTCCGGGTGGCCGCTGGTTACAGGGCCCTCCGGGCGCGCCCGTTCCTGGTTCCCCGCGCTTCGGAGGCAGGTCAGCGATCTCCTGCCTTGTGTTGGGGTCCTCAGCTACCCGCGTCCCGCCGCGCCGGCCTGGCGCGTGCCCCCGCGCCCAGGGAGACCCGCCCTCCTCGTGGCCTTGCCGCTCTCTCCGCGCCCTTTGCCTTGATTCTCCGGGCTCTGAGGGCTCCGTTCCCTACCCACGGATAGCTCCGTCCTCCTTTTTCCGGCCGCCGTGCCAGACCCAGGCTGCCTGCCCCGGACACCCTTTCCCTGCTCCTGTCGCCCCACGTGTTCTTGGTGCTTACCCTTGGTGGGGGGTCTCCAGGATCCCCGCCTCTGGAGGGCTGCGCTTCTCCTGAGGAGCTTCGAGAGCCCCCCTTTCCTCGTCCCACATCCGCTAGGGCCTTGGCTCGCCCTCCCCCCCACGTCAGGTGCTCACCCGTTACGGCCTAGTAGTGGGGCTGGATTCTCGCACCCGGGAGTGCGGAGAGCACGGTGAGGAGCTTTCTTCGCTAAGGACCTGGTTTTGGATTTAAAGCCGCTGGTATCTTGGTTGTGGTCCTCGGAGCAGGATGTTGTTTTAATTCTCTAAGATGGTTGCACTGGCTCTAAACGGCTTCTCCTTGGTTTAGGCTCATCCCCGTAGTTGAGGGGAAGGTGGTGCGATTTTGGTCGGAGCCTGCTTTAGCAAAATGGAATCTTTTTTTTCTCGCCAGCAAAGTTAATGCTGTAGTTTTATTACCTTCGAGGGAGAAGACTGTATAATAATGTCAGATAGCGTGGAGTGCTTTATAATGTCTGCAGTGTAAGAGGTAACAGGTACCCGATGAATCGTTTACAGGAACTTCACCCTTAAGAAAGGTCTCTTCGCTTTCTTTGATTCTCTGTAGATCGAAGAGGTTTTAATTTCATTCTTTCACTTTTTCCACAAGTGTTGGGTTGGCTCTTTTCCACGAGTGTGGCATCTCTCAGAGTGGTACGCAGTTTTCAGTTTCTCCTTACATTCTTGCTGAGGAAGAGTCGTCTCTGGGGACCACCAAGGGTTTTTTTCCGTTTTAACATTAGTGAGTCCACTTGAAAAATCATCCAGTTACCATAGCGTGCATAAACTATTGCTACAGGTCCCTCCCCTCCCCCCGTGTTTTTATATTCTTCTAGCTCTACTTACAGTGTGGTTTCTAATCATGAGTTAGCCAAGATTGAAAGCATTGCTGTTAGGAAAGCGAAGCAGGAGCTTTCAGCTGTTGTTTTAACCTGGAAGTTTATGGTTTCCCCAGCGGTTCTTTTCCTCTTGACTGTCCACCACCTGTTTCCATTAAGAATGGCCCTTGGCCCAGAGCATAAGGCCTCAACTTCTCTCCAACCATTCATTTTTGCCCTCGGGGTTATTTTCTCCTCAGATGGTATCTAGACTTAAAATCCATTAGCTGGTGAGGCTAGATTAGCTGGTGAGATAGAATATCTTTTCCAACCATTTCACTTTTCAGATGAGGAAACTGAGGCTCCCGAGGTTATTTGCCCAAGATTATGTAGCAGGTGCTCTTACAACAGTTTCAACATAGGGTTTCTGGTTTTTTTTTTAAATACAATATCATGAGCAATAATGCAAATTGCCCTTTAAGATGTGATGGAATGGAAAGGGCCCCAGGCTTGGAGTTGAAGGCCTGAATTGTAATCCTTGGTCTGTTACTAGCTATAAAACCTTGACCAAGTCACTGTTTTGAGCCTCAGCTCATTCTCATCTGCAAAATGGAGGAAATCGTGTCTGTTTCACATGGTGCTAATTCAGCTTCAGTGCAGTAATGTGTGAAAGTGTCTGTAGTATAAGAGGTAGTGAAATTTTGAGCCAGAATGATTTATTTTTCTGAAGATTTCCAGTTATTTTTGTTATTACGGAAGTTACAGATTCATTATTAAAAATGCAGATAAGCCAGAAAAAAGAGAAACTCACCTTTAGTCCCACCACTCAGAGGTGATTGTTAATATTTGTGGTCTTTATCTTATTATCCTTTTTTTGTGCTGTAGAAATGTTTATTATTTTAACAAAATACGCTTATCCTAGTTACAGTTTTGTGATACGTTTTTAAGTTTAGTAGTAGGTGATAGGCCTTGACAGCCATATTTTAAATGATGCCCTGTGTTTAAGCTTCAGCACATATGAGTTAGGCCAGTGGATATCCCAGCATGGGAGCAGAGAATTTGCTGTTTTAAACATGCTGGGCTTGAAGAAGAGGAGAGGAAGGGCAGAGACCTAATGTTGATTGTACATCTACTGTGTGTTTTTTTTTTTTTTTTTTTAATATTTGGGCTCTGCTGCTAAACGTGGAGTGTGAGTCGTGAATTCCATGCCCCCTCCTGTGACTGCCCCTGCAGCTTCTTTAACTTAATTTTCCTGTGAGGCCAGATGTAATAAGGAACTGGGAAGTTACAAGGTGGTCGTGGTGTGCCTTGGAAAGGGAAAGAGAAGAGCTGTCACCGGGAGGCCAGGGTGAAGAAGTTGGAGGAAGTAGGAGCATAGGCTCCTCTGCTCAAGGCTTTCCAACAAATTGTTCTGTTTTCTGTAAACTAGTGAGTGAAGCTCACTGGATTTGGTGAAACTCTGTGTCCTCTGCCCTTTTTTTTTTTTTTTTTTAAATTTTTGTGGTACGTGGGCCTCTCACTGTTGTGGCCTCTCCCGTTGCAGAGCACAGGCTCCGGATGCGCAGGCCCAGTGGCCATGGCTCACGGGCCCAGCTGCTCCACGGCACGTGGGATCTTCCCGGACCGGGGCACGAACCCGTGTCTCCTGCATCAGCAGGCGGACTCTCAACCACTGCGCCACCAGGGAAGCCCCTCTGCCCTTTTTTTTAACAGCTTTATTGAGATATAATTCACATACCATGCACTTCAACAGTTTTTGATATATTGCATTATTTTTTAAAATTGTGGTAAAATATATATAGCAATTTTACATTTTAACCACTTTTTAATGTAAAAAACACATAACCTAAAATTTAGCATCTTAATTATTTTTGAGTGTACAGTTTTGTAGCATTAGGTGCATTCATATTAATGGGAAACAGATCTCCAGAACCTTTTCGTCTTCTAAATTTGAAACTCTATACGCATTAAACAACAACTCCCATTTTCTTCCTCCTCCCACCCCAGCCTCTCGTAACTACCATTCTACTTACTGCTTCTATGAATTTGACTACTTTTAGGTATGAGTGGATTCACAACAGTATTTGGCTTTTTGTGACTGGATCATTTCACTTACTGTATCTTTAAGGTTCATCCATGTTGTAGCATGTGACAGGATTTCTTTCCTTTCAAAGGCTGAATAATATTCTATTGTATGTATATACCACATTTTGTTTATCCATTTATCTGTTGATGAACACAAGTTGTTTATACCTTTTGGCCATTGTGACTAGTGCTGCTATGAATATGGGTGTACAGATATCTCTTTGAGACCCTTCTTTCAATTCTTTTTTCTTTTTTTTAGTATTTATTTAATTAGGCTGCTCCAGGTCTTAGTTGCAGTGTGCGGATCTTTAGTTGCGGCATGCATGTGGGATCTAGTTCCCTGACCATGGATCGAACCCAGGCCCCTCTGCATTGGTAGTGTGGAGTCTTTAACTACTGGACCACCAAGGGAGTCCCCCTTCTTTCAGTTCTTTTGGATAATATTCAGAAGTGAATTGATGGATCATATGGTGGTTCTGTTTTTAATTTTTTGAGGAACCTCCATACTGTTTTCCATAAGGATCCCACTATTTCACAATACCACCAACAGTACACAAGGATTCTAATATCTCCACATCCTCACCAACATTCATTTTTTTCTCTTTTTTTTTTTTTGGCTGCACCATGTGACATGCAGGATCTTTGTTCCCCAACCAGGGATCGAACCCCTGCAGTGGAAGCTCGGAGTCCTAATAACCACTGCACCTCAATGGAATTCCCTTTTCTTCTTCTTTAATAGTAATGGTCCTAATGGGTGTGATGTCATCTCTCATGGTTTTGATCTGCATTTCTCTGCCTAACGATGTTGAACATTTTTTCATATGCTTGATGGCCATTTGTCTGTCAACTTTGCAGAAATGCCTATAGAAGTCTTTTGCCCATTTTTAATTTTTTTTGGGGGGGCGCTGCATTGGGTCTTTGTTGCTGTGCATGGGCTTTCTCTAGTTGAGGCGAGCGGGGGCTACTCTTCGTTGCAGTGCGCTGGCTTCTCATTGCGGTGGCTTCTCTTGTTGCGGAGCACAGCCTCTAGGCGTACGGGCTTCAGTAATTGTGGCACGTGGGCTCAGTAGTTGTGGCATGCAGGCTCTAGAGCACAGGCTCAGTAGTTGTGGCACACGAGCTTATTTGCTCCGCGGCATGTGGGATCTTCCTGGACCAGGGCTCAAACCCGTGACCCCTGCATTGGCAGGCAGATTCTTAGCGCCACCAGGGAAGCCCCCTTTTTGCCCATTTTTAAAAATCAGATTTTTGTTGTTGTCGTTCTTGTTGAGTTTTAGTTCTTTATATATTCTGAATATTAACCTCTTAATAGATATATATGATTTACACATAGTTTTTCCCATGCCGTTTCACTCTGTTGTGTCCTTTGATGTACAGAATTTTAAGTTTGATGGAGTCTCATTTGTCTGTTTTTGCTTTTGGTGCCTTATCCAAGAAACCACTGCTTAGTCCAGTGCCCTGAAGCTTATACCCTGTTAAGCTTCTAGGAGTTTTATAGTTTTAGGTTAAGGTCATTTTAACCCCTTTTTTTTTTTTTTTGGCCGTGCCGTGCTGCTCGGCTTGCAGGATCTCAGTTCCCCCAACAAGGAATTGAACCTGGGCCACCACAGTGAAAAGCCTGGAATCCTAACCACGAGGCCACCAGGGAACTCCCCCATTTTAACCATTTTTAAGAGTACAATTCAGTGGCATTAAGTACATTCACAGTGTTGTGCAGTCATCACCACTCCTCTGTTTGGAAAATTGAAGTTTTCCTCACCCCAAACAGAAACTCTGTAACAATTAAAGTAATAACCATCCATTGCTCCCTCCTCCTAGCCCCTGGTAACCTCTGGTCTGCTGTCTCTCCCTGTGAATTTGCCTATTCTGGATATTTCATGTATTTGGAATCGTAATATTTGTCCTTTTGTGTCTGGCATATTTCACTTAGCACAGTGTTTTCAGGGTTTGTCCACGTGTAGCACGTATCAGGACTTTGTTCCTTTTTGTGGTTGAATTCTTCTTATTGAGGTCAGGGATGACTCTTTCATCTTAGTATCTTGCCCTCTCTTGGTGCTCCATAAAGGCTCTTGAATTGGTTAGAATTCATGCTCTTCATGTGGATTGCCAATTACCGGGGGATGTCCACTGACATGCTCAAATCTCTGGAAAAATTCAAACGTATCAGTGTGCTTGAAAGTATGTAACAGTAACACAGACCACGGTTAACAGCATCATTTCTAATTTCTAATCTAATGATAATTTCTAGTCATTTTCAAAATACAGATTACGTAGGGAAGTGTCACATAAAGAGAAGGTATAGGCAAGTTTCTGCTTTTGCTGTATAATTAATTTATGAGTGTTTTTTGTTAGAGGGGTGGAATGATATCCAGGTATTCCATATTGTTTGAAGTTTATAAACCTGGCATTTAATGGCCTGCTTAGAATTAATAACAAATACTTTGAGGGTAAGAGCATTTTGAAGGTTATCCTAAGCCTCCCAGTTTGTTTCAGTATATTCAGAGTATTCTCATGCATGAAAGGCTTTCTTCTCTTTTTTAAAAAAATAAATTTATTTATTTTATTTATTTACTTTCGGCTGTGTTGGGTCTTTGTTGCTGCACGTGGGCTTTCTCTAGTTGCGACGAGTGGAGGCTACTCTTTGTTGTGGTGCGAGGGCTTCTCTTGGGGAGCACGGGCTCTAGGCACGTGGGCTTCAGTAGTTGTGGCTTGCAGGCTCTAGAGCACAGGCTCAGTAGTTGTGGCGCATGGGCCTAGTTGCTTTGGGCACGTGGGATCTTCCCGGACCAGGGATCGAACCCGTGTCCCCTGCATTGGCAGGCGGATTCTCAACCACTGCGCCACCAGGGAAGCCCCTCAAGGCTTTTTTCTTTTTTGGGAGGGGTGGGGTAGGAGTTTATTAATTTATTTTATTTTTGCTGTGTTGGGTCTTTGTTTCTGTGGGAGGACTTTCTCTAGTTGTGGCAAGCAGGTGCCACTCTTCGTAGCCGTGCGCGGGCCTCTCTCTATTGTGGCTGTCTTGTTGCGGAGCACAGGCTCCAGATGCGCAGGCTCAGTAGTTGTGGCTCACCGACCTAGTTGCTCCGCGGCATGTGGGATCCTCCCACACCAGGGCTTGAATCCGTGTCCCCTGCATTTTTTTTGTTTGTTTGTTACACGGGCCTCTCACTGTTGTGGCCTCTCTTGTTGTGGAGCACAGGCTCAGCGGCCATGGCTCACGGGCCCCGCTGCTCTGCGGCATGTGGGATCTTCCCAGACCGGGACACGAACCCGTGTCCCCTGCATCGGCAGGCGGACTCTCAGCCACTGCGCCACCAGGGAAACCCAGACTTTTTTCTTAAGGTGAGCTTTTACTTAATTTTTTGGAGGTTCATAACTGATTTTGAGCTGCTTGATTGTCTACTTTTCTTCTCTTTGCTTTTTGGACCTAGCCTCCAACTCCCATTTTCCTCCTCCCCAGTAAGTAACAAAGAGAGTTTAATATTAATCCTTGGGACATCGGATGAACTGAAAGTATTACTTGGTTAACCCTTTTGTCCCAAAGAAGTATAGTAAATTCCCTACATACGAATGAGTTCCATTCCGAGAGTGCATTCATTAAGTCCAGTTTGGTCATAAGTCTAACAAAGTTAGCCTAGGTACCCAGCTAACACAATCGGCTATACAGTACTGTACTGTAATAGGTTTATAATACTTTTCACACAATGCATAAAAAACAAACACAAAAAACATTTTTAATCTTTCAGTACAGCACCTTGAAGAGTACAGCGGTAGAGTACAACAGCTAGCATACAGGGGCACATTCGCATCTTTGAAAGTTTGCAACTTGAAGGTTCGTACGTAGGGGACTTACTGTATTACAGGCCTCACAGTACTTAGCACATGGGATTTTATTTTAGTGTTAAGGAGGATTTATATACCTCTCTTTTTTTTTCTTTTTTTGGCTACGTTGGGTCTTCGTTGCTGCATGCAGGCTTTCTCTAGTTGCGGCGAGTGGGAGCTACTCTTTGTTGTGGTTGCATGGGCTTCTCGTTGTGGTGAGGTGGCTTCTCTCGTTGTGGAGCACGGGCTTCAGTAGTTGTGGCGCATGGCCGTAGTTGCTCCGCGGCATGTGAGATCTTCCTGGATCAGGGATCGAACCCGTGTCCCCTGCATTGGCAGGCAGATTCTTAACCACTGTGCCACCAGGGAAGTCCCTGTATACCTCTTTTCCAAACAACGTGAACCATTCTTTTGTCCAGAATTATTCCTTGATTCTTGATTATTTTTGGTAATTAAAAGTAGAGTGTAACTTTCTATGTAGGCTTTCTGAGTGGAACTTATACAGATTCTGCTAGTTGGCTGCTATTAATATAATCCTGTATTTACCTGTACACTGTGCTATGGCATTCTGAAATGATCAAAGAGCAAGTAAAATAGAAACATTTTTTTATCTAATTTTTTTTTATTGGGGTATAGTTGATTCACAAAATTATATGTTTCAGGTGTACAACATAGTGATTCACAATTCTTTAAAGGTTATACCCCATTTATAGTTATTATTAAATATTGGCTATATTCCAAAACAAGAAATTTTGAACAAAACCTACAGAATTAGTCTTCCCATAATTGAGAGTTGATTCTAGGATTTCCGAGTTCTTAAAATTGGTTTGAAACCTGTGGTTTGAAAGAATAATGTGACTTGACTGGGGTTTATAAAGCATTGCTTGGGAGGGTAAGTTTGACAGCTCCAACCTTGGGGCTTAAAAATTGGTAATATCGGGCTTCCCTGGTGGCACAGTGGTTGAGAGTCTGCCTGCTGATGCAGGGGACACGGGTTCGTGCCCCGGTCCGGGAAGATCCCACATGCCGCAGAGCGGCTGGGCCCGTGAGCCATGGCCGCTGAGCCTGCGCGTCCGGAGCCTGTGCTCCGCAACGGGAGAGGCCACGACAGTGAGAGGCCCATGTACCACCAAAAAAAAAAAAAATTGGTAATATCACTGAGTGACCTTAACATTTCTGAGTCTTTTTTCCCATCTTTAAAGTGGAGATAACCAACTTGGAATGTAATGTGAGAATTAATAGAGATAACTTAAGCTAGGCACTGAATAGTGCCTGGTACAGTGTTGATAACGCTATTTCCTTTTTTCATCTGTAAAAATGGGCCTGCTACTTATCTCATGGGTCAGTAATGCAGTTCAACCAAATAAAAGACACTGTTAAAATGAGTAGCAGTGCCATACATAGACAGTAGCTACTGTCAGTGTTCCTTTCCTTTCCCCTTTTAGGTGTATTTTGTTTTGCATTTTCCTTTGTCCATTGTGGCTTAGGGATAAGATTGTTTCCTGAAGTCCAATTCGTGCATCTGAATTGTTTTTCTATGAAGAGTGTCCTTTCCCATAGAACCTTTAAGCTCATTGTTCCCTGTGGAATGCTCAGGTAATGTGGTTTCCTGGATTCATCTTTACTGTCTACACTTCACGTGGGAGTTTGTTGATAGGGAGTCTTCTGTGTTCATAGAAAACTGAAAAATACAGATGAATATATTATTGGATTTGCTGTAGGGACACCTGGGTCTCTTCCTAGTTATAGGTAACTAGTTTTAGGCTTGGAGAGAGGGTGGGCTCTAATATTGAGAGTTGTAATGTAGATTGAAAGAGTTAATCAGTTTTAGCTATTTGCTTTGTAAACTATATTGTATCAAGAATCCTTATCTGAGCTTTGTAATTTGATAAAGACAGTTTTCTTGATGAGATCTTTGTAATTGTAACTTGTCCTTGTCATGAAATTGGCTTTAGAATCTCCTTGAAGTACTGGTTTTCTTACAGAATTAATCAGCATAGCTGTTCTGTAGGGGTTTTTTTGTTTTGTTTTGGTTTCTTTTGGCCACACCACGCAGCTTGTGGGATATTAGCTCCCCAATCAGGGATCGAACCCCAGGCCCGCTGCAGTGAAAGCACCAAGTCTTAACCACTGTACTGCCAGGGAATTCCTGTGTTCTGTAGTTACCTTTTTAACTTCTGCTATGCTATGGAAGCCACGAGCATAAATTTGTTTATTTTTAACTTCTTTGATTTCCAGACCTGTAAAAAATTTCAGGAATTTTACATTCATCATAAACTGCACATTGACTTATTAACACATTCTTTCTGCTAAGGAAGTCTTTAATTCTTCTAAAAACGTTATCTCACAGGCTAGAAGAATAAATACCAAAATTTTCTCTGAGCATTGGGACATGAGCAACTTTTTTTTCTTCATACTTGCCATTGTTTTTAAATTTTTATAGAGAGAACATGAAATTCATAAAAGTTACATTAAAATCAGACTTTGTGCTCAAGAGATAAGAAAGTCTAGTTAGGGGAGACTGTGAGTATAAAATATCTTAATAAATGATTTAAAGCTTTTTAACTCTTAGAGCTTTGTGAAGTTCTGATGTGACCCTCAGTTCCCCGCTCTACAAGAAATGGACTCACTTTCAGAACAGCTTATGGATTGTAACATTTTGATTTTTCTGTTCTTCCACTTAGAAAATATGGCAGCAAATATGAAGAGGAATGGTGAGTTCTGGTTTAGAGGCTGCAGTGATATCTCACTTAATTGATTTTAATATGCCACTTTGGGGATGTGTTCATAGGTTAGTGTAGCTTTAGAAAGAACTGTTCACTAACTTTCTGGCCTCCATAGCTATGTTCGGCTTTGACAAAATGGAGTTAAAATCACTCTCACCCCCCACCCCCACCCCCGCCATGTTGAAACTCCATTGAAATTATGTTCCCAAATTGGGAAATGTCTTTAGTTTGGGGATTATACAAAATGAAGATTTTTGGTTCTAAAGCCGTTTAATTTTATAGTGTTATACTTTTAATTTTGATAAGTCAGTAGTTTTCATTTACATAACATTTCTACTTTTCAGCAAAGGAATCACTAAATTAGAAACTGTCACCACTTTCTCATTGTTCTTTTTACCTTTTTGTTTCCTGTGAGATTGAAGCAAGCTCTTGCGGAGACTGTGGGAATGTGTGATATTTCGGTGATAATGTGGGGTTACTAATTGTCTACTGTGAGTAGACTGTCTTTTTTAACCCAGTGTTATTTGGACATCTGTTCAGTTTTTGCTAGTTTCTGTTTTGTACAGATAATTTACTGTAGGCTTTTCCCAGTTTTTTGTGCTTGTAACTTTTGTGTGTGGGAAACATTCTTTTCTGCTCAGTGCCCCCCCCCCCCCCCCCACTACTGTTACATAGCTTAGCTGGTGTTTCTCTCTTGCATGAGTTGTCTGCATGATGTTGCTAACTTAACCATGCTAGGTTGGGTGGGATATTACCAGGGAGAAACACCTTTGCTGTCCCTGCTGGTTGCCTGCCTGATTCTGAACGCTGCTGTCTGATCAAGAGTCTTAGCGGGTCCAGGGCTGCTGTCTGATCAAGAGTCTTAGGTGGTCCAGGGAGTGAAAGGAAGTCAGGGTGGTGGTGAAAAGCACCTTGAAAATGTATGACTGATATTCATCAGTGAGCTGGTTATTCCTGCACATTGGAACAGTACTGTTTTGTGGTTATATAGTCATTTTAAACCTTATAGTAGGGCTTCCCTGGTGGCGCAGTGGTTGAGAGTCCGCCTGCCGATGCAGGGGACACGGGTTCGTGCCCCGGTCCGGGAAGATCCCACATGCCGCGGAGTGGCTGGGCCCGTGAGCCATGGCCGCTGAGCCTGCGCGTCCAGAGCCTGTGCTCCGCAACGGGAGAGGCCACAACAGTGAGAGGCCCGTGTACCACAAAAAAAAAAAAAAAAAAAAGAAAAGAAAAAGAACTAAACCTTATAGCAGGCTTCCAACTAGGATATTTCACTGGAAGCTGTTTATATGGTAAAAAGACTATGTTTTCCTTAGGTCCATAATTCTTAGATTTATGGCCAGAGCAAGAGGAGCAGGCATTGCATTTTGTGTTCTTCAGCCTTTCCCTGCTTATGGTTCAATTTCTGTTTGTCATTTAGTGCCTGGCTAATCTTTGTCATGAAGCTCTTCATGTCCATTCATTCTAATACTGTATCATAGGATGTTATTTAGCATTAATGATTTTTTTTTCATTTCAGTGAGATTTTAAGGTTTTTTTGAGGATGGAGATTGCCTTATTGCTTATTCAGTGTGTTATATATCTGTGAAGGGGTCAGGCATGCAGTCCCTACCCTGATTATACTCTGTGATCTAGCCCTTCTTGTAGCAGTTCAGTGGGCCATGGCCCAAGCTGGGCACATCAGTTTCTTCTAGGAATTTGATATTAGAACTGAGATTCGTGTCTTTAGGGAACAAACAGATCACCTCTATTCAGAGAACTTGAAACATATAGACTCAGATGCTGGGTCTATATGTGGAAGCAGTGAAGGCCAGTCTGCAGGGATGGAGAATTAAGTACATTTATCCAGAAAGAAGCATTGATGAGAAATGTAGCTCTGGAGAGAGGCAGACTAGAAGCACATGCAGAATAGAAGCCTGGGTGCAGAAAGGCTTTGCAGGTGTGGCCCTGTTGTATTTTCTGCCTTGGGTTCCATGAGATACTCCAGTATCTTTTCAATTAATGACTTTTTTTTTTTTTTTTTTTTGCTTAAGCTAGTTTGGAGGAAGTTCTCTTAATTACAACCAAAAGAGCTTTTAATAAAATGCTTAGTGCAGAACTCTGCCCAACATTTCTTAGATTGATTTGTATTTTAGAATAGTCAAGCCTGGGACCATGGCTCTTTGGAAGAGTGCCCTTTTCCCCCAGCAGCCTCCTCACCCTCAGGCTTAGGCTGCTTGGGCTTTTGGCTTCTCCATCTGTAGTGTAGACATTCATCTGTGTTTTCCCTTTTGGTGCACAAGAGTGCTTCTCTCTGGTGCTTTGCCAGCTCAAGATTGAGGGTTGGGTTTTTTTTTAAACAAGTTTCTAATAATGATGATTTGTGTACAACTAGTTCTTTTTAGTCATGTAAGACTGATAATAAAGTAATAATACTATTTCAGGTAGGAATTTTAAAGCGAGCCATCATTTTTAAAGAATTTTTTGTGAGACATGTGAATTAGGTCCTTTCTTCATTTCTAAAGTAGCACATTTGCTTGTTTCCTGATTGTTTCCTCTTAAAAAAAAGTTGATGGACTTGAGTGGAACACAATAATGTGGGATGAACGGCAGTTGAGACTTGAAACAAAGGGTGATGGTGAATGGCTGTGCGCCCAGTTGGTGGAGTCTGTCTGGTCTCAGCTCAGTAACTTCATGAATGATCTGTAATGGGAGCATCACAGTGGTGTTTCTCTCTTTGAGAAATGTTAATGAGGGAGAGAGGGAAGCTCTGAGAAGGACAGTTTAATGCTTCTAATTTGATTTTTTTTTTCTTCCTGTGATCATTTGGTTTCTGTTAAGTTGAAAGACTTTATTCCAGAGAAATGTAAAATTTGTCTGTAATATTAAAACAGGCATTAAAAGGAAATGTGGATTTGTATACTACTAGGAAGGAATAGATTTGCAGGGTAGAAAAAGCTGAAAGTCGTTATTTTACATGGGAGGCTGAATTGTTGAGAAAATAAACCTAAACAATGTTATGCCTTTGTACTGTACTGCAGTGTGTATATAGTATTGAACCAAGGGCAGTTCATGGAAGAAGTTATATATTTTTACAGTCCATAGTGTTTACTGGTAGGGGGCCCTTGCACAGAGTAAGTAATTGATAAATATTTGTTGACTACTGTATGTAGAATGGCACTTAATTTTATGTTTTGAGACAGTTCAGTACTAAGGACTAGGAATAGGAAGAAAACTTTTTTTTTTTTTTTTTTTTTTGCGGTACACGGGCCTCTCCCTGTTGTGGCCTCTCCCGTTGCGGAGCACAGGCTCCGGACGCGCAGGCTCAGCGGCCATGGCTCACGGGCCCAGCCGCTCCGCGGCATGTGGGATCTTCCCGGACCGGGGCACGAACCTGCGACCCCTGTATCGGCAGGCGGATTCTCAACCACTGCGCCACCAGGGAAGCCCAGGAAGAAAACTTTTAAAATTGAAATTCTTTGAATCCATTTCTTCAAATCATTGTCTTTTGAAAATAATCAGTACTTTAAAGCTCCAAGGAGTTTTCTGGGGAAAAAAATGTAAGCAGCTTTCCATTGAAAGACATTACGTTGGCTGAGATTTGTACTGTAAAAGCCTTCATGTATCTTAAAACCTCATATTGTATATTGCCTGGACAAAATCAGAAGGCTCCTAGACAACCCTGATTCTGGCTCTGTTTTCTGTAGCTCCAGAAAATAAGAAAAGGAGAATCTGATACTACTGGCAGTCTATGCTCTCTTGCTTTTCTGGGCCAAGACATGCATTTAAAAATAAAATCAAGGAAATCGTAAACCAGTAGTAAAAACAAATAAAGCACCCAAGAGTTTGCCTCTTCTCATGTCCTGTGCCCTGAGTCTCTTAGACTGTCTAATATTAAACTAAAGTGACAAAACTATGCTCTGGGCTTCTCCTCTGCACTTCCTATTTAAAGTTTATGGGAAATAATCATGAAAAGACACCATATTTATTATATCATTATGATTTTTATCATATGCCGTTTTTGTTTAATAGTGTCTGCATACATTTACAAGTCCAATTTTTTTTTTTTTAAGCTTGCAGACTTCTTTACTGAACTAATTTGGGTTATAGATTGTGGTGATGGGATTGCGAAACTACTTAAAAATAACCCTTTGGGACCTGCTACAGGAGAGCTTAGGTGAGTAAATATATGAAAACCAGATACAATATTTCTATGGAATATCTTTTTTTTTTTTTTTTTTTTTTTGCATTACGCGGGCCTCTCAGTGTTGTGGTCTCTTCCGTTGCGGAGCACAGGCTCTGGACGTGCAGGTTCAGCGGGCATGGCTCGCGGGCCCAGCCGCTCCGCGGCATGTGGGATCTTCCTGGACTGGGGCACGAACCTGTGTCCCCTGCATCGGCAGGTGGACTCTCAACCACTGCGCTACCAGGGAAGCCCATGGAACATTTTTTTTTTTCATGTGGACCAATTTTAAAGTTTTTATTGAATTTGTTACAATATTGCTTCTGTTTTGGTTTTTTGGCCATGAGGCATGTGGGATCTTAGCTCCCCGACCAGTTAGGAATAGAACACGCAGCCCCTGCATTGGAAGGAGAAGTTTCTCTCTCTCTCTTTTTTTTAAAATCTTATCTATCTATCTTTCTGTTTGTTTATTTTTGGCTGTGTTGGGTCTTCGTTGCTTCACGGGTGGGGGTGGGGGGCTACTCTTCTTTGAGGTGCAAGGGGTTCTCATTGCAGTGGCTTCTCTTGTAGTGGAGCACAGGTTCTAGGTGCATGAGCTTCAGTAGTTGTGGCTCACGGGCTCAGCAGTTGTGGCGCACGGGTTTAGTTGCTCCATGGCATGTGGGATCTTCCTGGACCAGGGCTCGAACCCGTGTCCACTGCGTTGGCAGGCGGATTCTTAACCACTGCCCCACCAGGGAAGCCCCTCTGTGGAATATCTTGATGCCTGTTGTTTACCTTTAGCTGACAGTATATCTTGTCTCCTTAGGTCCATTTTTTTTTCCTCTTTAGACTTGTGAATTTGTGATTTGTCTTTTATAGTACAGTTACGAATTCGGTTTCAACACGTTTTATCTTAGTGGCATTTATATTAAGGATTTTCAGTAATTATTAGTTTGAGATCAGAGAAAGATTTTTATGAGCACAGGGACACTTTTGTTCCAGCTGCTTTCTAGCTCTCAAGTTATTGTGGATCAGGCCTAGGCAAGCTGAAGTTTTAGATTATTACTATGAAATCAAGTTCTGTTTTTATTTATTAATGTTAATTTGTCTGATGTAACTTTGCTCTGGGCTAAGTAAGACATAGAGGAATGTTTTCTTTTGAATTCTGACTGCTCCACTTCTCTGAACAAACCAGATCCACAGATTAGACTTGTAAATGATCTGTTTTCTTAAGGTATCTTCTAACAGAATGGGTCTCAGGGGAGCTGAGCGCCAGTACACATTTAGCTGGGAGTGACAGTTCATCTCCCTGAATTACATCCCCTTTGTCCATACACAGCAATTTTGGAGGCAAGATTTGCAATTTAAACTCTGTTCTGGTCTAATCAGTGTGATTTATTTTATAATCAGTTTTATTTATTATAATTATTTTGTGTGATATGTTTCTGACATAATCATGTAGGGAAGCTGAAATTTCTTGAGTAGAAACTTGCTTTGGAGAACTTTGAAGTCTTGATAGAAAAATACTGAATATAATTTATGCTGTATTGTGATCTGGAAAGATATGGAAGCATACATAGGTCACTGAAACTTTATTTATTTATTTATTTTTTTGTGGCCTCTCACTGCTGTGGCCCCTCCCATTGCGGAGCACAGGCTCCAGATGCGCAGGCTCAGTGGCCATGGCTAACGGGCCCAGCTGCTCCGCGGCATGTGGGATCTTCCCGGACCGGGGCACAAACCCGTGTCCCCTGCATTGGCAGGCGGACTCTCAACCACTGCGCCACCAGGGAAGCCCACTGAAACTTTACTGAGCTGTATTTATTTAATTGTTTTTATGAATAGGGAGATTAAAACTTGAATATATTTAATTCTTGCAAGAGAGTCACTAAAACAGTTAAAATTTCTTCAGAATTGTATACTACATGGGAAATAATCATGGAAAGACACCAGGTTTATTATATCATTATTGTTTTTATCATATGTCATTTTTGTTTAATAGCCTCTGGATGATGCATTTACAAGTCTTTTTTTTTTAAGCTTGCAAACTACTGAACTAATGTGGGTTATAGATTGTGGTGCTGGGATTGGGAAACTACTTAAAAATAACCGTTTTAGACCTGCTATATTTCTTGAAGGCAGCTTGCTGAAGAAAAATTAGATCAGGCTTTCTGGATTGCTAGATCCAGACCATCAAAAAAATGCTCTGACCAGGCTTTCCTGGTGGCGCAATGGTTAAGAATCCTCCTGCCAATGCAGGGGACATGGGTTTGAGCCCTGGTCCGCAAAGATCCCACATGCCGCGGAGCAACTAAACCCATGTGCCACAACTACTGAGCCTGTGCCCTAGAGCCCGCGAGCCACAACTCCTGAAGCCCAGGCGCCTAGAGCCCCCGTGCTCTGCAACAAGAGAAGCCACCGCAATGAGAAGCCCATGCACCGCAACGAAGAGTAGCCCCCACTCACCGCAACTAGAGAAAGCCCGTGCACAGCAACAGACCCAATGCAGCCAAAAATTAAAAAAAAAATAAATAAATGCTCTGACCAAAAGAAAAAAAAGCCTGCTGGATCCACCCCCAGGAATCCTTGTGGGTCCCCATGGTAACAACCTCCTTGCTTACAACTTGTCACTGTGTGACTGTCACTGGGGTTCAAAGAAAAGCCAGTATATCAAGAACTGTGTGGCATTAACTACTCCTTGGTAAAATGCTGTTGCACATTTGCAACAAGCCAGAAATAGAAAGTTAAATTTTCTGTGTTCCATTAATTAGATGCTTTAAAAAGCTGCCTAATTATGGTAAGGTGCAGTAGTGGGAAGGTGGTGGGTGGCCAAGGCAGGCATAGGAAGAAGCCATAGGCTCCGAAAGTTAGGACCTTCATTTTCTTCTCTAAACCTTTCATTTTGCAAATGAAGGAAGGTGAAATGCATTATTTAAGTTCACATAGAAGCAGAAGCAGGATTCCATCCCAGATCTTCTCATTTTCCAGGACAGTTCTGCTGTCTCTGCCCACACATCACATTTGCCATGCCTCTACTTTTCAAAAACCAAGTATCAGTTTCTGAGGTTAGGAAAAGACCTTAGAGGTCATGCAGGGGGATTTTCTACCCAGTGGAGGAATGCCTTCTACAGCATCCTGGGCAGGTGCCCTCTGCCTCTTCCCTCAGGTGGGGGTTACCTATCTAGTTAGCAAAAACCCCACTGCCTGACTTCAAAGAGAAGATAGTTTTACATGGCTTTCCCATTTTAAAGCTATAAGCTTTGTTTTTCTCCCCTTATAAATTAGCAATTGAAAATTAGACCGGAATGTTTTTCATTAGCCTGTTTATCTCCATTTAAGTCATGCTTGTCAGTCATGACAAGGCAGATAATTCGTTAAAAGAATTACGTCATGCCTAAACTCTAGAACTTTGAAAAGATAATGCCATATTTGGAACAAGCTAGTCCTTTAACAGCTGGGAGGGAAGAGATGATAAATGCTATATTCAGCTTCAAGTATTTTATAACGTGCTTAATAAGATGAGATGATGGTGAGCTAAAGAGTATCAAAAGAGACCTCAAAATATTTTAAAAACAAAATCAAAAGCCAAATAGGTGGGCATCCCTGGTGGCGCAGTGGTTGAGAGTCCGCCTGCCGATGCAGGGGATACGGGTTCGTGCCCCAGTCCGGGAGGATCCCACATGCCACAGAGCGGCTGGGCCCGTGGGCCGTGGTCGCTGGGTCCGCGCGTCCGGAGCCTGTGCTCCGCAACGGGAGAGGCCACAACAGTGAGAGGCCCGCGTACCGCAAAAAAACAAACAAACCAACCAAAAAAAGCCAAATAGTCAAGCTATTTTGTATTTTTTGTGGTGCATTTGTGACTGTTTTTGTCATTGTTTAGAGTAAGTTCATTTACACAGAAGTGAATTTGGGATTCAAAACCAATATTATTTTGGTAATTATTAATTACACATACCTCCCAAAATTTTTTTTTAGGTCCGTTTCTTGGATGTCATTGTTGCTCAATATGCTAGTCATTTAATGTCCCTTCAGTAAGTGCTTCAGCTTTTATTTCACTTTTCTTCTTTCCTAACTGCTGCTTGAAAGGTAGTAACAGGTAAACATTTAAAATTATTAGCTTGAGGTGTGTTTTTAATACCTTTTAAGCAAAGCATAAATGCATGTTTTCTAATAAGATATACAGAAATGTTTTCAGTTTCTTATAACCACAGATACTTTTTCCTCGAAGAATTTACCATATTTAAAAATGGAGAATTTGGCTCTAATGTTAATTTTTCTTTCTGTCTTACCAGAAAGTTAAAGTGAATATGCTGTTGGCAGTCTTTCGCTGCCTTGACTTCAGCACAGTAGAGAATGCTATAATGAAAACGTGGCTGAGTTTTTAATATTCTGGAATTTCATGACCACCAGCACTTCTTGTTGTGCAGCCAGGGTAATTAAGGTAATCAAATATTTTAGTCATTAGCAGGTGTGGCCTGGCTCTGAAAGAAATCTCTAATTGTAGCCTCAACACAGTGCCCTTTTCCCTCATTTACTCCAAAACATATTTACTATTTTTGTCATTCTTCTGGTTCTTAATTTGACCAGTGAAGTTTTGCTTAAAAGTTCATCATACAGTTTTTCTTGATAAGAAAGTATGCTGAATTACAGTGTAATGACGGAAACTAGCTGTTAGACTTCACGTTTTGGGTGGGAGGTGTGGGGAGTGAGAGAGAGAAACGAAAAGCAGAGGAAGGGAGGGAATAAGAGAAAGGAAGAGAGAGATGGTTTCATCCGTACCATTTTGTAGACAAGGAAACTTGAGGTTAGGAACCTCAGGGAGGATAGTAACTTATTGGGGGCATCCAGCTATCAAGTGGTAGGTCAGGGCTGGGCTTTGAGTCCACGCTCCAAATTCTGTGCTATTTTCCTTTCCTTTTCTTGCTTTTAGAGGCTGAGCCTCATAAAAATAATGAAATAATTGGGCTTCCCTGGTGGCGCAGTGGTTAAGAATCCGCCTGCTACTGCAGGAGACTCGGGTTCGAACCGTGGTCCAGGAAGATTCCCACATGCTGTGGAGCCACTAACCCCGTGCACCACAACTACTGAGCCTGTGCTCCAGAGCCCATGAGCCACAACTTTTGAGCCCAGAGTGCTGCAGCTACTGAAGCCTCGCACCTAGAGCCCGTGCCCTGCAACAAGAGAAGCCACTGCAATGAGAAGCCCGAGCAGCTCAATGAAGAGTAGCCCCCGCTCGCCGCAACTAGAGAAAGCCCGTGTGCAGCAACGAAGACCCAGCACAGCCAAAAATAAATAAATAAGTAAATATTTTTTTTAAAAATGAAATAATTTATTTTTGTAACCACCCCTTTTCATGTGGTAGTATAATTTTTAACTGTTGATCAGTAATGTAAATTCATTGTCTCATTTTAGAAGTTCTTACCTTTGAGTTAGGAAAAAATGAGCATATCTTTTAACTGCCCTGATAAGATACTATTGGTGTACCTAACCTAAACTGTTTACCTGTTTCCTTGTTGAAAAGTAGGAGTGATTTAACCCTAACGAAAGTGGCATGGAAATGTGGTTTTAAGGTAGGTAGCATTCATAGCATCTTCGTGTCTTTAAAAAGAAATGCATGGAGTTCCTGTGGGCAGATAGGTGGGGGTATCCCTCCCACGGGTCATTTAGTAGGTGAGAAAACTGGATGTTACATCTTTATTTGGTTCCTTATTGAGAAATGATGTGACATGAAAGACTGCCATCTCCCTTTTTTACCCTTCTTCTTGAAGTCTGGTACCCATCTTCCAACTCCCATGCCCCACAGCCATCCTTTTGGCTCTGACATTGCTTCTTAATTCCAAACAGCCATATTCCATGAGCTCCTAGAAAAGAGAGAGAAAGAAATCACCAATCTCTTTTGGCTGCCTTGCAGTCAGTGCCATTTTTACCAACTGGTCTGCTCTGTGACCATGTCCTCTTTTGACTGGGCCCACATTAAAGTGTGTCCCAAATGCTGTCTTGATATATGTCCTCACTAGCAATCTTGTTTTTTAAGTCTCCATTTACAGGTTGATTCACAGTGGGAGGGAGAGCCATGTTCAGAAACTTTCTGATAGCCTGATTTTTCTTGTCTTTCATCTCTTGGCTTCTATTTATGTTCTTTGTACCTCTTCCTTGAGCTTGCACCTTCTGCGTAGTTGACTGTATTATATCATCTTTGAGGCTGCAAAATGAAAGTTGGAAGATTTTAAAGTTCCCAGAATAATGTTGTCGCCCACATTGCACATATGTCACATTTTGAGTTTACTAGTTAAGCCTCTAAATATGTACTTTATATACAGTATGTGCAGTGTGATGACTTAGGTTGCCATGAGAACCTAAAAATTTTAGGCTTAAATGGTTCAGTAACAGACACATTTTTTTTCCTTTATTGTCTTAGAGGAAGGCAGGCTAGGTTTTTCTTTTATCTAATATACTTTTTACAAATTGAGATATTAGGCAGTGGCTATTCTCATATATCACGTCTTGCTGACAGGATGCGTAGCTTCTTTGTTTGCCTATTATCGGTCGTCTTTATTCCAATCTTCCATGCTCTAGTTTTTTTCCCTCTCTACCTGTCTCCTATTACTTTCTGTGCTACAGGATAGAATTAGAAGTAGGAAACTGGAGGCCTTAGCTTCTTTAAAAAAAAAAAGTACACCTGGTAAGAGAGGAAGTATCTAGTGGGATGTTCCTAAGCACATCTACAGAATTCTACTCTCCTGTAAGCCTCCTGAGATGAGCTGTGGTAGGAAAATTTGCTTGGGAAAAAAAAATTTTTTTCCTGAGGCTTTTTTTTTTTTAAATTGAGGTTATAGTTGATTTACAATAGCTTGAGAATTTTTTTTGAGAAATACTTATTTGTTTATTTAGGCTGCGCCGGGTCTTAGTTGTCGCACATGGGATCCTCATTGCCACGTGCGGCCTCTTTAGTTGCGGCATGGGAACTGTTAGTTGCGGCATGCATGTGGGATCTAGTTCCCTGACCAGGGATCGAACCCAGGGCCCCTGCCTTGGGAGCTCAGAGTCTTACCCACTGGACCACCAGGGAAGTCTGAGAATTTTTTTTTTTAAAGGCATTATGTTAGTCTGCATCTAAAACAATTCAGATTCTTTTGAATTGGGATATATTGTTTTGAATAATTTCTTGGCCAGGGTGACTTGTTTATTCTTGACTAGGTTTAGTCATGAAGATTCCCTTCTTATTGGACTAGGAAGTGCAAGAGGAGATGACAGAATGTTAGAGATGGAGCAACCTATATATTGTTTAGTCTTTGGTTCTTAAACCTGTTTTGGATCATGGACCCCCCTTTGAAAATCTGGTAAAAAGCTATGGACACATTTCCCTATAAACATAAGTTAAGTACATAAATATATTTTACATATATATAAAATTTTGCACATAATATAGTGGGGTTTATGGGATCCATGAAACATCCGTGAATTCTATAGGTCTGTGGACCCTAAATGTGGACTCCTGATCTGGTTCAATACCATTTTTCACTTGAGGAAGCAGGTAACAGGAAAGAAATGACTTGCTAATGGCCGTACTGTAGGTGTGTATAGCCATTTTGATTTTGTGGTTATACTTTAACCACCCTTGGTGTATACAATTGTGGTGTTTTGCATTGTGTTGTTTATCTTTACGTAAGTAGTCTTAATGGGTAATTAAAGCTGTGATCTCACCCAAAAAATAACATAGTGGTCCACAATAAAATACACTTTGGGAAATCAAAGTTGCTATAACAGGCCTGCTCAGAAAAATTAAATGTATTAAAAAATTGTATAAGCCACTACTAACACAGTTAAGAGATTTTAAATAAAATGTTGAACACTTGCCTGTCTGTGTTTTGTGGGACAAGAAAATGCCTCTACTGCTGGAATTCTGCTGTGCTCTTTTCTCTTTTAAAGAAAAATTAATTAATTTTTGGCTGCGTTGGGTCTTCGTTGCTGAGTGCTGGCTTTCTCTAGTTGTGGCGAGCGGGGGCTACCTACCCTCTTCATTGCGGTGCGCGGGCTTCTCATTTTGGGGGCTTCTCGTTGCGGAGCACAGGCTCTAGGCGCGCAGGCTTCAGTAGGTATGGCACTCAGGCTCAGTAGTTCTGGCTCACGGGCTCTAGAGCGCAGGTTCAGTAGTTGTGGCCATGGGTTTAGTTGCTCCGTGGCATGTGGGATCTTCCCGGACTAGGGCTCAAACCCGTGTCCCCTGCATTGGCAGGCGGATTCTTAACCGCTGCACCACCAGGAAGTCCCTGTGCTATTTTCTTTTTCAGCACATCAAACAGGGTGTGGACACAGCTCTGCCTTGCACTATGAGATCTAGGTGGTGGGATTGAGAGATCAGTTTTGCTGTTGTTTGGCATCTTTTGCTCATCATTACTACATTACCTACAAAAGGTAAAGAGAAAATTTCAAATGGTCAATTTGCTTATAAAATATACTAAAGTAAATAATTATAGTGAACCAATTAGTTTTAAGAATTTGAAGGGTTTTCTTTTTTTCAGTTTTAGAGAAAGCATTTTGCTGGGGTGCGACCTAGTATGTTTATTTATGTCCCATAAGCTGGAGGATTGTGCACACACACATACCAGACATGTCAGTGATGGAAAGGAACTAGGCAATGCTCTCCTCTCTGGAGCTCCCCTTCGCAACTGGGTGACTTAGCCAGTATTTTGTAATCAAAGATCTCAAATGCACAGTAAGTATTAGTTGATTCATTGAGAGCTAAAGTACAAAATCATTTGAACCCATCAACCATGCATTTTCCTTCCTTTTTTTGATTCCCTGCCTGCCTTTTTTTTTTTTTAAACCATGCATTTCTTATCTTTAGAGAGTTCACTCTGGCCAGAAATTCAGCTTTTCATATATTTCACATTGAGATGAATCTGAATGAATTGTTCCAAGCAAAGTAATTTTTAGAACATAAACATTTGACTTCTGATTATATAAGCCAGTATCCTGGGAAATATATTTTAAAAGTTGTATCAAATTAACCTGTAAATCAGAAGACAAGAAAAAGAGAGACCTAAAACTGTCTGAGAGTTGGCATGAGACCTTCATTCTGAAAGCAGCAAAGGGCCGGTGAAGCCTAGGACCCTTCACACACATGCGGAATAACCTTTTTTGCATGTTAAGTTCTAGAATTTAAATGATAAATTAAGCCTCATGGCTGCTGCTGGCCTGGTAAGAGTGCAGCCTGCTGAAGTTCTCACAGTGTCTTTCCTGTTTGCTGTGGCAGAGGGATTCTTGGTGTAAGTGACTGAAATTATCGGGAAGTTCCTTGGCCAAAATAGAATCTCAAACCTTTCTTCAAGTCCCGGCCTGTGTGTTTCTGTTTTTTTGTCTGGAGCATGTGAACACAGTGCATGTGTGTGAGATAATTGGGCTTTCACTAATGGCCCCCTTTCAGCAGCCATGTATGGATAAAGCTCTTGAGGTCCCTGCTCCTCCCTCTCTGAGCAGGGAGGAGGCCCTGTTTTGCTGAAGCTGCTGTTCCACTTTTCAGCTTTCTATATTTGTACAGCAACAGCAGGAGCAGCCCACTAGCTCGGCCGCGCGGCTGCCCTGTGCGCCCATCCTGGCTCTGGCCTGCTCAGGGCTCCGCCAGGGCTTGCAGTTTGTGTTCTTCTGTGCGTCCATCTGTCTGTCTGTGTACATTTCTGTGGAGGACTGAGGTTTTCAAGTTAAAGAGGTGACCCGTTTGTCTTTTTTGTTTTGTTTTGTCAGTTATAAATGGTAAAGAATGTTTCAGAATCTTGGGGATGGGGTGAGGAGACAAGATTTGTATTATTTAACAAAATATATTTTAGGGAGAGGATGCCAAACTGGTAAACATAGTGTCAGAAATGGTCTCTGGGTTCTCTTAGAAACTTTTCTCATTAAAGTAGTAGTGGTGTGTTTTTTTTTTTCCCTTTTGTTTTTCACTTGTCACAAAGCCCAGTTCTTAGGGGTGGAAATGAATTCCTTTCCTGGCCCACAAATTTCCTGATGTAAGATTTGAGTAGAAAAGGCTGAGACATGTTTACCCCCTTAAGAAATGACCTCATACACATCTTTTTGGAAGAGGGTACAGTAGGGGCTAAGCCTCTTCCCTTGGCCTTTTGCTGGGAAAGGAACTGTGGGAAATGCCCGGTTGCTTTGGGCTTTGCAGTGGCCTATGCTGTTTGCACAGGTTCAGAGTGCTTTGTAAAGTGTGGCCTTACAGAGGGCTAGTAATGTTTTTTGGTGTCATATCTATTTAAGAAATAGTATGGGACATGACATGCAGACAGATTTCAGTTTATTTCCAAAGAGTATTGGATTTGTTATATATTTAAGGAGTACTCTCGTGCTTTGTTATGAGATATTCTGATTAGACAGAAATGAATTGCTCGATCTTGATCAACTTAAGTCTAAATTCAAGTTGGTTTCTTTGTTTTACCCTTTCCTTTTACTCCCCTCCCCCACCCCCACCCCCATGAGTCATAAGCATGCTGAGTTGGGAATAGAACTTGTCAGCTGAGTAGGGATGAGACAGTTCTCTGCACATATTTGTAACTGTGGCCCATGAGGAGAATAAAGGACTTAAAATGCTGGAGAAATACATTCACTGAGGCAGCTTCTTCTGTGGCTGTGTGGTATGGTTGCAGGGTTCCATGTGACCATTTACTGATGTATTCTCCCTTTGAATCACTTAGGAGTCTGTTGTTCTGTGACTTGTCCATTGTTGTCTTCAGGTGTATGTGTTTGTGTAGGGCCTAGGACCTGGTGCTGAGTCTCTCATGGCTCCTACACACTTGATGACTTTATAAAATTCTGTTGAGTGTGGCATTAAGTGAACTTGAGCTTCCCCTTGGCAACTCTCAGTGCCTGTCTCATCTTGCCATTCTACTGATGTTTTCTCATTTATACCATGAATCACTGTACACTCTCTTTAGGGGCTGTCACTGGAGATTAAAATCAGTGGCAGCTCTCTGATTTTACTGCTCAACCTCAGTAAAGTACACTGTGGTTTAGCACATCTCTATTGCAGCTTTCCCTTTGTTCTTGATCTTTTAAAAAATTTTATAATTTTCCTGGTCTCATTACTTGTTATTTTTTTCATTTTATGCTTTTTGAAAGCTTCCATAAATCCTTCTTTTTTTCATAAGTCCTTGTTTGATATGACGTGGGAGGGTAATAAATAAATGTTTATAAATAAATAAGTGCTCTTAGAACAAGTGGTTCAGTATTTCGTAATGAAGGTTACACTTACACTGGACGCTAACAGGCCCAGTTGAGGATTTGTCAGCCAGTCATTGCCTTCTTATCTACACCCCTCCCTCTCCTTCTAATAGGAAATATTTCTGTATAATCTTAGGTACTCCATTTTGTTGGGATTGACATCTACACACTGCTGTATTTAAGGTAGATGACCAGCAAGGACCTACTGTCTAGCACAGGGAACTGCTCAATATTCTGTAATAACCTTAATGGGAAAAGAATTTGAAGAAGAATAGAAAAAAATTAAATGAAAATCTTAGGTACTCCATTTTGAAGAGAAACAATCCTCTCCCACCATAGGCACCAACCTTAGTGCCTGGAATAATAATGATAGCAAAAGTTTATTGAGTGGTTTCTGTGTGCCAGGCACTGTTCTAAATGCTTTTACATACATGAGTTTTAAAATTCTAACAAACATCTTCTAAAGTAGATACAGTTACCATAACCATTTGGCAGATGAGAAAACAGGTATAAAGAAGTTAAACAATTTACCCAAAGCTAAACCTGGCTAGTAAGCTCAAAACTGGGATTCAAAAGCAGTGGTGTGGGAGCTTCCCTGGTGGTGCAGTGGTTAAGAATCCACCTGCCAATGCAGGGGTCACGGGTTTGAATCCTGGTCCGGGAAGATCCCACGTGCCATGGAGCAACTAAGCCCATGTACCACAACTACTGAGCCTGCACGCTAGAGCCCACAAGCCACAACTACCGAGCCCGCATGCTACAACTGCTGAAGCTCGCGCGCCTAGAGCCCGTGCTCCGCAACAAGACAAGCCACCACAATGAGAAGCCTGTGCACCGCAACGAAGAGTAGCCCCCGCTCACCGCAACTAGAGAAAGCCTGTGTGCAGCAACGAAGACCCAATGCAGCCAAAAATAAAATACATTAAAAAAAAAAAAAAAAAGTGGTGTTACTCCAGAGTCTGAGTGTAGGGTGTATTATAGGCTTATAGTCAATATTTGACTGTTAATTTTATTAACACGTTCTGAATTTTATTTGGGGATTTTTGAATCATGAATCAGTTTAACGCAGTTTCATTTTAGAATTTCCTTCTGAAAATGACTACAGTATATGACTTTGGTTTTGCAGGTCTCTGTCCGCTAATTCATTTTTTGATGATAAAAAAGCTGGAAGGCAAATAGTCTGTGAAGCATTCCCAAAATTACTAATTTATCTCTGCTAGTGCCAGACTGTTTACTGAAGATATTGAAAGCAGGGTTGATTTTATTTTCTTTAACTCTTGGTCCCTGCGCTACACATCTTCAGGAGAGGCCTTCATAGGGGAGCATGGGAAGGGAAGACTGGCAGATTTTACCTAATCCACTAGCTGTAATCTGTGTGAGTGAAACAGGATAATAGGGAGATGTGTTTAAAAGAAATGATGATGGGAGAATTATTGGTAGGCTGAGTAATTTCAGTGGAGGGTAGCAAAAATGTTATTCCGTCTTAGACAATGTGATTAAATAGCACAAAAGTTTGATTTAGACAGGGAAGAATCAGCTCTTCTAAGGTGTTTGTCTTTCTCAAATTGATGACAGATTTTTCTCTAACCATATATGCTTTCCCTTGTGTATATGCTATCCTATATTTTTTGTTTGTGTAAATCTTGTCTTCTGAACAGGGATGGGGATTGGGCCTTTTTTGTACCCTCTTTGCTTCTAGGTATAGAGTTGGATGTTCTCTATGTGTGTTTTTTGATGGATAGATCTCCCATTTTACAGAGAGCTTGTTTTTGTAAAAATGAAACCAAAGCACTGACAAGTATAATTTTGTGGAACAGTGGGATTTTTTTTTAGGAGTGATTTGAAGGAGGTGACAGAGATCATATAAATGGGTATTTAAATGTGAGAAGCACTTTTAGGAGCACAGTTTGAGAGTGATGAAAGCATGATAATTGAAGTCACTTTTTTTTTTTTAAGTGACAATATTAAAGAGATATTTAGAATTTGCCCTAGGGCTGCACATCCTTTGGGATGAATCAAGTCATGCTGAACATACGCCCTGATTGGCTGAAGCAAAGGTGTAATTTTTGTATTTTCTGGCATAAAACCTAACTATCTCAGGAAGCATCTCTACAGAAAGAAGTGGTTTTTGATTTTGTAGAATTATGACCTTAAGAACAGAAAGAGATTGAGTAGAGTTTCCTGCTTTTCAACAGAATAGGACAAACCTCCTGAGACCATACCATATGGAAGCATCCTGCTGAGTGCCCATGTGTTTAGGGTGAGGTTGGGGCAGATGGTACAGGCAGGGTTCCTGGCTGCTTGGTCAAACATTTTGGAGATGATAGAAGTTAGATGTTAGGTACTGTGGAAGAACTGTTGTTGTACGTTGTGTATATTGGGCATTTAGCCTAAGAGTTGGCGTGAGCTCAGTGAGAGGATATTGATGTATTTGGTAGTGTTGGGGGTAAGATAAGGGAAGAGGTGGGGAGATGCTGACCTGGAATGATAGCCTGCAATTCGATCTTAACCTCCTTCTGAGATTAGGGAGGGGGACACAAGATATGGTGTGAGAAACAAGATTCCAGATTCCTGGCCTCTTCTGTTCTCTAGAGCCTTCAAGTAAGATATTGCAGGACTGTAGGATTTTTTACTTTAAGCTTGAAGCTGTTTTGATTCCTTTTTGAGGTACTAGGCCAAAAGCTGTATTTATAGAACTTGTTTTGACACATTATCTCACCCTGTCCTTTGCCTTCCTTACTGGAATCCAGCTAATGTTGCACTCTGCCTGGCAGGAAAGGTTGATTGAAGAAATGTACACATAGATATACAGCTGAGTGATTGAAAATACCTCCAAACTTGGTAAATAGTCCAGCTGTAACGTTTGCAGTCAGTTGAGTTGCTGGGATAATTTCAAATGGTATAATTACTCAGCTCACATGTGGTAGGTATACTGCTGGTTAACCTGGACATTGGCTGTTTCCACACACAAGTTTCTGGCAAAGCAGGAAAAAAAATACAAAAACAGTGTGCTTGTTTTGTAACAGAGCTTGAGTTGGGATTTTTCTTTGTCCCTCATAATTTCAAGAGTTTTCTTTAAAAAAAAATTTCTGTAGAATAGATAATATATACATATGTAGACAGTTCAGTCAGTATTCCACTTCTGCAACCTTGTTAGCAATTTTTTCTTTATCCTTCCAGAGATATTCTACTTATGTACAATCCATGTGTAAGTCCTTTCTTTTTTTTTTTTTTTTTTTTTTTGGCTGCACCACGATGCTTAAGGGATCTTAGTTCCCCGACCAGGCATCGAACCCGGGCCCCGGCAGTGAAAGTGCTAAGTCCTAACCACTGGACTGCCAGGGAATTCCCAATCCTTTTTTATATAAATATATCCTCCTGATCAGTCCTTAGTGGTACATTGGAACTGCCTTTTTCTCTTTAATAGCTACAGAGTGTTCTATTGTGTCTCTGTACTATAGTTTATTTAACCAACACCCAACTGATATGCATATATTTCCAGTTTTTACTATTGTAAACAATGTTCTTATGTATGCCCCTTTGTGTACATCAGGTGTAAGCTTATTTGAAGGCTGTATTTCTAGAACTGGAGTTGCTGAATTGCTGGATTCAAAGGGAATGTGCAGGTTTCAATACTGATAAGATATTTAAGATCATTTTTTATGTTTTGCAAGTGATATTATCAATTGAAGACTAGAAGGATCTTTTTTAAAAATTTTATTAAAGTATAGTTGATTTGCAACGTTGTGTTAATTTCTGCTGTACAGCAAAGTGATTCATTTATACATATATAAATTCTTTTCCATTATGGTATATCACAGGATATTGATTATAGTTCCCTGTACCATACAGTAGTACCTGTTGTTTATCAGAATAGAAAGATTTTAATGCAATGCCAGTCAAACTACTACCCCAAACAGTTACTGGAATGAACATATGACCTGAAAGGAAAGATCTACAGAGACCGTCCTGAGATAAGTTGAACTATCAAAACCAGCAGCCATTATTGCTGGAGAAGAGGCATGTTGCCTAGAGTAGGGAGGAGTAGCCCCTCCTTTTAAAAAAAATTTAGGGGACATGGTGATGGTAGCTGAACCTGCAAGCCAGATATATTTCTTTTACTCTCAGAATGTTAGTTCCACCCATTTATGATCTCTGCCTTAGAAAAACATTTGTGGTCCATGTCTCATTCAGTCCTTTTCCCTTAAAACTACTCAGATGGATATCATGAGACCAGTTATCAAAATCAGCCTATAAATTCCAAGTACTTGTTATGCCTAAAGTTTAATAATCACCTCAGAAAAATAAAAGCAAACTAATATTTTGAGTTCCTCTCCAAAAAAGCATTTTACAGACTGGCTTATTTTACCAAATAGAGCACTGTGACTCCAGAAAGTAAAAGTCTTACTGGCTGCTTGTGGAACCTGGGTCACTTAGTCTGGTATCTTCACTTTAGTTCCCTCATCTGGAAAATGGGAATGAAAATGCTGAAGAATCTCCTTTGAGCACTCAGGAGAATAAAGTCATTTCCAGAAGGTTATGTATTATAGAAATGACTCTTCAGAGACATCAAGATTATAAGGTAATTTAAAAAGTAACTCTGACAGTGTTTTAGAAAAAAAAAATTAGTCACATTCTGCCTACATGGTACTAACATATGGTGCAGCCCTGATGAGCTGCACAAGTGGGCTGAAATCAAAATGCAGTTGGAGAGAGGAGCAGTAGTGACTCACTAGATGAGACAGATTTGGCCTTATGGCCGGGCAGTGAAACTAAGGCGGAACTGGTGGTCTTTGAACATGCCAAATTTCAGCAAATGATACATGAATATTATGGGAAATTGGAATGACTGAGCCCTTGGGTGTGGGTTAGGTGCTTTGTCAGTGTCTCAATCCTGTAGCCCTCTGTATCTTTAGAGCCCCCACTTCTTCTACACAGTGGGGAACCTTTGCTGCCTCTGACTTCTGTGCATGGTTCCCTGTGTCCTGGGGAGGTAGAAGCTGCTAGGCAATTATTTAACACTGATATGCCTGGAACATTGGGTTCAAACTAGAAAGATGCATAGGACAGTTAGCAATTCTTCCCAGAGAAAGCTGCACATTAGCTTAGCTACCATATGTAAATTGCTGCTGCTACATCCAGCAGTTTTGTTGCCCAGGGCTGACAGTGCTGCCAAGGAAACAGGAGGAGCTAAAGACAGAATGAGATTCCTACTCCCCCCACCCCCGGAAGAGAGCTGTATGGGGAGGAGAGAGGAAATACTTAATGGGGATTTGAGAATTACTTGGGGAGTATAGGCATTTGGGGAGGAAGTAGGAAAAGAGATTTTTTAAAATGTATTTTGCATTCCCTGTCTGCCTCACCTGAGCACCTCCAAAATGGAATGCCTCTTAGGTGAGATGAACTCTTGTTTAGCTGTGTACGTGGTCATATGGAAAGATCATATAACTAAATAGGAGATAAGATGGCAGATCAGGGAAAGAAAGAAGAACAAAGTCCAACTTTGTGAACCACTTTTTGTAGCAGTTTCAGAGGATTTAATAATTATGCTGGGGCTTCCCTGGTGGTGCAGTGGTTAAGAATCCGCCTGCCAATTCAGGGGAAACGGGTTAGATCCCTGGTCCGGGAAGATCCCACATGCCACCGAGTAACTAAGCCCTTGCGCCACAAGTGCTGAGCCTGTGCTCTAGAGCCCGCGAGCCACAACTACTGAAGCCCGCGTGCCTAGGGCCTGTGCTCCACAACAAGAGAAGCCAATGGGCTCCACAACAAGAGAAGCCACCGCAATGAGAAGCCCGCACACTGCAATGAAGAGTAGCCCCTGCTCGTTGCAACTAGAGAAAGCCCACGCCCAGCAACGAAGACCCAACTCAGCCAAAAATAAAAATAAATAAAATAAATTTAAAAAAATTATGTTGGCGTTGTCAGATAGGTGTTATATTTATTGTTTGTGACATACAGATAAGGATGATATTGGCAAAGTCAGGCTTTATGCCAGTTCTGACTCTTGATTCTTTTTTTTAAAAAATAGATTTATTTATTTTATTTGTTTATTTTTGACTGTGTTGGGTCTTTGTTGCTGCACACGGGCTTTCTCTAGTTGCCGCGAGTGGGGGGCTACTCTTCACTGCAGTGTGAGGGCTTCTCATTGCGGTGGCTTCTCTTGTGGAGCACGGGCTCTAGGCGTGTGGGCTTCAGTAGTTGTGGCATGTGGGCTCAGTAGTCGTGGTTTGCACAACTAACCACAACTGTGGGTCTAGAGCACATGGGCTTAGTTGCTTCATGGTGTGTGGGATCTTCCCATACCAGGGCTCGAACCTGTGTCCCTTGCGTTGGCAGGCAGATTCTTAACCACTGTGCCACCAGGGAAGCCCCCTGACTCTTGATTCGTTTTTTGTTTGTTTGTTTGTTTGTTTTGTTTTGTTTTTTGTTTGTGGTACGCGGGTCTCTCACTTTTGTGGCCTCTCCCGTTGCGGAGCACAGGCTCCAGACGCACAGGCTCAGCGGCCATGGCTCACGGGCCCAGCCGCTCCGCGGCACGTGGGATCTTCCCGGACCGGGGCACGAACCCGTGTCCCCCACATCGGCAGGCGGACTCTCAACCACTGCGCCACCAGGGAAGCCCCTGACTCTTGATTCTTAAATATGGGCTGCTCACAAGAAAATGTTTATATTTGTCACTTGAAGAAAGCGTTGCCATTTTGCATAACAGTGTTAACACTACTGAACTGTACACTCAAAAATGGTTAGACAGTAAACTTTTCTCTTTTTTTTGGCTGCACTGTGTGCAGCTTGTGGGACCTTAGTTTCCTGATCAGGGATCGAACCCGTGCCCCCTGCGTTGGAAGTGTGGAGTCTTACCCACTGGACCGCCAGGGAAGTTCCTGTGTATTTTTTACCACAGTTTTTTTTTTTTTTTTAAAGCTGTGGAAAAATTGTTTCCTCTAAAGAGAGGATGAGCATACTGTCCAGTGGCGAAGGAGATGAGGTTGAGATCTGTTTATAATCTTCTCTCCTAGGGTCAGGGAGAGAACACACGTATATGACTCAGTCAGTAAAGAATCAGAAGCCCCAAACTTAAGTGTGAATCATGGAAATAGTAGCCACAGAGCAAGTGTCGGAAGTGGGGGGGGCAGTTTTTATATACCCCACAGAGGAAGTGTCACGTTTTATCCCTGCTGACCAAGACAAATCAGAACTAAGCCTGATGTACAGGACTCAGGCTGTTTAACATGGAACAGTTTACTACTGTGGAAGGAGATGCTCTGGGAATGCTAAGAATAGAAGGGCATTTACTGTGTGTTTCAGTGTATCTGTTTAATCCGCCTAATCACTCCCATTTTACAGATGAGCAAAACAGTTAGTGGTTAAATAGTTTTTCAGTCTTGAGTCCACCTATTTGTTTCTGAATACTTTTACACATTTTATTTCATTTGATGCTCTAGTCTTTGAGTAGATTCTATTCACTATTTTTTGTGATGTGTGTGCCCAGGATCCTGAATTAGAATCTGGTGGCAACTGCCACGCCCTGGCTGCAGGTTCTTAGGGAAAACAGGTAGAGTGGCTAATGCAGACGAACTCAGCTGGATTTAGCACTAACCCCTGGTGGAGTTCTGCATCATGAAGAGCTTGGCTAGCTAGGATAGCTTCCAAAGTTGATACTTTTATCTGGTTATTTGGCTTTCTAGGGCATGGGGGTGGGAGGACATGCGGTTTTCCAAAGCAGGAAGCCCAACCTTCTTATTGAGCGAGCCATATAACAGGAGGAAAAAGAAAGAAGTGAGGGCATTGCAAAGTCTAAAAGGTAACAAACATTTTTTAAAAGCACTATTTTCACAAGTCATTCCTATTATTTGTCTCTTCTTCCAGTTAGAGATTTGTACAGTGGCTTGAGTGTATTCTGGGCATCCATTTGGTTCCTTTTGAGATAATGTGTATAGTTAAGTCCTCTTTACAGGTGAGGAAATTGACACTTAAGAGATGTTAATGAACTCGATGAGAGTCACACTTCTACTGAGTAACAGCAGGAAGTTTTCACTACCCTTAATCAGATCTTTCTCAGGACAGTTCAGACTTTGGACATTTACCTACTTACAAGGTTTGCCTAAGAAAAATGGTCAGATTCAGCTTTATGGTGCTCAGCATTTTAAACAGTCTTTTCTGTGGTTTGTGTGCATGATCTTCCTTACAGACAGTTTCTAACCTGATGTTTTACAGGACCCAGGCTGTTCAATGTAGAGCAACTTATTACAGTGGAAGGAGATGCTCTGGGAAATACGCGGCTAGGAGAAGGGAGTTTACTGTGTGCTTCAGTGTATGTGTCAGGCTTTCAACCAAGGTTCCAACTGCCTGGCATTATATTCATTCTATCCAACTCCTTCATTGCCTGGATTCATGTGATCTTGAGAGTTACTTCATTGTGTCTTTTCTTGTCTGTAAATGGAGATAGAATAGGTAGGAGCAGTAAATATAAAGGACTGAAAACACCGCATGGTGTACAGTAAACACTCGAAACATGTTAGCTTTTATAATTGTAGCCACTTGTAAATGACTGGACATTTCTCCCTACTTTCTGGTGATAAGGTTTGCAGATTTTAAATACCATATACCATCAATTTGAGGATGCACGCATTTATTACCATTAATGGCATCTTAAATTCCTTGATTTGTGATAACCTGTTAGATTCAAAGAGAAAAATCTGTGCAAAAAACTATCTCAAAGCTGGATATAAAATCAGTGAATTATCTATTGTTTTGAATTATCCAGGCCTGTTTTCAAATTTCCCAGGAGACCTATGGTTACCCTGAGGGCCAGGATAGGCAAACAGGTAGGATCTGCCTTGCCCCCCTCTATCTTCAACCTGAACAGCTTCACCTTTATGTTTATGGGAAAAACACTGCATTTAAAAACATTTCAGGGGCTTCCCTGGTGGCTCAGTGGTTGAAGAGTCCGCCTGCCAATGCAGGGGACACGGGTTCGTGCCCCGGTCCGGGAAGATCCCACATGCCGCAGAGCGGTTGGGCCTGTGAGCCATGGCCACCGAGCCTGCGCGTCTAGAGCCTCTGCTCCACAACGGGAGAGGCCACAACAGTGAGAGGCCCGCGTACCACAAAAAACAAAAACAAAACAAAAAAAGTTTCAAAAACCTCTCATGTGGATAGTTCAGTTCTTCTGTAGCTCCCTGCTTTATACCCAGGTATTACTGAGAGCACTTACTAACAATTGTTAGTAAGTTAGTGAGTCATGCTCATGAGGCTAGGGTCATGGGTCCAGGCCTTATGTAGGTCACTGAGAATTACTGTGCCTGTTATCAGCCTCTGTATCTGGAGTTTGGTTTAGTGCATACTATGTAAGAGCTGTTGATGGTGATTGAGTCAGTGACCATCTATCTTCCTGTAAAGGACTGTGTTTTGTTATTTACTCAAGATACAGGCCAGCAGAAAACTCTGAAAAATAAGGAAGGTTCATTACCTTGCCTACACTAAGGGAGATATGTAGGAGATCTGAGACCTTTCCTATCAGCCCTGAGAGATGATACCGTTCATTCACTCTTGCATCCTTGAAACATGTAAGTTGCAGGATATATTCCAAAACCAAATATAAATTATTTCCAGATTATTTATTGTGGGATAGGTACTTTGCCTTTCAGAGTCCCCTGTACCATTCATTGACTTGCCAAGTACAATTTCAATACATCATGGCAGGTCATGTTTGGAACATCTGAACGTATCACAAGCAGACAGTCCTGCTCGTTTCCCTCCATCCTTGTCTGTTGTGTTGCTGCCCCCACCCCACCTACCTTTTTGGTGCTCCTTTCTCCCCTAACTCTTTTCACCCCTCTTTGGAACCACCTTTATGCCTCCACACATGGTGATTAAGAACATGAAGATAAGATTAATAGAAATAGACTGTGGAGCTCCAGGGAAGTACAGGACAAAGGTAGTTCAGGCTTCCTCACAGATCTTAATGCATTTAGTCTGGTTCCCCACAGAAATGAAAGATGTAAAAAACTCAAACCTGAAGCTTTTAGTTTGCATTTAGCTTTCCTCTCTCCGCAAAGCATTTCTGTTTTCTTACAGACAAGGCAACAAAATGTAGGAAAATTAAAATTGGAATGACAAAGCTTTTAAAGAAAATACCTTCTTGGGACTTCCCTGGTGGCCCAGTGGTTTAAAATCTGCGTTCCAGGGCTTCCCTGGTGGCGCAGTGGTTAAGAATCCACCTGCCAATGCAGGGGACATGGGTTCGAGCCCTGGTCTGGGAAGATCCCACATGCCGCGGAGCAACTATGCCTGTGCGCCAGAACTCCTGAGCCTGCGCTCTAGAGCCCGTGCTCTGCAACAAGAGAAGCCACTGCAATGAGAAGCCTGTGCACTGCAACGAAGAATAGCCCCTGCTCACCGCAACTAGAGAAAAAGCCCATGCGCAGCAAGAAAGACCCAGTGCAGCCAAAAATAAAATAAATTTTAAAAAACCAAAACACCATTCACTTAAAAAAAAAAGGAAAAACAATCCGCCTTCCAATTCAGGGGACTCGAGTTCAATCTCTGGTCGAGGAACTAAGATCCCACATGCCGCAGGGCAACTAAGCCTGCACGCCACCAACTACTGAGCCCGCGTGCCTCAATGAAAGATCCCACATGCCGCAACTAAGACCCGATGCAGCTAAAAAAAAACGAAATTAAATTTTTTAAAAAAGAAAATACCTTCTTGTGTTGTTTATTAGTCTTCCCACTGTCCTCCTGCAAGTGACTAGGGCCTTTGTGGAGGAAGACGGTGTGTCCTTCTTGTGTGTGCTTAAGTTTTCTTTAAAAAGTCTTTGGTTGACTTAGTAGGATGATTAATATCCTACTTATGTGTTTGTTTTTTAAATAAATAATTCACTTTCCTTTTTCTCTTGGCTCTGCAACTAAGGTTGTTCCTTAGCCCCCTATATATAGGGCTGCTATGTTCTCTGGGACCTAGATGTGTGTCCTTCATACTTCAATATAATAGCGCTTCTTTTTTTTTTTTTTTTTTTTTTTGCGGTATGCGGGCCTCACTGTTGTGGCCTCTCCCGTTGCGGAGCACAGGCTCCGGACGCGCAGGCTCAGCGGCCATGGCTCACGGGCCCAGCCGCTCCGCGGCATGTGGGATCTTCCCGGACCGGGGCACGAACCCGTGTCCCCTGCATCGGCAGGCGGATTCTCAACCACTGCGCCACCAGGGAAGCCCAGCGCTTCTTAACAACCCCAGGAAGCCTCCCTTTTGCTCTTTGTATCCTGGAGATTCCCCAGCTAGCATGCAGTATGAGTCTGGTCTCACAGGGTCACACACTACCAGTGTTTCTCAACTGTTCCATGCAACATATTGGGAAACATGACTCCTTGGTCTTTTATTTACCCTTTATATCTTCCAGAATAAAACTAACAAGTAGACATTTAACTTGTTCTCTACCCTCCAAGGTAACAACTACTTCAGAGCCCTCTCAAGACACACTGTCTCAATAAAAGTTTATCCTGCCTAGATGGTCACGTTTCCCAAGAGAGATAGACCATGGGCTCTGGAGTTAGAATCCCTCATGTAGATTATTTTAGCATCTAAATTCTTAGAGTAATCCCCACCTTAAATGGTTATAATGATACAGGATTGAATGAGGTGTTGTGAACTTAGAAAATGTAAGTTCCTTTCCACTTGATGATGTAGGCAGGTCCAATAAAGTGCTTTTAGAAGTTTTTTTTGTTAGTGTAGACTTTGCATTAAAATGGTTGGGAGCATTATTACTTCATTAGCAAAATTTAAGACCAGTTAGGTCCATATGAAAAGTCAGATTAAGTACTCAGGCACGCATTTTATGTCAGTCAAGAAATGTCTTCCGGGGCTTCCCTGGTGGCGCAGTGGTTGGGAGTCCTCCTGCCGATGCAGGGGACACGGGTTCGTGCCCCGGTCCTGGAAGATCCCACATGCCACGGAGAGGCTGGGCCCGTGAGCCATGGCCGCTGAGCCTGCACGTCCGGAGCCTGTGCTCCGCGGTGGGAGAGGCCGCAGCGGTGAGAGGCCCGCGTACCGCAAAAAAAAAAAAAAAAAAAATGTCTTTGTGTTCACGGAGGGTAGGTAGAGTGCAGTGTCTCACAGTGAGTTCTGGTTCTAGCTTCGTCTTTGAGAATTCTTACACTTTCCAGAGTAGACTTGGTGACTTTCAGCAGTTCTCTGTAGCCAGGGCCAGACAGAAAGTACAGTTGACAGGAGTTGTAGATGGAAGTTTGTAGGAATTTGGGCAGCTTTTATAGAATCAATCTTGCAAGATTGTTCAGTGTTTAAAAATGAAACAAACTGGTTTTGTGGTTCCTCTGTTTGCTTCTACCTTCAGTTAACTTCCCCATCTTCCGATTTTTTGTTGGTTTCAGTGGTTCACCACTGTCCTGGGGCCACCAATATGCATTTACAAGGCAGGAACTTGGGGTTGCCTTTGAAGAGCTTTATGCCTGGAACCAGCCTATTCAGGAAGGTTGGTTTGGGGAAATATCATGGCCTCTTCACATTAACAATATGATCGTTAATTGCTAAAAGGATTATACAACCTCTAGCTTTATTGTAGTTTCCCACCCAGAAGCAGATGCTAAAAAATGATTGTTTTGGTGACCTAGCTGTGCTACAGTTCAACTTCATAAATTCTAGTCAATGTTTTGCTGTTTGTTGTGACATTCTGTGGTAAGCCTCTTCTTAAGCCTTTTAGTACTTTAGTTCTCCATTTTTAAGTTGATGGTGTTCTTAAATTAACTTTGAGATGTGAAATGTAATTTATCGTTAAGGTATTGTATACTTTAAAAATGGGAGAGGGAGAGTTTTTTATCTTCAGTCTTGGTGACAAAGGGGCTTTTCCTTGTAAAGAAGCTACATATCTGGAATTATGAGAAGTATAGGCATGGCCCACTTATTTTTCTTTCCTTGGTTTTTTAGAGTGAAGACAATAGTCCAGAGAGGGAGGTGGAAAGCTACAGGTATGGGCTAACTGCTGGATGGGTGTGCTCTGTGGTTTTCTTTTTAATCTTCTTGCATGAGGCCTGTTTTGCAGAAGCGAAAAAATTGCCTTCAGAAAGGTGATGGCTTTTTTTCCTACATTATGGGATAAATTTCCTGTTCCGAAGCTAGATTTTTTTTTTTTTCCTCTTTTTGAACTCTTTCTCCTTAGCTGTTTCCCAAGGCAGGCTTACCTCCCATTTGAACTAGCTGCTGCCTAGTTCTAACAGCTGGGGCTGGGCAGAGGGTGGAGAAGGAGAGGGGGGAGGGGAGGGAGGGTATGTATGTGTATGTATGTACATCTACACACAGCAGCTGCCCAGCTAGCTTTCTTTCCCCTTTGCACTTCATAGCTGGAAGACCCCAAGTAAACAAGAACAAGGATGAGGACAGGACGTAGTGGATTTCACACAGATATTACCCTCCTGGAACCAGAAGTTGTTCAACATACTGATTTTTAAATCAGCACTGGAGCCTAAATAAAGCTTAATTAAGTTTACAGTATATTGTTATCAACTAACAATTACACTTAAGTTCCAGAACTAGTTTGGGACCTGAAAATATGACCTGATTTGAATGTTGGTCACAATTTGACAGGACAGTTTATTTGGTCAGGGTTAGTCCCAGAAACTCCAAGGAAGGCTCTGAGCTTAACACTTTTGCTGAGAGCACTAAGCATGGAAGAATATCTTTCTGCTAGTCCTTTGACACTGACTGGGGAGAAGATAGTAGTGATTAAGGATAGGGAGAGGAAATGGAAAACTTAGATTTCAGAAAAAGGTAAATTTTCTTTCCTTCAACCTTGTTCTATCTTCTCATATACCACGTATGATAATTTTACAGGCAAACCAACTTGCACACAACAATTACTAAACTTAGTGCTTTTTGTCTTACAGTGGTTTTAGATTTGGAATGGAAGGTTTTTGGTTTTTTTTTTTTAAACTGGAAACTCTAACTTTATCCAGAGAAGATACGCTTTACAATTCTTGGAGGTATCTTAACAACCTAGAATGAAACTCCTGTCACAGAATTTGGATGCATTTGCTCACAATCTGGAAATAACATAAGCCCTAGGGAAGGAGGAAGGGGGCTTTCTGCCCACATCCTATCAGCAGGCCTTAATTACTAGAAGTGGTTGAGCCTAGCCAGCAGGGCACACAAGACCAAAAAGCAAAAAATGCAGGCGGGAGGCCCAGGAACAAATTCTAACTCGCAGAGATCCTTGGTGGGCACCAGTGATTTTCAAATTTTTAATTTATTGCCAGTTTTTAAACACGGGGGGATTTCAGATAGAAATGGAACTTTTTTTAAAAAAACAATAATTCTATTCCTTCTTTTCTTTGAAACCCTCTCCCCTCTTTCAGGAATTTTTTCATTGTCTAGATTCTCATGGAAACTCAACAAAGGTTTTTTGTTTCGTTTTAAATTATATTTAACTGTCACATTTTTGCAAAAAGTCTTCCACAAAGTGAGATGTCACAGAGATAATTAGCAATTTAGGTCAGTTTTTTTTTTTTTTTTTTTTTTTTTGTTTTGTTTTGTTTTTTTTTTTTTGCGGTACGCAGGCCTCTCACGGTTGTGGCCTCCCCCGTTGCGGAGCACAGGCTCCAGACGCGCAGGCTCAGCGGCCATGGCTCACGGGCCCAGCCGCTCCGGGGCATGTGGGATCTTCCCGGACCGGGGCACGAACCCGCGTCCCCTGCATCGGCAGGTGGACTCTCAACCACTGTACCACCAGGGAAGCCCTAGGTCAGTATATTTTTGCATATGCAAGGTACTAGCTTGGGAGTTTAGGAGACCCACTAATTACATTAGAAGTACTAAATTTTGGAAATGAAATTCAAGTCCATAAAGGTTTTAGGCTAAATTTTAAGTTATTCTTGTTGGTTATTTTCAAGTGGTATCAATTGGTTGCTTCTTTTCTACATCCCTATGTACCATTTAACTGCCAGAAGCTCTGGGGAGGGGGGAGAAGCCAGTCTACTTAACTGTCTTAGGTTATGACTTTTCCCTGGCTTTTTGTACTTTTCCTTAAATTGACTAACGATGGGGACTTTTAATGACATAGGCTCTCTTTTATAATTTAGTAGCGGGCTCTAATTTCCTCTGTGCTCATATAACCAGACTTCACATTTTTCCCGATTATTGAGATGGAAGTATAAAATCCCTTCACCTGTCACTGAATTCCCTGGTTACATCAATCAAGATAGACAGCCTGTCGTTTGCACCTGCCACCTGGGCTTTTTTGCTCACCTATGCTTTACTTTGCTCATCCACTCTTTTAACAAAACAAATGCTGTGATTTCTAGCATTTCTCTCTTCTAATCCAGTTTTTAAACTGTTATTCCCTTCTGATATTCTTTTTTTTTGGGAATTTTGGAATTTTATTTTTTATACAGCAGGTACTTACTAGTTATCTATTTTATACCTATTAGCGTATATATGTATACACTATGTATATGTAGGAATATATGTATACTTAGTCTCCCAATTCATCCCACCCCTTCTGAGATTCTAAATGCAGGCTGTGCTATTCTTTTGAGGGTTTCCCTTCTCCTCTGATCATTTTTAATGATTTGGGTTATTAATGTTACAGCAGGCTGATTGCTCCTCCCCTCACACAATTAGACTTTAAATTGTTGCTCTTAGAAAAAAGTAGAGAATATTCAAGGCAAAGGAAACTGAGACAGCCAACCAGGGACAGAAGAGAAAACTGTGACTGTAAATTCACAGACATGTGGTAAAAAGAGACTGAGGGAAAGTTAAGGCCTTCTTTTGCAGTGGACCCTGGGTTATAAGCCTGGAATGTGTTTCTGAGCAAGAAATTTTAAAAAACAACTACTTATGGACAGTTTTCTGTGAATAACTTTTAATTCTACTTTTTAATTTCCACCTAACAGCTGCATTTTTGTATTTCCATAATTGTTTTTTTTATCATCACTTAACTTTGTAACCCTTTTCTAAAATTGAGTGACTTGTGATTAATTTGTGTTCTTTCTTTTCACACAAGCATGTTGAATTTAATTATACTGAGATAATTCTTGTGACCTGCCTAAAGAGAATTACTCTCCCTCATGTAATAACATTTCCATCTTGTAGGTTTTAAAAACAGTGCAGCCTTATAAATCGTAAAATGAATTTTAAAACATTACAGCCTTTGGCTTGGTAAAGATTACTGTAAGGAGTGCACATCTTCCATACACCGAGCAGTACTCTTGTTATAGATGTGATTCTGATTAAAATAGAGATGTAAAGAGTAGTCATGTATTTTTAGTGAATAATAAAAGCATAACAACCAGTGGCCTTCCTGAAAACTTGATTCCTTTTTAAAGGAATCCTTGAACTAAAAAATCTAATTTGGTTGTTAACTGGCCTCACAAAGTTGCTCCTTAGTCTAGGTAGTTGTCTATAGGAAGAGGCTTGTGATCGACTCCAGTGTACTTAGAAACAAGGACCAGCCTAACCAGTAACTCAGCCAGCCCCAGCTTGGGTTAACATCTTCTTTTTGTCTGGCAGTCAGGGCTTGGTGAACTGTGTGTACTGTGTACCAGTTGCACAGTCTCCTCTCACTTGCAGCCTGTTTTTGCTTCCTCTTTTCATAGGGTGGAAGAGAGCTCCTGTCATTTCTGTCTCTAAAGTAGTAGATCAGACGGACAGGGTCTCTGAAAAAAACAGAAAAGCAGTTACCTGCTATTTTAGTTCTAAATTTTGGGTGGTTATGCCTGGATATTGGACAGAAGACACAGTTTCTACCTTCCTCAGTCAGATGCAGACAGGTGTCAGCCATCGTTACGCAGACGAGAACATTGAGGCCTGTGCCATGACATTACTGCCTTTGATGATTTTTGGTTAAAGTCATTCTGTGTGTTTAGGAGTTCATCTGTTTACCTCTTTACAGGCTGAACATAACTTCTTTTTTTCAAAGTTCCCTGTATTGTGAACTGAGCTTGAGTGAAGTCTTTGAGGTAAGGCAACCCTAATGATAAAAATGGAAAGAAGGCCTGTGAAACTTGGGAGCCTTCAGAGATACAGTTTTAGTCACTGCCTAAATATTGAAATGCCACCATTTGTTGTTTGGAGGGATGTGGAGCTAAATTGAGAATGGGAGTACCACATCTGCCTTGACTGCTAAATATATCCATCTCTGCTGCTCACCCATAATAGAATTTTTATGTGCACATTCATTAATCTTGGTTTTAGGAACAGTTTAAAAGAGCAGCCACTGAAGAGACTTAGTCTCCATTCCTGTTTCCTCCCTTTAAGTGTTTGAGTATTTGTCCCTGGTAGGCCCCAGTTCTTCTTCATTATTATCACTGTGGCGGCTTTTGTTTAGTTTTCTTTTGTTTTTTGTTTCTCTAGAAAGGTCAAACTACTGAAAAAACAGTGTTCCTTAGTACTTTATCAAGAGGCAGAATAGACTTCCATTTTTATTTTTCACTTTTTAAATTTTCTGGCAAATTAAGATTCAGAATTAGTAAAGAAGTTTTGCCTTGTGCTACCTAACTGAATGTCAGTGAAACAGCAATTTTTAAAGTTTTCACTGTGACGAGGAACCATTAGGTAGCATACTTTGCTCTCAAGACCATCAAGAAAGCAAGGTTGGTCCAGTGCAGGTAGTAGTATAGAGCGGTATGTTTGTGGGGGCCGGTTCCTCAGCCAGCTTGCCTCTGGCCTGCTTCTGATGGATGGTCTGAACCATTAAATGACTCTTCTGAGGTTAGTTTCGAACCCAAATAGTGCATTCGTTGCTGTCTTTGGCACGTGGAAAATAAATTCAAACCAAGGCTAACCCAATTCTTTCTAAAAACATTTTCAGACCACATGAAGTGAACTTTTTTTTTTCCCCCTTTTCTTTTGCTTCAGGTAGTTTTAGGCTTTGGGGGTCCTCAAAAACTGATTCTCAGGGAGGAGTTTGGAAGATGTGAAACAAGCTTGTGTTTCTTCTGCTCTGTTAGCCACTGCTATCTTCATGGATCTGACACTATTTATCTGACAGTGCACTTAGTACTGCTTCGCCAGGGAAAATCACACAAAACAAGCCTGGCGCATCAGCACTTTCATTGTGTGCTGGGCTGAGCCTCCCTTCACATGGTCACATCCCCCTTTTAATCCAATACTCCCTTCCCCTTCCCCAGTCCTGCCTGTTTCTGTGGCACTTATTGCTGGTTTCCCTGAGCTCCTGTTTCCACTTTGTGTTTTTTGTGGGGCCCAGGAAGCTAAAGCTGTGTGTATTTGTGGATCAGACAAGTGCAGCAAGTTAATAACATTGGCTTCTGAAGGGGAGAGTGAGGTGATGGCTGCGTTTAAGTTGGATTTCCTTCCAGAAATGATGGTGGATCATTGCTCTTTGAATTCCAGTCCCGTGTAAGTATTTTTGTTGTCTCATTTTTATCATAAGTAGAGGAACTGGGCTGTTTTCTTTGTTATTTGATAAAACTGGTCCCTTTCCTTAAAAGAGGGAAGAAAAAATTGGGTAAGGAAGCCAAAGTCCACACTATTGTTATTTTCTATTGTAGTCTGATTCTCTCTCATTACTGCTGATTTCCTCTAGCTATAAAAGTTTTGTACATAAGGATGCATTTGATATATGACCAGCAACATCAGCTCACGTGTGCTGGCTCCAGTGCCTTTAAGCTGTAGTTTTCCCATCTGATAGATTCCAAGGTATATTTTTAAACCATAGTTTTATTACTTTGGGTTGGGTATACAACTTCAGATAATCTTTTGGGAAGCTATTTATTTGTATGTTTGTTTATTTTTAATGATCAAATTCTTAGACTCCTATCACAGAGGACTGGTAGCTAGGGTGTATTTAGTAGTATATACAGAACGCTGTATTGACATGTAAATTAGTCCTGAACCTTGATTTCCACACCCCCCAATCTAATTGAAAATGCAACACAATACATGATTCTGAGGACATCGGATGTGCCCCCCCCCCAAAGGGGGGCAAACTGGATTAATCTTGATTGGGAATTTGCCTTAATAAATTTTGAATGTGGAAACGAGAAACCTAATCAGTTTGCAGTACTACCGTTCAAGAAGCGACACTGCCATTGTATGCGGCTAAAAACGCCAACCTGGCTCTGAGTTATACCTATAGGGGGTCTGAATTCTGGGCTTTGTAGAAAAGAACACACTTCTGACTCTTGATTTCAGTTTGTTTAACCAGGCTTCATAGTACCTTGGAACCTAAGTAAAAGAGCCTTAGGTTATTCAAAGCCAAGAATATGAAATGGTAGACTACTCCCTAGATAACAGTACTCAAGTCTTTGAGATTAGGCCTACGTGTGCAAATCAGTCTGCCCTGGGATTAGGTGTAACAGGTGTTGTAATAGCAGATTCTCAGCAGTTCTTTGTGGAATAGTTTGGGGTGGGGGAAAACTCAAAGTTAGGTGGCTTGCTGATTTGGGATGGATCCTATGCCTTCTCTATAGTCTCCAAAATAATGGTAATTTAGATGTGTCTTTTTATGCGAGTTCTCTTTACTGCTAAAATAAAACTTCAGCAGTAGATTACAGGTGAAATCACAATGAATCCCGTCATAAAGACTTAATACATAATAAAAGTATTCCCATGTACCAGATATATGGTCCCTAGAAATAGGACTTTGTGGCTCAAATTATCTTTCTCTGTAACACTTTCTCTCTATGCGTTGCAACTGCCTAGTGTTCAGTCCTTAGATACAGCATTTTTCCTCAGCCTGTTTCTCATCTTTTACAAGGTTGACCTAATTCAGCATCCCATGAAATCTGGATCATGGACCACTGTGTGAAAGTCACCTGGAGTATAAAAATGCAGGTTCTGGATCCATGCCCAGATATTCTCGTGCGAGGATGGGCCCAAGAATCTATTTTAACCATGTCCCGTGTGGTTTTTATGTACACTTCAGTTAGAGAACTAATGGGCTGAATACAATGCTCATTCTGAGTACAAGTCATCAGGGAGCACACTGTTCTATTATTTTTTCCCAAGAGCTTTTGCATTTGTTTTAGTCATCCAGCTTCACAAAAGCTTTGTGAGGTTAATTGGGCATGAACTATTGCCCCTATTTTACAGATGAGGAACCCAGTTGAGAGAGGCTATACCTGACTGAGGACAGTTGGTATCAACCTTGGGCCTAAAATGCAAGTTTAATGATAGCCTCTTTATTTTTGCCCCCTAGACCTGGCTGCCTCAGGTGTCATTAAGCAGTTAACCATCAATGCTTCTCATTATTGCAAGTCCTCTGGCCCACCCCCATGGGCACCACACACCCAAACCCCACAGAGTTGGGAAGAAGAAAGTTCTGCAGAATGGTGTGTGCTTGCCACCTCTTTCTTGGATTCTCAGCCCTTCTTTTCACTCATACTTACTTTAGCAGTAGGCTTGATAATCGTTAGTTTTCTCTCTGAAGTGATATTGCCTGGGAATATGATCTAGCAACGTATCTATTCCAAAATTTCTTTACAACAGAGAAAAATTGCTGCAGGAGCTGTGGAAGGGCTGGGGGGCCCTGATCCCTAGTTCCCTTTCTTATTTACAATAATAGATATTACAGATACTTATTGTTTGTAATCAATAATACTCTTCAGCTCCCACTGGTTCCTTTTACGTTGCTTGCACCCTAGGCCATAGGTGTTCTCTAGGGCTTGTATCTCAGACCTTTTCCTCTCAGCTTTCCCATTGCTTAAGGGGGCACTGATGTGCTTCTCTGATTCTCAGATCTTTATCTATCCCCCGGATGTCCCTCAGGTTCTATGACTTTGTTCTAAATACTGCCCATCGGATACCTCCATCTGGAGGTCTCCCCGTGTAAACACAGTTCCCCGAACTGTCTGTATAGAATCCAAGAGTGATCGGTAACTCCTTTTCCTCGTCTCCGTTATCGATTACGTCCAAGCTGTAGTGAGTCCTGCTGCGCAAGCTTCTCAACATTGCGGGAATGGCCCCTAATCTCAGGATGCGGTTTGTGCACGAGCCTCCTGGTCTGCATATTTCCCCACTCTATTCATCCTCTAGATTATTGCCGGATGTCTTTTAAAAGACAAATCTAATCACCCCTTGTTTAAAAATGTTGGAATAAAGTTCAGGCCTATCGGTATAACATGGAAAGCCATTTCCTGGGTCTCTCCAACCTCTTTTATTCTCATCAATTTTCTCTTTTTAATTTAAAAAAATGTTTTTATACTCCCACCCCCGCCCCCCAACTTTCTCAAATCCTTTTCCTACCTTTCTAATGTTATCTCACTCTTCTCTCCCTTCTGAGTCCTTACCATTTCCTCCGTCACCCCTTAGACTTTCATACCACCATGCTACATAGCACTTTTTCCAGCTGCTTACTCCATTCAACTTAAATCCCTGTGCACACACACCCCCTGCCCCAAATAAGTTAAACCATATTAGCCACTTGTTTCACAGAACTTTTATAAATCTCTTAAAGCATTTGTAGCATATTGTGGTTGTGTCCTGCCACCGGTTCAGTGCCATTGTCTACAGGGCCGGTATTGCTCAGCCCGCTTTTATAGCCCCTGTAGTGTGTAGTATCTGATACACAGCAGGAGCTTGGGGAGTGCAGTTGAATGAATGATAAACCCGGTGAGGCTTTTTTCCTAATCATTAGAGATGATTACTGAGATAAGGTCTTCAGACGTTCTCTCTCTTCCTCAGGGAAGAAGGCTGAAAACCTCACAAGCAGATTGTTACTGTTCTGTTGTTGAATGGTGACTTAAAAATCTTTGTTGATAGCTTTTTCTAGTACCTAACACCTCAACTAACAGGAAGATCTCCCTTTATTCAAATTAAAATTCCTTCCTTCCTTCCAACATAGATGCATCTAGTCTTGTTCCCCTAGAGAACATCTGGTAAGTAACTTAGGCCAGTGTTTCTGGATTCTTTTCATTCTGCTGTTCTTCTGTGCCAGTTTTTCCACAGCACATTGTGAGCCAGAGGACCTGGTAGGGGTGGGTGGTGGCTGGAGATTGGGATGCATCAAATATTTATGCCTGCTGGGGAGGTGGAGGGGTTGGTAAGTATTTGAAATTTTTCTGTTTGTGTAATGAGCAAATGGAGGTCCACAAGTAATGAGAAGGGGAGAGTGAAAAAACTGCGTTATTAAAGGTTTTGGAAATGATTTTTAACCCGATGTGAAGATAGTATTTGCCAACCCGTCTGACTGCAAGGAACAGATAGATGCCACTCAAGCTAGCATATATGAAAGGGTTTTCTTGTAAGGACACAAGTGGACTGGACCATAATATAATCAGGAACTCTACAGCTGAAAGACCCGGGAACTCCGTCTTTTCGACCCGGGGCGCACGTTCTGCTCTCTCTGCACGTGCTGCTGCTTCTGTTCTTCATCTACCAGATCACTTTGGTTGCAGCTCGGCTTGGCTTTGCCATTGCCCTTCCAGGCTGTCTTGACATCCCCCCAGAGCTTTTTCACCCCACAAAAGAAACCCTGTACCCATGAGTAATCATTCCCTCCCTTTCTCCCTACCCCTAATCCCCATTCCTAGGCAACCACTAACCTACTTTCTGTGTCTATACATTTGCCTATTCGTTTCACATAAACAGAATCACACAATATGTAGCCTTTTGTGATTGGCTTCTTTCACTTAGCATAATGTTTTCAAGCTTCATCTGTATTGTAGCGTGACTCCTGTTATCTCTTGCCACTGCCCTTGCATCTTGTTAGCTTAACTTGTGCTGTCCCGGGTTGCAGCTTTTCCTCTTCCAACTTCACCACTGACTGCCTGTTTCTGTTAACCCCGTTCTAGATTCTGTAGAGCAGTCCTGTGCAATAGAACTTTCTGTGATGTTAAAAATGTTCTTCTGGGAATGCCTGGCTGGTCCAGTGGTTAGAACTCTGAGCTTTCACTGCTGAGGGGCCTGGGTTCAGTCCCTGGTCGGGGAACCAAGATCCCCACAAGCCATGCAGCTAGAAAAAAACAAAACTTGTGTGTCTGCCATCCTGTGCAGTAGACACTGGTCATGTGTGGCTAGTGCAATCGAGAAACTGGATTTTAAAAATTAAATTGAAATAGTCACCTGTGGCTAGTGGCTATTGTCTTGCTCAGTGCAGCTATAGAGGATCTTGATTAGCCAGGCCTATCTTTCTGTTTTAAGCATAGGCCACAGTCTTAGGTTTCCAGCCAGTCAGTGAATCAGCTTATTGGGTTAAGATCCACCTCCTGGTCTAGTCATCTGGGGCCAAGGAATGGGAAAGAAATGGGATAGAACATTAACTCTGCCCTCTGAGCTGCCCCTGGTGCTGGGAAGTTTTGATAGGAGAAAGAGGAGAGAGGGTTTAAGAGTTTTGAATGGAAATGTGCTTTGAAAATAAAGCTCTTCCCCCCCCCCCCCCCCCCCCCGTCTCTTCCAAATTGGTTGTTTCATTTTCCTATGGCATGTTCCATCGAGAATCAAGTAGACAAGGCAGCCTTTGGTCCTGATCTCATAGTTTCTCATTCTTAATGATTCGCCAGTTGCTGGGTCAGAAACAAAAAGAAGTGGGTGGGTTGGTGTCACGCCTCTCCCCTAAAATACTTGCTGCCTTCTCATCTCTCTTCTTTCCTCACTGCTGCAGGCCATGCTTTTCCTCTCTTCCATCCTACTCCCAGGTTAATACTTCACTGAAGTACTGGCAGTACTTCCACAGAAGATAAGAATTTCCACAGACTCGTCCCTTAGGAATGACAGGGACAGTGTAGAGACTTCTCCAGGGGCTGCTGAATTGATTGATTCTTGAGGGAACATAATAAATATATAGTTTATGGTCACTGACTCTGAGGAGCTCTCCATCAGTGTGGAGGAAAGGCACAGATTCGAGAATGTATTCAGCGATATGTGGACTGAGTGCCATAGCCGAATGTTGTGGGATCCTTGGCATATCACACTGGGAGTCTTGTCCCCAGGTGACTCTTTTATGCAGTGGTTACTTTTAAGGACAACATACGTACTGGAAGTATGTGTGGAAGGTTCAGAATGGAAGAGCATTGTTGCTCATCTCTTCAGACACAATAACAGTTTATGAGAAAGTTTGTGACTGCTTATTACTTATACATAGGTACACACGTGGTTGCTTTTCTCTTTTTTGTCTCTAGCTGATATTGGCACTAACTGTGTCTTCATTGCTCCAAAGAAATACCCCGTGTTTTCCTTATTCACTGATACATAACACATCTGACACAGTGCTTGGCCTGTATAAATAAGAGCTCAGTACTAATTGGAGGAAGAAATGTCAGTGCATAACTCCAGTTGCATGATGTCCACTGCATCTTGAGCTTGGCCTGATCATTTGCTGTGCTCTAGAAGTGCTTCTTAAACTGGTGAAGGACCATGTCCTGTCCCTCCCGCCACCCAACTTGTTAAATACAATACGATAATTTCATAGAAAAAATGATGAGGTGTAAGCTTGCATTTTGTGTATCTTTTTAATATTCGATTGAACATACGTAAAATTATGCTGTAAAAGTTTCTAATGGTTAAGTTTGAAGATTGCCCGTGGTCCCTGGAGGATTCTTCTGGCTCTTGAATTAGTATACACGGCGGGAAAGGGTGACTTATGGAGTAGGTGGACCTGAAGAAATGGAGAGGGATTTGGAGAGTAAAGAGAGAAAGGAAAGGCACTTGTCTGGAATGCTGAGTCTCCACTGAACTTTTGGGTAAATCACAATTCACATATATTTGACTGTGTTTATGCTTTTGCACTAAACAGTGATATATTTAGTTTAGAAACAGCACACGAATACAGAAGGAAGGGACAAATTGAGCGCGGTTGCCTCCAATGTAATACAAACTAATAAACTCCTGCCTCTTTTCAGAAATAACTGTCTGCTTCCTTTATAGTCAAAACATTCTAAGCACCATTTATTTGGGTTCTGTGTTAACCCTTCCTAGAATAGAAATGTGATTAAACTTAGCAACATTTTAATAAAATACTAAAACTGGTAATTAAAGTTGTTGGGAATGAGTTGTAGGTAGTGACACCCATCTTCTCACTAGTCATAGGACTTTAAAAAAAAAATTCATGGTAGAATGATTTCTGTTAGAATGTTGGGATTAAGCTTCTAGAAGCAGCTATATTATATTTGTGCAACAACTTACCATACAGTTTTAAATTAATAAAGGAGAACCAATAAAACAATGTATTCCAAAATACTTAAAAAGGAAAAAAGAGTAGGTTCATCTTGTGACAGTCAAACAATCATAGGAGATAATATCTGCTCTTTAATTTGTGAGCCCTCTTTGTGCACAGCATTCATTTTGATCAAGGTTAGTTGCTTAATTGGAATTGTTAAGTTCTTCCCATCCTACATCTGAGTAATTACTTTGAATCAGGCACCATACCAGGTGTGGCTATAAGAATGAATAGGAAATAAAACAGTTCCTGCCTTCAAGGAGTTCTCAGTCTTGTTGGGAGAGGTAGACAGAGCCAGATTATGCTAAAATGTGTTAAATACTACAGTGAAGTTGGAAATTTAGTACTATTTGAGTCCTGATGAAATTGACTAGTTAACCTGAAAGAGTATGAGGAACCTTCACAGACATAGCAGCAAGGGTTGATCTGTATGACATTTGTCTTAAAGCTTTTGATGTTTAGTTAGTGCTAGATTCAGCACAGGTGACATGGGAATAGCCCTGTATTCAGTTACAAGAGATTTAGGAATTTAACAGAGGTTGAACTACTGGATTCAGCATTCTCAAGGATCTTCAAATACTATTCAAAGGATAGCAGTGGTGAAAAAACTATTGCTTTTCCTTTAAAGAAAAGTGGCATTTTATTTGGGATTGAATATTAGAACATGGCACATTGGAACATGATGATATGACGTCTGGATTTAGCAAACACTAACAAAAGTTAAACATGCTAACTATTTGGAATTTAAGTTGTTATTGGCTTGGATACATGCTAAGAATAAGATCATGAAAGGTGGTAGGAGAAGGACTTTGATTCATTCTGAGTGGAAACATTGACAGTGCAGGAGTTCCCCATGGTTCTTGGCAGTGGCAGGGGTAGGAATGAAGGTATTTAATTAAGTAGGAGTGTTACAGGTTTGATATGATGGGATTGGAGGGATTTGTGGACATTATAATGGTTACAGTTGGTAAGGGAATTAACTGGTAAAATCTTGGAGAAATAGCGGTAAGTTGGATAACTTAAACACAAAAAACCCTAGAATGATGACATCATTGTTTTTGTTTATATGACAGTCATTTGTGAAAGTTTAAGAGGCAAAGCTTTGTTTTGATTTGGGGGCTCACTCAAGAGCATCAGGGTTATGCATGAGACAGCAACATCCAAAGGCTAACATTCTGGTCAGTTCTTAGCTTAGGCCTTGGAAATCATGTGCTTCTGCTCTAACATCTACTGAAAGAAAACGTTTCACCCATCATCATGTAGATCGAGAATCCTGAATCTTATCCATAAGCAGTAGTCCTTTGTGATTTTATGGACATTTTTAAAAGTTTTAGTAGCTATGCTTAAAAATGATTAAAACTTGCTTTAGGAACTTTACCTCTTACGTTCTTCTGAGACTTCTCTAGCTAGACAAGGAATGACTGACACTCAATTCCTTAGTTAAAGCCCACAGTGTCCTAATCAGAATGGTGACTTTAGTTTGGGAATCTAATGGAAGGGGTGGCATAGTGGGGGAGGACCAGGGAACTCTGGTAAATTGAATGGAAGTAGTGAAAGGAAGTAGAATTTTTTTCCTGTACTTTATCAGGAAGTAGTTGAGACCTTTAAAGAAAAGAAGATTCTCCAGGAAGCAACATGAATACATAATAGAAGTTTTATTTTACTTTACGCAGCTCAAAGAAAATGAACGGCACCCTGGACCACCCAGACCAACCGGATCTTGATGCTATCAAGATGTTTGTGGGCCAGGTTCCAAGGACCTGGTCAGAGAAGGACTTGAGGGAACTGTTTGAACAGTATGGTGCTGTCTACGAAATCAACGTCCTAAGGGATAGGAGCCAAAACCCTCCTCAGAGCAAAGGTAAAGGGCTTTGACTTTTTTTTTTTTTTTTTGCGGTACGTGGGCCTCTCACTGTTGTGGCCTCTCCCGTTGCGGAGCACAGGCTCCGGACGCGCAGGCGCAGCGGCCATGGCTCACGGGCCCAGCCGCTCCGTGGCATGTGGGATCTTCCTGAACCTGGGCACGAACCCGCGTCCCCTGCATCGGCAGGCGGATTCTCAACCACTGTGCCACCAGGGAAGCCTGGGCTTTGACTTTTATATGTATTTTCAGTCTTGTGCATGCTCTCTCTCATTGCCAGAATGCTCTTGTGGTCATATGGGGTGGGGGGGGGAATCTGTCATTTTGTTGTAGCTGTATCTCCGAGTCCAAACACGTTTAATGGCTTAAAAGTAAAAACTTAAGGTGACATCATGAGGATAATTTGTAAATTGGATCTTGGGCAGTCCTTTTTGAGATGTGTAAATTCAAGAGACAGACTCATGTGAGTGTCTCATTTGATCTTGGGAGTGGAATGACAAAAATAAAGTTGAAGTAAACCAACCACATAGGTTTTCTTTAGTATTTTGGCTAGAGTAAGTGGAAAGAGAAAGACTGTCCAGGTACCCTTGGGTTCCTGTTAGTGTTACAGAGGCCTTTGGGGATGGCTTAGCAACTAGGAGCAACTTGTTTGTAGGTGACCTGTTACAGCCTACAAAATGAACAGGAGAAGAAAGGCAAGCTGCTTCCAGTAATACCCAGCAGAGTGGAAGTTTTATAGGCCTGATAGTAGATAAGGTGTTAGCTTTGCCCCATACCACATAGACATACACTTGTTTTCCCAAATGACCCATTTCAGAGTAATTTTCTGTGAAAGCTGTTCTACAGTGCAGATGTTCGCAAGCATGATTTTATGTTTGAAACCAGCTTAATAGCAGAGGACCTAGAAGCTGAAGAATTATTTTCTCTTTGTGGCATAGTTAACCAAAAATATAAAGTATTATAGTTTCTGAAAATGACTGTCAATATAATATGCAGTAATTTAAAATCTTAATTGCCGGGTGATTTTGAAAGAAATCTATACCATATCTTATGGGACTATGGACAAGACATACTTCCCCGCTCCGATCCCCAGTAAAGATACAGAGCACAGAATCTCCAGATCTCCTCAGTCAAGCGCCATGTGCTGTTAGACATGTGATTATATTTGATGAAAACCAAGAGTCCAAAAAAAGATATTGAGGTCCTTGCTCTTAAGTCATTTTATAATTTAATAAATGATAATTATGTTTGAGGCATGTGGTAGACATTGGCTGCAGCGTAAGGCTTGTTCTGAGAAGGACAGATTTGTAGACTGCAGGCTGCAAGAGTGCAAGGCCGCCGCCTGTCTGGTCTGTAGCTGCGTCTCCTTGCCCAGCACACTCTCTGGCGCTGCAGGTAGGGCACGTTGAATGGCGCCGCGCCGTGACCTTTGTAAGGAAAGTCGCCTTTCCCAGAGAAGTTGTAAGAGCAGTTAGAGAAGAATTTTAATAAAACCAGGAGACTATAGTAGTGAAGAAAATGATAGAAAATCTTTTTCCCCCCCCCCTGCTAGGTTTTCTCCATCTCCCTCCCTCCACCCCCACCACCCCCAATTTTAATAAACCCAGCCCTCTCTTTTAATTTTCAATATATACCTGGAGGGGAGGGAGTGCTCTAGGAATTATCTGCTTTCAAAGGACTGGTTTGATTTCCTGAAGTGTTGTTTATTGCAGGGTGCTGTTTTGTTACATTTTACACCCGAAAAGCTGCATTAGAAGCTCAGAATGCTCTTCACAACATGAAGGTCCTCCCAGGGGTAAGAAAGCTCCTACTAGTAAGTGGAAGTGTGGTGGTTTTGACATATGGAACATACTTAGACATTTCAGGCACACACTGAAAACCATTTGGGGAAAAGGGTGAGGACATAAAGGGAATGTTTCAAAGAAGATAGGCTGAAAGTAATTCTCTTTCAACCAAGAGAATTTTGACTTGTTGACTCACATTCTATTTTGATATTTTGTGGAGGGGAGATAATGAGGCAGGCGAGAGTTCAGAGACAACTCTTAAGGTCAGTTTTGGTATTTCCTTTAGAGTCTTCATTTATGTTTCTGAATTCCTTTGATGTGTTCAATAGTAATATTCATGTGTTTTCCTTTTTAGATGCATCATCCTATACAGATGAAACCTGCCGACAGTGAGAAGAACAATGGTAAGCAAGTATATAAAGCCCTCCCCTTATAAGGTTTCTTCTTGTGTATTTGCAGTTCTCATGGCATTTGGATTTTATTGTGCTCTAATTAATCTTGAGATATAATTGACATGGTAGTTTCAGTTCTACAAAATAATGGTTCAATATTTGTATATATTGCAAAACAACACTACAATAAGTCTAGTTAACATCTGTCACCATAAATAGTTACAAAAAATTTTTTTCTTGTGATGAGAACTTTTGTGTGTGTTTGTGTGGTACGCGGGCCTCTCACTGTCGCGGCCTCTCCCGTTGCGGAGCACAGGCTCCGGACGCGCAGGCTCGGTGGCCATGGCTCACGGGGCCCAGCCGCTCCACGGCGTGTGGGATCTTCCCGGACCGGGGCATGAACCCGTGTCCCCTGCATCGGCAGGCGGACTCTCAACCACTGCGCCACCAGGGAAGCCCAATGAGAACTTTTAAGATCTACTTTCTTAGCAACTTTTTTTGTCCTTTTTTTTTTTTTTTCTTTTCTTTTCTTTTCTTTTCTTTTTTTTTTTTGTGCGGTACGCGGGCCTCTCACTGTTGTGGCCTCTCCAGTCGCGGAGCACAGGTTCTGGACGCTCAAGGCTCAGCAGCCATGGCTCTCGGGCCTAGCCGCTCTGCGGCATGTGGGATCTTCCCGGACCGGGGCACGAACCCGTGTCCCCTGCATCGGCAGGTGGATTCTCAACCACTACGCCACCAGGGAAGCCCCCTCTTAGCAACTTTTAAACATGCAGTGCAGGGCTTCCCTGGTGGTGCAGTGCTTAAGAATCCGCCTGCTAATGCAAGGGACATGGGTTCAAGCCCTGGTCTGGGAAGATCCCACATGCCACAGGGCAGTTAAGCCCATGTGCCACAACTACTGAGCCTGTGCTCTAGAGCCCTCGAGCCACAACTACTAAAGCCCATGCATCTGGAGCCCGTGCTCCTCAACAAGAGAAGCCCGCACACCACAATGAATAGTAGCCCCCGCTCGCCACAACTAGAGAAAGCCCACGCGCAGCAGCGAAGACCCAACACAGCCAAAAATAAATGAATAAATAAATAAGTTTGTTTTTTAAAAAACAACATGCAATACAGTATGAACTGTAGTCACCATACTGTACTTTATGTCCCCATGACTTAACTTATTTTAAAACTGGAAGTTTGTGCCTTTTGACCCCCTTTACCCTTTTTGCCTACCTTCTTTCCCTTGCCTCTGACAAGCACCAGTCTTTTCTCTCTACCTCGGAGTTCAGTTGTTTGTGTGTCTGTTTGTTTGTTTAAAAGAGTCCATATTTAAGTGAGAGCAATACAGTATTTATCTTTCTCTGTCTGACTTAATTCACTTAGCATAATGCCTTCAAGGTCCATCCGTGTTGTCACATATGGCCAGATTTCATTCTTTTTTTATGGCTGAATAATATGCATGTATGTGTAAAATACCACATTTTCTTTATCCATTCATCTATTGATGGATACTCAGGTTGCTTCTATATCTTTGCTGTTGTAAATAATGCTGCAGTAAACATGGGGGTGCATAGGTCTTTTCAAGTAAGTGTTTCCGTGTTCATCAGATAAATATCCAGGAGTGGACTTGCTGGGTCACATGGTAGTACTAATTTTAATGTTTTGAAGAACTTCTGTACTGTTTTGCACAGTGGCTGCACCATATGGTCCTGCCAACAGTGCCCAAGGCTTCCCTCTTCTCCACATCCTCACCAACACTTGTTCTTTCTTGTCTTTTTGCTAATAACCATTCTAACAAGTGAGATGATATCTCGTGGTTTTGATTTGCATTTCCCTACAATGCAAATGATTAGTGCATTGATTAGTGATATTGAGCATCTTTTATGTCCCTGTTGGTCATCTGTATGTCTTCTTTGGAAAAATGTCTTTTTAGATCCACTGCCCATTTTTTAATCAAGTTGTTTTTCTTTCACTGTTGAGTTCTGCAAGTTTTTTATACATTTTAGATACTAACTCCTTATCAGACACATGATTTGCAAATACTTTCTCCTATTCAGTAGGTTGCCTTTTTTTGTTGTTGATGGTTTTTTGTTTGTTTTTTGCTGTGCAGAAACTTTTTAGTTTGATATAGCCCCACTTGTTTATTTTTTGCTTTTGTTGCCTTTGCTTTTGGTGTCAAATCCAAAAAAATCATCGCCAAGACCCATGCGAAGGAGCTTACCAAGCCTTATGGTTTCAGGTCTTACATTCAGTTAATCCATTACTTACTCAGAATTAATGCATTTTGAGTTAATTTTTGTGTATGGTGCAAGGTAGTGAATCAGTGCTATAAATAATCTGTCATCTAAATTGTCTGTCCTTTTCTTTAAAATAAGTATGGCAAATAAGTCAGACAGAGTTGATAGGGAAATATTACAAGAACATTTTAGAGTGAACTGGAATGCCTTTGATCAGCATAATTTCTTATGAACTGGAGTGAAATGGGGAACTGAACAAATTAAGAAGGAAAACTTAGTCCTCAAGAGAATAACCAGAAAATGAAAGTGGACAGTTACATTCACTGAGATGTGTGTTCTGTTTCTCTTGTCATATCAGTTAAGTGTGAAACCTCATCCTTCTTCGGTACAATAGTATTGCTAATGAGAGCAAACTTTGCTAAGTGCTAGGCAAAATGCTGAGTACTTGGCATTTACTACCTACAGCTACCTTTGAGGTAAACTCAGTTATCTCTATTAATCACATGAGGAAACAGGTACAGAATGGTTAAGTAACTTTCACAAGATGATGAAGCTACTATATTTCATCTAAATGGTTCCAATTATAGTTTTAAGATGCCATTGATTGTAAGAGTAGGTGCTAAATTATGGGGGGGGGGAATGTGTATCTTAAAATCGGTGAAATCTGGTATAAAGGCCCAGAGCTCTGTGCTGCACTACCTCTTATGGTAGTAATGTTCAAGCCTTTTGTTTCTTACTGTCTTAGCAGTGGAAGACAGGAAGCTGTTTATTGGTATGATTTCCAAGAAGTGCACTGAAAATGACATCCGAGTCATGTTCTCTTCATTCGGACAGATTGAAGAATGCCGGATATTGAGGGGACCTGATGGCCTGAGCCGAGGTGGGTACATTTTTAGCTTTTAAAAGTACTCATTTTAAATTTGGAGTCTCTTTTTAATTGAATCAGTGGAAACCAGTGATCTCTAGCTAACATGGCGCTGTCATGATGGAGAGGGTTGGGTTTGGTGTTGTATATTTAGGTCCCGTCACAACTCCTCTGTCAGTTGATCCCAATTCCCTCAAGGAGTCTACATTCTGCACTTAAGTGTCATGTATTAAAATTCTCTGTTTCAGTCCTTGGAGAGGTTCTCCATGCCAAAACGGAAACACTTCTTTCACGATTCCTCCTTTATCCCTCGAGCACTTTTTCTCCTGTGTGCATCCCTGGTTTCTCATTAAAGCACGTATCACTCTGTCATAACATATCTTTATTCTCCACTGGATCATGAACCCCTGAAGGCAGGAACCATGTCTGTATCGCTAGCATGGTACTTGGGCACACAGTAGGTGCTCAGTAAGTGTCAGTCAGATAAATAACTAAACAAATGAATGGATGAGTTATTGATTCTTCTCTTACCAGGTTGTGCATTTGTGACCTTCACAACAAGAGCCATGGCACAGACAGCTATCAAGGCAATGCACCAAGCACAGACCATGGAGGTAGGGGCAGATGAATGAAAGGGGGAAGTTCCTTGGACTGAGAGCGGTAGGACAATCGCCAGTCGAAAGCCCAGTAGCATGTATAGCATTTGATTGCCCTAGAAGTTAAGAAGGCCAAACGTCTTTAAATTAAAAACTGGTGCTTTCTTTAAAATTAGCATATTGGAACGAAACTGAATTTTATCTTGCCACTTGTGTCTATCAGGAAGAGAATCATTTGACAGTGAATGAAATTAGAATGCAGCCTATGCGTCGCTAGAAAGGAGGATTTTTCCCTTCACCCCGAATGAGGATTTTGACCCTTTGATTTTGGTGTTTTCATAGGGCTGCTCTTCCCCCATGGTGGTAAAATTTGCTGATACACAGAAGGACAAAGAGCAGAAGAGAATGGCCCAGCAGCTCCAGCAGCAGATGCAGCAAATCAGCGCAGCATCTGTGTGGGGAAACCTTGCTGGTCTAAACACTCTTGGACCCCAGTATTTAGCAGTGAGTCTTTGTGGTTTGCTTTCTGCAGGCTGTGCAAGCTCCCAGCTGTTCCTTCTCCTGCTGTCCCTAGCTAACATACAGAATGGCAGCCACAACTTTTAGCATATCCGAATTTTACATAAAAATTCAGGCAATGAAATGTCCTTTGTCACGTTAGTCTTGCGTGCACGCACACGCTCTCTCTCATCGCACATCTTTGGTTATATCTTGAGCTTCTGCTCAAATGACAGTGAAATCCTAATTTTCTAATAAAAAAATTTAGAAACATCTCATATGTCCCTACCCCCGAGAAAAAAAATTCCTGAGGAAATCTTAGCTACCAAATATCTTTCTCCGTATCTCTTTCTAGTAGATTGTAGAGGGCATCCTTAAAATCCTTTTTGAGTCTTCCCTGTAGAGTACGATAGTAAATGTTTCCGCTGACTGAGAGATCAAGAGATTAACATGGACATTATTAAATGATCAATACAGGTGTATATTTGAGTTCACTAAATAATAAATAGATTTCCTTTGATTTCTCTCTTGTTGAGTTTGAGTCATGGACTCCAAAAGAGGGGCAGGCTCCAATCGGTTAGATTTATTAGATCTGCATTGTGTATTACAGGGGATTATCACTGCTTTAACCCTTAAAAGAATTGCAGATAGCACAAGACACTTAAAACTGTCTCATCTTTGAATCAGAAAGAACAAGTCATCTGTGAAGTTACCAAGGAAGGAAAATAAATGGTGAAACTACTAGATTAGTATGGATAGTTAGAAATATACACATAGAAGTAATTATAGTCGTTCACTCATCCTTTAAAATATTATTTTATATGGAAACAGAAGAAAGGCAATGTTTTCTATCCCCCAGTACTAGGTTTTGGCTAATTTGATGCCCTCTGGTTTCCATGTTTCTAAAATGTTAGAAGAAATCCCAGTTTACCCTCACTAGTAATTCTCTGAAGTCAAAAAGTGTAGACGGTTGTTATATTCCTACAAATTAAATTGTTTCTCGGTGCTAGAACATTGCTTGTAAGTTGAGAAAATTCAGAGAGATTTTAGGTCTTCTGCCAAAATGATAATGCCTTGAAAAGTATCTCCATGATGTGCATTTGCTTTTGGAGCCTTCTTTTAGGGGAGACTCCCCATTTTGTTGTCATTGCCACATCTAGCGAGCACATGATGGTGTATGTTGAGAGCTGTGGTCTCTTCGTTTCAGTTAGACATGATCCCCGCCCTAAGAGCTCTTGTCATTTAGGGAGGAAGTGAAGTGCCAAGTACAATATGCACAGTCCACCAGTTGGGACTGAACTCATTGCCCCAGGTATTTAAGAAGACAGAAATGAAGACATGTGAGTGCTAATGGACTGTGAAAGTGATAGTACATCATCATTAATTATGAGGTACTGGAATATGTGAACTTAGAACTAGAGCAAGTAATTCTTAATCTTTGAGGTAGCAGACCCCTTTCAGAAGCTGGTAAAAATTCTGTGTATGTACATTTTTTCATTCTGCCTCTGGAGGTTTGTGGACTTGCTGAAACACATATGGAATAGAGAGATTCCTGATGACAGAGGAGCCAGGTCAGATGTTTATGGGAATGAATAACAGATTGAATAAAGAATCCAGAAACAAGAATAGCAGCTGTTCATAAGGAACAGTGATTGGGTTTGAATGGAACAAAAGGTTTCAGCAGGTTGGTTAGATAAGGGTTGCAGTTTGCTAAGGTACAGAGTAAGGTCATGGAGGTCATAAGCTCGTGGACAGGTCCTCTTGTTCTATTTGTCATGGAACAACCATTGAAAGAGAATGTACACTGAACAGATATGGACTGATCCAGCAATCACTTGGTCATCTGCACCAGTGAGATGAATGGGGCTAGATGAATGTGTAGCATTCTAGTTACGACAAGATGGATCTAGTCACAGGTTCATTGTGGCCGGTAAAGGGTGACTCCAAGAAATACTCTGAAATGGTCAGGTTTGGTATTTTCAATAGTGTGTGAAGCAGAAATTAGGTCTCCAGGTGGGAGCGAGTTACAAAATAAGATGTGTGGATGTAACAAAGGAGAATTGGGGAGGGGAACTAGAAATGGCCGTCACTGATATGCATACACTCCTCTAAGTGGACCCCATGGCTGCTTGAGTTGAGTTTATTAGTTCTCTCCTCTACCTCTGTCCTCTGCTGTGCTGCATTCTGCGGCCAGGGACTCGAGCTTGGCTTTGTACTCAACAAACACAGCTGTCTTCCGGGCTAGGGCTTTAGCTGTGTTGTGTTGTCCTGTGCCGGCATAAGCCTCGTATTTTTGTCGTGTTGGCTTGGGTGCTTGTCTTCAACTCTCTTCTCTGGGGGCCTCTGCACTCTCGCTTTGCTGTGCTGTGGAGTTACCCCAGATGCAGAACCAGCCCTCACTCTCACTCTTGTTCTGTTTTTGGTGTAATGTCTAGCTTTATTTGCAGCTCCTTCAGCAGACTGCCTCCTCTGGGAACCTCAACACCCTGAGCAGCCTCCACCCAATGGGAGGTAAGTGTTTCACTGCTGCGGAGGAGCAGCAGCCGCCAAGCCAACAGACCCGGCTGACAGCAGTCTGAGGGTTTTCTGCCGTTTGTGCAGAAACAGTTTTTTTCCACTCATTACATAAACCTGACATAGATGCACATCCTAGGATTCAACTGCCTTGTCTGTAGAAGGTGGCTCTTTTAGCTGTTGATGTCATATTGCTCTGCAGTTGTCTGCTGCTCCCTACCCCCTTAAGTCTGTTAAGGAGGAAGATGGAAAAGAGCTGTTAGCATCTGCAGACTATCTGCAGCTGCTTTGATAATGAGAAAATGGCAGGAATTCTTTATTTCCACAATAAAGTGACTTTTTCAGTGACTCTCGGAGGAAAAGTCTAAGATGGCTTCTGTGTGCGTGGCTTTCTGTGAAGCTGCTAGAACCCAGGCAGTTAGTGTCTTATACATGTTATTTCTTAGGTGAATTATACCTTTTTTGGTGTTAACATGCACAGAAAACTTAATTGGCAAATACCTGAGTTTATAACAAAAGGAGGCTCCACAGACAAACCTGAGGCCGGGGCTGTCAGGAAAGTTAAGGAAGCAGGGAGGGGACTGTTCCAGAGCTGCCTGCCTCTGCTCTGCTGCAGCAAGATAGGACCAGGCAGGTGCATCTGAGCAAGGGATGATCTTAGGAAAACTGCATTATACCATTGGGAAAAGTTTGACAGTGGTTCATTTTTGTCCCAGGGACTTAAAGGTTGCTGTGTTTTTGAAAAGTTGCTAGATTGTAAATCTGTGTTGTAGCCTTTTTATTCTCATTAATTCTCCACCCTCACCCATCTGCCTTTCCATTATCTAGTAAAACGTCCGCCACACATTTGTCAGTGCAGTTCAGATTTCTTGCTCTGCTTCTACCTGTGTTGCCTAGGTTCTACTTGGGAGTCTTTTCCTCAGTGTTTTTTGCTCTTCTTTTTCTGATAATTAAGTGGTGGTTTTTTCTTTGTTCTCTCTACTATTGCTGTTTTCATGTGTATCCCCCTGTCATCTCCTCCATTGCCTTCTGGATCTCTACTACATTTTCTGCGTTTTCACCTCCACTGCAGAGAACAGATCCCCTGTAAAGTGTGAATGAGGGGCTCAGATGCAGACTCGTTCTCTGCCGCAGGGTTTGGCATTGCTCTCTTAGATACTGGGCTCCGTGGTAGAACACAGAATCCACCCCTCTTTTCTGGTTTCCTAGTTGCCCATCCATTTGGGATGGCATGCTATTGGATTAGACAGCTCTTATCTGAGGAAATGTTCAGTTTCTGAACGAGTTGCGTGAGATCTGAATCGTTTTGGAGCTCCGTAGTATTGCCTGTGTCTAGAACAGTTCCTCTCTGGGACCAGCCTTCTGCCAGTGTGCACCGTCATTGCTGGAGTGGATATGAGGCACCCTTACCTGCTGCCTGATCTCTTGCTTTGGATGTTGCAGGGTTAAATGCAATGCAGTTACAGAATTTGGCTGCACTAGCTGCTGCAGCTAGTGCAGCTCAGAACACACCCAGTGGTACCAATGCTCTCACTACATCCAGCAGTCCCCTCAGCGTACTCACCAGTTCAGGTAAGCATGTATAATAGGGGCCAGTGTGCCCTTGTGTGCCTTGGGCAGAATCCCAAGAGAGGAGTATGTCATTCTGGAGGGTAGTTAACACCCATTTCCAAAGGGGTCAGATCATGAACAGTAAATTTTCAAATGTCATTTTTTTAAAAAATTCATTATTTTTGGCTGTGTTGGGTCTTTGTTGCTGCACTCCGGCTTTCTCTAGTTGCAGTGAGCGGGGGCTGCTCTTCATTGCGGTGCACAGACCTCTCATTAAGGTGGCTTCTCTTGTTGCGGAGCACGGGCTCTAGGTGTGCAGGCTTCAGTATTTGTGGCACGCGGGCTCAGTAGTTGTGGCTTGCGGGCTCTAGAGCGCAGGCTCAGTAGTTGTGGCGCACGGGCTTAGTTGCTCCGCAGCATGTGGGATCTTCCCGGACCAGGGCTCAAACCCATGTCCTCTGAATTGGCAGGTGGATTCTTAACCACTGCGCCACTAAGGAAGCCCTCAAATGTCATCTTCTGACTTAAGAGAAATCTCATAGTTTTTAGTTTGTTGTAATCATCACTTGCTTCTATGTCCTGCAGGGACAGTTATCAAAATCAGTAGCTGGGGGGAAAAAATCAGTAACTGAAAAACTTCTTTATAAAGAGAATGCTTGAGTGACATAACTTGTGCTTTGGCTCCTGTTGACCTGAGAAGGTAAGTGTTGGTCTGAGTTTAACTCATGGATGTCTGACAGCAGGGTCCTCACCCAGCTCCAGCAGCAGCAGCTCTGTCAATCCCATCGCCTCCCTTGGAGCCCTACAGACACTAGCTGGAGCTACAGCAGGCCTCAACGTCAGCTCTTTGGCAGGTGAGGGCCAGTCCCTGGATGTCATCGAGCCATTCTTTGTGCAGATAGCACATTTTAACCAACTCTGGTAGGGGTGCCGTTAGAATGAATGATTGGGGTGGCCCAGTCAAGTTAGAAATGATCATGGGAGTTTGAGTCAGACCTGAGTTAAATCCCATCTCTGCCCCTTAACGACCTGTAACTTAAGACCACCTTTCTAAGGTCGTTTTCTCATCTGTGAAGTGGGAATAGAATACTTTGAGGGTTATTAAGTTAAAAGAGAACATAGGTAAAGTGCTGAGCACATTACTTAGTACAGTGTCTGGAAACTAGTACCTGCTCAATAAATGTTAGCAGCTATTTTGATGGTAGGATTTGCCCACATCTTGTCATAGACTATATGTATCCCTTTTAGTCCCCAGTCCTGGGATTCTTATTTTACCACATTCCAGCCCTTTGTGAGAAAATGGCAGCAAAGCCAAAGAAAAAAATGGGGCAAGTCGTGTAAGTGGTATCACTTCTTGCACAGGTTGGAAGAAGATAATGGGGAGAGCCGCACCTGGGTGTGGCATTTTTAAATGTCCCCATTAGCCACAAGGCCTGGTGAGTGTCCTAAAATCTGACCAGTCAGAGGAATATTCCTCCTCAGGGAGAAGCTAAGAAGGAGATGAAAGGGCCTACTTTGGAGTTTGTCTTTGGCATCGCTTGAGTCTTTCCAATCTGTTCATCCTGCTCTTCTCCCCACCCTCACCCCCAACCAAGGGATGGCTGCTTTAAATGGTGGGCTGGGCAGCAGTGGCCTTTCTAACGGCACCGGGAGCACCATGGAGGCCCTCACGCAGGCCTACTCGGGGATCCAGCAGTACGCTGCCGCGGCGCTCCCCACTCTGTACAACCAGAACTTGTTGACACAGCAGAGCATTGGTGCTGCTGGAAGCCAGAAGGAGGGTGAGTGCCGAGGGAAACCGGAGTCAGGGGCAGGGGTGGGCGCGCCATCTGACCAGCTCTGAAAAGCAGGGCAGAGCCCAGGAGAGCCATGTAGGTGGTCGGACCGACACTTCTCTGTTTTTTTTTTTAAACACTTCTCTTTGGCAGTGTCAAGGGTAGACTGAGAAACTGTGATCTGCTTTCTGGATGTGGCTCAGATCAGAACCTCTGTATTCTCTCCTGAGATGGGGCTGCGGTTTTTAGATGAAGAAACATACTGGCTTTATTGTATCTGACACCATTTGGCAGCCTGCAGTCTGTATTTGTGTTTGTGTTTGTTTTTTACTGGGGTTTAGTTGCTTTACAGTGTTGTGCTAGCTCCTGCTGCACAGCGAGGTGAACCAGCCATATGTAAACACTTATCCCCTCCCTTGTGGATTTCCCTCCCATCCAGGTCACCACAGAGCACCAAGTAGAGTTCCCCGGGCTGTGCAGAAGGTCCTCACTAGTTACCTGTTTCATACCAAGCGGCGTCCGAATCTCCCATCGCATGCCACACCCCCGCCGCCCCCCCCCCCGACCTCGCCCACCGTGTCCTCACATTTATTCTCTACATTTAGTCTCTATTTCTGCTTTGCAAATAGGTTCATCTGTACCATTTTTCTAGATTCACATAATGTGTTGATATACAATATTTGTTTTTCTCTTTCCGGCTTACTTCACAAAAATATGGAACACTTCACAAATTTGCGTGCCATCCTTGCCCAGGGGCCATGGTAATCTTTTCTGTATCTGTATCATTCCAGTTTTAGTATATGTGTTGCCGAAGCGAGCACTGGCAACTCTGTTTTTGTTAGGAAGTCTTCTCTGTGGATTATAAATCTGTCAGAGGATATCTTCTGTCTAGGTGTCCCTTTTAGCTCCGTCATTAGACATTTTCCTCACTTTCTGATCTATGCTTTTCCTAATGAGGACAAACTGAAGGGTGATGAGACAGGAAGAGTTGTGGCCCAGGGGTTGATGGAGTGGGAAGTATGTGCTTTGACATAAATGGTATTAATTCAGGAGAGGCTTTTTAAGCAGAAAGAGGCCTGAAAATGTTTTGTATGAATAGAAGGTGCTGCCAACATCTCTGTGCTCATATATGACTGGGTTTTCTTAACCAGGAGCTGGCAAGATTTAAGCACTAATGTAGGAAAAAGACAAGTATCCTCTCTTGCTTTAGCAGCAAGGAGCTTTGGTGCAGTGCATCCCTACCAGCTCTGAATTGGACATTTATGTGTCCTAGGATGTGGTAGTGGGGGAAGTGATGGAACTCTGGAGATAGACAATAAACAGAAGCATGAGGTGTTCCAAATGGTGCCCTGAAGAATGATGAGCAGGAAGGAGGAATGGAGAGTGCCGGAAAGGTAGCATTTTATAGAGAGAGAGAAGGAGGTCTCTCTAAGTTGACGTTTAGGTAAAGACCTTAAGGAAGGAAGGAAGGAAGGAAGCCATGCATATATCTAGAGGAAGAAGAGTAATGGGGCAGAGGAACAGCAAGTGCAGAGACCCTGAGGCAGCAGTGTTCTGTATGTGTTTGACAACAGCAGGGAGGCCAGGGTGGCTGCAGACTGGCTGGACTGCGATTGTAATAAAACTCTTTTTTGAAGATGTGCTACCTATATACAATGGGATATTACTCAGCCATAAAAAAAGAATGAAATAATGCCATTTGTAGCAACATGGATGGTCCTAGAGATTATCATACTAGGTGAAGTAAGTGAGGTAGAGAGAGACAAGTATCGTATGATATCACTTATACGTGGAATCTAAAAAAATGGTACAGATGAACTTATTTGCAAAACAGAAAGAGTCATAGATGTAGAAAACAAATTTTATGGTTACCAGGGGGAAAGGGGGTGGGGAGGGATAATTTGGGAGATTGTGATTGACATATACATACTATATATAAAATTGATAAGTAATAAGGACCTACTGTATAGCACAGGGAACTCTACTCAGTACTCTGTAATGACCTATATGGGAAAAGAATCTAAAAAAGAGTGGATACATGTATATAAAAAATATATATATATATGTATATATATATATATATATATACACATATATATATAACTGATTCACTTTGTTATACAGCAGAAACTAGCACAACATTGTAAATCAACTGTACTCCAATAAAAATTTTTTTAAAAAACACCTCTTCTTTGGTCAGGAAATCACTGAGTGTACATGGTTGAAGAGGAAAGCATATTCTAGTTTTGAGCTTAGTTATCTATCATAGGCACATTTTAAAAGTATGTGTTTACTGAGGCACAATTTACATATGGTAAACGTCACCCTTCGGGGAATATAGCGCTGGGAGCTCTTGACGAACACATGCAGTCACGTAGCTGCCACCACAGATGGAGGACATTTCTGTCACCCCTAGAAATTCCCTCATGTCTCTTTGGAGTAGGTCCCTGCCCCACCTGCCTCTGGCAATTACCAGTCTCTTTGCTGTCCGTATAGTTTCTAGGCACAATTTTGAAACCTGTTTTATTTATAATCTCTACCTCCTTTTCTGTTGTTCCTCTACAACCCTGTAGTCTCTGGTTTTATTGCACCACACGCGAATCTGCCTACTTACTGTCCCAGCACACCATCCTCCCACGGGGTGGAACTCTGACCCCTGTAAGTGAGACGGAGCCTGAGAATGGTGAACGGGAAGGAGGGCAGGAACCCGTTTCAGTGATCGCCCTTCGGCTCCCTGCTTTGTATTTAGAGAATCTGTTTCGTTCTGCAGCTGAATTTCTGTCTGTTGGGATGCTGAGAGTTTTAACACAGGTGGAAGTGAGAGTCAGTCGGTGCAGGGGGTGAGTGTGCTTGACACTGACCTGTTCAATCAATGGGGATTTTGAAGGTCCAGAAGGAGCCAATCTGTTCATCTACCACCTGCCCCAGGAGTTTGGAGACCAGGACCTGCTGCAGATGTTTATGCCCTTTGGGAATGTCGTGTCTGCCAAGGTTTTCATAGACAAGCAGACGAACCTGAGCAAGTGTTTTGGTAGGTCGCTGTTTCTTCTGGTGTTGGGAGGGTTAAATGTTTTTACCGGTTAGGAAGAAAGAGAAGGGGCTGTTAGCAGAAAGAGCTGAGTTTGAGTTTATAGTTTAACTTAGCCTTTGGCAGGTTACATTACCTCTTTTTGAGCCTCAGTTTTTTCATTTCTGTAGTGGGAATGATGGTTTCTACCCACACTGTCACTCCAGAGGTAAAAATAATGTATGGAAAATGGCTTGGCCAAAAAAACTTTAAGGTACTGTGTAGATGTCAGCTGCTACTGTTAGGAACCTGATTTGCTTCATGTGATATAATTTCAAGAATTCTCGTCCCTGCTGAGAAAAATTGGGGTTTGAGACTGAGCTCGTAAGGTATCTCCTGCATAAGGAAGATTATGCCCCTCACCTAGGTTTCTGTTTGGACACACAGGTTTTGTAAGTTACGACAATCCTGTTTCGGCTCAAGCTGCCATCCAGTCCATGAACGGCTTTCAGATTGGCATGAAGCGGCTTAAAGTGCAGCTCAAACGTTCGAAGAATGACAGCAAGCCCTACTGAGCGTGCTCCCCTCTGAGACTGGAGTGAGAGGGTCTTCTGGTAAGTGGGGGAGGAGCACCCTTAGTGATTCGAAGCCCTAAGGCTGTGTGCTGACAGCCCTGGACCCTGACCCCCGCCACCCTCGCAGGCACAGCTTGCCCTGAAGACTCGGCTGCTGCCTTCTGTGGGAATTGCGCTTCGTACAGAGGACAAGTTTGTGCTTTGGTTTCCAGTGTTTTACTTTGGAGTTTAGGTGCCATATCCTGAGTTTTTTTTTCTTTATTTAAAAGTTTGCTGTGTTTGTAACCAGTGTGTTGAGAAGGACCAACATCAAACTGCCCTGGGGGAGGAGGGGGAATGGAGAAACATTAAAAAAGAAGATCAGAATTTGCCCCAAACTACCCAAAGAGAGAGGACTGAGTGAAGCAAAAAATTGACCCCCAGAATCTTCCTGAGCACGAGAGTGGGTGAAATGAGAACTGACATCCAAGAGCTTTTGGGGGGCAGAGGGGGTGGGGTTGGCTTTGGAGAGTGAGAGTGACTTGACACCCACCAGCCCTGGGAGCTGGAGGCTAAAACTCCTCCATAGCTGCCTTCTGTGGAAATACTGAGTTCTTGCCACCTATGTTTTAGATTCTTGTCTGGGCTTTCTGCCCCTCTTTCCTAAGAAGGGGCTAACAGTTCTCTGGAAATAAAGCACCTGTTAAATTAGCCTGACATATGCAAAAAGCAGGGATATATCTACCCATTACTAGCTTTCCCAGCCTGTCATTGGTGTTGGATTGGCCCTGCCCTCCTGGCTGGTGGCTGTTAGGAAGCAGCAGCCGGTCAAAGAGGTCGTTTTTAGTTTATTTCAACACCAAACTATTAGACTGTGGCCCATTTCTCCCAGGTCCCTTTAAAGAAGGCCTCTGGGGAAGACACTGTCTGGTCTCTTCTTTATAGTTGACCACAGCGAGAAACGTCTCTTCCATCCCCACCGCAGGTTTCTCACGAGGGTAGATCCAAGAAGGGCTTACAGCCTCTAGTTGAAGGGAGCACGTCTCCTGAGCAGAGTGATCAAAAGCCATCAAGGGGGGGGGGGGGAGGAGCCTGCTTCTTGGTGTCCCTGAATCATAAGGTCCCTTTAAGCCAGTGCTGCATTTGCCAGTGGCCAGCACTCAGTACTTAAGAGGATTAAGAAATCCATGTTTGCCTCCTTGGTTGAGATGTCCCAGATGTAGTGTCAAAACGGAGGCAGGCCCCTCTTCTGCCCGCTCCAGCCCCATCTTCTGCTCTTGGCGACAGAGGAGACAACAGGACGTTTACAACCTCCATATGGATTTAGTGTTCATTTACCTCAGCATCACCGTGTTCGTTTTTGTCCTCGTGCTTACAGTTAGCTCCCCGCTGCCTCCCACAGGTCTCACTGCAGCCCTTGCCTGCGACCCACACAGCCTCTGGGCTCTGCCTCTGCTCCCAGGAATGCTTTGGGGGTGGAGAGCCAGAAAGGACACGCTGTTGGGAATGTGTACCTGGGCAGAGGTGGCCCTGTGAATATACGATCTTAGCCAAGGCCAGGGGCCGGGTCCCTGGGATCTTAAACCTCACAGACATCAGTCCTGACCCCTAGCAGCAGAGGTGAGATTAAAGGGGTTGGTTTGCTATTAAGTCAGATGGGGGCTCTCTCCTTGTCGTGCTGTTCATTTGGGCCACAGACAAGGATTGACTGTCTTGGTGTTGTGCAGGTAGTTGGTGGTGTTGGATTATCCCATTGAAGCTGGGACAGCTGTTCCCTTCTCATAGTGATAACTTGGGTCTGTTGTCCTCTAAGAAACATGAAACGTACTTCTTAAGCTGAACCACGTAAACTTGAATTCCACACACTGGGAGAAATGTGTCCTGTGTTTCAAGGATAAAACTGTTCCAAAGGCTTCCAGGGTCATGATGGGATTTTTTAAATAAACGCAAAAAATAAAAATAAAAAAGAAAAAAGACAACAAAAAAAGAAAAAAATGCTAGGTTGGGGAGGCGCTGTTCTGAATCCCAACCAGCTGGAACCAAGAATGTCGTTTCTATTTTTATAGAAGTTTTATACAGCTCCGGGGTGGAGAATATTTATTACCTAAATTATATCTCTGGAAAAGGCCAGGATTTTGTAGAATCCAGAATGTGATTGTTGTACACGCAGGGTGCTGTGTATGATTGAAACTACTGACTTTCTGTGGCCGTTTGCAGCCCAGCTAATCTGCCAGAGGGGAAGGAGTTAATGCTGTGAATATGGGCGGAGGAGAGAGCTGTGCTCCTCAGGCTGCTGCCAGCGCTGTGGTCTGGTCGCGCACCTGTCCCGTCTTCCTCCTTGGCCGCTGTGGGGCTCTCCAACGCCCAGAACCCCGCTCTGCTTCCCACCTTCTTTCCTTCCTCTCCCTCCTCCCCCAGTTCCCTATTACTTGTACACGGATTTGCCCTGGGCTCCGGGACCTTACGAAACCCCTTCCCTATTGACACGAAAGGCAAAGGTGTAATCAGCCCACTTTGATACCGCACTCCGAGGTTTCATACCTGCTTGTGGGTTCTTGTTTCTAAAAGGGGCGTGTACCTCAGCAGGGCCCTGGGCCGCCGCAGCGGCCAGCTGGTGAGCCCAGGCACTTCCCTCTGGTCTCTTGTCCCTCACCCAGCAAATTCCCACAGCAGTGCCGCCCTTGAGCACAGTTCTCTCCCTAGGCCAAAGATGGTTTTGTGAAGAAGCTGCTTCCCTACAAGTCTCATGGTGTGAAAGCGTCAGCTCGGAGAGTGGAGATTCGCAGTCGAGTCTTAAGCAGCCCTTTTCTGTTGTGTGGGGGTCTCACGTGTATAAGTGTGTTTTCTGCTGTAGTTCCGTTTCTTACTTGGGTTTCATCATGAAAGTGATTTGCCTTGAATGCAGCCAGACACTGTCTCCTGGGTCCAACATGAGTGTCCAGGGCCTGCGTGGAAGCTAAGAGCTTGGATTTCCGGGAACAAAGAGCCATCCCCATAGGATTGAGGAGAGATCCTGGCCCTCTTCCCTAAAGAATTCTCCCCACCCCAGCCTGCAGCTTTGACTTTCTCCCTGAGTCTTGACCAGGAGTTGAGGGAGAGGCTGAGGCTCTGCTCCACCAGGGAGACCTTTTCGGATGTGTCTGGGCACTTCTGGGGAAATCCAAGCCTTAGGTCCCCTCTGTCTCTGGCAGTTGGATGTTTTCTTGGTGTCCTCCATGTCCTTTTTTGACTTTTCCCTGTGTCCATTGTTAGCATGTGCAAAAGTTCCCTGTCATTACCCAGCCCCTACCCCGCCCGCCTCCTCATTTCAGGGCTGTACAACAGTGAGTGTTCCTGTTCTCTCTCTCTTTGTTTGGATGTATTGCTCTGTGTAACTCAGTGGGTCTCCCTCTTTCTGGTTTGTTTTTTTTTCTAGATTCCTGCCGTTTGTTCATCGTTGTGCCTAAAGCATGTCGATGTGGCGTCAAGTACATCGTCCAAATCCCTGTCTCTTCAGCTTCTCTGATGCTTGAACTCTCACCTTTGACCTTGTGTTGACCTTTGATGCTGATGTGTATTTTTATTATGTTTGTTTCTTTCTTTGTTTTTTCTTTTTTCTTTCCTTTTTTTTTTTTTCTTTTGTGCTGCCAAATTGGTTTTGCTAGAACGACTGCTGAAGGGGAAATATTTAAACTTGCATTTGAATATAAAAAAAAATCTATTTTTCTAGAACTTCATAAGATAACCACTTGATTTTGTGATTCCAATTCTTTGTAATTGTCTTCAGAGCAGCCCTACTAGCACATACCGCGTGGTGTTTGTATTTCTGTGAACACACAGCCAGTCTGTTTCTAGGCTTTGTTTCTCTGTGTGCTTAGTTTTAAAGACAACTTTGAAGTAAACAATGAAATAAAAGATGTCACGAAAACCTCTGAGTTTCCTGAGCACATTTTGCTGATGCAGTCTGTGGGGCTCGAGGAGGCTGCCCGTGTTCCTAGTTCTGTTTTTCTGAGTTCTCAGCTGCAGAAAACACCCGAACCCTTTTTCCGTTTTGACCGCCCGCTGCAGTTTGGGCCCCAGCCAGCCCTTTTTCTTTTGTGCTTCTTTCCTGGAGCAGCCCTGCGGGAGTCTGCAGGCCCCCGGCCCCTTCCCCTCAGCCCTGCTGTGCCCACCTCCGTGCTTCTTCCTTCAGTCTCCACAGCAAAATGTGATGCTTTGATTTTTTTTTTTTGTTTTTGTATTGTTTTTGTGTTTTTGTTTTGAATTTTTTCCTTTCCTACTAAGATTATGCCCAGAAAAAACAAGTTTTGCATGTTTCCTGCTGTTTCTTCACACCTTCGTATATATCACCTTCACCTCTCTGTTTTCTATAGTTTGTGCAGAAACTGACCGATTTAAAAGGGTTTCAAAGAAGCTGTTTTAAATTGATGTGGGGTTATTTTTTTTTTTTTCCAAGATTGTATTATTTTTATCTTGAAGTGGCAACTTTCTCCTCTATTTGCCCTTAGAGCGTTTGCCTGTGCACTTAGACTGTCACCTCATATGGCCTCCGGGTCTCGGCGGGGCCTTCAGGAGGCCGGTTGCTCTGCTCAGAGGCGGGTGGGAAGGGAGTCCAGAGAGGCACAGGGGCAGAGGTAGAACTCAGAAGGCGGCGGCGGGTGGGCGAGAGGCTAGTGAGCACCCGCAGCGCCGAAGAAGGAGGGCGCTCTCAGCCGCTCGCAGGAGGCCGCCTGCGCCCGAAGTGGCAGTACATCTGCAGCGCTTCTCCTAGGTGACAAGCACAATACTACAGTCTTCACACTGTTTACAGCCCTGGGCACCAGCCACCCCACACTGGCTCCTCGCTGCAGCTCGGCTCTTGCTCAGCTAGTGGGGTGGGGGTCAGGGCGGGTTTGGTTTTGTTTTGTTCTCGTTTTTGTTTTGTTTTGTTTTAATTGGGTGAAGAGCCAAATAGCTACTGTCCCTGGGTGCCAGGCAAGCCAGTTCCTTGGTTCCCTGAGGGGAGCTTGCCTCCTCTCTTGTGGCACCGTCCAGCCTCAGGGTCTTAGGGACTTGAGTAAGAGCGTGAGGGGCCGAGGGAGAGGTGAGAGGAGGTGAGAGGTCACACGGTGGGCCTGCGGAGCTAAGAGGTTGCAGAGGGAGGAGTTTGGGATAGATCCCACCCAGGCCTAAGCTGCCGCTGGTGGGTGAGAGAGCTGCGAAGTCGGAGTTCCAGGGAAGGATGGAGGGAGGAGGTAGCCAAGGGACCGGGGGGAGGGGGGTGGGGAGGTAGAAGCACTGTTAGCATCATCCGTGCTGGAGCCGATAAAGGAAGGGGTCTCGGCAGTTTCTGCTCTGGGACCTGGCAGGTTGCCTAGTATGATGCTTGAAGCCACTCTTAGGGAAGGAAAGGGCGGCCAGGTGGAGGCCCAGTGTACGGTAGGCTGCTTAATTTCTTCGAAGGGGTGATGGGATGGAAAGAGGCCGGGAACCCCAGCCTGAGCGAGACTGCCGCGTACCCCACAGTCTGACTGCACAGAGCTGCCCCTGTTGGCAGAAGGCGCCGAGGCTCCCCTTCCTGTGTATTCAGAACCCGTGTTTGCCAATATATTTTGCTTTCGATTCCAAGAGGAGCTCTGGGAAAACCTGTGGATAAAACCAAATGCCAAACGTTGGACGTTGTTTCCTTTTCCTTTTCTCTCTCTGATTGTTTTAACTGTTCTGTGGTGGTTTTAATGGATTTGAGACCCTGGAGCGGCAGCTGCCTTTCTGATTTCCAGCTGCTTTTTGTGAATAATTTAAAAAGAAAAAAAAAAAGAAACTTTACATTTTGGAGACAAACCTGTGTGAGTTTTTTATTGGTACAAACGTTGTATTTAACACTAGGGGTTTTGTACAGTTTTTTGCCTTTTCTACTAGAAAACAATGTAAAGTGATTTCACAATGTGAAGAGAAAAAAATTGCCACTATGACCAAACGCACAGTCTGTTCTGCAGCAACAGTGGGATTCAATCAACTCAAAGTCGTGATTCAGCCGTAGAAATGCTTTTTCTTTACCTTGTTTGAGCTCTTCCTTTCTCTCCTGTTTTGATTTGCAAAAGAAAATGTCTTTTTTGTGTGAACTTGTGTTGTACTATGTAGAAAATTATGAATTTTACTTTAATGGTTTTAAAAAAAAAAAAAAAGGCAAGAAGAGCCCTTGTCGCTTTTCTGACCTGATCACAGAGTTCGTGTAGTGGATTTAAAGAGAAACAAAATTGTTACCAGTTTCGAGCAAGGGAGTATGTGTCTAAAAGGAATCTCCTTCCTTTTCTGTGTGTTTTTCCTTTTGTCCCAATGGGGAACCTAAATCTGTTTTAATTGCACAGACACACGGACAAAAAGTCATTTTGTATCTGCCAAGTGTGGTACCTTCCTTTGTTTATTTGCTATTAAACTGTTTGAGAAGAACTGACGTTGTCTTCAGAGTTACTGATTGTTGGGGTAGGTGGCAGCCCAGGGCTGGAGGGGTCGGCCGCACTCCTGAAGAAGGGGTGGGCGCTCCGGATTTACCTGTTAATGTGCAGTGGGACCACCCCAGGCTTCCGAAAGAGCAGAATTTCTTCCAGAAAACGGCCTTCTCTGTCATCCTGCGTTCTTCTCAGCATCCCCGCTGATAGGGAGGCGCTTTCAAGGTTTTCGGCAGCCTTCCGTTTTGTGCTGCTTCTGTTGCCGCTAGTGGCTGCCACCTTGCAGAGCTGGCCCGGACCTGTGAGTGCACGTCCCTTCCCGCTGTGGAGTTGCTGCACCCGGGGAGGCGGCCAGCGAGCCCTGAGGCCCAGCGTGTGGGGCTCTTCCTGTCTAGGTCTTCAGGGCTCCAGACCAAAGTGCTGCAGCTCCTTTCCCCTCATTTGGACCTCAGAACAGGGTCGCTTCAGAAGGGCATTTCTAAGACCCCTTGGGTTTACTACTCAGTAATTCTAGGTCACTCTCTGAGTGAGGCCCGTACTTGGGCCTCCTCAAACCTCTGTGAACTGCAGATTCCGTCAGCCCCTGGGCCAGGAGTCCCGGGCCCTCTGGCTGAATTGTAAGTTTGTCTGCTCCTTCCCTGCCACTGCCGTCCTCATCCTCCGGGAGGCCAGTCTTTGTGAAGCTGGTGCCTTTCTAGGGGCGTGCAGCCAGCCATGGCCTGTGGGTGGGCCAGGCCTCAACTTTCTCATCAGAGTCGCTCTGTGTGGGGTGTGTCTAGAGTAGCATTTCCCAGTGGGGGTTGTACTGGGTACTAGCCCTTGAAATGTTTAGGCAGTAATTGTCCTAGCTAATGTTCACTGACTGTTCGTCACTGTCCTAGTGCTGTGGGAAACACTCGATACACGTTACATGCTCTAGTCTTTGTAACGCCCCTGGGAGGGAGCTACGGTTTTCATCCCCATTTAGCAGATGAGCAAACTGAGGTTAAAAGAAATTGGGTTGTGGAATCCCGTGGTGGTCCAGTGGCTAAGACTCCGTGCTTCCACTGCAGGGGGCACGGTTTGATCCCTCTGGTCAGGGAACTGAGATAACCTGCATGCCGCATGGCATGGCCAAATAAATAAATAACTAATAATAAAAATACTTTGTTTGAAAAAAAATCGGGTTGTTTAAAAAACATTAATCCCACCCTCCCCCCCGCAAAATAACCAAAGTTACTATTTTTTTATGCCATAAGTTTATTTACAAACGTATCTAGTATGTTTGTTGAGTTCAACAGTTTGATCCTTTTTTCAAAGAGAGTGCACCTCTTTAAATGCTCCTCTTCATTTCTGTCTCATGGATTCCCCCCCGCATCGCCCCCCCCCCCGCAAGGGCTTGTGGGATCTTAGTCCCCGGACCAGGGATTGAGCTCCAGGCTCTCGGCAGTGAAAGCGTGGAGTCCTAACCACCGGACCGCCAGGGAATTCCCTCATGGATTATTTTTTAAGCACTTGGTGTCTTACTATAAAGAAAGGTGCAGTAAATCGAGATCCAAAGTACAAAGTCATCATAGCCAGTGACCGCCACTTGTCTTCCACTGAAAATGGAAAATTCTTCCCTGGACTCTCCTCTTAGTGGCTCCTACCGACCACAGAGGTTGTGAACCTCCCTCCAGACGCTCTATCCCAGGCGCAGAGACTGAAGGCAGGAGAAATGGCGGCAGCACACCAAAGACCTCCTTCAGCCTCACGACCTTGTTCCCCTGTGTCCAAAGTTACCATTAGATTTCATTAAGTCTTTTTCCTACACACATTTTAAAAATAAGACTGGGGTCAAACTAAAAGAAGAAATTGCGTTGCTCCTGGAAAGTGGTGTGCACCGAGAGTCCAACCAGGTCCGCCTGACTTCCAAGCCCTTTCTCTTAACTACTCCCGAGGAGAAGTAACTCCGTAAAAGCCAATCCGTGTGCTTTAGTTTAGCCTGCACAGTCTCATCACACACGGTTTGCATGCTGTCTGTCCTCTAGGCTCTAGGGAAGGGGCCTCTGAGGGAACCTACAGCCCTGGGGCTCCCTCGCTGGCGCGTCGTTTTCGCTTCGCCCGCAGAGTGACTCGCGGTGCTAAAAGCGGTAACTCAGTGCGCCGAGTTGTTGGTGTCAGCACGCTCCTGCGAGGTGCCACTTCCCGTGAGGACTGGGGCGCTGCTTAAACGTCACTCCCGCCACACAGTTCTTTCCTAGATCTGTTGCCACCGAAGCTATTCTTTACCTCGTGTTTATTTTAATTTTTTTTTTTTTTGCATTGTGGTAAAAATACATATAGCAATTTTCTATTTTAACCATTCCTAAGTAAACAGTTCAGTGACATTTAGTCACTGATGGTTGTACAACCATCACCACCTAATGTTTTTTTTTTTTTTTTTAACATCTTTATTTGAGTATAACTGTTTTACAATAGTGTGTTAGTTTCTCCCCTACAACAAAGTGAATCAGTTATACATATACATATGTTCCCATAACTCTTCCCTCTTTTGTCACCCTCCCTCCCACCCTCCCTATCCCACCCCTCTAGGTGGTCACTAAGTACAGAGGTGAACTCCCTGTGCTATGCTGTAGCTTCCCACTAGCTATCTAATTTACTCCACCTAATGTTTTAAATCAACTTGAAGTCCACCTTTTATAACTTCACCTCATTGCGACCAATAGTATTTGTGAAGTTACAAGTTTGGTGTCCTAATTGTAAAATACACATTATTTTAAAATACACATTGGGGCTTCCCTGGTGGCACAGTGGTTAAGAACCCGCCTGCCGATGCAGGGGACACGGGTTCGAGCCCTGGTCTGGGAAGATCCCACATGCCGCGGAGCAACCGGGCCTGTGCGCCACAACCACTGAGCCCGCGTGCCACAACTAGTGAAGCCCACACTCCTAGGGCCCGTGCACTGCAACAAGAGAAGCCACCGCAATGAGAAGCCCACGCACCACAACGAAAAGTAGAAAAGTAGACCCCGCTCGCTGCAGCTAGAGAAAGCCCGTGCACAGCAACAGACCCAACGCAGCCAGAGATAAATAAATAAATAAACATTTTAGAAATGTAAAATAAAATACACATTAAGGGACTTCCCTGACGGTCCAGTGGTGAAGACTCCACACTTCCACTGCAGAGGGCACGGGCTTGATCCCTGGATGGGGAACTAAGATCGCACATGCCGAGCGGTGCAGCCAAAATAAAACACACGTTAAGCTGCATAACCATCAGTATGTATAAAATGTCCGTGGGATGGCTTCTCAAAGAGATCTGTTTCACACTTTGGGGGATTGGGTCAGGGTGGAGAGTCAGGGGCTTCCCCATGGACTCCCTTCCCGTACCTGTTTCTTCTATGAGTAGAGGGTGGTTGAACCAGAGATTGTCTCCCACTTAGCACAGATGTTCTGTAACTCACGATTGAGGTGGTAGATCTTCGTCATAGGACTCCTGTATTCATGAGATAGAGCTTGATATAAAAATAGAATGAGGACTTCCCTGGGGGTCCAGCGGCTAAGACTGCGCACTTGCAGTGCCGGGGACGCAGGCTCGATCCCTGGTCAGGGAACTAAGATCCCACATGCTGTGTGGTGCGGCCAGAAAAAAAAAAAAAAAAAAAAGGATGTTAAGTACAATTTGAATATCTTCCAGTTTAACATCATCCTTAAAGGCTGTTGTTTCTCTTTAAAATTTACCCAAAAAAAGGGACTATGCCAAAGGTAGTATTTTTAACTTCAAAAAAATTGACTTGTGCATCTTTATAATCATATATCTGTGTCTTAATTAAACTATTTCTAAAAACCCACATGCAGTCACCTTTTATTATTATTATTGCGGTACGTAGGCCTCTCACTGTCGTGGCCTCTCCCGTTGCGGAGCACAGGCTCCGGACGCGCAGGCGCAGCGGCCATGGCTCACGGGCCCAGTCGCTCCGCGGCACGTGGGATCCTCCCGGACCGGGGCACGAACCCGCGTCCGCTGCATCGGCAGGCGGACTCTCAACCACTGCGCCACCAGGGGAGCCCCCACCTTTTATTTTTGAATAGATTCCTTAGGCACCTAATTGCCACACTCTTGGTCCCCGGCTTACTGGCTTTCTTGGTCAGTACACGGCCTCCCTAATTCTCCCAGGTACTTTACATGCTGTGCTCACCTGAGCATCTCAGCCCCTGATGAAGAAAAGCCATCAGGAAGGAAATGAAAGAGCAGGTTTGTTCCTTCACCTCTGGGAATGTCAAACTAATGTCTGATAACATTGTCCTTCCAGGAGGGATCATAGATGGCTTCTTCTTGCACCTTCTGCCTTTTTCAAGCTCTTTCCTTCTCTCTGGGGAGTCCTTTCCAACCCCCCCCCCTCCCCCGCCACCAACTGGTGTTTGATTTCTTTTGCATACATTGGCTTTCTCTTTACTGGTGAAGGCTCCAGCTGTTGAGAGGACTGTTGTTCTTTTCAATCAAAGTCAGATCTTGGGATGGGGAAATGAACACATTTCATCCGGGAACGGCTGTCCGGACACTCCTGCAGCCAAGTCTATAGGACCTTGGCCCTGCTTCCCTCCCCACACCCCTATCCCCCCATGTAGGGTCCCAGTGACCTAAGGCCTCCTGAGGTTTGGGGTGTTGTTATACTGTCTGATTGAGGTATAACTCACACACTACTACAATTTGCCCACTTAAAGCGTCCAGGTCTGGTTTTGAGTGTTGTGCAGCCATCACCACAACCTAATTTTAGAACATTTTCATCGTCCTGAAAAGAAACCCGTGCTCATTAGCAGTCACTCCCCTTCCCCCCCTCATCCCCATTCCCAGCCCCTGGCAACCACTAACCCTTCCGCCCTGTAGCTTTGCCTGCTCTGGACTTGTCATGTACATGCAGTCATACAGTACATGCCTTTTGTGTTTGGCCTTCACTTAGCCTTACCTCCCGAGGCATTTTCTTCTTTCCTCCCCATGCTTGAAATCTGGTCACAGCAGTAGCCTTGGACCACTCGCTCCTGCCGTTTCTGTAGCCCTTTTGAGCTCGTGCCCTCGCAGTCCAGCCGTGTTTCTGCAACGCCCTGTCCCTTCTACTTCTCCCAGCTCCTCCTGTTGTTCCCTGCTGTGTCATCTGTCTCTCCCCGAGTCTGGCAGGCTTCTAGACCTACCTGCATCATCCAGTACCATTACCCATTAGCCACTGTAGCTATTAATTAAAATTGAAAACTTCATCTCTCAGTTTCACCATGAAGTCGCACGTGACTAGTGGCTGTCATGTTGGACGGTGCAGGACAAAGAACATTTCCATCGTCACAGTCAGTTACGGTGGTTGGGACTGTTCTGGAGAGTTACTTAGCTTTTTTTCTTTTTTTTGGGGGGGGGGAGGGTACGCGGGCCTCTCACTGTCGTGGCCTCTCCCGTTGCGGAGCACAGGCTCCGGACGCGCAGGCTCAGCGGCCATGGCTCACGGGCCCAGCCGCTCCGTGGCATGTGGGATCTTCCCGGACCGGGGCACGAACCCGTGTCCCCTGCATCGGCAGGCGGACTCTCAGCCACTGCACCACCAGGGAAGCCCTGTTACTTAGCTCTTAAGAAAACAGGACAGCTACCATTTATGAGTTGTAGCCCCTGTACTAGTCCACCCAGCAACTGGCAGCATAGGAAGATGGAGACTGAGACAGAGACACTGCAGTTCTTCTCTGTCACAGCTATACTAGGAGAGTGGATTTTAACCCAGGTCAACCTGACTCCAGTAACCCTGCAGAGCATATTCCTCTGGGAGTGAATGGTGGACTTTGGGGGCCCTGGTTTAAGTTCCACCTTTAGAGTGGAGCTTCGTGAAGGCGGGGACCATGTACCTAATGTTCTTCACAGGAGCCTTAGGAGCTGGTAGATAATAAGCATCAAGGAGACGTTTAATGAGTGAGTAAATGAACAAATAAATATCAAAAGATGACAGTTGCTTTTGTCCAAGAACTTCCAGACGTGCTTTTTTCCCCAACTACATTACATTCGAGTTTTATTTAGAAATTTCCATCCACTCCAGAAAGAAAGGGAATAACTTATTTTCATGCCTGTTTATAGATTACTAGCTACCAGCCAGTACCCAGATTCTCTGTAGGCCCTCAGTGGCTGTGAAACAAATGATGGCCAAGTCCATTAGAGCCACTTTACAAGAATTCTGCTAATACAGCTTCCTGCCCCATGAGGAAATTGGTGGAGGGGAACCTACGTGTGGTCCTCCAGCCCTGAGAGTGCCACCGACCTGGTCGTTCCTGCAGTGGACAGTGCCCAGAGCCTGGGGCTTACGTGATACAATAGCTTTTTTTTTTTTTTAATTATTTTAAGGTTTAAGGGTTTTTTTGTTGTTTTTTTTTTTTCCCAAAACATAATGTTATAGACGAGGACTTAGCCTGTGGTGGGAAAAGCTTGTGTTTAGGAGTCTCTTAATCTGATTATAATACCAGCTGTGTGACCTTGGGCAGGTGACTTGATTCAGCCTCAGATTCCTCACCTGCCAAATGGAAATGAAAACACCCACCCAGCACGGCTGGGAAGATGAGAGAGTGTCTCCAGCGTTTAGCACGCTGCCACCCTTGGCAGACATGCTCGTTCAAGTCACTAACGACCCTGAGTACGTCAGAGTTAACAGTGAGTGTTTCCCCGTCCCACAGCCCATTGATAACCGTCAAGCAGATGGGGGGAGTACGCTTCTAGAATTTCTCTCTCTATACAAAAATATGTACACATATAACGATGTTTGCTAATAAAAATGAGCTCACGCCTTAACGTACAGAGTGTTTGCATTTTTTTTCAGTTCCTTTGTCACGGGCACCCTTGCATCTGGACATGTACACTGGAATCTACCATTTTCACTTTTAGAGTCTACATAGCATTTCATGGTTTCTCAACGACTGTCCTATATTGGACACAGGTTATTTCTAGATTTTTCACTACTGTAAACTGTAAGAGCCAATGAAGGAAGGTTCAGGAGGTCCATAAGAGGGGCATTCGTGCAACATCTTGTTTTCAAAGCAAGTTCTTATTTTATCGTCTCATTTGGTTTGCAGAAAGGTAAAGCTCCATTTACAACTAGGAAAACGAATTTGTCGAGAGGGACAGACGTCCCGAGGATCCCACTAACCGTGGCAGAAGGGGCCTGGGACTGTCCCCTCCGGTTACATCTGTTGTGCAGGGGCTATAAATGCAGGGGCCAGGCAGGTGATGCAAGCCTGCGAAAGGTGGCCCATCTAAGATGACAAGTGACAGTTGGCGCAGTGTCAAGGCAAGAATAGCAAGAGGTGGGGACTGTGCGCGAACGAGAGACATTCTTGGCCTCTTGAGGCCGCACGCCACCCCCTCGACTGGTCGACACGCAGACTCACGGGCCCGGGGATTGCTTGAGCCGCCAGCCTTCAACAGAAGCGGGAAACGCCGATTCTTACGTGAAATCTCCCAGATAACAAGTGTCGCCCACCAACCTGGAAATCATCAGCCCTTGCATGCTAGATTGTGTGCCCTGCTTCGGGCCCAAACTTCATTTTCTACTTTCGATGATAAAACGGGGATCTAAAGCGTACCAGGCCGCGTAGCTGGTACCTGACCCAGCGGGCACTTGGAACAAGCCGCGAGGCTCCTGCTGTCCCATCACCCTGCGAGGTTAAGTGGCCCAGAAGAGACTCATTTTGTGACTCGCCCTCCCGGTTCCGGGGGCCTTTCGTCAGCCTTCATTGCTGGCCTTTGGTGAGCAAGGCTTGATTCCGTTCACCTTTTCCTTAGCCTTCTTTGTATACATTTCTTCGGTTCGCCCAGGCCAGAGCCTTGGAGAGCCTTCCCGGGGGGCTTGGGTGTGTCCGATGAGAAGCACTGTGGTTCCTGAAGGCGGCTGTCCAGTTCACCTTCTCTTTTCTCCCTCTCCTCTTTTCCAGGACAGTGTCATGGTTAAGAGTAGGACCACTAGAGCCACACTGCTTGGGTTCAGTCCCCGCTCTGTCTCTAGGTCGCAGTGTGCTCTTGGGCAGGTCCCTTTACCTCTGCGTGCCTCCCAGTTATCTGTAAACTGGAAGAAATGCTCAGCTTGGGAAATGTTCGTTGTTACACTTCTGTTGGTCTCCTCTCACTCTGCCAGAGGCTGTGCAGGTGCTGGGTGGTACAAGGACCGCACCGTTGCCCTAAAGGAGCATGACCTTGACCTGTGTGCAGTGATCAGCAAATGGTTGACTCTGGGGCAGAGGAGACTGTCAAGGTTTTGAGTTTTGCAGTCATTCGCGTTCCCAGGTACCCGTGTTCCAGATTCCTTTGGGATGCTGAGGCAAACTGCCCACCTCCCTTCCCTCCTGTCAAAGACTCAGCTCGAACTCGTGGCTGGACTATACTTGGTCTACAAGTAGGAGAGAATCTGCTGGCTCTTCAGCACTTGCCCTGTGCGCCCAGCTTCCTTCCCCTCTGGAGGTTAACTTCAACCCAGGACCCACCTCCCCAGCTGAGAGGAAGATCCCAGCCAACCGCTTTCCCAGCTTCCTGTGGTCCCGGTTCAAGAGCACTTCCCCTGGGGCGTCCCAGTATCCTTGTGGAGTCCCAAGGGCTCCTCCTCCATCCCCCCGACCTATGCTGAGCAGGCGCCCCTGCCTCACTCCCAGATTGCCCCACTCTGGACCCATTTTGCGTGCAGCAAACAGGAAGTCCTCTCTGCCTCTACTCACGTTTCCCCAGGATGAGGCAGACATGGCAGATCGGCTGTCAGCCTGGAGCGGTTGCTTTAAATTTCAAAATTAAACTTTCACTTCTCCCCATTTTTTCCCCATGAATTTAACATATTTATTGAGTGGCCACTGTGTGCCAGGTCTTGCTCTGGAGACATAGTGATGAATGAGATGAAGTCCCTGCCCACACATCTGAGTGGGGGAAACAGACACTAAGCCAATAACCTCATTAATGAATAAGATAAATCTTGTATCAGAATGGAACGTAATTCTCTATGAGTGTAATAAGTGTAATAATTCCTCTAATGACCTCATTTTACCTTTTTAAAGTTGGTGTCTCCAGGGAATTCCCTGGCGGTCCAGTGGTTAGGACTCCGTGCTCTCACTGCATAGGGCCCGGGTTCGATCCCTGGTCAGGGAACTAAAGTCCCACAAGCCAGGTGGCACAGGCAAAAAAAAAAGATGGTGTCTCCAATGCACATTCCGAGGTTGGGGGGTGTGGTCTACATATCAACACCAACATATGAACGGGGGCACAATTCAGCACCCCCTAACACGAAGGAATGGGGGGTGACTGCGAATGAGCACAGGAATTCTTTTCAAGGTGATGAAAATGTTCTGATATTAGAAATGTGTGCTGATCAATGCACAAATTTGTGCATACAGGCACACCTCGAAAATACTGCAGGTTTGGTCCCAGACCACCACAGTAAAACGAACATCACAATAAAGCAAGTCACATGAATTTTTTGGTTTCCCAGTGCATATAAAAGTTACGTCTGTGCTATACTGTAGTCTATTAAGTGTGCAACAGCATTATGTCTAAAAACACAATGTTCAGACCTAAACTAAAAAATCTTTTATTGCTAAAAATGCTAACCATCCTCTGAGCCTTCAGTGAGTCATAGTAGTAACATCAAAGATCACTGATTACACCTCACCATAAGAAACATAATAATAATAATGAAAGAGCTTGACATATTATGAGAACTGCCAAAAGAGAATTGCCAAAATGTGACACAGAGACAAGAAGTGAGCATATGTTGTTGGAAAAATGGTGCCGATAGACTTGCTCGATGCTGGTTTGCCACAAATCTTCAATTTGTAAAAAACAAAATATCTGCAAAGTGCAATAAAACAAGATATGCTTGTATACTAAAAGCCAGCGTCCACTCCGAAAGGGCAAATTTGCCCTGGGGCAATAAGGAGTCTGGTTTGCCGAGAGGGAAGAGAAAGATGGGGTGAGTCGAGCTGGTGGGGACGGCAGGAGCCTCTCTCAACCCCATGAGCCCCAGTACCTCACTGGTCTGCTCCCTATATAAGACTTTGCCCTTCTCCACGGTGTCTGGCATTGAAACTCACTGTAAGGGACCCTTTCAAACTGGGACTGGGATTGGAATTGGGTATCTTTCAAACCTTCAAAGAGCAACTTCTGTTCCTCATGCGCAGTTTGCCATGGAGCATACGGAGGCAGCTCTAGATAACCTCTTGCTTATTGTCACATAGTGTTTCCTGGGTGTCAGGCACTGTTCTCAGTCCTTGTCAATTACTAAGTCATTTAGTTCCAGCAGTCCAGTGGTTAAAGACTTCGCCTTCCAACGCAGGGGGTATGGGTTCGATCCCTGGTCAGAGAGCTAAGGTCCCACATGGCTTGTGGGCAAAAAGCCAAAACATAAAACAGAAGCAATATTGTAACAAATTCAATAAAGACTTTAAAGAATGGTCCACATCAAAAAGAAAGAAATCTTAAAAAAAAAAAAAAATCCAGTAAAGTAGGAGCCATCAGTCTCCTGCCCAAAGTGACGCTGCCCATACAGATAATGAACGGCGGGGTCAGAATTCAAACCCCGGCAGCCTGGCTCCAGGGTCCACGCTGTTACCCACCACACCGTGCGGCTCATAGCAAGCCTGTGGGTTAGGGTTTATTAGCCTATTGCAGCCTCATTTTACAGATGAGGAAACTGAGGCCCAGAGAGGTGAACGACTTGTTGGCTGGGGTTGGACTGTGAGTTAGGACACGTTGGGATGGCGTGGGCATGTGCACGGGTGAGGGACCTCGGCGCCCAGTGACTCACAGGAACAGAGCCTGGGGTCAGTGGGTCTGGGGGGAAGGTTGTGATGGGGAGAGGCCCCAGCCTCGCTGCTGCCTGTGTGCCCAGCCGCATCCCTGCTTCTTCCAGCTCTCAGCCCAGCCCCGGAGGCGGCTCCTTGGCAAGGCTGCGGGGAGGGCCTGCCTGGCCAGGAGGCTCAGGGCCAGTATCAGAGGTGCTGAAGAGACGCCCAAGGGGATGCCTGGTGGGGCAGGCACCTTCCTCCCAGCTCGGGGGGGTGGGTGTGGCGAGGCCCGCGCGTGACCTTGTGGCTGACATTCCTTGGTGGCCACGTGGCCCCAACTGGCAGGGACAGCTGCGGACGGCGCCGGACCAGCTTTGTTCGCAGGGTGGCGCCTGCTCTCCATCCAGACCCTGCTCCTTCTGGGGGCTCGGTGGGCAGCTGGCGCCGTGGGCCCCCCGCCATGAGTGTCTAGAGGCACGGAGCCACCGGGGTCTCTCTGGAGGAGGCTCGGGGCGCTGGGAGGATGGGGCAGGACCAGACGAAGCAGCAGATCGCGAAGGGGCTCCAGCTGTACCAGTCTAACCAGACAGAGAAGGCGCTGCAGGTGTGGACGAAGGTGCTGGAGAAGAGCTCGGACCTCGTGGGGCGTTTCCGCGTGCTGGGCTGCCTGGTCACGGCCCACTCGGAGATGGGCCGCTATAAGGAGATGCTGAAGGTGGGAGCGCCGCGGCCGGGCTGGGAGGGCGGGGCCGGGGCGGGATTTCTCCCAGGCCTCCCAGCCCCCCTCCCGCCTCCTCAGGCTCCCCTGTATCCCACAGGCTAGTGGCTGGGGCCTGAGGCTCTGAATCCACTGGGTCTTGGCTTTGGATTTGGGCCTGTGGCCTTGAACTCCGGTGTCTGAAGCTCTGAGACTGAGGTTCTGGGAGCTGAAGGCCAGGTCTCAGAGTCAAGGTTCCAGCCTTCCTGTTTGGGGTTCTGAGTCTGAGCCTACGGGGCGCTGGCTCCAGGTTTGAGGCTGGGGACGGGTGGGTGGCGGAGACTGCAGACCTAGGCTCAGGATGGAGAGGTGAAAGCTGTGGGTCTGGGTTTGGGAGGCGGAGGCTCCTGGGCTGCAGCTTCTGGGGCTTCCGGGACTGGGGAGCAGGGAACGCATCTGAGGCCAAGGGTGGACGCTCTGGGCCTGAGGCTTTGGGCTGTGAGGCTTGGAGGGACGGAGGAGGCTCGGGTCCAAGGCTCAGGGCCCAGGCTGACGCTCCCGGCCTGCCACCCTGGCGGGCAGTTTGCTGTGGTGCAGATCGACACGGCTCGGGAGCTGGAGGACGCCGACTTCCTCCTGGAGAGCTACCTGAACCTGGCGCGCAGCAACGAGAAGCTGTGCGAGTTTCACAAGACCGTCTCCTACTGCAAGACCTGCCTCGGCCTGCCCGGCACCCGGGCAGCCTCCCAGCTCGGGGGCCAGGTCAGCCTGAGCATGGGCAACGCCTTCCTGGGCCTCAGCCTCTTCCAGAAGGCCCTGGAGAGCTTCGAGAAGGCCCTGCGCTATGCCCACAACAACGATGACACCATGCTCGAGTGCCGTGTCTGCTGCAGCCTGGGCAGCTTCTATGCCCAGGTCAAGGTGGGCCCGGCCCCCCAGGGAGGGCGGTAGAGTCTCGGGCTCCCTGAGAGTCTCCCGTGAGCCGCGCTCCCTGTTGCATCACCTCATTCAGTCCTCCCATTTAAGTAGGGGATGAGGCAGACGGAAGCCTGGGAGGGAAAAGACAGCCAGGAAGTAAAGACATGGCCAGGCAGGGCAGAGCCAGAATTCAAGCTTTGATCTGTCTGACTTCCTGGGGGAATGGGAAGCTCCTATGTGAGGACAGGCCGTGAACCTGTACTGCCACGTGTTTGCTGTGTGATCCTGGGCAAGTCACCTCTCCTCTCTGAACCTATGAAATGAAGGAGAATGGAACCCACCTTACGGCGTGGTTGTAAGGATTCATTCATCAAATACGTACTGAGAATCTATGATATCCCAGGCATTGATGGCCTAGGGTGCAACAGTGAAAACAACAGCCAAGCCCCTGGGGTCATGAACCTTGTATTCTAGCTGGGGGAGAAAGACAGATAAATGCAGTCAGCAAATCAAGTATACAGCATGGTGGAAAGTGCCCAGGAAAAAGGCGAACAGGGAAAGGGGGTTGGAAGTGCTGAGGATGAGGTGTTGCAATTTCAAACAGCGTGGTTGGAAGGCCTTGTAAGGGTGATGATGTCTGATGTCTTGGAGGAGGTGAGAGGGTGAACCATGCAGAAATCTGGCAAAAGAATGAAAAAGAGGGAACAGTTAAAGCACAGCTCTGCCCTTGGGGGACCTCACCCAGTATGTTGCAGGAAGGATGGAGGCCAGCATGGCTGCAGCAGGTGTGTGAAAAGAAGGTAGGTGGTGGTGGGGTCAGAGAGGTAAGGGGGAACGGAGATGGCGGATTGAGTAGAAACTGATGGGGCCAGTGACCTCAGGCTTTTGGTCCTGAGCATTTGCTCTCTTTCCCCAGAGGCATCTAGGCTGTGCTTGGCCCATGGGGGATGTTAGTGCCTGGCACATAGTAGATGCTTAAAAAATCCTGGAGAGTGTAAATGCTGATGGATCAGAGGTGGACGTATGAGGAAGTGAGAGTCATCCACGACCACACTGAGGGTTTTGCTTTCAGCAACTAGATGTATGGGGAAGCCATTCAGTGAGATGCGGTGGGATTGGAGAGGGATAGGGGTGTTTTATAACTTTTTTTATTAGGAAGAAAATTAACCATGCAGGAAAGCAGAATAATATAATGAATCTCCATATACCCACTACTTAGATTTAACGATTATTAATATTTTGCCATATTTGACTTACATATTTTTCACTGAAGTGTTGCGATACAAAATTACAGACATCATGATATTTTACCCCGAAGTAATTCTGTATGCATTTCTGGAAAGAAAAGAAAAAAAAAGACCATTTTCTGATATAAGGACACTTTCTTACATAATCACAATACTATTTATCACACACACCATGGTGAACATTACCTCTTAAATTTCTCGACTTATCCTGAGAATATGCCTTTATCCTCGGCTTGCTTGAATTGGAACACAAACAAGAACCACACACTGCAGTGGTTATTATGTCTCCCGAGTCTCTTTCTATAGAGAATTCCTACCCTTCCCTTTATTTTCCATGGTTTATTGAGGAAGCCGGATTAATTGCCTTGTAGAATGTTCCATCTCATTGTCTCATTGCTTCCTCAAGGAGTCATGTAAGTTGTTTCTTTGTCTCCATTACTCTCTATGAACTAGAACTTACATGACCTGGTAAGATTTAGGTCACGCGTTTCTGGTGAGAATACTGTGCAAGCGAGGCTGCGCGCTTCATGTCACATCATATCGGTAGTTAAGGGAGTGACCACCTGATCCCACTGTTTTCAGCTTTGCCGTCTTCCTTTCACGACCAGTAGGTTAACTTGTGGGGTGACACTTTGGCTGTGAATATTCAGTTCTGCAACAACATTTTCCGTAATGGTTTGAGCATCCATTGATGTTTGTTGCCTGAATCAATTCTTTTATTTCAACTCTCATGAAAGGGTGATTTCCAGGTTCTATCATGCCTTCTGCAATTATTAGCTGGGATTTTTCTATAAGGAAGAACTTTCCCTCATTAATTGGAGCTAGTTGATTACTCTGAAATACAGTTCCTTAAGGAAAGGCAGAATATATACTTTTTCCCTGTCCTTTAATTACCACTTTTCAGAATAATGAGTTGATGCGACAGGTGCCTTCAATGATCACACTTACTTGTTTTGCTTCCTCTTTTTGGAGTATCGTTGTGAAATCATGGATTTCAAAAACTATTCAGTACTCGTCAGTTAGTTGCAATCATTGTTACTTTTGATGCTCGTATTATCTTAATTTTCGTCAGTGGAATTCTCTTCAATATGGCTCCTGTGTCCTTTTGACGAGACTTCATTTAGTCTTTGAAAGAAAGCATTTTTGTCTTCTGGCACAACAGCCTGTCCCACACTCGTTTTGTATACTTTCGTCCCTCGGTATCTGCGGAGGATGGGTTCCAGGATCCCCCAGGACACCAAAATCTGGGAATGCTCAAGTCTCTTATTTGCATAAAATCTACATACATTCCCTCCACCCCATACTTTAAATCATCTCTAGATTACTTATAATACCTAATACAATGTAAATGCTATGTAAATATAAACTGGTGTGTGGCAAATTCAAGTTCTGCTTTTTGGAAACTTTCTGGATTTTTCCCCCCAATGTTTTCAACCCTCGGTTGGTTGAATTCAAGGATGTGGAACCCTCGGATACAGAGGGCCCACGCTATTTCCTACTCCAAGCCTGGAGCCAGCCATTCCTCTGGGCCCTTTTTCAGTAGGAAATGGTATTTAAAGACCAAACGTGGGCTCTCGGGGTGCTCCTGGCTACTGGGTTGTTGTTGCTATTTATTAAATCTCTTCCGTTGTGAGGACAACTATTTCCAATTCAAATCCAATGTTTCAGGATTTTCCTTAATTTATTTCAGACTTGATTCTCTTTTCTCTTAGACTGAAAATCTTGGTTTCTAAATATTTACTTTATCCTACAAAGTACATAAAATAATTTCAAAAGACAATACCAATGTTGTCTTACTCAAAAAAAAAAATGACGAATGAGGTTTGATTTCTCTGCCATTCTATTGTCTTTATACTATTTCCCACTATGGCTGAACTGTTCAAGTATATATTTTAAGGTCCTTTGAAATAATAAATTTTCTGTATGGCTATGTTAATATATAACATATATATTATAATATGTAATATATTAATATATATTATAAAACAATCGTAATATACTACGATATAATATTATATACGTATGATTAGAATTGATTATAATATTAATATAATGATATACAGTTAAGATCATTTGTTTCCATTTTCTATTTTTAAGGTTTTTTAAATTAAATTTAATGTTTTAAAGTCTGTAAAACATTTACATGGCTTCAAGTTAAAAAGTACATAGTAGGGACTTCCCTGGTGGTCCAGGTGAGACTCCATGCTCCCAATGCGGGGGGGGCTCCCCGCGTTCGAGCCCTGGTCGGGGAGCTGGATCCAGCATGCGCGCTGCAGCCGAGAGTCCGCATGCCCCAACGAGGATCCCACGTGCTACAGCTAAGACCAGGTGCAGCCAAAAATAAATAAATTTATAAAAAGTACATAGTACAAATTAAGTATGTTAGGAACAGGTTTTTATTTGGGGTTACTGAGAGTTCTCTTTTGGTCATATTAACTTGTTAGATTTTTTTTTTTTTTTTTTTTTTGCGGTACGCGGGCCTCTCACTGTTGTGGCCTCTCCCGTTGCGGAGCACAGGCTCCGGACGTGCAGGCTCAGCGGCCATGGCTCACGGGCCCAGCCGCTCCGCGGCACGTGGGATCTTCCCGGACCGGGGCACGAACCCGCGTCCCCTGCATCGGCAGGCGGACTCTCAACCACTGCGCCACCAGGGAAGCCCAACTTGTTAGATATTAAATAAAAATTCAAATAGGTTTTCTACAAAGAACAGAGAAGTGGGGCTGTAGCTTAATGGGACATGAGGTCAAAGAAGGTTATTTGATTTTTATTTTTGTTTTTGTTTTTCAAATGAGATAAGAAATGCCAGGCTCTGATTTTACATTGATAGGAATGCTTCAGTAGAAAGAGACCGGGGAGGGGGTTCCAGAGCCCACATGGAGGGGGTCATGTTTAATTTTATAGGAGCAGGGAGTAGCAGGACGGAGGCAGTGTGGGAACAGATCTGGTGGCTTTGACGGATAAGGTGGATAAGGGAGCTCCTCTCTGATCTTCTTCTCTTTTTTAAAAAATTATTTATTTATTTATTTATTTTTGGCTGCATTGGGTCTTTGTTGCTTCACGCGGGCTTTCTCTAGTTGCAGTGAGCGGGGGCTACTCTTCGTTGCGGTGCGCGAGCTTCTCATGGCGGTGGCTTCTCTTGTTGTGGAGCACGGGCTCTAGGCGCGCAGGCTTCAGTAGTTGTGGTGCACAGTCTCAGTAGTTGTGGCATGCGGGCTCAGTAGTTGTGGCTCACAGGCTCTGGAGCACAGGCTCAGTAGTTGTGGTGCACGGGCTTAGTTGCTCTGCGGCATGTGGGATCTTCCTGGACCAGGGCCCCCGCATCGGCAGGCGGATTCTTAACCACTGCGCCACCAGGGAAGTCCCTCTTCTGTTTTCTTAATGGTGCATAAGGTGAGCTCATGTGCTAATAATGGACCGGTTGAGAAGACATTTGGCAGTTTGAGGAGAAAGAAAGGTGAGAGGATGATTTCTTCACCTCCGTGAGTCTGTCCCAATGTTCTTTGAGCTGACTGTGCTGGCAGTCACCGAACATTCAGTGACGACTGGGTGCCAGGGAGCAAACTCCAGCGGGGTTGGAGTGGGCTCTGATATCCTCACCACCACCCTTCTGTGTGTCTCTGAAGCCGAGGGGCCCAACTGGGACTGGGTGAGAGGAGAAGCCAACTGTATTTTCTTCCTTCTCATTCATTCATTCAGTAAATACTTACTAAGTGCCAGGAACGGTGCTAGCCTCTTGCCATACATCAGCAAACCAGATGAAAACCCCTGTATTCATGGAGCCCACACCTGTGCACTGGCTGTTCCCTCTTGTCTGGATCACTCTTTCCCTGGACACCAGAATGAATGAATGAATGAATGAATGAATGAACGAACACGCAGTGGAGCGTTCCACTTAGGGGCGGCCCCTGCCTCTCAGTGTGCCCCCACCCATCCCACCCCCTCCCTGTGTCCCCTGCAGGACTACGAGAAAGCCCTGTTCTTCCCCTGCAAGGCTGCAGAGCTCGTCAACGACTACGGCAAAGGCTGGAGCCTCAAGTACCGGGCTATGAGCCAGTACCACATGGCTGTGGCGTATCGCCTGCTGGGCCACCTGGGCAGTGCCATGGAGTGCTGTGAGGTGGGGCAGCAGGGAAGGGGGGAAGTGTAGGCGGGGTCTGGGCCCAGGGCCTCTTCCTGCCAACTCAGCCCACTGAGGCCCCCAAGCCTTGCCCCTGGCCCCTCCTCTCTACAGCTGAGCCCCTGAAGGATGTATGTGTTCCCCAGTCCCCCTGCCCCAAACCTCATTCCCTTCTAGTCTGTTTTCAGGGGAGGGCACTTCCCTCTCCGCCCCCCCCGGACCCCTGCCAAAAAAAGTGCCCTTATGGGGCACTTTAAGTAGGAAGAGAGCCGGTCTCTGGAGTTCTACTGATCTGGGTTCGAATCCCAACTTTGCCACTTAATAACCTGGTGACCTTGGTCAAGTCACTTCTGTTTTCAGAGCCTCAGTTTCCAGTGCTCTCAGACCTCAGTGGTTCAGTGCATGGGCCTCAGCACCATGAAAGGTGTATCGGGCTCTGAGGATGTTGGTGACCCTGAACTGCCCATCAGAGGGGCCCAGTGGGTGAAGGCACCCCAGTGGTGGGGGCAGACGAGCAGGTCTGAGTGGCTGGCCTCTGTCACAGGAGTCGATGAAGATTGCACTGCAGCATGGGGACCGGCCACTGCAGGCCCTCTGCCTGCTCTGCTTTGCTGACATCCACCGGAGCCGTGGGGACCTGGAGGTGAGGTCGCCGGGATGCAGGGGGAGGTGGCGCGAGCCTGGCCTGGCCTGACTCCACCCTGACCTGTCTGTGCAGACAGCCTTCCCCAGGTACGACTCTGCCATGAGCATCATGACCGAGATTGGAAACCGCCTGGGGCAGGTTCAGGTGCTGCTGGGTGTGGCCAAGTGCTGGGTGGCCAGGAAGGCGCCGGATAAGGTGAGGTGGACCCCTTTCCTGCAGCCCCCAGCTCTCCTCAGTGTGCCCACCTGAGGCCAGTAGGTCAACCAACAACGTGTGGAGCTGGTTCTGGGCTGGACTCTTTCAGACACTTTGTCTAACATCAGCCTCACCCCAGTCCCATGAGGCCAGGGGATTCCAGATCATTTTCCAGGCTCAGAGAAGGTCCATGACTTGCCCAGTCAAACAGCTAGTAAAGGGCCAGGCCTGGGGTTTGCACTCAGGACACTTTAACTGCCTCCTATGATTTCATGACACCTCGTGAAATACGAATGTTCTTCCCATTCTGTATCTGAGTAAACTGAGGCAGCTCTGGTGACTGTACCCCAGCCTTTTCCTCTTACCTTCACACACAGGGCAGCTGCCCAGCGGTGCTGCCGTGGGCCCCAGACCCACCCCTCCCTACCCCTTCCTTCCCTGGGAGCCAAGGCCTCTGTCAGACAGCTCTGCCTGCAGCCCTGGCCTGTGCTCACCTTCCAGGCTCTGGATGCCATCGAGAGAGCCCAGGACCTGGCCGAGGAGGTGGGGAACAAGGTCAGAACTGAGTCTGTCTTCTGGGTCTGGAGTGAAGAGCCCAAGGTGGGATCTTGGGTGTGTGGGGAGGCCCCCCTGAGCCTTCTCATGCCCTGAGCCCCTCCTGATCTCCAGGAGCTGCCCCCATCATCCCCAGACCCTGGCTGTTTCTCTTCCACCCAGAGAGCACTTCGGAGGGCAGGGCAAGAATTCCATAGCTCAGGGGCTATCAGAATTCCTCAGAGGTTTCCTGATGGTCATTAAAACTCCTAACAGTGGCCTGCACTCATACAGAGATGGGCATCGCAGGTCTCTTCTAGGTATCGGTTCCAGGCCTCACTGACTCCCTGCAAGGTGGGTACAGCAAAAGGCCCATTTTACAGATGAGGAAAGTGAGGCTCAGAGACTTGCTCAAGGTCCCACACCTGGTAACTGGTCTGTCTGAACTCCAAAGCCCGTGTTCCTTTCATAGTATATGTGACCTCTCCAAATTTGATAATCATATCCAAACCTTTAAATGTTGAAAATAACCTCAGTGTTTCTCAAAGTCTTCTAGAAGATGTGCATTTCTCAGGGATCAGGTGCACAGTCCAATTCACATGCCAAATATATGTGCCTTGGCTGGATGATAGCTGCTTCGGTTTACTCAGATATCTCAGGCTCTTCAGAAGTGCTGATGAAGGCTTCCCTGGTGGCGCAGTGGTTGAGAGTCCGCCTGCTGATGCAGGGGACACGGGTTCGTGCCCCGGTCCAGGAGGATCTCTCATGCCGTGGAGCGGCTGGGCCCGTGAGCCGTGGCCGCTGAGCCTGCGCGTCCGGAGCCTGTGCTCCGCAACGGGAGAGGCCACAACAGTGAGAGGCCCGCGTACCGCAAAAAAAAAAAAAAAGAAGAAGTGCTGATGAGCTACTGTGTGTATTTAATTAACAAAAACAGGACAGAAAATTAATTATTATGAAGTCAGTGCAGCAGGTTTGGTCAATAAAATCCTTCAAAAACATGGAGGCCCCAGTGGGTTCTAGGAGTAAGGGTCACCCATCTCACCTACCTCCTTTCTGCGTGAGGGGAAACCAAGGCCCAGAGAGGGCAGGACGTTTTTCCTAGGCCCACCAGCAAGGCAGGAGTGCAGCCAGGACAGGACCCCTGTGTACCGACCAGCCGGTGGCCCTGTGGGGACAGCTTTTTGGGCTGGGCAAGGAGGGAAGCAGGGCAGCTGCTCACTAGCACTGACTTGTCTCCTCCCCACGTGCCACTGTCCCGGCCGCACCGGCCTCAGCTGGGCCAGCTCAAGCTGCACTGCCTGAGCGAGAGCATCTACCGCAGCAGAGGTCTGCAGCGGGAGCTGCGTGCCCACGTCGTGCGCTTCCATGAGTGCGTGGAGGAGACAGAGCTCTACTGCGGCCTGTGCGGCGAGTCCATAGGCGAGAAGAATAGCCGGCTGCAGGCTCTTCCCTGCTCCCACATCTTCCACCTCAGGTGAGTGCCCCGCCGGTGGGCGCGAAGCACTCGGGGCCTCTCTGGGGCCTAGTCGCAATAGTAATACGAGCAGCAAAGCCTTACACAGTGCTTTCGGCATCCCATGCCTGTTCTAAGCGTCTCCTGTTAACTCAGTGAATCCTCCCAGTAGTCCTATGAGGTGGATGTTCTATTATTCTTCCCAAAGAGGACCAGAGAGGCCTCTCAAAGCTCATGGGATTTAGATGCCCAGGGCCGGAGCTGCCTCCATCACAACCTCCTGACTCCCAGCCCAGGCTCTGCCCTGGAGGCCTCCCCAGGCAGAGTGCGAGGGGCCAGCGGGGCTGCTGGCAGGAGCCTGGGGGCTGTGGATACCTCCTGCACCTGCAGAGGAGGGGAGAGGAGAGAGGGCCAGGCCCAGGATGGGAGGACAGGCCCGCTGAGTGGACAGGGCCCTTTGCTTCCCCAGGTGCCTGCAGAACAACAGGACGCGGAGCTGCCCCAACTGCCACCGCTCATCCATGAAGCCTGGCTTTGTGTGACCCCGTCAGGCCGTGGGCTTCGGCCTCCTCCAGGCCCAGCTGCCCTCCCCCACCTCTTTGTACTTTGCTCTTTACAGAAAAATAAACCGTTTGTACCTGGTCCCAGCCATCCTGATTTTCCCTGCCCGAGGTCTGACGGGTGGCGGAGAGTGGGAGTGAGGCTCCCCACGTGAGCTTCCTCAGACACACGCGTCTCTGTGCCCATACGTAGGAGTTCCTCCAGCTGCCCTTCCAGGTTTGGGGGCTGCCACTGTGAACCAGAGGCAAGATCCTGCAGGTGAGGCGCACCTTTAAATGCTGACATTGCAGGGCTGGAGAGGAAGATGTGATGAACGGTAAACATAGTAAACCAGCAACGTAGAAAGCCTGTCAGAAAGATGTTATGGGCGGAATTGTGTCCCCCGGATTCATGTGTCGAAGCCCTAACCCCCAGCATGACTATATCAGGAGACAGGGCCAGGGCCTTTAAGGAGGTAATTAGGGTTAAATGAGGTCATGAGGATGGGGCCCTAATCCGTTAGGACTGGTGCCCTCATAAGAAGAGGGGGAAACACCAGGGAGCTTTCTCTCTCTCTCTGTGCTGCACAGAGGAAAGACTGAGGACACACTGCAACCATCTGCAAGCCAGGAAGAGAGGCCTCACCAGAAACCTGATTTCCTGGCACCTTGATGTTGGACCTCCCAGCCACCAGAACGGTGAGGAAAATACATTTCTGTTGTTTAAGCCACCCAGTCTGTGGTATTTCGTTATGGTGAAACTCATGGCAAAAACTAGCAGACTAATACAAAAGTGATAAGTGCTTTGGAACAGTAAAGAATAGAGCAGCATTCCTCTCCCTCATCTTCATTCCCTTCTCTTCTTGTCAGTCCTAAAACCGTTAGGTGGGACAAAGCAAGATAGGCATCCATGCGGAGGGGTGGCCTGCTGTGGGATATCGGAGCCCAGCTAGGTGAGGACAGTGTCCACACAAGGGAAGCCCCAGTGTGGGGAGGTAGAGCCTGTGTGGAGAGAGAAGCGTCCCCACACACATGGGTGCCTCATCCTGGAGTGTAAGAGCCCAAGTAAGGGGAGAAAAGAGTTCACGTGAGGACAAGGCCCGGTGCTGGGTATTGGGGCCAAGAAAGGTGAGGAAGATGTCCATGCACATGGGCGGTCTGGGAGCTGGAGCCTGAACAGGTCAAGGAGGGCAGCTATGCACAGGGCAGCCTGGCGTGGTGTGTCAGAGTCAGAGCAGGGTGATGAGGACACCCTGGAGGAGAAAGGCCTAGCATAGGCGCCTGAGCAAAGTGAGGAGAGCACCCACATGGTGGTGGTGGTGGGTGGGATATGGTCCAGTGCAGAGTGTCAGAGACCAAGTCAGGTAAGGAGGGCAGCTGGCATGGGCTGCTGGGGCCTAAGTGGGCTAAGGAGAAACCCAAGTGGGAGAAGGTTGGGTGTGAGGTATCAGAGCTTTCTTTCTTTCTTTCATTTTTTTTTTTTTTTTTAACTTTTTGGCCGAGCCACATGGCTTGTGGGATCCTAGTTCCCCGACGAGGGAGTGAACCCGCACCCTCAGCAGTGAAAGTGCAGAGTCCTCACCACTGGACTGCCAGGGAATTCCCTGTTAGAGCTTGAGTAGAGCAAATAGGGCATGCACATGGGGCATTTGAACAAAGATGGACTGAAGAAGGATCTGTGCCTGGAAGGGAGTGGCAATGAGAATTTGATTACATAGAAGGATTGATCAAATAAGAAAACATATTAAAGATAATGGGTGACAGGTCACTATTGAAGAAGAGAGTTACAAATAAGGAAAGGGAGAAAACCAAAGGGACCCAGTCATATTGAATTGGAATTGTAGAGATTAGTGTGAACTATTGGATTTCTAAATATATAGCTTAATAGAGAAATAAATATAGTTACAAATGTGTGTGTGTGTGTGCGCGTGCGTGCGCGCACACAAACACTCGTGCCTGGGAGTGACATGCCAGTAGCAATGAGCACATCTAGCGCCCAGATATTGGCTTCTAAGTACCATGTTCCACTAATAGAACCAAGACTCTTTGGAGAAATGGCTGATTCTAGGCCTGGATCAGGGAAAGTACAAGATGAACCTGAAATATCTTATGTCAGAAAGCAAAGAAAGCTGAAAGAATGATGAAGATAACCCAAAAGGACACAGGAACCAGAATGAATGGGTTCCCACTGGCCCATTAATAATGACTGTCTTAATCAGCTCAGGCTGCCATAACACAATACCATACACTGGGTGGCTAAAACAATTGAAATTTATTTTCTCATGGTTTTGGAGATCAGAAGTACAAGATCAAGGTGCCAGCAGGGTTGGTTCCTGGTGAGGCCCTCTTCCTGGCTTGCAGACAGCCACTTTCTCACTGTGTCCTCACATGGCGTTTTCTCTGTGCTTATGTATAGAGAGGGAGAGAGCAAGATCTTCCTCTCTTCCTCTTCTTATAAGGTCATTAATCCCATCATGAGGTCCCCACCCTCATGACCTAATTGAACCCTAATTACCTCCCAAAGGTCCCATCTCCAAATACCTTACATTGAGGGTTAGAGCTTCAGCATATGAATTTGGAGGTGGGGATACAAACATTCAGTCCTTAGCAATGAATTATTGGATAAAACAAGAATCCATACTGATGTAAATAAATAAATGAAGAAATTAAAAATTTGTTGAAGAAGAATGGGATATTTACATAGTTCCAAAGTACTTCCCCACAAAATACTTATTAATTTCAAGGGGAAAACAATTAACCTCACAGTGGAGAAGGTTTGCAGGTATGAGATTAATCGAGTGAGAAAGGTTAACATCTCCAGTAATGGGACAAAATGAAATCAACTGCTATCTGAATGAATGGAGTGAGAAACTCAGAATCTCTTTTGTGATATTCCTGCAAAGATGAATCACCTGAATGTAAAATCATGAGGAAACACCAGATAAACACAAATTTAGAAATATTCTACAGAGTAACTGTAATCTTCAAAAGTGTCAAGGTCGGGCTTCCCTGGTGGCGCAGTGGTTGAGAATCCGCCTGCCGATGCAGGGGACACGGGTTCGTGCCCCCGTCTGGGAAGATCCCACATGCCGCTGAGCGGCTGGGCCCGTGAGCCATGGCCGCTGAGCCTGCGTGTCCGGAGCCTGCGCTCCGCAACAGGAGAGGCCACAACAGTGAGAGGCCCGTGTACCGCAAAAAAAAAAAAAGTGTCAAGGTCATGAAGCCAAGGAAAGACTGAGAAACAATTCCAGATTGAAAGAAACAAAAGAACCACAACTAAATACAATGCCTAATTCTGGTCTTGATTCTGGACTGGATCCAGGTCCGGATCCAGTATGTCCTTTAATGCTGTGAACGACATTATTGGGACAATTGGTGGAATTTGAATGCAGTCTGAGGATTAAATGGTAGAAACATATCAAGGTTAACTTCCTGATATTGAAGCTTGTATTGTGCTTAAGTATGAAAATGTCCTTGATTGTAGGAAATTCCCACCAAAGTATTTGAGGTGATGTGGTATCCCGTCAGCAATTTTCTCTCAAATGATTCAAGAAAAAATTATTTGCACTGTACTTGCAACTTTTCTTTAGGTTTGAGGTTGTTTTCAAACTAAAAATATATAATTTAAAAAAAAAAAGGAGCAGCACAGGGTAAGGGGTTGAGGAGCGTGGGGACAGGAAGGGACCGAGCAGGGCATGCTGCTGCGTTAAAAGGCTGTGAGTGTGGGTCTGGACAAGAAGGAGGTATTTGAGCAAAGACTTGAAGGAGCAAAGGTAAGGGAGTGAAGCAAGAAAATATGCTGGAAAGAACATTCCAGGAGAATGGAACAGAGTTCAAGATAGGAGCTGGCCTGGCCTGGCCACAGAGCAGCAAGGAGCCCTGTAACTGTGAGCAGGGAGGAAAGGAGTGGGAGTCGAGGTCCTGGAGAAAATCGTGGGAGAACAAAAACCTGCAGGGCCCTGGGCTTTTGTAGGGACCTGGGGCCGTTGTAGGGACCTTGGCTTTTACTCTGAGTCTCGCAGCTGCTGCAGGGTTTTGAGCAGAGGAGTGACATGATCTGATGAGGCTTTAAAATAATTCCTTTGGTTGCTGTGTTGAGAACAGACTACACAAGACAACTGGCCTGGATGCTTCAAAAATGTTGATGTCATGAAAGACCAAAAAAGGTTGGGGGACTGTTCCAGACTAAAGAAGGCTAAAGAGACCTGACAACTGAATGCAGTGTATGATCCTTGACTCGATACAGCATTTTTCTTTAAAGGCTGTAAGGGGTGTTTTGGAGATGACTAGAGAAATTTTAATATGGATTATATATTAGATATTATTGCATAAATATTAAATTCTTTAGGTATGACAATATATTACGCTATAATGTGTTGTAGTTACATATTACAAGGTCTTTACTCTTAGGAGACACAAGCTGAAATATTAGAGGTGAAGTGTCATCATGTCTTCAACTTACTTTGAAATGGTCCAGAAAAACACACATACACAAACAGAGCAAAAGCAAATGCAAAATGTAATCAGTTAGTGAATCTAGGTGAAAGATATACAGGTACTCATTGTCTATTCTTTCAACTTTTAAATATATTTAACATTTTTCACAACAACAGACTCTAAGAAGTATATCCATCAGGGTTCTCCAGAGGAACAGATCCAATAGGAGTCATATATAATATATATAAAGAGATTTATTATAAGGAATTGGCTCACACAGTTATGGAGTTGGGAAATCTCCATGGGCTGTAGGGTAAATTGGCAAACTGGAAACCCAGGAATGCTGATGGTTTAGTTCCAGTCTGAATCGGAAGGGCTGAGAACCAGTAGAGCTGTTGGTGTAAATTCTAGTCTGAAAGCTAGCAGACACAAAACCCTATAAGAGATGATATTTCAGTTCAAGTCCCAAGCTGGAAAAGACCCATGTCCCAGCTCAAGGCCGTCAGGCAGGAGGAGGTCCCTCTGTCTAGGGGGATGGTCAGGTTTTTGTTCTATTCAGGCCTTCAACTGATTGGACGAGGCCCACCCACTTTAGGGAATCCCCTAATTCCTAACTGGGCCAGATTATGAGGTTGAAAACCCCCTTCAAAAGCACCCTTTCGGGCTTCCCTGGTGGCGCAGTGGTTAAGAATCCGCCTACCAAGGCAGGGGACACGGGTTCGAGCCCTGGTCTGGGACGATCCCACATGCCGCGGAGCAACTAAGCCCGTGCGCCACAACTACTGAGCCTGCGCTCTAGAGCCCGCGAGCCACAACTACTGAAGCCCGCGAGCCACAACTACTGAAGCCCGTGTGCCACAACTACTGAAGCCCGCGTGCCTAGAGCCTGTGCTCTGCAACAAGAGAAGCCACCACAATGAGACGCCTGCGCCCCGCAACAAAGAGTAGCCCCCGCTCACTGCAACTAGAGAAAGCCCGCGTGCACCAGCAAAGACCCAATGCAGCCAAAATTTAAATAAATGAATTAAAAAAAAAAAAAAGCACCCTTTCAGTTACCCGCCAGATTAGGACTACATTTCCCAAGAGCCCTGCGGGGGGCTCTCGTCTTTTCTCCTTCTCCTTTCCATTTGTTATCCAGGCCCCACCCCACTGCTCGTGCCAGCCAATAGCGAATTCGCCTCTCCCGCCGGCATCAACAGGACGGGGGCGGGAACGTTTCAGGAGCCGTGGGGGCGGGTCCTGTGGCCTCGGCTTCATCTTTTAAGTCGGAGAAGCAGTTTCGCTGTGGCAACTGGCCCAAGCTAATTCCTTCAAGAGTCAGGACTTGGAGAAGGAGACTGGCACTAGTCAAGAGCAGGCGTGAGGAGAGATAATATTAACCTTTCGCCCAAGGCTACTGACCAGTCTGATCTTCGGCCTTCTCCTGCAGGGAGTGAATCTGCTGCCGAAACTCGAGAGTCCAGTGACTCGGCAGGAGAAGATGGCGACCGTGTGGGATGAGGCTGAGGTGCGCGCTGGGAGAGCTGGGCTCCCTGGAGCCGGGGCCAGTAGAGAGACGCACGTGGCGGGAGCGGAGGCGGTGGCTGGGGTGGGGGGTTCAAGGTCTAGCCCGGTCCCGGGGTTGGGACCGCTTGGGATGTGGGCAGGCGTCCCGACCCCTCCATTCTGGTTTTATGGGCGGGGAGTGGGCTAATTGAGGCTGTAAGTGGGCTTACTCACAGTCCTGAGTTAACTGCCCTGACTTTAAGAAAGAAAAATTTGTTTTTCACAGCAAGATGGAATCGGGGAGGAGGTACTCAAGATGTCCACAGAAGAGATCATCCAGCGCACACGGCTGCTGGACAGTGAAATCAAGGTGGGCTCACAGCCCCTATGTCAGGCGGTGAAGCCCGCACACAGCAGGCCCTGGTGATGCACCTGCCTCGCTCACGTCGTTCTCGGCCTCCCTAGGCGAGGTGTGGGGACCGCAGTTTCCTTCTCGGACCAGGAAAAAAGAAAACTAAGCTTTAAAAGGGACCAGAAGAGGGACAGGGTGATGGGAAATGAGGCCTGAGAGAAGGAATCATCAGCCTGCCTTTCCCAGCAAGGTCTTTAAGTATTCCTCTCAAGAATCCTTTTAGGAAATCCCCATTTTACAGATGAGGAGACTGAGGCCCAGAGTTTTTGTTTGTTTTACTGTGGTGAAGTACGCAGCCTGTAACAAAAGGCAGAACCTAAAATCTGTGTTTGCGTGACTCAAAGTCTTGCTTTTTTCCCTTTAGTACAACTAATACTTCACCGGGAGGTTTCCACACTGGCCTCCTGTTCTGACCTCTGTTGGTTATGGACACAGGTGCTGAGCATTCAGAGAGCCTTGGAGCTGAGTGAAGGGGGGCAGGAGGGTCCCCCAGGCAGCCTGGATAAAGCTCACCAATTACAAGGCCCTAGGATAAGCTGAGCTAAAGCTGAATATTTGCCTCCAATCACCCTCATCCCAGATCATGAAGAGCGAAGTGTTGCGGGTCACCCACGAACTCCAAGCCATGAAGGACAAAATCAAAGAGAACAGTGAGAAAATCAAAGTGAACAAGACTCTGCCGTACCTGGTCTCCAACGTCATCGAGGTGTGTGTGTATGTGGAGGGGAAGAGAGGGGTCAGTGGGGCTTGGGACAGCCTGCGATGGGCCCACTGGGGAAAGAGTGGATGGGTGTTTTGAGGCCTAAATTGCATGTAAGAGCTAAACCTCCTAGGGTTTCCTCTCCAGTGTGCATTTCCAGGGAGGTATATAGGGCCTGAAAAAGCCTTGGAAGCCTCACATGTTTCCTTTTCTACTGGTTATTTTTCCCGGTGGGTAGATGAGCTCTGCAGAGAAGCAACACCTGAGCAGAGATCTTACTGATCTGGTTTATTAACCGCACCTTTGCTGGGCTCAGGGCTAGTCTGAGGAGTGAGGTGGGAATGGCCAGCCCTGCCAGAGTTGAGATTGTCTCAGCCTCAGAAGTACTGGGCTCTGGAGAGTTCAAGGAACTGAGCTGGGCCTCTTGATCTGAGCTTTTTCCTTTCCCAGCTTCTAGATGTTGATCCCAATGATCAAGAGGAAGATGGTGCCAATATTGACCTGGATTCCCAGAGGAAGGGCAAGTGTGCAGTGATCAAAACCTCTACACGGCAGGTGAGGCCGGCCCAGCCATAGGAGAACTGAGGAGGGTGAGGGGTGGTTGTGGGACAGGGAGCCTTACCAAGGGCAGTAACTGAGGCTGCACCTGGAATCCTTCCTACAGACGTACTTCCTGCCTGTGATTGGGTTGGTGGATGCTGAAAAGCTGAAGCCAGGAGACTTGGTGGTGAGTGGTGTCCCTGAGCCCGGGCGGGGCTTTTCCAGCGAGGTTTCTCCCGCTGATTAGCTGAGCCCCTGGCCAGGCCATTGTTGGTCCTGAATGGCTGCAGAGCAGCCTGCTGAGTCTGAGAGCATGTCTGCCTGCCCTTTGACTCTTGTGTTGCCCACTCTTATATCTTGCCTTTCATCCTGTAGACACCCGTCACCCAGCCACTGAGGTAGGCCTTGAGCTGAGACAAATCTGAAGTCTTTGTGCTGTGTCCCCAGGGTGTGAACAAAGACTCCTATCTGATCCTGGAGACCCTGCCCACAGAGTACGACTCGCGGGTGAAGGCCATGGAGGTGGACGAGAGGCCCACAGAGCAGTACAGTGACATCGGGGGCCTGGATAAGCAGATTCAGGAGGTGAAGGAGGCATGGCAGCCTCGCCAGCCTTTTGTATTTCTCTACTTCAGTGACCAGAGCACTTTCCTCCAGTGTGCCTCTTACCCTCATAGCACCCTAGGGAGGCGAGGAGGAGACCATGTCACAGTTCAGGAGACTGAGATCTCCTAAACTGAATGACTTGCCCAGGATCTCAGAAGGTTAGGGCCAGAGCCAGGACTGGAACTCAGGCTCCTTCTTCTTGGCCCAGTGTCTTTTCTGCCATATCCATCTGTCCCTGGGGAGTCCATAGCCAGCCGTGGTGGGAGCGAGCATTCTGTGTCCTCTGGGTGTGGGGGAAGGAGAGGGCAGTGTCTCTGAATTGGAGTAGGAGGGTTTGAGATAGGGGTTGAAGCTCTTCAGGGTTGGGCTGTCCACAGCCCAACAGGGCTTCACTGTCCTCACCCAGGACTTCTTCCTGGCAGCTGGTGGAGGCCATCGTCCTGCCAATGAACCACAAGGAGAAGTTTGAGAACTTAGGGATCCAGCCTCCGAAGGGGGTGCTAATGTACGGGCCCCCGGGCACGGGGAAGACCCTGCTGGCCCGGGCCTGTGCTGCACAGACCAAGGTGAGTGCTTTGGGGGCGCTGAGGAGGAGATGGGCGGGGCTGAAGCTCTGCCAATGGGCTCAAGTCGAAGGGGCTTCTCATTGTGCCTTTGGCCTGATCTGTCCACCCCACCCCCGCCCCAGGCCACCTTCCTGAAGCTGGCTGGCCCCCAGCTGGTGCAGATGTTCATTGGGGACGGTGCCAAGCTAGTCCGGGACGCCTTTGCCCTGGCCAAGGAGAAAGCTCCATCCATCATCTTCATTGATGAGCTGGATGCCATCGGCACCAAGCGGTAAGGGGGTGGTGAGTGCCACCAAGGGGATGGCTCTCAATTCCAGCCCTCCCACCCTGTTCCCTGCTCCCCCTGGGATGGTGGAAGCTCTGTTCTTGTGGTTGTACTTCTTTTTTGTTTGTTTTTTAGAAGATGTTAGGGGTAGGAGTTTATTAATTTTATTTATTTATTTTCGCTGTGTTGGGTCTTCGTTTCTGTGCGAGGGCTTTCTCTAGTTGCGGCGAGCGGGGACCGCTCTTCATCGCGGTGCGCCGGCCTCTCACTATCGCGGCCTCTCTTGTTGCGGAGCACAGGCTCCAGATGCGCAGGCTCAGTAGCTGTGGCGCACGGGCCTAGTTGCTCCGCGGCATGTGGGATCCTCCCAGACCAGGGCTCGAACCCGTGTCTCCTGCATTGGCAGGCAGATTCTCAACCACTGCGCCACCAGGGAAGCCCGGTTGTACTTCTCAAATCCTCTTCTAACTAGCCTCCCTGCTTTGTTTCTCTTCCTCTGACCATCCTTTGTCCTCACAGCTACCAGCATGTTCCTTACAAAACTTCGCTCAGCTGCACCCACAGTCCCTCATGCAAACAGATCCTGCTTTCCCTTCCTGGGCCTCCCCGTTGCTTCTTGGGATAAATGCTGGGCTTGCCGTGGCCTGCAAGGCCCCTGTGTGGCTGCCCCTGCTCCCCTCCAGCTTCATCCTGTCCCTGTCTTCCCCTTCCCCTTCCCTCTGGACTCCCTCCACAGTGTCCCCTCAGTTTGCAGGCCCGGTCTGGCGGGAGAGATCTTGCACCTGCTGTTTCCTCTCTGGAATGTGCTGTTCTTTTCCCCCTGTTCTCCATTGGCTGGTTGCCCAGCCGATGTGTTTTAAGCCTTCAGATCTCTCAGCCTGAGGGACAGTTCCTCAGGGACGCTTGCTTGGGCTCCCTGTTACGTGCCAAGTCTGGGCCAGATATCTGTATTTCTGAGTTTTAGCTCAGATATGATGATACGTTCATCAGGGGCATAGGCCAGGCAGTGGGTTTTGCTCACTCTTTTATCTTAAGCCCAGCACCTGGTCCCAGGAGCTTCTTCAGTCCCTGACACCATTTCTGTGCTGGTCCCTGGGCTGGGGGCCCCAAGTTGAGTGAGACTTTGCCCTGCCCGGACGGGCTGGGTTGGGCTTCTGGCGGTGGAGGAGAGGAGGGCTCTCCCTGGGCTGTGTCCTCACCAGTGTGCCGGGGCTCCTGTGGGCCCAGCTTTGACAGTGAGAAGGCCGGGGACCGGGAGGTGCAGAGGACGATGCTGGAGCTTCTGAACCAGCTGGACGGGTTCCAGCCGAACACCCAAGTGAAGGTGAGTATTGTCACTTCACAGGTGAAGAACGTGGGGCTTAGAGGTCAGGGGATCTTCTCTGTCATCTGGCTGACGGAGCTAGGATTAGAATTGGGGTCCGTCTTGACTGTTGCCTGCTGTCTCATACGGACCCTGAGCTACCTCTTTGCCCGTCGTGGCCGTGACTGTTGCCTGTCTGTGAACCCTCCCTTCTCAATTCAAGTTTCCGCTTCTCCTGTTGCTCAGGTAATTGCAGCCACTAACAGGGTGGACATCCTGGACCCTGCCCTGCTCCGCTCAGGCCGCCTGGACCGCAAGATCGAGTTTCCGATGCCCAACGAGGAGGCCCGGGCCAGAATCATGCAGATCCACTCCCGAAAGATGAATGTCAGGTGGGCAGAGACACGAGCAAGGCGCTGAGACCTGAAGGGGCAGCAACAGAGCTGTCTCTGTCCTCTTTGTACGGACCTTCCCCAGGCCTAGGTTCCCCCCCCTCCATGTCCCTTACACACAGAGCACTGTTCCACGTGCTGGCCTCCATTTCTCCCCAGGTGCCCTGACAGAGAATCGTGCTGGGGCTCAGGCCCTAACTGAAGGTGCTCTGCTCCTTAGAACCCACCTGCAGCCCCCCCCCCCGCACAGCCCTCCCCCAAGATTGGAAGGTGTGCAGGCTGGAGGCCCTGTTTCCTGGCCACCCCTGCCCCAGCAGATGAACGCAGCCCAGCATGGCGAAGGGCCGTCGTGCCAGGGGCCAGATGGACCTGGGTTCAGATCTGTGTGACCATCAGCAGGTGGCGTGACCTCTCTAAGCCTCAGTTTTCTTATCTGCGACTTGGGGATAAGGTCTCCGACCTCACGGGGTTGTGGCGATGTCAAGTGCGGTACTTGGCGCACGAGGTCAGTAAGTGGCAGCAGCAGTGCTGTGCTGATGCAGGGCCCGCGCTGCTTGGGAGCCGGAGAGATGGCTCTTTTGTCTCCACAACCTCCTGTTCCCCTGCCTCAGGCGGAATTCCCGAGTCTCAGGTTGCGGACTTCTAGAATGCTCGCGCCCAAGGGACACTAGAAGTAACTTGGTCTAATCTGCTTTGACCTACCTCCGTTCCTCTCCCCCTCTTGTGTGGAGAAGAGAACAAGGCACAGTAGGGGAAGGGGCTCGCCCGTGATCGCGGCGAGTCGACCTCGCTGCTCGACGGAGGCACGTGGGAGGATGTGGGCTCCCCCACCCGCTGCCCGTAAGTAGCTGAGTCCTGTGATCCCTCTGCACCTCCCAGCCCTGACGTGAATTACGAGGAGCTGGCCCGCTGTACAGATGACTTCAACGGGGCCCAGTGCAAGGCCGTGTGTGTGGAGGCGGTGAGTGCTGGGCCGGACGGGTGGGTGCTTCGTGCCCCCGCCCCTGGGCGGGCTGCTGGAGGCTGCTGAGGGGAAGAGGCTGAGAAGGCGGAGGCCTCTGGGAGCCAGGCCAGCTCTCTGGGGAGGCACCCTAGAGCCTGTCTTTCCCGGGCGCAGGGCATGATTGCGCTGCGCAGAGGCGCCACAGAGCTCACCCACGAGGACTACATGGAGGGCATCCTGGAGGTGCAGGCCAAGAAGAAAGCCAACCTGCAGTACTACGCCTGAGGGGTCGCCTGCCGCACCTGTTCTCTGGCCTCTTGCTGGTTAAAATGCGTAATAAAGGGTGGTTTCAGGTTCCTGCCACCTGTCTGGCTCGCCTTCCCTGGGCTCTGGGTAGAGGAGTGGGGGCAGGTGCAGGAGGCCTCTTCCCCGGGGGCTGCTGCCCGAGACGGTCGAGGGCCTCCAACGCCTTGTCGGGGGGAGGCCGTCTTGGAGGGGGGTGGGTGCCACAGCTGTTCCCCGGGGTCTTCTGCCTCCCCCATCAGACCTCTCTCTCCACACTGCCTGGCCCACCTCTCTGAGCTTTTGAGGCCTGTGGTGCTGCAGCTCGAGGATGAGGGGCCTGAAGGGAAGCCAAACTGGTTTTTCCCTTCTTTTTTGAATTTTGGTGCTCTGGCCTTAGGCCTCGCTTCCTTACAAAGCCCTTGGCTCTGGGTCTCTGCTCCCTTGTTTCCTGGCCCCCAAGCCTCCCGTTTCTCTACACGTTCCTTTTAGCTGTTGGCCTGTCTCCTCTGGCAGAAAAATGAACGTTGAGCAAGATCTACTCTGAGAGCCCTTCTAGGCCTAAGCGTGGACATGCTGTGTTCTCTCCCACCCCGAGATCTGCCGTCAGCCCCATATCCTGTCAGCTTCCTTTACCATCTTGCTGGGCCTCTTCTGTCCACCAGCCTTGCAGCTCCCCGACCTGGAACCTGACCTAGTGGCTCACCGTTCACTGAGCGCTCACCCCGAGCCCCACGCTCTGCAGGTTGTGTGCATGGGTTTATCTGGTTAAGCACAGTAACTACCGATAGGGTAGCCCCACCTTATAGATGCATTTCGAGCAACTGCGCCAGGGTTGCACAACTCTTAGATGGCATAGCTAGGCTTCAAACCCAGGACTAAGAATAAAGCCTAGTTTATGTTGTGCTGTCTTAGCAGCTTTAGCCACCCCCTGAATGGCCTTTCAAAGCAGCAGCCCTTTAGAACTCTCTGTCAGCTCTCACTTGCCCCCTGGCAGAAGCCCTTTACCCTCCTTTTCCCATCACCTCCCCTGAAGGGACATGCCCACAGTCACAGAGCTACTGACTGCCGCCAGCCTGTCTGGAGCTCCCCTCTCTCCAGTCCCACCGCCTCCGAGCCGCCATCCTGAGTGTCAGGGTGCACCCCCATTGCGCTCTCGGTGATCCCACTGACTTCCCATCCCCCGGAGGAGCCCCAGCACAGCCTCGGAAGTGCTCTTGTTCTGCCTCTGTCCTGGGCTTAGCTGCCCCCACCCCTGCACCTCTTACCCCGACCCCCCGCGCCCACCTACGTGAAGCTGCAAGCACCACCCTCACCCCTGACCTTGGGGTCCTCATTTATAAATGGGGCCCCACTGCCTCCTTCAGCGGGCTGAGTGCCATGACTGCACGTGCATCTGTCACCCAACACACGAGGAGCCGCAGGGCCTGCTCAGGGGAGGCGGGGACTGCCGGGACAGCCCCGGGTTCCTTCCTCGCTTCTGTCAGGCCTGGACCCACCAGGTCCTGGGCGTGTGCGTGTCCCAGTCAGGTGAAGCAGAGCCCTTTTTGCTGAAAAAGTTACTGAGTCAGGCGCTCCCAGCTCAGGATACAGCCCATCTGGGCTTCACGGCCCCCGTATCAGCCTCCGTGATGTGGCGCGGACGTGCTGTCCGCCAACAGCCTGCTGAAGGTAGGAGAGGAAGTGGGGCTCCACTTCTCCCTTCTGCTGTCTCCGAACAGCATTGGGGAAGCAGCTCCCCCGTGCCTCGTGCTGTCTTCATTCTCAGCATAGTCGCTGGGGGTGAGGGCATGGTTTAGAATAAAGATCTCATCTTTTCTTTCTTTTTAATGAAAAATAACTATTTCACGGAGGCCAAACCTGGAGATGACTCTGCGGATGGAGCTCCCTTCCGTGGCTAAAATTACTCCGGGGGCAGGCCAGGAAGAAGTCCTTGGTTCGTAGGTCTATGAGGACACCACCCTTGGGGGTGACGCGGGCTATAATGGCCCAGAGCCAGGCTTGTTTTATTGGCATAAAAAGCTAACAACAAAATAAACCGGGAAACATGAAATAAAATATATACCCTGAGAAGCACCCCCAAAGTAACAGAGACGAAGCAGGAGGCCCGGGAGGCGGGGATGGCGGTGGAGACCAGCTGCGCGGCCTGCAGGAGCTGGTGCCCGCAGAGCGGCCAACCCAGCTGGAGCACGGGGAGCCCGGGAAAGCCCCGCTGGACCATGGGCTCACGTGTCAGAACGGAGGCAGCCAGTTTGTGTATATTTATTTGCATCTCATCTACAGAACAGGTATTTACAGATACAAGTGGAACCACAGCAAAACTGCCGTAAAACCATTCGGACCCTCCTGATGGCTACTTCTCAAGACGCCCACGGTCAAGCAGCAGGGCTGGAGCCTGGTTGTGGAGTGGGCCAGCTGAGTACCTGGGCGTCAGCCAAGGGAAATAGCCGGGGCTTATGGCTTCAGCATCCCCAGAGCACATTCCTGAGTGCTGACAACGTGGAGCCCCCGCCAGCCCCGCCCACAGTGGGGCAGGCAGAGGCCCGGGCTGGGGGTCGCGGGGGCAGCCACTGCTCGCGCTCTGCCCGGACTCTGTGCTGGCACGAGCATCCCTGAGCCGGCTGCGAAGCCTCTGGCCGGGGCTGCTCACTGCCCTGCTGGCTGCTGTTTGGCAGCTGGAGGTGGCAGAGCCGCTGGCGTTGCCAGGAGCATTCCCTGGGGGAACAGGAGCTGGGCCTGGGCGAGCAGCCGCGGGGAAAGGCCTCAGAAAGCATCTCCCGGCTCCACGCTGGGCGGGGTAGGACTGTCAGTGCTGAGTGGGGCTGGGGGCTACACGAGCACCTGCCTCTCCTTTCTTTGGCCTTGGAGCTGGTGAAGGAAGGGCCAGGACACTGGACACAGCAGAGAGGAGGCGCCCCAGCCTCGGTTCCTGGCTGCCCAGGGCTGGATGCACGTGCAGAGAGGTCTACTCCCTCAGGCCAGGGACCCATGAGGCCCCAGCAGGAGACAGCTGTGGGGCTCCCTGCAGCCCTGGGCTCCTTGGGCCGCTCTCACTCCTCCTGGCGTCCCCGTGGGCAGAGGCCTCTGCTTGGGACCAGTGTTCCTGTTCCTCACTGCCGACCCCAGGAGGTGCAAGATGACAGGGTGGCAAGGAGAGAAGACCACAGTGTGGCTGGGGGCGGGCGTGGGCATCGGGCCCTGGGCCCGGCACACGAGGGATCACAGTGTCGGTCGTGCACACCACACACACGCACGCGCACACGCACGCGCACACACGCACACACAGTCACAGAGTCGATCTGAGTCTCTTATTGCTGCGCAGGGGGCGGGGCGTCAGGGGCGGTCACTCAACGAAGACCGAGAACAGCACCATCACCACGATGCCCGTGCAGAGGAGAAGCACTTGCTGCAAGGAGCGCCTGTGGGGAGAGGCCAGCGGCTCAGGGGGGCACTGGCCGAGATGCGGGGCGGGGAGGCCTGCGAGTGGCAGTGCCAGCGGGCAGCTCACCATGGGTCATCTTCCTCCAAGAGGTCGGGCAGCACGTTCACCAGGGCGATGTAGAGGAAGCCGCCAGAGGTGAAGGGCAGGATCCAGGCCACAGTCTCCTCTGCAGCAGGAGAGGCCCTGACTGGCTGGGAGCCCAGGGGGGCCATGTGTACTACACTCCCTCCCACAGGGTGGGCCGGGGGCGGAACCTGGCCGGGCCACCAGGGTCAGGGCAGCTGTGCCCTTTGGCTGGGGCCCCTCTGCTGACCGCCACCACCCACCACGCCCGTACCTACTCCCTTGGGGGACTGCGTACAGATGGCGAAGCAGGCGCCCAGCAGGCCCCCCAAGGCCGTCGAGAGCTGCAGCTTGGCTGCGCTCCATCGGTCAAAGCCGGCCCGGAGCAGGATGGCAAAGTCGCCCACCTGAGGGGAGGTCCAGACGATCACTCTGGGCCCCAGTGGGACCAGATCCCCTGAGCATCTCAGGCATGGATGCGCACACCAAGCCCCCTGCACCCGCCCCGTAGCTGGGCCCACCCTGTGCCCCAGCCCGCATCCCCTCGGCTGGGCACCCCCGTCCCGAGGATGCTGGAACACAGCTGAAATGGCGGCTGCGGCCTAGTAGGCTGAGCAGCTGCAGGCCTCTGTGGTCCAGCTGCCCAAGCCCACCATTGCTGGGTGGTCCCTCCCCGAACCCCTGCCCCCAGCTCCGCACCCACACGGCCGGTCACGGGAACCCTCAGGCACGCACCTCATGGGGTATCTCGTGCAGGAGGATGGCCGCGGTGGTCAGCAGCCCGATCTGCAGGGAGGGGAGCGAGTCTGTGGGGTCTGTGCCGAGGGCTAGGGCACCCGCTTGTCCGCTCATTCTACAAACGTTTGCTCTGCTCTGCGTGCCCTGGCTGGGTACCATCTGGCTGCTAGGAATATCGCAGCGAATGAAACAGACAGGGAACCTGCCCCCAAGAAGCTAACAGCCTGGAGTGGAGAGGCAAGGACTGAGTAAACGGACAAAGAACCACGTGATTACACACCATGACGGGTGCCGTGGGGAAAGGATGGACCGGGCGCCGTGGGACATGATAGGCCTAACTGAAATGAGGGGTCAGCAAAGGCCTCTTTGAGAAAGTGCACTTTAAGCTGAAGCCTGAAGCCTGAGGAGCTAGCAGTTCAAAGAGTGGGAGAAGGAACATTCCAAGCAGAGGCAACGGTGGGTTGGAGGCTACCAGAGGGGAAAGAGGTTGGCCAGTTCAAGAGTAGGCAGACCCTGGGGCCAAAGCACAGAGGGAGGAGGTGGGGGGGAGAAGCATCTAGAAGCAGGCAGAGGCCAAGCACAGCAGCCCGGCAGAGGCCTGTGATCCCAACAGGGAGTGTTCGCAGCAAGAACAGACCAGTCAGTGGTGGAGACAGAAGGAGGCCGTGTCCAGGAGAGCAGCAGGGAGGCGCAGACGAGGGTGCTGTCATGGAGGGAGCAAGGAGATGCCTGGGGACCTATCTTGGAGGCGGAGCCCACCGGTTAACGCAGGCACCAGCCTTCCCACCGAACGGCCTGGGTCCCGTTGCCTTAGCCCCTCACCTTCTTGCTCACGAGGAAGCTGGCGGCCACAGCCAGCCCGTGGGTGAAGTTGTCTATGGTGTTGGCCAGCAGGTTGAGATAGCCACTGACCTGGGTGAGGGGAGAGAAAGCTGGGTTGAGCCGGGCAGGCAGCGCTGAGTTGGGCCAGCCACTCGGGGTGGGGCGGCTGCAGGAGGGGGCCCTGGGCGGGCCACTCACTTTGATGTTCCGGACCACGGCGCTCAGGCCGGGCCCTGCAGCTGGCTGGGCCAGATGGTGGCCTCCACTGAGCGCGGCCGCAGCTGCAGGGTCTTTGCTGGGGGCCTAGGGCCAGGAGAGGGAGGGAGACGTGACATTAGATGCCCCCCACTCGGCCAGGGTGGACAGAAAGGGAGCGAAAGTTGGAGAACAGATTAAAAAGGAACACGCCCTGTATCTGGCTGGACTCTGCTGCTCAATCGGCCGGGTGCCCCCAAACCCAGCAGACCCTCTGCCTCCCGCACTGCTCTCACTCTTAGTCTATGAGAAGAAGCCACGGCACGGGCTGATGCCCAGATCCTTCCAAACAAGCTGGCCCAGAATCCCAGAGCTCCCAGGAAAGGGCCAAGAGACCCTCTTTTCAGGGCTTGACTCAGAACTTGGGCCTCCAGGCCCTGGCACCACCACAGAGCAGAGGCTGACCTGTGTAGGCGCTGGGGTTTGGGGCTCACCTGGCTAGTCTCCTCCTTCTCCTTGCTGTCCAAGAACATCTTCTCCAGCGCCAGGAAGGTCAGGAAGCCAGCAATGACCCACAGTCCCAGTTGCTGTTGCTGCTGCAGGCTCTGCCCCTCACCACCTGCAGGGGGCAGCACTGACACACCAGGCCAAGCCAGGGCCGCAGAAGGGGGGCTACTCGGGATGGGACCTAGTCCGGGGCCGTGACAGGGGCAGGGCGCCAGGACTGGCTGGTGGGGCAGTTGGGCCCCAGGAGCTCCCACAGGGACCAGGGCACTGGGGCCAGAACAAGTTCCCTGCCAGACGTCCAGAACCCCCTCACAGTCATTCTGCAGAGCAGGCAGGGCCTAGGCCATCCCGGGGCATGGGCACCAGTTCCCACCTATCGCCTGCCACCCTCCTGCCCCCAGCCTGTGGCCTCACTCACCAGAGCTGGCACTGTACGTGTAGGCCCACGCCTCGGGCAGCAGGTGGAGAAACACATTGCCCAGGAGTCCCCCCAAGGCAAAGCTGAGCAGCTGCTTCAGGCGCCGGGCCCCAGCTACAAGGCAGAGACATGGGGCCTGGGAGCTGGGGCACCAGAGCCCCTGGCTTGACCTCTGCCCCCCCCCCAGCTTACTGGGCTACTCGTGTGGTCCCAACCAGACTGCAAGTCTCCGGAAGGCTGGACACGGGCTGCCGGCCTTCCTGGGTCCCCAACCCGTCCGTCCCAGCAAGGGCTGGTGCCCAGCAGGAATACACCACGACCTGCGGGCCGACTGTGGAGCCACTACTGCGTCAGGGTTGAGAGACTGGGCTTGGGAGCCTGACAGGCCCCAGCTGCCCAACCCGCCAGCTGGTAACCTTGGGCAGGTTACTTCTGGGACTCCATTGCATCATCTGTAAACTGGGGACAAGTGTATCTATCTGATGGAGATCGTGTGTGAATCAAGCCAGCGGTGCCGAACCTTTTTGGCAACAGGGACCGGTTTCGCGGAAAACAATTTTTCCACGGACGGGGGTGGTAACGCGAGCGACGGGGAAAACGGCAGATGAAGCTTCGCTCGCTCGCCCCCCAAGCGCTCACCTCCTGCTGTGCGGCCCGGGGGGGGGGGTTGGGGACCCCCGAATTAAACAACAATACATACAGCAAGTGCTTAGTAAGTGGGAATTTTTCTCTTCTCAGCCACTGTTACTCTCAGAAAAGTGGCAGAGATTTGAGGGCTTGTGCAGACGTGCAATATCCAGAGTTAGAAGGGCCCTAAGGAGGCCGTGTCGAAACCCTTGGTTTGATAGACAAACTGAGGCCCAGAAGGAAGAGGCAGCTTGGTGGTAGGGTGGGATCCCAGGGGGAAGCTGCTGCTTCCAGGCTGTGTGACCTTGGGCTCCTCCAAGAACTTCTCTGTGCCTGTGCTTCCCCATTTGTAAAATAGAGCTAATAATCCAAGTCCTCCCTAGGTTGACCTCTCAGGGATGCTCTGAGAGGGGCTGAACCGGTATACAGGCAAGACAGCAGAAGAGGGCCCTGTTCACAGCTGGGGCACCAGCCCTCAGCCCAGTGCCTGGCACAGTTGCGTTCATAACCATCAGCTGAATGAACAGTTCTTGGAGCCTGGCAGGCAGCACGAGCCCCCGGCGGACCCTCATTTCAAAGATTCCCGGGGCCTGGGCCAGACCTACCGTGTCATACTCTTGGGTGGGGGTGACAGGCACCTGCACTTTTAGCAGCTCCCCATCTGATCTTCTTTATCTTTCGTTACAGCACGTCACCTGTGGACACGTGCCCAGCCAAGGAGAAGCCTCTGCCAGGCCTGCACACACCTGCCAGCCCCCCTCTCCAGAGGCAGGCCAGCTACCAGCCTCTCGCGTGTTCTTGGGTGAGGCCGCCCCAGGGGCTCTGGGTCTGAGCGCCCTTCTGCACAGTGAGCAGGGACTGAAGGGAGAGGCAGCGCCACGCAGCCCGCTCGCGAACACGGAGCCCCGTCCCTGCACCGGGGCCGTCTCCTAAGTGCTTTGCCGACGTTAGTTCATTTAATCGTCACAGTAACCCCTGTGAGGTAGATACTATTATTATCCTTGTGTTTAAGGTTGGGAGCTTAAGGCAGAGAGAAGTGAGGGAACTTGCCCAATACCACCGAACTGGGAAGTGGCAGAGCCGAGATCCGAACCCAGGCAGCCCGGCATCCTATTTCCAGCCTTATTTCTTGCTTCACAGTGAACGTTTGCTGACTCTCATCTTTCAGGATAAACAGATGCGCAAACGAATGAACCAATGAGCACGGCGCACCCTGGCTCCACGGACCAAGGCGAGGAACTAATTGTGCCGTGTCCCCACCCTTCACCACCGACACACTGCCACTCGGGACGAGCGGCAGCTCGTCTCCCGCGCCATCGGCGGCCCCTTGGTGCCAGGGGAGGGTCACCCACCTTCTGAGCGCAGCGTGGTCCCCGTCTCCAAGGGAATGACAAGCAGCGGGAAGACCCCGCTGAGCCCCACCACGAGTGAGCCCAGGAGGGAGCAGACCCACGTGTCCAGCCTCTCTCCGCTCAGCAGGGCCCCCCAGGACTCGCTTTCCTTATTGTCCAGGCGACAGGCCGCTGCCACCCCCCGGCTCTGGAAGGCCTGCTGGGAACCCCCAGCCCCTCCCAGGAGCTCCAGGGCAAGAGCAGCGAGGAAGAGGAGCCTCTGTCCCGCCATGCCACAACCAGGGCAGGGACATCCAGGCATGCCACGTGCTGAAAAACACAAAGGCCACTTACGTGAGCTGCCACCCTTGGCCGCACACCTGCTTAGGAAACGTGGCATCTTAACCCTCCCCCCACTCCCAGTGGCCATGGCACCCGCCCTCCTGCTTGCCTCCCCCAGGGCCTCTGAGGATCCCAACGATGGGTGCACAGAGTAAAAGGGCTCTGCTCCGCCACACCCCACTCTCAAGGAGCACACATTTTTTCCTTGGGAGCCAGTTCCAGGCTGTGTGTCAGCCTGTCTGCCTCAGGCTAAACTTTCCTTAATGACAGGGTGAGGAGCTGGCTGGCTGGGTTCCCCTCAGGCACCGGTAGGCCTGGCCCAGCTCGGTGTCTGGCTGCCAGGGGAGCCTTGGCTGCCAGGATGCGCCCCGGCGAGGACACCCCCAGGGATGGCGGCCAGCACAGTCTAGCTTGATGGGGCAATGTTAGGAGGTGCAGGTGGGGAAACCAAGCAGCTGAGCTAGGTTAAGACCATCAGGGCTTCTTCCTAGGAAATGAGTCCACTGTCCCTGGAGCACGGAGACAGACAGGAGGTGGGAATGAAGAGAGAAGATTCTTCAGTTAGGAGCTGCCTCACAGATGTGCAGAGCACAGGCTTTGAAGACCGGCCCTTGACTTTGTGCTCTGCATTTACAGCTGCTTGACTGCGGACAAGTCCCCAAAGCCCTTCTCTGAGCCTCAGTCTCCTCGTCTGTAGCAGGGAGATAAGTATTGCCTCCCTCACACAGTGGTGAAAATGAGATGAGCTTGCTAATCAGGTGAGCGTGCCTGGCATGGAGGAGGCACAGAGAACCCTCCTTATGTTGCAGGAGCCCAGGAGCACCAGGCAGCAGCAGTACCCAGCAGGCGGATCACAGGACCTGGACGTGAGTCAACCAAGACGGAAGTTCAACCTGGAAACTCAGGCAAGAGGTTTAAATGTGGTCTACCCTCCCTCATGCTGGCTGTGACCTTGAGCCAGTGATGTCCTTGCCTCAGTTTCCTCATCTGCTGATGGAGGTGGGAGGGAGGGAAAGCAGCTGGCAAAGATGCTCGGGTCTGGAGGTCTAAGGACCTCCAGGCCTTAACGGGACCCTGATGAAACCCTCTGGGCTCCACTGGGGACCAAAGGCAGGACTGCGCCAGGCCGGACTTGGAGGCAGAGGCGGGTCAGGGGACGAGTTTGGGACAGGAGAGGGGGTACCGAGAGAGTCAGAGAGCAGAGGGAGAGCAGAAGGCAAGAGCGGGAGAGCCACGAGTGAGAGAGCCAGAGACGGATGCGGAGGCGGAGAGAGAGGGAGAGATGGGGAGCGACGCGTGGGGAGACGGGGAGAAGAGCCCAGGGAAGTTTAACTCCGGGGCTCCGGGCGAGAGGCCCAGGTCTGATCTGGACAAGCCGGGTCGGGGGCAAGGGGATCGGCAGAGTCCGTCTCGTCAGGGGCTCTGGCCCTGGGGGTGCGGCGGTCACTCACCGTGCGGCGGCGACGGCGGCGGAGGCGCTCCGGACGGCCCCGGCCATCCAGCTGCGGCACAGCGCCCCGCCCCGGGTCTGCCCCGCCCGGCCTGGCCGCCCGGCCCCCAGCCCGGAGCCGCCCCCAGCGTGCGGCCACGTCACACGGGACCTGCCCGGAACGCGACGCGCCGAGCGCCGCGGGGTCGTGGGGAGCGGCGGTGGGAGAGCGCTTCCGCCCCGAGGCCATGGGGGACCCGGGAGGCTGGCGCACTTCCGCTCGGGCGGGCCCGGGTCGGCGGGTTGGGTCGGGCGGAAGTGGGGGCCCCGTGGGCACCCAGCACAGTCCGGCTGCGCGGGGCGGATACGGCGGCCCCGCGGGGACCGCGAGCAGTTGGGTGGCTGCGCTTGCGGGTCAGCCCGCCGCTTCCTCTCTCGGGCGGCAGTCCCAGCCGCGGCCGCACGGGGGCGCGCTCTGCTGCCAGACTGCGCCGTCCCGGGACGGGGTCGGGGTAGGAGGATGGCTGCGGCGCTCCTTCTCTGAGTCAGCCCGGCCTGGCTCCTCCATGAGCAAGGGAAAGGGGAAGTGCCTGCCGCAGGGAGGGGCCTAACCCCGGGAACCTCAGAAGAGGGAATTTTATTCTTACTCATCGAATTATTTTTATGCTTTGGTTTTTCACTGGGAACCTCAGGCCTTTGTCTCCAGGGCTTGTAACCCTTTGGAGTCCAATGCACGGTGGCCTGACACTGCTGCTGGTAACCCCAAACCTGGGGGGGAGCAAAGGCTCTGTGCTTCCCTCACCTCAGACTGGGGCAGCAAACAATAGCATTATCATAACTGCAGTTTACTGAACGCCTACGACGTGCCATTGACACTGCGTGTATTGTCTCCCTGAATCCTCAGTCTATCCCATTGAGATGGATACTGTTAGCCCAGGGTCACACAATAGCACAGATGGCAGAAGCACGATTCAAACCCGCGTGTCCTTGAACCGAGAGCATGTGATAGCACCTCTCACGTACAGGGTCATGGGAATCTGCCTTGGTATTTACACTTTGCATTGTTCTCAGCCAGGACCATATAATACTCAGCAAGGGGCACTTGGGTACTCACTGGGGCAGAGATTGTGACAGGGTGGGAGTCTCCCAGCCTCTGACCCTCATCTGCCTCACGCGGTAATTCGTTTGTCCGTCCTGTGTCACTCTCCCTTACTGGGGGCTCTGAGGGCACAGCGCTCTCACAGTCTGCACCAGTTGCCCGATTCCACCTCACACTCCAACATCTCCCCTTCCTAGACCCCTAACTCCTACCAGGCGGGATCAGCTTTCCTCTGAAAGCCCCGTGTCTGCCTCACCCGCCAGGCCCATAGGTCTACAGAGACGCCCTCCTGTTCTGCTCCCTGAGTTCTGAAGTGGAAGCCCTGAGCTGGTTACTTTGCAAAGGGAGGAAGACACTCAGGGACGCTGCTCAGGGATCTCTACGATGCGGCCCCCCCCCCCATATAAGCAAATCACTCCATCATATGCAAAGCACTTCACAATATACAAATGATTTCACGATAACACGGTCAGCATTCCTGCCTCTAGGAGCTGAGGGCTGCTGGCCACCAGCAAGGGGATGGGCGAGACCCAGCTACAAACACCACTTGCTGTCTTACTGCCCTTTCCTCTCACCTGGCCTGGAACTTCCACCATCAGACTCCCTAATGTATTGGGGGGTGGGGATGGGACTCTAGAGGATGACCATGAGCCGGGAGGGCCAAGTAGAAAGACAGTGGGTGGACTAGTTAGTGTGTGGCCGTTAAAAACAGCGAATTAGGGGCTTCCCTGGTGGCGCAGTGGTTAAGAATCTGCCTGCCGATGCAGGGGACACGGGTTCGAGCCCTGGTCCGGGAAGATCCCACATGCTGCGGAGCAACTAAGCCTGTGCGCCACGACTACTGAGCCCACGTGCTGCAACTACTGAAGCCTGCGTGCTCTAGGGCCCTGCGTGCCACAGTTACTGAGCCCATGCGCCGCAATTACTGAAGCCTGCACACCTAGAGCCTGTGCTCTACAAGAGAAGCCACCGAAGTGAGAAGCCTGCGCACAGCAACGAAGAGTAGCCCCAGCTCACCGCAACTAGAGAAAGGCCGCGCACAGCAATGAAGACTCAACGCAGCCATAAATAAATAAATAAATAAATAAAAAGAAGAGTTCTGGAGGAAAAAACAAAGAAAACCAGTGAATTAGATCTGCCAGGGTCTTCCAAATATGGACGAGTGAGAAAAGAGAGATGCAGACATTTTTTTTTACTATAATCCACTAGTTTAAAATAATGACAAAAAGGAAACTTGTATAGGTACATGTGATTATAGGTATTAGCATATATAAGTCCATTTATAATTGTGAGTAAATAAAAAATATAGAAGATCTCACATCAGCATGGTAACATGGATTCCATGGTGGGGGGAGAAAAAAATATAAAAATATAAAAGGAAAATTTGTAAAAACATGTTAAAACATGTATATGATCATAATTTAAGCAATTATGTAAAAAAGATATGTAAAAGCTTTTATATATATCATATATAAATTAAATATATGATATATATTAATGTACTTAACTCCCTATGCCTCAGTCTCCTCATCTGTAAAATGGATTGCTATATCAAGTAGTTGTGTAAATTGAATGAACACAGAAAACACTTAGAACAATGCCGGGCACATGGGAAGTTCTACTTAAGGATTAGATGTTATTATCATTTACATGTGTGGACACATGTGCATAAAGCAAGTATTACAGTAATGAAAAGAACAGATAAAGACACAGGGTGGGGGCCACCCCTCTCCACTCCTTGCTGAGCGCAGATGAATGTTTTCCAACACATTTATCAACTGGTCTGAAGGCCTCGGGGTATTCCTGGGTCGTGGCACTGGGCAGACAAACCAGAGCCGGGCAGGGGGAGCCCGGACACTGCTTGGCTCTGCGTGGTTGGGAGTCATCTGGGATTGGAGGAGCTGCAGAGCAATTTCTCTGATCTGGCCTTTCTCAGCAACCAGGTCTCAGGCCCCCATTTCTAGAAGGTGGGACTGCTTCTGGGCCTACTGACCAGGCGACGGCTGTGAGACCAGCACAGCCTGGCGCTGGCGTTGCCGATGCCCTGACATCCCTCCCCCTCCTCTGGCGGTCAACGGCTAGAGGCTCTGGGATGGGCACATTACTTCCGCTTCCAGAGTATGGCCTTCGGTGAGAAAGCAGGCCTTCATCTTCTCAGGGCTTTCCATGGGGGTCTGCAGGTAGGCAGCAATCTCTTGTAGGAGGGCATCTGAGGCTCCGGGTGCCCAAGGTCACCCTGCGGAGGTGAGGCCGAGCCGAGCGCTCACCCAGGGCCCTGCTGCTTTTACTGTGGCCTCCAGCTCTGCCTCTCCGGACTGGACCCGCCCCTCTGGAACCCCCGACCCTAACCCTCCCTCAACTTGTTCTTCTCAGGGCAGCCTTAGCTCCCTCGTGAGTTCCTGGGGTGCTTTCTCCCCTGAATCTCCAGCCCTGGCCTGATGATGCCCCAGTGACTCGACAGCAGCCCCCTTCCCCCACCCTCAGCAACTCTTCCTCGGGCAGCCCAGCCTCACTACTTTCTGTCCGGCCTCTCTGCCTCTACAACCCCCTTTGTAACTCCCACCCCACCCCTGGCAGGCCTGGCCTGTTCTTCCCCTTCCACCGTCTCTGTCGATTGAAATCCCGCCCGTTTACAAGGCCGCTTCCTCTCTGAAGCCTTCTGGGTCCGTCCAGGCCCTCGGTGTCGGTGTCTTTGGAGCCCTGAGCCCTGTACCCTGAACACAATGGGACTTCTTCACCCTCCCAACCCCCGTTCCCGCTGTGGGCTTCTGGAAAGAAAGACAAGCTCTTGCCTATACCCTGAATAGAAGTCTGTCCAAATGAATTCAATGTCTCCCTTTCCCCTCTCCTGCCTCAGGAGCACAAAGTGGGCTGAAATTCCTGGGCAGTATGCACAGTAATCCGAGCGTCCGCAGGGCTCTCTTTTATTTAATTTACGTTTATTCATAGATTTGCTTCTTGTTACCCCTTCCCCATCCCATCTCACTGCTTCCTTCTTGGGAGAATCGGAATGTTAACAGTCCTTTTCTTCCCCTAATAAACATAACAGACAATATGCTGTCCAGTTTGGCCTTTCTTTTGAAATAAGGCAAAAAGCTCTTTTAAGGTTTTCTTTTACGTTATTCAGTGATGTTTACAATTGTTCCCGTATAGGTCCTGCATAACTCTTAATAAGTTTACTTTTAGGTATTTTACATTTTGTGGGTATTTAAAAGAACATATTTCCCATTACATGTTAAATGTTGTGCGCAGGAAGGCAAATTATTTTTATGTGTCCCTTTGATACCTGGTAAGCCAACTACATTTTCTTACTGGTTCTAATCATTTCTCAGTATTACTCTTGAGTCTTTTAGGTGGGTAATCATGTCAGCTCCTAATAACAAAAGTATGAAAAGGAAGGAACCGACATTGTTTTTTGTAGAGGTATGGTTTGGCTTGGTTTTGAACTTCATAGGCAGTATTTGTCTTCTGGGACTGGCTTTTTCGCTCAACGATACGGGTACTAAGATTCATTCATGATACGGGGTGACGCTGGTTCATTTGCTTGCACTACTGAACGGTGTGCCATGTGTGAATGAACCCTCTGTAATTTATTTACCCATTCTCTTGTCCATGGGCATTTGGGTTATTCTCTAGATTTTTGCTGTTCAGAACAGCGCAGCTTTGAACGTTCCCGTTTCTGTCTCTTGGAGCATATGCCCACGTTTCTCTTGATTTTAAGCCTAGAGGGGCATCTGCTGGGCCTCGGCTTTATAAGATAAGGCCAGATTGTTTTCCCCAGAGGTTGTAGGGAGTTGCGCTCTGACTAACAACGCACTGGAGATTCCGTGGCTCCACCTCTTCTCCAGCACTTGGTGCTGTCAGACTCGTTCATTTTTGCCCGTCAAATGGTATAAAATAGCATCTTATTGTGGTCTTCATTTGCATTTCCCTCATCACCAATGAGCTTGTGCATCCCTCACACGTTCATTGGACGAATGTGTTTTCTTCTTCTGTAAAAAAGGCTGTTCACGTCTTTCGTCTATCTTTCTGTTGGATTACTTGTTTTTTTTCCCATGGATTTCCACGAGTCCTTTTTGTGTTTTTGATGTTTATCCATTGCGGGTTGTACGTGGCAGACGTCAGACGTCTCACGTCTCCTCCAGTTTGCGGCTTGCATTTCACTTTCTCAAAGGTGTCTCCACGTCTCTCCTCCCTCCCACGCTTGGGCCTGGGACGCTAGTGTGCGTGTGGTGTGGATGGGGGCGTCGTGTCTCTCAGAACGCCGTGCAGACCAACCCCACCGCTCCTCCTGCTCCTTGGGGCTTTAAGGGACCCTAATCTCCCTCCCATATTTGGCTGAGGCGGCCTGGATGGGGAGCCCCTGTCTGGTCTGCTTGGGGTGGGCATGCTGCGGCAGGGAGGGCCTCACTGCGATGGTGCGCCCCCCGCCCCCCGCCCCAGGAGTTATTTATCACTTCCGGCTCCTCACCTGGGGGCCGGGCGCCTCTCTGCTCGGCTGGGCAGCAGCCCGCGGCAGCTCCGGCGCTCCCTGGGGGCGGGCGGCCTCGGGGGAGGGGCGCTCGGGCCGGCCTCTCCGGAGGCGGAGGCGGGGGCCAGGCCTGCGGCGGGGCCTGGGATGGGGGGCGGAAGCTGCCCGAGCAGATAAGGACCGAGGTCGGTCCTGCGGTGAGACTGTGCGGGACGCTGCCTCCGCCGAGCCCGCCCCCGCACCCTCTGGTCCCGGCTCCCCGGGCCACGGTCGGCCCAGCGGCCCCCTCCCTCCCTGCAACCCGGGGCTCGGCATCCTGGGCGTTGATCCCAGAGAGCAGTGAGGGATGGTGCTCCGGCCTGCTCGTTCCGTTCCAAACCTCAGTCATTGCAGCTGGAACATGGGGGTAGGAGTCTCCAGTTCCCCCCCAGGGCCGTTAGGGATGGAACAGGTGCAGGCTGGTGAAATCCCTCTGTAGATCTGGGCCTTTTGTAAAGGATGGGTACCCCGAGTGCCTCGCATTGCCCCTGCGGTACCCGCTGACTCTCCAGGCTTCATCCCCTGTATAGATGGGAAATTGGGGGACTTGCCTTAAGTCACAGAGCCAGCCAGCAGGAAGCAAGTGGGGAGGGGAATGGGACTCTACAATCTGGGGGCCCTCTTTAAGAAAAAGATTACAAAATCACAAATACAAATTTGCTGAGGCCTCTCCCAGGGCCTTGGAAGAGGCCCAAGTAAGTGAGAAGCGCAAGTCCAACTTCTTGGTTTCCTGGCCTCACCCTGCAGGCCCCCTGGAAGGGCTTACACCCCTCCTCCAGGAGAGGGTCAGACACCACCATAGTTGCAGGGTAGGCTCAAGATAGTACAGCGGGGGCCTGGAGGAGTCCGTGCTGCAGCTGGGCCCACCCCCTTGCATATGCCTAGGCAGCCCTCTGCCAGCCCAACCCAAGATCAAGAGCGGTCAGGCATTTGGGGACTGCACCACGGCTGGGTGGGGCCAAGCCCTTGAGTCCCAGCCAGGCAAGGTTTACTTGCCACTCAGGGCCTCTGACCCTGTGGGCTGGCAGTGGTAGGGAAAATTCCTAGGAAAAAAGGAAAGGGGAACCTGCCTGAGGCAGTGTAAGTGCATCTGACTTGGAGTCACAGGGGACTGAGGTTTAAGCCACTGCAAGGCCATGTGACCTTGGGAAGACTCCTTCATTTCGGTTTCTTCATCTGTAAAATGGGAGTAATAATAGTACCTACTTGTCAGAGCTGTAATGAGGCTTCAATGAGGCCATGCATGACAAAGCTTGGCTTTTAGAAGCAAGTTTCCCTTCTGTGACATCTCCAGGTCAGGAGAGGCATCTCTCTCTCCATATTAGGATTCAGTCACTTACCCAGGGGGTGGTCTCTTGGTTGCAAAGTTGAGATTGAAACCCATGAATGTCTGGCAGCAGTGCCCTGGTTCTAACCACCGGGGAACACTGCCCCCTTGGGCCTGTCTCCCCCGGGAGTTAAGTGCCACTGCTAGGTGTGCATGCGCAGGGCAGGGAGCCAAGGGGAGCGTTTGATTCAGGAGGTCGCTCACCTTTCTGGATTTTATCATCTCTTTGCTCTCGTGGGCACGTGAGGTTGGAATTTTTCTAACTCTGGCATTCTACAACTGGGACCAGGAGAAGCAGGAGACCCTGGTGATGGAGACAGGGCAGAGGAGCTGGGAATAGGCCATGACCATGAGCCTGGGCAGCAGCGGCATCCCAAAGGAGTCAGAGTCTTCTTCCAAACAAAGAGGCACTGCTTTGCCTCACGGTTTGCCTAGGATTTCTCCCGGGTTGGTGGACAAGAGAACTGAGTTCTCAGCTCAGAGCTGCCCCTCTCTAGCCAGCTGACCCCACACCAGTCACTCCTGCCCCTCTGAGCCTCAGTTTCCTCGTCTGTGAAATGGGGATAAGAATACCTGCAGCTGTGAGGATTACAATACGTTGTGTACGTAGAGTGCCTGGTAAATGTTGCTAGTTGTTAAAACAGGCGCTCTGAGGATGGAAGAGGGTGTCTTGGGAGGGCAGGAGATGTGCAAGCGGAAGTGGGGAGTCCTGCCAGGGCAGGAGTTTGGGCTTCTAAGCTCTCCGTCTCACAGATGGAGTGCCTTGGGGTAGGGCTGGGAACCCCAGCTCCGGTACTCTCCCAGAGCAGGACAGGTCAGAGTGAGGTCAGGGGCCCTGGGGGTGCAGAGAAGAGCAGGGAGCAAAGGTTCTCAAGCAGGTGAAAGGGAAAGGAGGGAGGAAGTGGGGGCTTCTGGGAAGAGACGGGAGTGGCGGTCGCCGTGTGATGCCGGCCACACAATCACCCCGAGGCCCCATTCCGTGACCTCCTTTGTCCCTCACTGCAGACTTTCAAGTTAGGCATTTCCCACGTGGGGAAACCGGGGCGCAGAAAGGTGAGATCACTTGCCCAGGGTCACACACTGCAGCCTCCCCAGTCTGTGTGGCTCTGCAGCCTGGACTCCAACAGTCACAGCCACTTTCTTATCTCATCTGCCTGACAAGGTTGTGAGTGAAGCAGCGCGATCTCAGAGGCTCAGAGGGGTCCCAGACCCTGCCGCTGTCTCCCAGGAGCTCTAGGCTGGCAGCTGTCCAGGAGACATCACCAGGAGACCCGGGACAGGGGCCCAGGGGGACATGCTCACGGTGAGAGCAGAGACCCCTGGAGTAAGGGAGTGAGCACGCCATCTCAGGAGGGTTCAAGTAGAGGCATCCTGTGTCTCCCCAGCAGCTGGGAATCTGGAGGCATGACTCATCATGGGGCCAAAGCTAGCCAAAATGTTTCTGAAATTCCTTCTTTTTATCTTAAAAATTCATACAGATTTGTACCCTTTTAAATATGCGGGCTTCCCCCTCCCCTTTTTTATAAATAAGTTTCCACTCTCGGTCTCTATCTGAGTGGACACTCCAGGAAGACGTGGTGCCTCCACTGGCTGTGTGCGTCTGCCGCCTGCACCGTGGACCCCATGCCCTGGGCCTCTGGTCTGGTTTGCGAAAGTGCAGGGACAGAGTTGAGGTCGAGGCCCCGCCTGTTTTTGGTATGGGGCTCTCGCCACCTCTGGCCCACGCTCCTGCCTCTTGCTTTGGCTCTCCCATCTCCTCTCACAGAGGTCTGTCCATCCCAGTCCAACTCTCCCACTGGGAGTTCTCAGAATGTCTCACCCCCCTCTTCACACCCTGAGGGTCCTTGTCCGGAGGGACACTACCCGTCTTCAGCCCTCTCTGCTGGCCAGTCTGACCCTTGACCTCCCCAGAGGAGCGTGGGGGATTTCCATGCCCATTTGAAAGAAACGGAGACGCAGAGCTGAGAGATGCTGGACCTCCAGGATGCAGAATGAGAAGGGCTGTTGGGTGCCCAGGGGGATCTCTGGGCAGGTGGGGTGCCTCAGCCTGGAGCGAGGGCACCGGATCTGGGCCCCGGCCAGGGATGCAGGAGGGAGGAGGGAAGGCCATGGGCTGCCGGGGGCTGCTGCCTGGCAGGCCCCTGTGCCCAGGGTAGGGAAGTTTCTTATTTCTCCTGCTCCGACTTCCCCCTTTGATTTATTATAGCCATGAAATGCTCTACTCTCTTCTCTTTTCCTTGCTGTCCCCGGGGCTGGAGGAGCACAGGCCTCCCAGGCACGGGGCCTTGCCCTTGCTGGACTCCCACCTCCTTCCAAAGGTTGAACCTGGGGGGCCCAGAAGTGAGAGGTGAGTCAGGGCAGGCAGGGCGGGACGAGGAGGGGCCCCGACCCCCCAAAGGCTAGCCTGGGCAGGACCACAGGGGCCAGCACAGTCCCGGCTGGGAAGGGCTGGGGCCGGGCAGAGGCCGTGGCAGGTGTGGACTTTGACAGCAGACAGCTCCCTGGGGATGTGGAGGTGGCAGGCTCTGGGCCAGTGGCCTCTCAAGTCCTGGCAGGTCTGAGGGCTGCGCACAGAGTCCTCGAATGCTACCCACCAGGTCAGAGAAATGGCTTCTCTGCAACCCCTGACGCCATCTTCGGACTTAACGGTGGCTAGAGCAGGCCTGGCCCAGGTGCGTCTGGGGATGGGGCTGAGGACCCAGAGGAAGGCGTGAGGCCCCCGTGCCCAGACCTGCGGCTCCTCAAGGCCACCGCTGGACCTCACCCTGTGGCCTAGTCCAGGCAGGTGAGGGCTGGAGTCTGTCCGGCCCCTTGGCGGACCTGGCGGCCAGAGCGTTCCTGGCCGCTGCTGTGCAGCGCCTGTGGTAACGGGGCTGTTGGCGTTTTGCAATGGCCGGGGGTGGGGAGGCTGCACACACATGCTTCCTGTGGTGACTGGGCGCTTCCTGTTTTCTCAGGCGCCGGACTTGCTACTGCCGATGTGGAAACAGGGGCAGCTGCAGCCCGGGTGGCTCCAGGTCGGGCGCCCCGACCCTGCCCAGAGGGGCCTAAGTGGGCCCATCACCCCAGGCCCCGACCCAGGGCAGTGGACGGCCCGAGCTCCCCCACTGCAGGCCCCCATCCTTCCTGTCCCCAACAGCTTCCGCCAAGAGGAAGGGGCCAGGCAGGGCTATCACTCGAGGCTGAGCAGGTGGTCCAGGAGGTCAGAGGTCCAAGGGTGGGAGCTGTCCTTTGCTCACCGAATGCCTTTGGCCATCCCTGACCTGATCCAGGCCTTGATTTCCTCTTTTGTGTGGCGAGCATGGCACCCATCATCTAAAATCCCTCACCCACTTCTGCCCCAGTTCTGACCTCCCTTGATTTTTCCATCCCGACAGCCTCCGCTTTGGGGACAGGGTGAGCGCTGAGGCTGGGCTTGGCATAGGTCTTGACAGAGGAGGGCTCGGAGAGACTGGGGAGAGGGAAGGGCGCGCCAGGTGGGCGAACCAGACTTAGAAGGAGGCGTGGAGGTGGGAAGGCCGGGACCGGTTTTGGGAGAGAGGGTGTTGATGGGACACACGGAGAGTGGAAGGCAACAAGCTTGATCTGGAAGGATTCAAAGCAGGAGAGAAATTTTAGGGACCTCTTGAGACCTGCAAACGTTAGGAAAGTGTCTGATACCCCCTCACATTCTTCCTCAGAAGAAAGGCAATGGGGGTTGGGGGCAGGGCCAGCCCTTCCCATCCATTCACCAAGGAGATGGGTGCCCATGTGTTGTGATGCAAGGGCCTCAGGAGGGATCCGAACCTTTCTCCGGGTGTCAGGTGCCTGGAGTTCCACCATCAGGGCCAGGCCTTAGGATTTGGCATTGCCCTGTTCCCAAACATGTTTTGTTTTGTTTTGTTTTTAAGCTGCTATTGCAAGAAGGGGAGGGGAGATGACTTGGCTTCTTGTTGAGTTTGCTGACAGCATCTGACCTCTGGAAGAAGGGTTTCTTTGCAGGAAGGCCAAGGCCTGAGCCCCCCGGGAACTGACCAGTCCACGGACTGAGTTCAGCCACACGCTTGGCCCAGGAGGTTCTGAGGTGCCCACTTCACAAGTGGCTCCTCCTCAATCTCTAGGCCAGCCCATCATGGGCAGCCGAGGACTGGTTCCAGCCAAAGAGGCCTTGAGGATCCCAAGACCCTGAGGCCCAGCCTGAGGGGCCGTCAGGCCAGCCTGGCCCCCACCGTCCTGTCCCCTGCCTCGGTGCCTTGGGTCAGCCTAAGTGCTGAGTTGGCGGCTCAGCAGCTGCTTTTGCCCACGGAGGCCCAGTTATAAATAAGCCCAATGTGGCCAAGTCATCAAGTTCTGTCCCAGCTGCATTACCTCAGTGACCACAGGTTGGGGCTGCCTAGAACCAGGCCCACCAGAACCTGCCTGCCCAGGCCAAAGGCTGGGCCAGCCCCGATGCCTGCAGGGGTCCCCAAATCCAGGCTTGGGGTGTCTGCAGCTACTCGGACCTGGACCGCCCTGGACACAGGCCACAGAAAGGGCAGGGCCCATCCCGCCTGCCTGGAGCCAGCCGCTATTTACAAACCGAAACCGGGAGAAGTGAAGCTGCTGCGGCCAAAGTGGCTCCAGGCCCCCAGCCCCCAGTCCCGCTCCATCCCCGGCGGGCCCATCCCCCCTCCCCATGGCTTCCTCTTTCCTTCCCCACACAGCTCCCCGACCTCCCACTGCCCGGCCAGGCCTCTCTGGACAACCTGCCAGCACTTCATGGTGACCCCCGGCCCCATGGCCACCTGCCTGGGGGGGATCCCCTTCTACTCCTCGCCCCCAAGACCCCATCAGTCTGGGCTCCTTGGAGCGGCCTCCTCCCACCCGGGCCCAGCCCACCATGGCCTGCCCAAAGCACATTCCCTCAGTTCTCAGTTCCCCTTCGTGGCTGGAAAAGCTCCAGCACCAATGGCCACCGTGACCCTGCCCGGCCCTGCCTGAGGGTAGCTTCTCCAGGGGACCTTGACCTTCAAGGAGGGCACCAAGTAATCCGGGGTGCCGTGGTGGAACTTGGGGCACCTGGGGCCTTCAGGGGGCATGTTTCTGGGCAGGAGGCCCCAGCCATCACTCTGAGTTCGGTTTCTGCCCACTCATCCGGCCGGCGTGGGTCACAGGCCCTTGTGCAGGTACAATCGAGCTGGGACGGACGCACACTGGGCCCGAGACTGCGGCACATGCTGCTCGGGGGGCGGCAGGCAGGATGGCGCCGTAGCAGGGGCCTGTTCCGGGGAGAGACAACAGACAACAAAAGTAATACTTCTAATAGCAGACAAACTCCCTCGCGATGGTGCAGAGGAAGTCAGTTCTTGCTGTCCCCCGAACAAGCCTGTGCCATTATCTCCATCATAACTGGACGTGGGCTCACAGGGGAAGTCACGTGTCCCAGGCTACACAGCGAGAGAGTGTCTGGACTGAGATTCAAGATTCCCTGACATCCAGTCCCCTTCTGTCTCCCTCTGACCGTCCCTGGCTCCATCTCGTCCCTCCGTCTCCTGCCCGGGACGACGGGAGTGTCCCAGCACTGTGACGAGGCAGGAGCGGGGCTGGCCCGGAGCTAGAGGGGGAAGCAGGCCTCGGGCAGCAGAGTTACCAGATGCAGTTCGTCCCTGCCCGGTGCCGCCCTGCCCGCCCCATTCCTTGCCTCCCGCCAAGTCCCAGCTGAGGCAGAGCCCTAGCCCCGCTCAGCCACAGTCAGCCGGCTGCCTTTCCCCTAGCTTCTCTGAGCCTCAGAATCCCCTTCTGTGAACTGTCATTGCACAAACACAGAGCACCTACCCCGTGCCGGCCCTAGGCCGGGTGCAAGCAATCTCTAGAACTGGGGCACGGCCCCTGTTCGCAGTCTTGTGGAGAGGGCAGGTGAGTTACAAGACCTCGAGTACTCCGAGAGGGAAACTGCGGCTGTGGGACACCGAGAACAAACGATGAGTGCTTCCCGGGGTGAGGAGGGTGCCGTTGGGGTGGGATCGGAAAGAGTTCCCCGACAAGAGCCTGGAGACTGGCTCTCCGTGCTGAGTCACACCCCTGGGCCTTGCCTCTAGTAGTTGCCACGGTCCGAGTCAAGTGCCCTCCCTTCCTCTGGGCCCGGTAAACTCCTATCCGTCTGTCAGGACCCATGGACACACCGCAGCGCGACCAGGCCTGGCCTGATGGCTCCCCACCTCCCTCTTCACACCCAGCGCCTGAGCACACCCGGAGGTCAGGCCTCCTTGGTCACTATGCCCTCACCAGCCCCACCCAGGCAGGCATCTGCTCCTGGGCTCAGGCCCCTACCGTCCCCTGCTCCGAAAAGCACCGTTTCCCTTTTCTGGGTGACCGCACGCCATACACAGGGAATTTCCATCTCAGCCTGTGGAGCCTCTGATTCACTCGGGCTCCTTATATTATACATTTAACTCCTTCCGGGTCCCTGCCTCCTACTCCTGCACCCTGGGCTGCCCCTCACATCCACCCGGGACCCCTAGGCAGCTTCAAACTAATCTTGCGCTCCACGACCTGGAAATCAAGTCAGCCCCTCACTCACTGGCCCCCTCAGGGCCCTCCCACTCCCCCCCTATGCACAGAGACCCCTGCTCCGGGCACACACACTGGGGCAGCTTTGGGCTGAGAGCACAAGCTTTGGAGGAAGATAAGCCTGCTCCAACCCTGATTTGGGCCCTTTCTCCTTTGTGACCTGGAGCAGTTTAAGTGTATGCTCTGAGCCCCGTTTCTCATCTATAAAATGATGTCCACAGCTTTGTTGTAAAGATCCAGCGTCCTATCCCATCGCTTTGTTGTAAAGATCCAGTGTGCTGGGCCCATGAGGGGAGCTCAATAATGATTACTTTTCCTTCTTTGCAAAGGCCCCCTCATCCTATCCCAGGATCCCTACTCCAGACCTGGGCCCCCTTTCTCTGGCTGGCTTTCCCCTCCTGAGACCTGGTTGGTTGCTCAGGCAGGGAGAAGGAGAGAAGTGTGGGCAGAGCAGACGAGGGCGAGATGCTGCTGTCTCAAGGCTCTCCTCCGCCAGCTTCTCGACTCCTCACATTTCTCAGTTTTTCCAAGGAGGCTCTGGAGAGGCCAGGGGGCAGGAGCTGCAGGGAGCTGAGGCCTCCAGAGATCCTGAGCTCGCGGGGACGGGGTCGAGCCCTCCTCCTCCCGAGGGATGCTGGGTATGCACGTCACACACGAACATCTCACACGTGGGCTCCTCTGATTCTCACGGCCCGGTGAGGTGCATCCTGTTATTGCCCCCATTTTACAGATGAGGACACCGAGGCTCTGAGAAGTGACTTGCCCTCAGCCACGCGGCAAGACAAGGGCAGGGATAGGATCCGAATCAGGGTCTCTAGAGCCATACTCCTAAACTCCACAAGGCTCAGTAAGCATTTGTGGAGGCCAGTGAGGGAAACGTGGACTAACTGAAACCCTACTGTATACAAAGGGAAGGCTCACACAGACCGTCTCTTTCTGCCCTCTGTACAATCCTGCGGGCTGGGTCTTGCTGGCCCCTCTACAGAATTGAGGCGTCTGAGCTTCGGGGAGGGGAAGGAGCTTGCCCAGAGGCCACACGGCCAATCGTAAGGAAGGATCCAGGGGTACCTAGATAGAAGAGGACGGAGTCAGGGACTTCACAGAAGAGGGGGCCTGCAGGGGGAGAGTGGCTCCTGTCCTCAGTGAGCGAGCCGGGAGTGGGGGGGGGTGATGCCCGTGGTAAGCAGGAGGAAGTCACTGTGGGTGGCGGTGGGTTTGAGGTGCCGGAGGCTGAGTGATGTGGCCAGGAGGTGAGCTCCCCGTCTGCAGGTCTGGTCAGCAGGAGACGAGGGTCTGGGTGGGGGGGGGGGGGAGGCCGTGGGATTCAGGGCGCGCAGGAGGTCAGGCCGCTCTGGAAATCTGTGCCTACTGGCCTCTGGGGCTGGGGAGCAGGGGGCAGGAGCGCAAGGAGGCACTCAGCAAGGCTGGGGAGAGATGGAGGTGAACCGGAAGGGAGAATCTGTGGGGACAGCCTGGAGGGGGCGAGCCCTCAGAAGATGGAGGGAGGTCTCAGGGTGTGGGAGCGGGTGGGACTGTGACCAAAGGCCGTGGGAGATTGAGAAAGAGGTTCTGGGAATGTTGAGTAGTGTCTTCTGGCTGGTGGTGGGGGTGGGGCTGGTCCGCTTGGGGTGGCGGAGGGTGGAAATGCTGGCCGGACTCCTGGGTGTTAGGTAGGGAAACACCCACGGGAGGAACTCGAGATAGAGGCAGCAGCGGAAGCCCATGTCCCAGGGCCACTCAGAGTGGCAGTCACCTCCCACCCCCTGGCCAGCTGTGTGTGTCCTCGGGCAGCCCCCCTCACCAGCTGAGCCACGTGACCCTTGCCATTCAAATGGCACTGAGAGTAAATTCGCAGGGTCGTGGGGGGTGGGGCAAGTTAATGCCGGTTGACTGCAGCACCTCGGCCGATGCCGGGCCTTTCGCCTTGCCTTGTCCTGGCTCGGGGCACTTGCTGAGAGCCTGCGGTGGATGCCACCCGGAGCCTCCAGCAGACCTGGTTTAAGCCTCGCCTGTCCCTCCATTGGCTGAATCATGGGCCCCTTCGGATCCTCGGTGTCTTCAGCTGTACCAAAGGGATGATAATGACCCCCCCCTCCAGATCTGAATAAGAAAATGGACTTGGCAGTGGTGCTCCCGTTCTACCGGGACCAAAACCAAATTCCACACAACACACAACGTCCCCCAGCGCCCTGCCTGACCAGACCCTCACCTCCCTCACCTCCTACCACTGGCTCTTTTCGCACTGGCCCCTTGCTGGCCCCCCCTGCCTGGAGCTCTTCTCCCAGGTGCCTGATTGGCTGGCTCCTTCACTTGTTCCCGGGCTTTGTTCAGGTGTCCCATTCTCCCTGAGGCCTGCCCTTCCCACCCTCTTCACTTTGCACACGGCCCCCGCCTTCCACTCTTTCGGATAGCGTTTGCTACCTTCTCACCTACTCTGCATATCCCCTGCCTTCCCTGCTCCAGAACAAGCCCCAGGAGGACAGGGATTTTTTTGCCTGTTTTGTCACCTGGCCCGTAGAGGCCCTGAGCAAATACTTGTTGGATGTCCTAATGCACTAAAGAGCCAGCCCAGCACTCTGACCAGAGCTCGAGGAGCTCGGAGGGGCCCAAGGAGCCTCTCCCAGTGTCTCAACTGTGAGAGGAAGTTGCAAGACGGCCATTTCTGTACACGGGCTCAGCTCTTTTTGGTCAACTTGCCCAGCTCCTGCTCTGAGGCCTGAGTTTTCCCACACGCCCCGTCAAGCCCCATGGGGGCCGGTGGCTGGGAAGTGGGGGTGAGGGGAGTGCTTGCTGTTCCCTCCTTTTAGAGCTCTTTGGGCTGAGGTTGAGGGGTCCGGGTGATGAGGGGTCACGTCCCCCAGGTGGACACAACTTCGAGGACACAGTGCCCATGCTTCCTGTTGCCCGTCTACCCTGTGACTGCAATAGCACCCAGCCTACCCCATCAGCCACCCAGCCCAGTAGGCACAAAGGACACCTGGTGCTCCACCACCCAGGCCTGCCTGACCTCCCTGTCACTCTGTATGGTCACCCACTCGTCCAGTGGGGTGGGGAACAGCACTGTCATGTGCTGCTGGTAGGAGGGTAAGTTGGTACAACTTTTATCCAGGGCAACGTGACAATATCTCTATATTTATCTACCTATCTACTTAAAAGTTTCAAATGCCGTACAGTTCTTCCCTGGTGGCGCAGTGGTTAAGAATCCGCCTGCCAATGCGAGGGACACGGGTTCGAGCCCTGGTCCGGGAAGATCCTTCATGCTGCGGAGCAACTAAGCCCGTGTGCCACAAGTACTGAGCCTGCGAGCCACAACTACTGAAGCCCGTGCGCCTAGAGCCCGTGCGCCTAGAGCCCGTGCTCAGCAACAAGAGAAGCCACAGCAATGAGAAACCCGCACACCGGAACGAAGAGTAGCCCTCGCTCACCGAAACTAGAGAAAGCCTGAGTGCAGCAATGAAGACCCAATGCAGCCAAAAATAAATAAATAAAAATTTAAAAATGCAGTACACAGGGGCTTCCCTGGTGGTGCAGTGGTTGGGAATCTGCCTGCTAATGCAGGGAACACGGGTTCAAGCCCTGGTCTGGGAGGATCCCACATGCCGTGGAGCAACTGGGCCCGTGAGCCACAACTACTGAGCCTGTGCGTCTGGAGCCTGTGCTCCGCAACAAGAGAGGCTGCGACAGTGAGAGGCCCACGCACTGCGATGAAGAGTGGCCCCCGCTCACCGCAACTAGAGAAAGCCCGTGCACAGAAGCGAAGACCCAACACAGCAAAAAAATTAATTAATAAATAATTTTTTAAAAATGCAGTACACAAAACTAATAGTATTATATGCCAGTTATACCTCAATTTTTAAAAATATGTCTCCTTTGGCATCAAAAGTGGTGAGTCAAAAATTTCTGTGAGGGCTTCCCTGGTGGCGCAGTGGCTGAGAGTCCGCCTGCCGATGCAGGGGACGCGGGTTCGTGCCCCGGTCCGGGAGGATCCCACATGCCGCGGAGCGGCTGGGCCCGTGAGCCATGGCCGCTGAGCCTGCGCGTCCGGAGCCTGTGCTCCGCAACGGCAGAGGCCACAACGGTGAGAGGCCCGCATACCGGAAAAAAAAAAAAAAAAATTTCTGTGACCCAACTCAGCCAAATTTATATTTTTAAAAATTCTGTGTATACTTCAAAAAAAATAAAAATAAATATTTTTAAATTAAAAAAGTTTCCTGCACCTACATTAGAGCATCTAAATAATTATCTGGTCTCTTTACCAATGAGTTAAGATAGAAAGCTATGCCATTTTCTTTTTTTTTTTTCCTCTGTGTATTTGTTGTTGTGCATTTTTTGAATTTTTTTTATTTATTATACAGCAGGTTCTTATTAGTTATCTATTTTATACATATTAGTGTATATATGTCAATCCCAATCTCCCAATTCATCCGCCATTTTCCATATTACTTATAATTGAAGGACTTTTTATTTCTATTTTAGGTAACTTCTGATCCTATTTATTAGTGTCTACAGGGAGGTGCACAAGGGTTTTTGACTCAGCCTGCATTTGGTTGTGGTGATCTTCTTTTCACTATCACTCTCTTAATAGTCAAAATTAGACTTGGAAAATTAAATATAGAGAAAGAATTTATAGCGTTTTACTTTATTTCCCTTTGAACATTTACTTCTGCAGAAGTAGGACTTTCTCCTATGTAGTTTTCATTTAAGGCAGAAAAATATGTTTTGCTCTTTACTGTTGAAGGATGGTTTTTAGAAGCAAGCAAACATGAAAGCATGAGAACCGCCACCTGGAGCTAGCACTACAGTCCATCCAGCCCAGCAAATGACCTTTAACTCAAATCTTCCCCCAATTATTCCAGTGGACACTCCCCTCTCGTGTCCCTGGAAAAAAAAAAAAACACACAAAACCACTGCTCTTTGACCAAGTATTTCAACTTTGGGGAATTTATCCTAGACATACACTTGCATATGTGTAAGTTAACACATTTTATCTATTGCAGTATTATTTGTAATAGCAAGACTGGAAACAACCTGAATGTCCATCAGTAAGAGACTGGTTAAGTAACTTTTTAAACAATGGAATACTATACAGCAATGAAAACAGACCGCGGCTACATGCAACAACGTAGTGGGAAAGAAGGAGTGGGATACAAAAGAATATTTACACTATGATTCTCTTTATATAAAGATTAAAATCTGTTAAGGTAAAAACTAAACTATATTGTTAGAGGTGTTTACATAAGTTGGAAAACTATAAAGAAAATGAGGACGAAATTACTGAAAAAGTTAAGATAGTGTTACTTCTAGAGAGAGGGAAGGCATTTGGGGGATGCTTCTGTAGTGCTGGCAACGTTTTATTTTTTGACCTGGATGGTGGTTACATAAGTGTTCACTTTATAATTATTTTTAAAATTGTACAGAAGTGGTTTGTGCAGTCTTTTGTATAAATGAGGTCTCCCATGATGTTAAACTATCACAGTCCGTCCAAACAGTGGAATACTATAGAGTCACTAAAAAGAACGAGACAGCTCTATATGCATGGACATGGGATGGATTTAGGGGGGGAAAACCACCAAAGTGAAGTGCAATGTGTTTAGTATGCTACTTTCTGGGTGAAATTTTAAAAAGACTATATCTGCCCCTATGCCTTTGTCTGCTTAGACTATCTCTAGCAAAATAGCCAAGAATCAGGTAACAGGGAACTGGACAGTTGTTTCCCTTTTTGCACCTTTTGGATTTCATACCATATGCATATATTACCTATTCAAAAAATAAAGTAATTTAAAAAACTGTTTCACTTCTCATTCCCTGGAGCACCTAAGATTTTGGGTCTGAAACCAATTTCTTGCCCACAAGAAATGCGAACCACAAGCCAACGTGATGCTCCTGGGGGCCTCCAGCAAGTTGGGGACCCTCTCTGGTCCCGTTGCCTCTGCTGCAGAAAGAGACCAGGCCTGTGCTCCTCTGAGGTCCTGTCTCTACCCAGTCCCTGCTGTCCTGTCTCCTCTCTCCCTCCCTTGTCCTCCCCTCCCACCACCCCCACCCCGTTCTCTCTTTCATTGCCTCATTTCTCTCTACTCCCTGCTTTGACTCTTCCTCCTTTTATTTTCCTTTCTCTTCCTCTCCAGTTCTGGCTGCCTTTCCCCTCTCTGCCCTTCCTTGCTCGCCCCATATTTGGCTTCTCTTCCTCTGCCTCTTTCCCCTGCCCTCGGATCCAGCTCTTCCTAGAGCCCCAGAAGGCAGGTTCATGCCCCAGCAATCCACTCACAGGTTGTGTGACCCTGGGCGAGTCACTCACCTCTTGGGCCTCAGTGTAACAGATGGTTGTCCTGGTTACGTGAGATCACAAGGCTGGAGGCACTCAGCACAGTGCTGGGCACTCAGAAAATAATTTCCCCCCCGTTTTAAAAAATTTTTTAGTTTTTAAAATGTTTTATTTTTGGCTGCGTTGGGTCTTCGTTGCAGCGCGCGCGATTTCTCTAGTTGTGGTGAGCGGGGGCTACTCTTCATTGCGGTGCACAGGCTTCTCAGTGCAGTGCAGAGCATGGGCTCTAGGCGTGCGGGCTTCTGGAGTTGTGGCACGCAGGCTCAGTAGTTGTGGTGCACAGGGCTAGCTGATCTACAGCATGTGGGATCTTCCCGGACCAGGGCTCGAACCCATGTCCCCTGCACTGGCAGGCGGATTCTTAACCACTGCGCCACCAGGGAAGTCCCTGTCCCCCCCTTTTTAAGGAGCTGTTAGCCCAGGGGTTGTGGATTATCAGACCTTCTCTGCTCTGCTCAGAATTGCTTAGAATCTGGGTCCTACTATTCCAAAGGCTTAGGATAACATCAGGTCCCTAGGAATTCGAATCTCGGGAAGAGGCCTCTGGTGCACTTTGGGAGGAAGGATGGGGAGGACTTGCTCTGTGAATGGACACAGGATTCTGGAGCTGCACGGAAAGTGGGAGTCAGTTCTGCCCATTTCCATAGATTTGGGGTCCTGGGCCTTTTATGGGTTTCCTTACCCAGGCCCCTTGGGCTTGGCCAGACTTGGGACAATGGAATCTATTTCTTCTCTTGAGGCCCCTTGAGACTTAGGGCTCAGGAGCCGACCTGGTCTGCTCCCTGTGTCCACGGAGGGGAGCACCACACTCCCTGCTTATAACCAGCAAAGGCTCCACAGTCACCCCTGGATACGCACCAGGCTCCTGGGCTTGGTACTCAAGGCTCTTTGCCTTCCTCCCCTGTCTCGCTTCCAGCCATAAGGAGCACTGGCCCCTGTTCTCTCCCAACTCCTTGCCTTTGCTCAGGCTGGTCCCTCAGCCGGACGTGCTCTCTCCCTTGCACGCTGTCCTACCTGTGGCCCTGAGCTGATTAACTGTTCGCTAATGCACCTGGCACCTCTTGTGCCCCTGCCTCCCAGAAGGACCATGCCGCCTGCTCACATGTCCGTTCTCTCCGCAGGCCTGTGAGCTCCTGGGGGCCCAGGGCATGCCTCCTTCATGTCTGTGTCCCCTTGCCAGGCCAGCACACATGGGAGAACCTCAATAAAAAGTTAGTGATTAGGGGCTTCGCTGGTAGCGCAGCGGTTAAGAATCCGCCTGCCAATGCAGGGGACAGCGGTTTGAGCCCTTGTCCAGAAAGATCCCACATGCTGCGGGGCAACTGAGCCCGTGCACCACAACTACTGAGCCCACGTGTCACAACAATTGAAACCCACGCACCTAGAGCCTGTGCTCCGCAACAGAAGCCACCGTAATGAGAAGCCCGCGCACCACAACAAAGAGTAGCCCCTGCTCGCCTCAACTAGAGAAAGCCTGCGCACAGCAACGAGACCCAATGCAGCCAAAAACAAATAAATAAATTAATTTTTAAAAAAATATTAAATGAATGAATAAGTAGATAAATAAGCATATAAACAAAACAAACCAAGATAAGAATGAATGAATGAAAGAATGAATGAACACATCAAGCAGGACCTGGTTCTCGTACAGTAGAGCCATCCCCACACACAGCCAGTCAGCTGGGACTAGGCCTTCTTCTTTTTTTTTTTTTAAATTAATTTATTTTATTTTTGGTTGTTTTGGGTCTTCGTTGTTGGACGATGGCTTTCTCTGGTTGTGGAGAGTGGGGGCTACTCTTCGTTGCAGTGAGCGGGCTTCTCATTGTGGTGGCTTCTCTTGTTGCAGAGCAGGGGCTCTAGGCGCATGGGCTTCAGTAGTTGTGGCACGTGGGCTTCAGTAGTTGTGGCACGCGGGCTCAGCAGTTGTCTCTCGCGGGCTCTAGAGCGCTGGCTCAGTAGTTGTGGCGCACGGGCTTAGTTGCTCCGCGGCGTGTGGGATCTTCCCGGACCAGGGCTCGAACCCATGTCCCCTGCACTGGCAGGAGGATTCTTAACCACTGCGCCACCAGGGAAGTCCCTAGGCCTTCTTGATGGGAAAGTGGGGACAGGGATGGAGCTGAAGCCAAGTCAGCCCTCCTCTCCCCTCCTCTTGGGGAGGAACCTTGGTCAGGTACCTAGGGAGTCCTGAGGACCAGTGATGTGGACCCCTTTGAGAGTCCCAAGTGTGGATGCAAAAAATCAGTGAAGATGTAGGTGAAATAGATCTAACGGTGAACCCAGACCTGTGAATCCCTGGTCTTTGCTGCAAGTAAAGAAACACTTGGGCGCCTGGGATTCCAGTGACAGGAAGGAGGCTGGCTAGTCTTAGTGGGAAGGGGATATAAAGCCAAGGGTTAGACTACACAGGGGAGGAAACTGAATGCTCAAGAAGTTCTCCCCCAAGAGAAGTGGACTCACCAGAGATCAATGGATAAAAAAATGTCTCTATTCATCCTCTGCCCTCCAGACTAGATCAGGAATTCCCTGCAGGCAGGGATCTGGTCCAGTATCTTTCTCTTCTCCCAGCACTCAGCATAAAGCCTGGAACTCAATTAATATTGGCAGGATACATGGATGGATGGATGGATGGATGGATGGATGGATGGATAAGGTGGATGGATGGATGGATAAGGTGGATGGATGGACGGATAAGTGCATGGATGGATAGGTGGATAAAAAGGACCAATGGATGAACAGATTGATAGCTGAACAGCAAGTGGATAAACAGATGGAAGTGTGGATGAATATAACAGATGGATGGGCTGATATGCGAACATATAGATGTGGCTACTTGGACAAGCAGATAAACAAATGGGTGGATGGATGACCGACTAACAGATAAATGGATGAATGAATGCACAGCTGGATAAACTGATAGACAAATGTCTGACTGACTTGGTGGGTGGATAGATGGATCGACAAACAGACAGATAAACAAATGGATGGGAAAATAGATGAATGGATGGACAGACAGGAAATGTTTGTAAACTAGGAAGACTAGATTGATATTAAGGCATTGTTAAGGGGAGGGGACACTGAGAAATCTGGGCTGGGAGTAGAGCACCCAGGGATTTGGAAGAAGCGGTGGTACTTAGGAAGCTGGGACGGGAGGGTGTGGGAACCCTTCTGGTGGGAGGGAAGCTGGTGGAGGGAAGGGGAAAGCGGTGCTGTGCTGAGGACCCTGCCTGAGGACCCTGCCCGGGAGCCCAGCCCCAGGCTGGATAGAACCCAGGGGTTGGGGTCCTACGGGCCCAGGAAGAGCCAGGCCTGGCACTCTGCTGGATCAGAGCCCTCAGCCAGCCAGGCTGACCCCAGAAAGCAGAGACCCCAAGAGGCCACCCTTAACAGCTCTGACCCCAAGGGAGTGACTGTTGGCCACGTGGGGGTCTCAAGAGAAGAAGAAGGTATTTGTGGGGTTAGGGGTTAGAGGTTAGAGAGCCTCTGCAGGGCCCGGGCGCAGGACAGGCCTCTGGTGATGGAGGCAGCCTTCCTCCCTCCCACTCTTCCTCCTCAAGGCCCTCAAGGCGGTCCCTCACAGTCCCAGCTTCCTCTGGGCAGGGGGCCTGGCCCCCATGGCCTCCCAGGCCAGCCCCTGGAGCACCACCTGCCCCAGCCGGCCAGAGACTTCCTGTAGCGCAAGAGATTTATGCAAACGGGCTGGGGTGGTGATGTCACCCCAAGGGGACTATCTCCCAGCGGCAGGCCTTCGATAAAATCAGGAACTTGCGCTGGCCCTGCAATGTCAAGGGAGGGGGCTCACCCAGGGCTCCTGTAGCTCAAGGGGCAGGCCTGAGCCCTGTACCCGCCCTGAGTCCGTCCAGCCCCCGACGGGGCGCCCCATCCCCAGGGGCTCCGCACTGGCCCCCACCAAGGCAGGGGACCTGACCGGCTCGGAGCTCGGCTGGATGTTACAGGCGTGCAAAATGGAAGGGTTTCCCCTCGTCCCCCCTGTGAGTATCGGGACTCCTCCACCAGCCCAACCTGTGGCCCTCGGACGCCCACCCGCTTGCCTGCCCACCCGCCGGCTGCCCTCCCACTATCAGTGGGAAGTTGGTGTTTCCTCCCTGGAGCTCCCGGCCTGAGACCCAGCAAGGGGGCCATTGGCTTCCTCGGAGCATGCCCTGGCGGGCTGAGGGCTGAGCCCATGGTGGAGCTGTGATCGGTGGGGCCTGAACGGTTATTTATAGATGGGGCTTGGGTGGCAGGCCGGAGCTCCACGGCAGGGTGCTGGGCTGAGGATGGTGAGGGTGGCGGCGGGGAGGTGGCGGCGGAGGAAATGGGGAGCCCGGTGGCGGGGGGGATGCCAGGCCCCAGGACGTTACGGGCTTGAGGGCGGGCGGCAGGAGGCCAGAGGTGGCCTGGGTGCTGCTGGAGACCGGGGCTGCCTTAAGCCCACCAGCCAGCCTGGGGCCTGGCACAGACCGAGGGCACGGTTGTTGACCCAAGGGTCCGGGGCTTGGGCCCTGGGACCTGAGTAGCAGAGGCGGGCGCTGGGCCAGCGTAGTGAGGGAAGCAGAGACCAGCCACGCAGTTAGGGGTGGGCTCTGGCTGGGGATCAGGGAGTGGAGGGCAGGGCTTGGTGCTGGGGACAGCCCGGGGCTGAGATTGGGGCTGGGGGAGGTCAAGGGGGGAGCCTGGCGTGGGGGCAGGGCTGAGGCTGGAGGTGAAGAAGCAGGAGTCCCGGGGGACCCCGGGGAGGGAAGGACAGCCGTCTGGGGTAGACCCCCTCTGCTGCTGCTCTCAGCGACAGTTGCAGCCTTCGGCAGGTGTCAGCCCCGGGCCCCTCTGAGAGGACCCTGTCCCAACTCAGCCGGGGTGGGGAGCCCTGGGGGGAGACGGGAAGGGCTTGGCAGGGCCTGCCCACCTGACTCAGCTTTCCCGGCCTGGAGGCAGCTCCCTCCCCCCCGCCCCACCCCAGCCAGGCCTCAGAGCCTGGGGGAGGCACCCCGGGCTTGACATCCCGCTGTGGGGGTGCGCTGCCTGCAGCCCAGCGCCAGGCTCCTCCCCGGGCCGGACTCAGAACCAGCCAGCCCGTCGGCACCTGGCCCGACCTGGGGGCCGGCAGTGGTGACACAGGTGGTCCCAAGGAGAGCCAGCCCTGCCTCCGGAAAGCCACAGGCCCTGGGGTTCGGCCACCCTGTCTCTGACCCTTGACCTCTGAAGCCCTGACCTCCAGCTAGAGCGGGGCAGGGGGCCTACCCCCTCGGGCTCCCACACCTCGCCCCAGCGCAAGGGCTGCTCGGAGTGGGTCCCCGGAGGGTGGGCTACCAAGGCAGCCCGGGTTGCCAAACCAAGCCCTGAGGGCCGGAGCTACCGTTGTGCAAATCCTCGGGCACGCACTGCGGGGGAGGAGAGGCCTGAGGGCTGCTGGGAAGCCTCCGGGTGCCCATTCCCTGTGCCAGTGGGGCGGGTGGGGCTGGGAGGACCAGGGCGCATCCCAGGGAGTGCGTCGGGGGGAGGGGGGAGGAGGGAGGGGCCCCCACCCCTGCCCCTGCCGGGCTGAGTCCTGTAAAATCCATCAGTGTGAGTGGCCACTGGTCATGGTGGTGGCCCTGGGCACCGGCTAAGAGAGGGAGTGGGTGTCGGGGCGGGGCTGTAGCAGGAGGGCCCGCGTGTGTGCCGTGGGGTGAGCATGAGTGACCGAGGACTATGTGGGCTAAGGCACTTGCAGGCAAGTGGTGGATACACGCGTTCGTCCCCGCGCGTGTGCCTACAGGTGGGTGCATAATGGGGTGTGTGTGTGCGCGTGACGACAAGCGTGTGTACGTGTGAGGGCCCCCGAGAGTGAGGGCTGTGAGCGGACACGGGGGTGAGAGTTCGCGTGTGGGAGTACGGGTAGAAGTGTGTCACGGGGGGTATGTATGTCCTCGGGGGGTGTAGGCGTTATCGGTGTGACCGTGAGAGGGTGAGTGTGTGAGGCTGGGATCCGGGCGCCTGCTGGATTGTGAGCATGAGTGTGAGGTGGCCGTGGGGAACAGCTGGGCTGTCCTCTCAGACCTGGTCCTCTTTTGACCTCTGACCTCCAGGGTCCCTGTCACCCCCTTTCTGCAGGAGCCAAGGCTCTCGCTCCCCTGGGTTCCCCTCTTCTGCTCTCTGTGGCCTCTCCCAGCTGCAAGCAGAGAGAGGGCTGTGAGCCTGATACAGACGGTCTCCCCGCCCCATTCCCGGCCCTGACACCCTCCTCTCTCAGCAGCCGTCGGAAGATCTAGTTCCCTATGACACGGATCTCTACCAACGCCAAACGCACGAATATTACCCCTATCTCAGCAGTGATGGAGAGAGCCACAGCGGTGAGTACCGGCCCCGGCCCAGCCGCACTTCCCCGGCCGGGCCTGCGCACCTGAGCGCTGCTGGGTTCCGGGGAGAAGGGAGAGAAGCCTCGTTCCCCGGGCTTCGTTGGAACTCTGAGCATCGGATCCAGTTAGCTCTTGGGGACGTGAATTCACTATCCTGATCCCCGACACTCGTGCCTCGCAACACCCCACACCCCCAGCCTGCATTTAGGGAGCATCCTTGGCGTATCCAGGCACGGGTTGGCTTCTTCCACGTTTATCTTCTTGTCCAACCCTTTTGGCCTTTTTACACACGAGGAAACAAGCTAAGCGGCTACGGGACTTGTACCAGGTGGCACAGCCAGTCAGTGGCATCCAGCTCTGTCGGTCTGCTCCAGGTCCAGTGCCTTTTCACCTTCCCCTCCCCCAATCCCCGCCTTCCTCTCCGTTCTTGTCTCTCTCACACACACACTCCCCACCCCCATCTCCTTGCTGGTGCAGCCCCGCTCCCTGCTGTGTGTGTGGCTAGCAGAATTTGTCTATTGACACTTGGGCTGGATGATTCTACGTTGTGAGGCCTGTCTCGTGCATATGGTAGGATATCTGGCGGCATCCCTGGCTTCTACCCACTAGACACCAGCAGTACTACCAATCATGACAACCAAAAATCTCTCCAGCTTTGCCAAGTGTCCCCCGGGGGGGGGCAGAACCGCTCCTATGTGAGAGCTGCTGAGCTCAAGGAAAGGCTCTGAGGACGCCCTCATTCGGTAGGGGTCGAAGCCCCCAGTCCGTTCGGGATGCGGGCGAGGATGGCGCCTGGGCCAGGGGCGTCTTCTCTCTGGGCCTGACTGTGCTCCGCCAAGGCCCAGCCTTGATCCTGAAGCAAATTCAGGGGAGCAGAGAGAGGCCTTCAGTGCCTGGGACCTGGGCAGGGAGATAAGAGAGGTTACCTGAGGTGGATCTTGGTATAGTGATGGGACATCTCTGAACCAAAGACCAGGTGGCCCAGTGAACGGGCCTTCACTGGAGGATTCTTCGGGGGGTCTGAGAGCTGGGCAGGCCAGACACTGGGGTTTCTGCAGTCCCTGAGGGACAGGCATGCTATGTGCCGCAGCTGAGGAAGATTTCACACCTGGGAGCCATTCACACCTCCATTCTGCTGGCACACCTATGGCAGTTTACACCTGACGGCCACACCCAGAGATGCCATTTGTGGTGAGTCCTTATACAGGGCCCTCACATCCAGATGCCAAACCTTGCAAACCGTTTCAACTGGATCTCACACCTGACAGCTACTCTAAAGACTATACCTGGAAGCCGTGTCTTGGGAGTAGGTGGTGGATGTACTTCAAGGTAATATCTGGGAACACACACACAGGCTTCTTTCAGAGCTCTAGGGCTAGAAAGTCTTTAAAAATACCCTTTTTCTCATCCGTTTAAGCTTGATTATAATTCTACAAGACATGCATCCTCTCTGTGGAAAATCCAGACAATTCAGAGAGTGTCCTTCATCCAACCCTCTCCCCAGATCCCCCCCGCTGCCAGGGTCAAGGGCTGGGTCTCCCTGATCCAGAGACCTGCGCGCACACCCTTCCACCAAGCAGGTCGGGACCAGAGCAGGTCCCTGCTTGAGGACTGGCGCCCCCTGGTGGCTGCAGGCAGCAGGACAGCTCGGGTCCCAGCAAGCTCAGGGCTACTTGCTGACCCCTTCCAGCATTAGGGAGGGATCCTTTCTCCTCTGGCCCGACCCCTTCTCGGTTTCACTGGGTTTGGGTGTATTTCTTTTGGGTCTGTTGAAGCCTCATTTTCTCCTCCTGTGATATGGGCGTGCTGTGGGTTTATATATCTAGAAACCAGCTAGGCCTGGGGTGGGCTGATGGAGTGAGCACTTTAGAGAAAGCCAGTGCTTTCCTGGCTCAGTGATCAAGCAGATCCCTTATTTCTGGGGTGGGGCTCTAGGAAGGACTCCTAATTGGATGTGTGAGCTCCCTATGTGGGTCCTCCAGACCCAAACCCTTCATAGACTCCTGCAGCTTCCCCAGGTGCTCTGGTCCCTATTCACCAAGCCCCGCCTCCCCGCCACCCCCCTGCCATCACGGCCCACCGGACCATCTGTTCTGTCCCTTCTTTTTTAAAATTTTTATTTATTTATTTATTTTTGGCTGTGCTGGGTCTTCGTTTCTGTGCGAGGGCTTTCTCTAGTTGCGGCGAGCGGGGGCCACTCTTCATCGCGGTGCGCGGGCCTCTCACTGTCGCGGCCTCTCTTGTCACGGAGCACAGGCTCCAGACGCGCAGGCTCAGTATCTGTGGCTCACGGGCCCAGCCGCTCCGCGGCATGTGGGATCTTCCCGGACCGGGGCACGAACCCGCGTCCCCTGCATCGGCAGGCGGACTCTCAACCACTGCGCCACCAGGGAAGGGAGGCCCCTGTTCTGTCCCTTCTTAATATCTGTTGGAAGGTTTTCTCTGAAGACTCAAGAGTAGAGACACCCGCACGTTCTTCCACCTGTTCCTGCATGTCCTCTGCATCTGTATTTTTAGGTGGTGAGGCTTAGTGAAAAGGCACTGGGGCCTAGTCCGGGCTCCATCACTCACTAGTGGGTAACATTGGAGCAAGTGGCTTAAGCCTTCTAAGCCCCTGTTCCTTCATCTATAAAACCGAGGGCATGAGAACACTCCACAGAGTTGCAATGATTAAATGAGGTTAACACATGTAATATATGAGGTAATATACTGAGTACAAGGCCCAGTAAACTTTCAGGACATAGTACGTTAGCTTTACTGAATCCCCCCAGGTGGGAGGGACGAAGCCGCTGAGAGAGGAGAGAAGCACAGAAGCTTCTGTGACAGATCAAGTGGGTCATTTTCCAACGGCCCAGATGACAGCCAGCCAGGCACCCACTCATCCGTCTCTCCACTCCCCTCCCATCCACCAGCCACCCATCCACCCTTCCAACACTTACTGTCCAATCCACTTGTCCCCTCATTTGTCCATCCACCAGATAACCTCTGGTCATGTGCCATGTGCCAGAAACTGTTCTAGGCACTGGAGGTTCCATGATGAGCAGGCCAGGCAAGGCCACTGCTCTTGTAGAGCTTACAGTCCAGTGAGGGAGAGAGACAGTGAAAAATCAAATTAACAGACATGTACTAATAAGTCCTAGGGAAAGTAGAGTAATGTGATTCGGAGTGTCTAGGTGGGGGACACTTTAACTGGGGGGTCAAGGAAGGCCTCTCAAGAGGTGGCAGTGGAGTGGAAATCTGAGTGCAGGGACGGAACATGAATGTCAAGGCAGGTAAGGGACAGGTGTCCTAGGGAGAGAGAAGCAAGTGCAAGAGCAGGAGGGACCGCCCCTGAGGACCAGAGTGGCCTGTGAGCACAGGGGGGGCAGAAACAAAATGAAGCCAGAGGGGTCTGCAGGGGGCAGATCACGCAGGGCGTGGTGGCCGTGGCAGAAGTTTGGGTTTTATCCTGCATCTAATGGGAAGCCATTGGGGGGCTCTGAGCAGGGCAATGACATGATCTGAATAACCTTTGTGTGCGTGTTTGTGTGTGTGTGGTGAAAATCTAAATAAATTGTAAGTGTTTAATTTTAATTATTAAAACAAGAAATACCCATTGCAAACAATTTTAAAATACAACAGCATATCAAGTGAACTATTACCCTCTTCCCGTTCTTGCTCTTCCCTGACAGCACCTTGGTCTATCCTTGCAGATATTTTATTTGACATGTATAATCCTGTATGTTTGTAAGTGTATACGTCCGCATGTGCATATTCTGTCCATTCAGAAATGGACTGTAGTATCGTGCTGTTCTGCAATCTGCTACTTTTTACATAAATGTATCATAGTCATTCATCCATGGCATACATAGCAACCAGAGATAGAAAAAAGCTATTTCTCCAATCTCTCTATTACAGGGCTACGTAAGTGTATATACGAAGATTTGCAATAGAGACTTAGAACAGCATTTATTTATTCATTCACAAACATTTATTGAGTACTTTCTATACGCTAGATGGAGATGAATCTAGCTTGATTTTTTTTACTTTGAGGCATCTATTCACTTGTACCATGAAAGAACGTGACTTTCTCGGTATTTATAACACACACACACACACACACACACACACACACACACTCACACTTCTCCACATATACCAAGATACTTATAGTAACTTTTTTCCTTCTTTTTCATTTTATTGCTGTAATGGGCATACAACATAAGTGTATCAGTTTAAGGTGTGCCAGCATAATGACCTCACACGCATGTACATTGAGAAATGATTACCACATAAGTTTAGTTAACATCCATCACCTCATACAGTTACAAAAGAATTTTTTTCCCCTTGTGATGAGAACTTTTAGGCGAAACTCTCTTGACTTTCAAAGTTGCCACACAGCAGTGTTAACTATAGTCATCGTGTACGTAACATCCCCAGGGCTTAGTTATCTTACCCTTGGAAGTGTGTACCTCAGACCACCATCACCCAATTTCCCCTGTCCCTCTCCCCACTACTACTTCTGGCAACCACAAATCTGATCTCTTTTTCTGAATTTAGCTTTTTTTAGATTCCACCTATAAGTGAGATCATACAGTGTTTCTCTTCCTCTGTATTCTAACTGTTGTTAAATCAGTATCTGAATTTTCCGTTATTCGGACCATGTGAATATTACTCACAGCTGAGCCACGTGGCGTCCTTTGATTACCTGTACTTTCTCGTCGCTGTGTTTCCGAGGGTCAGCGTGGCAGGGAGATGGAGCCCTCACGCTGCAACCAGGCTGCTGGGAGCCACACCCCAACTCCTCACTGCTGGGCGGGGTGACCTCGGCCACGACATCTCACCCCTCTGTGCCTCAACTTCTTTCTTTTTGTAAATTTATTTATTTATTTTTGGCTGCATTGGGTCTTCATTGCTGTGCGCAGGGTTGCAGAGAGCATGGCCACTCTCCGTCATGGTGCGCGGGCTTCTCTTGTTGCGGAGCGTGGGCTCTAGGCGCACAGGCTTCAGTAGTTGTGGCTCACGGGCTCTAGAGCACAGGCTCAGTAGTTGTGGCTCACAAGCTTAGTTGCTGCGCGGGCATGTGGGATCTTCCCGGACCAGGGCTCGAACCCGTGTCCCCTGCACTGGCAGGCGGATTCTTAACCCCTGCGCCACCAGGCAAGTCCTTCAACTTCTTCTTAATGATACCTACTTCACAGGATTGCTGTAAGGATGGAATGAGTTACTATGGTTAAAATGCTTAGAACAGTGAACACTAGATAAGGATTTATTACTCTTCTCATTATACTCTCCTAAGAAAGGATGTGTGGGAGGTAAGGTTTTGTTCTTGTTGTTTGTTTTACCCGGTGTCTTTATTCTCTCACTTGATTAACAGTAGTTTGGCTGTGTACAGAAATCTAAGATGAAAATCTTTTTTTTTTTTCTCACTGAAATTGAAAGTATTTCTCTACTGTCTTCTGGTTACTAGAGTTTTTCTTAGGAAATCTGATGTCATTCTATGTCCTCTTTTTGAATGTAACCATTTTTGGTGGGGTTTTGTGTGTGTGTGTTCGGTTTTATTTTTTTATTTTGTTTGGTTTTATTTAAGTTTTCAGTATCTTCTCCCAATACCTAGTGGTTCCACTGAATAAGCTTTTTTAAAAAGACCACTCTGGCTGCTGTGTGGAGAATAGATGGAGAGGAGACAAGAGCAGGAATGGGGGGAAAGCACAGTAGAAAACCACTGGAATAGTCCAGGCGAGACATGACGGTGGCTCGGACAAGGGTGGTGGCGAGAGAGACAGAAAGGAGCAGACAGGGACTTCCCTGGCAGTCCAGTGGTTAGGACTCTGCGCTCTCGCTTCGGAGAGCCCAGGTTTGATCCCTCGTTGGGGAACTAAAATCCCACAAGCCGCACAGCGTGGCCAAAAAAAAAAAGAAAAGGAAAAAAAAGAAAGGAGCAGACAGATTTAGGATAGATTCTGAAGGTAGGGCTCACAGAATTTGCTATTTATTATTATTATTTTTAAACTGTGATAAAATGCACATAATATAAAATGTACTATCTTAACCATTTTCAAATGTACAGTTCAGCGGCATTAGAAACGTTGACATTGTTGTGCAACCGTCACCGCCATCCATCTCCAGAACTCTTTCCATCTTGCAAAACTGACACTCTGCACCAATTAGACAATAACTCCCCATTGCCCCCTCCCCTCGGACCCTGGCAACCACCATTCTACTTTCTGTTTCTATGAACTTGACTACAGTAACTGCCTCATATTCGTGGAATCATGCAGTCTTTCTCGTTTTGTGACTGGCTTATTTTACTCAGCATATAACATCCTCGAGGTTCATCGATGTTGCAGCATAGGTCAGAATTTCCTTCCTTTTTAAAGCTGGATCATATTCCATCATATGTGTACACCACATTTTGTTTATCCATCCGTTGATGGACACGTGACTTGCTTCTACCTTTTGGCTATTGTGAATAATGCTGCTGTGAACATGGGTATAAAAATATCTTTTTGACATCCTGCTTTCAGTTCTTTGGGGATATATACCCAGAAGTGGAACTGCTGGATTATAAGGTAATTCTGTCTTTAATTTTTTGAGGACCCACCATACTGTTTTCCATAGTGGCTGCACCATTTTACATTCCTACCAACACTGCACAGGGATTCCGTTTCTCCACATCCTTGCCAACACTTGTTATTATTCTGTTTTTTTTAAACCGTTTTTAAAAATTGAAGTATAGTTAATTTACAATGTTGTGTTAGTTTCAGGTGTACAACAAAGTGATTCACTGAGTTATATATGTTCTTTTTCAGATTCTTTTCCATTATAGGTTATTACAAGATATTGAATATAATTCTCTGCACTATACAGTAGGTCCTTGTTGTTCTGTTTTTTGATAGTAGCCATCCTAATGGGTGTGATAGGATTTGCTATTTGCAGTGGGATTGTTGAAGGAAATGGAGTTCCAAAGTATGACCCTTCTCTCGTCCTTCTATCTTTCCAAACACTTATTCATCTTTTCATACAATAGACCATCCACCGATCTATTCACACATTCATCTAATCATCCATTCATTCACCTTTCCAAGTGTTCTTCCTTCCCCCTACCAAACCCTCCATGCATCTCCCACTGACTTATACGTCTAATAAATATACGCTAAGCATCTTTTACACGCCAGGCACATTGCTAGGTGCTGTAGAGTGAATAAAACACAGGTCCTATAGCTTTGTAACAAGGGAAATAACTACAACCTTAATAGTCAGGACACGATGTGGAAAGTAACAAGGAACATGAGACCTGGAACTCTCTGCTCTCTGGCCTTCAGTTTCCATATCTGAACAATGTGCAGGAGGGCTGGGCTTAAGGAACCCTCGTCCACTGGTCTGTGGTTTCCTGTGAAGGTTTTCTTCTCATCCCTTGCTTTCTTAATTCCTCATCTTCCTTCTCTTATCTTGATCTTACTTCTCCTTCCCTGGGGTGAGCCCTGGCTTCAGGCTGGGGTTTCTGCTCTGAGGAGAAAAGGTCAACTGAATGACACTTAAGGCTTGAGTTTTGTGTGTGGCGGGGGGTTGTTTTAAATATCATTTTATTTTTGTCCTAGTGACATGCAGGTATTAGTGACACCCAAAAACTGAGTTAGAATTGGAATGTGTGGGCAAGACTTTGGTCCCAGATTGGGAGCTGGTTTAGAGGGAGGAAGTGAAAGATTTTGGTAAATGGGTAATTGTTGGCTGGATGAATGAAGGTTCAATGATGGATGGAAGGATGGACGGATGGATGATGGTTGGATGATGGATGGGTGGATGGACGGATGGGTGGGGGGATGGATGGATGATAAATAATGAATGAGGGGTAAATGATGGTAGACAGACAGATGGGTAAGAGCAGCCTGTAAATTCTCTCTGTCACCATGGGCCTTACTTAAAGCTTTCACTAGCAGTCTTTTCCCTCAGAGGTGGTATGGCATACTGGTAAGAGTTTAGTCCCTGGAGTCATACATAGGTGGGTTTGGATCCTGACTCTACCAATGACTGTCTGTGGACAAGGGACTTAATGTCTTTGAGTCATAGTTTCCTCATATGCAAAAGGAAGATCGTACTACAGTGGCCACCGTGTCAGAGCTAAGGTGAGGATTAAATGAGATAATGTGGATTAAGTACTTAGCATAGTGCCTGGTACGTAAAAAACACATTAAAAGTTAACATTTATTGGTCACTTAATCAAATGTTGATTGAGGCCTAGTATGTGTTGGGTGGCTAACGGGCTGTAGAAGGGAGGGCCCAGAGCTGTCTCCAGATATGCAAATGGCACTATATTCTTCGGAGGAGCAGAGCCATGCTAAAGGGGTATAAGTTGCAGGATAGTCTGGGTGACCTCTTGAAGTGACAAAAAGGGATAAAGCAATGCATTCATGAACAGTCATCCAGAAATGAGGTCCAAAGAGCCCAGGAGTGCTGACCTCTGCATTAGGATGGACTGACTCCTGGCATCGTGTTCCTTCAGAGGGCCCCATCCTTGGAACGTCTCTGCCTACCAAACACACAGCATTTATTACATAAATGCCTAAGCCCTCAAATCAAGGGTAAAGGTAAGGTTTCCGCTGGGCTTTTTGAAACCTTAATTATAGCCCAAGAGTCTCTGTTGCAGCTTTCAGGGGACCCTAGGGCAGGGTTCCAGAGCCTCGGTGAGCCAAGGAACCTCCTTAGGATCCTCTTAAAGGCCAGATTCCCAGGTCTCCTGTTGGCGCTGATGATTCCGTGGGTCTCCAGTGGGCCCCAAACCTGCAGGCTTTTCCAGCCCCCAAAGTGACTCTGATGAGGGTGTACTGAGACCTGCTATGGAAAGTGCTGGCCTCAGGCTGGGCCCACCAGAGTGAGCCCGTGGGTCTCATGAGGAGCTAGAACAGAGGTGGGTAGCAGGAGAGAAAGACAGAACTCAGGGGCTCCCCCACCCAGAACTGGAGTAGGTGTAAGCGTGTGGGGTTGGTGGGCAGGATACGGCATTCTATAACCATCTGGGCACTTCAGCCTGGGCAGGAGAAGGCAAAAATGGGAAGGGCCAGGAGTGGGGCCGGAGGGCAGGTCTACAGCTAAAGAGGAACCTGGGTCCACTCACCGAATCCCAGGGCCCCGAAGAGCCCCTCGCGAAAAGACAAAGCCAGCTCTCCCAAAGCAAGTGGAGAATGTCTGGGTCTTGTTAACTCACGGCAAGATGAAAGTACCAATTCAATGTTGCTGTGTTTTGTCTTCCCTTCAGATTTGGATGATTTTCTGAAGGAAAGTCAGAGTTCTTAAGAGGATACGACTTGCTCATTCATTCATTCATTCATTCCAGAAATGTTTGTTCAGTGCCTACTGCGTCTAGGCACTGGGAATACAGAGGCGAACCAAACCATTCCCTGCCCTCGGTGCAGCGCTGGGCCCCCAACTCCAGCCTCTGGGAGAAAGTGACAGCCAGGGCCCTCAAACTATTTCTCTGGGCCGCAGACTAAGGTGGCAGGAAGAAAGGGAAGATGAGGAGCTAACACATATTAAAGCATCTGCTGTTGGCTCAAGTGCTGATGTAGGCTCTCTAAAGAGAGCATTCGACATTAATAATACTAATTAGTATAATGATGACGATAGTTAACGCTTTACTGAGTCTTCTTTTGTGTCATGTTCTGTTCTAAGTGCTTTGCGGGCATTAGCTCATTTAATCCTCACAGCAAGCCTACGAGAGGGGTGTAATTATTAGCTCCATCTCACAACTGAGGCAACAGGCATAGAGAAGTAGAATGACCTGCCCGGTGTCGCTCAGGGCTAAGTGGCAGAGTCAGGATTCGAACCCCAGCTCTGGCCAAATCATGTACTTTCCCTCTCCTATGCCTTGCGGCTTCACGGAGGTGGGAGCCTGGATTGTGCGTTCAAATGACTCCACACGTGGACTGGACCTCAGTAACCACTCAGTTGGGTCTCTGAGTTTTGCAGTGGGGAATCAGAGGCTCAGGGAGATAAAATGTCTTGTCCAGGGTCACACAGCAAAGCCACCACAGAGCAGGATTCAAACGTGAGTCTTCGGATAACCAGTGCAGAGCCAAAACAACACGTCATTTCTTAGGGATGAGTGAGTATGTGTTCGTGAGAAAGAAACAGAAAGAGGGAGAAAGACACACACACACACACACACGCACGCGTGCGCACACACACGCACACCAGGCTGGTGATGGTCCCCCTACGGGGCCCTGTGCTTGTCCTGGAGACACCATCCTGGCTTAGCACCCTGTACACTCCCTCTTTGGTCACACGAGAAAATCCCTCTTGTCACTTTATCACCACATCTTCTTTTGGACCCCAGGAAGCCCTCAGACATGTGGCAGTTTTTGTTCCTGGAAATGGTGCCCAGAGAAGCCGTGTTGAAGCCTGGCTCCAGTCCCAGGCAGGGCTCCCAGTGGCACGTAGCTATTCCCCAAACTCAAAGCCACCCTACCGCAGACTCTGAAAGCACCCACCAGGGAGTTTCTGGGAAAGCCTCGGGTCCCGGCAACTTTGCTGGAACACAGGTGGAGCTGCCCAAGGACGTGGCCTTGAGGGGGCAGCGCTGGGGGCCCAGACAAGTCCTGGCGTGTGGGGAATGTCAGCCCCGTGACTGTGCAGTCACACCTTGGCCATGTGACAAGGCCGTGAGCTGTGACGGTGGGCAGCCAGTCAGCTCAGGGACCGCTGCTGTGCCTTCAGGGGAGGAGGAGAAGGGGACTCGACGTTCCCTAAGGGCCGACTCTGGGGCCAGGAGGTTTTACAACCGTGAACTCATTTGTATCCTCCCGGTAACTATTATCCCCACTTTATAGGTGAGTCGACGGAGGCCAGAGGGGTCCACGCATGTGTTTGAGGTCACACACAAAGGAAACGGCAGAGCCAGGATTCGGACCCTTTGGCTCAAAAGCCTGCGTCCTTGTGACCGCACGCGTGGCAGGGTAGAACGGTTGTTGAGAACAAAGCCTTTAAGGCCTCAGACCTGGGTCCCAGCTCTACCACCGATGAGGCCCTTGACTGCAGGCGTGCTATGCAGCCCCTCCAAGCCTCAGTATCCTCATCTATAGGATGGGGGTCGGAAAACAACAGGGTGGGTGGTGGGACGATTAATGCCAGCTTGCAGTCCAGCCTGGTCCGTGGCGATTATGATACGGTGACACGGCCTGGCATTATTCTTCTTTAATTAGCATAAGCTTTTCCTGCCCTGCCCCCCAGACCATTACTGGGACTTCCACCCGCACCACATGCACAGCGAGTTCGAGAGCTTCCCCGAGAACCACTTCACGGAGCTGCAGAGCGTGCAGGCGCCGCAGCTGCAGCAGCTCTACCGCCACATGGAGCTGGAGCAGATGCACGTGCTCGACGCGCCCATGGCGCCCGCCCACGCCAGCCTTGGCCACCAGGTGCGTGCGGGGCGGCCCAGCCCGGCCCGGCCCGCGGCCCGCGGTGAGGCCGGCGCTTCGCGGGAAGCTGACGCGGGCTCTTACTCAACTCGGCTTCGTGCCTCCCAGCGCCAAAGGCGGCCAGAGCCTCGACGGCCGCCGCCTCCTGACCCCCGACTGACCCCGTGACCCCACACCCCTCATCTCCTCTCGCCCCACCACGGACGGAGCCCCGATCAGCCCCGCATCCCCACCCATCCTCCCGGCCCCCCTTCGCTGATGCCTCACGGACCCGGCGCCCAAGTCCCTGCGCCCTGACCTCCACGGACCTCCACGTCCCCTCCTCCTCCCCAGCGACCCCAGCCAGTGACCTCCACGGACCTTCACGACCCTCACGGACCCCCACCGCCTCTCGGCGCCCCTGCCGCTCGCCTAGTTCACTTGCCGTTCGCTCCAGTGCCTGACTCTCGAGCGCGTCCCTCCCCAGGCCACGCCGCCCCGAACCAGGGAGATGGGTGGGACCTCAGGGGCCCCTTGTCCCCATAACCTGCCCCCCGTGTGGGGTGACCCTGCCTGACCTGCCGGGCGCCCCGCCTTCTCCCCAATCCCTCCGCGCCAGCACCCCCTCTCCGCTCTCGCAGCCGACCCCGCCCCGACAGCCCTGGGCTTTGAACTGGCCCTCAGTGACCTCGACCCTCCTCCCGCCGCGCTTCCAGGTCTCCTACCTGCCCCGGATGTGCCTCCCGTACCCCTCCCTGTCCCCGGCTCAGCCCAGCTCGGACGAGGAGGAGGGCGAGCGGCAGAGCCCCCCACTGGAGGTGTCGGACGGGGAGGCCGACGGCCTGGAGCCAGGGCCTGGCCTCCTGCACGGGGAGACAGGTAGGGGGCCCAGTCCCACCCCCGACCCCGCCCGGGCCCGGCCGGGACCCGGTCCGTCCTTGCGCCCCGCACCCACCGCGGCCAAGGCCGACGGACTCGGCAGTCAGGCCACAGAGCTCAGGGCGTGTGTCTGGGTGTGTGTGTGTGTGCGTGCGTGCATGAGTGTTTGACGACATGGGTCTTCACGTGTGTTTCGTGAGGGCGCCTGGGACTGTCTGTCCCCGCGCATGTGTCTGAGCACGTGGGTAGGGGCGGAGCGTGGCAGTGGGTGTGCGCATGCTCGCTGGCGACCTTTCCCCAGCGACCACCCCGGGGGGTGGGGGGTCCCACATCAGGGGGAGGCGGACTGGGTCCCCGCGTGGGCGCTGACCACCTCCGGCCGCAGGCAGCAAGAAGAAAATCCGCCTGTACCAGTTCCTGCTGGACCTGCTGCGCAGTGGCGACATGAAGGACAGCATCTGGTGGGTGGACAAGGACAAGGGCACCTTCCAGTTCTCGTCCAAGCACAAGGAGGCGCTGGCGCACCGCTGGGGCATCCAGAAGGGCAACCGCAAGAAGATGACCTACCAGAAGATGGCCCGCGCGCTTCGCAACTACGGCAAGACGGGCGAGGTCAAGAAAGTCAAGAAGAAGCTCACCTACCAGTTCAGTGGGGAGGTGCTGGGCCGCGGGGGCCTGGCCGAGCGGCGCCACCCGCCCCACTGAGCCCAGGCCTGAGCCCCGCCGGGCTGCCAGGCCTCCCCTCTGGCCATAGCATTAACCCCCCGCCCGGCCGGACACAGGGGGGGAAGCTCCCAGGGGCCAGGGGCAGGACTGGGGCGGGCCAGGCCTCGCCTCCCCGCCCACCCCCTCCTCCTCCAAGCCCCCCGCCCGCACCCCTGCTTCGCCTCCCACCAGGACTCCAGCCCCGGCTCCAGAAGGCCACCTGGGCGTCTGGCCCCAGGAAGGGTCAGCTTGCTTAGTACCAGGGGTGCTTCCTTGGGAGTTCGAAGTCATCATATTTGTGTAAATTGAACCTTCCTCCTAAAGCATCCCTTTCTCCCCACACCTCTCCCCCATCAGCTTCCTCAGGAATACCAGGTATTAAAGTTATTCTCAGTGAGTCCTCTTGCGGCACAGAGAGTCTCTTAAAATTTCTTGTGCACCTTGTCTGCCCCCAGCCCGTCTGATCTCTCTTTTTCTCATCTGTCCATCGGGCATTTGCCAAGGATCCTACCCAATGCTGGATGCTGGGGACGTGAGAACAGATGACACTTCGTGCCTGACTAGGAGTCAGAGCCGGTGGAAAGAACGAATCCTCAGTGGTTCTTAGAGGAATAAATCATTAAAAAGCCCTCTGCGCCTGATAAATTTTTTTTAATGCCCCAATGAGGCTTAAACTCATAACCTTTAGATTATGACCCCAGTGATGATGATATTAATTAATAATGACAACAACACTGAGTTTTCGGGCCATTTATTGCACGGTAACCTTGAGAAGTGGAATCTAATATCATCCCATGTTATAGACTGGGAAAGTGAGGCTCATAGAGGTCAAATAATTTGTCCAAGGTCACACAGCGAGGCTTCCTGTGTGGGATCCCTGATCCCACCCCGCGTGGGCCACCATGGCAGTGTGAGGTGGGAAGCTTCACGTGTCTGGAAGGGGGTAACGTGCAGCTCGGTCAGGAGCAGGAATTAAGCCCCAGAGCTCCCGTTGGCCGCAAAGCATCCTCACGGAATCCATGCTGGCAGGACCCTGACACGGTGAACTCCTCCCATGTACCCTAGTGTCTGGTTGCTCTGGCTTCTGGCGCACAGCAGGGGAGAGCCAGAGAAAGATGAGCAGGGAAACCTGTAAGCTTCTTGCTTCCAACAGTAGCAAGAAGAGGTGGCCGACAGCCTGGGAGTGAGGGAACTTTCCTCAGCAACCCACAGACCTCAGAGAATCCAGATTCTGGGGCCATCCGTGTTGGGGCAGACACCCCCACACACCTCCTCGCCCCGAGGGCTCAGAGTGGGAAAGCCCAAACGTGACACCCCCTACGTGGATCTCTGAGCCTCGAGAGAAGGAAAGTGGTGCCCAGTCCCCTTTTAAAGAAGGCCCAGGAACGTGAGATGCGGTTTAAACATGGTTAAAATGGAAGAAAAGAATGGATTTCGGTGTTAAAAGGGATGGTAAGTTTTGACCATGTGGACAATCCTTGGGTACAGAATTCCTCCCTCCTGACTGTGAGGGACAAATGACCTTCCCTGATATTGGGTCTTGCTTATAGTGGGTCACATGTAATTTGCTTCTTTCTGTGTAGCAGCTGATGTTCCTGATGTGGCCTGAGCTGGGGCAGGGGGAGGGTGTGTGGAGGCAGTCACAGGGGGCAGAAGGTCACAGAGGAACACTGACGGGGGAAGCCAGGACTCAGGGCAGCCCAGCCCAGGGCTGTGCCTGTAACCACCGCCCGGCAAGGACGTGTTTGACCCATCAGCCTCAGGGCTATGGGTCTCACGCGCTCCCACCGCACGATTTGCCTGTCAGAAGGACGTACAGACAGGGCTTGGGGTACCCCTGAGGTTCATTGAGGGTTGGGGGGCAGAAGCCGTCATATTGGGCTGGTGGGGGAGGGGACGGGGCCAGCCAGGAACAATGGGGTCCCATGTTCTCCTGGAGAGCCCTTGATCTCTGGAATTTGTCTATATTTAGCAGGTGGCTGGGCTGGGTGCAGATAAGGAGGGCCTGGGGAGGGGTGGCCCCTTATATAGTAGGGGGACGGATCCCTGCTCAGATGCTCTTTCGGTGGCCCGTGCCTGCTCAGTTCCTGGTGTGACCTCTCCCAAGATGCCTGAGCCGGGGAAGAAACCAGGTAGCTCCAGGCCTGGGGTTGGGGCTGAGCGTGGGGCAGGGAGGGCTGGGGACATCTGCAATTGGGGGCGGGCCTGGGAGCGAGTTCCTGAGGGGGTTGATGAGGACGAGGCCTCTGAGGCCCAGCACAGGGGCACCGTCCTCCTGGGTCCTTTTTTCGATTCTCAGTTTCTCCTCCTCATCCTTCTGATGAGAGTGAGAGTAAACCAGGGTCAGGGGCACGGAGTGGGAGAGAGCCAAGGCAGGAAGTGAGCCATCTCCCCACTCTCAGGACGCAGGAAGACCCCCTTCCCGGCCTCCATGCCCATCTCCTGCAGCAAGGTTAGGCCTGGGCTTGCCTTTTGGGAAAAGGCTGCTGCAGGAAGGACCCCAGGATGACTCTAGACTTGAGCCAGGCTCCCTGAATGCTCTTGGACAAGTCCCTCCCCTTCTGGGTCTCAGTTTCCCCATCTGTACAAAGAGGGGTTAGGTTGGTTCCTTCCAGCTCTGAGATTGTCTGCTTTATGAGCCTGCACCCCTGTGGCCCGCACACCAGTCAAGACCCCCGCAGTGGGGTATTGCAGCCCTTCTGCTCTGGGAGGGGATGGTCAAGAGGCCCCTGATTCCCAGCCAAGGGCAGAGAAAGTCACAGCCCAGAGTCCCAGTCCTGGCCTGTGCCCTCACCAAGGTTATCCATGTCAGGGATCATCCCCCCAGCCCCGGCTCCCTCCCAGACCAGCCTTATCTCCGTTGCTGATTCTCAGCCTGAAGCCCTTAGAGGACAAATTTAGCCACGTCCAAGTAGGCAGAGTACTGGCCCCTTGCCAAGCGCCCCAGCTGGTGGGGTGAAAGGGGGATGGGCTTCCACAGGCTGAGAGGGTGGGATATCCAGGGACACACCTAGCAAAATTCTTGTATGGAGGTTGGACCACGGGCCTGGCTCTCCTCCCTACTGGCTGTGTGACCTTGGGTAAGTCACTTAACCTCTCTGAGCCTCAGAGTCCTCATCCGAGAAATGGACATAATACCTGCACCTACCTCACAGAGCCATAGGAGCATTAAATGAGGCGATGCATTAACGTGCTTATTGTCGTATTTAATAAGAAGCACGATAGGGGTGGTGTGCGTGGGCAAGCCAGGGGCCCCTGCAGATTCCATTTGCCCCTCAGTTTCCGCCTTCAGCAAGAAGCCACGGTCAGTGGAGGTGGCCACAGGCAACCCTGCCGTGTTCGAGGCCGAGACAGAGCGGGCGGGAGTGAAGGTGCGCTGGCAGCGGGCAGGCAGTGACATCAGTGCCAGTGACAAATATGGCCTGGCAGCCGAGGGCACGCGGCACACGCTGACAGTGAGGGACGTGGGCTCTGCCGACCAGGGGTCCTATGCAGTCATCGCTGGCTCCTCCAAGGTCAAGTTTGACCTCAAGGTCTTAGAAGCAGGTAAGACCTTGGGCAGCCTTCCCTGAAGTTGGAGCTACTGGGGGCAGGGGCGGCCCCACCATCCCTCCTTCGACCAGAGTGCAAGAGATGTTTTCCCACTTTCTTACCTTTGCTTCGGCTGTGCCCTCAGCCAGCAATGGCTTTTTCCCATTTTCTGTAGCAAGACCTTTTTGAGTGTCCCCACACGGCGCCCTGGCCTGTCTCGGCTATTGCGGAGGTGGGGGAAGTTCAGAGATGAATAAGACATGAGCTGCCCTCCCACTGGACATGCCCACGCAGATGGGAACCCGGTGGGCTGTGTGTGCTGGCAGGGAAGCCCCATGAGCTTATGGATGTGGAGGGAGCCCCAGCCCAGCCTGGGGGGGCTGGACCAAGACCAGAGCCTGGGGAAGGAGAGGAGGGATGTTCAGGCCGACCCCCTGGAATGTGGGCACAGACGGCCAGTGAGGGCGAGGAGAAGGTGAGAGACGGGCTGAATGAACCTTTGTACACACTGCAAAGGCGGGAAGGACCAGGGACAAGAGGAGGGGGTCTCGGGTTAGCAGCTGCTCCATGACCCCCCATCTGACCCCCTCCAGGGAAGGCAGAGCCCGAGCCTCCCGCCCCTGCTGAGGCTCCTGGATCCCCTGGAGATGGCCTGGCCTCGGCCACTGAAGTGGAAGGAGGCTCCCCGAGTCCTGAAGGTGAGAGGAGTGGGTCAGGGAGGCTGGGTCAGTGGATGGGGCTGTCCCAGGGCAGGTCTCCAAGGCCTCTGTCCACAGGGTCAAGCTCAGCAGCCCCCGAGGGACCCAGTGTCCCTGACGATCCCATCGGCCTCTTTGTGATGAGGCCACAGGATGGCGAGGTGACCGCAGGTGAGTGCGGGGCTGCTGCACCCAGGGTGAGGTGGGGAGGGAGGCAGCAGGGCATCCCCGATTGTCACCCCTCTCTTGCAGGTGGCAGCATCACCTTCGCAGCCCGCGTGGCCGGGGCTAGCCTCCTGAAACCACCTGTAGTCAAGTGGTTCAAGGGCAAGTGGGTGGACCTGAGCAGCAAGGTGGGGCAACACCTGCAGCTGCACGACAGCTACGATCGGACCAGCAAGGTGGGAACTGTGGGGCGCGGGGGTCACGGGGATGCATGGAAAGGGGACCTGGAGAGCCCCTGGAAGGCATGGGGGGCACAGAGAGGCAGGGGGCACCGTGAGACTTGAGGCACAGAGGAGGTGCAAAGAAGGTCACGGGGAGCCTGGGAAGCTGTTTGGGGGGGCAGGGGCACACAGGGAGCACGGGGAGGCTCAGAGGAGGGTTATGGCGAGGCACAGGGGACCTGTGGGACGTGGGGGGTCGGAGGGCATGATCGTCTCAAGGGGGCATAAATAAGGCTTGGGGGGCACCAGTCAGTGAGGGTGTAAAGGCCCCAGATGGATGGGTATCAGAGCTCAAGCAACCCTCAGTGATCAACCATAACAATTCTTCACTATACATGCGAGGAAACCAAAGCTTGGGAGCTTATCGTTGCTGGTCCCAGGTCACTCAGAGCCAGGCCTAGAACCTGTGCTTTGACTCCCAGCCTTTGCTCCTCCTACTCTTCCACAGTCCCGGCCCAGGCAAGGGGGCTTCTGGCAGGGCAGGGTAGACATGTACAGTTGTGTGGGCTGTGCACTGAACAGAAGTGCCTCCTTTTTTTTTTTTTTTTTTTTTTTGGCCGAACCACGTGGATTGCAGGACCTTAGTTCCCCAGCCAGGGATCGAACCTGGGCCCACTGCAGTGAAAGCATGGAGTCCTAACCACTGGACCACCAGGGAATTCCCCAAAGTGCCTCATCTTAAGTGAATGCCATTTGCCTTGTAGCCACCCTCGATTTATATTTTATCACCACCCTGTGCCAGCAGATGGCAGTCGATGTATCTTGAGAAGGGGCCCCTTTTTCTATTTATACAAAACTGTATGGATTGATTTAAGCCCTGAGGGGTGAGAAGGTCAGTGGCCCTTAGCCACCCACAGCCTCCTTTAGGGGTGAAGGGCCTCACCTCCTCGCTTCCAGTCTCCCCTGACAGCTCACCTCCACAGGTCTACCTGTTTGAGTTGCACATCACAGATGCCCAGGCCACCTTTGCTGGTGGCTACCGCTGTGAGGTGTCCACCAAGGACAAATTTGACAGCTGCAACTTCCACCTCACTGTCCATGGTAAGGGGCCCTCTGGCATCCGTTCTGGGTTTGGGTTCCCCATGGGTCCTGTCCCCACACCTGCCTCCACTTCCCAATACTAAGGAGGATGCTGAGCCCTGGCCATGCAACCACTGACCACAAGCCCAATACTGAAAGAAACCCGTCGAGGCCTCCAGGGTTGGGGTGGGGCTTGAGCCCAGATCTCCTCTGGGGTCTTAGTCAGCTTGGTGTCTGGGATCCTGGCACAGGTGAACAGGTGAAGGGTAAGTTGAGAGATGGGTGGGAGATGAACCACCTCAAAGGTACTGGGAACGATAAGCTGCCTCACGTCCCTGGTACCTCGACCCTGGCTGGGAAAGGCCTGGTCCTGGGGCAGATGCCCACTGTCAAGGGGTCATGGATGGGCAGGTCTGCAACACCGGGAGATCCCAGGGCGGGGCTTCTGGGATGGCCCCCTCTGAAGCCTCCTCCCCTGACTCATCCCCCTCTTTGAACCCAGAGGCCATCGGCCCCGGAGACGTGGACCTCCGATCGGCTTTCCGCCGCACGTGAGTGGCCGCCTGTCAGCAGGGCCTGGAGGAGGCCGGTGCTGGGGTCTGAGGCCCCTTGGGGTTCGGGCCAGGGGTAATGTGGGGGGGACCAGGACAGGGCCTGATAACGGGGGTCAGGGCTTGGGGTGACGTGGAGGGCCAGGCTGAAGAGGATGGGGATGGAAGAGAGTAAGCTCCCCTAGGCAGGTGAGAAACTGAGTCTAACCCCCACAGGAGCCTGGCTGGAGGTGGTCGGCGAATCAGGTACCCCCTTCCTACCCACCTGTACACAGACCCTGGGGGTCTGAGATAGTCAGGGAGCAGCCTTTCAGCCAGTGTCCCTTCTTCTCACGTCCATCCCCCCCCACGACCCCACCCCCTGCTCCCCAACCCCTTCTAGTTGGCTCAACTGTGGCCTTATGAGGGTTCCTCTCCATAGTGACGGCCACGAGGACGTTGGGACTCTGGACTTCAGCTCGCTGCTGAGGAAGAGGTGAGCCCCTGGGTAGCAGCTCTCAGAGCGGGTGGCGTGGCCCAGTTTCAAATTCCGGCACCGTGGTTTTCCAGCCGTGTGGCCCTGAGCAGGTCACTGCACCTCTCTGAGCTGGTTTCCTTGTCGGTCAAACGGGACAATCCAGGTGTTGCGAAGAGTCAGAGGGCTCAGCAGAAGTTACATCCTGTGAACTAACATCCTCACACCGTTCCCATGACCATCCTACACTTGAGTGTGCGACAGCTCATCTCAATAGGCTCTGGGGACCCAGAGGCTGGGAGAAGGCTCCAAAGCCTCAGGAATTGCCCACCTAGCCCAGTGCAACTGAGTTGTGTCCTCAGTGTCCTGTCCCTCCCTCTCCTGGACCCTGCAGTATGGCCAATGCTGCTGCAGCCCAGAAAATGAGCATCGGGGTCAAGTGCTTTGGGGCAGCAGGGCACTGGCAGGACCCTGTGGCCATCCCCACCAGGGCGGATGACAGATGACAGGGCTGGGGAATCAGACTAACCTGGGTGAGGATCCCTACTGACTGGGGAGAGTCTCTGAGCCTCGGGTTCTCCTGATACCCACCTGCCGGAGCTCAGGAGGAATAAACAAGGCCACATGAGCCCTGTAAACAGAGAGGTATAAGTGCAGGGAGGAGGGTGGAGGTGAGGACCCACGGGCTGCGGTCCATGGAGGGATGACCCATTCCTTCGTTACCAAGTCCAAGCTCAGACTGCTTGCCACATGACAGGCCAATAAATCGGGAGACAAGGTGTTGGGGCAAGGAAGAGCGATTTTATTCGGAAAGCCAGCAAACCGAGAAGATGGTGGACCAGTGTCCCAAAGAACCATCTTCCCCAAGTTAGGATTCAGGCTTCTTTTCTACTAAAAGGGAAGGGGGTGTGGCTGGTTATTGCAGACTTCTTGGTGGAATCCTTTGTTCTTGCAGCCGGCCATGTAGGTCTGTTCACAATGTTCCTGTAAACCTCCAACAAGACAAATGTTATTTTCCATTCTGTAATTTTTTTATCTCTATACAAATGAAAAGTGCTATGTATATACCTTTAAAGGTCAAGCCTGGGAGGCAAAGCCTTGAGAATAGGCTATCACATATAGTTTGGGCCATAGGCAACATTCTTTTACAAAGGTGCAGAGCCAGCATGACCAAGCACAGGCAACACAGCACAAGGGTTAGAGCTAAAGGAATAGATCCAATATGGAGTCAGGTTTGTTCTTCTCTGTTACACCTCTAATGTGTCCACTGCTTTTCTTCCCCACCTGGAGCAGCAGCTTCCGGACCCCGCGGTGAGTGCCCCATGAAGCTCTGCACCCGTCACCCCTACTTCAGCCAGGAGCACCTCCCAGTCCCAGCCCCACCCCCATACTGAAGCCTTAAGCCCCCTTGAGCCCCAGCACTGGCCCAGGACCCACTCCAGCTCGAGCTGTCCCACCAGAAGGGAAGAGGCAGAGGGGCAGGGGCAGCTTCCGCTTGCGAGGGGAGGAGAGGGGGCTGCAGTTTTGTCTTGGCCATGGGGCCTGCCCTGAAGCCTCGCCACGTGGACCGTGTGACACAGGGACTCGAGGCTGGAGGCCCCCGCGGAGGAAGATGTGTGGGAGATCCTGCGGCAGGCATCCCCGTCAGAGTATGAGCGCATCGCCTTCCAGCACGGCATCACCGACCTGCGAGGCATGCTCAAGAGGCTCAAGGGCATGAGGCGGGAGGAGAAGAAGAGCACAGGTGAGACGCCCCTGCCAGGGAGAGAAGAGGGCGAGGTGAGCGCCTGCGCAGATGCACGCACGCGCACGCACACGCACACGCACGCGCATGCGTACGTGCCCATGGAAAAAGAGCTGCGTCCAGCTTGGCCCAGAGACGCTCAGGAAAGGAGAGTCCGGGTGAATCCCCTCTCGTGTGTGTGTGTGGGGGGAAGCGGGAGTGCCCAGGCTGGCACCTTGCCGCACAGAAAAAGAAAAGGGCCAAGTTAACCCAGAGACGCCACAGGAAGAGGACGGAGCCCAGGCCAGCCCTCCTCCCCCAGCCAAAGCCAAGCCAGGCGGCCTCTTCCTCCCCTACCCGGCTTGGGGGAAAAAAGCCTGCTTCATTCTCCCCACACCTAAAAAAGGGGAAGAAGCCAGTTTAGCCCAGAGACCCCCGACCCGCGAAGAGCCTGGTTAATCTTCCTCACAGGCAAACAGAACAGGTGGGTGCAGGTTAGCGCCCCTCGCCCCCAGGCGGGTCCAAGGAGAGGGCTCAGGCCAGCCCTTCCCCATCAAGGGGCTGACAAGGAGCCCTGGAAACTGAGCCGGGACAGCAGAGGCGCCTGTTAGGAGGGCATAAAACCGGGGGTTGTTGGTAAAACAGAGGGGAGAGGAGGAGAAGGCCCATTTGTCCCATCACCCATTCTCCTGCCAAGCTTCTGTTTTTTTGGAAAGCCCCGGACCCTATCCCTGAGCAGAGCAGGTGAAGAGGACCCCCAAGGAAGACAGGAAGACAAAGACAGAGAGACAAGGAGGTGACAGACAGGGGTAAAGAGACAGGGTCACAGCGGAGGCACAGAGAGAGACGTGGGGAGGCGGGAGGAGGAGAGAGGCAGGACCTCGCCCTCCTCGCTGGGCCAGCCCCGGGAGCAGGGGGCTGAGGGGTGGAAGCGCTCAGCCTTTCAGAAGAAGCTGCAGCCGGCCTACCAGGTGAGCAAGGGCCACAAGATCCGGCTGACCGTGGAGCTGGCCGACCCCGACGCCGAGGTCAAGTGGCTTAAGAACGGACAGGAGATCCAGATGAGCGGCAGGTGCGGGTGGGAGTGGGACCCGGGGACCCTGCAGGGTGAGGAGGGGCCCTGGGGGGGCGGGGCCCTGGGGGGGGGTGCTGCTCCCCGGCCGTGCTCTCCCTGCCTCTCTCTCCACCCATGCTGTCTGGCCAGCTCTGGGTCCCTGTCTCTCTGGGTCTAACTCCCCACCTTTCTGTTTCTTCCCGGCTCTGTTCCCTGCTCATTTTCTCTTGGTCTCGCTCCTCCCATCGGGGAGGCTCCAATGGCCCCTTGTGCTCCACAGCAAGTAAGGCTCCTGGAAGGCTTGGGGTGTGGGCACGGTGGTCCCGACGGCAGTTTGAGGGGGCACCCAGAGCCCAGGAGGTGCGTCCATGGCTCTCCTGCCCACACCCCGGCCCCGCCCAGGTACATCTTCGAGTCCGTTGGCGCCAAGCGCACGCTGACCATCAGCCAGTGCTCGCTGGCGGACGACGCGGCTTACCAGTGCGTGGTGGGCAGCGAGAAGTGCAGCACCGAGCTCTTTGTCAAAGGTGCGCCTGGCGCCCTGAGACGCTGAGAGGGGAGGGTCGCCACAGCGCGGCCCATCCATCATGCTCTCTCTGCTTGACAGAGCCCCCCGTGCTGATCACATGTCCCCTGGAGGACCAGCTGGTGATGGTGGGACAGCGAGTGGAGTTTGAGTGTGAAGTGTCTGAGGAGGGGGCCCAGGTCAAATGGTGAGTGCCAGAGGCAGGGGGCTCGGGGCGGGGCCAGGGACCTGGGGGCATCCCCAGAGGAGGCCCTGGCACCTACTGCCCACCCTCTGGCCAGGCTGAAGGACGGGGTGGAACTGACCCGGGAGGAGACCTTCAAATACCGGTTCAAGAAGGACGGCCAGAGACACCACCTGATCATCAACGAGGCAACGCTGGAGGATGCTGGACGCTACGCGCTGCGCACGAGTGGGGGCCAGGCTCTGGCTGAACTCATCGTTCAGGGTGAGGCCCTGGAGGCCCCCTCAGCACTAGCCCCCCAGCCGTGTAGGGGAATTGGGCAAACCCGGGATCGAGGCCTTCATGGCCTTGGACAAGTCACTTTGGCACCTCAGGCCTCACCTTTTTCATCCATAAAATGGGGATGCTGAGGTGACCACCTGGAGGGTGTTTGGAGGTTCAGATGGGCCCGGTTAGTGTCACCCACCCCGGCACACATGAGATTCCTTTTGTACACGGCACCGTCACAGGCACACATGCATTGCACTCATGTGGTTTCACAAGCCCGAGGGATCTCCGCAGGGATTCACTCCCACACACACCCTCCCCAGCTCACTGGCTCTGCCCTGTGCCCCGCAGAGAAAAAGCTGGAGGTGTACCAGAGCATCGCGGACTTGACGGTAGGCTCAAAGGACCAGGCCGTGTTCAAGTGTGAGGTGTCGGATGAGAACGTGCGGGGCGTGTGGCTGAAGAACGGGAAGGAGCTGGTGCCCGACGGCCGCATAAAGGTGTCCCACATCGGGCGGTGAGTATGCAGGGTGTGCCAGAGACAGACACACAGAGAGACAGAGAGAAACAGAGACTGACAGAGAGAGACAGAGGGAGAGACACAGAGAGAGAAGAAGATGGTGACAAAGACAGATGGATGGAGATAAACAGAAAGAGACAGACACTTAGAGACAGGACCGAGACTGAACGAGAGACAAAGTCAGACTGAGATTGAGAGACAGAGGGAGAAGCAGATGAACAGAGAGACAGATGCACAGAATCAGGACAGACACAAATAGAAAGAAAGATACAGAGAGAGACAGGCAGACAGAAGTGTGGAGAGGCAGATGCATACAGAGAAGAGTCCATTAGAGACAAAGACAAAGACGAAGAAGTGAGAGATACAGACAGGCTGGGAGCCCCCCCCCCCCTCCCAACTCGTGACCAGGGCAGAGTAGGAGGCCTCGGAGGACGGCTCTGGCCAGGGGCCCTCACTCTCTCCCACTCTCTTACTCATGCCCCGAGCATCTGGGCCCAAGTTCACGGAGATCAATGAGACCAGCCCCTGCCCAGTCTCCAGTGGCCCAGCCGAGGGGACACATCTACAGTGCGTACCTCTGAAAGCATGCAAGGGAGCTGAAAAATTCAAACATAGAGGAAGAGAGCACTTTAGAACACCACTAAGCTAGGGTGGGGTGAGGGCCCCCTGGAGCCCTGGCTGGGGTGTCCGGTGAGGCCAGGGGTGCGTGGCCCAGCAGGGTCCCTTGAGTCATCACTGCCCTGCAGAGTCCACAGACTGACCATGGACGATGTCACGCCCGCAGACGAGGCGGACTACAGCTTTGTGCCAGAAGGCTTCGCCTGTAACCTGTCTGCCAAGCTCCACTTCATGGGTGAGCGGGTGCTGAGGGGCATGGGGTCCCCTGCCGCTGGGCCCTGCCTTCACCCTGGTGCCACTTGCTCTTGCATCTCTTGCAGAGGTCAAGATTGACTTCGTGCCTAGGCAGGGTGAGTCTTGGGCCCCTGCGTGCTGCCTCCCACGCCCTGCCCGTGTCTCCCTTCCACTCACAAGCAGAGGAAAGAAAGGAACCGGGACTGGGGACCCTGAGGCCCAGCCCCAGCTCTGCCACCCACAACCACGGGCCGACTGCGGTCTCTCGGAGCCTCAGTTTCCTCACCTCTAAAATGGGGACCCTGAAGTGGCTCCCCTGTGGGACGGTAGGAACGTGGTGTGTGTGAGCTTTCAGGTGACACAGAGGTGAGATTTTATTATGAACTCTTTCCTGCTTTTAGGTTAAACTGTGTAGGATCCTAATTTCAGGAGAATAGTCAAGGCTGAGGCATGCTGTGGGTCAGGGCTTTCTAAACAGGGTTCACTTAATGTGATACTCCATTTTACAAGGGTTCCATGGTGAAATAAGTTTGGGAACCTCTTGTTGATTCAGAAGGTGCATTAGCATGTCAAAGGCTCTAAAACATCCTGCTTAACTTTGTTTAACCTAGGGTTTCCTAATTGTTTGTCCATGGAAATTTTTTTTTTTCTAGGAAGACATTGGTGTTCCCCCAAACACAAGTTGAGAAATGCTACGCTAGGTGACCTGATGTTACGAACCTCCTTGGAAACTTCCTGGGGAGATGGAAATGTTTTAGATCTTGACTGGGTGGTGGTTACACAGGGTGTATACATTTGTTAAAACTCATCAAGCTGTATGCTCAAGTCCTGGCATTTTAGTGTGTGCAAACTATACCTCAGTAGAATAAATTAAAAACAAAACAACCAGGGGCATGTGCTCCTTCTAGCTTTCCCCTCTTTCATAGGCCTTAGGCCCCTTCCTCTTTCTCTGACCTGTGCCATCTCCCTGCCAGAACCTCCCAAGATCCACCTGGACTGCCCAGGTCGCGTGCCGGATACCATTGTGGTGGTGGCTGGGAACAAGCTACGCCTGGACGTCCCGATCTCCGGGGACCCTGCTCCCACTGTGATTTGGCAGAAGACCATCACAAAGGTACTGTGGGTCCCTCCCCCACTTCCCCACCTGTAAAATGGGTACACGGGACTAGTGTATGCTGGGACCTGCTCCCCGCCCCACATGCACACGCCCTGGCCACCGACTAGGAGCACAGAGGCTCAGCAGGCTGAGAGGTCGGGGAGGTGGGCAAAGGAGAGACAGGGGTAGGGGTTGCTTGGCAGGGGTTCCCTCCAGGCCGAGCCAGGCCCTCTTTCCCCTCACTCCTTCCTGCCTGCTCTGTTCCCAGGGGAATAAGGTCCCAGCAGGGCCAGCCCTCAATGCATCGGGGGATTCAGGTGCCAGTGATGAGTGGGTATTTGACAAGAAGGTGAGTGAGGCTGAAGGTGGCTCGTTTGCTCTCTGTCATTTTCTGCCCATGTGGTATCCGCCCTCAGGTGAGGTCTTTGTGAAGCTGCCACACCTGGCAGGATGTGCTCCTGCCCCTGGTAGGGTCTCCACCGGGCCCTCGTGCCCCAGACACACGTTCACACCAACACTGCCAGGAGGTCCTCCTGACTGGGGGCGCTCCCTGGCTCTTGTCTTCCTGAGCTGACCTTGACTTTGTGCTTCTTGCCAGCAAGGGAGTGGGGTCCCTGGTACTTTTCAGTAGGAGTAGCTGCAGGGGCACCAATCAGGTCAGCTTCTCGTCCTCCACTCACTGCTGGTTCCTCGACCCAGTTGTGGTCTTTCAGTATCCTCACGTTAGCTCTGCGAGGTCATGTTATTCCCATTCAGCAGATAGGAAAACTGAGGCATGGAGCCGACGGGCGATTGTCTAAAGTTCCATGACAGAGCTAGAGCTAGAACCTGTGACCCTTGCCCTGATGTTGTGCCCATGGCAGGTGGTAAGGAAAGGAAGGGTCTTGGATTAGATGCTCACATGGGTGCAGTTTCCACGCAGGCTTGTGTCACCCCAGCAGACCCAGCGCTGAGCCCTGTTCCCATCTCAGGGCTGTCAGCTGTTGCAGAGGCTGCAGAAGCCCCTGGGTTCTGACTTGGGTCCTTCCCCCCAACTCCTACTCCCCCCCCCCAGCTGCTGTGTGAGACCGAGGGCCGGGTCCGGGTGGAGACCACCAAGGACCGCAGCATCTTCACCGTTGAGGGCGCAGAGAAGGAAGACGAGGGCGTCTATGTTGTCACGGTGCAGAACCCCGTGGGCGAGGACCAGGTCAACCTCACAGTTAAGGTCATCGGTGAGGCAGGGGCCCAGGTGGGGAAGCCACAGGAGCAAGCAGGGAGGACCCATCCGTGCACTCGTTTAGTCTCTAAGCAAACACTGTGGGCCACATTCTTAGATCCAAAGAGAGGGTTGGGACTAGGACCGGTGAATATGGTCAGTGGGGAGCCGTAACAGGTTGTTTGCAGGCTGGTGATGTGATCAGCACTGCATTCTGGAAAGATCGCTTTAGGCTCTGGGGGTAGTGGGGGAAGCCTGTTGGTTGGGGTGGTGTGGGGATGGGCAACGTTGGCCTCGGCCGGGCAGAGCTGATGTGGGTCCCCTCGCCCAGATGTGCCGGATGCTCCGGCGGCCCCCAAGATCAGCAACGTGGGCGAGGACTCCTGCACGGTGCGGTGGGAGCCCCCTGCCTACGATGGCGGGCAGCCAGTCCTAGGTGAGCCGAGGGCACAGGGGACATAGCCCAGGGCAGGGGGTGCGGGGATGCCTGCGCTCTAGACCAGACCTCCCACCTCCCCTCGCCAGGCTACATCCTGGAGCGCAAGAAGAAGAAGAGCTACCGGTGGATGCGGCTGAACTTCGACCTCCTGCGGGAGCTGAGTCACGAGGCGCGGTGCATGATCGAGGGCGTGGTCTACGAGATGCGGGTCTACGCCGTCAACGCAGTGGGCATGTCCAGGCCCAGCCCCGCCTCCCAGCCGTTCATGCCCGTTGGTGAGCCTGCCCTGCCTGCCCCGCCCCACGCCCTCCCGTTCAGGGGCCCCAGGAATAGCAGCTACTCTGTGGGTGGCGTTTACACCCGTGGTGGTCTCCTTTAATCACCTTCATTTCACAGGTGAAGAAAGTGAGGCTCTGAGAAGTTAGATGACTTTCTCGAGGTCACCAGCTGGCAGGGGGTGGAGCTGAGACACCTCTCCAGCTTCACTTTCCACATCTGTAAAATGGGGATAATGACAATATCTACTTCATAGAATTGTTAGGATGAAATGAGGTCATGCAGGGGGAGCATCTGGCTTACAGCAGCTCAGTAGATCATTGTTCCCTCTTCCCCACTCCCTTCAGCCAGCGTTTGTTAACCAGGGAAGAGGGTGAGGGCAGTTGGGTCCCTCGGAAAGGGCGCTGGACCAGGAATCAGAGATGGGGTTTACAGAGCCAGCTCTTTCATCCCGAGGAGGGATATCTGGGGTCATCGTCTTGCCCTGTGCCTCAGTTTCCACATCTGTATAATGGAGGTTGAGAAGGTAGAACAGACACTGAGGGTGTGCCACTCTCGAGGACACCTGTCCCTGGCGGGCCATGTGAGTCTCGGGGGGAGGAGGGTGGCTGTCTGTGGTGGGGCAGACACAGGGAGGGGGCACGGCGTGGTGAGATGGCAGGAAGAGGGTGCCTGTGGGGAGAAGGGGCCAGGCCTCCCTTTAGGAAGTGACTTCCGGTTTTCTCAGCTCTTAGTCAACTCAGTTACTCATACAGGGTCAGGAAATTTCCATGCTTTAGGCCAGTTTTTTCTTAAATTACATTTAAAGAATTTCCTACACCATCTGACAAAAGTGGTTCTTTCTAAGGATGTTGGTGTTGTTTTGGGGTGTCTTTTCCTTTTTAGATCTCTTCTATAATCGCTGATGCTGCTTGGGTGTGTGTGTGTCTGTAAGCCTGTCTAGAGACATGTCTTTTAATGGAGCTGAAATATTTCTCAAAGTGCTTGAAAGCCAGTCAGAGGGGGAGGATTTCCCTGGATTGTGGTTCTTCAGCTGCCCTGGCTGGTGCAGACTCACTCAGACCCCTCTCCCCAGGCCCCCCCAGTGAGCCCAGCCACCTGGCGGTGGAGGATGTCTCTGACACCACCGTCTCCCTCAAGTGGAGGCCCCCAGAGCGCATGGGAGCTGGAGGCCTGGACGGCTACAGCGTGGAGTACTGCCAGGACGGCTGTGAGTGCGCCAGCCCAGCCCCGGGCCCTCCGCCTCCCAGCGCCCTTCTCTGAACTGCCCTCCGGGCCGGGCCAGCTTCCTGTCCCCCCGCAGGGCCCCTGTCTGCAGTGGAGGGCCCCAGTCGGCCACCGGGCATGTGGGTGGCAGGATGCGGACAGTGCCCGTGGCCTTGCCTCTCCATCCCCACCCCCGCCCCCAGGCTCGGAGTGGGTGGCTGCCCTCCAGGGGCTGACCGAGCACACGTCGTTGCTGGTGAAGGACCTGCCCACGGGGGCTCGGCTGCTCTTCCGCGTGCGGGCTCACAACGTGGCGGGGCCCGGAGCGCCGGGCAGCACCACAGAGCCGGTGACGGTGCAGGAGATACTGCGTGAGTGCCCCTCGCGCCGGGATGAGGCCTGTCACTGGCACCCTGGCCCTTGGGGCCCAGTGGAGGCGGGGACAGTCAGGGAGACGCTACTTGGAGGGGATGAATGCTGGGCAGGGACAGGAGGGGTCGCTGCCTGTACCCGTGCCACAGGCCAGATGTGTGGAGAGGGCCTCCCTCTTGGTTTTCCATGTCAGCCCCCAGTTCTGGACCAGGGAAAATGTAGGTCATTGTACCATCACCTTCAAGCTCTGTTTTGTGGGTCTCTGAGCTCCAACAGGTAGGTATTGTCCACGTGTTAAGGACTGAGCAGTGAAACAGGTAGTCGTCAGATTGGCCCATGTGGGATCCACTTTCCATTATGTTGCCAACAAAGAGTCCTTTAGGGATTGGTTCTCGGAGTGGAAAGAGGCAGCAAACTGGGATGGAAACAGCAGGGGGCGTAGAGTCCAAAAGCCTAGGTTTGCACCCTGGCCTGTGACTGGCTAGCTGTGTGACCTTAGATAAGTTCCTCACTCTCTCTGATCCCTGCCTGTTGTAGCAGTGTGGAGAGGCTCAGGTGGAAGCAGGAGCTTTGGACCCTTTGGGGCTGGGGTGGGGGAGCTAAAGGAGAGGAGGGCCCGGCAGGTGGCATGTTTCTTAGTTGCGGCTCTCCAGGCCCTGCCTCCAGCGGGCGGCGCTGTGGCGCTCCTTGGGCCTGCGGCTGTGGGGGCCCCCGCCGAGCCCCTCACTCGTACCCACAGAGCGGCCACGGCTCCAGCTACCCAGACACCTTCGCCAGACCATCCAGAAGAAGGTCGGAGAGCCTGTGAACCTCCTCATTCCTTTCCAGGTAGGGCTGGCCCCCTTCCCTTCCCTTCCCTTCCCCTCCCCCCGCCCCCGTGTGTTGTCCGCGCCCAGCAGACAGATGTCTCAGCAAGGCCGGGGCAGTGGCCGGTAGGGAGAGCCAGGCTCTGGAGTGAGCTGTCCTCCCACACAGGGCAAGCCCCGGCCTCAGGTGACCTGGACCAAAGAGGGACAGCCACTGGCAGGCGAGGAGGTGAGCATCCGCAACAGCCCCACGGACACCATCCTGTTCATCCGGGCCGCACACCTCACCCACTCGGGCACCTACCAGGTGACTCTGCGCATCGAGAGCATGGAGGACAAGGCCGAGCTGGTCCTGCAGGTCATTGGTACGTGGCACTGGGGCTTCCGTCTGAGTCCGAGCATTTTCAGTCCCTGAGCTGGGCTGCCAGGGCCCAGGGCTCAACCTGGAGCTTCTCGTCTTCCAGGCCTGGGGCCCCTCTGGGATGCCCAGAGCCCCTGCAGAAGATGGCAGGCCAGGTCCTGGCAAGGCTGAGGGGGCCTCTGGAGCGTGGCGTCCCCTACTCACACTCGGGCGAGGTCAGGAGATTTGGGCTTCCCACTGGGTCTGTCTCCTGCAGACAAGCCAGGTCCTCCCCAGGATATCCGGGTCACTGACACATGGGATTTCAATGTGGCTCTGGAGTGGAAGCCACCCCAGGATGACGGCAACACAGAGCTCTGGGGCTACACGATTCAGAAAGCTGACAAGAAGAGCATGGTGAGCCCGGGGCCCTGGGCCCCCTGCACGCACCCTCCCTGGGTCCGGGCAGACCTGGGCCCCAGCTGCTCCTCCCCGATATCCTTAGACTGGTTCCCTCCACAGGGAAGGTGCTGACCCCAGGGGTACCCAAGAGAGGCCCCTGGCAGGGAGTAGGGCTTGCCCCAGAGACCCCCCTACCTTTCCTCCACACCCCAGGAGTGGTTCACCGTCTTGGAGCATTACCGCCGCACCCACTGTGTCGTGTCAGAGCTCATCATCGGCAATAGCTACTACTTCCGGGTCTTCAGCCATAACATGGTGGGGCCCAGCGACAGAGCCGCCACCACCAAGGAGCCCGTGTTTATCCCTAGACCAGGTGCTGTACCTTCACTCCCACCCGCCGTGGGCGGGGGCTGGGGCGGGCGGCGAGCCTGGCTAGGTGTGGCCCTCTTGGTACTGAGTTCTGTCACCAACAGGCATCACGTATGAGTCACCCAGCTACAAGGCCCTGGACTTCTCTGAGGCCCCAAGCTTCACCCGCCCCCTGGTGAACCGTTCGGTCATTGCCGGCTACAACACTACCCTCTGCTGTGCTGTCCGGGGTAGCCCCAAGGTAGGGAGCTTTGGGCCCTGGTCCAGGCCGACCCAGGAGGCCTGGCTCGTAGGCCCCTGCCTCAAGCAGTCCTCCCCCGAGCCTGTCCCCCTGTTTTCTCTCCACTTTCGGGTATCAGGGCCCTCCCTGAACAGGGCCTTGGCATTCCTCGTTGGCTCCCTGTTCATACTCGGCCCTGGGCAGAGTTTGGGACTCCAGTGGGATCCCCAGAGTAGAAACACAAATGCCTGGTCTCCCTAGGTTCCTGCCAGGTCCTCTCTCAACCTGAGAGATCTCCCTCCTTCCCATCTACAGCCCAAAATTTCCTGGTTCAAGAACGGCCTGGACCTGGGCAAAGACGCCCGCTTCCGCACGCTCAGCAAGCAGGGAGTGTTGACCTTGGAGATCAGAAAGCCTTGCCCCTTCGACGGCGGTGTCTACGTCTGCAGGGCCACCAACTTGCAAGGCGAGGCGCAGTGTGAGTGCCGCCTGGAAGTGCGAGGTGAGGAACCCGCTGGGCTAGGCCTGGGGTGGTGGCAAAGGCCGGGTGCCAGCTGGGACTCTGGGCTTTCGCTTTGCTGTCCTGGCCCAAGCAGCTGCTCTGGCTGAAAGAGCAACGACCGTGTCACGTCCAGATGGTGTTGGCTTCTGGACTTTGTTGCCAGAGCTGCTTGCCCGGGCCTTCCCGAAGGCCGGGGGTGGGGGAACACATATAGTGCTGGGAGGTCCAACACACGCATGGCATGGCCTCCTCCTCTCCTGCAGTGCCTCAGTGACCAGGCTGGCTCCCCGGGGATGGCCAGGTATGTACTCCACATCACCCTGATACCCGGGTCCCAAATCAAAGGCTGAGCCCTGGCCCTTGGTCCAGGGGCAGCCAGCAGGAAATGGGGGTGCAGGTGGCTCTTAGTAGGGTTTCGGTGCAGCTCATTCACAAGGGAGCCTGTGTCACAGGTGCAACTGGAGCCAACCCAGGTACCAGGAGCCTGGAAGGAAGTTGGACAAGCCACCTTCTGCTGTTGGATGTGTGTACAAGTGTGTGTGTTGGAGCTGGACTGGGGGAGCCCCAGCAGGGCAGCATAGTTACGATGAGCGGGCGTGGGGGGCACTCCGCACAGGCTAACCCGTCAGAGCTCCATCTGGAAGCTCCTCAGATCCTTGGGGCAAAAAGCGTGCGGGCTCAGGAAACGATGGCTGCGGACAGGCCTCTCTGGCCTGCCGTGTTTTCTCAGTGTGTGAGGGCAATAAAAGATGAGTGCGATCACAGAGAACTGACTCTTCTTGTCCAAGGCGCTGGTTTTCAGAAAAAGCACGGGAAAATTTACTTGATCTTGAGAGCAAACGGAAGGCAGGTATTCTTACTCCCGGATGAATTAAATGAGGACCAGAGTGGGATCCTAAGTTCATAGAACATTAATACTAGAAGGAACCTCAGTCTTCCCCATCTTCAAATGAGGAAACCGAGTAGCTGTGACAGAGGAAAGTATTATTAGCAAAAGAGCCAGAATCCCCAGGCTCTCCCATCTTTGTCCTGGTGACCCGTGGTCACAGCAGCCTGGAGGGGGGCAGTCCTAATCTCAGTGTGGTTCTGTGCCCGTAAGGCCTGCAGTGAACGCGTGCCAGCTGCTCTGGGGTCCCAGTGGGCGAAAAACCCACCGCCCGTTCACACCCATACCGCACAGGAAGAGAGTGAACCTGTCTAGACAAGGCGCTGGGAACCAGGAGGGTGTAGGTAGGGGCCGGGGCCCTACTCTGCTCCTCCTTCCCCCGTGGGGAGCCAGAATCCCATCACCGGTTTTCTTTTGGGAGGAGGAAGCCAGCAGCTCTCAGAGGTGCCCTGATAAGAGTGAAAAGGGTCCTTCCTGCCCAGGGAGTGGTTTTTCCACGGCACAGAAAGAAGTTCCGTGAAGGCTGGTCCAAGGTTGCTTCTCGGAGTTCTACCCAACCCAAGACACTCCTGGCCCCCTGGGAGGCTCTGGCCAAGTCACAAAACCTCTCTGGAGCACACCTGTAAGGGGCACCGGATGCTGAGCCCCCGGGCCTTGGTTTTTCCTTTACTACTAAAGTAATCTCTGCTTAGGTGTCAAAGCCCTGCTTGGCTGCCCCCTCTAGCGACCAACTCATAGCACGGCGGCCCTCCCATGGGGCCTCTCTGAGAGCACAGGAAGCGTGGTGAGCTCCACTGGGCCAGAGGCGTGGCAAGCGGGGCCTGCAGCACACCAGAGGTTGGACGGGCATGAGCTCACCTCCCTGGTTCCTTCAGGCCAAAGGTGCCTTTTTCGAGTCCAGGGTCAGCCTTCCTCAGCCCAGGCTGAGAGAAGGCGCCACGTAACGCATGGCAGCCAGGAGCCCAAGGGGAGTTAAGGACCTTTATTTCACATTCACACAAATGTACATTTTCTATAAATAATGCGGAGCTGAAATATTTACAGTCATCTCCTGCGCACTCCCAGGCGCTCTCCCACTGGCAGCCGGTGCTGCCGTGCTACCCGCACAGGGGTGGGTACTGAGCTCGGCCTCTCCCCACACCGCCAGGTCCCTGGGACTCTCCTAGCCCCGGTCACTTTGCTGTCCCCTGCCGAAGGCCACGCACACCACAAGGAAACTGCTGCTCAGCAAGCAGCAGCGGGTCAGTGCAGCCCCACTGCAGCGGCGGAGAGCGCGGTGGCCGCGGCCAGGCCTGGGCCCGCGGGCAGTCGCCGCCAGCTCGGCAACTGCCTGGAAGTTCCGGGGACGCTGCCACTCGCTCTGCTGCCCCTTGACTCTCCCCCCTTCCTTTCCCCACCCAGCCCTCGTCTGGGGGGACAAGCCTCAAGCTTCCCTCAACTCCCCACGGCGGGACTGCTCCAGGCACCTCGTGGTGCCGGGTCACGGAGGACGGAGAGCCCACGTCCTGCTCTGGAAGCTTATAACGTCAAGGATGAGAAACTACAACACAAATGTCTCAATGACGCGTAACAGCGGGCTCGCACCGGCCTGCACTCCGAGTTCTTAGAAGCCGTTGGCCCGACAGACAGACACACACGTACTTTTGAGCCCCGAGGGGACGGGAGGACGGTCTTTTGGGGGTGGAGAGGGAGAAGCTGGAAGAGACTAGCTCGGCCCCGTGAGACACGCTAAGACACTGAGACACACAGAACTGGGACCCATCTAAGCCTGAGCGAGGGGGCTTGCAGAGAACACACACGCGCCACCCACTTGGCAGTCACAGCAGCATCGTGCACTTGGGAACAGCGAGAGGCAAGGGACGGCCCCTGGGCTGGGGCAGCCTTAACCCCTCTCCATCAGCTAGAGACGGGCCGGGGTGGGGTTCTGAGATCTTCCTCACTGCTACGAACAGCAGCCACATATGAGAAGAGACACAACACAGAGTAGCAGATCTCGTGGGCCTGGAGGAGAGAAAACCGGCCAGATCAATGTCACGCGGATTCCTACACCTTCACACGTGGAGATCTGCCAACCGGGAAACTCCTGCCCTGACTCTGGGCTCAGGCCTCCAGACTAAGGAGCCCCAAGCAAGGCCCCAGAACTGGCCCGTGGGAGCGGGGTCAGCATGGGTGCCTCTCCCAGGCTGAAGACCTGCCTCAGCTCCAGCTGAATCTCTGGCGTCTGCACTAAAATCTCTCCTCAACCATTCCGCATGGCCCCTCACCCTGTGCCCTCAGAGGCCCGCCCCACTCCTGCTGGGACGCCCCCGGGTAGCCCTGCGCAGACCGGCCCATCGGCACACTCACCATCGGTGTCTTGTACTTGTGGCTCACCACTTCTTTAATTTCAGGAACTAAAACCGGACGGGCAAGAGACAAAACAGAAGGTTGAAAACTAAGAGCAACAGCGCCACACTCCCCCAGGCGGCAGCGCCCGGCACCAGGGTCCCCTTCCCCTCTGGGCCTCACTCAGCCCCGGCCGGGTGAGAGGACACTGGCCCCGACTCCTCAGCCTGACATCTGGGGTCTGCAGTGGCTCCTGGCTCCGTGGCCATGACTCTACCGACTCTGAGAGCCCCAGCACAGGAGCAGGCTAGCCTCTCACCAGCCTGGTTGCTGCTACCATCCAGGGCCCGAGGAGCACAGCTGATATTCCCAGGTTTTGGCTGGGAGGAGAGCACTGCCTCTGGCCTGTGCCTCACCTTGCTGAGACACCCGAGAACTCGCCCCTGTCAGCAGCCCCATGCTCTGGTCAAGTTACACACGTTCCCTGTTCTCCCAGCCCCTACACTGAGGGTCCTGAGGCTGGATGAAGAATCGGCATGATACCAAACCCACCAGACTTGGAAGTTTCCTTCCCTGATGGCAGGAGAGGCCCAGGCCTGCCTGTGTGAGGGAGAGCGTCAGAGGGCTCTGGAGCAGACACACCGAGCAGAAGAGACAGGTGAGTACGGCACCCGGGGAGGGAGGTGACAGGGAGCATCAGGCAAAATACACACGTGTCCACAGCCCGGAATGCAAGACTAAGAGTCACCCCCGCCCCGGCCATGCAGGGGTTCTGCCTGGCCAGAGCAAGGAGTAAGGTCCCCCAGCCTCAGCCAACATCATGGCCCCTGGAGGCTGGGAGCAGGGGGCGTGGCATCCCCTGGGGGCCAGGAAAGGTAGGGTGAGAGTTGGCCACACCTTCTTCTGACCCTGGGAGGTAGAATTCAGGGGGCCCCAGGGTTAACAGGGAATAAACTCATCAGAGGTAGAGCAAGGAGCCCAGGTCCTTCTCCTGGGTTGCAAGACTCCCCCAAACGTCTCTCTGGCAGAAGAGAGAAAGGAGCACACGGGAGAGAACTCGGAACCAGCGAGCCAGCGCGAGGGTGGAGGAGGTCGGGGAGGAAGAGGGTGGGGGGAGAGGGAAGAGGCAAGTTGGTGATGCGGGCAGCTGGCTTGGGCGCAGGAAGCCTGCCCACCCACACCGCAGGGCCCAAGGCAGGGGCCTGGGGAGAGGCAGCACGGCGAGGTCACTTTACCTGCTGGAGAACGAAGGTTTTCATAGCAGCGACGAGGGGCACGAAAGAATGAAGCACAAACACAGCAGGAACTCAAAGCCCCAGGGCGAGAACCCAGACCGCTCAGTCAGCGCTCGGCTGGGGGGAGCCTAGCCCCCGGCTTCCGGCTACCACTGCCCTCTGCCTCCGAGGCCACTAGGCTTGCCTGACCCCTGCGGTGAGGCTGCCTGCACCGCCGCACGCCCTCCAGCAGCCCAGGGGCTCGACGGACCCTGGCGTGGCCCCAGGGTGGCTGGACAGCGCACCGGGCTGCCAGAGGGACCGAGGCAGGCGACATGAACGCAGCAGAGCTAGGAAGTGGCTCGTCTGCTCTGCCCCACCAGCTGGCCAAACAAGGGGAGGTGGCGTGGCCTCGAGGAGCCTCTTCACTACCAGCGCTAATCTCTAAGCCCGGCCTCTAAGCCACTGCTCCTCTGCCACGCTCAGGCAGCCAGCGACCGACTAGCTCTCCTTTCTCCTCCCTGCTCTCGTGTCAGGACTCCCTCTTCCTCCCTGTCACTCCTGCTCCTCCTGACCTCTCTGCAGAGGCTCTTCTTCTCTGTCTCTAGTCCCTCCTCTGGAGCTCCGAGGTTTGAGTTACTGCCATGTGAGTCCAGACCTAAGAGCAAAATAGTGTAATTACCAAATTCCTCCAGGACAAAGACGCCTCGAACTGTATTGCACTTTTTAATGTGATTCAGCTCTATGAAAACCTGCAAGAGAGGGAGGGAGGGAGGGAGGGAGGGGGTAAGGCCCAGAGGCTCCCCCACTGCCCCGCAAAGCCCACTCTCCCAGCTACAGCCCCACCCACACGGAAAACCTATTTCCCACAGGGAGGATGGAAGAATACACACACACACACACAACTCAAAAGCGCTAAGAAGCAAAGACAGCAGAAAGGGCATGTACCTTCCGCTCCTGGCCGGAGGAGAAAGCATGGGAGAGAAAGGAAGGTGTTAGTTTTAACCGTCAAAGCCAACGCAAAGGCCCCTCGGCTGGCCTGGGCTGCCTGCCCACACCCTCTGCCCAGGGCGGTGCTTGTAGGACACTGTGCCCTAGGCCCTCCCCGCACCCCAGCCCATTAGCTCTCTACCCTTCCATGCATCCTCCTCCGGCGCAGAGGGCAGGCACGGGCGCAAAGCTCCCCTCAGACTGTCCTTGGGAGGGAGGTGTTGGCATCTTCCTTGAAACAGGATTCAGGCTCTCCCAAGAGTATGTGGTGATTGACGGTACTAACAGCAACCACCTGTGAGCACCTACTCGGAGTTCTCCAGACACTACTTCTTTGTCCTGACATCTACGTGGCACAGGATATAGCATCACCCTCATTGTACAGATGAGGACGCTGGATCAGAAAGTTTATTTGCCCGTGGATAACGGAGCTGGGCTCCAAGTCCAAGTACGTCCTGACTCCAAAGACCATGCTTTTCCCATCTGTTACCCCACACTGCAGAGCTCCACCGGGGCTCCAGTGCCTCCTCTCAACTCCAGCTGACTCTTACGTGGTGGAAGACGGACCCCAAGGCCATTATCTATCATCAGTCAGGGTTTGACTTTCTCTTTCTCTTCAGGATCTCTCTTCTGGGGCAAAGCCTTAAACTATAGACCAGCCTGTACATACTTTGTAACGGTTAGACGGTGGGTCAGTCCAAAGGGGGTGTAGCAAGCGGGAAGAGGGCCTCTGGGTGTCATTTAATGGCATCTCTTCTTGAGAAGGTGAGGCATCAGGGGAGGCCACGGCCCTGAAGTGCAGTCAGAAGCCTGGTCCCTGAGAAGTGCTGACACCTTCACGGTCTAGAAAAGTACTAGGTAAACCCCTCTCTGGGTGGGCCCTAAGGTCTTAAGTATACTGTTTAATATATTACTATGACTAACAGTAAATATACTGCTGCAGGTATCCTGCCAGGAAGCCTGGGCAGCTGTTTCCCATCACACCAAGTTGCCCAGCTGGATCCCTGAAAGAAGGAGAACTAAAATGGCGAGAGGTGGGAGGAAGCCCCCGAGTCCAGGTGTTCACGGCCCCCGAGTGTCTGCCGCCCGGCCAGGGGCCGAGGCGCTTCGCACGTTCGGGTCTGGCTCAGGGCCTCAAGGAGACAAACCGGTACATCGGGGGAGGGGGAGGAAGGCACTTGTGTGAAGAGTCAGGATTGGGAGCGGGCCTGGGATGACACGCGCTGGCCTCGGAAAGGAATGAGCTTAAGGAATGTCCACGGAGAGGAAACGTATCGCTGTGTTAGAACCAAGAGAAAAAACAGTCAGCTCCTATGGTGGAGTCACAACGAGGGCAAGATGGATCCCGAAGTGCTCCCCGGTCAAAATAAGGGGAGTGGGGCCGGGGGAGCAGGGGACCGAGTGGGGCCACTCAGAGGAAGGAGAAGAACAGGAAGAAGAATCGGCAGGGAAAAAAAAAAAGGCAAATAAACACACACGCTCCCGATGGGACGGACCCAAGCCGCACGCACGCACGCGCTGTACGCACACCAGAAACGCGCGAGGGGATCAGCCGGTAAAGACTCTCAAAGCAAAACCACCAAGCAAAAGCGCGCCCGGGGTAAGGGAAGGCGGACACTGCGCGAAGAAGGGCCAAGTGAGACGCTCTCACTCACACTGTGCTGAGTCTAATGGGCAGGGGCAGCCGGGCCACCGTGGCTCCCTCTCTGTCCCCTCCTCCCCCCGCCGCACAGGCTCCCTGCCGCACCTTCCGGGTGGCTGCCAGTGTCACTGCGCCCTCCCCTCTGATGGTTCTCTCCGGTCCAGCTGCTCCGTTTCTCTCACTAGCCCCCGAGGCCTCTCTCACGCTCACTGGGCAAGCACTGGGGACCCGGACACCGATCCTTACTGCAGGTGGTACGCCGGGGCTGGGAAGCCTCATGCTGCCGCTTGCACCTACCTGGTTGTGCATGAACTTGAGATTGATCCCTTCTAGGGTGACCTGCAGCAAGCCGCCCTCGCCAGTCTTCATGTCCTGCACAGGGAACTCGCCACCCAGCTCCGGCCCTATGGCGAGGGAGGAGGTCATCAGCCAACCGGGAGGTGGGGCGCCCCGCGGCCTGACCTCCTCCTCAGGCCTCGGCCGCTCAGGACAGGTGAAAGGCCACAGAAGGCGCGCGCCCAGGGAGCCGCCCTCTGCTCACCGGGTTTGGTGCTCTGCTGTCGGGCGGCGGCCCGCTCCATGCTGTCCTTCACGCAGTAGTACAGCTCCCGACACTACGGCACAGCGGGGAGAGCCGTCCTGTCATACAAGCTCTCCGGGCTCCCCGCCCGCTGCTCTAGAACGGCTGCTGGAGGCCTGGGCCGATGCCAGGACCTCGGAGACAGCTTTACGTGTTCCATGCCGCAGCCGGAGGCAAAAGTGGGGCTCCGGCGTGGATTCTGGAACGTTAACTTCCCTGCAGGAGCTCCGCACGTTCCCTCAACGCCCAACCCCCAACGCACACCGAGGTCACGGGTACCTTCTTGGTATAGAATTTGTTGAGCTGGGTCTCAGAGCCGTTTCTACGCCACAAGCATAGCACCTTGGTCTTGGGACAGTAGGTCATGTTGATGAGCTTCTCGTACCACCAGCGCTCGTACACCGTCCCGACGTTACTACGCAGCACCACGCACTCGTCACCCACCTGCAGAGGCGCACGGGGCAGTCGGCGGCCCTGGTCTCCCTCTTCCCACCCCAGGCCACACTGCACGCTGCTCCCCACGGGGAAAGATGGGACAACTGGTCCTAGGAGCATCCGCAAAGGTCAGGTTTTCTGTCTTATGCTCAGTCTTCCTTACGTGGAGACACAAACACTGAACTGCTGGACACGTCGTCCACTAGAAGGTCTACTGACAGAGGAGGAGCTGTTGGAAGGAACTTGTGGGCAAGGAAGGAGGCTCACTTCACTTCAGTCAGTGTTCATTACTTCTTACATGTTCTGGACTTAAAGTATGCAGAGCGTATCGTATGCCTCCACCTTACAACCTCAGGAATCATCGCTACGGACAAACACAAAGGCGGGGGATTAGGGCAGACGTCACCAAGGAGGAAACACACGGAACCAACACACTTTCTAATCCTGGCTCGGCTCTAGTTCCGCGTAAATCTTCTCAAAAATTGATTATACAAGTCACACACGGACATTGCTTATTGCAAAAAAAAAATTATAGGGCTTCCCTGGTGGCGCAGTGGTTGAGAGTCCGCCTGCCGATGCAGGAGATGCGGGTTCGTGCCCCGGTCCGGGAAGATCCCACGTGCCGCGGAGCGACTGGGCCCGTGAGCCGTGGCCGCTGGGCCTGAGCGTCCGGAGCCTGTGCTCCGCAGCGGGAGGGGCCACAACAGTGAGAGGCCCGCGTACCGCAAAAAAAATTAAAAAAAAAAAAAAAAAATTATACCTCACAGGTGATATAAACTAAAAGGCAAAGTTCTTCACATCCTCTTCTTACTCAACATTCTCCCTCAGGTGGACGTACCTGTTCGTATGCCTTCAATTATGGTGGAGACATTATGGCATGATGGTTAAGAGCACAGGTCTAAGATCACACTACCTGGATTTAGATTTAAGGCTGTCTCCTTACTTAGCTGTGTCACCTTAAGCAAGTTAATCTCTGTCTATATTTCCTCGTGTGTAAGATGGGGATAGTAATAACTTCATGGAGTCACTGTGAAGATTAGATAAGTTAATGTGCATAAAATTCTTAGAATCAGACTTCCCTGGTGGCGCAGTGGTTAAGAATCCACCTGCCAATGCAGGGGACACGGGTTCGAGCCCTGGTCTGGGAAGATCCCACGTGCCGTGGAGCAACTAAGCCCGTGCGCCACAACTACTGAGCCTGCGCTCTAGAGCCCGCAAACCACAACTACTGAACCCCCGTGCCACAAGTACTGAAGCCTGTGCACCTACAGCCCCGTGCTCCACAACAAGAGAAGCCACCGCAATGCACGCACACTGCAATGAAGAGTAGCCCCCGCTCGCCGCAACTAGAGGAAGCCTGCGCGCAGCAACAGACCCAATGCCAGCCAATAAATAAATAAATTAGTGAATTAAATAAATTTTTAAAAAAATTCTTAGAATAAAGCCAGGCACATAGAATGGACCCTGGAGTTAGCTGCTATAACAACAATACAACTATGATATAAGAAATATAATAATCATTATCATGACCACATTGATGATTCTCAAATCTTTCTCCGTATGGGACCTGCCTTCCTGAGTCCTGACCTCTCTCTATCTGGATGTCTCACTGGCAGCACTTCAAACTCATCATGTCCAAATCTGAGCTCCACATCTCCTCCTGGGCGGCTCCTCCTCCTAAGTTCCCTATCTCAGTAAATGGCATCACCGTTTCCCCCAGCCGCCCAGGCCAGAAATGGAGGAGTGATGCAAGACTCCTTCCTTTTCCTCTAACTATACCATCAAGTGTCACCATTTCTACCCCAAATACCCCTGGAATATACTTCCCCTCCCCGACTCCGCCATCAAGTCCTACTCTTCTTCACGTCTAAGCTCAAAGGTCACTTCTGGGGGTCGCCCACGACTCCCAGACCCTCTGCTATGTATTCCCATAACACCTGCCCCCTGAACATCTCCTCTCAATGCTCATTATATTTTATGACACTGGGTGTTTAATTATCTGACTTTCCCAATGGCTTGTCAACGCTGGTAGGGCAACAGAAACTACGTCTCCCTTATTCACTGATATAACCCCAAACCCAGCAAACCCGGCAGAGTGCCTGGCTACGATATGCGCCCCATAAAAATTAGGTGAATGAATGAGGAATATACAAGATTACCAGTTTTCATCTACCATCTAAGACTTTACTGGGGCTCAAAAGCTTTAGGAAGAAAACGGCCAACGTAGCTGAGTAGGAACTAGAAACTTGGATTCTAGCCCCAGTCGAACTCTGTGGTTCTCTCCATGTGGAAAATGGAGAATACCACTCCACTTTCCATAACCCTCTAAGAACACGATGGAAAGGAGAGGGACAGGTATTTAGAAGAACATAAGATTTCTAGGCTAGAGAGACGATGGTAATAATGTGTCATACTTGCCTATGCTGCTGGTAGAGGTGTAAACTGGCAGTCTTTGGGATGGCAATTTGGCAAAGTCTATCAAAACTGTTAATGTATATAAGCTTGACCCAGAAATTTCACACTAAGAATCTATCCTGGGCTTCCCTGGTGGCGCAGTGGTTGAGAGTCCGCCTGCCGATGCAGGGGACGCGGGTTCGAGCCCCGGTCCGGGAAGATCCCACGTGCCGCGGAGCGGCTGGGCCCGTGAGCCGTGGCCGCTGAGCCTGCGCGTCCGGAGCCTGTGCTCCGCAACGGGAGAGGCCACAACAGTGAGAGGCCCGCGTACCGAAAAAAAAAAAAAAAGAAGAATCTATCCTATAGAAATTCTCAGGTGAGTGTGCAAAGGTTTATGTTCAAGAATAATCAGTGAAGTGTTGTTTAAAATAAAAAAGTGGGAGGGACCAGTTAAATAAATTATGGCACATCCATATAACACCTAATGGTTAAGCATCCATTTAAAAAAATAGAAACAGATTTCTATAATATGTAGACATAGATATGCCTGTGATACGTTAAGTGAAAAAAGCCAAATTATATAACAATATTTGTAGTTTGATACCATTTTTATAAACACTGAAACAAAATTCCACACAAGTAAGCTATATTTATACAAATATGCATTTTTTTTAAATCTGAAAGGATTCATGCCCAATTCTTTAACGGTGGTTACCTCTGAGACATGGCACGGGAAGGAAGTGAAGGAAGGTTTTTACTTTTTACTTTATTTACTTCTATATGGTTTGAAACTTTTACGGCATATACTCTATTACTTTTGTAATTAAAATAAAAGGCAATAGAGATGATTTTTTAAAGTCTTTGCAAATTGCTATCCAACTACTCATGCAACCAGCAGGCTGTGCTGAGAAGAGCTAAATCTGATAGCATCGCAGCAGCCAGGCACTGATGGAATGAGCGAGGCACCCTCGCGCTGCAGCACAAGGAGGAACGTCTACGAGATGACGGGCCCACCCCACGTGCTCCAGGGCCCTCGTATGAGGCTCCCTGAAACAGTGGTGAGAGAGAATCCTGCACCTCAAGGAATCCTCTGGAGAAATTTACTGTGGTGCAGATGTCCTAAGGAGCCCTCAGCCCTGATAGGCACCTCGCCAAATTCTAACACTTCAAGGTGACGTGGAAATGACTCCCTTCTCAGCTACATCATCATGTATGTTTCTGCCTCGGAGCAGAAATCCCACCCTACGTTTGACAAACTACCTCTTCAAAAAGCTGTGAATGTGACAATCAAATTCAACTAAGCCAAAAGGCAGCAGAATATTAGCTAATTTCACCCCTACTTTATAGAGGAGCAGTACTTGGTCCCTAAAATTACTTACAAAGAGATCCACTTGAGAATTAAAAACACAGAAATGAAGAAAACATGGCCAATTTCCTTTACAATACTGGATTAAGAAAGGGTTTTTCTAACTATGACTCAAAATCCAGAAGCCAACAAAGAAATGACTGATTAATTTAACTACAAGAAAGTAAAAAAAATCCTGCATGGTAAAAAAATACCATAAGTTAGGGACTTTCCTGGTGGTCCAGGGGTTAAGACTCTGTGCTCCCAATACAGGGGGCCCGGGTTTGATCCCTGATCAGGAAACTAGATCCCACATGTTGCAACGAAGATCCCGCACGCCTCAACGAAGACCGGGAGCAGCCAAATAAATAAATAATAAATAAATATTTTTTTTAAATTACCATAAGCTAAATCAGAAAACGAATGAGGGACTTTGCAGTGGATATAGGTCAGGTTGCCCACACGTGAACCCATTGATCACTAGGACAGAGCCAACCGTATGAAGCAACAGGAAATATACAGCACCACCTCTTCTTGCCAAAATACTGAATCTGGAACTGACCAAATCTCTAGATTGAATTACTAGCTTGTAAAAATACAAGTGATAGAGAAGCATGTTAAACAACACGAAGGAGATGCAACCAGCAAAAAATCTAAAATGTAAGATGCTCTATAGGGCACATTTCTTCAACAAAATAAATGGCAATGTGGGAGAGAAACTATTATATGTTAACAGATACTTTAGAGTCATATCAACCATAATTATAAATGTGTTTTCCCTTTGACCCAGCAATTGCACTGCTGGAAATTCTGAGATAAACCTGCACATGTAGGAAACGAAGCACAGCTTCATCCAGAGTCGTGCTACTGGCAACAGCAAAAATTTGGAAGAAAATCAAGGGTACATAAATACTGACTGGTTATATAAACTACGGTACGGTCACACAGTGGAACACTAAGCAGCTGTAAAAAGAATGAGAAAGCTCTTTTTGTACTGATACAGAAGATCTCCAGGATAAGTTTAATGAAAAAAAAAAAAAAAGGTACAGATCAGTAGCTATGATGTGCTACCTTTAGGTAAAAGAGTAGAAAAATAAGAACTTAGGTTCATATTTTATTGTGTTTGCACAGAAAACCACTGGAAGATACAAAGTGGTTATAAATGAAAGTGGTTACCTCCAAGAGGAAGGGGTGAGGTGGATGGGAAACTGAGTGGAAGGGGATAAGAATAAGAGCAAGACTTGCCAGTGTATACCATTCTATGTTGTTCTGACTTATGGACAATGTGACTATATCATCTATGCAATCTATATATAAAAGAAATGATAGGGATGGACTTCCGTGGTGGCACAGCGGTTAAGAATCCGCCTGCCAATTTAGGGGACACGGGTTTGAGCCCTGGTCTGGGAAGATCCCGCATGCCGCGGAGCAGCTAAGCCCGTGCGCCATAACTACTGAGCCTGCGCTCTAGAGCCCGTGCTCCGCAACAAGAGAAGCCACCGCAATGAGAAGCCCGCGCACGGCAACAAAGAATAGCCCCCACTCGCCGCAACTAGAGAAAGCCCGCGCACAGCAGCGAAGACCCAACGCAGCCAAAAATAAATTAAAATTTAAAAAAAAAAATTAAAAAATAAAAGAAATGATAGGGAATCATCTATTATATTAATTTATTTGCATAAGAGCCTGACAATTTAATGATAAACGGATAACGAAGATGAATGAGGTAAGTGGGGAAAAATATTCTGGCATCAGTTCAAGGAGTTCCTTGTGACTCTCAAATATTGCCTTGGGCCCCTAGCACCTACCTCCATGAAAAAGATATCTCCATTTGTGTCTGTCCCCGCATGTACCACAAATGTCTGCTTCTTCATGTGCCGGCTGCCACTGGACCGGATAGAGAGATCTCGTCCGTTCTGAGGAAAGAGAGATCCTTTAGGGACAACCAAACCTCCCTCTCACACAGCCCTCTGGGCCAAGAATCCCTCCTTCAGCGATTCAATTCTTATCGGCTCCCTTACAGCAGCGCCATCTGCTGGCCACTGGCCGCCATGGATGTGTTCTCAAACTTCCTGGTCTCAGGACTCCTATTCATTTTAACTTCATTGACGACCCCCAAGCACTTATGTCTTTGTGAGTTTTATTTATAGGTATTTACCACACTAGAAATTAAAACGGAAAAAATTTAAACGTTTATTAATTCATTTAAAAGGACTTAATAATCATTAGTAATAAATCCATTACATGATAATATAAATAACATATACTTTAAAAATAACCATATCTTCCAGAACAACAACAAAAAATGTGATGAGTGGCACTATTTTACGTTTTTTTGCAAAATCTCTTTAATGTTTGGCTCAAAGAAAAATGGCTGTATTCTCATATCTGCTTCTACATTCAATCTGTTGTGACATGTTGCTTTGGTTGAGGTATATTAAAGAAAATCTGACCTCACAGATACATATCTGGAAAAGGGAGGAATATTTTACTAGGCTTTCCAGATAAATACGCATATTCTTCTTTGATGCTATACCAGAACCTCAAGAAGTTTCTTAAAGTTAGTTGCAGTGTGTAATCTGAAAACACATCAAGGAACACTTTGCACTTTGTTACATTAAAATCCATTTGTCTGCTTTATACTTGGAGTGGATCTTTTACCCACAGTCGAATTTGTAACATCACACATCAGTCATCTGGAAAATACCGGTTCGCCCAGTTATACAGCTCTTTCAAATGCTGACGCATTTCATTACACAATATAAAAAAAATCACATTCATCACCGATCTCACTGGAAAAGTCTTTAAATATTGGGAAGCTTCATGTACAAAAAGTCTGCCAAACACCCAACTCCACATAACAATAATTTGTCAGTCATTCTTTCAAGAAGAAATGATGTCTCATGACTGGCTGCAAAGCTGTCAGTTCACCTTGGAACTCAAATAGTCACAAATTCCCTTTCCTCGAAACAATCATATTTCCATTTGCAGCGATATGCTTTATGTATATTTCTCGTTTTGTCACATAGAATACTAAGAAGATGTATAATCGCTGATCAGATTTAATAAAACTGATGATTTTAACTGCTTCATCAAAGGCATTCACAAGGGAAACTGGCTTTTTGTTTTATTTTTAACTGAGAGTGTGTGGAGGTGGGGACACTAGGCACGGTTTGGTGCCACCATCTTCACCGTGTTAAGGCACCAGTGGTTTTACCCACCATTGCATTTGCACCCTTAGTGCAAATGTCAATCAACCCAGTAAAAAAAGGCAAATGACATTTTAGTATTATCATGAAAACAGTATTCACCTTGTGGATCCACAGGAGTCCACAGACCACACAAACGTTGAAATGGCTGCACTGGGATGGTTTTAGTGCAGAGAATCCTATCACAGGACAGAAGGGCAAAAGCCTCATCTAGAGTCAAAGCCCTGTTTTCAGAACTAGGGATTTTGAAAACATACGAGCCAAGAAATGACCTATGCGGAAGCCTGTGCGTTAGGCCATGAGGCCCACGCCTGGGAGGCTGACTAGCGCGATGGAAGGGAGCCTGAGGGTGGCCCAGGTGTGCTCACCAGGTTTGCCAGCTGGTCAAGCACTTCGTTGATTTGCTGGCTGTACACAAGCCCAATATGCGACTTTCCCATCAGGCGCCTCACCTTCTTCCGGATATCATTCTTATTTACCTGAAAAGCCAAAACAGGATCTTAAGAACTTTCCTCCTGAGAAAAGTAGAATTCTAAAAGACCACCTCACTGAGGATAAAACATTCAACTGTGTGTTCTACCAACAGCCTGAGAAGAAAAACCCTGGTTCTGTCTCCAGGTGGCTTCTGCAGAAAAGTGGCCCTTAGAGAAGATCTGGTTTACGTGGACGCGGACTCACGGGGACACACCCTCCCTAACCCCCTAACCAATACCATGACGTTCGCCTCTGAAAACCCCTGGGGCCCCTCAGAGTGTGATTCTTAGATAGTAAAACTTAAGAGTAGCAATGTTCTACACTCAGTTGTCACCAAGACACCATCTTCGGGCGAAAAGATCACCACCCTCTCCCAACCAGAGTTAACTGGTACCCCTGGAGTTCAAGAGACCCTGAAACAGAAAAGGAAACAAACCAAGAGTGCCTGCAGGGTATTCTCTAAATTTGATCAACTAATCCCTTCACATTTAGAGAGGCTGGGAGAACAGGAGGAGGAGAAACCCAGGAGCTCATTCTCAGAACAACTCTCTTCTACCCACCGAGTCCCTTTCAGAACAGGACTCTTCTGTTTGGTAACACAGTTCTCCCACAGCTATAAAAACCAAGTATAACCGAGTCAAACTAGAACCTACCGTTACTTTTTCAATGAGTAGCTCTTTTTACATCTATGGCATAGTCTATATGATAAAGGACTAATGCTGAAAAGTAAATTCTGAGCATTCTTTCTAAGGTTTCAGAGCCTACTACTTAAAAAAAAATTTTTTTTTTTCCACTGTACTCTGTGGGGAGTTCTACAGGCATCCTAAAACTATTCAGCCAAGGAAGCCCATTTAAAATTCAGAATAAACAAGTGGCATGCAATCATCAATCGCCTTCACAACATTCCTTAGCACAACAGCCTGGCAGCTGCAGATAAATGGATCATGTGTGAGCTGCAGAGAGGCCTCAGACTTTCAATGAAGAAAGGAGCCCCAGCAGGATGCTCTGGCCGCTTCCCAACTGCCCCGAGATTTAGGCAACAGGAACAAGCCTTGCCCTCCAGTATCAGCAGTAGCTGGGCGTAAGCAAAACAGACATTACCTTCAGCAGCAGCATGTAGGAGATGAGGTTGTGCAAAAGCGTGGCCAGCAAACGGTCTTCATCATCCTCTAGGCGCTTCCGGTCATGTTCTCCTAGGGACAGGTACCTGAGCAGGAGACCAGGACAAGTCAGCCCCCAGGTGGGAGAGCACAGAATTAACTGGGGAGACGCTGAATTTTGCATTTTCCCAAGGGTTTCTAAGCCTCATACCTGTCTATCATTTCCTGGGGACCCTGGTCCATACCCATCCCTTCTCTCTCCAACATCACAGCATCTAAGAACGCATCTTCCCAGAACTGCATCTGGTCCCATAAAGTAGAACGCTCTTTGCCTGTGTGGAACAGAGTTTTTTTTAGGCGCTTGTATAACATATAAAGAATATGGCTGCCAGACTAAAACAGAGTAAACATTCCAGAAAGAAAGGAAGTCATTACAACTTCCAAGGCAAAGGAAACACGAGACTCTTCACCCCAGGTCTAACATTCCTGCCACCAGCCCCAGCTGCCTCCAAGTGAGGCCCAATCCCTCCCGAGGAGGAGAGATGAACAGCACACAAAGAAAGGCGGTTACTTATAGAAAAGGTCTCCATAGCAGCATCCTCTAACTGGTCCCACATCGATCCTTTGTCCCTTCCTGCCGATTTGTGAGCAGGAAGGACCATGGTAGCAAGAAAGTAAAAGAAGACAGAAAGACAGAAGCTGTTGGTTAATACCAAACTTCAGTCTCTTCTAGTTTTCACCCACTGTTTTTTCCCCAGTAAGTCGCTTGCTTCAGATATGAAAATGTCCTCTAACATCAGCACTGAGATCAGCAAAAAGCCAAGCAGCTACTTGTTCAGTGCCACCCTCTTCCCGGGCCGAGTCCAGCTTCCTTCCAGTGCAAGTGGCCTTCGCAGTCTGTTTCTCACCTAGGAGTCCCTCGTAGAGGTAGACTCGCTGGCTTACATCTTCAGAGAAGCGAACTGGGCTGCCCACCAGCTTCTCCTTTACACTTGGCTTCAAGCTGTGGGCTTTACCCTAGAGAGAAGAGGCAATAGGTCAGCTGCCAGAGGTAACAATGAACAGGGGCAAAGTAAACCTAGCAGCTCACTAAGAGGCTCACACACTAGGCACCATCATTAGTCACATATATTCCAGTAGCCCTGGCTTTACTACTCTGCTTGCCTCAATCCGAAGTCAATCTGATAATCCTGCTTTCTGTTACTGCCTCCCAAAACATGCAGTCAAGTTTTCATTTTTACTTACCTTTACCCTTTAGTCTCTGTAAGACTCTTTGCTCTTAAAAAAAAAAAAAAAATTAGGCAAATTCTCTGTAGCAGTGTGATGCAGTGAAAAGAACACCGGGTTTGAAGTCTAGACTGACCAGCGTTCAGATCCCTGCCTCTTACTAGCTGTGTGATCTTAGGTACAAAGCTTAGCTTCTCTGAGAGTCATTTTCCTCACCTGTAAAAGGAAGGTTATAATACCTACCCAATAGGACTATTCTTCTCATTTCATATGAGAAAATACATATAAATCACTTAATAGTCCCTGGCACATGGTTGGTATTTGATAAATGTTAAATCTTCTCTTCTACCATCTCTTAGAAATTCTTCCCACACAGAAATACCACTAACTTCATCTACCACTTCTGCAACATTAAACTTTCTATTCATTCAAAAAAGATCTTTGGCTGGGTAAGAGGTAGTTTTCACACCCGCTTCACAACACATGCAACAGCGTAAGCAGAGAAGCCACTGCACAAAGAATGGTTATTATTAGGCAATGCCTAATTAGTGTGTCCAAATGCCAGCTTCCCGTTTCACAGCGCGAGACTTTGTTCAATGAACCATATTAACCTAAGATAATTTATTTCTTACCAAAATAGCCCTTTTTGAGTCAAGAAATTGAGGTAACTGCTCTCAGCAACTCAACTGCACAAAGAGCCCTTGCCCAGAAGTACAGGAAAAGTAAGAATTTGTCCCAGGAAGGTGCCAGGAAAGGTAGCACACAGCTGAATGGCTTCTTGCAAGACTGCTGCTCCATAACATCTATCTAAACCTCCAAAACGGAAGCACACTAGAAGGATTTAAAATACTCTCGGGGCTTCCCTGATGGCGCAGTGGTTGAGAATCCGCCTGCCGATGCAGGGGACGCGGGTTCAATCCTTGGTCCGGGAAGATCCCACATGCCGTGGAGCAACTAAACCCTCGCGCCACAACTATGGAGCCTGTGCTCTAGAGCCCATGAGCCACAGCTACTGAGCCTGCGTGCCACAACTACTGAAGCCCACGTGCCCAGAGCCCGTGCTCTCCAACGAGAAGCCACCGCAATGAAAAGCCCGCGCACCCGCAACGGAGAGTAGCCCCCGCTCGCCGCAACTAGAGAAAGCCCGTGCGTAGCAACGAAGACCCAACTTAGCCAAAAATAAATAAATAAAATCAATAAATGTATTGAAAAATAATAATTAAAAAAATACTCTTTAATTAAAAGGGTCTGTTTAGACTCGGGGAGAGTTAAGGTCCATTAGCTTGAATGGGTCTGCTGACTCTCAATCCTCTCCCCTACCTCCACCTTGGGATGTCACTTGCTCTGTTAGAAACACGTATACAGAAGGCCCTGGGGGTGGAGTGGGAATGACCACCAGTGTTAAATAATCTATTTCATTTAAATTTCACCTTCCATTCTCCCCACAGACCAAAGAGAAGAACCTATGAGCTCGTGTAGAGAATATCCATTCTCAACTCTGCCTGACCAAGCGGTGAGTGTATCAGAACCCTTAAAGCTGCCTAAGGAGGCCTGTATCCACTGAAGGGCAGTGGGTCTAAAGGCACGGACTAAAAAGAGTTCATTTAATTCCAGCTGATCACTGGCTTATTGTATAACCTTGGGCAAGATCTTTTTTTCCTCAGGCTTTCTTTCCCTCACCGGGCAGAAGAGATTAGCTGTAACAATATACTGAATTGCAAACTTCTTGCAAATGGGAATCATGCCTTACCATCCCTGTTTCTTTAGTACAGAATCTGGCATTTAGTAAATCACTTAATAGATGTTTATTAGTGAAGGAAAGCTTCAAATAACTATTGGGAATATACTAAAATGAGATGCTATTTTAAGGTGCCATATAAATAAAGCAGTGACCAGAATAAAACTAGACTAGTCCATAAAAATAGGTAGACTGGTACAAAATGAGAGCTGCAAGTGCCCTGACATTTATATAAAGCATCACTTTGCTTATTTTAAACACGGGGGTTACTGCCACATAGGAGTCGAAGCCCTTATCTGACTGGGCAGGAAGCCTAACTCATCAATGATTCAGGAGAAGGTTCTAAAAGCCCCAGATCATGGAGTCAAATGACTCTGAAAAAAGCTAACTTAAGAAACATTTTCTTTCAAGTCAAATATATGAAGGTCCCCCATTCCTTCCTTCCTCTTTTCCTTCTAATTGCCTCTTAACTTTTCATCCTGTTCTAACCTGTCCCCATCCCACTGAAAAAATGGTCTTCTTTTGTTAGTAAACAAACTTACAAAGATGGCACTGGTGGCAGAGTTGGTTTCAATTTCACTATCAGACAAAGTGCCTCTAGAGCCTGCCAAGTGGGTGCTGCCCTCACCGCCTGGCCCATCACCTGCATTGCTGCTCAGGTCACTGTCCGCTCCAAGGGTCTCTCCAGAGCTATTACTCACCTGGAAAGGAAAAAAAGGTGGTAAGGGATATTCCCCAGGATGTGTCCCAGAAATGCCAAGCTGCTAGAGCTCTGTGCTACCATAAAAGAAGTATCCAGCTTCAAAGGTGTGTCAGACAGCCTCTGGAAGTACCTTCTTTACAAGATGAGGAGAAGCCCTGGGTGAAATCTCGGGCTCTGATCCCACACACAAAGACCTATGACAGGTGGACATCTCCACCAAGAGAACCAACCTGACCTGAGACTAAGAACGGCCCCCCAAAGGCGAGAGTAGCCCCCTTTTCCAAAGGGGGACCCACACCCCACCCACCAAGATGCCAGCGTGGTGTTCCCCTACCACGGTGCTAACTTCAGAGTCCTGACTTGAGCTTCGGATCATCACGGCTGGACTCACACCAATGACAGAATCTGGATCGGTCCTCTGAAACAAGACACACGGACTCGGACACGTTAGGGAGGTGTCCGATCTAGTCTCAGCTTCCCTAAGAAATACTGTCTCTTCTTCCTTCTCTCCATCCCCACCCTTCTACTGTCATACCTGGATAGGTCATGAAAACTGAACATTTTTCCTGCATATAAAATATGTATGACTTACAGCGTGAGAAAAATAATGAATGTTAAAAAAGTACACGCTCACTACAGAAAATACACGAAAGAGTAAGGAAAATTAAGCCATAAACTTACCGCCTATGTTAATCTCTGTTAAGTCTTTAGCATATTTCCTTTCAGTCTTTTCTATGTACGTTTTAAAAATAAAATTTGAGGGCTTCCCTGGTGGCGCAGCGGTTGAGAATCCGCCTGCCGATGCAGGAGACACGGGTTCGTGCCCTGGTCCGGGAAGATCCCACATGCCGCGGAGCGACTGAGCCCGTGAGCCATGGCCGCTGGGCCTGCGCGTCCGGAGCCTGTGCTCCGCAACGGGAGAGGCCACAACAGTGAGAGGCCCGCATACGGCAAAAAATAAAAAAAAATTAAAAAAATAAAATAAAAATAAAATTTGAATCATATTGTATATAGCTTTGTAAACACTTTCCCATGTCACCAATTTTTTGAAAACACAGTCGTTAACGGATGCTAACATTGTATTACATGGATATGTTACACTGGTTTCACCGTTTCCCTATGACTGGATATTCGCGCTCTTTCAATGCTGCCGTTCTGTTCCCTTTTGCTCCTGAAGCAGCGCTCCGAGGCAGCACAGTTTGAATGCTCGCAATCCTCAACGAGGCTGTCACACACCTGAGCACAAGATGTCGGGCTCACGCCACTGTCTGCGCTGACTTGGGACTTTTCCTCCTCTGTCTCACCAAGGTCAAAGGTGGGTTTGATTACTTCAGGCCCTGAGTAGGGGAAGACTTGCGTTACTCAGTACCAGAGGCTAGGGGCAGGCTGGCGAAGGGATTGGGACAGCAGCACAGCCTGGTCCCAGGCCAGTTCAGCATGTCCCAGTCACCTTTCCAGGGACTGCCACCCACTCAGGCCGCACTGGAAGAAGGTCCCCAGATGCCTTAAGAACCAAGTAGCAAAAATTCAACCTGGTCTCAAGGGGTTCTGCAGCCATCTTCTCAACCTGAGAAAATTCTAACCAAATCCTCCTAAATTTAGCAGAAAAGCTCCACAAACAAACATCTGAACCACATTCCTCTGGACTCAGAATCAGAGCCTCACTCGTGCCTGAGACCCTTTAAGGGTCCCCAGGTCACTCTGCTTCCCAAACAAATACGTCTGAAGGGGGCTAGAAAAGGAAGAGCCCCATGAGATTGAAAAAACACCAGCTGTTTCAGCGGACGCTGCCTACCCCCACCCTGCAGCTTGTGTGTCTGACATTAAAAGAACCACTCCCATATTTCCCGCCCACCCACAAGGGTGTGGCAGAAGGACAGAAGGACAGAAAGCGAGAAAGCGCGCCTAGACAAGCCACCAGAGAGAGTTGGGAAGCTACAGACTCAACACGGAGGGACAGCAACCATCTCTGCCAACTGCGCCCACAGGCCTTCTAATGGGTGAGGGAGCTATCAGCCAATGGGGGCCACTGACATAGGCAAACATTCTCCCCACCAACTCGGAAGCAATGGAGAACCGGGCTCTAAGGGATTTCACACGGTAGGTGCCCTGATTACCGCCTGCTGACTACAAGGGGAGGGGGAAAGAAGCAGCCTACCAGCACATACCTATGAGTCACGTACCACCTACCTGCTTTCGGTGCAAATACCACCCCCAAGAGCAAATTTGGGGTGGGGCTGACAAAGGGAGGCTGCCCCACCTGGGCCCGGGGAGTTGGCAGGTATGGGAGACTTGGGAACAGGAAGGGGCATTTGTTCCTTACTCTGTTTTTCCAAAGCTTTTTGCTTTTTCACTTCCTGGTGCTCGTTCCACAATTCTACCCCAGATGCAATGTGAGCAGGAGAGAAAGACAGAGAGAGTCAGAGGCTGGTCAGACAGACGAAATGGACACCCACCCACCCAAGCTGATTCAGTCTCAGACACAGGCTTACACATCAAGAGATAAAAAGAGATCTTCACTGCGGGGAGGGGGGGGTTAAAAAAAATCAAGAGATCTGACGCCTTCCCCCTAGGTCAAGAACTCAATTCCTATCCTAACCTCAACGTGGCAGTAAAAATCCCCCAGAATGTTAGAGCTGGAAGAGCCTTTAATCAAGCTCCTTCATGCTGGCGTGAGGAAACCGATCCCAAAGAGGCTGGAGCACTTGCTCAAGATCAGGTAACTCAGGACCAGTTTAAACCTCCACCACACCACGCTCTCTGCCAAATGAGCCAGGCAACAGCAAGTTTTAAAGATTCCGGATAAGACAGATGATTACCTCAAGCGGCCAAAGGGTTTCAGAAGCATGACCACAAGTCTGTTGGATTCACTGGACTGGAGAGAGGCCACTCAAGGTAGGCAGTTAGCACCCCTTCTCGTTGCTACCAAAACACCCCAACTTACCCTCAGCATCAGTGCCTGCCCTACCAAGAGACCCATCTTAGCCAGTCACCTGGAAAAATCCTTCCGGTAGAGGTGACAGAGAACACTACATGGTCAAGAAGAGCATCTTAGTAGGGCTTAAGAAGAGAGAGTACCGATCATAGCAATTCTCTTCCTGGAAGAACTTTAGAGTCTACTTAGTGCAATCTCCTTGTTTTCCAGATGAGGAGATAGAGACCCTGAAAGGGGAAATGATTTGGCCAAAGTCACTTTCCTAGTTGGGGGCAGATACAGAACTAAAATTCCAGACCTCCACACTGGCAGGTCAGTACATCTTCTAGAACATCACAACAGGTAGGAGAAAAGCACGGTTGACTGCCTCTAGGACAATATTTTGCTGGTTAGAGAAGCACGGCGCTCCTAAGCAGGAAACTGGCTCCTCATTACCATTTACGGGAGCAAAAGGCAACTGCTAATGGATGTGGCAAAGAGGCACTGGCTAGAAGCACATTGCCCAGGGACCCAGAACCCGAAAAAGAAAGACACAATCGAGATGACTCAAGGTCAGGCAGGGAGTGAGTCAAACGGAGGTGACACCCAGAGAGCTCACCAAGGCTCTGCCTTAGTTGGAATGGAGAAACACCAAATGTAAGCAAGGTCTAATCAAGTCCAGTAAGGACATGTTTAAAGAAAAGCTGACTCAGAACTCTGTACCTCGAAGTCCAGAACCCAGGGAAACGGGGTTGCCGGACATGCCCCAAAGGAGCAAATTGGAGGGCAGCATAGTGGTTGGATGGGGGGAAAACTGGCTTTAGAGACCCAGACAGTCACAATGTTATAGCCCAAAGATGCATCTATAAACTTCCTTATAGCTTCCAGGAGCTCATGTGGCCTCTCCATTATGGGAAGAAATCCAGATGTAAATAAAAGAGAGGGACGGGGAGTACAGCTCAGACTCCTGCCCTAAGCATCGCTGGGCCCTCTAAGCAAAACTTCCATTCTTCCTCTAAGATGTAGGTGAGGGTGGCTGTAAATGAAGCATAAGAGATAGAGAAGTATGAAGAAATGCCATTAGAAAAGGACACAAATCTATCTTCCTGTCTACAGAGCAAAGCATGGGCAAGAGAAAGGCAGGATTCTGGATGAATTGAAAGGAGGGAGGGATATTAAGAAGCCAGATCTCCTCTACCACACCCAACACGATACACACCGATAGATGCTACGAAGTTCTCCTCCTTTAGACTTCTGGTGTCCAGTTCCTTGGGACTCTTTCCTGAGGCACTTGGTGCCCGAGGGCCCAGCTGGGGGACTCTCAGCTGTGCCATGGCCTTGGGGTCCCCCCGCCCAGCCGGGCCAGGATCCTTGCCAACTGGTGTATTTGCACTCTCTGTGGGACTTCTCTTCCGCTTGTCTGGTTCTGAGGAAAAGATCAAATATAGGAAGAGGTCAAAAGAGACAGTGAGTGAGAGTCAAGGTGCGGGAATGAGGTGGGAGAAGCAAGGATAGAGGAGGATGTGGAAGGGAAGAAGTGCAAGGAAAGAAAAGCTGACATCGTTCTTTTCCGTGACAGAAAAACACCCACTACATACACACACGCACTAGAAAACAAAGTCCCAAAGCCTAACAGGAAGCAGCTTGACGCTGGGAACCTCGTCAAGGGGCCAAGTTCACTCTTTCAGAGAAGGGTGGGAGAGCTGTGGACGGCACGCCGCCTTGCTGGTCCGATCCCTACCTTTACTATAGTAGTGGGTCTGGGCGATCTCCAGGAGCGCAAAGATGCTGGCCATGCCACCCAGCCCCGCGTGGGCGTAGGACTGCTCCAGGCTGAGGACCGTGCACTTGAGCAGGTCTAACATGCCCTTGTACACCTTCCGACTGACCTCCTGCAACAAGAGCCCAGGGGTGAGAGCTGGCACAACTGCCTCTGGGGCCCACGTCCCTCTTCCCGGTCGACCGCAACCCCCGGCGCCCGGCACTGACCACGTCTGGGATGATGTCCTGCCGGGCCCCGTCCTCTGGCTGCGCCGTGCGGCTCAGCTTGCTCAGGACAAAGACTCTCAGCCGCTCGCTCTCCAGCAGCCGCCGCACCTTCTTCATGTTGAGCCAGCCGACTCCCTGGCCGTCCAGCACGCTGTGCACCACCTCCTTCAGGAACTGCTGGCTCTCACTGGAGGGCCCATATACCACTTCTGTGGTCACTGGCCCCTTTGCAGAGCATCTCCCCCTTTCCCCAGTCCAGACGTTCGCCTCCGGGGTCAAAACACAAAGCCACGTCTCCAAACATCCCAGCCCACCGCGAACCCTGCCTCTCCAGACGGCCTGGTGTGCCCGAGTACCCGCCACTGCTGGTGCCCCCGGCTCGACGCCATGAGCTACGGCTGCCGCATGGGTCATTTCGTTTACCCACTGACAGCTTCCCTCCCACTTGTGAGCACCCCTAGTGTTTGCTACAAGGATCACCACCTCTGTCTGGGAACTTTTAAAACAGCGCTGCCATTTATTACCTAGAATTGCTGGATCGGCCCTGAGGTGACGGAGGCTCTCTTTTCACTGTTGGGCTGTGTTTAATGACCGATGACTTCTGGTCCACTAAGGCCCTCCTGTTCCCTACAGCCAGGAAGGTAGAATGAGAGACGTCACTACTGGAGTCCAGTAGCTGGTGTCAGCACAGCCCTGGGTAGCCGTGTTCCACACCCATTCCCTGGAGGGGCTGGGCGAGGGCAGCACTGGGGCATCATCACACACAGGTAGGAACCAGCCATGGCAACGTGGAGGAAGTGGGATGGAGGCTCAGGCCACTCCGCATGCACCAGCAGCGCGCCCCATGGGCAGGCATGGGCATCCCGGGGGACGGAGCAAGGCAGCTCACTCGAGTGATGCCGCTGGCTCCACGAGGAGGATGGCCCTCCGGCAGGCACGGCAGATGCTAGGAAAAAAGATCATGCATAGCTCACGGGCAAGACCCACCTTCACCACTCCCGGGGCCGGCTTCAGTAACAATCTCCATTAGAGTATTTAGCCCAAATACTGGGACACAAAATACACAATTAGTAGGTGCACCATGATACCACAACCCTTGTACCCCTCAGTGGAGCCGTTAGTCAGATAATCTGAGCGTTCTCCCAAAGCTTAGTGCACATAACCTTAGTTCTTAGGCACCTCAGAGCTGGAAGCCAAGCGGCCAGGAGACAACTGAGGCTCGAGGAAAGACCATCCCTAAGACTATGGCCTCTCAAAGCCAGAGGCGGGGTAATAACACAAGGAGCCTTTAGGTACTCAACAGGCACATGCATGGAAGGGGACCACTGGTTTTCATGAAACATCTAGCACAGGGGTCCAGGGGGGCTGCAGGTATGCAGAGGGGAGAGACCCAACTTGTAGATGCTGTCATGGGAAGGGGGGTGGGGCTGAGGATAGGAGCTGGATGGCAGTGATGAGTGCAGCAAATGAAGTGAAGCATCAGCATGCAATGGAAGCATTTCAATTGCTCTCCCCTCCAACTGTATCAAATGAGAGCCAGTGACGCTAACACCTTTCCAGCCCTCAGCTACTGAGCCTGTGCAGACTCACTCTACAGGGCTGGTTAGCTCCCTACACCACTAGCTATGATGTCCTTTTGCCCATCTATCCTATGTTCCCAACCCCACTAAAGAACATTCCTTAGATTCCTGACGTTTCTAACATGGGGAAGAGAGATCAGTTAAAAAAGACATGAAGCTGCTTCTCATTGTGCTTCCTTCTGTGATTAAATACTTCAGCACAAAATCCAGAGTAAACAGAAGTCAGAGTAAATTCAGAAGATCCCTTCAGGGCTTCCCTGGTGGCGCAGTGGTTAAGAATCCGCCTGCCAGTGCAGGGGACATGGGTTCGAGCCCTGGTCCGGGAAGATCCCACATGCCGCGGAGCAACGAAGCTACCACGTGCCACAACTACTGAGCCTGCGCTCTAGAGCCCGTGAGCCACAACTTCTGAAGCCCACGTGCCTAGAGTCCGTGCTCCGCAACAAGAGAAGCCACCGCAGTGAGAAGCCCACCCACAGCAACAAAGAGTAGCCCCCGCTCTCCACGACTAGCAAAAGCCGCACCCAGCAACGAAGACCCAAAGCAGCCAGAAATAAATAACTAAAATAAATAAATGTATGAAAAGGAAGAACTCTTCAAACTGTCAGAGATCACAAAGGAAAATCAAATAGGTCTTAATTGCCCCTAGAAGCCAACCAATGCTACCGGGCCCACTCACAGGGCCGAAGTTGACATGAAGCCAAAGTAAGAGGCTTCTTGACTCTATGAACACTGCCAGGCTCTTCACAACCATCCCCTGGGGGGCCAGCTCTTTAGGATGGGGTCTGTCCTAAGCGCGTGCGGTAGGAACCTGGCAGATGACTGGTGGCAGCTGATGAGCCCTATGTTAATTACGTGCCTCTGACAAAGGTTCCCCCCAGAAGCAGCGGTAATACCCCAGTCGCCGATATCCCATGTGATAACAACAGGGCCTTCTCTTTAGCTACAGAAGACCGTTTCCATCTGAAAACCAGCAAGAACTCATGATGTGCAGTGAAAGCCATGGGAAGCGACATGAGAGGCAGTGGCCGGATCAAAGGATTCTCCATACACGGGGTTCCTGACAAGCACCCGCAGGCCTGAAATACTTCCCAGAGGATCTTGGCTGCGCAAAGGGAGGGCTGCAGTTACCTTTCAGACTGGGGAAGGGCGTGGTTTTCTCTCGCGCCCCTTTGGAAGGCAGCGTGAGATTTGAAAGACTGAAGCTGGTACTGTGGTTCCGATACAGGCTGCCTGTCAAGGGGAGCGAGTGAGAGCGGTGAGTCAGGGGGACAAAGAATCAGAGCACGTGATGCTCCAAGGAGCGTATCATCCTCTCCACCCTCCTGCTCTTCAAAGGCGATCCCAGAACCTCTGACCCCGCTTAGAGAGGGTCACGCCTAACTGGGGCAAACAAAGGGGCCACCGCCAGGACTGCTCACAACCCAGTAACAGCTTTCTCTGACGGCTGCCCACGATAACACCAAGTCCCTCCTCTACCGCTGACCCAGCATGAACGCCGGCAGCGAATGCGCTTCCGGTCTGACGTTGGTGCTGTCCCTCCGGGGCTTCTAAAAAACTCACCGTCGCAATTATCCCCCATGTTGGCTTTTCTCGGGTCCCTAGTGTGTCTTTAGTCTTTAACTGACACCACCCCTCATTTCTGGTAACAATCTCTACGCACAAGTCAATGTCACATAGATCTCAAGGCACGTTCATGCAAAGTCCTTTCCTAGGCAAAGAAGATATTAGATATACACCCAAATCAAATCTGACCAGACTATCTCCACAAAATATATGTACAAGTGTATGACTTTTAATATGGTTATTTTTCGGCTGAACAGCTAGCTCTTAACTGAAACAGACGAAAACCTCCAGGTATAAAGAGAGCAACTAATCTGTACCTATTCCTCGTTGGCCTCCCCTGAAAACACCTCATTCAGTATCACCCAGACGACCTGACCCGGAGCTTGATAATGCCAACCCAGCCCTACGTGTGAAGCTCTAAGCCACGTCTGCCACGGTCAGGCCCTGCTGGAGCGAAGATGGGACAGAAGCGTGAGAGAGCTGAAGGCACTTACTGGCGAAAGACATGATCCCCCCGAAGCCCTCAGTGCTGTTGTTGGAGACGGTGGAGGCGGGCGAGCTCGCGCGAGAGTCTGACTCGGCATCTGAGTCGCTTGCCAGTTTCAAGCTGTTGGGCCGCGGCAGCTTTTGAGCCCTTGAATGCACAGGGGCACCTATGAGCCCCAGGCAGGGGCACCTGATCTCGGGTGTGTGGGCCCGATGCTGCACCGCGGGCACCTCTCCCTCCCCACAACTGCTAATGCCTAGATCCAAGCACGACCCTCGGGGGACGCAGGACCCTGAGAGCCTTCAGGCTGCTCAGACTTTCTGGTTAACCCTCGCCCGGGGGTCCACGGTGGTGAGGTCCTTCAGTCACCCATCTAGAAGGCAAGCCCAGGCTCTCGCCGATTGCCACTGACATGTTGGCTGAACCGGGGAGGGTAACTTTCCCCCCGCTCCTCCTCCTCCTCCTCAGGGGGAAAAGCCATACTGGGGCTCGAAGTATGGCTTGTCACAGGTTCGCCGGCGCACTGACCCCTCGCCAATTTCTGTCTGACGCCTGTCCACGTTCGCTTTGCCAATGCTGGGAGGCACGCTGGGGAGGGACGTGGAGACGCCTGCTGCTGTCTTATCATCCATCTCCGTCGAGTCGGCAGGTTCCTAGGGGACACGTTAGATAAAAAGGAGTCACCTGGTGCCCTGGGATGCCTTCCTATGTCCTCAGTTCAAGCCAGGCCTGTCAGGTTCCCAGCCTAAGGGGTATGTGGGAGAAGATCATTGTTATACCCCTGTTCTCTATTTCCACAAATTATGCAAAGGGGATCTCGGCTAACCCCTGAACAAAGCTGGATGCACTTCTGGGGTCAAACTGTATCTCACAGGCTCTAAACTATAGGATCTATGGAGAGGAGAAAGGGGGAAATGTGGAGAAAGTAGCAAATTAATTGAACAGCTTCATCCTAGCTTTCCTAACAGCGGAGGCCCACGTCCCAAGTAACAGTCCTCACTTATCCACCCCTCCAGGTCCTCACGTACAGAACTGGCTCCATGGATAACGGTGCTGGGGCTACTGCTGGCGGTGGTGCTGGAGCTGGAGCGCAGCGGGGGGTTTTCCTGAGCGTCCTCGCTGTCCGGGCCGGGTTCCTCTGCTTCCTTCTGGCTCTGCAGCTCATCAATAGCTACCTCACTGGCATCTCCCAGTGCCGCGTGAGTCAGAGGATCCACATCTGCCAAAAACCACGGACTATATGTATGGCTGATTCACTTTGCTGTACGGTAGAAACTAATACAACATAGCAAATCACCTACACTCCAAGGACTTCCCTGGTGGCGCAGTCATTAAGAATCTGCCTGCCAATGCAGGGGACACGGGTTCGATCCCTGGTCCGGGAAGATCCCACATGCCACGGAGCAACTAAGCCCGTGTGCCCACAACTACCGAGCCTGAGCTCTAGAGCCCACGAGCCACAACTACTGAGCTCGCGTGCTGCAACTACTGAAGCCTGTGCGCCTAGAGCCCGTGTTCCGCGACAAGCCACCGCAACGAGAAGCCTGTGCGCCGCGACGAAGAGTAGCCCCCACTCGCCGTAACTAGAGAAAGCCTGCGTGCAGCAACGAAGACCCAACACAGCCAAAAAGATAAAATAAAATAAAAAATAAAAAAAACTATACTCCAATTAAAAATTAATTTAAAAAAAAATTTTAATTAAAAAAAAACAACAACAACAAGGATGGCAGGTACAGACCATACCATCACAGAACCGCAAACCCTGTCCCAAGCTGGCCAATTTCTCCAAGTACACTTACTAGGAGTATCACCATTGATGTCACATTTCATCATCTCACTGACAAAGTCACCAAGGGAAGAGTAAGAAGAGCTTGAGTCATCATAATCCATACTATCACTGCCACTGCAGAGTGAAGAGCAAAAAAATAAAACAGAAAGAAGGGGCAGGGAAAAGAGTCAGCAATCAGCATTAGGAAAAATAAACAGAGGAGCACTCTTAACTCAAGGCCAGGGCTCAAGATAAAATAAGGAAACTAACACAAAACAATCAACCAAAATATAACCCAAGGCTTCAAGGACTGATGTCTGAATCCTATGAAATTCTTCAATTGCGCTAAGTAACGGCTAGCAAGAGCCTCCCGGACTTCAAGAACTGTCTCGCTGCCATAAGGGGCTGCTCACCTGTCCTCAGTAGGGTCAGAGTCAGAGTCGTGCTCTGGAGGCACGCTCAGCGCCTCGGCCAGATGGGAACTGCTGTCGTACACTCGATAGTGAACGGGCTGCAGCTGGTGGGTGTACCACTTCGGCTTGTCGCCTATCAGGGCTGGATCGAACGTGTCTACCCGCGGAGAAAAGAGGAGAGAGTCAGCAATAAGGGAAAGAAGCAAGCAAAACCTAAAAGAAAGGTGGGGAAAAGTCTGAAGCAAAATCAGAATGGCAGGGGCAGGCGGAAGATTAGAAAGGGAAAAAGCAAAGGGAAGAGCCGTCAGGAGGCCAAGCGCAGAAGGCGGGGCAAAGCAGAGGCAGGTGGACTCACTGTTGTGAATCCGCTGAAAGGCATAGTTGGTGGGGTTGAGGATCCATTCTCCGAAGTACTCCACAGCCTGAGTCCTGGCCAGTTTCTCAGCAAAAGGAGTCTGCCGGGGACGTGAGGCTAGAAAGGAGCCGGCTTGGAAAGCTACCACGGGCCGGGGGAAGAGACGCAGGGTACGTGTGTGCATCTGAAAGCCCTGCAGCACGTTGGGGGAGTTGAAGAAACGGACCATGGCCACTCTGGGGAAGAAGGGGATGGTGAGATGACCCAAGTCCCTCGCCCTGCAGAGCAAGGATCCCTACGACCCGAGGCCTCAGACCACCTCCCACAGTCATCATTTAACGGGCTTCCAAGAGCAAGGGGAGAGGTATCTTAAAGAATCGTCAATCCCCTTCTTCACACAGGGTCTGAGAGGCCCGAGAATGTGACTATTTCTTCTGTTTGCTTTGACTAAGGTGGCAGATGTAACCAAATATTATACGCATTGTACACATAAAGAACCTCTGGCTCAGGGAAGTAATCTACCCCGAGGTCACGGAGTGAGCAGAGACCAATTTGAGAGCTTGTGGCCGTGGGGATGGCTTGGCTGTACCTGGTTGCGACATCCACAGAATCCACATCGTTGCCATAGATGAGTGGGTTGAACTCGGTGGAAGGTGTAGACTGCAGGTCATTAGAAGGCCTTCCCAAGAGAAGGGGGATCTCCTGGCCTTCGTGGAACTTCTCGAGATTGAGGATGGGCTGGGTGTTGAGACTCATGCTGGCGAGGGCCTGCGGGACAATGAGAAGTCCCTCAGAGAAGGCAGGTTTCTGGGGCAGCCAGCCAGTCTCAACTCCTAGAAAAGAACCTTCATCTTTGAAACAAGAATCCAAATATTTTAACCTTTAGAAAACAATCCGAATGATGAAATCTTCAGCTTAAGCCAATCTAACTCAAGGCAACTTGATCAAACCCGAAGTCCAAGGCAATAGTTTTCAAATTTGTTGTAGCTACAAAATCTTGTTTTTCACTCGAAATCTACGTAGAAATATAAACGATCGAAACACGTAAAAGTAAAGCTTCTCTGAAGGACATAAGGAACCCAGAGCCTCACATGCGCGGGGGTCCCAACCTCAATCAACCCTCAGAGGCTCCATGGGGCAGTTTGAGAAACACTGGTCTAGCCCAGCAGTGCTTCTTAAATGTTAATGAGCACAGGAATCACCTGGGGATGTTGTTCCAATGCAGATTCTGATTCAATATACCTGAGGTGATTCTGCGCTTTAACAAGCCCAGGTGATGCTAATATTGCTGGTTCACGGACCACACTTTGAGTAACAGGGGTCAGAATACAGGATCTGTGAGCCCAAAAATCTTAGCTCCTACAAACATTTCAAGTCCAATATCATATATCAACCTCTCCATCTCTTTAGTCATACTAAAGCAATCGTCAAGAATGAAAAACACAGCAAAGGAAGACAGCTAGAGAACTTTCTGAACTTGCAATCCTCACCAGAGTCTGCAGTAACGAGATATCATATCACATCAGTAGTGATGAAGCAAGTGAAAGAGAGGGATAATACAACATCACCCATTTATATACAAACAGATTTCACCTAGAGGTATTTCTTTCTTCTTTTTTAAAAAAAATTATTTGTTCGTTTATTTATTTTTGGCTGCATAGGGTCTTCATTGCTGTGTGCGGGCTTTCTCTAGTTGTGGTGAGCGGGGGCTACTCTTCGTTGCGGTGCGCGGGCTTCTCATCTCGGTGGCTTCTCTTGTTGCTGAGCACAGGCTCTCGGCGCACAGGCTTCAGTAGCTGTGGCACGCGGGCTCCGCAGTCGTGGCTCGCGGGCTCTAGAGCTCAGGCTCAGTAGTTGTGGCGCACGGGCTTAGCTGCTCCGTGGCATGTGGGATCTTCCCGGACCAGGGCTCGAACCCGCATCCCCCGCATAGGTAGGTGGTTTCTTAACCACTGCACCACCAGGGAAATCCCCACCTAGAGGTATTTCTAAGAACTGAGACAACACGGAGAGAGATTCCTGAAGACCCTTCAAATGACAGACTCGTAAGAAGAAATACAGAGCTATCTACTGGTGGTCCTACGTAACACACACAGCAGCGCAGACGACCAGGGCCTCATCACACTTTACCTTCAGGTACGGTGTTCAGCATGCAGAAGAAGAAGAAAATCAATCAATGAAAAATGTATGTAAGGGTTTACTCAAAGAAAGGAATTTTTGAAGAAATGATTCGATAGGGACCAGAGATCAATTCAAGAGGAGAACATAAAAGGAGCCAGATTATCCAAACTACTAACTCCCTCCTGTAACACTGGAAGAATGCTCCAGGGCCATTAAGAATGGCAGACGGGACAAGAAGCGGAAGTGAAGGGTTGTTTGATACAGCATTACAAGGATTAGAGGGTGGGAGGGGGCACACCATGAATTAAAAGGCATCTAAAAAGCCTTTTATGAGATTCACCCTGCAACCCAGAAATGGGACACATCTCTTTTTAAGCCCACCCAAGGCTAAGAAAGTCTACTCCACCTGAAGTCTGAAAGGAAACTGGCTCTTACAGTAATAGCCGTCTGTTGTTCCCCTTCCTTTGCCTCATTCTTCACCTACCTGTTTCAAATGTTTTTTCAACTCTAACGATTCTGGTTCTGGAAGGATAGGTAGCACTTCTGCATTGGAGGGGGCAATCACCTGCACCAGAAGAAAGATAAAAGGCATGACCTTAGAATTAGTTGCTCCAAAGTTTCTCTTACATAAAGGTAAGTATCAAGAATAGGAAGTTACATATATGGTATTATATATATGCAAACACATACGTTACTACACACACACACATATATGACACATATACACACCTGAAAGGAAATATTATACCTAAATGTTATTGGTGACTATCTCTAGATAATAGACTCATAGTTTCTATCGACTTCTTTATACTTATTTGCATTTTCTAAAGTTTTACAATGAACACACATAAGGGCTACCTACCAAAGTTTGAATGTACTCACACTGCAGAACGTTAATATACTTTTTTGTTTGTTTGTTTGTTTGTTTGTTTGTGGTATGTGGGCCTCTCACTGCTGTGGCCTCTCCCGTTGCGGAGCACAGGCTCCGGACGCGCAGGCTCAGCGGCCACGGCTCACGGGCCCAGCCGCTCCGCGACACGTGGGATCTTCCCGGACCGGGGCACGAACCCGTGTCCCCTGCATCGGCAGGCGGACTCTCAACCACTGCGTCACCAGGGAAGCCCACAGGTTTTTTTTTTGTTGCTGTTGTTTGCTTTTTAAAAAAAATTTTTTTTAAATATACTTTTTTAAAGTCTGCAGTTTCTTACTAGAAACTACACTCCCAGAAAGCCATCAGATGACCTACACCATATGTAATAATCCTGCAACCACAACTGCCCTACTTCTCTTGGAAGATGTGGGGAAGCATTTAACTCCAGCAAAACTAAATCTTATAATTCTTTGAGTCCTAGCCAAGTGCTTACTAAGCCAATAAAGTAAAAGCAGTAAAAAGTTGTTTCAATGAGTCTCATAACAGCAATCACCCACAAACTGAGGAACTTCCTGGGAGTAATCTAGAAAAACAGAACACAACCCTATTCTAGACCCTACAATGCCGCAGCCAAGAGCCTCACCCTACTGCTGTCCAGATCCACTAGCCATACATCATCAGGCATTTTGAAGTCCAGTTTGTAGAGGAAGAAGCTGGCAGGGACCCCGATGATGTACGGGGTTGGAGCCAACAGCAGCTGCGGAAACGACAAGAAACAAAACCAAAATCTATTGTGATCGCATACTGAGTCACGAGTTTTCTAGATTAGGAAAACGCAGGTCCACAATCCCTCTTCCAAATCCTTGAAGGCAGATGTGTTTCAAAGTTCAGAATTTTTCAGATTTTAGAAAAGTAACAGTGCATATCCTACATATTATGTAGCACCTGCAGTGGTGTAGCCAGCAGCCTATAATCATTATATTAACTGTGATAAATAAGAAACATAAATAGTATAGGTTTTGCCGCCAGATCAGTTCAGATTTTGTAGACAAATAAGTTATAACAAGGAATTCAGGGCCAGTACTGATTTATAACTTCTCTGGGCATTGAGCCTTCGCCCTCAGAGCTGGACAGAGTTGGCACAGAGGTGACAAAGCCAGAAGACACCTTGAGACTCACCTGTTCTGCAGACGCCATGCAGGTGGGCAGCAGCGGGATAACAGGAAACATATACTCCAAGGGGTAGATCATTGCCACAAACGCCATCACAGACATGGAGAGTGCGTTGTAGTCTCGGGACTGCAGCACCACCTGGCACGGGCCACACCGCAAGGGTTACCCGACAGGAGAAGGTCTGCGAGAGAACGGCTCCCCACACTACAATGTCGTTTCCGCTTCACCAAAGCCTAAGGCTCTGGGAGCTTAGTTTCCACACCTATCACTGCCTCACGCCCCACCCCGCCTGCCGCCTCCCAGCGCAAGCACTGCAGTAATTCTCCCTTGAATCACTCCTTTGTCATCCTAGCTCTTGTACCCCCACATCCCAGGGTCATGCATTGGAACAGAACGACTGAAAGTTTCAGAGAATTAGGCTGGTAGAGTTAAGGAGAATTCATATGAGTGTCAAGTCCTCTGAATACATCCCACACGATACTAGTACCTTGATTCCACCCACACCAACTGAGTACCTGTCGTATACCTGGTATCGTGTTATCTCCTTGGAGACAAAAATGATGAAAAAGATGTAGTCCTTCTCCTCGGAGAACTCATGGGCTAGCCTCTGCCACATTTCAAAGCCCTTTCCCTAGAACAGTCTAGAAAGCTGGCCCCCTCACCTTGTGCTCTAACAGGATGCAGGTGAGCACCTGAAGACAGGCGTCCACACCCAGAAGTTCCAAGGGAAGGTGCAGTGGGAAATCCACGAGGGTGAATCGAGAGGGGTCTGGAAGAGCAAAGGTCAGCGCTTGCTGGAGCTCCTGGGGCAGGACCTCGATGTCCACTCGCTTCTGCCCTGAGACGGGTACTGGGGAGCGCAGCAATCGATAGATCCAGGCCTCAATCTCTCGAAGGTCGTGCAGAAGGGCACTGGACTTCTCCTCCACTGACAACGATCCAGTAAAGATGCGCCACATGGTGTCCCTGAGCAGCAGACAGCAGGAAACAGACACGTAAGCACCAGGAGCCGACACCCCACTGCAGCCCAATGTCACCACAGAGGGTCTAATGACAGGAGCTGGACAAGCCCACCCTTTGGTCTCAGCTAGGATCACAGGGTACACATAAGAATAATGACAAGTGCAAAGATGTATACAGAGCAAGACTCACTGTCCTGCCCATCGTGAAACACCAAATCCCTCAGCATCACTGCAAACACGGTTGCGGAGGGAAGGCTCACTCTGCAGTAGTCTGTTGCTTAGCGCGGACTAACACAAAGTGCTTAAGGAGGCCTGAAGGGCCTCAGGCTTTAGAGGAAGATCCCCACGCCCCGCACAAGCCGACTACACCCCAACCCAGGATGGCTTGCCCCCCCTTCCGAGCGTCGGCAGCGAACCGTACCTCTGTACGCCTCGAGGGATGCCCGGCTTCTTGGCCAACAGCCGCTCACTACCGCAGTCCACCAGGCGTTTGAGGGTGTACAGACACTCTCGGAAGGTGGAGAAGAAGGGGTAATGGCTGAGCACACACAGGGACGTCAGAGTGCTGTTGCGGGAACGGCCCTCCGCCTTGGCCCGGCGTTTGCCCCGAGGAGACTGGTTCACTGCCGGGGTGGGGTCAGCACTGGGAGGCTGCGGGGACGGGCCGCTCTCCGAGCTCTCGGTGCCAACCTCTTCTGAGACGCAGGGGGCATGGGGTCCTTCCTTCCCACGGGACCCTGCCCCGGCCTCCCCCTTTTCCTTAGGCACGCGCTTTTGGAAGGAGCGGTAGAAGTTAACACAGATGCCGTAACGCGTGACTCCGGTGTCCTTGTCGGTGAGAGTGAAGACAAAAGAGGTGTCCTCGCGCAGGCTCACGCGCCGCTGTCGCACGCTCAGGCAGCCCTCCGGCTGGCAGAAGAACACGACATCCGGGGGCAGGGGAAACTCGGCGTGGTCCTCTAGCGGGTATCGCCGTAGCAACTCGGGAGTCTGCGCCACGCTATCGCTGCTCGGGTGCCTGGAGAACAGGAAGACAAATTCAGCCGCCGGTGGGGACAGAACGCTCTTTCACATTTTAACCACCGTCAAGAAATAAATGCTCTTATGGATAAAGAAACCTAGCTGCAGGACCTTGGAAAACATGCCGCATTTAGCCGTAGGCTAAATGAGGTCTGTGCTGCCATGAAGATGCCCACCCTGAAACGAAAGGAAAATGGCGACAATAAAATTATCACCAACACCTTGAGATGACTAGCAACCTTCAAGGTGTATTAGCTAATGAATTCCCAAAAGAGCACAGGTAGAGAGAGAAAGGAGCACAAGAGTAGATTTGTTCAAAATCACAAAGATGCTAGTTAAGAGCAGAGTTTTGCTCTGTTTCTGTTCCCTCCAGGCCAACACTCTCAATCCACCTGTTTTGTTTCCCTTACTGGCAGCAAGGTTCCCATCAGGGTGACATAATAGAAGAAGAATGAGATATGCAGGGCTTCCCTGGTGGTCCAGTGGTTAGGACTCTGTGCTTCCAATGCAGGGGGCAAGGGTTCAATCCCTGGTCAGGGAGCTAAGATCCCACGTGCTGCATGGTGCGGGGCGGGGGGGTGGGGCGGGGGGGGCGAGAATGAGATAGATTTTGTGGCTATCCCAGATGACAAGACAAAAATCAGTCACTTCTTGGTTACCTGGCCCCTACGATCACTAGGTAGTCAAGTAACCGAGGACAGGACTTCTTCTTTTGCACCATGGTTCTGATTCATCAGTTCATCTCAGAGAAACTTCAAGGCACCAAGCGTGGAATCAATGTTCCCAGGAGGAATTCTGATATTATCCGACAATCCAAGTCTAATAGGAAAAAAGGACTGATAAGTTCCATTGCTGTGCCTAAGGGACTCGTCCTTCTCAGCTTATCCCAGCCAGGGACATAGGTCAGAAGATCTTCCACTTTAGTACTAAAGATAGGAGAACATGACACTTTTCCTAGCCTAGAGCTCTGTCCAGGCTTATGAGCTCACAGAGTCAAATGTCAAGAAGTAGGATAGATAATGGCTCACCTCTCCGTCCCTACAAACCAGCTCATTTCCAGCCTCACCCCTGGGGCTGTTTCTGTTTCTGAAAAACAGGCCTAGTCAGTCTAATCTGGACTCAGTTGTTATGATAACAAAAATTAAGTCACTTTCAGGACTGCTCCAGGGTGGATCAGGATCAAACCAGACTCTCTAATCAGAACTAATCTGCACTCCTAGCTCTAGGTGGAACCTAATTATTCTCTGTTCCAACATTCTGCATTCAGCTCCATGTGAAATTACCACATAGTCTATACAGTTAATTGCAGTCAGACAGCAACAACAGCTAGCTACTCTACCCCATGCGTTCTCAAATGAAGAATATCTATGCCCCAATTGCTTCATCTAAATCATTTTTCTCCCCTCTTCAAGCAAGAAAGAGGCCCCGTAGCTACTGCTACTAGCTCTGCCCTTGGTGCTGAATCACACTCTTGCACTTATATTCTGGTCCCAGGATTCGAATTAGTAATACAATATACACAGATGAGGCCTTGTCCTTCTTCATCTTACAGAGATTAAGAATTAGATGCATAAATAACAGTATTCCTGCAAGGACAGGGAGAGGTGCTCAGAGGAATTTCTAAGCCATAGTCCAAAAATTAGAAAAAGCTTACATGTCTTAACTGTAATTTATTTCCTGTTGGGTCTCCATACACTCCTCTAAATAAAATGTTTCACTCCACGACAAGGTTACTTTCAGTGCTTCCAGTATTCCACCTCTGTGCTCCACACATAGCCACACCAAGACCTTGTTCACTATACACACAGAGAGAATCCCATTACACTACACACCCTCACTCTTTTCTTTGCTGCTGCATGCACTCCCATACATACAACATACACACTCCCTGTATGCTTAAGGCTCTATTTGATTTAGATGAGAATCTCTATCTTTTTTCTCTCCTACTTATTAAAAAAAAAAAAAACTATTTACAACACCTCTCAAAATCCTCAAAATGCTTCTCCCTCCTTTCTCTTGCTCCCAATAGAGGACCTGCAGGTAATAGGATTCAGTTTTGTCTCCATAGCGACTCTGGCTCCAGCACTATTTATAGCAGAGCCACCGCCCCTCCCCTGCTTGGGGACAGCACAGTGCTATCAGCTGCTACTCCAGAGTTGGCCAAGGCCCATAATAATTCGTTCTCCTTGAATCTAGAGACACCTCTTCCACTGACAGCACCTACTAATTGTTAGGTTATCTTCTCCCCCATGTGCCTTTAGTTTGCACTTTGTCTTAATTCTGGATTTTGATAGAGATATCTCCTTTCTACACAACGAAAACGAAGTTCCCAAGCTTGCAAAATACTCATTTCTAGGCAACACTACCACCCCAAAAGCCCTTTGGGCCTCTCCACTGCTACACACTCATAAGCATACTGCAGAACGTGAGGCACTGCAGTATGAACTGTTAGAGAGCAGAGTTCAGCTCCTCCCAAGCAGAATGAGAAGAGGAGGGAAACAGAAATGAAATGGGAGATGGGTAAAAGCATAATTCATTCTCTAAAGAATTATATGGAAAATGCCTAGTGAGAGCCAAAGTATCTTAAAATAAAACAGAATTTACAGGACCAGAGCTCAAGGCCAAGCCTTGAAATCTATGTTTATGTTGAAAACCAGGAGCCCTTTCCAAATAAAAATCTCAAAGATCACACCTGAAGCATCTTCTAATATATTAGGCATCAGGCCTCTATCCTTGGTGGGATCCCAGCCCCCTCTCCACTGAGAATCACCTGATAAAACTGAAATCATCATCATGCGCTACAATGCTCACCTCCCTCCAAAGCCACAAGGACCCAGAGATCTTGTGACTATTCTAGCCACTAGTGATAGGATGGATTTTTAGTCTCAATTTATATCTCATCAACAGCCACTGCCTTTGGTTTTTCAGACTGCAGAGATAAGCAAGGCTTTTCTTCCCATTCTTTCCCCTCTCCCCTCCTCACGAAGACTCTAAATTCTCTCGCATTACCTATAACTCACACTCTGTCTTCACATCCACACCCACTCTGCCTCTTGCCTCAGCTACATTTACTAACGTATAGCTCCTCGTTCCTAGCCCCTATATTCCAAAGGCATCAAGCTCAAAACGCATACCTATCTGCTGAAGTTCTACACGACTACCATCCACTCCATCCGCAGGCCTTTAAATTATCTATGTCTTTTCAGCTTACAAATGGCCACATTAACCAACCCTTTAGGATTCGTCCCCCATTTGGGGCAGGATGTCATAGTAAAACCACAGGAACCAGAGTGCGATATGACATCTTTGCTGACGTGAGCACAACAGGAGGCTCTCTCCCCTCCACCGCCTCCCCAGGCAGTGACCTTGCAAGCGCATCAGCACAGACTGGTCCTGCGTGGGGAAGAATGAGAGTAAAGAGGCAGGCAATAGGCAGGATAGGGGAGAGGGGGAGGGCAGGAACAGGTGGACGAATTTAGAGGTGCACAAGGATGGGGAGGGAAGCAGTTGCAGGAAAAACTGAACGGTGTCTCCACTCTCCAACAAGCCAATTTTGAAACACCAAATTTAAAAAAAAATTTTTTTTTTAAAGAACCAAACGTGCTTTTCAAACCCTAACCAAAAATTAGGCGCGCGAGTGCGCGCACACACACGCACAGACACAAGCACACACGCGCGCCATGTGGTTACCACGGCTCGGGCCCCCGGGCTGGACAGCTCTGGCCGCCCCCTCACCTGCTGGACAGTTCTCCCCCGCCCCGGAACCAGGACCGCCCGCCTGCCCCGCAGGAATCCCGCCCTGCAGCCGCGAGCTGCGCCTAAGCTCGCAGCCCGAACCCCCTCGGCGGTCCGGACGCCCCCACCTCTTGCTTCACCCTCTTCCCTACGGACCGCTGCTGTCCCTCTCGAGACCCTACGCCCCCTCACACTCCTTTAGGGCCTCCTTAGAGGCGCCTTCGCCCTAGAGCCCCTGTTTCCTCCCTAAGTCCGTTTCTCCCGGGGAGCCTCGTCCCAAACACCCTTCCGGGGCCCCCAGCGGCCCGGATCCTCCTACCTCCCGCGTCTCGGGGGACCGGCCAGGTTCGGCCAGACGTCCCCCGGCAGCGCGTCAGTCGCTCCTCGGCGCGGGCACCACTCGGAGCGCGCGCCAGTTCCGCGTCTGCACCGTGGGCCGTGTACCACTCCGACTCGGTGAAAGAGGGGGAGGCTGAGGAGCCAGGGGCCGCACCATTCACCCCCGGGGGGACAGGGCTGCACCAAGCCGAGCGCTGCAGGGTGGAGCCGGACCTCGGGCGAGAGAAGGCTACGCACACACCTATACGTGTGGGAGTGGGAACGTGATGGGAAGCGCTGGGCCGGCCCAGCGCCTCTACGTGACAAGGGGAGGACCCAAAGGAATACTTTTTGTTTGGGTTGCGCAAACATTTTAATTCGACACTGAAATAGAGCCCATTTCGGTGAACTGTGGATGCATCTGGAAGCGACGTCTCAAGATAAGCTGCCCGAGGACTTCCTCACCTCATCGCCCTCCCCCGCTCGCGCTTTGGAAGTGCCCAGCCGCGTGGGCAGGAAAGCCGGCGGCCGCGGCGGTGGAGCCTACCAATTCAGGGGCGGCGGGGGGACCTGAAGCCGGAAGGCGCGGCCGCGGCATCTCCTCCACCCGGTGCGCTCGAAGGCAGGGGGCGTGAGCGGTGCCGCGGTGCGCGCTGGGAGAGGGAGTCCAGCCCTTCCGCGAGGCTAAGCCCGGGACGCAACAGCCTCCCCCTGGCCTCAGGGGACTTTCCTCGCTGTCCCACAGGGCCTGCGGGCCAAGAGGAGGGGTTGTTGTACCTTCTTAAGTATCAACGGAAAAACCGAGGCGTTATACCCGCGCGCACGAACACAGGTGCACGACTGAGGCGTTAGTTCCGAAAATCCAACACCCCCTCCCTCACAGAAAGGCAACACGGTCGCACCGGGATCACTGGAGGGGGGCAAGGGCGCGTCCCAGCCTCAGCACTTAATTGACCCTTACAGCGCAATGGGACTGGTAAGAGGAGGTCCCCGCTCACTGCCAGGGCTGTCACTTGTGACTTGTCTCCCTCCTCTGAGTCTGGCAACGGACCCGCAGGGACACAAGCTTCCCGCCTGTGTTGTCGGGCCCCACCCCCATTCCAGAAATTGGGTTCTCTCATTCTGAATTCATTTTGGCCTTCCTGCACAAACAGTGCCAGGCCGATCGGTGAGGCAGCCCGGAGGCATTTATGGCCAAGCCGCATAGTGACAGTGGGCAAGTTCTCTTGGGGCCCTGTGGGGAAAACAGGAAGTGGTAGGGGCAGGATGGGCAGGGCCCTGGAGAACCTTGTGCAAAGTGGCCCCCAGGGTCATCCGTTGGGCCGGGTTAGTACCGTCTTCACATGGAGCACCGTTTTAGCAGGATCCCTACTACCCAGCAGCCACAAAACTCCCAACCCCTTTGACTCTCCTTTAATGCCACTCGAGGATCTCCTTTGCCCAGCCCTCAGGAATGTTTGTCCTCAGTCGGGGCCACCTCTAGGAGGCAGCCACCAGCCTCAGCCATCCAGCTCAGAAAACAGAAGATGCAGGGGAGGATCAGTCACTCGTGCACGTCCCAGATCTCAGAGAGCAGCGGGGGAAGCTTCTTATCCTGCAGGCGCAGTGCAAACACTTGCTCTGAATGGACGCTGCTCAGTGTCCGGAGGTTCACCAGTTTCATTAGCATCCGTGGGAACATCAGTCGGTCCTGGGAAAGAAGGACAAGTACAGCCTTTGTCTCTCCCCAGGGAAGGGGGGGGGCAAGGGTGGGGGGGTTTGTGGGAGAGGTAGAGAATTGTCTGTGCACGATGTAGTCAGGGAGGGATTCTTGAAGGGAAAGTAGATGTGTCAGGGGATGAGCCTGTGGAGAGGAGAAAGAGGGCACAGTGGGGAGACTCACATGGGGGTGGTGGATGGAGACGTAGGCATGCAGGGCCTCCACATATGTGTGTTGCAGCCTCTCTACCTGGAGCTGGTCCTGCACGTTGGGCCGGTCTATAGGTCACCAACAAAGTCGAGTAGCAGGTCTGGCCAGGGTCTTATTTCCATACCCCAAATCACAACCAAAAAATAGGGACATGCCCCACCCAACCTCTCCCATCCCAAAGTAACACAACAAGGGCCTCCACCCCCACGATTCTTGCCCTATGGGGCCTGCAGCCCTCTTTGGTGTGAGTCTCTTGCTCGGTTTCCCTCTTGCCCCTCCTCCACACCTGCAGAGAAGATGCTGATGGCAATGAGCAAGGCAAACTCGGCATCATTTAGTTGCAGCTCATTCATGGCTCTGGAGAACTCAAAGATGGGGTTGATGAACTCCACCTGCAGCCCTAGGGAGGAAGAAGAGAGGCTGGGTTGTGTGGCGTGGGCGGCACTGCTCAACTGAGGAGACTCCCAGGAACTCGGTAAGAAGTCTCCAGGGCTCTGCTGTATAACCTGGGGTAAGTTTCTTAACCTCTCTAAGCCTCATCTGTGAGGCGGGAATCATATCTGAACTTACAAAACTGCTGTGATGGTTAAATGATAAAGCATACAGACCACTTTGCACCGCATCCAGCATACAGAACGTGCTGAATTAAATGACAATAATTCTGTTAGAATTCTTCCTAGGATGCTTGAGGGCCCCACATCACTAGAAATAGAAGCAACCCTTATGTTTGTTTATAAAAAGACTGCTTCACTGGCAATTGGCCTTACTTATTTGAATACTAGCAATACATTTGTTGTTTCACATCACAGGGGAAACAAAGCAATGTGGTTGAGGGTGTGGACTCTGGTGTCAGACTCCCCGGGTTTGAGTCCTAGCTCTACCAGTTACTAGGCTGTGGGACCCTGAGTAAGTTACTTAAGCTCTCTGGGCCTTGGTTTTCCCATCTCTAGAATGGAGATAATCATAGCACCTACCTCATAACGGGTCCTTAGAATAACGAGTGGCACATTGGGTAACTCCATGTAAGTGTTTGTTAAATAACTAATAAATTTTAGAAACAGAACCAGCCTTCTTACTGAGGAGGCCGAAGTTCAACAAACCATGACCTGAAGTGGTGACATCTGAAGAACACTTCTCCCAAACACACTGGCAAAGTCCCCCCACCCCACTTGCCATCCCCTAGTTTTCTCAGATGTCTTTCAGCAACCACCTGCTAACTCTTCCATTCCAGGCTTCTTTATTAGTCACTTCCTGTGCTTTCACCCTGATGTTTATCAAGTGTGTGTTGATCCATTTAATGGACATTTAGAAAGCATTTCTTGGTGAGGTGTCCAGCCTTGAATGGTGCTGGACAGCCCCTTCGTACAGAGAGGATGAGAAAGTTCTAGAGTTACGCCCCCTGCGAGGGTCGGCTACTGCTCGCTGAGTGGACGCCCCCAATGTGATCGGTTCACGTCGTTAGTCACCCACGCGAGCAGCATACGGTAGTGGAAGTAAAGGAGGAGGGAGACCTGCCCGAAGAGCAGCCCTGTCTCTTCTTCCCTCACTGAAAAAGTGAGAAATGAAAAACAAACATGATGACATAAAAACCGCTTATATAAATGAATCTATAAATAGACACAGATTCAGACAGCACAAGTCCGCATGTGCTGAAGGAACACGCAGACACGAGAACAGGGAAGAGTTCAGAAAGGAGGATGTTATGAAGGAGAAGGCCGTGGTTAAGAAGGCCTGGGATAATAACCATCTGGGGAGAAGGCGACTGGGTGGAGAAAGCGGGCAGGGCTGGGCTTTTAAAGCTGGAAAAAGTCATTACATCACTCCTATTCGGTGCCTATACATTCAGGCACCACACGGGCACTACAGAAGGCAAGAGGTGTCAGCACAGCCCTGCCGCACCCTATAGCGAAGGGAGGCCCGCCTAGAAAGCTCACTGGGTGGCCTGTGATGGGACAAGAGCTGGCCTGGGTCACCGGAAACCTCTGTGAGCTCTGCCCTGGAAACCAGTATTCTCCAAACCCGAGAATGGAGTCAGCATCAGCCACATTTACAGACCTACTCACTCAGGTGTTAAACCACCCAGTCTCTCGTTCAGCCTCAGTCCTGTCCCTCCGAAACACCTTCCACCTTCCAGCCTTTCCCAGCCCTCCTCCCACAACACAAACCAGCCACTGAATGTGAGGAAACCAAAACTGCTTAGCCTGCAAGCAAATGTCAGATAGAGAACAGCATCGTGAACTAATTCTTGGAGAAAGTACTCCAAGATGGGGATAGAAGTGTTCACTCTTACTGTAAAACTGCCTCATCTGGGCACATCTGCCACGTTTTAATGCCAATTCCACGGCTACTCAGAAAGCACAGCTGAAGAGGAGGAAATCAGTCCACATGATCCTTAAAGAGCACATCTGAGAAAGATTTTTCAGTTTTGACTACTAAAAGGCTTGGTGAGGTTTTCAAGGTTTTTTTCCTAGCTGTAAAGTCTTTTCTTCAAGCAAAATATCATGCAGAAGCACAATATATAACGCAGATTTAAATGGAGCTTCTGGTTTGGCTAAAGTTAGGGTGAAGGACGTTTTTCCTCTAAGGGGACACTTCCATGGAAAACCCCCTCAGGTTCCTGGGAACACAGTTTGAGAACCACTGGCCCAATGCGCCAGAGGACAGGGATCTATCCGGGGCAGTTAAGGGAGACCTGTCGGCATTCCAAATTTCTGTCTTGGAGAAACAAGTGGATCCTTCCCTCTGTAGCCACTCAAACCCCGGGCCTGTAGCTCTGTAGTCACTCTGGGCCCCATGACAAAATGCATCTGTTCATCCAACCCAGTCCCTTTGTGACCTCAGTTCTCACCTGCTTTGGCAAAGTCTTCCCGGTTATAACTGAAATCCTTGAGGAAGGTGATACTCTCGCTTCCAGGGTTGTACCTCCGAGACGTCTCCAGAAGCATCACCTGCACACAAATGTTGGGCTGGTCTTGGCCCAGGGCACCTTCAAGGGAAGGTCGAGCCCCTCATCCCTACTTCCCAGCGCATGTGGCTTCCCAGCTGGCTGGCTGGGGGCCCCTCCCCCACACATCCCGCTCTGGTCCTCCCTTCACCCTTGGCCTTGCCAGCCACCTCAATTGCGGAGGTCTTCAGGAGGGCAATCTGGTCCTCCCGGCTGAGCTGCAGGAAGCCCGGCAGCTGTTTGGCAAAATCAACGATCTCCTGCACAGAGACAATGGCCAGCTCCGTGAAGTGGGCAAAGCGTTGCTGACGGGCCTCCCGACTCTGAGGATCTGGTGCCATGGGCCAGGGCTGCCCCGAGAGGCAGGGAGGAAAGAAACAGACCACTCTGAGTCGGGCGTCAAGAAGCCGGCCGGTGCTCTGGGCACAGCGACCTCTCCCCAGGCCCCTCAGGTACCGTGACTCGAAGCCGGTCTGAGAAGGAACGTCTGTTACACTGCTGCTGGGCAGCCACCAGCTTCTCAATCATGCCCAGCTGCTCCGGGCTGAGCTGGGGCAGGACCTGGGGCGGAGAGGACGCCCTCGGGGGCGCGGCTGTGGCCTGAGCCTGTTCCTCCTCTTGCCGCTTCAGTTTCTTCACGCGGATCTGTTCTTCTGACAGAACACCTGAGGACAGAGCCAGATGTGAGGAGGGGAGAAGAGGGGGAGACAGGAAGGGGGGATGGGGCAGAGGCGTAGTGTGAGGCTCCAGAAAAGCAGAGCGTTAGGTAAAGACAAGGAAGAGAGTTTAATCCACACTTAGGGACCGTGTAGGAAGGCCCATAGGCTCAGCTGCCTTTCTGCCCCCCAGACCCTGGCCCCCAGACCTGCCCTCTTCCCCATCGGCCTAAGCACCCCCCTCCCGCAGCTCCGGCCCCCAGACACTCACACTCCTCTCGCATGCCGGCCTGGCGGCATTTGCGAAGGCGGCACTCCTGGCACTTGCGACGCGTGTAGGTGTCCATGGGGCAGTGGCCCCCACTGTGGCAGACATAGCGCGCCCCTTTGATGACACTGCGGCGGAAGAATCCCTTGCAGCCCTCGCAGCTCAGCACGTTGTAGTGGAAGCCGGAAGCCTTGTCCCCGCACACGCTGCAGAGCTCATTCCCCAGCATTTTGGGGGCTGGCCCCTTTTTCCGCTTTTGTGGACGAAGCTCTGGGTACAGGAAAGAGACTTAACGTTCTTCTTCAGGGAAAAGGCTTGGTGCCCAGCTGGCCACTGCCCTGAGCACTCAGTGGCCTTCATTTACTTCACTGTACAAAGTCTATCTAGTCTCTCTAGTCTAAGAAAGTAGCTCTCGTATGCAAAGTGCTATTATGTGCTAGGTACCGTCTGAGCCCTTTATATGCAGTGATCCTTACAACCGTAAGAGACAGGTACTCTTGTTATTTCCATTTTACAAATAAGGAAACTGAGGCTCAGAAAGGCCTAAGAAACAAAATTTACACTCAGATCACTTAGGTCTAGTTGACTCCAAAGCCTTTGGACCTAACCATGATCTTATAAGGTAAAGAGCCCTGAAGTTACCCCTCCCGGATCCAGGGAGCCCTTACCTCCTCCAAATCCAGCAGCTCCTCACCTGTGGACTCTGGAGGGGCCTCCACCCCGGGGAGCGGGGCTGTGGGGTCTGTTGCCTCCAGCCCCACCCTCGAAGTGCCCCCAGTAGATTGGGGTGTGCTAGATTCCTCCCTGAGGACACAGTTGCTGCTTCCCAGAGGCTGGCTGCTTGCATCTTGTGCATCTGGCTCCCACAGCTCCACTGCACAGTGTGAACCCCGAAAGAGAGGCACAAGGGGGTCTCAGGTCCCCAGCATTGTCCTGGGAAACTGCAAATTTATCTCCACCCATAGAGGGCAGTAAAACGTCGGCTCCGGCTTTGGGACCCTGCGATTTGTGTGGGCTCTAGGGCTAATCACTTGTAGTCCCCTGCACCTCAATACCTTAAATAAGGATGTTAACCTTTGTCCCCTTGCGGGGCTGAAGTGCATCCATCTCAGAGATCAGACAGAACTCTCGAAAGCCAAGCTGGATAAGCATTGGACATGCCAAGCCTCCCCAGCAGCAAGCCTGGATTGACAAGGACGGATGGGTATCTGCAAGGGCCAGGCACCGGAACCAGGGCAGAGACGGTCTGGGCGGAAGGAGGCAAGCAACACCAAGAGCAGCTCCGGACTGCTCTCCGGGGGCTGGCAGAAGGGGGGTAGCGAAGGAGGCCGATTCCCGCAGGAGGCGAGGAGCTGGGGCCTGGGCTCAGGGGAGAGGGCTGGAGTGGGGAAGCTTACCAGGAGAAACAACAGGCACAGGGGCCTCCAGCCACAAAGACATCTCTTCCTGGAGCCCTGGACATTACCAAGGGACCGTCCTGCAGGAATGATCCAGGTTACACTCTTCCCAAACTGGCTTCCCTCCCCTCCTGAGCCTGCTTTTTACCTGTACTCACATATCAGCTAACATTTACTTGCCATGTATGTGTCAGCCTGTGCTAAGGCTTTCCATGCCTTCCTCACAATATCCCTGTGAGGTCAGGGCTATTCTCAAGCCCAATTTACAGATGAGGAAACTGGGGTTCAAAGACATTAAGAAAATAGCCTATGGGCACACAGGCAGTGGTAGAGCCAAGACTCCGACTCTGGTCTCTCTGACATCGAAGTCTGATTTCTTGGCTACCATGCCACCTTTTCTCCCCAGGACCCCCTCCAGGCCATCAGAGAATGTTTGGGCACAACTGCCCCGCCTCTGTCAGAGCCCCTTCCCCCTCACTCTAGCACTGGGGACCGCCAAAGGTGGGCAGAACCAGGACCTGTGACCGAGGCTCCCTCCACCCAGCGAAACACACTGCTGGTTAGACAGCCTCACTCCTGCCACCTTCCAGGGTCCCAAGACAAAAAACTCTTGCCTCCAGAAGTCACCCCAGTTCACAGACAGGACCTCCTGCCCCTGACCCCTTCAGAAGTTATCCTGGGACATAAACAGAATGCTGTCGCTGTCCGAGCTTCCGTCACCATCATCCTTTTCACTTCTCCCCAGAGACCCCTTTCTAAATCCACAGGACACCCCGCTCGCTGCCCCCGCCCCCACCCGCGCCCCAGACACACAGGCAGAGCCCCAGGCCAGCGCTGAGGAGCAGACCCACCGAGTGCCCAGGCCGCCAGACTCTGGCTGAGGCAGTCTCTGGAGCCCCCTTGCTGGGAGAGGAGGATGGTGCAGTCCCTGGTCCACAGGCCTCAGCGGCCGGGGAGCCGGAGCGGAGAGAGGGGCCGGGAGCCGGGAGCCGACCGACCGAAGCCCTGGCCTCGTCGCCCCCGCCCACGGGCCGCTTCCCCACCCCGCTGACTCCGCCCCCTGCCGGCCGGCCACCCCCTCGGCCCGGCGCCACCCCTGGCCCCTACCCCCAAGCCCGAAGGCCGCATTTTCCTGCAGATCTGCCCGGCTCTCCCCTTCCTCTCCTCACCCTGGCGGCTCTGAGCTGCTCTCACAGGCACCTCCCAGGCGCCCCCACCCCACTCCCGGCAGCCTCCAGAGTCGTTTCCTCCCTTCCACAGACACCTCGCGGAGCAAAGGTCCCGGCCTGGCCCGGAATTGCGACACCGAGCCCCAGCTTGCTTTCCCGGCCACCCTCCTCCTCCTGTACCTCTGGAAAGGGGCCAAGAAGCTCTCCCCACTAGCCCCAGGCCTCAGCCAAGCTGATAGAACTACAGGGGTGGAGACAGGCAGGTGCTGGGCCTTCCAGGGAGTCTCTGAACGTGGGTGCCCTGCGGGGGCCAGAGAAAGGAAAAGGCCGGAGCGGTGGGGGGTGGAAAGAAGTCGCTACAGCAATAGATGGTCTGGGACGGGAGACGGTATATCTGGGTGCCAGTCCAGGATGGACCTGAGAGGGTATGAAGGTTCCCTCATCTGGGGAAGGGTTCCGTCAGAAGTGAGGGCAGCCTCTGTCCAGCATCTACTGAGACTGTAGCCATGCCTTCTCGCCTGAACATGAGGTCCATCCCTGAAGGCAGACACCTTGTTTTACTGATTTTATCTCCCCTGAAACAGGGCCTGCCATAAAGTAGAAACAGAGTAGGTACTGTGGTTGTTTGTTAAATGAAGAAGCAAACAAGGAAAATAGTATCATCCTCTTCTATCCTCTACTTGTTGGCTCTAGTCAATTTCATCATTGCTTTAGTGCTGGGGCTCTGAGCTCAGATTTTGGGTTCAAACCCAAGCCTTGCCTCTGCCTCTTATTTGCTGTGTGATCTTGATTAAGCAAGTTACTTAATGTCTCTGAACCTCTGTTTCTCTATCTTTAAAACAGGTATAATAATAATGGTTTCCGCCACATAAGGTTGTCGTGAGAATTAAACAATGTATCAGAGCGCACAGTAAGAGTACTAGAAATGGAAGCAGTAATTAAACTCCCAATCCTTTCAGCTATCCTTTCAGTCTTCCCATCACCTTGAATCTGTACACTGTTAACCTTCCTGTGCTTATTTCCATATACAAACCCCTCACTATCTCTTCTGGTCCTTAGAGCAGCCCCAGGAGGGAGGGAGGGTACAATAACACTGAGCTCATGGGAGAGTCTTTTCCAAGACCACACACAGTCAGTGGCCAAGCTGGGATCAGAATCCAGATGTCCTCACTCAAGTCCCTGTCCTCTTTCTTCCTCCTGTGTCAGAGTCCAGGATACTCATCTTGTTGCCTCTTAGGTCTGCTGGGCCAGTGAAGTGAGATGGTCGAAGCTGGGGCTGGTGGGCTGCAGTGGGAGGGGCAGGGGGCCCTGGGGATGCTTCAGTCCAGATGTGGGAGGCAAGAAGCCGAGGTTACTGCTGGCTGTTCCCCCCCTGCCCCACTCCCAGTTTCCTGCTCACAGGCTCTTCCTGTTTTGCTGTGACCTCCAGTTCCCATGGGCTCCACATGAAAGCACAGAAGGACAGGGGGCCAGGGCAGGCAGCCAGAGGCACTGAGACAGAGATGGACAGGACACCAGGGAAGAGAAGAGAGGGAGTAAGGAAAGAGGGGACAAGGGGTGTGGGGGAACGGGATGGGAGAAGGGCAGGGAAAACAGAAATAGAAAGGAGCTTGTTGGTCAAAGATGGGAGGAAGCACTGGGCAGGGCAGGAGGAACGGGGGGCGGGGGGGAGGTTAGGGAGGAGCAAAACTTGAGAAGACAGCAGGCTGGGTGGTGTTGCAAAATCTGTCCATGTATTCATCTTCACATTTCAGAAAAGCCCCTCTGACACCCCCACCTCAAAGTTCTGCCTCCAGCTTTTGCTCTTGTTCCCTCTCATCACAAGGTCACCCCCTCACAAGGCCTCCACCCTGGTCCGCCCTGAGTCATGAGCACAAGGTTCTCCATTCCTCTAGCTTATGTTCCCTCCCTGATTTTCACAAGGCCCCAGCTGTCCTGGGAAAGTAAAAACCAGGGGCTGGAGCCCCTGGGAAACTAGAACTTTCCTGTCTCAGCACCCACATCATCGCTCTGGCTCCCTCCTCCACCTTTCCCCATCCCCAGAAGCTCCAGCACAGAGGCAGAGTCAGCGATGTCACTGAAACACTTGGTTCAAGGAACTTGGGATGGAACGTTGGTCTGGGGTCTGATGATCTATCTTCTGGGAGTTGGGAGAAGACCCATTCACTCCTGATCCTCAACTCCCTCTCCTGACACCCTAGTCTCCCCACAGGCCAGGACCCAGCACTACAAACAGGCCGCATCGGGAGCCCTCTGACCCAGGCTAGAGCCAGTTGCTGAACAAGCAGCTTAGGGCACCATCTCCCCCACACAAGGGATTCAGCCTCAGCCTAATCTCAAGTAAGGGAGGAGGAAGCATTACTGCCAGAGTTACTCCTTCAGGTTACGGGGGTTCAGGAGCCTCCCGTGCATGAAGATGGGAAGGGAGAGCAAAAGGGGTGAAGACCAAAACCTGTTGGTGGTATCTCCACAAAGGTTCTAGAGATTAATGACTGGGACTTCTTCCCCAAACCAGGGCAAGTAGTCACGTGATCTGCAGTGGGAATCACACGTCTCACTTTGCCAGACACCCCCCCGGCCCCCACTGTGCAGTCCCACCAGCCCACTGGAGGTGTTGGGTGCAGAGCCTCCCAGTCCCACGGGGCCTTCCCTATGTCTTCTTGGCTCCTAGAAGAGGCAACATGCCTGGGAACTCCTTTTAGTGTCTTCCAGGTCACACTTCTGACCCCCAGAACCTCCAGAGACTTCTCCCTGCAGCAAAGGGAATCTTGAAGCAAAGATAGGAGCATTCACCAGCCCACAGTTATATGCACTACTGGATGGCGCTCCCATGAGGCAGGCCGCAAGGTACAGTTTGCAGGGATGGACTGGGGCAACGGCTTCTTGCTGCCTCTATCACCGTTCTGGAAGGCTGCAAAGTGTGGGGGTCATCTTGCATGCTGCTCAAGTGACTCCCCCCCAGCTTCCCAACCACAGGAGACAGAAGAACCCAGGAATTCCTGCTTCCCAGGTGTGTGAGTTCAGAGATGAGATAGACAGCAGAAAGAAGAAAAGTAACATTTATTGGGCCCGACTACATACATTTATCTTTACATGTATTATTTTATTTCTCCTCATATATAGTCCTAGAAGAGAATACTAGCAAGGGGTCAAATATCAAATTTGAATACAAGTATAGCTGACTCAAAAGCTCAAACTCAAACAAAAAAAATGCCCACCTCACTCCATTACACAAAACTGCCCTCCCAGATAGGAAAAATAGTCCACTCACCTGGATTTAGGTTTGCTTCTGCCAACACAGGGTGCAGCAGTGGTTCCCAAACCTGGCCTCATTTTCAGAGATTCTGATTTATTTGGTCTGAGGTACACCCATGTATCCATCTATCTAACTATCCACCTACACATCTATTCTTTTTGCATCTGTAGTTAGGAACCAAGGTATGGGGACCACAGAATCCTCTGGCAGAAAACAAGCAGAAGCTGGGGGTCAAGAAACCAGGGCTCAGCTCTTGGCTCTACCATGTACTTGTGGTGTAATCCTTACCCTTCCTGGGTTTATTTCTCACCATAAAAAGTGAAATAATATCTTCTCCATCAATCCTTCCTACATCGAATGCTTGCAGGCACAACGAATATAGAAATACTTGAACAAGTGGGAAGAAAAGCAAAAGATGAATTTAAAGGATTTTTGTTCTACTTGCGAATATTTAATAAGCCCGGGATTTACATTCTGAAATCACAATGGTGTGGCTAGTTTGCAAGGAGAGTAAGGGGCATATTAAAACAAAAGACTCAAAAAGTCCCACTAATATGCAGAATTTTGCCAATTAGCCATGTCCCATTCAACCCCACCAATGTGAAAAGGTTTCCTTTGCTAGAAATCTCTTAATTGAAAGTATTTTGGGGCCACTGAATACAGTTAAGCAATGCAGCTTGAGTAACCTGTGAGAAATAAACCATTTTAAGGGCTATTTGACTGGAAATCAGAAAACTTGAGTTTTAATCCATTCTCCTAAACTGTGACCTTGGACAAGTCACTTCCTCTCTCTGGGTTTATTTTCTTATCTGTGAATTAAGGGGACTAGGTTACATAAGGATTCAGAAATGCTGATTTATGAAGCCTATGAATAGTCTTCATGAACCTCTTGGGATTGTATGCAAAATTCCATTTGTGTGTGTGGACATTTTTCCGGAGGAGAGGGGACTAAATTTCCATCTGATTCACAAAGGGGGCTGTAACGAAGAAGAAGTACAATTCTGCAGCTCATGGAAGGAAAACCACATTCACAGAAAGACAGACAAAATGAAAAGGCAGAGGACTTTGTACCCGATGAAGGAACAAGATAAAAACCCCAGAAAAACAACTAAATGAAGTAGAGATAGGCAACCTTCCAGAAAAAGAATTCAGAATAATGATAGTGAAGATGATCCAGGACCTCGGAAAAAGAATGGAGGCAAAGAGCGAGAAGATGCAAGAAATGTTTAACAAAGACCTAGAAGAATTAAAGAACAAACAAACAGACATGAACACTACAATAACTGAAATGAAAACTACACTAGAAGAAATCAATAGCAGAATAACAGGCAGAAGAACGGATAAGTGACCTGGAAGACAGAATGGTGGAATTCACTGCTGCGGAACAGAATAAAGAAAAAAGAATGAAAAGAAATGAAGACAGCCTAAGGGACCTCTGGGACAACATTAAAGGCAACAACATTCGCATTACAGGGGTCCCAGAAGAAGAAGAGAGAGACAAAGGACTTGAGAAAATATTTGAAGAGATTATAGTGGAAAACTGCCCTAACATGGGAAAGGAAATAGCCACCCAAGTCCAGGAAGCACAGAGTCCCAGGCAAGATAAACCCAAGGAGAAACATGCCGAGACACACAGTAATCAAACTGACAAAAATTAAAAGACAAAGAAAAATTATTGAAAACAACAAAGGAAAAACAGCAAAATAACATACAAGGGAACTCCCATAAGGTTAACACCTGATTTCTCAGCAGAAACTCTACAAGCCAGAAGGAAGTGGCATGAAATATTTAAAGTGATGAAAGGGAAGAACCTACAATCAAGATTACCCTACTCGGCAAGGATCTCATTCAGATTCAAAGGAGAAATCAAAAGCTTTACAGACAAGCAAAAGCTAAGAGAATTCAGCACCACCAATCCAGCTCTACAACAAATGCTAAAGAAACTTCTGTAAGTGGGAAACACAAGAAAAGAAAAGGACCTACAAAAACAAACCCAAAACAATTAAGAAAATGGTAACAGGAACATACATATCGATAATTACCTTAAACGTGAATGGATTAAATGCTCCAACCAAAAGACACAGGCTTGCTGAATGGATACAAAAACAAGACCCATCTATATGCTGTCTACAAGAGACCCACTTCAGACCTAGGGACACATACAGACTGAAAGTGAGAGGATGGAGAAAGATATTCCATGCAAATGGAAATCAAAAGAAAGCTGGAGTAGCAATACTCATATCAGATAAAATAGACTTTAAAATAAAGAACGTTACAAGAGACAAGGAAGGACCCTACATAATGATCAAGGGATCAATCCAAAAAGAAGATATAACAATTATAAATATATACACACCCAACATAGGAGCACCTCAGTATGTAAGGCAACTGCTAACAGCTATAAAAGAGGAAATCGACAGTAACACAATAATAGTGGGGGACTTTAACACCTCACTTACACCAATGGACAGATCTTCCAAGCAGACAATTAATAAGGAAACACAAGATTTAACTGACACAATAGACCAGACAGATTTAATTGATCTTTATAGGACATTCCATCCAAAAACAGCAAACTACACTTTCTTCTCAAGTGCACACAGAACATTCTCCAGGATAGATCACATCTTGGGTCACAAATCAAGCCTCAGTAAATTTAAGAAAACTGAAGTCATATCAAGCATCTTTTCCGACCACAACGCTATGAGATTAGAAATCAACTACAGGGAAAAAAACATAAAGAATACAAACACATGGAGGCTAAACTATACGTTACTAAATAACCAAGAGATCAGTGAAGAAATCAAAGAGGAAATCAAAAATTACCTAGAGACAAATCACAACGAAAACATGACGATTCAAAACCTATGGGATGCAGCAAGAGCACTTCTAAGATGGAAGTTTATAGCTATACAAGCCTACCTCAAGGAACAAGAAAAATCTCAAATAAACAATCTAAACTTACACCTAAAGGAACTAGAGAAAGAAGAACAAACAAAACCCAAAGTTAGTAGAAGGAAAAAAATCATAAAGATTAGAGCAGAAATAAATGAAATAAAACAACAAAAAATCAAAGATCAATAAAACTAAAAGCTAGTTCTTTGAGAAGATAAACAAAATTGATAAACCTTTAGCCAGACTCACCAAGAAAAAGAGAGAGAGGACTCAAATCAATAAAATTAGAAATGAAAAATGAGAAGTTACAATGGACACTGCAGAAATACAAAGCATCATAAGAGACTGCTACAAGCAACTCTATGCCAATAAAATGGACAACCTGGAAGAAATGGTCAAATTCTTAGAAAGGTATAACCTTCTAAGACTGAACCAGGAAGAAATAGAAAATATGAACAGACCAATCACAAGTAATGAAATTGAAACTGTGATTTTAAATCTTCCAACAGAGAAAAGTCCAGGATCAGATGGCTTCACAGGCGAATTCTATCAAACATTTAGAGAAGAGCTAACACCCATCCTTCTCAAACTCTTCCAAAAATTTGCAGAGGAAGGAACACTCCCAAACTCATTCTATGAGGCCACCATCACCCTGATACCAAAACCGGACAAAGATACTACAAAAAAAGAAAATTACAGACTAATATCACTGATAAATATAGATGCAAAAATCCTCAACAAAATACTAGCAAACAGAATCCAACAACACATTAAAAGGATCATACACCATGATCAAGTGGGATTTATCCCAGGGATGCAAGGATTCTTCAGTATATGCAAATCAATCAATGTGATACACCATATTAACAGATTAAAGGATAAAAACCATATGATCATCTCAATAGATGCAGTAAAAGCTTTTGACAAAATTCAACACCCATTTATGATAAAAACTCTCCAGAAAGTGGGCACAGAGGGAGGCTACCTCAACATAATAAAGGCCATATACGACAAACCCACAGCAAACATCATTCTCAATGGTGAAAAACTGAAAGCATTTCCTCTAAGATCAGGAACAAGACAAGGATGTCCACTCTCACCACTATTATTCAACATAGTTTTGGAAGTCCTAGCCATGGCAATCAGAGAAGAAAAAGAAATGAAAGGAATACAAATCGGAAAAGAAGAAGTAAAACTGTCACTGTTGGCAGATGACATGATACTATACATAGAGAATCCTAAAGATGCCACCAGAAAACTACTAGAGCCAGTCAATGAATTTGGTAAAGTTTCAGGACAGAAAATTAATGCACAGAAATCTCTTGCATTCCTATACACTAACAACGAAAGATCAGAAAGAGAAATTAAGGAAACAATCCTATTCACCATTGCAACAAAAAGAATAAAATACCTAGGAATAAACCTACCTAAGGAGGTAAAAGACCTGTACTCAGAAAACTATAAGACACTGATGAAAGAAATCAAAGATGACATCAACAGATGGAGAGATATACCATGTCCTTGGATTGGAAGAATCAATATTGTGCAAATGACTATACTACTCAAAGCAATCTACAGATTCAATGCAATCCCTATCAATTTACCAATGGCAATTTTACAGAACTAGAACAAAAAATCTTAAAATTTGTATGGAGACACAAAAGACCCCAAATAGCCAAAGCAGTCTTGAGGGAAAAAAAATGGAGCTGGAGGAAACAGGCTCCCTGAATTCACACTATACTACAAAGCTACAGTAATCAAGACAATATGATACAGGCACAAAAACAGAAATATAGATCAATGGAAAAGGATAGAAAGCCCAGAGATAAACCCATGCACCTATAGTCAACTTATCTATGACAAAGGAGGCAAGGATATACAATGGACAAAAGACAGTCTCTTCAATAGGTGGTGCTGGGAAAGCTGGACAACTACATGTAAAAGAATGAAATTAGAACACTCCCTAACACCATACACAAAAATAAACTCAAAATGGATTAGAGACCTAAATGTAAGACGGGACACTATAAAACTCTTAGAGGAAAACATAGGAAGAACACTCTTTGACATAAATCACAGCAAGATCTTTTTTGATCCACCTCCTAGAGAAATGGAAATAAAAACAAAAATAAACAAATGGCACCCAATGAAACTTAAAAGCTTTTGCAAAGCAACGGAAACTACAATCAAGACAAAAAGACAAGGGCTTCCCTGGTGGCGCAGTGGTTGAGAGTCCGCCTGCCAATGCAGGGCACACTGGTTCGTGCCCCGGTCCGGGAAGATCCCACATGCCGCGGAGCGGCTGGGCCCGTGAGCCATGGCCACTGAGCCTGCGCTGCGCTTCCGGAGCCTGTGCTCAGCAACAGGAGAGCCCACAACAGTGAGAGGCCTGCGTACCGCAAAAAAAAAAGACAACCCTCAGAATGGGAAATATCTGCAAATGAATCAACGGACAAAGGATTAATCTCCAAAATATATAAACAGCTTATGCAGCTCAATATTAAAAAAACAACCCAATCAAAAAATGGGCAGAAGACCTAAATAGACATTTCTCCAAAGACATACAGATAGCCAAGAAGCACATGAAAAGCTGCTCAACATCACTAATTATTAGAAAAATGCAAATCAAAACTACAATGAGGTATCACCTCATATCAGTTAGAATGGGCATCATCAGAAAATCTACAAACAACAAATGCTGGAGAGGGAGTGGAGAAAAGGGAACCTCCTGCACTGTTGGTGGGAATGTAAATGGATACAGCCGCTATGGAGAACTCCTTAAAAAACTAAAAATAGGGGGCTTCCCTAGTGGCGCAGTGGTTGAGTCCGCCTGATGATGCAGGGAACACAGGTTCGTGCCCTGGTCCGGGAGGATCCCACATGCCACAGAGCGGCTGGGCCCATGAGCCATGGCCGCTAAGCCTGCGCGTCCGGAGCCTGTGCTCCGCAATGGGAGAGGCCACAACAGTGAGAGGCCTGCATACCACCAAAAAAAAAAAAAAAAAAAAACACTAAAAATAGAATTACCATATGACCCAGCAATCTCACTTCTGGGAATATACCCAGAGAAAACCATAATTCAAAAAGACACATGCGGGCTTCCCTGGTGGCGCAGTGGTTGGGAATCCGCCTGCTGATGAAGGGGACACGGGTTCGTGCCCCGGTCCGGGAAGATCCCACATGCCGCAGAGCGGCTGGGCCCGTGAGCTATGGCCACTGAGCCTGTCTGTCCGGAGCCTATGCTCCGCAATGGGAGAGGCCACAACAGTGAGAGGCCCGCGTACCACAAAAAAAAAAAAAGACACATGCACCCCAATGTTCATTGCAGCACAATATTTACAATAGCCAGGTCACGGAAGCAACCTAAATGCCCATCAACAGATGAATGGATAAAAATGTGGTACATATATACAATGGAATATTAGCCATAAAAAGGAACGAAATTGGGTCATTTGTAGAGACGTGGATGGATCTATAGACTGTCATACAGAGTGAAGTAAGCCAGAAAGAGAAAAACAAATATCATATATTAACGCATATATGTGGAACCTAGAAAAATGGTACAGATGAACCGGTTTGCAGGGCAGAAATAGAGACAGAGATGTAGAGAACAAACGTATGGACACCAAGGGGGGAAGTGGTGGGGTGGGGGTGGTGATGGTGTGATGAATTGGGAGATTGGGATTGACATATACACTAATATAGATAAAATAGATAACTAATAAAAACCTGCTGTATAAAAAGTAAATAAAATTCAGAAAAAGGGGGGGGGGGCTTGAGACTAAATAAGGCTAACTTTTTGACTACCTAGTCTTCAGCTCTCAATTTCTATTCACTTCTCCATAACAATTCTGGAAGTAATTTTTGGATCCTGAGGTATATATAAATAATTCAATCTGGAGTCCTGGGGCAAAATACTGACCCTGCTTTCTTGCATATATTCTGATCACGTTTTATTTCTCCAGTGATCTGAGGTGATTTGCTGCTACTAGGGGGCAGATCTGAATCAAAGCATCCCAAGGGCCTATGATCTGACCTCCTGGAGCTGTGAGTCCCTCCAAGCTGAGTCACAAAGCCCTGAAGCCAACTGGCTGCACCTGTATCCTAACGGTTTGTGCCAAGAGAGCCTCTCTCTGATTCTGTGGAAACCCCACCTACTCCCACCGTATATGCTCCTTCCCCTTACCCCTATATATCTCCCCACTGGTCTGAAATTTCTCTGCTACGGATTCACTGCTTTGGTTTTGCCAAGTCTGAACATCCTGTGCAACCCAACTCCTTTGAGAAGAGGCGTGACATCTTGATTCTAATTAACTAAGACTTGGAAGTGGACGGGTGGGAGGACACGGAAAGGACTGGAAGGGGGAGTGAGAGGAGTCCTGAAGCTTTGCTCAGGAAATGAGCTTGGCTACACTGGGACCAAGCTCAGGGACATAGGGAGTCCAAAGGGCTGTTTACACGCTGTGCCCTACACCCAAAACAAGACTTCTTCCGGGGAAGACAGCCAGGGCCAAGGCTCAAATTCCACCCAAAGGAAGGGGTGTGGAGAAAGGCGCCCTATACCACCCCTCGCCCCAATTCTGCACCCGCTCTCGCTCTAGGTCAGACCCGGCAGCACCCCGGCCCGAGGGGGTCGCTTGCTGTGCCGGCCACGGTCCGGCCCAATACAAGAGCCACCTTGGTACTGGGTCTCCGCGGGCAGAGGCAAAACCCACGCTCAGTGTTCTCTTTACCAAGACGAGGTCTTCAAGCCCTTTCTTCAGGGCGAGGTCGCGCTACATTCCCACGCTTCTCCGCCACCGCGGGATCGCGAACTTCCTACAGGAATTCCCTACCGGATTCCTCCTCCCACCATCCCTGCCCCTCCTTTAGCAAGATGGCGGCGAGAGCACTTCCGGCGTGTGTCCTTAAGGGTGCGTCCGGGCGGCTGCTGCAAGTGCCACTCAGCGGGTTCCAGCCTCTTTGCTGCACAGACTACAGCGGTGATGGCGGGCAGACGGTTCGGCTGGAGCCGGGTGGCTCTTCTCCAGCTCTTCCTTGGTGTGAACCTGATGATGATGCCACCTACCGAGGCCCGGCGTCTGCGTTTCGTTACGTTGGTAATGAGAGATGGGGTCGCCAAGGGCTCGCCAGTGCTAGGAGGGCACCGGCCTGCGGGTGGAGGGATGGGCGGGGCTTTGCTGGGGTCTGGGGTCCGTTGGAGGAGGAGGAGGAGCTGGTTTAACAGGAGACGACCGGCCTGCGGGGTTGGAGGCCAGGGTTTGCAGTTTTTGTGAAGCTCTGGGGTATTGAGGGGGGCAGGGTGTACGGAGCTCAGTATTAGAGGATAGGTCGGGTGAGTCTGCCTTGGGACAGGGATGTAGCTGAATGGTAAGAGGCTCGCGAAGAAAACCTTTGGTGATTTTTTTTCCAGTTTCCCCCACCATCTGCATTGCTTTTATTTCTTTTCCTTTCCCACCTGTACTTTTGATTTTCCCAAGGTCTCCAGTGGCATTGCTTAGCCAAGTTAGAACCTCTGGAACCTGGAGGAAGTTACTGACTTCTGAGTTGGGGTCTTCAGTTGGTAGAGTTAAGGCTTTCCGGAGGGAGTGACGGCTCCTTCTCAACATGGGGCAGAGTTTGGCCCTGTGTCCACATCGAGGGGACCCTTCTGACCTGTAGGCTAACCATTTTCTTCCCTCAGCTGTACCGACATGGAGACCGTTCGCCAGTGAAGACATACCCCAAGGACCCCTATCAGGAAGACGAATGGCCCCAGGGATTTGGTCAGCTAACCAAGGTGAGTCAGAAGCCAGCTCTCTCTCAGGATGAGCTGTAGAATGAGTGACCTCTAGAGCAGGCTGCAGAGCTTGGGGCCTCACCAAACTGCTTTTTCCCATGTGGGTGCTGATTTTGACCACATTTCTTAATCTTACTTTCATCTGTGCCCAGATTAAAATGGGCATACATAGGGCTTCCCTGGTGGCGCAGTGGTTGGGAGTCTGCCTGCCGATGCAGGGGACGCAGGTTCGTGCCCCGGTCCGGGAGGGTCCCGCGTGTCGCGGAGCAGCTGGGCCCGTGGGCCGTGGCCTCTGGGCCTGCGCGTCGAGAGCCTGTGCTCCGCAACGGGAGAGGCCACAGGGGTGAGAGGCCCGCGTACCGCAAAAAAAAAAAAAAAAAAAAAGGGCATACATAATGCCATGCACAGTTGGCCACTTAATAAATGACTCCTGGGATCAGATTAACCCACTCCTACTTTCAACCAGGAACTTGGAAAGCAATAGTGGCTAAGCCCTGTGGTAATCGTGAGCCATCCCTTCCCTCTGGGCCTCTTAACCCTTGGGTTTGCCCACAGGAGGGGATGCTACAGCACTGGGAGCTGGGCCAGGCTCTGCGACAGCGCTACCATGACTTCCTCAACACCTCTTACCACCGGCAAGAGGTAAGACTGGGAGCTCTAGAGGCAAGGGAAATGGGAAGTGCTGTTCTCACCCGCTGCCCTCAGGGAGACCACGGGTGAGGCTGGGCACTCTGGCCTCCCTCCATGCATTTCTAGTTACAGCACAACTACAGGATAAGACATCCAAGGGCTGTCTAGAGCAAAACCCTAGAGGCTGAGTTGCCCCTGCTTGGCTTGGAAAGAGGCAAAAGTGATCAAGCATCCAAGCTGACTTAAGGATCTGGCAAAGTAGTTTCTGACTCTGTGAATTAACTCAGGCTTTCCATCTGAGACACTTACTGAGCACCTATTATGGGGCAGGCACTATGCTAGCAGTGCACCTACTGGTGCGCCATACAGATATGGTCTTTGTCCCTGGATGTTGTTATTTCCTTGAACGCCAGCCCTATCCTGATCTTGCCCTTTCTCACAGCTTATTCCTCCCTTTTCACAAGCAAATATCTCTGTTCCTTATTTTATTTCCTTTCCTGCTCTCTAAGACAGTTATCAAGGGGGATGTGATTGAAGACAGTTTCTGCCCTCAAGGACCCAGGCCTAGATAGGGAGACGGGTGTTGTAATAAGCCAGGCAAGCAGACAGACCTGAGCGCCTTGTTGACTAAGCACTTTGGACTGGGAGGGGCATTTGAACTAGAGCCATTCCCACAGGCGTTCTTCACAGATGGGGGACAGCTACGCCCCCAGCTGGTGGGCCTTGGCTGGGAAGAGGGATGTGGAGGGCCAGAGAAGGGGAGAGGGCCAGATGCGTGGTGGATTTATAATTTGCTAGGTGACCATCAAGAACAGGACCTCCCCTGGAGCCCCAGTGAGGGGCCAGAGCTCCCCAAACCCGCTTCCACAGGTGAGACTTGTGTTGTCATCTCTGCAGGTTTATGTGCGAAGCACAGACTTTGACCGGACTCTCATGAGTGCTGAGGCCAACCTGGCTGGACTCTTCCCTCCCGACGGGATGCAGCGCTTTAACCCAAACATCTCTTGGCAGCCTATCCCCATCCACACTGTGCCCATTGCCGAGGACAGGGTAAGACCAGCCAGCCCTTCCCTAGAGGTGGTGACAGGGGCAGTTCTGGCCATTGGCCTGCTGATCCCCGACTCCCTCTCTGCCTCTGCTTCCCTGCTTTGGTCTGCAGCTGCTGAAGTTCCCATTGGGCCCATGCCCCCGTTTTGAACAGCTGCAGAACGAGACCCGGCGGACCCCGGAGTATCAGAATGAGAGTATTCAGAATGCGGTGAGTGGGGCTGAGGCGGAGGTCACCACACTGTCCTTTCCCCCAGGGCAAGGGCAAGACTGATCCCCTGATCCACTTTTCACAGCAATTTCTGGATATGGTGGCCAACGCGACAGGGCTTGCAGACCTGACACTGGAGACCGTCTGGAATGTCTACGACACACTTTTCTGTGAGGTGAGCCGGCTGAGGGTCCCCGGTGGGACCGCTCGTCTCTCATGCCTCGACAAGCCTCGGTGACCAGGCCCAGTAGAACACAGTGCCCGGACACCACGCTCACTGGGGAGGTCCAAGCAGGCCACCTCTTGTGAAACACGGGAACTTCCCTCACGGGTGAAGAAGAACCTCAGAGTGGGAAATAGTTTTTATCAGTGGTCAGCAGTTCCTGCTTCTCTCCACCCAGAGCTCTCGTGGTATCTGACCCCATTCTGCTGAGTCACACTTCTCGCTCCCGGGCCTCCTTTCCTGTTCCCTGCAGCCTCAACACTGCCCACCATGGCCCCCCGGTTCCGGTCCCTCTCCCTCCCCTCTCACACACACACACACACGTACAGGTACTGTCCCACGTGGGAAGAGAGCTGCTCCCGGGAGAGGCTCCGGCCTAGGCTGGGGAGCTAACCTGCCCGCTGCCACGCACAGCAGGCACACGGGCTGGTCCTGCCGCCCTGGGCCTCGCCCCAAACCATGAAGCGTCTGAGCCGGCTAAAGGACTTCAGCTTCCGCTTCCTCTTCGGGATCTACGAGCAGGCAGAGAAGGCCCGGCTGCAGGGGGGTGAGTGACAAAAGCAGCATGTCACTCCCCTGTCAGAACCCTACAGCACTAGACATCTGCTCCTGGGGGCTCCTTACACGCTTACTTCTCTCCCTGCAGTGTTCCCTGCTCTTTCAGAACCAGATGCCCTAGTTATCCCGTCAGCCATCCAGTCTCCCCAGTTCTCCAGATCCTTAGCACGTTTGTCCCTGTGCGAGTGACCACAGTTAGGTTTTTGTGCTTTCCTGCCATTCGTATCCTTAAGTTTCACCCATGTCAGAAGACCCTCCCTTCCCTCTGATGACTTCCTACCTCCCGAGGACCACCGGGGGCCACTCTGAAAGGACGCTGAGAGTAATACACATGCCAGTTTCTTCATGTGAGCACCCAAGGGAGTGCCAGCTGCTAGACCTTTCCAGCATCTTGACGTTTTCAGAGCCTGCACATGACAGAGTTCCCCTGGCCTGGAGCCCCCATCCTGTGTGCTCTGAAGCAATCTTACGTTTATATTTATTCCCAACTGGAGTAATTTCTTCAAACATGGGCAGGGCCTGGTAGCTCCTTTATAAGTAAATGGGCAGGTTTCTGCACCTGTGGGAAAGATAGATGTCTTGTTTCGTCTTGCTTCCTTCTGTAAGGCTGGAAGTTCTTAGAGAGCAGGGGGTGCTGCAGAGTGTGCGTGGTTCCCCTGAATCTAAAGTGTTCTCTGTGCTGGTGATGAGACCCAGGACTGGCAGAGGGTGAGAGCGCCCCAGATGGGTCTAGTGGGAAGACGGCGACGGCTGTAGCCGCTGACGCTGGGCGCTCTCGCCTTCAGGAGTCCTGCTGGCTCAGATACGGAGGAACCTGACCCTGATGGCGACCACCTCCCGGCTCCCCAAGCTGCTGGTCTACTCTGCGGTAAGCCCCCGTCCCCAGTGCGCTGACGTCACGCAGGAGCCGGATCTCCTCCCTTCGGCGCACGGGGCTGTGGGGGGCGGTGCTGACGGGGGGCCCTTCTCTCTTACAGCACGATACCACCCTGGTGGCTCTGCAGATGGCGCTGGATGTCTACAATGGTAAACAAGCCCCCTACGCGTCCTGCCACATATTTGAACTATACCAGGAAGATAGCGGGTGAGTGGAGCTACGGGCCTGCCCTGAGGAGGGGAGCTCACGGGGGGACTGTGGGCAGCTTCCCTCTTGTCTCCTGTCAACCCTCAGGAATTTCTCAGTGGAAATGTACTTTCGGAACGAGAGTACCAAGGCCCCCTGGCCGCTGATCCTGCCTGGCTGCCCTCACCACTGCCCGCTGCAGGACTTCCTCCGCCTCACGGAGCCCGTTGTGCCCAAGGACTGGGAGCAGGAGTGCCGGCTGGCAAGCGGTCCTGCAGACACAGGTGAGCTGCTGCCGGCCTCCATGCTGGCCGTGCCCCGGAACAGCTTACAGTTCATATCCACAGGTCTCGAGAGGGCTGATGCACTTCCAGCCATCCTGTTGCAGGGATGGCAGTCCTTTAGCCAGCTCAGACGCTGCATGGTTGGGGGCGAGGCCCGTCCTATCCCTAGACAGTTAACTTCCCACCCTGAGACATACTCCTCGCCCTCAGTTCTTACACTAAGAGGAAATAAGAGCAACCAGGAGAGGACTGTCTTGTCCTCCTACCACCAGGTGTTCCAGCTTGCTCGCTGGTACAAGCCGCCACTTGGAGCCGGCCTTTCCACTCACACCCTGGGTCCATCTCTCCTCACCTCCACGCGGACCCCGGCGCTCAGCGTTACCGCCCTGCTGGATCAGTGTCATCTCAGAGCCTAAGAAACACCTCTTGGGCCCACGTCCTTCTCCAGCTGCCACTCCTTTCCTCTCTCCCCTTTTCGGGTGTAAAATCCTTCAAAGGCTTGCCTAGACTCTGGCGTCACTGCCTCACTGCCCATTCTCTCAGACTCACACTAGGCAGTCTTGTGTCACCTGCCACTCCATGGAAGCCACTCTTGTCAAGGACCAATGACCTCCTCTTACCAAAGCCAGTGACCAATTCTTAGCTTCTCTCACCTCTCAGCAGCATTACACAATCGATCACTCCTTCCTTAAATACTTTCTTGGCTTCTCTGGTTTTTCTCCTAACTCATAGGCAGCTTCCTTTACTAGCTTCTCCCCACTAACCAGTGGATGGCCCAGGGCTCAGCCTCGCTCTTTCCCCAGCCATGCCTGCTCCCAAGGTGAACTTACCCAGCCTGATAGCCTTATATACTATCTCCACGCTAAGTTCTGTCTTTTTATGACTCACAGATTCATGACCTCTTCTCTGAGCTGCAGGTTCACATATCCAGCTGCTGACTTGAGGTCTTTACATGGATGTCAACTAAGGCATGTCACAGTTGAAGTCTAAATCCAAATGCTCTTCCCCCAAATCTGCTCTTCCTCCAGGCTTCCCCACCTTAGTAAATGCCGCGTTAGCCACCTAGGTGTATAGCATAACCCAAAGCGCTATCCTGAATACCCTCTTCCTCAGACCCCACCTCCAAACCACTAGCAGATCCTACCAGCCCAATTGTTAAAGTACACGCTCTTGCTCCCTAGCCCAGTCTACCATCATCTCTTGCCTGAAGTACTGGAAAGCTTCCTAACGTTCTTTCTGATTCTGTTCTTGGCCCTACCAGTGTTTCAGCACAACAGAGTTAATTTTTTTTAAACATAAATCAGTTCACATCACTACCCTTCTCAGAATCTTCCAGTGGCTTCCCATTACATTTGGAATAAAACCCAAGTACTTGGGCTTCCCTGGTGGCGCAGTGGTTAGGAATCCACCTGCCAATGCAGGGGACGTGGGTTCGAGACCTGGTCCGGGAAGATCCCACATGCCGCGGAGCAACTAAGCCCATGCACCACAGCTACTTAGCCTGTGCTTTAAAGCCCGCGAGCCACAACTACTGAGCCCATGTGCCTAGAGCCCGTGCTCCACAACAAGAGAAGCCACCGCAATGAGAAGCCCGCACACCACAATGAAGAGTAGCCCCCGCTCGCCGCAACTAGAGAAAGCCCGCACGCAGCAACGAAGACCCAACACAGCCAAAAATAAATAAATAAGAAAAATAAATAAATTTTAAAACACAAAAAACCCCAAGTTCTTTACCATGGCCTCCAGGCCCTACTTGGGTCTGGTCCTCCGCCCTCATCTCCTGTGCTCATGTATTCTGCTCTAGCGATACTGACTTTCTTGCTGGTCCTAGAACATGCCAAGCTAATTCCCTTCTGCATTTGCCACCCATCCACCCACCCACCCCCGGCCTCAGGACACTCTTCTGTTAGATCTTTTGTATGTCTCAGTGACTCCAGGTCTCTGTTCAAATGGTCACTTTCTCAGTGACACCTTCCCTGACTGACCCACCTCTCCATCATTTCCCCCTTACCTTGCTTTGTTTTCCTTTATGGCATTTGCCACTAATCCATCATGTCTATCATTTGCCTGTCATGGCATCTGCTCTCCTAGAATGTAAAATCTACAAGGGAGCCTTTGTCTTGGCCACCTGTGATACCCCCGTTGTAAGAACAGCACCTGGCACGTGGTAGGCACTCAGGTATTTGTTGAATGAACGCTGACGTGACCTTTCTCTCCCCCCACCGCCCCGTGCGCAGAGGTGATCGTGGCCTTGGCTGTATGTGGCTCCATCCTCTTCCTTCTCATAGTGCTGCTCCTCACCGTCCTCTTCCGGATGCAGGCCCAGCCTCCCGGCTACCGCCACGTCCCAGACGGGGAGGATCATGCCTGACAACCACTCAGCCCCCTTCCCTCTACCTCCTAGGGGAGGTGGGCTGGGCCCTGCTCCTGACTGTTGCTGCTCCCCAGCCCATGGACAGGAGGCCCTGGGTTGGGCCTCCCTCTAATCACCCCAACCTAGACGAACAAGTGGGGCTCAGCTTGGCCCGTGGCACCTGTCACTCAGCATCCACGTGTCTGATGTTAACCAAGTACTGTGTTGGACGCTGGCTTTCTCCAAACGGGATTTGCCTCCTCCATGCTCCCTTCTAAGGACCTGAAATGTAGACAAGTAGTCACGTTTCACTCAGGACCTAGGACAAAGACTGAAGGGGTTGCTGCTTGATCTGCTTTGCCTCTCCATCAAGCCCTGCTCACTCTCTCTACCAACCCAGAGTCTCTGGCAAATGGCCCAGAGGACACAGTCTTGCCTCTCAGTGCTTATTTTAGTGGGAAAAACTGCACAACGCTGGCCACCAAGGAACCAGATCACCCAAGAGCCAGCCAGCGAAGTTTTCCTTTGTCCAGCTGAGGCCATCATTAACTGGAGCCAGACACAATGCTTCCAGCATCTTTGTCACCCCTGCACCTTGAGCAGGTTGGAAGGATGTTGTGTACCTGGGAGGGAGTCGGGGAGGTGTGTGGGGGGTGAGCTGTGGTACAGAATCATGAAACTACTATCCCTCTCATCTAGGCTGGGATCTCCTGGGATCTGCCAGGGATCTCCAGCTGGCATGTTGTGAGCTGAACAGCTCCTGACTGTGGTCCAGAATAGGGCTGAGACAGCTTCCAGAGAATGAAGGTTTTTGGACTCTTAGTGCTGTTTTCTGTGCCTTTTCTTCATTTTGGGGACCTGAGGAGCCCTGTGACCAGGTCAGTGCTGGAAGATCCACTCAGAAGCTCAGTTGGGTATGGTTTTATTGGGCTTGTGAATGGTGAACACAAATCGAAAACCACTACCTGATCCTCTGCCACCGCACGTCAGAGAGGAGAAAAGAGAAGCTTGGCTCCAGGCTAGATACGGCAAGGACCCTTGGGGCAGCTGGGTCGCCAACTCTGGAGTTTCTGGAGCTACGTCCAGAACAGTACATGCCAGTGTCGCAGTCCCAGTGCCCCTGCTCCAACCCTAAGGACTCGGATACCTCTGGGCCTTTAACACAAAGCGGCCTCTTCTTGCAGAACTCGTTCTCATGGGGCTCCAAGCCCTTGCTTGGCCCCCACCTTCATTAATGTCTCTCATTTCCGCTTCCCAGCTTCCTCCTGGCTCCAAATGAGAATGTGATAACCTAGGAGGAGTGAGACCAGTCTGACTCGCACGGTCCATCATCAGCCTCTGAAAACTCGGGGCTGGTGTGGGGACCCTAGGACTTGGTAAGGAGATACCAGGAAACTGGGCAGCAGCCAGGCGTTGCTGTGACCAAGGCAGAGCAAGAGGGACGGAGGGCGTAGGGCGAAGAGCCCGCTGTGCCCTGGTCGTCATCTTTACTGACTGTGACCCTGGGTGAACGGAGCAGCACTACGCTGAGCTGAGCCTGCCCTGAACCGTGGGGAGTAGCGTGGGCTTCACCAGCCTGAGATTCACTCACCCATCACAGAGGCCAGTGTGTCCCCCATGGGATTGAACTCATTGAGCTGCAGAGACAAGGGGATAAGCATGAGGAGGGAACGAAGGTACTGGGAGAAGGGCACATGAGGAGTAATTTCTGGCCGTCTTTGATCCAATAAGGTAAGGTGAATCCCTGCTTCCTCCCATTATTATTTGAGGGCCCAAGCCTCACCGACATGATACCAGAAGATTCTGGGTCATACAGCTGATACATCATCTTTCCTGAGCTTCCATCAAACACATCGATTGTCCTTAATTCATGGGAGGTACAACTTTTGAAATTAGGATCTGGGTATCGGCCCACGACAATGAGGTTGTACCGAGGATGCCAGGTTGCCTAGGAGATGGAGAGGCAGGTCACAAGAGTAAACGCAGAACACTGTCAAGAGGGACATCAAAAGTAACTTTGCCACTAACAACAATTGAGCATACAATTGCCAACAATTTAATAATGGAGATAAGACCTACGTGAAACAACAAGAATGGTTTTCAAGTGCGTGTGCGTCTCCCATTGCAAATTTAAAATCCCCAGCTGGCCTCCCTGACCCTTAGGGCACCTTCAGCCCTTCTCTCTCCTTTGCATTTCCTGAGATCATACCAACTGATAAATGTTTTAACATCAGCCCGACCCAGACATGAACCAAAGAGGTAAGCCTACAACAGAGCGCAAAGCCTCTGGTAAGCAAAACCAAACAGGACCTAATAAGTTCTGAAGTAATCCCGCTACTCTCCCTCCTCCATCAGCATCAGTGAGTTGAGTAGAAAATGGCTAGTGACTGAAAAAGGGGAGGACACCTGTGTTCCTCAGATCACCCGGCTCAAAACAAATCTGGCAGCTATTGGAATGACAGAACTTGATGGGATTTTCCGAAGAAAGCTTTTCAAGGAAGTTCTGAAGGAGAAAAGACATGGTTAGCAGGAAGGAAGAAGTGGTACCGGCAGTGGCTTGGAAATAAGTCACAAACAAGTCCCACCTGGGATGCTGTTGGTTGGGCTGGCTGGATACCAAGTGGGAGATGAGGAAGGAAGGAACAGCGGGGAACACCAGCTGCTAAAGGCACCTGATGCTACCGAGAGCTTGGATTTGCTTTGAGGTACGTGCGGGCCACTCTACTACCAAGTCGTCACTGTTTACTGAGTACTTACTAGGCGCTAAGCATGTTGCCACGTGCTTTAAGTATAAGGATTTATCCTCACAACAACCTCGTCAGGCAGACACTATTATTCGCTTTTTATAGACCAGGAAACTGGGATCCAAAATTTGAGTAATTTGCTCAAGGATTCTAACCCCGGGGGTGTCCGCCTGCCTGAACTGTGCTATACTGACTAAAGAAGTACAGGCCTGAGATCTGGAGGTCTGAAGAGGGGCTGTGGTTCTAGAAAAGAATACATACTAGTAAAGCACAAGGACAGGCAGAGCTCAGAGTGCTTGGGGCGTGAGCAGGAAAGGATCACAGGGCTTGAAGACGGTGAGCCTTAGGGACTGAGGCTAGAGAAGACGCTCACGAGGGCTAACGTTAGCTCGCAGATCAGCCGCACACACACGTAACTGACACTAAGGGCAGAACAGAGGGTTAGGATCTCAGAAAGTGCCCACAGTGAGACCTGGGCTGCGTGGAAAAAACTCAGGGAAATAAGCTTATCAAAGAGACATGAAGGAAACTCAGCGAAATGGGATCACAGAGCTGGACAAAAGGTGGAGAGAGAGCCAGAGAATAAGAGATGGCTTTGTGTCAGCGCAGGAAGAGGTCTAGCCTTGAAGGCTTCTGTATCTGCCCTCTTCTCCCCACCCTGGTGGACCTGATCCATCCCACGATCACGGCTCCCTTCCCTCCGTTACTTACCTTGATGGGTGTCAGGTGCTGGAAGTGGCGATGAGGGTGTGGGATAAGGCTTGGGGGGCAGTCCCACTGGGAGGCAGAGTAAACCCGGATCTCACTCTTCTGGTCAGTGGTCAGGAGCTGGGCACCGTCGGGACTGAAATGAGCTGGCAAAGTGAAAAGCCCCTGAGCTCACGGAACCACGGGCCCCCTGTCGTCCTGGCCCTCACAGGCCTCTTGCAGGGGCACCCTCCCTCCCTCTCCTTTCTAGAGACAGGTGGAAGGGAGGTGAATCTGGGCTGCGAACAAAAACATCCTAGATGCTCAGCAGCTGATACGAGCAGCTACAGTCGGAAAGGCTTCAGGACTTCAGCTTGGCCGATGCTATCAGGGGTACAAAGGCTTGGCCTAGTGGCGTCTACACTTTGAGGGAAAACCCCTGAAGCGGTCGGGTGAGCAGGGTCTGCGGGAAGGACGAGGTCTGGTATATCGCACCTGCGTTGACGGGATGCCTGTGCAGCAGCGAGTAGAGGAAGCTGGATTTCCCTCTAACCTGGCGCAGGTCCCAGATTTTCACTGTTTGATCTACGGAGGCTGTGGCCAGGAACCAATCACAGCACGGGTTCAGGGCCACGTGGGTCACTTTCTTTTTGTGCATTCTCAGATTCCAAAGCTGCAGAGAAGAGCTCGGTTCAGGTGCGGGGGCGGGGCGCAGAACCAAGGCTGGGGGTCAGGGAGGGAAGGGGAGGACCTGGGCTCCAGAGGACGCACCTCCCTGCCATCCATGTTCAGCAGGATCACGCTCCCCACGTTATCTCCTGTGACCACCACTCGGCTTTTGACAGACACATCCAGGCTGCAAAACCAGAAGCTGGGGGGAGAGACTGTGCTGTAAGATTCTTGGGGACAGAGGCAAGTTCCATTTATTAACTGTTGCAGCTCACGTATATTAGACAGTCAGTAAATATTTGTGGAGTGAATGAATAAGTTGTGGACTCCCAGTGAGGAGCACTCAGACTTGTCTACCAGCCCCACAGAGGTTATGGGGGTGGTGGGGCTCAGAAACGTGTCCAGTTACTGCCGGGCCCAGGACCCTCAGCTACTCAGATCCCCTGAAGCAGCCAAACCCAGAGCCATAACGCAGGTCCCCAGGCGGGCTTGCCCCCTTCGGCCCTGGGTCCTGAGGAAGACTCAGGTATTGCTTTCTGTCTTCACTCTCCACCCTTCGGGCCAAAGGAGATGTGACACACCAAACAGGGACTGCCCAGCTCTGTTCCTCACAGCTGGCTAGAAAGGAACTTCTGCCCCCTTCTGAGCATTCAGGGGTAAAGGCACGCACAACTCAGAAGCTGTACCTTGCTCTTTCGTCCCTCGGACTACATGATGTGAAGAGGTGGGGTTGGAGGGCGCTTCGGGGATCCCGATACCCAGCCAGGAGAGCTCAGATTCACATTTTTCTCCCCCTCAAATCCTTGCTGCACTGCCTTTTGCATCCCTTGTAAACATCTTTCAGGGGGAGGGCTTCTTGTGGAAGAGTAAGTCCATTCTGTCACCTGTCCTATTGCTCCTGTATTTCTTACCCCTGTGGGGCAGCCCAGTGCTAGTTAGACCCCCACACCCCCAAATACTTAGGGAGCAGAGTCATGTCTCTGGCTAGAAGTCAAAGTGACAAGCATTTTGTAATTTCTCCAGCCACTTGCTCTTGGGGAGTCCAAAGTGCTTTACGGACATGATTATATCCATTTAAGCTTCCATCAAGGAACTGGTCCGGTCATTACATCCCAGTGAATGCAAGGAATGGAATCTTAAGTTCTTCATTCCTGCTCCAGGCTTCAAGTGGCTTTCTAGGCAAATGCCATGTTGACTTGTCCAGTGAGAATCAAGGTCTAGTCTAATACAGGAATGAGTGACAGAAAAGCTGAAGCTTCCCATGCTGAGAAAAGCTGAAGCTCCAGAACCGCTCCCTGAAGCAGTAACCCACCTGGGCCAGAGTAAGAGCAGCTAAAGAAGACGTCTGAGAAAGAGAGGGAAGCGTGGAAAGGAGCCAACACCTTTCCTTTCTTCCCTGTGCCAGGTTTGGGTAAAAGAAATGGGACCTGGACGCTCTCGCCAGAACTACACCGAGAGCCTAGAAGCCCTTTCCCCTCTGAGTTAAACTACTCACTTGCAGGTGCCTGAGCTGGCAAAAACTCGGAGAGTGTTGCCTTTAAAGTCTTGCAGCCTAGTTGTTCCCTCCATTGAGGAGGTGAAAAACTGGTTGGTATTGAGAGGGTTAAACTTCAGCCCAGTGATGCTCCCTCCAGCTCCAATCTAACACAAGGAAGAAAAAAGCCAGTGAGTGACAACGGTCCTCTTTGACGAAGCCTGGGTGCACATACTCTGCTCAGACACAAGAGCCAGCCAGACCGCACTTGGGGCCAGGCCAGCTTAGATGCCTAGACAGTAGGATGCTCTCCACAGTACTGTTTCTTAAGGTTTCAGTTTTAATTTTATACTTTTTAATTAACATACAGTAAATCTGTTGTTTTTGGCATACAGTTCTATGAATTTTAACACACGTATAGATTTGAATAACCACCACCAAAATTAGGGCGCAGGACAGTTGTGTCCCTTCCCCCCAAATCCCTTGTGCTCACCCATTGTAGCCCCATCCTCCCCCCGACTCCTATCCCCTGGCAACCACTGATCCGTTCTCCATTAGTTTTTGCCTTTGACAGACTGTCATATAAATGAATTATACTGTATGCAGCCTTTTGAGACTGGCTTCTTTCATTTCACTCAGTGTAATGCCCCTGAGTTTCATCCAACTTGCTGTCTGTATCTATAGTTCATCCCATTTCATTGCTGAGTATTCCATTGTGTGGATGAACCATAATCTGTTTATCATGTAAGTGCTCTTTTCAGAAGAGCTTCAGCTTGGAACAGTGGCCAGGTTAGGAGGGCTGATGTCAGATCTGAGCTCCTTCCTGTTTTTTCCAGACATCTCAGACAATGATGATGAAAATTATCATGATAACATCAGTAGCATAACCTTATTAAGTGCTTATTATATATCAAGCACTGTTTTAAGAACTTTACATCCTCAAGGCTCCTCCTCCACTTCTCCCGTATGCTGTTGCTATCCCAGCCTTAGTTCTACAAGGCCTCTTACACAACATCCACTTAACTCAGTCAGCATACTAACTAGTACTTTCCATTCCCCCTCTAAAACATTCTAACTGATGCCCATGGTTCACCAAACCCTTGCTGCTATAAGATAATCTGTTCCCGCTAGCTGAGTTCTATGCTTACGAAGGGTTAGTTGTGTTTGTTCTTAAACCTATATATGCCAGCTGTAGTTTGTATTGTAATCATGTAACTTAATTTACATGATGTGATTTATTAAACATTTAAAACATTTCATCAAGCATGTAATTTAATTAAACTGATGAAATATGTGCAAAAAGAAAGACTACTGTTATTTCTGTGATATCCATATGAACACTTTGGAAAAACTAGATAAAAATGATTTGCTAAAAATAATAGTTGTTGAATTAAGCATGGGTGAGATATTTACAAACAATTAGGGTGGGAAACAGTAATAAAAATTTAAAAAGAATCTGCAATCAGACTGCTCCACAACTAATTTTAAATTATGTCTCCACTTTTGGGGAATGGAAACTAGACCCTATAAAAAAGGCATTATGGATATGGTTTACGTAAGACCAGGTGAACCCTCATCAGTGAACACTTACTCCAAGAAAAGGACTGGCCCTATGTCAAAGCTTTAGTAATAAACACATGTAAACAGTTTAAGGTAAAACGCATGAGTGTTCTAGCAAGGGTGGGCTAAATGGTTATGACCAACTCTTGCACTGAGAAGGACTAACCAAACCTGGACAAAATATGAAAAAGAGACATGTTTGAGGCTTCCAATTCCAGTGATGGTGGGTTAGCTGGTGTCAGGCCAACCTTCTGTCAAGAAAAACTAGAAAAGACAAATAAAATACATGTTTTCAAAGGAAAGTTTCTGAAGTCAACGAAGAGCTATCAAGGCATCAAGGACTTGAAGTCCAGCCTCCTAGAGAGAAGAGAAGCAGAGAGGTACGCCTGACATTTCGATGCTGCTTTTCCTCTTGAGGCGTATGCAGATAAGAAAGCGGTGGCTGAGAAACTGAGCAGAGGTTCTGTCAGTCTCAAGAGGGGCAAAAACTGGAGTTCAGACCTGTCAAGGAGGAGAGGTCTTGGAAAAAAAACCCAGCTTTTAGTTAGGATCCCCGAAACCCTAAAAATAAGAGCAAACTGGAAACAGACCATCCCTCACAAAGACTGAAGTCCAGATTCAAATCATTTCAATCGCTGATCAGATTAAGATGACCTGATTCCACCTGACCTGCCTGCCGGAGGAAAAAAATTCTTCCTGAAGGAAAATAACAGCACTCAGAACTTCAAATTATATCTCTACAAGTTTTTATATGCAATATTTGGCATCAAATCTAAAATTATCCAGAATAGCAAATAACCAATAACTAAGAGAAAAAAACAATAGTTGAAAGACAGTCACAGGAGATCCAGGTATTGGTGGTATTAGACACAGGCTTTAAAATAATTGTAATTAGTATACATTTAAAAAATAGACCTAATTTAAAAATGGACAAAGGGAATTCCCTCGCGGTCCAGTGGTTAGGACTTGGTGCTTTCACTCCCGTGGCCCAGGGTTCAATCCCTGGTTGGGGAACTAAGATCTGGCAAGCTGCAGAGTGCAGCCAAAAAAAAATGAAAAAAAAAATGGACGAAGGATTTCAACAGACATTTCTCCAAAGAAGATATACAAATAGTGGCACATGAAAAGATGCTCAACATCATTAGTCATTAGAGAAATGCAAATCAAAACCACAATGAAATACTATTTCACACCCACTAGGATGGCTATAATCAAAAAGACAATTACAAGTGTTGTAAGACAGCCTATGGAATGGGAGAAAATACTGCAAACTATATATCTGATCAGGGGTTAATATTAACGATATATAAGGAACTCGGATGGCTCAATAGCAAGAAAACAATCTGATTAAAAATGGGCAAAGGATTTGAATACACATTTTTCCAAAGAATACATACAAATGGCCAACAGGTATATGAAAAGGTACTCAACATCACTAATCATCAGGGAAATGCAAAACTACAGTGAGATACCACCTCACACCTGTTAGAATGACTATTATCAAAAAGACAAGCGATAACAAGTGTTGGCCAAGATGTGGAGAAAAGGGAACTCTTGAATACTGTTGATGGGAATGTAAATTGGTAGAGGCATTATGGAAAACAGTATGGAGGTTCCTCAAAAAATTTAAAATATAACTACCATATGATCCAGTAATTCCATTTCTGGGTATATATCAAAAGGAAATGAAATCAGTTTCTCAAAGAGTTCTGTCCTCCTGTGTTCACTGCAGCATTATTCACAATTTCCAAGATACAGAAACAACTTAAGTGTCTGCTGATGAATGAATGGATAAAGAAAATGTGGTATGTGTGTGTGTATAATGGAATATTATTCAGCCTTAAAAAGAAGGAAATCCTGCCATGTGCAACAACATGGATGAACATGGAGGACGTCAGACAGAGAAAAACAAATACTGCATGATCTCACTTACATGTGCAATCTAAAAACGTCAAACTCACAAAGGCAGAGTAGAATAGTGGTTGCCAGGGGCTGGGGTGGGGGGAGGGGAATGGGGAGATGTTTGTCAAAGGGTACAAAGTTTCAGTTATCCCTGAGATCTAACGTAGACTCAGATACATTAGATCTGAGTCTACATTAGAGTCTGCATGGAGACTATAGTTAATATACTGTACTGTATACTTGAAATTTTCTGAGTAGATAAGTGTTCTCAGCATGCATGCGTGCACTTACACAAAAAACTATGTAAGGTGATGGATGTTAATTAGCTTGATGGTGTAATCATTTCACAGTACATACATGTATTAAAACATCATGTGGTACACCTTAAATACGTACAATTTTTGTCAGTTAAGTGTTGGTGAGGATGTGGAGGAATTGAAGCCCTCCGACATTGCTGGTGGGAAAGTGAAAGGGAGCAGTCGCTTTGGAAAACAGGCAATTCCTCAAAAAATTAAAACACAAAGTTACCATATGACCCAGGAGGTATATACACCCAAGAGATATATACTCAACAGAAATGAATATGTTGATGTAAAAACTTGCATGCAGATATTCATAGGAGCATATTCATAATGATAGTTAAAAAAGCTAAAACTCAATGACTCAAACATCCATCTCAAGAAGCTGTAAAACAAACAAGAAGCTAAAACCAAAGAAAGTAAACGAAAGAATCAACAAAGCCAAAAGTTGGTTCCACGAAAAGACTAATATGTTTAAATTGATAAATCCCTGGTGAGAATGACCAAACAAACAAGAAGGCACAAATAACCAATTTAATGAATGGAAAAGATTATCAATATAAATCTTAAGACATTTTAAAAGATAATAAGAGGACATCATAAACAATCTTTTGTCAAAATAAATTTGAAAACTTAAAGAGTTAATAGTCAAATTCCTAGAAAAGTACAAACTTGCCAAACTGAAAGAAGATGAAAAAGAAAAATCTGAATACTCTGGTATCTATTAAAGAAATTGAGTCACAACTAAAAACTTTCTTGCAAAGTAAATACCAGATCCTAATGGCTTCAGTGGTGAATGTACTAAATATTTAAGGAAGAAACAATCTTTTTTTTTTAAACTTTACTTTCAAACTATCTCAAACTCATAGAAGAGTTGCAAGAATAGCACAAAGAACTGTTTTTCTGGAACCATTTGATAATAAATTGCCAACATGATGTCCCATCACACTCAAATACTTTAATGTGTGCTTCCTACAAGAAATGCTCTGACATAGCCACAGTAAAACCGTAAAACCACCAAAACTTAGTGGTATCTCAAGTAGTTCAAGCTCATAGAAGCAGAAAGTAGAACTGTGGTTGCCAAAGGCTGGAGGGAAGGGGAAATGGTGAATTGTTACTCAGTGGGCACAGTTTCAGTTTTACAAGATGAAAAAGTCCTAGAACCCTGTTGCAAAACAATGTGAATATAGTGTTAGTGCACTTAAAAATGGTTCAGATGATACATTTTATGTTATGTGCTTTTCCCACAGTTTTTAAAAGAAGCAGTGTCACTTGCTAGAAATAGAACTGTAAAGGTAAAAGAGAAAAAAAACATTTAAATGAAAAAATCGACTATAACTAATAAACCAAAACAAACAAAAAACAATCAGTGTAGTTTACCACATTAATAGAATAGAGGAAGAAAATCACTGCTGACCTCAAGAGACAAAAAAGTATTTGGTGAAATTCAATGATCATTCACGATAAAGAGCTTCTGGCAAACTACGAATAAAAGAGGAACTTACTTAATCTGATAAAAGGTATTTAAAAACAAGTTTTAAAAACAAACAAGCTCTTAGGTATATACACAAAAGAACTGAAAACAGTTCTAACAAAAACTTGTACATGAACATTCATGGCGGCTGAATCAACAGCAAAAGGCAGAAACAATCCAAATGTACATAAACAGATGAATGGCAAAACAAAATTTGGTATATTCATACAATATTATTCAACTACAAAAAGGAATAAAGGGCTGATACATGCTATAACATGGATGAACCCTGAAAACATTATGCTAAGTGAAAGGAGTCAGACCCCAAAGGACAAATATTTATTGTATGATTCCATTTATATGCAGTACCTAGAATAATCAAATTCAGAGACAGAAAACAGATTAGTAGGGCTGAGGGGAGGGGTAATAGAGAGTCATTGTTGAATGGGTACAGAGTTTTATTGGGGGATGAAAAAGTTCTGGAGATGGATAGTGGTGATGGTTGCACAACAATGTAAATGTACTTAGTACCACTGAGTTGTACGCTTTAAAATGGTTAAAATGGTAATTTTCATGTTATGTATATCTTATCACAATAAAAAGTAGCAGAAACCTCATTTAATGACAAAAAAATAAAAGCCTTCTATAATCAAGAATAAGACAAGGATGTCTGTTATAGCCAACATTCAACAAAGTAGTAGAGGTCTTAGCCAATGGAATAAGGCAAAAAAAGAAGTGAAAAAAATGGTAAAGTAAGAAATCAAACTGTCATTTATTTGTTGATGACAAGACTGTAGGAAAAAAATTTAAATCCTCAGATAAACTATTAAAATTAGTTAAGTATGAATTTCTACTTCCAGCTATGATGGAGTGTCAGAAACCAGATATATCCTCCTGCCTTACACAACTAAAAAAAATGAAAAAATACATGAAATGAGTTTTCAGACATTGGGCAACAGGCAGCACAAGACAAGAGGGAAAGAAATGAGGTAGCCCTGCAATTGTCCCAGCTTAATGCTTGGAAAGAGTATCCAGGCTGCAGCACAGGGAGGGAGGACCCAAACAGCCTAATAGTCTCACTAAGCTGAAGTGACAATTTGGGAAAGCCAACAGGGCAAGAATTTGTGGGGAAAAATGCTGGAGGGGGAGATATACAGAGAGAGCATTCTGGAGATTTTCAGAGGGGTCCCCTCAGGCCTTGGAGTAAATATTATTGGGTAAATGTGTATAAGAAAACTACATAAGGCTGAGGTAAAACCACCAGAAATGAAGAGAAGGAGAAATTCTCATTAACAGTCTGTGTTCTCACCATCCAGAATGAAAAAATTCTTAATATACAGAACACTGAGTAGAGTCCTCAGAAGGGTACTGCCTCAGGGTGAGGTCAACTCACATCTAAACTATAGGCTGCCTTAGACCCATGCTAACTGGAGTAGGTTGAATAATGGTCCCCCAAGGTGTCCATGCCCTGATCCCTGGAACCTGTGAATATTACTTTAGATGACAAAGGGACCATTTTTAAAGCCGCCAAAAGAAAAAAAGAAAAATCACATGAAGAGGAACATAAGGATGAGAGCAGACTTTGCATCAGAAATTATCTTTAAAGTACTAAAAGAAAAAAAAAGTCCCATGAACCTAGAATTCTATACCCAGCAAAACTACCTTCAAAAAAAAAAAGGAGGCGGGGCAAAATAAAGACTTTCTCAGACAAACAAAAGGAAAAAATGCATCACCAACCAACCTACATTACAGGAAATGTTAAAGGAATCTCTCCAAGCAGAAAGAAAATGGAAAATGTTACCAAAAGGAAGTCTGGATCATACAAAGGAATGAAAAGCCCTGGAGATGGCAAACATGGGGGTAAATATTAAAGTTTTTTCCTCATTTAAAAAATATCTTGGGACTTCCCTGGGTCCAGTGGTAAAGCATCCACCTTCCAATGCAGGGGACACAGGTTCGATCCCCGGCTGGGGAACTAAGATCCCACATACCACGGGGCAACTAAGCCCGTGCGCTGCAACTACAAAGCTCGTGTGCCTCAACGAGACAGCCCGCCTGCTGAAAACTAAAGAGCCCACGTGCTCTGGAGCCTGAGCGCCACAACTAGAGAGAAGCCAACGTGCCACAACAGAGCCCGCACCACAATGAAAGATCTCGTGTGCCTCAACGAAGATCCCACATGCCCCAATAAAGTCCTGATGCAGCCAAAAAATAAAAAAAAATAATAATAAAGAAAGTAAATATTTAAAAAATTTAAAAAATATCTTTAGGGACTTCCCTGGTGGTCCAGTGGCTAAGACTCCACGCTCCCAATGCAGGTGGCCTGGGTTCGATCCCTGGTCAGGGAACTAGATCACATGCTGCAACTAAGAGTTCGCATGCTGCAACTAAAGATCCCGCATAGTGCAACAAAGATCCCATGTGCCACAACTAAAACCCAGTACAGCCAAATAAATAAATAAATATTTTTAAAAATAAAAATAAATAAAAAATATCTTTAAAAGATACCTGCCCTGCAATCCAGCTATTCCACAACTAGGTATTTACTCGAGAAAAATGAAAACATATATCCACACAAAGAATGTTCACAGCAGCTTTATTTGCAACAGTCAAAAACTAGAAGAAGTCCAAATGCCCTTGACAGGTGAACGGATAAATAAACTGTGGTATATCGATACACTGGAAAACTACTCAGAAAGAAAAAAAAACTACTGATACATGCAAAAATGTAGATGAATCTCAAATATTTATACTGCATGAAAGAAGCCAAAAAAAAAAGAGTATATATTGTATGGTGCCATTTATATAAAAGTCTTGAAAATGCAAATTTATCAATAGGGATAGAAAGTGGATCAATGGTTTTCAGGTGTCAGGACAGAGGGAAGAAAGGGATGGATTACCAAGGTGTGTGAGGAAACTTCGGGGGTGATGGATATGTTCATTATTTTAATTGTGGTGATGGTTTCATGGTTGTATACATATGTCAAAACTCATCAAATCATACACTTTAAACATGTGCAGTTTATCATATATTAGCTATATCTCAATACAGATTTAATGAAAAACAAAAACAAAAAGATAATTGTGTAAAGCCAAAAAAAAATGTAGGGTTTATAACATACGTAGAAGTAAAATGTAGGACAATGACAGAAGGGAGAAAACAGAAGTAAATATATAGTTGTAAGAGTCTTACAATGCATGTGAAGTGGTATAACATTATTTGAAGGTTCTCTCTTACATTAAAGATGTACATTGTGGGGAATTCCCTGGTGGTCCAGTGGTTAGGACTCCTCACTTTCACTGCCAAGGGCCCAGGTTCAATCCCTAGTCAGGGAACTAAGATCCCACAAGCTGTGTGGTCAAAAAAAAGAGATGTACATTATAAACCCAAGAACAACTACTAAAAGAGAGAAAAGAGAAAGGAAAAGAAGTGTAACTAATAATCCAATAGTGGAGATAAAATGGAATCATAATAAGTACTCAACCAAAAAGAAGACAAGAAAAAAGGAAAAATGGAGCAAAGCAATGGAACAAATAGAAATACAAGATAACAGACTTAAACCCAATCATATTTATAATCATATTAAATGTAAATGGTCAAATGCTAAAATTAAAAGGTAGAGATTGTCAGATTGGATTTTTTTTTTTTGGCTGTGCCACCATGTGGCTTGTGGGATCTTAGTTCCCCAACCACGGATTGAACCTGGGCCTTTAGCAGTGAAAGCACCAAGTCTTAACCACTGGACCACCAGGGAATTTCCCACAGGTTAACTTTATTTTAAATGAAATTTTTTAAAAAATTACTGAGATATTGACATATAACACTGTATTAGTTTTAGGAGTCCTAAACACTGGACCACCAGGGAATTCCCAGATTGGATTTTTTTTTAACATGCTATCTACAGGAAACTCATTTATATACAAATACATTAAGAATAAAAGGATGAAAAAAGATATACAATGCAAATACTAATGATAAAAAAGCTGCAGTGGCTACATTAATATCAAACAAAGATTTCAGAACAAGAAATATTACCAGGGGTAAAGGGAGACATCTCACAATGACAAAGTTGTCAATTCATCAAAATGACATAATTTTAAACGTGTAAGCACCTAATAACAGAGTTTCCAAATGCTTGAAGCAAACACTAAAGGAAAATAGACAGAACCACAATTTTATAGTTGAAGATTCCAATATTCCCCTCTCAATAATTGATGAGACATAAAATCAATAAGGATACAGACATTAAAAAAAAAAAAAGATACAAAACATTTAAACAACACTATCAACCAACTTAACCTGACTGACATTTAGAGAATAATTCACCCCCAAACAGGGACTTCCCTGGCAGTCCGGTGATTAAGACTCCATCCTTCCACTGCAGGCGGCATGGGTTCTATCCGTGGTTGGGGAACTAAGATCCCACATGCTGCACAGTGCAGCCACAGGAAAAAAAAAAAAAAAATTCACCCCAAAACAGCAGAATACACATTTTTTTCAAATGCATATGGAAAACTCACTAAGATAGTCCATATGCTCAGCCAAAATACAAATAAAAAATGTAAAATGACTGAAAACACATAAGATGTCTTTTGTTCGTAACAGAATTGAACTAGAAATCAATAACGGAGATATCTCAACAATGCCCAAATATTTGGAAATTAAACAAAATACTTCAGAATAACCCATAGGTCAAAGAAGAAATCATAAAGAATTTGGAAAATCATTTGAACTGAATGGAAACAAAAACACAACAAAATCTGTGAGATGCAGTTAAAGAAACAGAGGGAAATGTATAGCATTAAATGGTTATATTAGAAAAGAAAGGTCTCAAATAAACAATTCAAGTTTCTATCTTAAGAAACCAGAAAAAGAAAAGCAAATTATACCCAAAGTAAGCATAGGAAAGAAAATAATACAACAAAAATCAACAAAAAAGAAAACAGAAAAACAACAGAGAAAAAAAATCAATGATACTAAAAGTTGGTTCTGTATAAGTACCGCTCACTAACCGATTGCGCCACTGGAGGTCCTAGAGCATGGACTTGAGGATGTGGGCGGGGGGAAGGGTAAGCTGTGATGAAGTGAGAGAGTGGCATGGACATACATACACTACCAAACGTAGGGTGGATAGCTAGTGGGAAGCAGCCGCATAGCACAGGGAGATCAGCTCTGTGCTTTGTGACCACCTAGAGGGGTGGGATAGGGAGGGTGGGAGGGAGGGAGACGCAAGAGGGAAGAGATATGGGAACATATGTATATGTATAACTGATTCACTACTTTGTTATAAAGCGGAAACTAACACACCATTGTAAAGCAATTATACTCCAATAAAGATGTTAAAAAAAAAAAGCTGGTACTTTGAAAATATCAACAAAATTGATAATCCTCTAACAAGATTGATCAGGGAAAAAAAAGAGAAGACACAAATTACCAATATCAAGAAATATGAGGGAGGACATTACTACAGATCCTATGGATATTAAAAGGATAATAAGGGAATACTATGATCAACTTTACACCTCTAAATTCAAAAATTTAGATAAAGTGGACAAATCACTTGAAAGAAACTACCAATCTCCTTCAAGAAGAAATAGATAACCTAAATTGCCCTGTATCTATTAAGAAATTGAATAGATAGTTAGAAACCCTCCAATATAGAAAACTCCAGGCTCAGATGGCTTCACTAGTGAATCCTATGAAACATTTAAAAAAGGAATAGTACCAATTCTATACAAATTATTCCAGAAAATTCAAGTGGAGGGAATACTTCCCAACTCTTTACATGAGGTCTACATTACCCTGATACCAAAACCAAAGGCATTACCAAAAAAAGGAAATAAGATATATATTTTTAAATTTTATTTATTTATTTTTGGCCATTTCCAGTAGCATGTGGGAATCTTAGTTCCCAACCAGGGATCGAACCCATGCCTCCTGCAGTGGAAGCGTGGAGTCTTAACCACTGGAACACCAGGGAAGTCCAGGAAATAAGGTATTTTTAAGTGGTCGTCATTTGGTACAAGATGACTAAACTAGGATATGATCTAATAAGTACAATACAACAGATTCTAGGATAGAATATTTACATAAAAATATAAGTAGAAGAACGGGTGTGTGTAACAGTATATACATGCACATAAAGATGCCCCAGATGGGGATTTCAGGTAATAGTTACTTTATTCTTTATACTTTTTTCTGTATTGTCTGAATTTCTTACAATGAGCACAGGTCATTTTTACAATGAGAATAAAATAATCTTCATTTTGAAAATGTAATACATGTCCCTTTGCCAAGGGCCTGAAAGATTAAGATCAGAGCCAAGGTCAGATGACTAAAGAAATGACAAAATGAAGCAGTGCTGCTCCCTCAGTCACCGGTCTCAAATTAACTTTCTGCTGTCAGTTCCTGGGAGTAAAAACAGACAGTTCTCCAGACTACATACCCTTCTCCTGCTACAACCTAGCTCCCTACTAGTCACAGAGTTCAAATGCCCAGACCAATCTCCACAACGGTGTGTAAGGAAACTTCACTTAAATGCACATCATAATAAAGGGTGATATAAACCAAAAGCAGCTTCAGCCTGACACGAGTTCAAAGCAGTTATCATTCCCCTTTTAGCCGGGAAACTCTTCCCCTAGGACACTCTTAGGCTGTTTCTTAAATTTCTCTATTCCCATGTCCTGGATGCCGAGGGAAAAAAAACAATCTCCTGCCTGAGCTCTGGGTTCTGACTTCAACTTAAAGCTACCTCTCCTGGGGGTCACCTGTCTCACCAGCTGGGTAGACAGACCACCAAGTAATCCCCTGGCTGCCTTTCTTTGGGCTTCAGCCACTTATTTTCTTGAACACTGATCTCATACCTTGAATCCTAATCTTCAAGCCTGCCTAACCTGGCCTTTTCTGATGAGCTGCTCTCCAAACCCTCCACTTAAAAGAACTCATCCTGGGTTTACCTTTGGCCTCTAAACCTGAGGTAGAAAAACAGTGAGCTAATGCAGAATCCAGTTCACAAATGTGTTTTGTTTAGCCACAGAGCATGTTCAATTTCATTTAGTTCCCAACATTAAAAACCAGGATATTTTAAATTGAAACCCTTGAGTACTGTTGGCGGGAATGTAAAATGGTACAGCCTCTATGGAAAACAGTATGGTGGTTCCTCAAAAAATGAAAAACAGAGTCACAGTGTGATCCAGCAATTCCACTCTGGGTACATAACCAAAAGAAATGAAAGCTGGGGCTCAAAGAGAGACCTGTACAACCGCGTTCACAGCAGCATCATTCACAAAAGCCAAAAGGTGGAAGCAACCCAAATGTCCATCAACAGATGAATGGATAAACAAAATGTGGTACATACATACAGTGGAATATTATTCAGCCTTAAAAGGGAAGAAAATTCTGACACATGCTGCAACATGGATAAAACTTGAGGACACTGTGCTAAGTGAAATAAGCCTGTCACCAAAGGACAAATACTGTCTGATTCCACTTGTATGAGATACTTAGTCAAAATCATACAGACAGAAAGCAGAATGTGGTTGCCAGGGTCTGCAGGGAAGGAGGAATGGGGAGTTAGTGTTTCATGGCTACAGAGTTTCCGTTTTGCAAGATGAAAAAGTTCTGGAGACTGGTTACACAAGAATGTAAATGTACCTAAAGCCACTGAGCTGTACACTTAAAAATGGTTAAGATGGTAAATTTTATATGTGTTTCATTACAATTTTTAAAAGTCAGAACACTTCAGTCTTCATTTGAAAAAATCAGATCTGACACCTCAGGACCTAGATTCTCACCTGTCAACCATCTCCAATTTACCACTAACCACCATCCTACATCATTCTTTTATCTGTCTGGCTTCTTTAGGCATGTGAATTTGTGGCTCCTGCTCTAAACCCAGAGCATCCCTTTTCACAGTATAGCCCTCCAATGTCAGTCCCCAGCTGGGAAAGCTAAGGGTCTTGTCTTTGGTGGAGGGGCCAGTACCCTCACCCCTCAGCGACTGATGACCAACACTAGCACAATTAAGACCATCCCTAAAAAGCTCTATGCCAAACCGTGCCCCAAACACACTCTGCCTTTTCTCCCCATTTGTCTAAATATTGTTCTTCCTCACTCCTCACTCATCCATGAAACCTCTATTGACCCCAATTCACAAGAGGTTCTTCCTTCTCTCATGTTCCATAGCATTTAGCATCTGTACTGCTGTATTGTTAGTTATCTTGTAGGTAGACATCCCACCTATCCAGTTATACTCCAAGCCCCTCATTCATTCAACAAATACAAAGCAGCTATCTAGGCCAAACATTATTTTAGGTACTGGGGATACAGTGGTAAATCAGAAAAACAAGGTACCTGCCATCATGGAGCTTACCTTCCAGTGGGTAAAGACATACAAATAAGTAAAACATTTCAGATAGTGATAAACACTGTGGGGGAAAAGTGAAGCAGGATAATGAGATAGGGAGTCATTAGTGATTAGGCAGAGCAGTCAGTAATGGCCTTTTTGAAGAAATAGATTGAGCCGAGACCTGAATGGTAAGAGGGAGCCAGCCATGAGAACACCACGGGAAAGAGCACTCCAGTCAAAGGGAACAGCAAGTGCAAAGACTCAGCTTCAGGAATAGAAAGAGTGAGTATGGCTAAAGCACAGGAAATGAGGAAAGACAGTAGTACAAGATGAGGTCAAGGAGGTAAGCAAGGGCTTAGATTCTAGGTGATTCACTTCATACTCTCTAACATTTTAACGGCAGGCGTTCAATAAAGAGTTGAGTATCATCACCACTGACTCGTTTGAAAATACCCAGTTATTTTTGATCCCAACTATCTCCTTGTTACCGCACGACTTTCCATCCCTTCAGCAGACACTTCTTCAGCGCTATCGTCTGGCACAGGGAACTGCTCACCCCTTTAATGAAAGTGGGTTTGTCCTTTATGCCAAAGTTCCAGAGCAAGATATCTCCCCCTTTGGAACCCACAGCCAGGGTGCTGGGGTGAGTTGGGTGCCACGCCAGGGATGTGGCCCTCCTGTCAAAAGGGGCAGCCTTTTGGAATATCCGGTAAGAAGCCAGAGAGTTCAAAAAGGACTGCTGGAGACCCTGATACAGAGAGGAAAAAATTAAGTTGAATTAAAACATAAGGGTAAATTGCCAATCTCTTACTCCCGCATAGATAAGTGGGGTCAGGTCCTCCCACTAAAGGAAAAATAACTGCCTGACTCTGTGCATAAAAATATTTGCAATATACGTGATCTAATCATGGAAAGCAAGGAGGCAGGGTGCATTCCTGCTGGGACCCCCTACAGTATAGGACTTCTACATGGCTGAGTGCCCAGTAGGCACTTCTACATGGCTGAGTGCCCAGCAGTCACCAAGGTGGGGGTGATCTGACCACTCTGACGACCCACCGAACCAACCCAGCATCTAATTTTGGACCATCCAGAAGTAAAAAAAAAAAAAAAAAAAAAAAAAAAAAGGCACCATGCAAACCCTTGAGCTCTTCAGCCAGGAAACGCCTCACCTGCTGTAGTGATGGCCAGGCAGCTGTGCCCAGCTTATGCTGGTGGAGGGCCCCGATGATATTGCATGGTGGCGGGACCCGCAGGCTAGCCAACCCCGCCCAAAGGCAGCCTGAGTCAAATCTTCTGCTAGGACCTGCCAAGCAGAACAGACACATATTTTCCGCTCCAATCTCACTCAAAGATTTTTCTGCTGAAACATCCCAGAAAGAAAGCCTTGTTGCTTCATTCGGCATAGACACTCTCTCTTATCATCTCCTAAGGTTTTTCCACGTTCCGCTCAGTCTCACCCAGCACAACAAATAAATAGTGAGTAGGGATTCAGCCCCTTCCAAAAAACATTCCCCAAAATAGTACTTCTGAAGTGAAACTATGATCTTTCAGGGTTCCTGAGAACTGAGCCAAAGAAACACATGAGAACTGCAGAACTCTTCCCAGTTTGGGCTGGAAAACTAGTAATAGGGTTGGGTGACCATTTAAAAGTTATATATAAAGCACAATAAAAAGATTTTAGGACAGCATAGAAGTGACTTTTAGGGAAAAGCAGTTTCTTTAAATCCTATATTAAAATAATGTAGAGGTGACCAGTGGTTGGCCCTAAGTCCAATCTCTTCTCCTTAAAACCAGCAGGATCCATAGGGTCTGGTGTGGCGCTAAATTCGCTAGGCTACTTTTGGGAAGGTAGATCCACCTATAATAGGAATAAAGCAACTCTGGATTACCAACATGTATTTGAGGACCTGATCTCTATGAATCCCGCCTCGTGACAACCAATTCTTTCTTCTCATGAACAAAAAACCACTTCATCAACAACCCCCTGTCTTTTGAGTTCCCTACGTTCCTTATAGCCCCAGGTTCAAGCCCCAATAAACCCCTAAGAATGAGTTTTCGAAGGAAGGAAGGAGGGAAATGGAGGGTTCCCGCAGTTAAACCAAGGACATACAGCTAGCAACCGTGACTAGAGAAATTAAGTACACACACCACTAGGCAAGGTAGGATTATCTTAAGCAGTCCTCAGTGTGTAAAAATTCTGGTACAAACAAGGAATTTGAAAAGTCCGTTGTGTCTATTGTAATGGAGCTCATCTGCCTCTTCCTGTCACCTGAGGGAGGTTAAGCCCAAGCTCTAAGGTGTCAAAGGACCTGCAGACAAAATGCACAGCCTGAGGCGTTCATAATTTGGGACAGCCTCAGGGACCCAGGCGCACCCATCCCCCACTCCAGCCTCCTGTGTGACAACCCCAAATGGCGGAATTAATTAAAGCAGCAGGCGCAGGCAGTACCGGGGCCCTTCAAACAGAGCTTCTTGGCCTCGGGCTCCAGCTCCCGGGGGTTTCTGTTCCTCTTGCTCTTGGGGCGCACAACCACCTCGGGGGTCTTCTGGGTTTCTGGGCGTTTCCTGGGAGCCATGGCGTCCTCCGTGCGAAGGGGTACTATGCCTTATGCCGAGATGACCGAGGAAAGATTGAGAAGCTTCTGGGGAAAAACAAGGCGGGGACCAGAGAACCCGCTGAGCCACAGGTAGGCCAACTAAGCCAACTTCCCGCCAAACAGGCTCACCGGGAAGGCGGGGGCGCGCGCGGAGAGATGGGAAGTGTGTGAGGGGAGGGCCTCATCCGCTCCCCAGAGAAAAGGGATACCGCCTAAGTGTTGGCCCTGAGCTAGTCCAAGTCAGCTGACCTGCCAGAAATAAACATGGCCGTCCGTGCTCGGCCGCGCAACTTGAAGCCTCTTCAGACGCGGCACTGCCAGGCCTCTGGGCCCCGCCCCCCGCCCCAGACCGGATGCTAATCAAGGCTTTGGCTCCGCCTTCTCCACCTTCTAATTGGCGACCACGCGCTCTCGGGTTGTGTGATTGGCTGATCCGTACAGTTGGCGTGAGTAGGCTTTGTGGAAAGCCAGCCGCATCCCGGCGGTGGAAACCGAGCTGATTCTGCCTGCTGGCCTTGGCGGTCGATGTCGATTGCTTATACTTCTCCAGCTTTGCCGTATCCCAGCGTCTCTGTGGAGAGTGGTTGAAACTCGCAGCTTTTAATTAAAGTTTCCCCAAACTTGCTTAAGTGTCCTCCTAAGGAGCAACCCGGGGCAGTGATGATGGGCCGGAGAGCGTGCGGCTGCCAGGCTGAGGTCTTGTGCCAAAGGCCATTGCAGTGAGCCTCATAGGCGTCCCACCCGGCCCGACAGGAGAAAGTTCTGATGCACCCCGCTTTCTGCGTCGAGCCAGGCAGGAGATGGGGCTAGTTGGGAACTGCTGGTCCTTTCCTTCCACCGTCTAAGTCAGGTGCCAGGTGCTTTGGAAGAGTGACAGGAGACAAAAATGCATTAATGGTAGATCCTGCATTCAAGGAGCTTTCGGACAGGTAGGGACAGAAGAGAGTACCAAAAAAATATATAACTCTTGGAAAGAAATGATTGCTCCAAAGGAAAAATTGGAAAAAGCTTTCTTGATGGGAAGTATCAGCTCAGGGTGTTAGAAATGGCAGCCAGCAGGGGAAAGGGCAAGCTAATGGCTTCTCCCATGCAGGCCTGTAGCTGTGTTTTCAGAGCTGTGATAGAGAAGCAAGCTGCCCTCTCCTCCTTACTCAGACCAGCCATTCGTTTCACCTCAGCGGGCGCTCATTTCTGGAGGATCCTGAAGTATGAGAAACGGCCCTGCCCCTAAATAAGGTTTACAATCTACTGAGAAGAAAAGTACATGTGAGGGCTTCCCTAGTGGTACAGTGGTTAAGAATCTGTCTGCCAATGCAAGGGACACGGGCTCGAGCCCTGGCCCAGGAGGATACCACATGCTGCGGAGCAACTAAGCCCATGCGCCACAACTACTGAGCCTGCACTCAAGAGCCCACAAGCCACAACTGCTGAGCCCACGTGCCACAACTACTGAAGCCTGCGCACCTAGAGTCCGTTCTCCACAACAAGAGAAGCCACCACAATGAGAAGCCTGCACACTGCAACAAAGAGTAGCCCTGCTCACTGCAGCTAGAGAAAGCCCACGCACAGCAAGGACGACCCAACACAGCCAAAAAAAACAAATAAATAAATTTATTTTAAAAAAATACATGTGAAACAAGTCAAACAATTCAAGCTAGAACACAGTTGAGTACTAAATTGTGGTATGCCAACCAAGACTTTTAGATGCATTCAGAAAAGATAATCTAATGGAGAAAGTAGTATTTAGGAAAGCCTCATGGGGAAGATGGGGTTTTGTGGAGTTTGCTGGGGGATGGAGAATAGCATCCTAAGAGGAGAAACAGATTGATGAAAGTTAGGAATGGGTGTGGGTTATGAGAAGGAGAAAAGCAGCTCCTGGCATCTGGTTGCTGGCCTGGTATTATCAGCTAGGCCTTAGTGTTCTGTAGAAATAATTTTGCAAAACATCAGCACAGACAAGGCCATTCTGTGACCATGATAGATCAGCACAAAAACATAATCACTGATGTTTGAACACAGGCAAAAGTATGAACATTGTCCAAACCACAGAAATGACCAAACATCCCCCTGTTATTTTGGCTAATGTGAATGACTGCAGATTCTTTGTTAATCACAGCTTTAGCTTTGCTTCATTCTTACTGATACCCAATCACAGAATCACCCCTGTTTCCTGACAGCCTCCAATACAGAGCAAAACCCAACTTCTCTGATCCGTTATACAAACCATCCAACACAAGCCAATCCTATTTTGTTTTTTGGGTTGTTTTGTTTTGTTTTGTTTTCCTGGCCTCAATGCACAGCATGTGGGATCCTAGTTCCTCGACCAGGGAATTCGGGCCCTTGGCAGTGAGACCACGGAGTCCCAACCACTGGACTGCCAGGGAATTCCCTCCTATTTCTTTCTAATAGTTTCTTCCAGAGATGTCCCACCCTTCCCCATGGTATGCATCCTCTGCTGCAATGAGCAATAGACCCAGAGTTCAACTACAGGAGTGTCCCTGATAGTATTCGGCTTGGGGGCATTTATAAGTAGGATAGGAGGCAGCTTGAAGAGGAGAAAATTGATCACATGAAGGATTTGGGCAAAGTAAGAGAGGACAGATAAAGGGGGAGGTTGAATGGCAAGCAGAAGAATTCAATCTACTGACGTTTATCAAAAACCTACACTGTTCCTGGCATTATTCCAGTCAAAAAAAATGCTGACTTTGCTGTACAGTAGAAATTAACACAACATTGTAAATCAACCATACTTCAATAAAATTAAAAAAAAAAAAGAATGCTGATATGAAAAATGTTCTTGGGCTTCCCTGGTGGCGCAGTGGTTGAGAGTCTGCCTGCCGATGCAGGGGACACGGGTTTGCACCCCGGTCCGGGAAGATCCCACATGCCGCGGGGGCTGGGCCCGTGAGCCATGGCCGCTGAGCCTGCGCGTCCGGAGCCTGCGCTCCGCAACGGGAGAGGCCACAACAGCGAGAGGCCTGCGTACCACACACACACACACAAAAAATGTTCTTTTCCCCCATGGAGTGTGCCTTTTAACAGACAAATAAACCTATAGCTACAGTATTGTGTGATAAGCTGGGTGAGAGAGGAAGCATTGGATTCCTGTGGGGTGGGGGGGGTACAGAAAAAGGACGTTTGAACTCAGCTTGGAGTGGGGTAAAGAAGGGGCAGTGCTGGGACTTCCCTGGCGGTCCAGTGGTTAAGACTCCTCACTCCCAATGTAGGGGACACAGGTTCGATCCCTGGTCGGGGAACTAAGATTCCACAAGCCATACGGGCGCGGCCAAAAAATTTTTTAAAAAACCCCAAAAAACAGTCAAGGAAATGTTCCAGAGAAGGTGACACTTAAGCTGAATCTTGAGAGAAGACTGAGGGAGGGGAGAGTGGGAGAACATTCCAGGCAGAAGGAGTAGAAAATGGAAAGGCAGGAGGGTTATAGCCGTTCATGAGCAAAGGAAATGTACTGCCTTATGCCAGGTTTTCCCACGATCCCTTTTTAGGATTGAGGAGTCTTCCATGGTGGGTTAAAAAAACACAAACAAACCACGTGTGAGCAGTGAAAACCTGCCTTGCGCATATACCAGTAAAGCACTGTGCCTCAGGTTGTGTGCTGGGCCTTTCTTACCCTGAGTTTTGCTGTTTCACTGCAAAGCAGCTGCTGAGGGACTTGATGTCATCCATCCCCATCTGATGAACCGTCGGGTGCAGGGTGGATAAAAGTATTTAGTACATTTTTTGACCAGCTAATCTGATAATGAGGTGAGTGGAGCAGTATTGCTCTGGTTTCATGCCACAGAGAGGCTGTGCCATGAAACCGCGTTTATAGATGTTTTAGTTCTAACTGTGACACTACTTTTGACATAAGGCATCACAAGGCAATTCATTCAAAAGCTGCTGGTGATAACAAATCAAGGTCTCGTGTTTGCACTGGAAGCCGGGCAGACCATGAGCATGACCCTAAATAATGCCAGTTTCTTTGATCTGCAAAACAATATGTGGCTTAGGTGTTTTCTGGAATAAATACTATGGCACAGTGGAAAGAGCATTGTACTTAGACTGTGTATGTGATCTTGGAGTCATCATTTCACTTCTCTATGCCTTAGTTTCCTCATCATAAAATAAAGGGGAGAGAAGATGTGGTCTCTCAGATCCTTTCCAGTTTGTTTTTTTTTGTTGTTTTTTTGCGGTACGCGGGCCTCTCACTGCTGTGGCCTCTCCCTTTGTGGAGCACAGGCTCCGGACGCGAAGGCTCAGCGGCCACGGCTCACGGGCCCAGCCGCTCCGCGGCACGTGGGATCCTCCTGGACCGGGGCACGAACCCGTGTCCCCTGCATCGGCAGGCGGACTCTCAACCACTGCGCCACCAGGGAAGCCCCCTTTCCAGTTTTAAAATCTGTGATCCTGTGACTTGCTGTTAAAGCAGCAGAAACCAGTGACTGCTTTCAACTCTGGCCTCCCTGTGGGAAGTTTCCATCTAGTAGGAATTATTTTCCTGTTGCAGGCTGATACATGACTCTGCTTCTGATCAAGCTGTCAATGGATCCAAACACTCCGCTGAGTCTGCAAAACCATCCATAATCCACACGGATGGTGTGTGCAGGCTTCCCACACACGGTTACTGCATGAAGTGGTTTGCAAATGACAGCCTGCAGCATTTGCAGGGAGCTGAAGTTTAAATTCCTCCTAAAGGATTGGAAACAGACTCATTACAGCATCCAGAGTCCTTGTTGCTTGGCATCTCCAATACATATTTAACTGCCCCAATATGAATAGATTTGTAATAAAGTGAAATGAAAGCATGCTTCCCACCCTCTGGGAACAGCGTCGGTTTTCAAAAATATAATTTTGGGTAGCTTTGGAAGTGTCAAATAGCTGTGTAAATACCCCCAAACCCCACCTTCTGTCTCTGCTGTGTGGGATGAGGTACCATCCACACACTAAATCAATATCCTGTCATGAAATACCACTGGTGCAGGATGCCAGGAAACTTCTCTAGGAAGCCAGAGTTGCAGGGCAGTTGCCAGAGTGCTGAAATAATATACGAAAGTGCTTTGCAAACTGTAAAGTGTTCTACAAATAGAAGTTGTTATATAATCTCCTGGCAGCATGTTATTTACTGATAAGCTTTGATAAAGGTGGTGAAGAAGCTGTTCTCAAGAGTTCTCACCAGTCACTAAGCCACCATGGAAAGAGTGGGGACCAGAGAATCAGAAACCAGGGGGTTTGAGTTCTGGCAATGGCTTCTACTCACTCTTTTCATGCCAAAGGTCTCAAGGACTGCAAAAATCCCAAGTGGCAGAAATAAAAATGATTCTCTCTGTGGTACAGCCAAGCCAGTTCTCTATGCGCAGATGAGTCACAGGCTGGTGGGACCGGGAGAACTACATTTACATCACTTTACATTCCGCTCTTCCCACGCCCCTCTCCACTGCCCTGCTTCGGCTCCTGTCCATAGGAGCCAATGTCCTGTTATTAGTTCATTGTAACTTCAGCAGCATGCGGCAATTAGCTCGCCCAAGGAACCTCAGCTAACATTCTCCTTGTGGAGGAAGGTGGTGAGCTGCCCAGGTAGCTGTGGTTCTTATAGGTGAAGCCAATAGCCTCGGGAAGGGGGTGTTTCTTGGTACAGATTCACACACAATCTCTCCAACGCTCCACACTCTGAGTGGGCATCATTGCCGGCACATTTACTGTAATTCCCTTTTGTGCTCAGATATCTCTGTGTCTAAAGGCCCCAGAATCTGAGCGTTTTGTCATAATTACAGGCAGTCTAGAAGAACAAGCCACATTTGTGTTGGCAGCGTTTAGGCTGCTGATCCATTCCGCAAAGAGGCACATTTGTGAAACCGGATGAAGAAAGACTGAAAGGGGCTTCCAAGGGGGCTTCCCGGGCTTCCCTGGTGGCGCAGTGGTGGAGAGTCCGCCTGCGGATGCAGAGGACACGGGTTCGTGCCCCGGTCCGGGAGGATCCCACGTGCCGCTGAACGGCTGGAGCCGTGAGCCATGACCGCTGAGCCTGCACATCTGGACCCTGTGCTTTGCAACGGGAGGGGCCACAGCAGTGAGAGGCCCATGTATCACACACAAAAAAGAGAAAGACTGAAAGGCAGCCTGTTTTTTATTTTTACTTTTTAAATGTTGGGGGTAGGAGTTTATTAATTAATTTATTTATTTTTGCTGTGTTGGGTCTTCGTTTCTGTGCAAGGGCTTTCTCTAGTTGTGGCGAGCGGGGGTCACTCTTCATCGCGGTGCGCGGGCCTCTCACTATTGCGGCCTCTCTTGTTGCGGAGCACAGGCTCCAGACGCGCAGGCTCAGTAGTTGTGACTCACGGGCCTAGTTGCTCCGCGGCATGCGGGATCCTCCCAGACCAGGGCTCGAACCCGTGTCCCCTGCACTAGCAGGCAGATTCTCAACCACTGCGCCACCAGGGAAGCCCTGCAGCCTGTTTTTTAAGCTCAAGAAACATTTTACTAGATTTCCAAGGCCAGCAGCTGTGGCCTCCTCTAAGCCTCTTGTGGTGGGTTGAATGATGGCCCCTGAAAAGATATATCCATATCCTAATCTCCAGAACCTGTGAATGATACCTTATTTAGAAAAGCAGTCTTTGCAGATGTAGTTAAGGATTTTAAAATAAGGAGATCATCTTGGATTATCCAATTAGACCGTACATCCGGTGGCAAGTGTCCTTAGAAGTGTGAGGCAGAGGGAGATAAGACACAGACACAGAGACGGACACACAGAGAAGATGATGTGAAGAAAGAGGCAGAGACTGGAGTAAAATGGCTGTCAACCAAGGGATGCCAAAGAAGCTACCAGATTGCCAGCAGCCAACAGCAGCCAGCAGAAGGGCAAGGAAAGATTCTCCCCCAGAGCCTGGGGAGGGAGTGTGGCCCTACCAACACTTTGGTTTTGGACCTTTGACCTCCAGAACCGTAACAGAAGATATTTCTGCTGTTTTAAGTCACCAGTTTGTTGTATTTGTTATGGCAGTTCTAGGATGCTCATATACTCAGTATCTGCCACGGGTGCTCAGTATCACCAAGAGGGAAAAATCGTTGGCGAGCCCTCACATTCCCACTTCCTAGCTGTGTCCTAAAGCAGATTTGCACCTCTCTAAGTCTCCTTCCTCGTCTGTAAACTGGGAAGAATAAGTCCAACTGGACAGGGTTGTTATGGGGCTGAGGTGACCAAGTGCTGAGCAGCATACCTGCGATCCCACAGATACGCCGCACACTTCCCCCGACCCCCTTTGTCCAGCCTCACCTCAGGCACAGAGCTCCCATTCTGAGGTTGAGCTGCACAGTTTCTATACCTTCTCCCAGGTCTCGGGCTCACCAGTGAGATTCAGGATAGTGCCTGGCCCTGCCTTTCTGACACATTCTCAGATCAACACCTCAAACCTAAACTGTCCAAAGTGAAGTCTGAGGACTTCCCTGGCTGTCCAGTGGTTAGGACTCTGTCCTTTCACTGCTGAGGGCCCAGGTTCAATCCCTGGTCGGGGAACTAAGATCCCACAAGCCCTGTGGTATGGCAAAAAAAAAAAAAAAAAAAAAGGCGAAGTGAAGTCTGATCCTCCCCTCTTCTCCTGCCTCTTTACCATTTTCCCCATCCCAGTAAGTAACCTGTCTATGTAGATACTCAAGCTGAAAACCAGGGAGTCATTTTTACTTTGTTTTAATCTATTTTTATTTTTCAACTTCTCATTTTGAAATAGTTTCAGACTTACAAAGAGTTGCAAAAAGGTTACAAAGAATTCTTGTTTTAATGTTTATTTATTTATTTCGGCTGTGCCAGGTCTTAGTGGCGGCACACAGGATCTTTAGTTGCAATATGTGGACTTCTTAGCTTCATGCAGGATCTAGTTCCCCGACGAGGGATTGAACCCCAAGCCCCCTGCATTGGGAGCGTGGAGTCTTACCCACTGGACCACCAGGGAAGTCCGAACAAATAATTTAAATATACTCTTCCCTAATTCCCCAAATGTTACATCATATAGAACCACAATACAATGATCAAGGTGAGGAAATGAACAGGAATGACACTATTACCTAATCAACAAACTTTATCGAAATTTTGTCAAGTGCCCCACTAATGTCCTACTCTGAGTCCTCCAAACTCATGGGAGGGAGACTTTTAAAAAAAATATTTATTTCATCTGTTTATTTATTTAGGCTGCACAGGTCTTAGTGGCAGCACACAGGATCTTTTGTCGCGGCGCGCAGGATCTTTAGTTGCGGCATGCGGGATCTTTTAGTTGTGGCATGCAGGCTTCTTAGTTGCGGCATGCATGTGGGATCTAGTTCCCCGACCAGGGATCGAACCCCGGCCCCCAGCATTTAGGAGCTTGGAGTCATATCCACTGGACAACCAGGGAAGTCCCTGGAGGGTGTCATTTTGAAATGTCTCTCCCCCCTACATGCACACTTGAGCATATTGTACCGATTCTCTCCCCCGGATACTTCAGTCCACCCACTGAGCACCTCCACGGCTACCACCTGGAACAGGTCCCTATCATCTTGCACCTGATGACTACAGGAACCTCCTAACTGGTCTTCCTCTAATCCAGGAGTCGGCATAGCTTTTGTGTAAAGGGCTTGATAGTAGATATTTTAGGCTTTGCAGGCATGCAATCACCATTGCAACTACTCAGCTCTGCCACTGCAGTGCTAAAGCAGCTGTAGACAATTTGTAAGCAAGTGAGCGTGGCTGTGTGCCAATAAAACTTTATTGAAAATTTTAATTTCAATAAATAATTGAAATTATTGACACTGAAATTTGAATTCCTTAAAACCTTCACATAACACACAGAGTATTCTTCTTCTTTTGATTCCTTTTAACCATTTAATGATGTAAAAACCATTCTTAGGGCTTCCCTGGTGGCACAGTGGTTAAGAATCCGCCTGCCAATGCACGTAACACGGCTTCGAGCCCTGGTCCGGGAAGATCCCCCATGCCGTGGAGCAACTAAGCCCGTGCGCCACAACTGCTGAGCCTGTGAACCACAACTAATGAAGCCCGCACATCTAGACCCCATGCTCCACAGCAAGAGTAGCCACAGCAACGAGAAGCCCATGCACCGCAACAAAGAGTCACCCCCACTCGCCGCAACTAGAGAAAGCCCGCGCGCAGCAACGAAGACCCAATGTGCCCAAACATAAATAAATAAAGTAAATAAATGTTTTAAAAAAGGATGACTTGTATCCTTCTTTTAAAAATAAATAAATAAATAAAAAACCATTCTTAGCTTGTGGGACATCCAGGCTACAGTTTGCTGATCCCCTGCTCTAATCCATTCCTCACACAACATCCAGAAAGACATTCAGGTCTCTCTTCTGCTTAAATTCTGCACTCAGAATAAAACAAAGCCTGCAGTTTCTGGGTGCTGCCTGCGCCTCTTTACCTCACCCTGGCCCTCTCACCCTCTCACTCACCATGCCCTATCCGCTCTACCCTTCTTTCCCAGGCCAAGTTCCCATTTCAGAGACTTTGCACGCATCAGTCCTTCTGCCTGGAATCCTGTTTTCTAGGTTCCCTCTTTACTTAGCTAACTTCCACTTGTCTTTTGGGTCTTTTGGGCCCTTATGGGGTAGAGAAGCTTAAACTTCCTGAGAGAGATCTTCTCTGACCCTCTGCCAATTGAAATTATGTTCCCTTGTTATTATTCTCTCATAGCACTTATCCTTTATGTTGCACTTTAAAACACATATCACAATTTGTAATTATGTACTCAGGCCTTTGACTTTAGTGGGAAACCCCAAGGAGTCAGGGACCATATCTGCTTTGTTTACACTGGACCAAGCACCCAGCATCGTGTCTTGCATAGTGGGTGTTCCCTGAAAGTCAGCTAAATTAATGGATGCCCCACTAGAACTCCTCTTTTACCAAAAAGGAGGTCCCCAGTGGACTTCGGGGAAGGGCCCCAATGAACCAGCGCAGGCCTCCTGAGCAGAACCCTTGCCTGTGGAGCTGAAACGTGGACTATGCAACCATACCTTCCAAAGAATCTGCCCCGGGCAAATTCCTGACCCTGGAGAAACTTTCTCTATGGTCCAGCTCTGAAACCTGCTGCACATTTCCACTCTAATGCCATCCGTCTGCTGTTTTTCCTGTGTTCCAACCCAGAGACAGCCTCCCCCACTGAGGTTAACCCTTCTTGATAACTCGGACAAGTTTTTCCACCTGGGGTTGCCTGACATCTGAAATATATAGCTGTTGAATCAGAGTACTTTGCTCAGCTGCCCATCTGGAATGCTGGGGCAATGTCCAGAGGCCACAGAGACAAACAGCAGCCTTCGAGGAGATAAACCTTGCCTGCAGCCCTCTGCCTGCTCTAATCTACACTCTGAAAGGCTGCCAGAGTTATCTTTTAAAAGGATAAATCTGATCTAGTCACTTCCATTCATACTCCTCACTGTCTATAGGATAAAACCCAAACTCCTTAGCCTGTCTTGCAAATCACCGTTCAATCCCAACCCATCTTTCCAGCCACATCTTCCATCTGCCTCTACCCCATCCTGAACTCAATGTTCTAGATATTCTAGCCAGGAACTGTCCAATACAGTTGCTACTGGCCACACGTAGCCCATACATTTTTAATTAATTAAAATTAAATTAAATTTAAAATTCAGGGACTTCCCTGGTGGTCCAGTGGGTAAGACTCCATGCTCTCAATGCAGGGGGCCCAGGTTCGATCCCTGGTCGGGGAACTAGATCCTACATGCATGCTGCAGCTAAGACTCCGCGTGCTGCAACTAAGAAGTCTGCATGCTACAACTAAAGATCATGTATGCCGCAACGAAGTTTCTGCGTGCCACAAGTAAGACCTGGTGTAGCCAAAATAAATAAATAAATACATTAAATAAATTAAAATAAATTAATAAAATTCAGTTCCTCAATCACACTACCCACATTTCAAGTGCTCAATAGCCACAAATGGCTAGTGGCTACCATATTGGACAGCACAGCTATAGAACGTTTTCATTAATGCAGAAAATTCTATTTGGACAGCACCGTTTCAGACAGTAAGACCCATCACCATCTCCTAAAACAAAACTCTTTATTTTAATGATATATTTTACACATAAGTACATTCTCATTGTCAATTTTCAAACTTTACAAAACTCTCCCTCACCAATTCTCTCTAGAGAGAATCACCAAAATCAGTTTGGCGTATAGACTCTGAATATTTTGAGTGTTCTGCTTTTTCTTCAACAGTGTCTTGGAGGTTTTCATATAAGTGCACATCTCCACCTCCTCTGTACTTTAGTTATTGCAGAGTAATCCAGGAGCATGAATGGACTTTAGGTTATTCAACCATTGCCTTCTTTTTAAAAAAAAAAAAAAATTATGTATTTTATTTTATTTATTTACTTTTGGCTGTGTTGGGTCTTCGTTGTTTCACGCGGGCTTTCTCTAGTTGCCACAAGCAGGGGCTACTCTTCGTTGGGGTGCGTGGGCTTCTCATTGCAGTGGCTTCTCTTGCTGTGGAACATGGGCTCTAGGTGCACAGTCTTCAGTAGTTGCGGCTCGTGGGCTCTAGAGCGCAGGCTCAGTAGTTGTGGCGCATGGGCTTAAGTTGCTCCGCGGCGTGTGGGATCTTCCCGGACCAGGGATTGAACCCGTGTCCCCTGCACTGGCAGGCGGATTCTTAACCACTGCACTACCCAGGAAGTCCCTCAACCATTGCCCTCCTGATGGACATTTGTTTCCAGTTTTTCCCTTATTGCAAACAATACTATATTCAAACATTCTTGTACTCTTTTCTGGACTTGTACGTGTTTATCTACGGTAGATACCGAAAAGTGGAATTGCTGGGTCACCAAGTCATATGCTAACACCTCTGGGGCTTGGCACACCCAGGTGCTCCCGCCTAGAATGCCTCTCCACATGACTAACTCCTGCTTATCAAGACCAGTCAAGTGTCATCACCTGGTGGAAAGTGGTCTCTTCTGCTTCTCTTTTTCCATAGTACTTCCTGTCCATATTGTATCATTGTCATACCCTTAGGACTCTGCCTTATTTATCTTTGTATTCAACATCCAGCATCGGGCTTAGCATAAAGCAAACATTTAAATGTTTTCTTAACTGGATGAATGAATGAATCAATAAACACATGAAGGTCCAGTGGTTAGGACATTCCAGAAACTCAAGGTGAGTGAATGTGTGAATGCTGTGAACTTGGGCTTTGGACTAACCTGCCACCTGGTGCCCCAGGCCAAGCTACCTCTGGGTTTCTGTCTATCCAGTCCTCTGACCTTGAGCATCTCATCTTGAACTCTGTTCAAGTTGGGTACCTCACTGATGGAGTCGTGTGAGTGTGTAGGGGCTCTGGCCGCAGAGGACAGAGATCTGAGCACTGGGGCAGCACTAGCATGGGGGTGGCTTTCCAAGGTCAGCTCTGTCTCCTTTCACCCTTGAAACAGCTCAGTATGCTCGGATTTTGTTGTTGTTGTTGTTTTCTCTCCCTACAGTACCTTAGGGGCAATTAAGATCAACGGCAACATTTGTGCTCTCTGCCTCCAGATTTGAACCCAAGGGAAACCAGATGTTTTCCACTCCGCATTCCCTTCTCCTTGTGGTCTGATGAACAGCTCTGTTTTTTTTTTAGTCTCTCTGTGGCCTGGCTTCCCTACATCCCAAAGCCTGGCTTGCAGTCTTTATTTTTAATAGGGTTTTAATAGGTGGCTCCTGTAATTAATTTCATTCTTGTGTTTTCACACTTTCTCTCCAGGTGCCTAAAGCCCCCAGGCACTTGGTGGGATGTTAACTGATTTTGAATAATACAAAACAGTATGGCTGTCATTAGATATTATCTCAGCTCCTCTCATTTGCAGTCGTTTTATAATCATTAATTGGCTGGGGCACATGCCCGTTTGGGAGGTCAGCCCAGTCACCTGTCATGTTTCATAGAGGTAGAAACAGGGATATGCAGAAAAGGCACTTGTCCAAGCCCCAACAGAGAGTGGGTGTTGCAACTTGTTTCAGAAGCTGCACCCCGAGAGCGCCAAGGCAAGGATCCACACCACTCAGGTACGACTGGCCAAACGCGGCTTGTCTCGGGTGCCCCACAGTCGGTTTCACCCTCCCACAAGGACTGCGGAGCGAGTCGGCCCTCAGCGGCTAAAATTACCACCTGAAATTACCCGCCATTCTCTTCAGGGCCCCTTTCCATTTTACGAGCGGATTTATCTGCACAAAGAACGCGTCCGTGATCCCTCCCGGATTTAGAAATTACATAGTTTTGCTATTTTTAAAGCCGCCGTTTACAAATCCGTGCACATGTACTCACACTACTCGGGGAACGGGGGTAGGCTGGGCTTGCGGGGAGTGAGGACGAAGAGTACGTGCTGGAAGGAGAACAGCGTGGCTCTTGGCTTCCCAGAGCGCCGCGCGGTCGCCTGGGGGCGCACTCCTCTGAGCGCGGCGGGGTTCGCAACCGCCAGCCCCTCTGAGTGCCCCCGGCGTCGCACCGCGCAGACCTGCGCTCCCTCCCGCCTGCCAGGCGGAGGGCGAGGCCGCCCGGTCACCGGGCCCAGGAGGGAGAGGGAGGGGCGGGGAGACCGAGCAGGTGGCGATTAGGTCAGCCGCAGAACATTCTTGGACCGCTCCAGTGGATATAAATAACCGATGGACAGGCTCCGAAAAATCCCAGGGTGGGGGGCAAGGGGGTGAGGAAGAGGGATTTAAGGGGCGGGGGAGTGGCATCGTGGCGATCTGCAAAGATCTACTAACAAAGGGGGTGGAGGGGCGAAGGGATTTAAGAATGAATCGTGGTACAAAATCTGGGAATAAGAACACGGAGGGGGAGGAGCTCGTGCCGTTCTGCCCCACCTCCACTACTTGTCTGCCCAGTCCTCAGAATGGGCCCTCGGATTGGCAAGGAGGGCTGTGCGAGGAAAGGGCACGGCTTTGGAGTCCCGACCCTGCCCGACTACAGATCTTGTGCAAGCTACTAAAGGTCACTGAGCCTCAGTTTTTGCATCTATACAATGGGAGTCCTAATGCTCACAAGGGGACGGTTGTGAGCCTCGTGGGAGTTAAGAAAGGTGGGCTCAGCAAAAAGAGTAAGGCAGGGTAGCCCCCAGGCCTCCCTCCAAAGGGAGCCAGTGCAGGCCCGATCCCTTCGCGTTTCCACCGGTCTCCCAGGCTCTGCGGAGGCCAGGGAGGGGCAAAGCCGAAATCTGACTCCCTATAGCCGCGCGGCGCCACCGAGGGGAGTCGGCCCTGGCGCTTCACAGGCGGGAGCCGAGACCCCCACGGCCCGCGCCCCGGGAAGCGCCGGTCGCTGCTACGCCGGCAGCCCCCGGCCCCGGCCGCTGGCCGGTGGGGTTGCGGCCGCAGCAGCGAGGAGAGGGCGGGGCCGGGGGCTGGGCTTCCCGGGGGAGGGCCCGGCGCGCACCGGGAGGCGGTGGCCCCGGCCCGGGAGCGGCAGGACTTGGGCCGGAGCGTGGCCGGACCCCCACCCGCCGAGGCGCCCAGGGAGGACGCGGTGAGTGCTGCCCGGGCGGGGCGGGGAGGCGGCGGCGGGAGCCGCGGCTCGAGCACGCCCTCTCCTCCTCCCGCTCCTGAAGTTTGCAATGGCAGTGACTCTCTCCCCGGGAGCCCCCGGCCACCGCGCTCTGCCGAAGGAGTGTATTATCTGCGGCGCCGCGCACCCGGCGAGGACCTGCCGGGGAGAGGGAGGCGTCGGGGCTGGTGGGCCACACCATCTCCTGGGGCCCCTGAAAGGCCCCAATCCGCCCTGGGACCCCAGTAGGGGCCTTACTCCCCAGCGACCCCTCGCCCTTAGCAAAGAGCCCCAATTCCTGGGGCCGCAGCCCTGGGCAACCATCTGGAGTTCGAGGCGGCGCCGGCCAAGGCAGGGTGCACCCCCTCCCCTCAGCGATGACCGGCTGGCCCCACCCCCACCGAGACCAAGTTCAACAAGTTTGCCCAAGAAGTCCTAGCTAGAGTCTCCACGGCTAGGCCTGGCCCGGCCGCTCCGCATGGGCTCCATGGGCTCCGGGTCGTGCAGCGCCGGGCCCGCAAGAAGGCCAGGTCGAAGGGAGCCGACCTTAAGGGTCGAGGTTAGAGGCGGCAGCCCCTGCCCTCCGAGGTTTGGTGTGAGCGCTCCGGCTTCGGGGCGCGCGTCATCGGGGAGCAGAGGCACCTCAGGCGGCAGGTCGGGTTTCCAAAAGCGCCCCTTTGTTATGCCCCTCCCTGGCCCTGCCTCCTCTTCTTTCCCCGCGCCACCCCCTCCCCCAGCCTCCCGGGGCTCTCTGGCTGCTGGTTCCAGTCGCTCTCGCCTAAGTACCCCTCTCTGGACCAGTCGACCGGCCCCTTCTGTGCCTTCAAATCCTCGGGCTGCGGACGGATCCAGAGGGGCGGCTGGGAGATGAGGTCCTGAGGCCAAGCGTGTGCCCCAGGACAGAGGATGGGCAGGGCAGGGCGGCAGTGCTCCCTCCCCGGGGCACGCCCCCGGCTTCCGGAAAGGGTGGGGGCCGGTCTGGTTGGGGGTACATACCAGCCTCAGGTAAGGGAGTGGGTGGGTTCTTCCCTGAACTCCAAGACTCCCTACCTTGGCTTAGCGAGCTGTGAGAAGACCCTGCCAAGCCTCAGAGGACTTGTCCCAGCTCAGTAGGTGCTGGCTCCCTGGGCTGGGAAGGTTCATTATCTGCTTTCGGAGCACCTGTGGCGGAGCGTGTTCTGGGGGCCAATCTGGGTCTCTGCTGGGGTCAGGAGGCACAGGGTGCTGGCCCTTCTCGGCAGGGGCCAAGGCACAAGGCCCACCCCTGCTGCTAGGTCCCGTGGGGCAGTGGGGCCTGGCTGTGCCTGGGGCTTGGGCTTGTGTTTGCTCTGGGAGGCCGAAGGGAGAAGTGCCAGCCCTGCACACACAGCTTGCTCTGTTCTGGGGCCAGAGAGAAGGAACGGGTGGGGGGCAGCTCTCCCGGGAGCCGGGAGCACAGAGGCTGGGGGCCCAGGCCCCTGGATGCCTGACTGGGGCAGCTCTGAGGCCCTGGGATTTACAGCTGCAGCTGGGTTTCTCTCCATCTGGTTGGCAGGTCCTTTCTGGGTAAGTGGGACAGACTCAAGAGGAAGCAAGGGGGAGTGCTGAGGACCCTGGTGGGGCCAGCTGCTCTGCTCCTCTCCTGCTCTGGGCCCAGGCACCTCCACTGTAGGCCTGAGCTCTCCCTCCTGTCAGCTGAGTGGTGGAAGCCCACTCAGGCCATGCTTTCTCAAAGCTGCTATAGCCAGTGGGTCTCCTGGTCTTCAGGTGGATGTCATTTGTTTTTTCGTTCAGCTACTAACTCACTCCAGTGCCCGCAGAAACACAAACTGGACCCTCAGGAAGTCTCTGCCAGTGGCTGGGGACAGATCCTGTCCTGTAGTCACAACCCGGTGGGATATACAGGGGTGATAGAGGGGCGGGAGATGGGGATGGAGGAATGGGCGGGGGGCTGGAGAAGGTGCCTCACGCTGAGCTTTGAAGGATGGGGAGGGATTTATCAGTTTGGGGAGTACTGCCATAGAGCCCTGCTTCGGGAGCAAACAAGCACACTGTCCTCCTGGGTCTGGCCGTGTCCCTCGGGCTTGTTCGGAGGAGGAAGTGATTTCCTTCTAGGGGCTTGAGCTGATGCTGGGGACAGCTGAGACCCTGCCCAGAGACAGGAGGAGAGTGGCCGCATGCCACTGTGTCCTCTAGCCCCTGGGGGGGTGTGTGGCTCTGGGGTTGGAATCCGCCTTGTCCTCCCGCACAGTTCTGGAGCACACTGTCATAACTGGCTGATCACCTGTCTGACACCATACTCTGGGCTTTTTGAGGGTGGGGCTGAGTTACTCATTATCCACGGAGCCCTCTGGGACCGCATAGTGGATGCTGTGGAGCAGGATGAATGTCCCTTGTGACTGTCGGGCCCCTCAGATTTCTTGTTCGTTGCCTGGTTTGAGTCTTGTGCCAGCCCTGGCACAGTAGCAGACCAGGAGGCGGAATTTCCATCTTAGGAGGGAGCTGAAGCCCCTTAGGAGAGGACGCTATAATGCACTTGTTCGAGTTTCATGGCCAAGATAAGACTCAGGTCTCTTGGCTCCCAGTCTGCTTTTCCCAGCGCGGGGAGCTACTGCAGTGTGGCTGGGCACCCCCTGGCACGGCCTGGTCTGGTAAAGGGTCTCCTTGTTCAAGGAGAGGCCACAGAGCCCTGGCTTGGGCAGGCGTCCTCTTGTCTCATCTGCGGTTGGGGCAGTGAGAGGCTCTCTGCCCACTACCCACCCCCGCCGGCCATGTAATCCCCAGCTGGACCATGTGACCCGACTGGCATTCTCCTGGTTGGAATCTGGCGCTTCTGACAGCAGTTGCTATATTGGGGGAGCTGGGCACCGCCCTGGACACTGTCAGCTCCACCCTCACCCCGCTTTGCTCTTGTTAGCTCCAAGGCAGAATCACAGTGGCAGCTCTGAGAGTTGGACACCCGGGTCCCTGAAGTGAGCTCTAGGCCCCAGGTACATGGAGTGAGGTGGTGGGGAGGGCAGGCCAGGGCGAGAGGAGGAGCTTTGCAACTACCATCTTTGCCCCCACCCTGGGCCCTCCTGGGGACTTCCAGACCCCTGCCTGCTAAGTCTTGGCTCTTAACAGTTCCTTGGGTAGTGGGGATGGCAGTGGGGGACAAAAGCCAGGGATAGGAGAGGGTCTTTTCCTATCCCCCAAAGTGTGTGTCTGGCTTCCCTGCTTACCCCTCTGCCCTCTACAGCTCTAATCCGCCACCATTCCGTGTTGCGGGGACACCATGGCTCCAGAGGAAGATGCTGGAGGGGAGGCCCTAGAGGGCAGTTTCTGGGAGGTGAGCAGCTGGGTCCCAGGTTTGGGGATGGCACGGAAATGCTCACCCCTCTCTGGGCCCAGTCATCTGTCCAAGGGAGGAGCCTAGCTGTCAGCCCCGGCCCTTGCTGGGGGCTTCTCCCTGGTGACACCATCCTTCTCATATCCTCCCCAGGCCGGCAACTACAGGCGGACGGTGCAGCGGGTGGAGGATGGGCATCGGCTGTGTGGGGACCTGGTCAGCTGCTTCCAGGAGCGTGCCCGCATCGAGAAGGCCTATGCCCAGCAGCTGGCCGAATGGGCCCGCAAGTGGAGGGGCTCCGTGGAGAAGGGTGAGCCTGTGCTTGAGCCTCACTGGGAGAAGAGGGCTGCCGAGGGTGGGGTGACCAGGCAAGGCAGCTTCTTTTTGCACCTCTCGTGGAAAAGTTGGAGGCTTCCACGTCTGTCTTCTCTTTAAAGCGAGACGATCCTCCTGGTTATTCTTACAGCGGTGCCGTTAGAGTTCCCAAAGTAACGTCATGAGTCATTTTGATATCTAACAACCCTATAATGGAGATGGTCTTCTTCTACCCATTTTCCAGAGGAGAATGTGGCACTTCAGAGAGGCTAAGTGACTTGCCTGAAGTCACACAGCTGAGAAGAACTAAAGCTTGAGCCCAGGCCTTCTGACTCAGGAGCTTGAGATCTTTCCATCCAAACAAGCTGCCTTCCTTGGGGAAGGACACTAGTTCTTCCCTCTGAGGCAATATATATAGAGTATAGCGGATTATACCACAGACCTGGATTTGAATTTCAGCTCCAACTGTAGCTGTAATGCTTTGGGCAATTAATTTCACTTCTCTGGGCTGCCTTTTTGCTTGTTGCATGTTGTTTGTGACACTGTCTTCACAATGGTGGATGAGACAAGGATCCAGTGAGATCTCGTATGTCCAGGTACAGCAGCAGCTGACATTATTGGTTGTTCATCTTTGCATTTCTGCTCCATGTCTGGCACCCAGAGCAGCGTCCTACGAGAGGGGGTGGGCTCACTGCAAGTGGCATCTCCGGCCCAGCCCAAGCCCCTCCCCTCCCTGCAGGCCCTCAGTATGGCACGTTGGAGAAGGCCTGGCATGCCTTCTTCACTGCGGCCGAGCGGCTGAGCGCCCTGCACCTGGAGGTGCGGGAGAAGCTGCAGGGCCAGGACAGCGAGCGGGTGCGCGCCTGGCAGCGGGGGGCCTTCCACCGGCCTGTGCTGGGCGGCTTCCGCGAGAGCCGGGCCGCTGAGGACGGCTTCCGCAAGGCCCAGAAGCCCTGGCTAAAGAGGCTGAAGGAGGTGAGCCTGGGTGGGCTGGGCAGCGGAGGTACACGCCTTCCTGGGTCGGCCTGGGGCTAGAGGGGGCCAGAGCGTGGCATGCAGGGTCCAGAGTGGTCCCTGTGTGTGTGCCAGGTCGAGGCTTCCAAGAAGAGCTACCACGCGGCCCGGAAGGAGGAGAAGACAGCCCAGACTCGGGAGAGCCACGCGAAGGCAGACAGCGCTGTCTCCCAGGAGCAGCTGCGGAAGCTGCAGGAGCGGGTGGAACGCTGCTCCAAGGAGTCCGAGAAGGTACTGGCTGAGGGACTGGGCTGGCCCAGGTCAGGGCTTCCTGAGTGCCTTTTCCAGTCCCCAGCAGTTGTATTGCTCTTATCCTCACCTGCCACCTTCTCTCCAGATTATCAGTTAAGGGAGGAACCTGAAAAACATGATGCTTTACTCAGGAGAGAAATGGCGTGGTTTTGGGCACTGGGATAATCTTCGCAGTTGCGGAGAACTTCCCAGCTCCTTTCCTTTCACAGTGTCCCACCTGGGACAAGTTCTCACGTCGTCTACCCTGCCAGAGCGCCCTTCCTCCAGCTCTGCACATCGAGATCCCCCCTGTCCTCTGAGGTGCTGCTCAGTTTCCACCTCCTCCGGGAAGCCTTTTCTGATTTCTCCCACTGCTTCCCATAGGTTGACCCCATCTCACTCTCCACCAGACTCTTAAAGCTGCTGTGCCTGAATGCCACCTCCCTTGTTAGGTTCCCGGGGTTCCTCGAGGGCAGGAGCCAGGTTTTGGGACCCTGGTGCCTAGGCTACGGTCTAGCCCACAGGAGGTGCTCAGTAAATGCTAGCAATACAAGGTCTTGTCCTCACCAGACCCCCTCCTCTCCCACCCAGATGAAAACCCAGTACGAGCATACACTGGCGGAGCTGCATCGTTACACCCCTCGCTACATGGAGGACATGGAGCAGGCCTTCGAGACCTGCCAGGCTGCCGAGCGCCAGCGGCTTCTCTTCTTCAAGGATATGCTGCTCACCTTACACCAGCACCTCGACCTCTCCAGCAGTGAGAGGTACGGCCTGCAGGGTGGGCATGGAGATCTGGGTGATGCTGGGTCTCCTCCATCTCTCCTGGGCTCTGGCTGGGCTGAATGAGATTGGGGTGCACAGAGGCCCAGGGCTTCCCAGCCTGAGGGTTGTGCCTGGGGCACAGGTTCCACGAACTCCACCGAGACCTGCATCAGGGCATCGAGGCAGCCAGCGACAGGGAGGATCTGCGGTGGTGGCGCAGCACCCACGGGCCGGGCATGGCCATGAACTGGCCCCAGTTTGAGGTACGTGTTCCAGGCGGGCTGGGGCTGGGAGGTGGGGTGGGCTCCCACTGGACTCAGCCTGGACCTCATGAGGAAGGCTGGGGCTTGAGACGAAGGAGGTCAAGATGGTCTGGGTGGTCCTGGCGGCCACCAGAGCCTGCAGCCCCGCCTGACCCTGAACGCCGTCCCCACAGGAGTGGTCCTTGGACACACAGAGGACAATCAGCCGGAAGGAGAAGGGTGGCCGGAGCCCTGACGAGGTTACTCTGACCAGCATCGTACCCACAAGAGATGGTGCTGCATCCCCACCCCAGTGCCTGGGGTCCCCAGGGTGAGAGCCAGGATTCGGGCTGTGGGAAGGAAGCAGCTTGCCCCCTGCTCTGCCCTCCTCCCTCTGTCCCTTCCCTTCATTCCCGCAACACCTGAAGTGGGTTGAAAAGCGGTGCCAGGTACCTTAGGACGTGCTTATGAGTTGTAACGATGCCAGTTTTTATGGTGGTTTAGATTTGCCAGGCATTTCCCACGTTCCCTCTCATCCACTGCTCATATCAGCTCCGTGTGGCAGAAAGTCTGCCTGAGCTTGCAGGCATTCATGGCAGAGGTCAGGCTAGAATCTTGCAGCTTTTCCCCACCTGCCTCTCCCTGGGTTCCTCCAGGAGGTGAGCCCTTGGCCCTGAGTCCTAGGCTCTCTCACTCATGTTCCTTGTGCCCTGAGACTGCCCCTTTGTCCTTCCCTCTCTAGCGGTGGGCAGGATGAGGAGTGGTCAGATGAGGAGAACGCCCGGAAGGTCGCTACCGGGGTCCGGGTGCGGGCACTCTATGACTACGCGGGCCAGGAAGCTGACGAGCTGAGCTTCCGAGCAGGTACCCTGGAACTCCTTTCTTGATCCTTTCCAGACTTCAGCCCCTCCACCCCTTTCCCCTGCCCCTTTACTAGCCTGAGCGGGATTGTGGAAAAGGGAAGCCAGACATCCACTTATCAAGGGCCAGTTCTCTGACTCTTAAGGCTGCTCTGGGCCCAGACCCCAGGAGTCAAGAGTGTCTGCTTGGAGTCCTCATCTGCCTCTGAAAGTCATCAGCTGGGGCCTGACTACTGCATTCAGGGTTGGGGGTGGAGTGGCTGACTTTGACCTCCCTCTGTCTGAGCCAGGTCTCTTCTAGCTGGGTTCTCCGACTACCCCCTCCCCCTCAAGTCCTTGACCCAATTGCAGGAATGGGGCTGGGCCAGGACAATTGCCAGTGACCAATCCCCCTTCTCGTAGGGGAGGAGCTGCTGAAGATGAGCGAGGAGGATGAGCAGGGCTGGTGTCAGGGCCAGCTGCAGAGTGGCAGGATTGGCCTGTACCCTGCCAACTATGTGGAGTGTGTGGGGGCCTGACCTGCCCTGGCAGCCCTTCTGCAACGTTTCTCCACCCTGGGTCAGAGCCCAGCTTGTCTGGACAGCTGGACCTGAGGGCCCTGAACCATCCTGCCCCTGCTGCCCCTCTGTCCCTTGAGGAGGGAGGAAGTCCTGGGACCCAGGGAACGGGAGGGGCCTGTGTCTAAGAAGGGACTCGTAGGGAAGGGCCAACTGAGTTTAGGCTGAGGGGAAGATGGGGAGGTCAGGAGGTGACAGAAGGGCCCAGGGGTGCCTGGGCCTCCCCAAGAGTCCTCCAGTCTCCCCAGGAGCTGTGGACGCAGTTCCTGATCTCTGTGTTTTGGGGTTCCTGGGGTTGGCTTGGGGTGAGTGTAGTTCTGGGCTAGCAGCACTCTTTTGTGGCTTGTTCTAGTGTGTATTAAACTTGGAAGAAAAAAACAAAATAAAACAGGCTGTGTGCATCTTTTTCGGTATTCCACCCTTGCCAGGCTGCCGAGGGCATGGGGAGAGAGGCACTGAGAGGAGGTCGTGGGCCTGGAGTATATCGGGGGGGGGGGCGGGGGTTGGACGAAGGTCTGCCAGCCTGTTAACCTGTTTTGGGACTTCAGGACCCTAACCTGGGGTGGAAGGGACTCGAGATCAGAGTTGGTGTGAGCCATCCAGGCTTGGTGGAGGCTGGGTGCTGAGTTCTGAGCCAGGCGGGAGCCCAGCCAGTTTACCTTCCCGTCCAAGCCGGCGGGACTACGACTGCTTGGTAGGACTGTTAATCATTACTCGCCGTTCGGGGTACTGGCCTGAGCTAAGGCCGGGTGCCGGGCCTCGCAGCCCACGCTTCTGTGAGGTGGCTCCACCTTCTGGGGGTGGTGGGGCCTGCGGGCGGCTCTGCGGCGAGGTTTGGGCCTGTGGGCCGGCCGTCGCCCCGCCCCGGCTGCGGATTGGCCCTGGCGCGGCGCGGCGCGGCGCGGCGCGGCGCGGATTCGGGCGACCTCGTGGGGCCCGGGACGCTGACGTCTCGGCGCCAGCTCCGCCGGCCGCCCATTGGTCCAGATCGGGACAAATCACCCCACCCCTCGACGGGCCGGCCCCCCGCTGAGGCCCACCCACTGTACCGCCTTCGCGGCCGCGGATTGGCCCGTGGCGGGACCCGTCGATCGCGCTGGTGTCTGGGAAGGAGAGAAAATGGCGGCTGAGCCGAGCAAGATAGAGATCCAGACCGTTTTTAAGAGGCTTCGCGCAATTCCGACCAACAAGGTGCGTGACAGGGAGGTGCGCGGCGCCCTGCGCCGGCCGAGAGGGACTCTCCCGGCTCCCCTGGGTTCTGAGGGAGGGAGAGGGGCCGGCGCGGGCTGTTTTCCTGGGGTGTCAGCGCCCGGCCTCGACTTGGGGCCCCTGACCATTCGCTCATCTCCTTCTCCACCCAGGCCTGCTTCGACTGTGGCGCCAAGAATCCGAGTTGGGCCAGCATCACGTACGGTGTGTTCTTGTGCATTGACTGTTCCGGTGTGCATCGCTCCCTGGGCGTCCATCTCAGCTTCATCAGGTGGGGTCTCCTCGCGGTCGGCCGGGACTGGGTGCTCAGCAGGGGAGAGTGGCTGCCTGGACTTGGAGCGCCCTGAGTTTGGTGTTCGCCAGCTTCTCACGGGAGGCAGCCGCCAGTGTGGGCCCGTTGTTACCCAGGCGGTTCGTCTCCGCGTCTGGGTCAAAACTCCGTTATTTCCTGGTGGTCAAACTCGACACTCCAAGCGTTAGTTTCAGGGAAAAGTTATCTGCGTTGTTCTTGTTGCTGATGCACTGGAGCGAGACTGTGGTTGTCCTTAAGGGAGAGGCCGAGTCCAAGCTTCGACCTTCTTTCGCATCTGGAGAATAATTAGTACCTTTTGGACTAGATGAATGAAGAGCAAAGCTTTCCTGGACAGGGTAGAGTGGAGGAAACACGGAGGTGGCTGGTGAATGTTTCCTGGGTGCCTACTGCAGCCCGAGGCCAAATGACAGGTGTGGGTCTGCCAGGGAAGCGTCTCCTGGAACCTGCTGGTAGGTGACACACAGCCCTTGCACACAGGTCCACAGAGTTGGATTCCAACTGGAACTGGTTCCAGCTGAGGTGTATGCAGGTCGGCGGGAATGCCAATGCGGTAAAGCTCCTCCTTACCATCCTCCTGCCCCCATTTTTTTGCCTGGGTACTGGCTTTACAGTGACTTCTTGGAGGCCCTCTCAGTTTCTCTGTTAAGAGGATTCTTTGGTCTGTGGCAACACTGCACATTATTCTCTAAACTTGGAGATCGGTCGTTGTTCTTTTCCAAGGGGCTTTGGATTCAAACTAAACTGGAGAGACATTCTTGGGGGAGAGGCCGAGGGAGTTGGGGCCTCCACAGTTGTCCGGGTCTCGTGGGCCTGGATGAAGGATGGGCCGAGTGGGTACAGCATGCTGTCCTCGGGCAGAGTTGAGTGAGGTCTGGGCTTCAGTCATTCATCGTAGAGGATGGGAGGCTGTGTTTTTTGTAGGAGTTTCTGAGGAACTTTATGGAAAACTGCTGGTGTCAATAGAGCATATTGTTCTGTATAAATAATAACCCGACTGTTAGAAGGAGGTGTCTGTTTTGTTCTGGGGAGAATCACCTGTAGCACGTTCTCCTCTCTTCTTTGCTCACCAGACAGCCTTCTTCCGCCAACATGGATGCACAGCCAGTGATGCCAACACCAAATATAATAGCCGAGCTGCCCAGATGTACCGGGAAAAGATCCGGCAGCTGGGGAGTGCGGCCCTGGCTAGGCATGGCACTGATGTAAGTGCCTGTTCTCCCGGGCTGGGGTCATGGGGTAACTGGGACTATTCAGAGTCCTGTGTCTCAGCTGTGTCTCCTTTCTAGCTTTGGATTGACAGTATGAGTAGTGCTCCCAGTCACTCCCCAGAGAAGAAGGACTCTGATTTCTTCTCGGAACACAGTCAAGTGAGTGTGCACCAGGAATGCTTCCCGCAGTTGTTCCTGACAGGTGGTTTACTTACTGAGGCCAAGGCCCACAGTCATGGGCTTGGATTCCATTCGCCTTGGTGTGATACCTCATATGGGGAATGTTTGGGGCCCACTGCTGGATAGACCCAGGTGTTTCCTCTTCCCATGAGTAGGGGTGCAATGTGGCCCTCCTCAGGAACACACCCCTATAAGCTGGGGTGGTAGGGAGAACGAGAAGCTTCTTAAAGGCTCGAGGTATCAGGAACCCCAAATAACTTTTCCTGGATTCTTCCCCTGTGAGAAAGGCACTGTGTGTGGTTGGGGACAATGCAGGGATCCCCTCCCAAGCCACCTACCCCGGGGAGGAGGTTTCGCCCCTACGCACCCACTGGGTGCTGAAGTCAGGCTCTGTTTGAATCCCTGCTCCTCTACTTGGTCTTTGTAGTGTGGCGGCTAAGACACCTAACCTCAGTCTCTAAGGTGGAGAACGTATCTACCTCATAGGCTTGTTGTGATAATTAAACACATTTACATGTAAAAAGCCCTTAGACTTGTACCTGGCACATGGTGAGTGCCCGATGTAATTATTAAATTAGGGGAATGGGTTCTGGCTGTGAGTAAACAGTGAAGGGATGGAGGTGGCTGCTAGTTTCGTGCTGCTTTCTTCCATAGTGAATAGCAATTATAATTTTGATTGCTAACCTCCAGTATTCTTTCCTCATGGGCTTGGAGTAGGGCCTTGTACCCACGAGGTATTTGGCGCTCTTTGCCAGGAGGAATGGCTCATCAAGGCTTCTGTCATCTGGCATTTCAGCCCCCTGCCTGGAATGCACCAGCCACGGACCCATCAGAGACCCAGCAGCCATCCCCATCCGCAGAGAGCAGTGGCCTGGCACGTGAGTTTAGCCCAGATTCCAACTATGTGCCTTGGTCCTGGCAGAGGACTTGGGGCTAGGAATGGGAAACGTGGCCAGGGCAATGGGAGTGAGGGGTCTCCTGCTCTCTCTCTGGGTGGGCTGGGATTCACTTAAGTCCCTCGGAGGAGGTGGTGGGCATTCTTTCTCTGTTTCGGTGGCCTCAGAAAGCTGAGGAAAGCCGGTGCCCCTCCTTTTACGCCAGCACTTCCCTCAAGGGGGGGCCGTAGGAAGTGTTGAGCCTTCCACCTGATTCCCATCTTTGCATCCACAGAGCCGGAGCGCGGCCCCACCATGGAGCTGCTTGGCACCTCACCCAAAGCTTCTCTGGGTCAGTATGCCAGCTGGCAGGTGTGGGGTGCCTGGGAGAGGGTGGGCCTCGGGGGTTCTTTTCAGGTCTGCTGCTGCCTGCTCATGTGGACTGAGGTCCCAGGAGACTGAGCATCTGATCTCTCTGGAGTGGGGCTTGGGATTGAAGTTGTGGCTGCAACGTCGAACGCAAGGACTTGAGAGCAGGCCCTTGGCGGCTGGTGTCCCAGGTGTCCCAGGCCTGGGGTCTGCCTCTGGGGGTGAGGCTGGGGCCGGCCAGCGTGAGGCTGGACCCCTAACCCTGGGGGCCGAGGCAGGATTGGCCTGTCTGGTCCATTTCATTGGAAGGGGGACAACTCGGAGCTGCTAATGGCTGGAGGCAACATTGTCCTTTCTCGGCCAGTCCCTGGCCTTTTAGCGCTTTTCTACTCTTTTCCTGATGTCCTTCAGACTTAGTTCAGGGTGGACAGTCCATTTGCTGCCCCGGTTTGTTTTGTCGACCTTTGGGGATTGGGGCAGGAGGCCAGCAGAATGACCGCCAGTCTGACCCCACGGGAGGGCTGGCACGGCCTGGTCCGGAGTGAGGCTCTGGAGAGGCCTCTGGGCTTGGGAGCTATATGGAGGCTCTGAGGTGGGACCCCCTGTTAGCCACAGTCTGTTTTTCTCCAGAGTCCATGTATCTGTCACCTCAAGGGGCCCTTCCTGCCAGAGGTAACCAGCAGCTGCTTGGGGAGCCCCTTGCACGCCCGCTCCCCGCTCTAGGAGCCGAGGCTTGTGTTTGGTGCTGCCCCTGCCTGGCGGTCTTGGTGTCGGGTCAGGGACTTTGTCTCTGGTGCTTCAGGTCTAGGTTCTTAGGTCCATCGGCTGGGAATCAGTAACCTCCTCTAACCTCGTCTGTCTTGGCTTGGACGTCCTGACACCATTGGTTGGAGCTGGTGGGGGCAGCTTTGCCTTCCCCTGCCTGAAGCTGTTCTTTGTAGAAGCTCTTGCCAGGAAGCTGCATGGTGTGGACTGAGCTGCTGCCTCTGACCTCCCTGTGTCTCTGCTCACGCCCCACCCTCTTCCTCATACAGAACCGAAAATCTCCCTCATTGGCAAGAAGAAGCCAGCAGCAGCTAAGAAAGGGGTAGGTGGGGAGAGGCAGTATGGCAGAGTGGTTAGGAGCTGGAGTCAGACGCCTGGGTTCCCCCTTTGACCTGACCGCTTACTGGCTCTATGACTGGAAGGGTGCTTAGCTTCTCTGCACCTGATCTGTGAGGGCCTGTCAAGATGCTTGTCCCTAAGGGGCTCCTGGGAGGAGTTAGTGAGATTGTGCACATAGTGCTTGGCACATCCCGGGCCTGGTAGCGTTAGCTGTTGTCCTCCGGCCCCCAGGCCTCTGCTGGGGTTGTGTGGGCCACCTTATGCTCAGCTCCAGTAGAACCACTGATCTCCCTCTCCACCATGCTGACGGGGCTCGTATTTTTTTTTTTTTTACACTAAACTTTAAGAAGGAACCCTTTCCTTGTGGGTGTTTCCATGCCAGGGAGGGGATAGAAGACATTGTGGTTGGCAAAGCTCTCATCACCTAATTAATTCTCTCAGCTGGGTGCCAAGAAAGGCCTAGGGGCCCAGAAGGTGAGCAGCCAGAGTTTCAGCGAGATTGAGCGGCAGGCCCAGGTGGCAGAGAAGCTCCGTGAGCAGCAGGTGGCTGATGCCAAGAAGCAGGCCGAGGAGTCCATGTGAGTGTTTGCTGGAGGGGCCCCGGCTTCTGTGGGGTTGGGTGGGCGGGTAGGACCGGTCAGGACGGTGCCGGCCTCTGACACGTTTGTTCCCTCTCAGGGTTGCCTCCATGCGTCTGGCCTACCAGGAGCTTCAGATTGACCGTAAGAAGGAGGAGAAGAAGCTACAGAATCTGGAAGGGAAGAAGCGAGAGCAGGCAGAGAGGTTGGGCATGGGACTGGTGTCCCGAAGGTGAGGCTCAGCTTTGGGGTGTGGCAGGGAAATGCCATTGTTCCCCTGGGAACCACTGAAGGTTCTTCCCAGCAATTTGGGGTTCTAGGCTTAGTCTTCCTCCAAGGCTGAATAGATGACTTTGCATATTGTTTTCAAGCCCCTAGTATAGTGCTTGGCACATAGTAGGTACACGATCGCTGAGTATTTGTTGAACAAATGAAACACAGGATCAGGTGCTCTTTCGATATGTCCAAGAGACTAGGGTGGTATTTCTTTTTCTTTTTCTTTTTAAAAATTATTTATTTATTTATTTGGCCGCACTGGGTCTTATTTGCGGCATGCGGGATCTTTAGTTGTGGCATGCGGGCTCTAAGTTGCGGCATGTGGGTTCTAGTTTCCTGACCAGGTATTAAACCCGGGCCCCCTGCATTGGGAGCACGGAGTCTTAACCACTGGACCACCAGGGAAGTCCCTAGGGTGATGTTTCTTAAAAAGGGTGCTAACGGCACTTTGAATGGCAGGTCAGTTTTCTCAACAGCTTCCCAAGAATCGCAGGCCTACAGCATTCCTAATACCTGTCCACTAAATGCCATTAGTGTTACCAGATACCATAACACCCAGAAATACCCCCAGACATTCAATTGCCCTTTGGTTGGGTGGTTCCCTTCCTGTTTCAGGACCACTGGGTTTATGTTGCTGTGGTTTTCTTAAAAAAATAAGAACAAGGGCTGCTCACCAGTTCTCTTTTGCATTTTGTTTGCTTCACAATAAGAGTTAGCATCTAGAGATTTCAATAATGCTAGATTTTTTATCTCTCTTAAAAATTGGAATATATGGCAGCGCCAGGGTGAGCGATCCTGGCTACAGTGAGCTTGTGCTAAGTGGTGTCTGCTCCTTTCCAGGGGGCGTGAGCTTCGCCAATGGCCTTATTTACTTAAACACAGCAGTGCTGTACAGGAGGTATTGTTTTCCCTTTGTACAAATGAGAAAATTGAGACTCAGAGCAATTAAGCAATTTGCTTAAAGCCCAAAAATCTAGTAATTGTTACAGCTGGATTTTGAACATAGAACTGTTTGATTTCATATTTAGTATTTGTAGCCATTATGCTCTACTTCTCTGGAAGAAGATACAGCTGGGTATTTCTACTTAATCTTTCAGGACATGGCCAGTTGGATTTAAGTTATTCCCTTCTAGTCTGTGTGCTACTAGTGTAACCCACAGCTAATCAGGGAGACAAAATTTTATCCCAAAAGGACTTTCCTCTTCCCTGTTTTGGTCACAGGAATGACTGGATTAAAGGGTATATTTAAAACTTTTTTTTTCTCTTTTGTACTGCAGTAGAATCATTTAACCCTCGCCCACCTTATTTAAAACCCTATTGCAAAATATTCACTCCTTGGAGTTCTGCCAACCAAAAGCGGTAGATATTTTTTAATGAATTTATTTAAATGAAATTAATCCTCAAAAGCCTCTGTGGAGCTTAACACAGGAGGGAAGAGAGGCATCACGAGTTGGTACTGGCTGCCAGATTCAATGCCTCTTCTCATTGGGAAACCAAATAGCAGATCCAGGTTTTAGTGCATGAGGCCAGACTCTCTACTTTGAAATGCTTTCTTTTAAAAAAAAAAGGATGGGATAATTAGGAAATCATCCTTTGATGCCATTAGACTCATTTCCCTGGTTCTGGGGCATTTTTCATCTTTTTTGTTTTATGTGTCTGTCTGGGTGAAGGACGTGGCTCATGGTGCAGCAAGTTGAGGACAGAAAAGCACTATTATTTGGTCCACATTATCGTTAAAATTAAAACAGGCCAAACAGTCATTTGTCGGGGGAACCGTACTTTGAGAAAACAAAGCTGATGTATTGACAGGTGAGGCGTGCTCTCCAGTTTAGCACAGCTGCTAGCACGCCCTGCTGGGTCTTGCCCCGCCCTGGGCACAGTCAGGGGAAGAAGGTTCTGGGTGGTGCTCAGTGAAGGAGAACCCAGGTTTCTGCCAGCAGCTGGGCATCTTCTCTTCTCTCTTTTTTTAAAAAATAAATTTATTTATTTAATTTATTTTTGGCTGTGTTTTGTCTTCGTAGCTGCACTCAGGCTTTCTGTAGTTGCAGCGAGCAGGGGCTGCTCCTCGTTGTGGTGTGGGCTTCTCATCGCGGTGGCTTCTCGTGGTGGAGGCTGGGTTCTAATTGCACGGGCTTCGGTAGTTGTGGCTCGCGGGCTCTAGAGAGCAGGCTCAGTAGTTGTGGTGCACGGGCTTAGTCGCTCCATGGCGTGTGGGATCTTCCCGGACCAGGGCTTGAACCTGTGTCCCCTGCCTTGGCAGGCAGATTCCTAACCCCTGCGCCACCAGGGAAGCCCTGGGCATCTTCTCTTGAGCAGTGACGCTGACGCTCAGTCCTGCTCTTCTCCACAGTTCCGTCCCCCACTCGGTGCTGTCTGAGATGCAGGTGATCGAGCAGGAAGCCCCAGTGAGTGCAAAATCCTCCCGCTCACAGCTGGACTTGTTTGACGATGTTGGTACTTTCGCCTCTGGACCCCCAAAGTAAGGCTATTGTTGGGGTGCAGACTTGGCTACCATGTTCCTCATCAAGCTTCTCTGAGCCAGTGTACTGTCTGTCTCCCCAGGTACAAGGACAACCCCTTTTCCTTGGGGGAGAGTTTTGGTTCCCGCTGGGATACAGATGCTGCCTGGGGTATGGACAGGATGGAGGAGAAGGAGCCAGAAGTGACTATCTCAAGCGTCCGGCCCATTTCAGAAAGGTGGAGTGCTCTAGGGCAGCACTGTCCAGTAGGATGCTCTGTGATGGTGGCAGTGTTCTGTATCTGCACTGTTTGGTGTGGTAGCCACCAAGTATGTGGCTGGCGAGTCCTTAAAAAGTGTCTAGGGTTAATTGAGGAACTGGGTTTTTAATTTACTTTGAATAAATTTGAATAGCCACATGTGGCTAGTGGCTAGTGGCTACCAGATTAGAGAGTGCAGGAATCAGGCTTTGGTTTGAGCTGTGCTCTACCATTGCAGGAAGCCTAGTAGCCTCTTGCGCTTGAGGTCCACTTCTCTGCAGGAGGAGCCTGATTTTATGCTTCAGTTCTGACCTCCCAAGGATTATGTGTCTCTGGCCTTCATCTAGTAATTTTTTAAAAGCATATTCCATGTTAATTGGGGTGGTCCTTAACTGATAAATTATCTGCAAATAATCCATTTGTAAAATGGGGACATAACTAATGACTTCAGAGCCGCCATAAGGATTAAATGTAATGAAACTTATAAAACACCTAGCTCAGTGTCTGTGTCAGTGCTAGGTGGGAGTGACCGTCCACCTTTTCAGCCACACTGGCGTGCTTTTGAGAGTAAAAGGGGGTAATGCTAATAATTACGCCAGGAGAGTAGGTGTAAATCCAGGCACACTGAGACATTTGATCATCCTAGTGGTTTGGGGCAGAAGCGTCGGCCCCTCCAAACCCTGTTTCCACGCTGCCTAGCGGAGGGGGCATAAGCTCTGTGTGCCTTGGCTTCAGTGTGGACAAGAGCGGGCCCCTGGGTCCCAGAGCCGCAGTCAGATGCGGCCGTGGTGAGCACCCCCAGAAGGCCACTGGTGCTTTTTTTGGCCTCCGGTAGGAATGGGATAGCAATGCTGTAGGGATACTATTGCCTGGTAGCAACGGGAAGAGTCAGAGCTGTTGTCCCACCCCCACCCCTCAGAGTCACGAACCGGAGGGAAGTGGAAAGCCGGAGCTCAGGCCTTGAGTCGAGTGAAGCTCGACAGAAATTTGCAGGAGCCAAAGCCATCTCATCTGACATGTTCTTTGGGCGGGAGGTGGATACTGAGGTAAGTAGAGTTGTCGCTTACCTGAGCCTGGAGGCAGGAGGTAGAAGCGGAGTTTCTTCTCTACTGTTTTGGGCTTTGGCACCAGGGTGGCGGGGCCTGGATGGTCATTGGCCCAGAGGCCCCGAGGCCCTGCCTTTTCTTCACCGCAGCATGAAGCCAGGTCCCGGCTACAGCGGCTCTCAGGCAGCAGCGCCATCAGCTCTTCGGACCTCTTTGGGGACATGGATGGCGCTCATGGAGCAGGTAGGCCCCAAGCAAAGCCTGCGAGCAGAGCTGGGGCCCCCTGGGCTGGGAGGGGCTTCCTGCCGGGCTCTGGGTCAGCCTTTCCCTTGCTTTGACAGGTAGTGTGTCTCTGGGGAACGTGCTGCCCACAGCTGACATTGCCCAGTTTAAGCAGGGTGTCAAGTCTGTGGCCGGGAAGATGGCCGTGCTGGCCAATGGTGTGATGAATTCTTTGCAGGTGAGGCTGGGACTGCTTGACCTGGGGTGGGAGGAGACCGAAGGGTAGTGCTTGGAAGTTGGTCTTCTCCACCAGATCCAGACGTAGCTGCACGGTAGCCCTCAGCCCGAGAGAGCATTTTCTTTTCCAGAAGGGCAGCTTCCTTCCTTTGAGCTTGCTACCAGGACTGGGCCTCTCCCTAAGACGATGCCATGTCTGCAGTGATTTTCCCCCACTCTGGTCATCTGTACTGTTTCTCCTCCCTCTCCAGCTTCTGTGAGATCAGGCAGGGCTTCCCCCTTGGGATCTGGCCACAACCCTTTTCCTGGGTCACAGTAAAATAGAAAACAGTCTCTGCCAGGGTGAGATCGGTGCCCGATTCCCCCGCCAGCCAGGACCCCAGTCCCGTGGGGTGTGTTGGCGGAGGCTGTGCGTGCTGGAACGCTGGTGCAGGTTAGAGACTCTGACTTTGTGTTCTCTTTCCCCGCCCCCAGGATCGCTATGGCTCCTACTGATCCAGGCTCCGTGGCTCAGACATATGGTGGCGACAGCAGCACAAACCTCATGGTTCCCAGGCCTGGGAGGCTTGCCTTGTGGAAGCTGGGGAGCAATTGTTATTTTATACCCGTGGTGTGTGAGTGGGTGGCCTTTGAGGATCTCGGGTGAGGGATGGGCAGTATTAGCCCCCGACGTCTGCCTGGAGACTGAGCCCCGTATTCTCCTCTTCTCACGCTCCCACCCCTGTGGGCTAGGGTACCGGTAATCCCGTCCTGCCCCCAGAGCTGCTGCGCGCCTGTCCTGCCGCCCTGGGAGTGGGGGGAGGGAGTTCCCTCGGGATGGCTTATCCTGGGTCCAGGCCTCCCCCGAGTAGGGAAAGTAATAAGTATAAGGTTTTTTGCTGGCTCTAGGATCCTTCCAGATTGTCTGGGGGTTTGGCCCCTGTCCTCTGGAACCAGCAAGGAGGTCTAGAAAGAGTTCTGCTGTAGATCGGCCCCCAGGGGAGGGGGCTCTGGGCTTGGCTGCCGCTGTTGCTGCTCCAATGGCCTCTTCTGGGCACCAGGAGAGGGCAGGGGAGGGGAAGAGTCTTCGTCTGGGCCTTACTGAGGGCTAGAAACTTCACCTGGTACCTAAAGGTTTTGTTTGGGATCAGACTGCAGGCCCGAGTGATCTTCTCTTGTCTCACCGCCCCTTTTTACAGAGGTCACTTGCAGGGTTACCTCTCCTCCTGGGCGTCTCGGCGTCCTCCCCTGCCATCCATTGTGGACCACAGGACCCTCTGTCCCTTCTTCTCTTGCTTGGTGGCCATGGTGGGTCTCACCTGCCCTGTCCTCTGCTCTGGATGCTGTGAGTGTAAAGCTGGCCAAGAAAGCAGAGGACGTGAGGGACAGAAGCAGGCTCATGAGGCTCAGCTTCCTTCCTCCACATTGTCTGGGTCCTGGGGCCTGGACAGCACCCCACCACTGAGAGCTTGCGGCGCCTACAGAGCTGCAGGTCTCACCCATCTGGGCCACACACTGTCATCCTTGGTGCCATCGTTCCCCTGCTGTGCTGGCAGCCTGGGCCTGCCCCACCCCGTGGTTGAGGGTTGAGGTCCCAAGCAACACAGACCACTGTTCCCACCACCCCCTCACCCAAAGGGATGTGACTTTCTTTCTGGACTGTTTGTATTGAAACTAAGTGGTGTCAAATAAAGCCCCGACGGGGCCCTAGGCCTCTGTTGGTCTGAGTGAAGTAGTGTCCTCTCTGGATCCTGCCTCCCTGCCCAGTGCAAGCCCTTCGCCCCACTCTCTGGGCTCCCACCAATATGGGTGGGGCATCGGTGCCGAAGCTAAGGGCACTCACTCTGGGGCCTCCAGCTTGTCCCTTCTCTGAAAGCCAAAGGCCCCTGGCTCCTTGGCCCTGTACTGCTGTGAGGTCTGGTGCAGCCTCGACCTCACCACCCCATGGCATGTGGAGGACAGAGCTGGTATTGGCCCTTTAACTCACCCACTGAGCCATATGGCTGCAGGCAGGCGACCTCAGCAGCGTACACCTCATCCCAACGGTAGGCTTGGTTGGGCGGGGTGGGGGGGGTGTCTCAGTGGAGTTAAAAAAAAAAAAAAACAGACCTTAATGGATCCCTTTTCAATCTTTTTTTTTTTTTGCGGTACGCGGGCCTCTCACTGCTGTGGCCTCTCCCGTTGCGAGCACAGGCTCCGGACGCGCAGGCTCAGCGACCACGGCTCACGGGCCCAGCCGCTCCGCGGCACGTGGGATCTTCCCGGACCGGGGCAAGAACCCGTGTCCCCTGCATCGGCAGGTGGACTCTTAACCACTGCGCCACCAGGGAAGCCCTTTTCAATCTTTTAAGTGTGTGTGTGTGTGTGTGTGTGTGTGTGTGTGTGTGTGTGTGTGTGTGTGTGTGTGAGAACCCCTGGCTTGGCAACCGTTTTCCCCTGTGGAACATCTCTGTGCCACCTTAGGGGTCTTCGGGGTACAGCTGTAAACCACTGTCTGGGAAATGTGGGTGATTTGAAATGATGGGTGGAGGGAGCCGTGGGGCTCTAAGCCAGTGATTTCCAAGGTGTGGCTCTTGGAGCTTTGGATTCGGCCGGAGTGTTCATAATGGAGATCTCTGTGCCCCACCCCAGGACGGAGCTCTTGGTTGTTTGCGTTGTGGGCAAGCTCCCCAGTGACTGATGGATGTTTGGACTGGTCTCAGTCAGTCAGCTGGAGTCTGGAGATGACTGGTCCTGAGTCCTCACCACGTGGCCCATCTGAGCTTGTTCCCGGAAGGTCCATGCCAGCTGTGAGGCACCTTTCCCGTGAAAGGCTGAGGTCATGTGCAGGAGGCAAGCCCCTCTTCGCTCTTATCTGAGGCAGTTCTCCAGGCTTGAGTGGTCCTCTGGCCCCCACTTCCCAGTCCTGCCAGAAAAAGGCTGGAACTTGGCACCCAAAACTCAAACTTGCCCCTTCCCTTCACCTCCTCGGTCTAGTGGCTTTAGACTCACCACCTACCAGACACAAGGGACTTTATTCATTTCACATATTTAACTATCAGACACACAGGGGACGAAGCAGTGTTTGAAAGTGAAATTTGTCTTTTCACCCACGCTTCTCTGTCTCACGGCGAGTGGCTGTATCCTCCTAATACTTGCATCCCTGGGTGTCACCCTTTACTGTGCAAGCTCCTGCCTGGTTATGCACCGTCTCCCCCTTCCTGGAGTTGCTGTGAGGAGATGGGGACCGTCAGCAAGAGGAAAGCCAAGTCACCTTTCTGGTGGCCTCAGCTCAATCTGCTGTCAGCTTGGGGGCCTGATGAAAGGCCGACGGAGCCGGGAGAGGAGGCTGTTCACTTGCTAGGGTCACTGCTTAGCTTGGCTGATCCTTAGAACCCCTCTGGCGGGTCTCTGGGCTGGGGCCGTTATTTAGCCTTTTCACCGGCAGAGGGCAGCATGGCACGGGGGTGGGAGAGGAGGTGGCCTGGAGTCCCAAGGGCTGGAGGGACGGGGCGGGGGGGGGGGGGGGGAGCGGGGGCGGGGAGCTGGGTACTGGGCGTTGTAGACAGGACCCTTCAGACTCCTCAAGTCTCGGACTCATCTGTTTCTTCGGTGGAGCCGTCGCTCTCTGCATCCACTTTGCGGGCGTGATGCAGGGGTCTCCAGGGGGAGCCAACCCGGGGAGGGGTCCGGGCAGGCAGGCAGCTGGCCTCTGGACCGGCAGTGACCGAGTTGACCAGGCCTGGGATCTGCGCCAGCCTGAAGAAGGGAAGAAGCCCAGAGGGCAGCGAGGTGCCTCCCGTCCGGAGACCAGGACCTCCGCACTCGCTCTTGCGTGTGGATGAAACCATGGGCTGTATTCCCAAAGGACTCAGAGAGGATCCCTCAGGCCTCTGCTGGCCCCCAAACCCCTCCTCGACCGATGGACAAGTGCTGTGTGACCCATGACGGGGCGCTACCGTGTCTGACCGAGGTTTTGTCCCCACAAGGGGGCAGCATCTTTCCACCCGACACTTACAGCCGTTCTAGTTCCTCATCCAGAGCTGGGTCGTGCATCAGGTCCCCTTTGTCAGGCAAAGCTCCTAGGAAATAATTGGGGGCACAAAACTTAATCTGAGGATCCTTCACCCGGGCCCGGGCTGCAGTCACACGGCCCCATGCCCAGCAGACGCCTATGTGCCCCTCACCGGCATGTCGGCCTATCCTGCCACCCCTGGGGGAGCTGATGTAAAAGCTTTGGAGCACAGAAGTTTAAGAGGTCTGCTAGGGGGGCAGTAAGTCCTAGGTACTGCTGGAAAAATTTAGTGAAGCCCACTGCCTGCCCTCCCCAGTCACAGCTACGAGACATCCCCAAACCTCAAGGTCATCGCACAAACAGGACGCTCTCCTTCCAAGACTAGATGGTGGGTTGTGAGCAGGTACTGAGGGTTTGTTTGGTCCTTTCTTGAGGCCCCAGTTACTGAGCTGAAAAGGAGCCAGAGACACAGGATACAGTCCAGGCCCCAAAGACCGCAAGTTATCTAGTTTTGTGCCTCTAAATCAGGGTGACCCCACTTTGGAGACAGAATGGTCAAAAACGCTGCCTCAGCCTCTCCAGGGAGGGTCCCAGAGAAGAGCAGAGAAGGCTGGGTCAGGATCAGACCAAACTCTCCTCTGCGTGGCCAGAAGCCACCGGGAGGGGAGCTGTCCCTTCTCTGCCACAAATCTCTTTGAGCTGGTTTCCTCAGCTATAAACCAAGGAAAGTAATTTTCGGATACTGGGGAAAGGTGAGAGGAGAGGGTCTAGTATGCTCTTTGGAGCAGTTAACAGTGGGAGGGAAGGTAAAGCTGAAGTTTGCAGGTAGAAAGATTTTCTTAACAGCAAATTGTTAGAGAAAAGAGCTTTACTGGTGGTCAGAAGCCAGGTGTCGCTGCTAACAGTGCTAGTCTCTAGAAAGCCTCAATCTTGAAATTATCCATCTGGCTCTAGTTCAATTCCTAACTTTTTCAGATGATGCCTCCTGGCCCCTTTTGTTTCTAAGTGGTGTTTAAACTCTGGTCCGATGGAACCCTCTTGTTGTTTTGTGTCTGTGAGTGGGTGGGGTGCCTTGAGGAGGACTAAGGGAACAGGACAACGCCTCCACAACTGGCTGCACCTGGGTGACCTCAGGTCTCTATTTCATGCGCTGGAGATGCAGGTGAGGGTAGAGACCATCCGCTTCTTTCCATCTCCCACTTGCCCAACGTTAGTGCTCTGTAAAGGAACTTACATGAGGGACTGTCCTTCTTAAAGGCCCCCGAAATAGTGAAGGCATGACGTTAGTCTGCGCTGTGACCCAGACGCTACTTAGCTTTTCCTTTTCCTTCCTAGTGGCTGACTTGTGGACAGGAAGGGAGGGTCAGTTACCTATGAGTGTAAAAGAAAACCTAAGCCAATTCCCCACTCCCCGCCCCCTTACTCTTGACTCCTATTTGCCACATTTGTATTCCTCCTCCAGCTGGTGACCCTGGCTACCAACCTCATTCAGCGGAGGGTCCCCCAGACCCGTGCGTGGTGCCCGAGTGGACCCTTAGTCAGCCCTGCTGAGGAATTGTGCTCCTGTGCACCCAGGCCACCCCAGCAGCCTCTCTGTCCTGTAAGATCTAAAGCATCTAGCCCAGCACTTGGGCTGCTGTGGCTGGCATTTTACGAATGTTCAGCTTCCTTCTCTTGACCCCATCCCCTCAACAGGCAAAAGTCTTCTTTTGAGACTCAGGAACCTGGGATCTCAAGCACACCTGGATATCTCTTGAGGAGAGAGACTAATAATAAGAACCCCTCTCAAGCTCTGTGGCGGTGACAGCCCGGTTGGCCCCTCCCCTGGGAGGGCAGCAGGTGTGGGTGGGCAAGGGGAGGGCGGCTGGGAGGGCCAACCAGTGAGAGTAAAACGATGGACAGGAAAAACTGGGCCAGTGCGGGCCTCTCTCGGCCCCCCGCCCCGCTTTTTGTCCACTCCCTTTCAGACTAATAAGATTTGTTTTCCAGATGGGACACAGGTCTCCCCAGACACACCTTTGCCCTGTTTACAAACGGGATTCAGGTGCCTCTGATACATAAGCTCCGGAGCCACTGATTAAATAGCCCTGTGTCTGCCCAAGCTGCAGGCCACTCCCCAAGGCAGAAATGAGGATTCCATGGGAGGGGCTGGCCACACCTCTGCCATGGAGAGGCTGCTTCGTGTTGGGGCAGGACCTCGGGGCGGGGAAGGCTCTCCCTTGCCACGGGAGGGTGAGAGGCCTCAGAGGGCACAGCTTGTGTTATGCACGTTCTGGCCCCCTAGGCCTCAGAGCCTGGCCCTGAGAGGTCAAGGCAGACGTGGTGAAGCTGCCTCCCCCTTGAGACTCTGTCCACCGACACGGGCCGGCTCCTCTGTGGCTTCACACTGTCGGGGCAGGAGAGGCTGGCCACAGCTAGCTCTGGCTTACCTAGGGCTTGGTTGACCCCATGATGCTTTGAGAGGGCCACGAGGAATCCATAGAAGGTCAGTCTCTGAACGTTGCTTAGGACCTCTTTGATGAGTGCTGGGGGTGGGCAGCTAGAAGGGAGAATACAGATGCCAAAGACCAGTGAGTCTGAGTGCCACCTTTTCATCCAAACCTTCAGGCTTAGGGGGAGGCCCAAAGCCAAGACCGAGGGAGCTGCCGACCCTGGGAGCCCTAAGACCCGGGGGAGCGTAGCAGGTCTCCGGGAGCAAGGCCTTGACCGTGAACGGAAAGGCTGGCACGTTCACTAACTGGTGCTTCCCTGGCAGGGGCAGGAGTGGGGGAACGGGGAAATGGCGCTGCGCGAGGCCTCCTCTCGGAGGGGACCAAAACTGGCTGCTCTGTCCCCAAGGGGACTTTGTGCTACACAGGACAGCGTTACCCTCCCTTTCTGTAGGGTGCATTCCTCGCACAGTGAATATTTCTTTTCCTCCTCTCTAAAAAGTCAAGACCGATCTATCTAATCCCCTGGCAAGGAGAAGGGGCCCAAGCTGGTCACCTACAGCTGCTCTTGCCCAAGTGAAAGCAGTCCTTCCTGTGGGCCACCTGGGAAGACTTTCAGTCACCAGCCTGGACTGGGGGCAGATGGCACTGTTCTAATTTATACTAGGACCATCAAGGGCCTAAAAGCCCTGGGCCAGAGAGAGCAGCCTGCTGGAGACCCGTTCTGGGCCGGGAGCCTGCGCTCCCGGGGCCGAGGTGGGCTCTGCGGGCCCGTTTCTCACCTGTACTTGTGTCGGTCACACAGGTTCTCCAGGCACTGGTAGAACAGCGACGCCTCCACGCCCTCCAGCGCGCTGGCCTCGCCCAAGGCAGGCCGCTGGCGGTGCTGCCCACTGGACGACGTCGGCACAATCACCGTGTTGGGGTTCTTGCCTGACAGCAGGTCCTGATAGATGGCAGCCACGCTCTCCAGGAATTCTGGGTACCGGGGCAGAGGGCATAGGTCAGGCGGGGACGACGCACTTGGTCCCCTCACAGTGCCCTCCCTTCTCTGCGTGGTAGCTCAGCGCCACGCCAGCCTCAGTCCTCAGCGCACAGCGGCCTGGGCGCGGGGGCCCTCGGCCTCATGTGGCCACCACGCTCATGAGAGATGACGCTCATACGTGTTTCAGCTCAAATGTCCCCTCCTGTGGCAGTCGTTCCTAGACCAGGTGAGACCCCCTGTTACGTCCTTCCACGCGCCCGGTACTCCTCTGTGGTGCTTATCCAGCGAGGGGCTTCCTGTGTAACGACTTGCTCACTCTGTCTCCCGGCTGGAACGGGAGGTCTTGCGTCAAGGCCTGGGTCGCGCCTTGTCAGCCTTCCTGTCCCAGCACCGTGCCCGGCACGTAGAAAATGCTATAAATATATACTTTTTTAAATTTTGGAGGGTGAACGTGTGCACAGCCCTGCTGGTAAGCCCCATCGTGTGAGCCACCTGCCTCTCTGACTCAAGAAAGCAGCTTGGAATGCCAGTGTGGGGGAGAAAGCTTGCAAGCTGCTCATTTATTAAACATTTGGATTCGTCTTCAAATGTTCGTAGCTGAGCCCTCGTAGGTAAGCAGAGACTTACGGCCCATCTCCCCGCGGCTGCGCCATCCCGGGGGCGCTGTGAGGAGAGAGCCCCGACGGACAGCGAAGGGAAGAGGGTCTCCACACGTGGCTGCTCCTTCTCTAGGGCCCGAGCAACTTCAGAGAGATGGGAAATAGACGCCCGGAGCTGCTGAGAGCAGGTGGCGAGACCCCAGGCTCCAGCCCCTGCCCGACCAGGCCCTTGGGCCGCCACCAGGAAAACAGAATGCGGTGCCTGAGGGAGGCCAGGGCTGGCTGGGGCCACCCGGTGGCAGGAAGGCCGCGTCCAGGCTCCAAGGACAGCCTTCTGTTTACTGGAAGAGCCTGTTTTGAACACGTTTGTTTATGGACATAGCCAGCAGTTTCCAAATCCAGCGCTCCATTTGACGTTGCTGTGCGTGAGCTGCTGGGCACTGGCCTCCATTCATCTATGTTTATTCCACCTGAGCCCAGCAGGTATTTAAGGGCACAGCTGGTGAGCACCGGGCAGCAGGGTGGGAGTGTGAGAGAGGACTGGCGTGCACTTGCTTATTAAAAAAACGTGTGCTCACACATCTGAGTCAGGGCCCAGGGAGCGACCCCCGATCGCAGCGACACAGCAGAGCCGCTGAGCCTGGCCCCCCCCCCCCCCCCCCCCCCCCGAGCGCTGCGTCTTTGGCAGCTTTACCTCTGTCAGCCTCTCTCTCAGAGGACCCACCTCTCAGGGCTGCTGTAAGGACTAAGGTGCTTAGTGCTACGCCTGGCACACAGTAAGTTTTCGATAGTGAATCGATCGGGTGTTGTTCCACTAGTGTGTATTTTTGTAACTGTCCTTGTCGCTTAAACCGATGCGTCGCGCTGCTGGCTGGAGGCGCTCTGGTTTGCTGTGTCTTGAGGAGGCTGAGCGAGTCACCGCTGCCGACCGAATGCCGGGACCACCGGCGAGAGCTCGACTTGCCGCTGGTGGGTGCCCGGCCGTGCAGGAGGAGGGGGGACGTGCACGCGCCGGGCGCACCGACGGGAAGGGCCGCAGGGTAGGAGAGGGCACACGGCGCAGACAGGAGCCGCAGGGGGCCTGGGAGACTCTCACCTGAGTAGTAAAACTGGATCTGGAAGGCAAAAAGGAACTCCGAGAAGGACATCGAGCCGTCCATGGCGTCGTCCATGAGCACGATCCTGAGAGGGAACGAGAGAACACATGAGAGCATGCGCGTACGCGTGTGTTTGCGGGGGCGCTCGGGGGGCCGTTCCTGGGGAGCCGGTCTCCCCTGGGACGGCAGGGCGCCGGGGGGAGGCTCCCCCCGGACAAGCGCTTCCCGCTCCCGCCGCCTCTCCGTCGTTTGGACTCTGTCACCAAACCCAGCTGAGGCGGGCAGCGTCTGCGGCACCAGCCGGAAGACGGGACACGGGTGGGCGCTGACAAGGAGGGGGCGCGGCTGCAACGCAGCCAAGACCCCCTTTCATACCCGTAAGCGGTAAAAGCACTCCCATCCTGCAGTGAGGAGCATTTAGTTCAGAACAAATCCAGCTGATGAGAAAAGGCAGAAACAACAGCCAAGAGGTTTCAAGGGGGTCTTGGCGAGTGGCCCTGACATTTAATAAGCTACCGAGGGGCCTTCGGGACGGCTGCAGGCCCCTCCGTGCTGGCACACGGCTGGCACGCAGAGCAGAGGTGCCGCCTGGGGTCCGCCCTTGAGAGGGTCCGAGAACACACCCGTCCCGCGGCGCTGCGGCGGCCGGCGCTCCTCCAGCCCGCCGTCCGCCCTCGCGAGCTGCCGCCCCCTGCTGCCTGCTCTCTCTGCCCTCCGCCTGCGCACTCACCTCGCAGGAAGGAAACCATGTGACCACTAAAGGGCTCAGACCAAGGCCACGTTCCTGCTCTGCTCAGGGCCTCGCTGGAGAGGACAGGAAGACAAGGAAGTCAGCACTCGCTGGACTCCACCCATGTGCCAGGCAGGGTGCCAAACTCATCTACTGATGGGAAGCTGGGCACCCCCCATCGGTTTCTTTTCTTTGTCGTTGGTGGTTTATTTTGGCTGCGCTGTGTGGCACGTGGGGTCTTAGTTCCCCGACCAGGGATCGAACCCGCACCCCCAGCGGCGGAAGCACAGGGTCCTAACCACTGGACCGCCAGGGGAGTACCTGCCCCCACCTCCCCATCTGTTTTTGACTGGGCCCTATCTTTCCTTTAAAAACAAAAAAACCTTTTATTTTGCTCTCCCGTGTGCATTTTTCTAATTTTCTCTCCACCTCCCTGGGTCCGAGAATCCCCAGATTGGCAACTGGATCAGCTCCAGAGAGAGCAGGCATTGCTCACCTCTGGGGAAGGGGCTTCAGAGAGAATATAGTGTGAGCGGTGCCCCTGGAATTGTGCCAGGCAGCTGCCCTGGCTTCAGGTCTCCCCAGACAGACAAAATGGTTCCTACCTCTAGCCTTCAGTTGTAATAACGGTAACGATAGAAACAGGCAATACTGACTGAGTACTTACTTCATGGCAGGCACGGAATAAGGTATTTTACTTATATTAATTAAAATTTATCCCACAACAGTCCTATGAGGTAGGTCCTGTCGATTATTCCCATTTTACAGGTGAAGAGATTAAGTCTGAGAGCAGGCAGCTTGCTGAGGTCGCACAGCTGGTGAATCTGCTTTACGCGTCATGTCCTTACTTTCTACTAGGTCTCGCTGCCTCTTTTAAAATAAAGATACGGAATATGAACACTTGCATTTTACTTCTTAGTTTATTAGCTGCCTAACTTATCTTTCTTCTTCTCACCTATATCTTAGGGCCTTAACTGTTTCTCATGTATCGCTTGGGGAAGACAAAAGCTGCCTCAACTACCAGAATTCAACGTTAAAATTCCAGCTGGAAAGAATTTCAAGGCCGGAGTGGGAGGAAGCAATGCTGCCAACGGCCACAGGAGGGCGTCCTGGTCTCTCCGGCAGAGGCTCCTGGGCCCACCCCGTTTCTCATAACCTCAGGCAGGCAAAAGGGGAGAGAGAGGGCACGAAGCCCCAATTCTGATATCTGGGTGGGGAGAGAGAGGCGAGAGAGGTAGAGAGAGGGCAGGTAGTAGGGACTGGGTGCCAGAGACACCCAAACTACAGAGGAAGAGTGAGCTCTCCCAGGGCCCCAGGGAGGAGGAGCCACCAGCACCTCCAAGTCGTTCCTTCCCAGGCTCACAGGGAAGGAAAAGGCCCCAGAGGGGAGAAGGCAGTGACCTCTCCTTCCTGCCCCGACTCCAAGGACAGCTGAGAACCCGAATGGCCTGAAGTTAATTGCTAGGGAAGAGTGCCGGGCTGAGAACGCCCCCCAAGCAGGAAACCGCGAGGGGAACCAAAGCCTCTGAAGACGTTACTTGGTTCCTCTTGGTTTATCATCAGCCTGGGACCTGTTGCTCCTGTTTATAGCAGTTACGTCCCTTTACTATTTCTCTCTTTACCTATTTATTCATTCATTTCATACAGATGGTCCCCGACTTAACCATGATTCAACTTAGGTTTTTTTGACTTTACAATGGTGTGAGAGCAAGACGAATTCGGCAGAAACCACGTTTTGAATTTCGAATGTTGACCTTTCCCCGGCCTAGCGGTGCGCAGGACACACTCCCCCGTGACGCTGGGCGGTGGCGGCTCCCGGTCAGCTTCACGGTCACCAGGGTGGACACAGACAGCCATTCTGTACCAGACTACCGTGCTGTTTCTCACTTCCAGTACAGTGTTCAATCAGTTACGTAAGAGATTCAACACTTTATTATAGAGTAGGCTTTGTGTGAGATGATCTGGTTCACCTGTAGGCTGATGTAATGTTCTCAGCACGTTTAAGGCAGGCGGGGCTAAGCTACCATCTTTGGTAGGCGAGGCGTAAAAACGCATTTTTGACTTTTGATGTTTTCAACTCACGACAGGTTTACCAGGACGGAACCCCGTTAAAAGTCGAGGAAGATCTGTATTGCAATATAATTCGAACACCATAAAGTTCACCCTTGAAAAGTGTGCAGCGTTTTTTAGTATATTCACAAACTTGCACAATCGCCACCACTGTTTAATTCCAGAAGCTGTAATTCTTGCTGAGCATCATGCTCCCGAGACAGGCCCTGCCACGCCAGGGCTCCCAGCCAATTGCCGTAAGCATCTTCCTCTCCCAGCCACAGCCAGGACTGTCAGCTGCAAGCGGGCCCGCCCTTCCAGCCCCAGCCCCGGCGGCAGCTTTCTGTCGGCAGCCATTCTTGACTGTGGACGTTAGCGCCCTCTTTGGGGAGAGGGCGGCAGTCTCCGTGGGAACAGGGCGCCCCTGCGTGCGCTCTGGTTTTGGCCCCTGCTCCTCGGTGGGCTGAGACTCAGATCGGTCAGGAGGGAGCAGCAGGCTAGCTGGGGGAGGCAGGCGGGCAGCAGGGCTTGCTCTCTGAGGGACAGGTGGCTGGAATCCCAGCAGCACCTGTGCCTAGGACCGAGGGGTTGTCTTGTCTGCAAGCAGTGAGACTGGCTGCCAGAGAAGCCAACTGCGTCTCAGCTGTCATTAATAGCAACACTCCTCTGCTCAGCCCGGAACCTGGAGTCCTCCTGGCCTCCTGGAAACTCCCTCCCTTGCCAGCCCCACATCAGTCAATCACCGGGTCCTATCAGTCCTCTTCTGGACATTTCTCTTGAATCCGTCTACTTCTTTCCACGTTCACAGCCCCCATCCAACGCCCACCTCCACCTCTTCTTCCTGGACAACGGAACGACATCCTACCCAGTTTTCTGCAACACTCGGGCCTCCTTCTAATTGAGTAGCCATAGTGACCCATCCATCAGAAGGATCTTCAAAATGTGAATCTGACCATTTTACAACTCTGTTTGAAACCCTTCATGGGCTTCCCATTGCGCTTAGAGCAAACTCTCCTATCCTTATCCTGGCTTATGAGCCTGCATGACCTGCTCTCTGCCTCCGCTCACCTTTCTAGATTCATCGGAGGCCCCAGGCAGGCTCCCTCTCCATGTTCCAGCCACACGGATCCTTCAGTTCTTCCTTCCTCCTGCCCTCCATATGCCCTCTCCTCACCGACCTGATCGATGCCTCCTCGCTCTTTGGGGTGCAGCCACAGAGCACCCCTGTGGGAAGGCGAGGGTAGGCCTCCCTGCCCTGGCTTCCACAGTTCTCTGTGACCCCCTCACACCGTTCGTGTCTGTCTTTGCCCCAGGACGATAAGATCCACCAAGTTACACCTCTGTCTCTCTGTCTGCTGCCTGACTCAAGCGCCAGCAGGGTGCAGGGCACACAGTAGGTACTCGGTAGATGTTTGTCGAATGAAGTAAAGCATGAACAAATGACTAAGAGAGGCTGCAGTACCCTTTTCTTTTCCCCTGGCAAGGTGACGTCTGGATACTACATTCAGCTCTGGACAGTCCACTTAAGGGGAATAAACTATAGTCACGGAATAGGGAGGTCAGAGAGGTGGAGTCTGCAAACCAGGATATCAGACAAATGACTGCCTTTAGACCCTTTAGCCTGGAAGAGAAGATGAAGGAGGAAGTGAGGCCGAGGCCCGACTCTTGGAGGGCTGCCTCTGAGGGAGGTGTCGCAGGGATCTAGAGTTCGGCTCTAGAAGACTCGAAGATGCCCATCTCTGGGATTATGGCTGCTTTGTGAGGGAGTGAGCTGCTTGTTGCTGGAGATATTCAAGCAGAATACTTCCCCAAAGTAGGCAAGAGCTCCGGCTAGCCCCGAGAGAGTGTCATCCCAAGGGAGGACAGAACTAGCAGCTTCTCCTGCTAATGCGGGTTCTGCTGGGGGGAAAGTTTGCTGTTCAGAGGACCATCGCTGCAGAAAAGTCTGCAAGACTTACAAAAAGGTGCTTTTAGAAGCATCATGTGCTGCATTGTCCATCTCCAGACTAATGGTCTGACCCATAAAAGTTCTGGGCGTCTGGCACTGGAGCCTTGGCAGAGCTGTGGGAAAAGGCAGGCGGGAGGCTACAGGCCTGTCTTTGCCTTTGGTGACAGGGACAACCCCAGGCGGTAGGCCCTACAACCCACCACCGACAGCTGCTTCACCCTGAACTCAAACTTGACCCCAGCCCCCAGAGGCCTCAGGAGGAGTTTCTTGAAGACAGGCCATCCACGTGTGCTGTTTTCCCGTTGATGGCACTTGGCTCAAAATCCCTTCCTGCCAGAGGCCTCCTGCTAGCGTGCCAGCTGCGTTGGACACCTGGAGGAGACAGGCCGCCCCTGCTTTGAAGCTCAGCCATCAGGAAGCTGCTGCGAACGAGAGCCTCTGCAAATCCATTGGATCAGATCCACTGGATCGTGGCGGGATCCCTGCCGGCCAGGCCTCGGGGCTAGAGAGAGGAACTCTGGGGGAGAAGTGAAGGCGCTCTAGTTCAGGCTGGCTCTGAGCAGAACCATGTGAAGGGTGGGGTCCAGGGCAGCGACTGGAATGGGGAAAGAGCACTTGGCAGGGTCTGAGCTGCTCCCAAGGGGGCTGGCCGCACTCTCACTCCCATGCTGACTTCCCACAGCTGGGACGGGGGCCAAGGAAGCAACAGCTTTCAGTCCGAACCTACTGACTTGCCGGCTTCCTCTTCCCCCTCAAGGGTCAGTGTCTCTGGTCTAGTGGCATGAGCTGTACCTGGTTTTTTGTTTGGTTTCGTGCAGTTCTGGGTTAGCAGGCCTGGCATCAAATCCCAGCTCTAGAACTGACTGGCCAAGTTACCTTTTCTCGGGCGAGTTACGTTTTCTCCTGGAGTTTCAGTTTCCTCATCTGTAAAGAGGGGATAATTATACTTCCTCTTTCGTGGGATTCTTGTGCAGACTCAATATGGTGATATACTGTGCCTCTTCTATTATTATATAGGAGTAATCACTCAGAATAAGTGTTAGCTGCTATCAATAAGTGTTCTAGCTGGTTTCAGGTGATGGAAGAGCTCAAAATAGCAAATAAAAACATAGCTCAGAGGAAGTAAGTGCTGCCAGCACCCGGCCGGGCAGAGGCTCTCAGGCGGAAGCTAGCTATCCTGTTTCAAGTCCACTTTTGCGGGAAGCCAGGCCTAAGCCAGGGCCAGGAAGAACGCTTCCATGACTGCGCTTCCTTCGGGAGGTCACATGAGCAGCGTCCTTCATGGGTGCAGCTGAAGCGTGTCTCTGAGTCGGTCTGGGATCCCGGGACACCTCTGTGGACTACGTCTTAAAGTCAGGGCCACGAGTGAGGATGAAACTACACCCTGGCCACCTTCTCCAGCTGTTGCCAAGGTTTGCCCCTCTTCTGGACTGTGTCGGAGGCACCCTTGTGCCTCACAAGCTGCCTCCAAGTTCAGGCCCTCAGAGCAGCATGGGGTGTCCAGGTGATGGCTCTCCCTGGGCTCTGGCCTGCACCTCCAGGGGGTCCCAGTCCCACCTGCCCTGTGGTGCTTGAGAAGCTGGGTCCACAGAGTGTGGGAAACAGCAACAACTACAGCAACACGGTATTCGTTAGGGCCTTGCTTGGTCGGTGCCATACATCTGTCATTGCATTTTCTTCTGTCGTTAATCCTATGAGGTGAGATCAGTGGATATCTTTACCGAGAACATGGAGGTTCAGAAACCTGACCAGGGTCTCAAGGCAGAAGCAAAAGAGCTGTAATTCAAACACAGGCCCCTCTGACTCTAACCACAGTTCCCAGGCCACTGCATCTGCTTCCAGTAAGAAGTGGCAATAACACCTCCTGCCAGGGGCGCCGTCCCTCCTGCCGCCCTTGCTGTAGAGCCGTGGCCCCCAGGAGGGCGGGAGGCTTAGGCCCGGATGCTGCTTCTTCCCTGCAGACACCGCGGAGGCCCCGCTCTCGGCCGCTTCAGCGCCATTATCCTGGTCTCTCCCAAGAAGCTTTACAGCTGGTGGGGGTGGGGGAATGTTCCATGACCTTAGGATAAAAACCCAAATCCAGTGCATGGCCTGTGAGGCCCTCTCTTCTCCCAGTCTCCAAACTCCTCAAACTCCAGGCCCACTGACTCCCCGGTTCCCCTAGGTCCTCACTGGAGAAAGAGGGGCTTATTTCCAGGCTGCTTACTTTCCCTAGACGGCCTTTCCCTCTCCCTGCTCCCTCCCTAAATCCTACCCACCCTTTTCACTTTATTTTCTACTTTCCTGGCTGCATTGTGGGTCTTTGTTGCTGCGCCCGGGTTTTCTCTAGTTGCGGTGAGCGGGGCCTACTCTTTGCTGCGGTGCGCGGGCTTCTCACTGCAGTGGCTTCTCTTGTTGTGGAGCACGGGCTCTAGGCACGTGGTCTCAGTAGCTGTGGCTCGCGGGTTCTAGAGCACAGGCTCAGTCGTTGTGGCACACGGGCTTAGTTGCTCCGTGGCGTGTGGGATCTTCCCGGACCAGGGCTCGAACCTGTGTCCCCTGCATTGGCAGGAGGATTCTTAACCACTGTGCCACCAGGGAAGCCCCTTTTTCACTTTCAATAAAATATTTAAAACGTCAGAAAAATTACACAGACTAACATAACAAACTTTTGTATACCCATTAGCTAACTTCATCAAAACTTCACACTGTGCCACACTTGCTTCAATGTTTAAAAGCTTTGTAAAATATTAGACATATTGATTAAAACAGCTGGACACCTGGACACCCTCCCTCATCCCCTTCCTCTACCTTCCTCCTCAGAGATGGTCGCTGGGGCTTGAGGGCTTAGCATTCATTCATTTAAACTTGGGCTTGGCATCCCTCCCACATTTCCATACTAAATTATTAACTCACCCAAATGTCTACATTGTTAAAATATTACATAACTTTGTTTCTTGCTTGTTCTCAAACTCTGTGCATCATTTGGTAACTTGACATTTTCAGATTTATCAGTGCTGATGCATATATATCTCCCTGCATTCATTTCAGCTGCTGTATAGATTTCCACAGAATGGAGATAACACACTTTGTCCTTTCTACTGCATAGGGACGGGCAGAGGGTTCCATTGGTAGCTGTTACAAGTAATGCTGCATGTCTCCTTATAACCAGGCGCACTTCTTGAACTTTTTAAGGTGTGCCCAAATCGCTTCAAAGTGATTATACCAATCTACACTACCACGAGCAGTTTATGAGCGCTCCTGCTGTCCCACAATCTCACCAATACTTGTATTATCTCACTTGAAAATTTTTGCCAATTTGTTGACTGTGAAGTGGTGTCTCAATTTAATTGGCGTATTTCCTTGATACCAGTGAGTTTGGCCATGAAAATATGCCCAGATGTTTATTAGTTGTTAGGCTTTTCTCTTCTATACATTATCTGTTTGTATCTTTGGACTGTTTTTCTACCGAGGTTCTTCATGTTTTTCCTATTGATTTGTAGGAGTTCTTCATAAGCAATTCTTTTTTAAAAAATTGCTTTTGACTCTTTAAAAAAATGTTTATTTAATTAATTAATTTATTTGGCTGCACCACGTTTTAGTTCCTGCACGCAGGATCTCCATTTCCGCGTGCAGGATCTTTGTTGTGACGTGCGGGATCTTTTTAGTTGTGGTGTGCAGGATCTTTAGTTGTGGCATATGGGGTCTAGTTCTCTGACCGGGGATCAAACCCAGGCCCCCTGCACTGGGAGCACGGAGTCTTAGCCACTGGACCACCCGGCAAGTCCCCCATAAACCATTCTTGAGACTAAAAAATTCTGCAGACTAATCTGTTGTTAGTTACATATGTAATAAATATCTTCTAGTCACTGGCTTGTCTTTCAACTTTGTTTACAGCATCTTTTTTTTTTTTTTTTTTGCGATACGCGGGCCTCTCACTGTTGTGGCCTCTCCCGTTGCGAAGCACAGGCTCCGGACGCGCAGGCTCAGCGGCCATGGCTCACGGGCCCAGCCGCTCCGCGGCACGTGGGATCTTCCCGGACCGGGACACGAACCCGTGTCCCCTGCATCGGCAGGCGGACTCTCAACCACTGCGCCACCAGGGAAGCCCTACAGCATCTTTTGTTGCATAGAAATTTTTTTTTTTTTTGCGGTACGCGGGCCTCTCACCGCTGTGGCCTCTCCCGTTGCGGAGCACAGGCTCCGGACGCGCAGGCTCAGCGGCCACGGCTCACGGGCCCAGCCGCGGGTGGGATCCTCCCGGACCGGGGCACGAACCCGCGTCCCCTGCATCGGCAGGCGGACTCTCAACCACTGCGCCACCAGGGAAGCCCTGCATAGAAAATGTTAATCTTGATTCTCCAGTAGTCCTGTGGGTTAGGGTTCAGCACTTTCACCGCTGTGGCGAGGGTTCACTTTGCCGTCGGGGAATTCGTGCTTCCTAGCAGATACTTCCCCTTTCTCTAGAATGTCAGCTCCACGAGGGCAGGGGCTTGGTTTTGTTCACTGCTCTGTCCTCAGCACCTGGAAGAGTGGCTGGCACGGAACAGGCAACTCTCCATGAACACTGGCTGAATGATTGAATAAGCGAATGCAGTTTCGCTTGTGGTCAGTTTATCAACCTTGTCCACTGAGCTTGGGCTTTGAGAATTTTTATCTTGTTTAAGAATTTTTTAACTACCTGGTGGCCATAAAAATATTTTCTCCTTATCTCTTTTAAGAGTATTACAGTTTTGCATTTTACACTTCGGTCTGTAATCTATGTGAAATTGACTTCTGAATATGGTCCGAAGTAGGGATCTAATTTTATTTTATCCTATGTGGATAAACTGTCGACTGAAAAAAAAAGGGCACAACATGAGAGTTTGGAGTTAAGTTTCATTTGGGGCAAAATGAGGACTACGGCCCGGGAGACAGCATATCAGAGAGCTCCGAGAAACTGCTCCGGAGAGGTAGGGGGGAAGGCCGGTATATATGTGATTTTGGTGAGGGGACGTACATGCAATCCAGCACACATTTTTGCAGAAGGCTGTCGCTAGTCTTGTGAAGTTTACTACTAGTCACGAGGAGCAGGTGTCTCCGTTAATGATTTTAATGCCTTTTTAGGTATGAGGAGATGCAAGAATTGGGCTCGTAAAATCTTCCCTTGAAAATATCTAACTACCTGGGACTTCCCTGGCGGTCCAGTGGTTAAGACTCTGAGCTTCCACTGCAGGGGGCACGGGTTTGATCCCTGGTTGGGGAAGACCCCGCATGCAGCGTGGCCAAAAAAAAAAAAAAAAAAAAAATCGAACTATCTGAAGGCCTGTTCTGCCATTTTTCCCCAGAGCACAGAGCGCTTCATTCTTTTTTTTTTTTTTTTTTTTTTTTGGTGGTACGCGGGCCTCTCCCTGTTGTGGCCCCTCCCGTTGCGGAGCACAGGCTCAGTGACCACGGCTCACGGGCCTAGCCTCTCCGCGGCACGTGGGATCTTCCCGAACCGGGGCACGAACCCATGTCCCCTGCATCGGCAGGTGGACTCTCAACCACTGCGCCACCGGGGAAGCCCGCGCTTCATTCTTGATCTCCACTCTGAATACCACTCAGGGTGTGTTGAAGGTCAGCGGCTATAGTGGCTTAATCCTTGTAGAGGCAGATGGCAAGTCCCCAATTTTTAGTTGGCATTATGATGGCCTTATAATCAGTCGTAATAGTTGATAGGGCAAATTCATCTCTTATTAATCCTTTAGGTCTCAGATCCAACATCTCTGTTTTATGGACAAGTTTTTCATGATTCCCCAGGTTAGGCTGGGTGTCCTGTTTATATGTTCCTATAGCACTTAGCTCTTTGTTTATTTAATGTCTGCTGCTCTGTCAGTTTGTAAGTTGTTCCAGGGCCGGAGCAACATTGTCATAGCCCCTCCACAAGCACGAATATAACAGGCACTCGATAAACATCTGGCAAATGAAAGAATGGGGAGGGAAAGGATGGTCTGTTTAGGTGAAAGACCTTTGGGGCAACAGTGACACTGGCAGGTGGCAGGTCAGATCTGGGGAGGAGATCTATGCAGGATGATATTGCAGAGGAGAGGCATAAAGAAAGAAAGGCATCAAGAGAGCATAAAGCTGTATCTTCAGGTCATGGCATGAAGTCTGGCAGAGAGCAGATGCTCAGTAAACATCTGAAAAATGAATATAGGAACGAAGTATCACTCCCCACTTACTAATTATAATTATATTCTTTAAAAATAGGTAAGGGAGGGATTTTCCTGGTGGTCCAGTGGTTAAGAATCCATCTTGCAATGCAGGGGACGCTGGTTTGATCCCTGGTCGGGAATGAAGATCCCACATGCCGTGGGGCAGCTGAGCCAATGGGCCACAACTAGCAAGCCCGTGCACCACAACTAGAGAAAAGGCTGAGTGCCGCAACGAAGAGCTCACGTGCCAGAACGAAAGATCCTGCGTGCCGCAACTAAGGCCCGATGCAGTCTAAATAAATAAATAAATAAATAAATAATAGGTAAGGGAATTCCCTGGCGGTCCAGTGGTTAGAACTCTGTGCTCTCACTGCCAAGGGCATGGGTTCAATCCCTGTTCAGGGAACTAAGATCCCACAAGCCATGCAGTGCGGCCAAAAAACAAACAAACAAAAAAAAGGCTTTGTGACAGGTATTTTACATGCATTATCTCATTTAATCCTAAAAACACTCTGTTTCATTAGGTCCCATTTGTTTATTTTTGTTTTTATTTCCATTTCTCTAGGAGGTGGGTCAAAAAGAATCTTGCTGTGATTTATGTCATAGAGTGTTCTGCTTATGTTTTCCTCTAAGAGTTTGATAGCGTCTGGCCTTACATTTAGGTCTTTAACCCATTTTGAGTTTATTTTTGTGTATGGTGTTAGGGAATGTTCTAATTTCACACTTTTACATGTACCTGTCCAGTTTTCCCAGCACTCTATGAGGCAGGTGCTATTATATTTCCATTTTAAAGATGAAGAAATTGATGCTCAGAGGAGTTGCTCAAGGTCACAAGCCTATGAGTGAAGGAAATGAGATTTGAACCCAGGGCTGTCTGGCTCCAGCACCTGAGTCCCACACCATTAGGCCATTCAACCTTTGTGATACAGGGACCAGTTGAAAAATGACTCTCTTAAATGGAGGTGACTTGTTAGGTCTAAAACTAGATTCCTTAGAGAAGTTTATGTGCTTTTGAAGCACTATATGTATTCAGCATATACCCATGATAAAAGAGCTTTTCCTGTTAAACATATATTACTCACTAGGAAATCTGGCTTTAAGTGAGGGAGAAGTGAGTTAAATAGTGTTTCAGATGACAAGAGTGAGAAGGAAAAGCAATTCCTTTCAATGCAATCAATTCTAAAGTGCCAGAAAGAGACGGTCATGCAATGCTCTAAAGTGGTTCTCAAAGTGTGGTCCCATATGGGAACATCTGTATATGTATGACTGATTCACTGTGTTGTGAAGCAGAAACTAACACACAATTGTAAAACAGTTAGACTCCAATACAGATGTTTAAAAAAAAAAAAGTGTGGTCCCAGACCATGAGTATCACCTGAGAACCTATAAGGACTCTGGATTCTTGAGCCCCACCTCAGACCCCCTGAGCTCTGAGGATGGGGCTGGGCCATCGCGGTTTAACGAGTCCTGCAGGTGATTCTGGTGCACACACTCAAGTTGGAGAACCGCTGCTTTAAGTCTTCACCCTTGGAGGGAAGCTTCCCACGCCTGTGTCATTTGGGCCTTGAATGGGTTACAGGTGAGATGGTCCCCCTGGCCCAGGAGGGAGGAGACACAGGCAGTCCTGTCTTTACCCTGCTTTTTGTTATATATTATTTTCTGAACTTTGTGGAGGGAAAAAAGGCCAGAAACCACTGCCTTAGGGAACCCAGGAACTTCTCACTTATTTAATTTACACATATATACATTCTTTTAAAATATTTTTTCCCACTATGGTTTATCCCAGGAGGTTGGATATAGTTCCCTGCACTATACAGTCGGACCTCGTTATTTATCTATTCTAAATGTAATAGTTTGGGACTTCCCTGGTGGCTCAGTGGTTAAGAATCTGCCTGCCAATGCAGGGGACATGGGTTCGATCCCTGGTCCGGGAAGATCCCACATGCCACAGAGCAACCAAGCTCGTGTGCCACAACTACTGAGCCCACATGCCGCAACTACTGAAGCCTGCACACTCTAGGGCCCGTGTGCCACAACTACTGAGCCCGTGTGCCACAACTACTGAAGCCTGTGCGCCTAGAGTCCGTGTTCTGCAACAAGAGAAGCCACCGGAATGAGAAGCCCACGCACTGCAGTGAAGAGTAGCCCCGGCTCGCCACAACTAGAGAAAGCCCAATGCAGAAAGCCCAAAGCCAATGAAGACCCAATGCTGCCAAAAACATAAATAAATAAAGCCAACCAAACAAACAAATAAATTAATGTGATGGTTTGCATCTACTCACCCCAAACTCCCAGTCCGTCCCTCGCCCTCCCCCACTCCCTCTTGGCAAGCACAAGTCTGCTCTCTATGTCTGACTTCTCACTTACTTAAAAAAATCTGGCAATAACAATAGTACTAACATTGTTTTAACAGCAGAAATTATTATTTATTGGATTATATAATGTGCTAAGCAATGTACATATAATTTTTTGTTGAAATCTTACAACCACCCTGAGTTAGTTATTATCATTATAGCCCCATTTTACAGATAGGGGAACAGGGCTTGTAGAAGTTAAGAGAGACCCTCAAGGTCATCCAGTTAATAGAGCACAGGTGGTGTGTACACCCAGGCCTTTCTAACCCTATGATGCCTGTGCTCTTAAAGGTCAAGGTTAATACCACTGCTTCTAACATTGCTCTGTGCCAGGCATCATTTTAAGCACATTATATGCTTCTTCAATTATTACAACTATGATTATTCCCACTTCACAAATGAGGAAACTGAGGCTCAAAGAAATTAAATAACTTTCCCAAGGGCACAAGCTGGTAAGCTGTGGAACCAGGGTTAGAACTCAAGAATTTGGGCTCTAGTTGAATGTTCTTAACCTTCAGGAACGCCTCCCAGCCCTTGGAGGATGGAGACAGAGATGCTATGGGGACCACTTAGGGATAAAATCACTTAACGGCTCCCATTGCTGCGGGAGTGTGTGTGCGGTGGAGGGGGTCTCTGGCTGGGCGCTGTCGTGGAGTCAGTTTGCTCTTTGCGCTCCTGTTTCCGGCTCACACCCGCCGCCCCGGGGCCTGGCCACGGTGCTGGCCACACGTAAGTCAGGCGCACGTGGGGCTGCTCTGCTGCTGAACAGGCTCTGGCCTACAGCTGCCTGTGGATTACGTTCTTTTACGCACACAGCATCAGAGACTGGAGCCTCCTCCTGCGGCCTGTCCCCAGACCTCAGGGCCATGAATACAGTGAGACCAGCAGTGAGACAGGAGAAGGCAGTGCCTCTTCCAGCTAGAGTAACTGCCTTGGAGGCCTAACCACCCCCATTTGCAGTTCTGGCCAGAAGTCTGGGTTTGTGTGTGAGGAAGTTGGGATCCTGACCTTCAGGACAAGATGAGACTAGCTTAAACAATCAGAGGGCACTTTCTGGGACGTATGCAATTTTTCCACACACGCACCAGCTGGAGTGGAGTGAGGAAAGCCGGGCACCGGGGAGGCGGGGTTGACGCAGAAGCCCGCGTCCTGAGTGCATCTCTGATTTTGTGGCCAGTATCCCGAGGCTTACCTGGAGCCCTTCTGTTGTTGATACTGGCATCCCCATCCTCCCCTCACATTCCCTGCTATGGACATGGACTGGTTACCTTGCTTCCTCTTCCTCAAATGGAAAGGCCTGAAGTTTCTATTGAACAGCAGGCCTCTTGAGGAGGAGGAAGTAAGCTTCCGACACAGCTAGGGGAATGCCACTCCAGAAGCCCCTTGGTGTCAATAATTGTACGAATCTGTGGATCTTAGAGGGTTCTATTCCTTCTCGTCTAATCTTGCCATGCTTACAACACACCAGGTTGTTTGGAAGGGTCTGGGAGATGGGTGGGGCAAGTGCACAAACGGGGCTGGTGGGGTTGAAAATCATACAGAAGGCTCACCCTCAGACTCGCCCGCTACCTTTCAGGAGCGGGACAGGAGGACGGAGGCTGCTGTGCAGTGACAGAAACCAAGGTGACGTGACATAAGGCGGTGGCGGGCCGTGATCGGTACCCAAGGGATCCACTTCTAAATCAAATGGCAAAAAGCTCCTTGAGGGGCGGGAACGATATCTCATTCATCACTGTCCCCCTAATATGCAGAATAGGTCCTGGCACAGAATTGGCACTCAAGAACTATTTGATGAAAGGAAGTCCTGAGACCCGCTACCCACGTGGATGGACCTTGAAAACGTGAGGCTAAATGAAAGAAACCAGTCACAGAGGACCACCATATGTCATATGATTCCATTTATTTTAAATGTCTAGAACGGGCAAATTTATAGAGACAGAGTGTGGTTGTCTAGGGCTAGGGAGGATGGGGGCATTGGTGAGTGATGGCTAAGGGGCGCTGCATTTCTTGGCGGGGTGGTCAAAATGCTCTAAAATTGACTGTGGTGACGGATGTGAATATGTAGTTGATGCTTGAACAACCTGGGTTTCGACTGCACAGCTCCACTTATATGTGGATTTCGATAGCAAATACACAATCTGCGGTTGGTTGAACCCGCTGGTGCTGAACCCACGGGTGCAGAGCCATGTATATGGAGGTACTGTGTATATGGAGAGCTGACTGTAAGTTATACTTGGATTTTCCACTGCACAGAGGGTCGGTGCCCCTAAGCCCCTCCCTGTTCACTAGTCAACTCTACTTTGTAAATATACTGGACTAATTGATTTAGGGAAGCTGGGCTTTTAAAAAATTACTGTTTAGATTTTACTTTTGTAGAGCAGTTTTAGGCGCACAGTGGAATTGAGGGGAAGGCGCAGGGATTTGCCATGTACCTCGCGCCCCCACCCGTGCCCGGCCTCCCCCAGATCAACATCCCCGACCAATGGTACCTTTGTTACAATCGTTGAACCTGGGATGACACAGCATCACCCAAAGTCCACAGTTTAGACTTACGATGCACTCTTGGTGTTGTATGTTCTGTGGATCTGGACAAGTGTCTAATGACACGTATCTGTCATGTATGATATAATAGAGTATTTTCCTAAAAATCCTCTGTTCTGGCATTTTTCAGAAAACAAGATTTTTGCTATACTTCCATTTGCTGCCTTAGCTCAGGTTTTCAGTTAAATAAGTAAAAGTTAACTGAGGCATAGCCCAGCTACCTTATTTGGTTAAAAACATGTGAATGACAGTGAAACCAAACACAGAACTTAGAGGGTTCTAAGTATTTCTACCAAGTCTTCCTGGTTCTGGACTAATCTTGAAAACCTTCTTTTAGCATAAGTAATACAATTTGTCCCTCCCTCAGTTGGGCTTTATCACCTTCATGTTTTCCAGTCTCGAACTTCAACCCCCTTTATCACAAGTCGCTGTCAAACTTGCCCCATATTTTCTCAGAATGTCCTCTAGGGATATTTCTTTGTGTACGTGCCTGTGTGTGTGTACGTGCCTATGTGTGCCTGTGTGTGTGTTTGTCTCTTCATCTCACCACCTCCCAACTCTATCTGCAGACCATAAAACTCCCCACTGAAACCACCAAAGATCATTTGGCTTCCTTCTGGAAATGCAGAAAGTATTATGTTTTTGGGCAAATCCCAAATAGACCCTTCTCTGAATGCCAGTTTCTTCCCTATCAGTTTTATTCTCCCCTAATGGTATGTTTGTTTGTATACATTTCAGGTTTCTCTCAGAAGCCCGGGCCAAAGAGGGGGGGTGAGTTGACTTCAAAAGCCCAGGAGACATACCTGGCTGCTTTCTGAGTGAGCTCCAGCGGGAAATCCGGGCACAGTAATTGCAGCAAGCAGTGATATTCCCTCACGGTCAGCAAATCTGGAGCGGAAATGGACAGGAACACATTAGTCTCTGCATGTGAGGTCACTGCTATCTTTCTGATCATTTCATGGGTTTCAGACCTACTCTCAGTAGAGCTACTCTTTGAAAGGTGAGTCAGTGTTAAGGCTGCATTAGCCACTAACCCTCCAAGGGTGAGATTTTAAGATCGATATTTCTACAAAGTTTTTCCTGGATGGGAGGCACCCAGCTACAATATTTTGGCCTAAGGAGCTTCACTGGTTTGAAAGATGGTCCGGTAAGAAGGCGGAATTAGAGGGGTAACTTTATTAGCCTTCTTATGGATGAAAATCCACAAGAATGAGTCACTTCAGAGCTGGCTGAGTTTGCTGAAATTCTCTGGCGTGGTAACATTCACCACAACATGCCCAAAGACCATCCACAGCATATCCGCAAGCAGTATTAAGGCAAATGCAGTCTTGCAATGTATGGAGGAGAAGAACACAGCATAGCAACCCACAGACCTTCTTACTCTGTCATCCAGTGTTGCGCTGGCTGTGGCTCCTTTTGGGTGCCTGCCCACAAAGCTGGTCATCCTACTATGGGAAGCCAAGACAAAGGTCCAAGATATACAGTCTAGGCAACCAAGTGACTCCTGATAGACAGAAGCAGTGCTTCGGGACAGATGAGCCAGGATGAGGCTCTGTGGCCCAGTAGAAATCCCAGAGAGGTAAATCTCGGGGGGGGGGGGTGTTTATAGAATGCCAAGGGAGAGGAAATACACTGGTGTTTAAAAGTTGTTTCGTTACTGCATGTCCCAAAGCCAAGAGATTTTAGATCAGTCAGGCAGCTGCAATCCGCAAGCATTCCATATACCAAAGCATTTCAAACACGGAACAACGTGCTGATGGTAAAGCGAGATCAGGCAACCCAGAAGCCCTCCTAGCCGGGAGCATGAGCGAGGGAAGGGAATCCAGAGGGCATGGCCACATTTGGGGAGTGAAGATGATGATCACAGACACTTGGTTTCTTTGGACCTAAGTTAGCTCAAGCCACAGGAATCCAGACCTCCTGTCCCTGATAGTCTGGTTGATGCTTTTCCAAGATAAAAACCCCAAACCCCCGGGGACAGGCCTGGGTTCCTACTACTTTTTCATCAAGGCTCCATTCAAGGTGGGGGCATAGAGTCAGACTAACCACACTGCCAAAGTCAGGGACACCAAAGCGACAGACTCAGCGTCAGGGTAGGTCAAAGGATCAAGATGGCTTTTGCGGCCTTCGTTCTAGCCACAATGGCGTGTGCACTTTCCTCTCCTCGCTCGCCTGACCTAGGGCACAGCCTAGTAGGTTTTGTTCTTCAAGGGAAGGAGCAATAGCCACTTGTGGGCTCGCAGACTTGGGGTGAGGGACAGGAAAGACGAAAGAGAGAAAAGCCACTGAATCTAATATGTTCCTACTTTATTCTCACTTCAAAGCCCCCTGTGTAGAGAGAAGTGAGTTCTGGCAGGGACTGAATAAAGGAAGGTTCTATCTGTGAATCATTAATGCTTTTTTTCCTTTCTTTCTTAAAATTAATTAATTAATTAATCTATTTATTTTGGCTGCACCCAGTCTTAGCTGCGGCACGTGGGACCTTCGTTGCGGCACGTGGGATCTTTAGTTGCAGCACGTGGGATCTTTAGTTGCGTCGTGAGGGCTTCTTACTTGTGGCATGCATGCGGGATCTTAGTTCCCTGACCACGGGTTGAACCCGGGCCCCCTGCATTGGGAGCTTGGAGTCTTACCTACTGGACCACCAGGGAGTCCCCATTAATGCTTTTCTAGGCTAAGATTTGGTGGATGGATCTGATACCATTCTTGAGGGGGGGGGGTCAAAGTATTTCACAGTTATTCATATTTATCCCCCAAATTATCTACAAGATATCCTTGGGAAGACAAACAGGGTAAAGGAAAATGAGAAGCCGAGAGAGTTGTATGACCCCCTTATTCAATCAAGAAAGACAGTGCTGGAAATCCATCTCAGCCTCCTGGTTTCCAGACCCTCAGCTCTCTTTAGGTTCTTGATATTTTTTTTTTTTTTTTTTTTTTTTTTTTTTTTTTTTGCGGTACGCGGGCCTCTCACTGTTGTGGCCTCTCCCGTTGCGGAACACAGGCTCCGGACGCACAGGCTCAGCGGCCGTGGCTCATGGGCCCAGCCGCTCCGCGGCACGTGGGATCTTCCTGGACCGGGGCACGAACCCGCGTCCCCTGCATCGGCAGGCGGACTCGCAACCACTGCGCCACCGGGGAAGCCCCTAGGTTCTTGATATTCTAACTCACGTGCTTCAAATACTTGCTTCCTAAGTGTAGAAGAATGATTTACAAAAATAATTTTGTACTTCTCCAATGCAACAACAGTTCTTGGAAATACTATATACATCAGAAAAACAGAATACATCCTGTTCACCACTTCTGGAACTTGAGTATCCTCAATGTAAAGTGAGGAAGATAGTCAGATAAAGAGATGAACGGGAAGTGCAGGCAAATAAACGACTTTGGCCAGTTTAATTGCGGAAGACAGCAGTTCTATTCAAGTAGAAGTAGGATAATATCAAGGCCAGATAATTTCAAGGGAGAGGCATCTGCCGCTTGGAGACACTCCCGGGCTGTACAGTGGGTATTTGGGAGAGTGGTGAGCAGTAAGTGTTGTTCCAGAATCGGAACACTGATGAACAAATGGGAGCTGCCCTCCTCCTGTCCCCCTGGCTTCGGTTCAGATCTTGGCTCTGCAATTTCCCAGGTATGCAACCTTGGGCAAATTGCACAATCTCTCTAAATCTCAGTTTCTCATCCGTAAAATGGGAACAATGACACCTACCTTTCAGGGTTGAAGTCAAGATCAAAAAGGATGATGTCTATAAAGTACTCAGCAGAATGTCTAGAACATAGTAACACCAAAGAACAGGAGCTATTTGGTTTTGTTTTTAAATCCTGGGGGCAAAGGCAGGAGAGGAGGAAGGTGCTTCTTGCTGAGTGTAAATGCTTAAACCCTTTAAAATTTTTCTGCCTTGAAAATTCAGTGAGATTGCTTGAGCCGAACCTGTTCTTGAATACTCTTCTGCAGTCTGCATTCATTTAAGGCCTCCTCCGTTCCCAACAAGCCAGCGGTCTCCCCGGCTCCTGAGGCTCACACGCAGGCGTTGGTTAACCCTAAATGTTCCTGCCTATTTTGGGTCCTTTGGCTCTAAGAGCTCTCCAAGATCTCAAAGATCTGCCTTCCAGGCAGCCCTTTGTACTTCAGGAATAACAGTAGTGAGACGGACTAGTCACTGAGCTCTGTGCTCAGGCTTTGAATTAGCTTACTTAACCTTCACAACAACCTCACAAAGTAGACTCTAGTATTCCCAGCCGCATTTCACAGATAAGGGCGTGGAGGCGTAGAGAGATGAAATCATCTGGTAAGTGAGGAGAGGAGGGTCCAGAGCGTGGGGGACAGGAAGGGGACGTGGCTTCCCAGAGCAAGATCCTAGGCTGGGGTCTAAGGGCTGGATGGGCTTAATAATGATAATAATACGAACAGTTAACATTTATTGAGCACTCACTATGGGCCAGACACTGATCTTCCAAGGGTTTTACCTGTGCCATCTCATCTTATCTAATCTTCACTATGGTTATCCCCATTTCACAGACACAAAAACCCAGATCATGCTTAACTGCTGGAACTGGAATTCAAACTCTGGCAGTCTGGCTCCAAAGTTTACCCAACTAACATTTTCCGCACCTTGATCTTATCAACCGTAATGTGTGAAGGCTTAATAGCTTGTTCTCCTCCCCAAACAAACTGCAGGAACGAAATAGCTCCAGGTGAACTGGATTAAGGAGACAATTCAAGTGAATTGGGATTTTTTCATGTAAGAAATTAAGTCTGAGAGGTTCTAATTACTGTCAACAGGAAAGACTGCAGCTCCAGCACCACAGCCTTTGCTGAGGCCATGGGAAGGTGGGGGATGAGTACACCTGTGCTGGTGGCTACACAGCCATTTCTCACCCCCGCCCACCTGCCCGGTGCTCTCCATCCTGGCAGGTGCAGGGAAGGTAAACGGTGTGTACCAACAGATGCCTTCTCTAAAGGAATCCCCCCACAATTAGGAATTAGGAAATCCCCCCACAGTTAGGAAAGCTTCAGCCAGCAGGTCCTGAAAGTTCAAAGGCAAAGACATGAGACGACTTTGGTATAAGATCAAAATCAGAGCGCTCCCCACAGATTGGTGCTTCTCTTTTTGTGGGTGGTCAGAGCTGTTAAATTTTCTTATTCTAAACCTTGTAATAATCCCATTGACTGTGTGGCTCTGGACCAGAGGTTTCTACACCCTCAATCCTATCATCTCAGGAGGCAGCACAGTACAGCATTGTGGCTCATAGCATGGACGTTAGAGTCAGACTGCCTAGGTCCAAATCCAAGCTCTGCCACTGATTTCAAATTACTGTCCTTTAAGTGCTCTATGCCTCAGTTTTCCCATCTATCAAGTGGGTATAATGATGGTACCAACATCATTCAGTTGTTGTGAGCTAAACGTTAAGAACTAAGAATCATAGCCCATCATAAGTGCTCTGTTAGTATTTGCTATTATTATTTTAGAAATAAAGAAACTGGGGTTTCTTTAAGGCGAATTACTTTTTCACGGAGACAGAACTAGTAAGAGGAGGGAGGACTGAGATTCAGACATACGCCTGTCTAGCTCCAAAGGTCCTGCAAGGTCTACTCTGGCAGGTGTGATCTGGCTGGTTAGTGGGGGACTTGACTTCTGACGATAGGATTGTTTATGCCAGGTGGTTGACAAACTTTACATCTAAGTTAAAGACTTACTGGGTTGGCCAAAAAGTTCGTTCGGGTCTTTCTGTAACAGGTCACAGAAAAACCCGAACCAACTTTTTGGCCAAACCAATATCTAAGTTAAACGTACAGATAGCCCTCCAGTTGGGCAGGGCAGTTGTTTTAGTGCAGAGCGCAGACTACGTGGTCAGAGGACCTGGCTTCAAAACCTGGCCTCCCCTACTTACCACCAGCATGACTCGGACAAGTTAGACAATTTTTCTGAACCTCAGTTTCCTCTCAGAAAGGAGACTCATCACAGTACCTACCTAATGTGATTGTTGTAAAGATCAGGTGAGGTAATTTGTGTACAAGGAACTTTTCTGAAACATTAGCAAAATGCTCAATAAATGGGAGAATTATTTAATAATTATTAACTGATTAAAAGTTGAAGTCCTGAAATTACGGCATCTTTGGCCTTCACTAAAGCCCTCAGCACAATGGCTGGCGTATGGTCGTAAATATCTGTTGAAGGAAGGAGTGAGTAAAAACATGCACCGCACAGTGACCCGGATGAAAATTTGGAGGGACGAGTTTCCGGTCACTGTGTGAACACGGAGATGGGGGATCTCCAGGCACAGGAGGCGTGACTAGAAGTTTAGGTCAGTGTGAGGAGGTGCCAGGAGCTATAAAGTGCTGAAAATGAGAAACATCCTGGTTGGTAGGTACCACAGCTCTCAGTGAACTCAATACATTATGGAAGGTGTAACTACACTCCATGGCCTTGCTGACTCCTAGCGCTTTCTTATCAAGTGCTCAATCCAATCAACTCGAATATTTATCATCATTGGAACAGATCACCAATTTTACTGTGAAAATCAGAAGCCACCTATGGTTTACTTCTTAGTGATTCACTTCACTACTGTTACAGCTCTAGCTGGAGTTTTGAATACTGGAGTTTTCAAGATAGCCAACCCCTGACTCAAAGTCTTCTTTTCTTGGCTAGCCCTACTCTAATCCCAGAGAGTGATGGACGAGGTTATTTTGGCTAAGAAAACTAATCTTGTCACAAATTACCGAGGCCCAATATATTCAAGGGCTGACTCGTTCTCACCTCCTCCTTCCTTGGAAAAGAAGGATTGAAGACCTTCTCTTCTCTTTTCTACATCTGGTCTGCCTTCTTGCTGTGGAAATTCTGGTCTCTGAAGCTCTGTGGGGGTAGCTCAGTCATCTCTACATCCTCCTCTCAGACCACCACGTGTGTCCACACATTTGCTCAGAAGAACTGCAGCAGCGTGTGGCCGAAGATTCAGATGCCTCCTGCTCTTCCTAGGAAATGGTGCCTTTTCCAGGGTCAGAGTGGTGTCACTAAAAGAGACCAGTGGAGGGGTGCCAGATGGAAGGAGTGAGGGCCATACCTTGGCTCCTTTACTCAGAGAAGCCTTCCCCAAAGCCCGAATCAAGGGTTTTTACCTCCAAAACTCTGGAGGATGAACTGGGGTGTAGTCTGAGTTCATTTGCACGACTGCCTTCGTGCTGAGGGCTGAGTGAGCTAGTGCTGAGACTGGAGCTGGAGATAATGAAATGCTACCAAGCCACGGAGAATCCCAGAGGACTGAACAACCTCTAGTTGGCTGGCTGCATGATCTCAGTAGGAACTGCCACAGAAGCCAGAGAACACCACAGCCCACGAGTGGACTCTCCAATTTTCAGCTGCAGTTGTTTTCATATTCGTTTATGCAGGGGTTGTGGAGGCTTATTCCAGATGACACTCACCCCCAGCCAGGCTGCTCTGCCAAGAGATGCTCGGAAGGACATGGATGATTCAGGGCATGACCACCCCTTCCTTTCCCCAGGGCACCGAGGCTTTGGTACCAGGCCACAGCTGAGTAAATATCTCAGTGCTACTCTGCAAGGAGGGGAAGGGAGAGAGGGAGAGTTGGGGACGGGAGAGGAAGCGGGCGGACATCTGACAGCTTCACTCGCCATGTGGCACTTGGTAGCAAAAGTCACAGGAAGATTGCTCACTTCCTAGGGCCATGTTCCTGTCAAGCAAAACTCCAGAAGGGCAGACTGTGTTCTTAAATTTTATCTTCTTTGACAGCACTGTTGTTTTATATCGCAAATGGAGGAAAATGATCATTAGTTTACTGAAAGGGAAATGATTTTATAAAAGGAATGAGAAGCAATGGCTTCCAATGACACCTGTGGGGCCATTATCAACACTACCCTTTGCCAACTCATTACTCTCCAGAGTATGTGTAGTGTGTTCAAACAGGGGCAGAAAGACAGACTCTTTAGTTTTTTGTTTTTTTCTTTTTTTTGCGGTACGCGGGCCTCTCACTGTTGTGGCCTCTCCCGTTGAGGAGCACAGGCTCCGGACGCGCAGGCTCGGCGGCCATGGCTCACGGGCCCAGCCGCTCCGCGGCACGTGGGATCTTCCCGGACCGGGGCACGAACCTGTGTACCCCGCATCGGCAGGCGGACTCTCAACAGCTACGCCACCGGGGAAGCCCTCTTTAGTTTTTATATTTGATTATGACTAAGCCCAACATCAAGTGACTATTACTTTTTGACTAGTATATATGTTCTAGGCAAAGTACTAAATCAGATATAATAACAATTTCATGGCAATTTTTAGAATGAATACAAGAAACTCCCCAGGAACTGTTTCTATTATACAAAGGTTTAAAGAAATGTGAGCATTTCTAATCAGGGTCTGAAAATCCTTCCCCAGGGATTGTGTGTGGCACATAATGGCAATCTCATCAGGTTTGGGGGCTAACCAGGGCCATCTCTAGCCGCTGCTGTGGGACTGAACCAGTGGGCTGGGCTGATATGTGAGAACCCTCTATACTGTGTATACACCTTGGGGGGTTAGCCTCTCTTCTGTTCCTCCTGATAGGCTCCTGAGAGTTGGAGGACCAAGGCAAGGCTTGGTTCAGGGAGGAGGCGCTGTCGTAGACACAGCTTTGACAACACGAAACACAACAGGCTGCATATGCCCAGGGTGGAAAGCCACGTGGCATTGCGGAAGGAGGCCCCAGCCAGGAGGAAAGGAAGTCTCTCTCCAGTAGCAACAGCGCTAGCTACTCTGGCACAGGCACAGTCTCCTGACAGTTTACAGAGGGATGGAGGCAGCTCTGGACGCTAAAATGTTGAGCGGGATCTTGGCGCCATAAGCTCCCAAAGGGCTCAGCAGCCCATCAAGGAAGTTATTTCAAGCCTAGCATTGCGCTACCATTTGCACTCTCGTCCAGAGACCAACCCGTCCAGCCCTGTCACGTGTTGCTCCTTCACATTTTTGTTTGGAAATGGGAGGACAGGGTGTGCCCTTTGACGCAGAGATTTCAGAGCTACGGTGTAATTTTTATCCAGGAAGAAGCAGGTGCTGCTGTTACCTCCTGTGACCTGCTCCTGTTCTTAACTGAACAGAAACGGTCAAACAGGCACAAGAGCTGGACAATGAACTGAATTCACTCCCCCCTCACGGGAAGTAAAGGTGAGAGGAAAATCCTGCCCTCTCAGTGGTGGTGTATCTGCAATACCTCACTCAGTTTTTGAAACAGAGGTAGCATTTTTAAAAGAACTTGGTCTGAGTTCTGCAAAGAACTAATTACATGATACTGGCCACAGGGTTTCTGGACCTCCATTTTCTCACCTATAAAAGAAGGATGTCGTGGTATGTGAGGGCTGAACAAAATTTTTGAACAGGTATACTTTTTGAAAGGTTTTTTTTTTTTTTTTTTTTTTTTTTTTTTGCTGTACCGCATGGCATGCAGGATCTTAGTTCCCTGACCATGGATAGAACCCGGGCCCCCTGCAGTGGAAGCATGGATTCTTTTTTTTTGCGGTACGTGGGCCTCTCACTGCTGTGGCCTCTCCCGTTGCGGAGCACAGGCTCCGGACGCGCAGGCTCAGTGGCCACGGCTCACGGGCCCAGCCGCTCCGCGGCATGTGGGATCTTTCCGGACCGGGGCACGAACCCGTGTCCCCTGCATCGGCAGGCGGACTCTCAACCACTGCGCCACCAGGGAAGGCCGGAAGCATGGATTCTTAACCACTGGACCGCCAGGGAAGTCCCTAAACAGATATACTTTTTAAAAATGGAAATTTTATAAGGAACCTTAATGTATAACATAGGTAAAAACAAACCTCTTCTTACCCAACTTTGTCCTCAATAGCCTTCACAGAGGCTAGAGGTGTGGGGATGAGGAGGCGGCGGGAGAAGGCCTGAGGCACTGCCTTAAACTCTGGGCTCTATAGAGGACTGTTTAAAAACCACTGGCTCGGGACTTCCCTGGTGGTGCAGTGGTTAAGAATCCGCCTGCCAATGCAGGGGACATGGGTTCGATCCCTGTTCCGGGAAGATCCCACATGCCACGCAGCAACTAAGCCCGTGCACCACGACTACTGAGCCTGCACTCTAGAGCCTGCGAGCCACAACTACTGAGCCCACGTGTCACAACTACTGAAGCCCGCATGCCTAGAGCCCATGCTCCGCAACAAGAGAAGCCACTGCAATGAGAAGCCCGCGCACCGCAACAAAGAGTAGTCCCCGCTCGCTGCAACTAGGGGAAGCCCAGGCACAGCAACGAAGACCCGACGCAGCCAAAAATAATAAATAAATAAATAAATAAATTTATAAAAAAAAACAACAACAAACAATCCACCTGCCAATGCAGGGGACACGTGTTTGATCCCTGGTCTGGGAAGATCCCACACGCCACGGAGCAGCTAAGCCTGTGCGCCGCAACTACTGAGCCTGCGCTCCAGAGCCCGCGAGCCACAACTACTGAGTCCGAGCGTGCTGCAACTACTGAAGTCCGCGTGCCTGGAGCTCACGCACCACAACAAAGAGCAGCCCCCACTTGCTGCAACTAAAGTCCACGCGCAGCAACGAAGACCCAACGTGGCCAAAAAAAAAAAAAAAAAAAAAAAACCACCACACTGGCCCTGACCCCTAAGTGGGTCTTATGTAGTGCCTCACTAAGAGTGCAGGCTCCTGAATCAGCCGACGAGGATCTAAATCCTGGTTCTTAAAGTAGCCATGTGGCATTGAGCAAGCCAATTAGAAATGAAAGTGAATAATAATCATCATCACATGAATATGAATAAAGATGATACTAATACTAATCATGAAGAGTTTTTGAGAGGATTAAAAAAAAGAGAGAGGTAGTAAACTTAAAGTGCTAGAATACGGCACAGGGCAAGCATTCGACAAACAGTACCTACTCTTGTCATTACTGCCCTGTGTTTGAGGCATACAGGTGGGATGGCACCTGCGTAAAAAAAGGGCACAGTTCACGGAAGTTCTCCAGCTCCAGCCAGTGGGTGGCTAGAATAATCTTACTCCTTATCTCATAATTATTTTATCTTGCTTCCTTTGTTCTTATTGACGAGTGAATAACAGACTTCCTGCCTGAAGGCAGGTGTGCGCCACCTTCCTTGATAGTCGGTGCACTGCCAACCCTCTCTCTTCTCACTATTAAAAGTGATGATGAGTCATATTTATAAAGAGACTGTACAGTTATGCAAGCTGTTTTCATATGCATTATCACTTTTGATCTCCATGAGAAGTTTCTGGAGCAGAGAGGGGAAAATGGGAATAAAAATATTCCCATTTTTATAGACAAGGAAAATGAGCCTCAGTAAGGGATAAAATCACCAAGTAAATGTTAGAGCCAGGATCAGATCAAGCCTTCCCATTCCAGGGCAAGGCCTCTTTCTATTACACAGGCCAGTTCCCTGTGATGTCTTTTTCTTTCTTGCCATATGGTCCCTGGGACCCTGGGAACTCAGCCTGCTTTTATTTTTTCTATGGATGAAGAACACCTAGCATAGAAAATTCCATAGTGAGAATGCAGTAAATGTTAGCTGCAAATGCTATTATTATCATTACTGTTACTACTGAAATCTGCCACCATCTATCCCACCTCTTTCTATCATCTTTCTCCTAGGCTGACTCCAGGGTCAGATGTAGTCTATGTGGCTCCCAGCTCCCTTGTTGCCCTCCAAACTGACAGAGGCTTTCTATCTTTGGTGACTTGCTGCTAATCTCTATAAGAAAATAGAGAAGGGACAACAAAAACAATAAACATTTAAAGTCATTATTAGCCTGTATCTGCAACGTTAACAGGACCAGACACAGATTAGCAAGAGAAAAGTATCTTTAACGTACATAAAAAATACTTCCAACTACCTTTTTCCTTTCCAATTTAAAATGAGGGCTGATAGTTGGCATGGAGTTTCATAAGCTATCAGCAAAACTGTCTGATGAGGACTTGTCTGAGAAAGCAAGCCACAAAAAACAAAAACCAATAAAAGTTATTATTTCTCTGGGCTTTCCACTGTCCAAAGTAGCCATAGAATAAATAAGAAGTGGAACAGATTATGCATTTGTTTTGCTTCAAATGCATTTTCCTTCTCTTTTAAATAAACAAAATAAGAAGCAGTGGCTAACAGAGTTACTCACGGAGGGTGAGCTGAACCAAGACAGACTAAAAATAAAAAACAATCTAAGTTCCCTGGTCCTCAGTGATTGCGTGAGTATGGGAAGGCCGTTGCCAGCGTGTAGGCGTATTTATAAAGACCACAGCCTGTTCTCTTGTCAGAATCCACTAACTTCCACCAATGATGATGGATTTATGGCTATCCATCAACTAAAAAAATAGACTTCAGACACAAAAAACAGCAGGAACCAGATAGAGGGTTGGATGTAGATAACACATACATTTCTTCAGATGGATCCACCTTTGTCTTTCCTGCTGTCTTCTGTCGTTTGTGGGCACATATAAGGTAACATATCTATAATTATATGTATATGTGTGGGTAAGAGAAAGAGGCAGCTAGAGACAGAGAGTGTCTGACTTTTTTGGGACTGGATGGGAAAGGAAATTGATGTTAGCAGTTTCTGTTCCTTAAAGCCATCAGCTTTGTTTTTCAAAGTATGGTTTTCCTGGTAAAAGATTCTTTGCCTGTAATGTGAGTGAATCACTCATCTTACTTTAATAAAAATGTGAACCAAATGCTAGCAGCTCTCCATCCTGGGAAATGCCACAATGGTTAGGCTTTCTCAACTCAGATGCTTATCTTGCAGTGGGACTGGCGGGCATACAAAAGGAGAGAAAAAGATAAAAAATACCGCAGTGACATCAAAGAATAAACCTACCCAATTTCTTTTAGGCATAAGTATTCTAGAAGACAAAGTCTGGTCTTACTCACCGGAGTTTGGATAAGGTACTTGGTTTGCCCATTGATGGGTGGCCTTCAACTGGGCACCAGCTCTTTACGCCTCAGTTTCTTCCTCTGTCATGCCTCACATACAAATGATCGGGGTCGATTAGACTAAGTTAAATATATTTTAAAGTGTGTAAGATTTATACCTTTTGAATTTTGTCATGTTCATGTATAACCCATTTAAAAGGTTAAGAAGACAAAAGTATGAGAAGTGGGAAGACATCAACGTGTCTTAAAAAAGCAAAGACCGTCCAGAACTATAAAAAATTGCAAATTTTTTGTCTCAATAATCCTCAGGGTTCTACTTGGGTCTAACATTCTAGGATTCTTTAATTGTAATTCTCTGTGGTTAAGGCAGTAGCCTAGAGAACAGGTAGGACATAACTTGCTCGAAGAGTGGGGATGCTATGAAACCCATGTTATTGTCTGCTAGTGCAGTACACATAATAACTAAGGACATGAGATTTGGAATTAAGACAGGCCTGGGTTCAAAATGCCTCTGTTGGGACTTCCCTGGTGGCGCAGTGGTTAAGAATCCTCCTGCCAATGCAGGGGACACGGGTTCGAGCCCTGGTCCGGGAAGATCCCACGTGCCGTGGAACAACTAACCCCGTGCGCCACAGCTACTGAGCCTGCGCTCTAGAGCCCGCGAGCCGCAACTACTGAGCCTGCGTGCCACAACTACTGAAGCCTGCGCGCTCTAGGGCCTGCACGCTGCAACTACTGAAGCCTGAGCACCTAGAGCCTGTGCTCCACAACGAGAAGCCACCACAATGAGAAGTCCGCACACCGCAACAAAGAGTAGCCCCCGCTCGCCGCAACTAGAGTAAGCCCGCACGAAGCAGTGCAACTGGAGAAAAGACTCAATGCAGCCAAGAATAAATAAAATTTTTTTTAAAAAAGCAAGCAAGCAGGCCAGCCAGCCACCCAGCCAGCCAGCAAGAAGATGCAGCCAGTCAACTCTGCATCTTCCTTCAGAAACCTATTTCCGTGTCCCTCATTCTCAGTGGCTCTATCTGCCCTCTCTCTAAATCACCTTGTTTTGTCCATAATGAAACGAGTTTGAAAAGCTGATGATCATCTTTTAAAATCCTTTACAGGCTTCTGGATCTTATTATAATGCCGCTTGGCCCTTCTTTATATCAATATATGCTCACAGTTCAGGCCCAGTGGGGGCACAATAAGATTATACATCCCTTCATATGAGGGCAGGGGTGGGGGGAAAAACACCTATCAAAGTCAGGGCTAAAACTTATTAGTTACAATGCTAATCAGACTTCATTTTTCTTTAGTCATAGTTATTGATGGTTTTCCTTCCTTTCTACAACCTAAGGTGATTCTCTGTTTCCTCCTGGGAACAGTGTGCAAGGCTCAGAGACTTGGAACCAACCCTGCCTTGGCTCTGCTGGACTACCTCACTTGAGCGGGCTACTTAGTTTTTAGGCCTCAGTTTCTTTCTCTGTAAAATGGAGATAACAATCAGTTACCTACTTGACAGCAAAAGGCCAGACCTATGATCCCGTGATTCCCAAGGCTCTTTCAAGTTATGGAGCTACAAAATGGACTAACTTCCAATGCTGAGAACAATGAAAATGGATTTTCCAGGTGTCTGTACCCTACACAATAATACCTAACGTATTTAAAACTTAACTAATAGGCAAGCTCAAAAATCTAAATGCCAATAAGCCCCTAAGCAGGCGAGACAGATGTCACGAAGTTCGCACACTAAAGCTTAGGTGGTTAACTTACAGGCTTCTGAGAAATGTCCTGACTGGGCTCACAGTTTTAATAAGCTTGGCCATCTAGTTTCTAAACCCAATACAGGCTAGACAAAGCAACCTGGGAGAGGAAAAGGAACTATAAAAGGTGGGGGCCAGGACAGCAATGAGAAATTAGGCATTAACAGCATGATAGAAACATGACAGAGAAGCAGGAAAAAATATTTAAAATACAATCGATGCTTTTAGGGTACACTTCAATAAGCTCTGACGGCAGCAGTGTTTTCCAGCATAACATAATTTATAAGTATATACTTAGATGCCAAGATAAGTTCTATTTAAGAATGCAGGGAACAGTATTTTATACCTATATCTGTATCCATATATAGATATATATAAATATATTTTGAAAAGATTTCCATGTACATTTATTACAAACAACAAAAATTTTTGGTACTCTAAGTGTAAAGCAGTAGGCTGTAAAACTGTAACTCTTCTTCTTAGTTTTCCTATATTTACTGCTTCTGAGCCACTTATTTATCCTGGTGTTGGTTATTTGTTTTTAAGCTAACTTCCTGAGTCCTATACACCCATTACCTCATTTAATCCCTCATAACAGTCCAATTAGGTAAATATTGTTGTTTTCATTTTACTTGCAGATGCAGGGAGGTTAAGTCATTTGCCATTCAGGCTTTGAACCATGGGTCTGCCTGAATCTAAAGCATGTGCTCTTAAGTATTCCATGATTTATTAATGATATATGTGTCTGTTTGGCCCATTACCACCAAAAGATTGAATCTCTTTTTTTTTTTTTTTTTTTTTTTTTTTGCGGTACGCGGGCTCCTCACTGTTGTGGCCTCTCCCGTTGCGGAGCACAGGCTCCGGACGCGCAGGCTCAGCGGCCATGGCTCATGGGCCCAGCCGCTCCGCGGCACGTGGGATCCTCCCGGACCGGGGTACGAACCCGCGTCCCCTGCATCGGCAGGCGGACTCTCAACCACTGCGCCACCAGGGAAGCCCCAAAAGACTGAATCTTGAGAGTGAGGACTTTTATGTGCCACAGGGACTGGTACATAGTGGGCAGTTAGAAAATGTTCCATATGGACTTTATCTCTATGCCTCCGTACATAGACCCCAAGCCCTTAAAGGTAACGTAGTATATCCCAATGTATCTCCAAGGATGGTTCATGGATCATCTACATCCCAGACCTACAGAGTCTGAATCCGGATCCTCAGCGGTTAGGGTGTGTGAACGTGCATTTAAACAAGTAGCTCAGGTGACTTTTATGTATATCAAAGTTTGATGGGCCTTCCCTGGCGGTCCAGTGGTTAGGACTCCACACTTCCAATGCAGGGGGTGTGGGTTCCATCCCTGTTCTGTGAACTAAGATTCCACATGCTGCTTGGCATGGCCAAAAAATTAAAAGAAAAATTTTCTGAGAACTATTGACCTAGTGCTTGAAAGTACATTCTTTGGAGTCAGTCAATCCTGGCTTCAGATCCCAGCTCCACTACTTAATAGCTGAGTGATGTGGGGCAAATTAGTTACTTAAATTCTTTGAACTTCAATTCCATCATCTTTAAAATGGAAATAATGGAAATAACACCTACCTCACATGGTTCTTGAAGTGATGAAGCTCATCAGGAATTACAGAACACCTACTGTGTGCAAGATACTGCTCTTTTAGGTGCTTAGGATATACTAGGGAACAAATAGACAAGTTCTTTGCCCTCCTGAAGCTTTCCTTTTATTGGAGAAGACAGATAAACAAAATAACTATATGGTAAGTTATAGATAAGTTTAATGGGAAAAATAGAATAGAGCAAGTCAAATAAGGAGTGTGAGGTAGTAGTGGTGGCATCATTTTATAGAAAGGAGTCTAGTTCAGTTTCATGAAGAAGGTAATGCCTAAGCAAAGACTTGAAGAAAGTTAAAAAGTAAACCTAGGCAGACAGCTGAGGGAAATGCAGTCCAGGAAGAGGGAAGAGCCAATGCAAAGGCTCTATGGAGGGAACATACCTACTGGGTAAGAAGTACAGCATAGAAGCCAGTGTAGCTACAGCCAAGAAAACAAGAGGGAAAGGACTAAGGAATAGGGTTGGAGAAATAACTGGGACCAGTTCATGTGTGGCCTTTTAGGCCTACATGTTAAGGATTAAATAAGATAGTCATGTTAGGTGCTTAGAACAGCACATGGTACATAGTAAACACTGAATGGATGGTATCTACATCTGTATTTACATTAACATCTTCTGGTCCCTAAGCAGAGCTAGTCTGGAAGGTCAGGCTACAGGGACTATAGCAGGTTTTATGTACTTTGGTGGGGTTACAGAATCCTCCAACGTTTCCAAAAGTACAGAAATCAAACAGATCAAAGGCCTGGGTGATCCCCAGCAGCAAGTAGAGATGGTTAATTCTCTGCAGGTGCTCAGAAAACTGAACTAACAGAGACACACAAAGTCAACATAGCATCAATAAAAGACAGGGAAAGAGCCGGGTGTGGATGAGGTGGGCTTGGCTAAAGGCTGAAACCAACAGAAGAGTCGTTAGTGACGTAGGAGAAAAAGCAGTGGAGCGTGGAAGCACCGCAGCAGATGAAAAACATTCTGGTATCAATGAGACCACAAAGTCAGGAGAAATATGCCTACACACTGGTGGGGAGGAAGCCAGGGAGGCCGGCAACATGAATGCACTTGTATGGGGGGAAAAGCAAATTAAGAGATTCAGGCAAAACGACCCCGTTTCCTGGTGGAGGAGGCTCTTTAATCTTTAATCTCTCTCTCTCCTGACACTAGGCACTGATCTTGCCCCAACAGGACAAAGGACAGCGTCTGAGAAGCTGTTACTTCTCGATTCGGCAAAGGACTTCTCAGGAGATGGGTGCCACGCGGCTGCCAGGCTAAAAGGATGTGTTCTCTCGGCCCTCCTGTTTCACAGCTGGCGATGTCAGCGCTAAGACACACTCACCCACCCACCCTCCAGGGCTCTCCCATTGGGCAGAGCTGCCTGCAGGGCCCAAGGAGCTCTGGAGAGGGGTGTGGTCTTTGGGGGAACTGGAGGCAGGCAGGAGTGTAATAAAGGCTGGATAAAGATACCCAGGCTCGGCTTCAAACTGCTTTGCATTTTGGTGCCAGTTTCTTGTGGCACCTGCCCTCGGGAAAGCTAAGCCAGGTACTATCCAGTGGAAATCTGGAAGTGGGCAGCCTTTGCGGCCTCAGTGAAGCCAGCTTGCCAAGGAAGGGTGAAGGGCTTGGTCTCCGTGACCCTGACCTAACCTACTCGATAGGTAACTTAGGTGTTACTTTCAGGGTAGTCTGAGTCAGAAGAGGTGAAGAGCAACTCACTTTATGTGATGTTCAACTCAGCACGTTCAGTTTGGAATCGAAACCGCTGTGAAAACCAGTATGAGAAACCTTGTATTTTTATTCCATTTCTCAAACTATTTGTCAGTCTGCTGTCACCATCTCCTGATAGTAAACACATATTTGCTTTGGGGGTTCCTGATTGCTCCATTCCTACCTATTTATTCAGTTAATAAATATTCAGTGCCAACTGTGTTCCAGGGGCTATGCTAGGCTCCGCAGAAACAGCAATGCATACGACAAAAATCCCTACTTTCATGGAACTTACATTCCAGTATGTGTGTGGGGGGGTGAAGAGATAAATAGAATACTTGTATAAAGCGATAAGGGCGATGACAGAAGTAAAACAGGGTGGTGTGACGCGGAGTGACTGAAAGTGAGATACTAGACGGGGTGGTCAAGGATAAGCTCTTTGAGAAGGTGCCATTTGAGCTGGGGCCTAACCGGATGAGAAGCAGCCAGGCATGCGATCTCGGGAAAGAAGAAACAGCGCATGCACAGGTCGCGAGATGAGAACCGGCAGCAAAAGAGTCTTTTGCTTCCCATTTCCCTACTCTGCACACACACACTACTTCTCTGTCTCTGGCACGTTACAATCTGTTAAAGAAACTGCTCTATGAGGCCTGGGAAAGGAATGATACAGAACGAAACGTAATTCCAAGGCTCACTGATTACTGGAGACACATATTGGCATTGGCGGAGGGTTGGGAGCATAAGGAGGTACTCGGATCCCAGAGGAAAGATAAGGCAAGGACTCTAGAAGCGGCTCTTTCCCCCTTTGTTGCCGCACTTCCCTGCTATGGTTAATTGGCAAAGCTGCCCGTGTGAATGAGTGCAGGGGGTCCAAGTTGCAGCACTGTTTCACACATCATTGCAAGTCACCAACTGATGGGATTTCGCAGCAGCCAGCAGTGAAGCGGAGGGAATTCCACTGGATTATCCAGAGCTTCTGAGCCGCAGCTGGGGAGTGAGGAGAGCATTAAAAACAACAACAACCACTCCTGAACGGTATAGACTGAGCCAATTCGACGTCGAACAGACACACACAAATATCCGACCGCCTCTGAGGCAAAAGGTCAATTTCTTGTGCTTGTCCTTCACGTTCAGAATCTGTTCTTGATCTAAGCTCAGTCCCTCATTTCCAAGCAGAGTCAGGCCAGATGGGCTGCTCGAGGGCAATACTCCCTTGTCTGACTCCAGAGGAGCGTTAGAGCTGAAGTGGATGACAGCAGGGTCCGCGGGAGAGGAAGAGGGTACGGTCAGAAGGCAGGACACGTCCTCTAAAGATCAAGTTTTGATAGATTGGTTTTTCAGCTGAAGAAGCTGATATTTGGAGCCAGATCTTTATCTTCGGCAAGCCCACCCCAGATCCCAGGTTTGGGATGAGGGGGTAGAATAAAGAAGCAAATTTCCATCTAACAAGAAGTAGACAGTACTGAACTGCCCCTGCTTTGTGGCTTTCTGAACCCTTCTAATTCTCTTAACCAAGTCTGAGACTTCCCATGCCTCACCCTTCTCCCCTCTAAGCCCTTCTCACACAGCTGTTAGGTAAGATTTACTAGATAGAATGTGTTTGCAAAATCTGTTTTGTTCATTGGAACATGTTTATCTAGAAGGAAAGAGAAAAAAACCCCTGTCCCTTCTCACTATTTACTTTTTGGTGACTGTCTTCTGGGATTTGGAACTGGATAAACAGATGGCCTTCACAGAAGGGATCAGGCAGAACGCCAGGGTGTGTGTATCTATCTTGATCTCAGTGTATATATCACAAACAGTCCTCATCCACACAGCTGTGCTGGTTTTGGAGGGAAGCGAGGGGACAGCGTCCTCTGGACGAGAGGACGCCACTGGCCCCAGGTGCGGTGCTCCAAGGGCTCCCTCCAAGGAGCACCTCCCCGGTGGAATCTTGGGCTACAGGATGCCAGATGGCTTCTAGAGTTCCAACCCCAGATATATGACCCCAGTTTCATTTTCTGGCCTCTGGCTGTGCTAATTAAGGTTGTGCCAGATTCAAAACTGTTGCTTATGATTTGTACTGGGTTTGTTTGATATATATGGGTGCCCGCAATGTGCTGAGTGTTTGCATGCTCTATAGTGATGAGTGAGCTTCGAGCACGTCTGCAAAACACTGGATGCCTCTGTGTTAAGGGCATGCCTGTGAGGGTTGCGGTTGTGTGTGTGTATGTGTGTGCACACACAGAAGTTGCGGAAGGCCTGAAACACAATTATTTTCCAGGCCACGGGAAAAGTATCACTGCTAGAGGGAACAGGGTACAGCAATCCCTCACGCGACAGCAGGCTGCTGCTGACAACGGGTTGGGAGGTGGGGGGAGTGGAGAAGCAGTTTCCTTCTAATTTTTTGACTTTCTCCAACATAAATGTCTACTGTGCGGGTTGGTGGTGGAGGAAGTAACTCCATCATCGATATGTTTCAATTCCAAGATTTGAAGAAACCTCATTACATTTTCAGGGGACTCTTCTAATAGCCAAAAAAAAAAAAAAAAAAAAAAAAAAATCGACATTTGCTTCACAGAATAGGGTTCAGGTGTATGCTTTCTTCACCCCTGGCAAAATTCCTTTAAATAACCATGAAGATAAAAGATGACTGTACTGCCCAGACAGAGAACTGGTGCTAAACAGAGCCAACTCACAGCCCCCAGAAATCCCAAACAAAAAAACCTCCCTGAGATAAAGGGGTTGCATTCATCAGGTTCAGGTAGCTCAAAGACAAGAACATGAAATGATTAGACTCTAACAGACCAAGGTGCTGGAGGTAATGGGACCTCATAGAGACCGAACAAAAGATCCTGTCTCTAACAAAGGTTCTGCAGACCTTTATACTACAGTGAGCAGTGAGCGTGAGGGATGCTGCCCAGGAAATGAAAGGACTCGGTCGTTCCTCTTCAGTGAGCGGAGACCAGGAGGAGTGTTCCAGGGCGCTCTCACAAACACTCTTTAATAATACCATCCAGAGCCTTTGATTCAAGGAACATGCTGAAGAATAAACAGCCTATTAATCGGAGTTTTCTGGTGCGCCTGAGTATACAAAGCAGCAATGAACTTGGCTCTCGCCGATGTCCCGACGGCGCCCCATCCGCTGCTCCGCTGCACTGCTCTGCCCCCCCTCTCCACCGCTGCACGCAATTTGTCCCTGCAAAAGCGTCGGGTCTGGGGGCGCTGATGGTTTCAACTAAGGATGCCCAGGCCAAACCCAGGGTTCAAAGAACTGGAAACAGCGCCTCCTTGTTTGGCCGTAAGTAGCATAACCATGTGACTTCAGGCTCAGATGGTGATGTGACTGGGTGAGGAGACAGAGCCATCACTCTGCCTCTTTCTGAGCCAAGTTGACAGCCACAGGCCTGGGAAAGGAAGGCCCAGCTTCAATTGCTTCCCAGTCTTGGTTACCTTGGTGGCGGGAAGGGCTCCTGCATGGGTGGGCTTTGGGTGCTCTTCTGTGGAAACATTCCTGGGCATTTTGCCTAAGTAAAAATGACCAAGTAAGGTCCCTGAGTTTTCAAGGAGGAAAGGAGAAGAAAGATAAGCGGCTGTTTCTCTCTCGGACTCTTTCACTGTGAGCTGTTCTTTAAAAACAATCAGGTATAGCTTTTGTGATAACAACCATTTGATGAAGGATCGGGGTCTCCTTTCCGCCCTCGAGGAAATCATAGATAAAGAAGCTGATAGTATGAACATTGAGAAATAAACCAGGGTTCAGTTGTTGAAACAGTGTAATTGAGGCTTGGATAATAGGCTCAAATCAGCCCTGAGAGTCAGGCGGCTCCTTTGTGTCCCAGAGTCACTGATCTCACACAAGGTGTGTGCTTAATCATAAAAGGAACTGACCTGGTGAGCTGGATAAATCAGTATCAGTGCTACCCAACACACACACATACACACACAAAATCTCAAAGTACACATCCCACTGACCTCAAATTTATATACACAGGAAAACACATCTAGTGAAAATTTCCTTTCTAAAAATAATTTCAAAGAGGTGCTCTGATTAAAAAAATTAATTCTAAAGTCCCCTGATTCTACTTTCAGAGAACTACTTTGTGTTTGGTCTGTTGAACTAGAGAAGAAAGGGCACGCATCATAAATTTATTTATTTTTGGCTGCACTGGGTCTTCGTTGCTGCACGCGGGCTTTCTCTAGTTGTGGTGAGCGGGGGCTACTCTTCGTTGCGGTGCGCGGGCTTCTCATTGTGGTGGCCTCTCTTGTTGTGGAGCACGGGCTCTAGGCACGTGGGCTTCAGTAGTTGTGGCACGCAGGCTCTAGAGCACAGGCTCAGTAGTTGTAGCGCACGGGCTTAGTTGCACCAAGGCATGTGGGATCTTCCCGGACCGGCGCTCGAACCCGTGTCCGCTGTATTGGCAGGCGGATTCTTTACCACTGCGCCACCAGGGAAGCCCAAGGGCACGCATCTTACGAAAGAGAAGGAACAGCACAGAAGCTCACATACTTTCCGTGATTGACTTTGATATGCCATAGAATGCAGTGATTAGACCGGCATTTGCAGAAAGCATGGATCTTGCAGTCAGACAGATCTACTGTCGATCTGTCACTTGCTGCGTGTAATCTTAGACATGTCACATAAGATCGGTCAGCTTCAATTTCCTCACCCGTGAAATGGGAATCACCCTCATGGGATTAGTATGTGGATTATATAACGTACGAAAAATGTTTAGTGCAGTGCCTGGGACGCAGTAAGTGCTCAATAAACTACAGCTGTACTTATTACTCTTTGAATCTTCTAAGTTCAGGCACAGGAATCAAACATGGCTCTGGGGAGGGACCTAACTGGTAGTTGGCACATGAGCTCCATGAAACAGAAGTTTCTTCATCTCTTTATTGGACTGGGCTTAGAAGGTCTCCAGATCTTCCCTCAGTACATTGGAAACAAGAGTTTGAGTTTCATGGGGTTATTGATGAAAGGATCATGAGAGATTAGATCCTAGTACTCTGGGGACCTCCATTTTGACTTGCAGATGGACCTGGCATTTTCCCACCCCAGAGTCTGGCTGAGCAGATACAGCCTTCTTCCTCTAGGCTTCCACCTGTTGAGACAAACAGATGTATTCTGAACACAAGAGGGGCCTTGCAGGCACAGATCTGGTATCAGACAGCCTTTCTCTGCAGCATTCCTGGGGTTGTAAAATGACAAACATTCCAGCAGGCTGAATCTAACCCTTCCTGCCCTGTAACTGGGGGCCTTATGAAGCTGCTTCTTGTGACTAGAGCCATCAGTACCTCACTCCAAGACTGTGAGGTAGACTTCATTAATATTGATGAGTTGCAGCTCGTTAACCTCATTTGATGTTTATTTACAACCATTCTTCTCATATGCTAATGAGTGACACTGGGCTCTTCAGATAGAAAGGAGAGAACTGGACCCTCTCTGCCAGCATCTCCTTGGCAAACTCCTGTCCCTTGAAAGAGAAGTTTGCACAGAGGGAATGATGCCAAATGGAGGGAATGCAGCAGAGAGGACAAAATGATGTGAAAAGAATGTCTGCAATGTGATGTGGGAGAGAGAAGCCCAGCTGCTGGGGCCATGGTGTGACTGAGGTTTGGTTACACCCACCTAGTGGGTAACAAAAAGAAGCTGAAGGGTGGGGATCTGAGGAACTATGAAAGGGACAATATGTTAGGTTTTGGAACTGGGGTGGGAAGTGGAGATGAGTGGGCCCCCTGTGGATCAGGGGGCTTGAAGGCCTCTCTCCAACTCATTTCACTTTCTTCTAAGATCTTAAGGAAATCGACAAACCGGGGATTGGGGTAGATTTCTGTAAGACAGTTAAATGCCCACAGCAGCTAATGCTTAGCAAATGCTTGGCTTGGAGAAAGAGTACTCATTGTCCAGAACACCAGTGTGAAATGGGGAAGCAGGGAGGGAAAAAAATCACTGTTTCTCTTTCCTCCAAGTTATGGTTATGTTATGTATATCAAAGTATAGTATAATCAAACAAGGAAGAGTCAGAGACCGGGGGAAAATATTTTTAGAAAATATGGCCATTCTATTGTTTCAGGGATGCTGAACCTACAGAACACAGGGCCTCTTCCAAATTTCATAGTATGTAGCAAGTCAATTTTGAGACGTTCAATCCATTAAGAAGGTATGAAAGACTATATAAGACATATGAGGGCGATGGAAGGATATATAAATGTTTATTAATACCAGCAGCAACATCAAACTTCAAATTTCTTAAACACTTAAACATCACCTCCCACTGTATTTCTTGTCTTCACTCCTTTGCACTTGACACTGCTATTTAGACAATTATTCCCTTCCTGACTGCGGGGTCCATACCCTCCCTTTTCTCTCAATCTGACATTTTCTGTGAAGCACTTTGAAGATTGTTCCTATCCTTGATGTGCCATTCTGTAAGGCTAAAGAGGCAGGAGAAAAAAGGAGTCTCTTACCTTAAGGATTTAACCACATTTAAGTACAAAGTATTGGTTCTAAAAGGGTAGATTTTATGTTTGAGTTGTTTATGTGAGATCATTATCCCTTAGGGTACAAATTTAATCTCTTTCAAGTTTCCTATGAACTCCGTTTCTGTTGGAGTGAAGGAATCAATAGCAATCTGCATTCAGCCTGACAATGTGCAGTTCACCTATACTTAGGGACAGACATGTCCAGGAGAGTAATCGACAACTGTATGCTTGTTCTAGACTACAGCGGTGTTTCCCAACCTTTGAAAATCCTGCCCCACCCAGCATTTGCACGCATTTTTTTCCAAGTGCCCTGCCCCTGCCAAGAAATTTTCATACCATAGATATACTGTATGTCTATTTTTTTAAGTGGAGGGCCACAAACCACTGTAATATTTAATTTTTTTGCCTCTCAAAGAACCAATATTTTCCCCCTTCAGAGCAATATGGCTCCCACTGAGAATGCACGTTCCAGAGACTTTTTAAAAAGTATATCATCTGATTTCCAGGGTTGAACCCAACATTCTCCCAAAGTGAACTACCAAACACAATTACACCACTGTTCTGATTTCAGAAAAAGAAAGAAAGAAAAAAGGATATCTTTGTGCCTATCTAGTGATAGTTCTTCCAAAGAAGAGAGCAAAATCCTTTTTTTCACACTGGACCTGATCTGTCCACTGAATAATGGCTTACTTTCTGGTCGTGGGTTAACTTTTTACAATACTTCTTTCTGAGTGCTGGAAGAGGTAGTAGATTGTTAAGTCCCTTAGGGACCCCCAGATAGTTCACTCTCCTAAACATCAACAATATATTCCCTTGTAAGAGGAGAATTAAGTTCATTATCTCATTAAACTTCTCCCAAACTCCAGAGCAAGACAGTGATTTGGTATTGCTATTCCCCTTTTACAATCAGAGAAATGATATCATCAAGAGATTAGGTAGCTTAATTTAGGCCACAGGGACTGATATTTCTTCATATAACTGTCTTCTTATCTGTCATATAAGATCACTCTGAGGTTTCCAGACCTCACGTCTTCTGGTTCCTACTTTAGTCTAGGATCATGGTACTCTCTGCTAGAGGAAAGTTTAAGAAGGTTGTTCTGCCTCTGACAACCCCTTTTCTCCATCTGATGACAGAAAAGCAAAAGAAGGTGCTAACAGATAAGAACAGATGGGGAGAGAGAAAGAGAGCTCAGGCTATTGTCCTAAAGGTTTCTATTTCACAAGCAAATGGCTTAGGTAGCATACTACACCGTATAGGGAGGTTCAAAATTTTTTCTTTTTCTAAGATGAATACCATCATCTTTGTAGGGTTCAGATGAGACAGAGTAAACCATGATATGTTCCTCAGAAGATACAAAGACTCGAATCAAGAACCCCCACAGAGGACTTCCCTAGCGGTCGGTCCGGTGGTTAAGACTCTGCGCCTCCACAGCAGGTGGCGTGGGTTCAACCCCTGGTCTAACCAAGATCCCGCGTGCCACGTGGCGCAGCCAGAAAATAAAAAGAAAAGAAAAAAAACAACTCCCACAGGCAGTCTTCAGATAACATGAGAAATTCATATTTCATTTAGTAGTCGTGGAAATTGACCACATCGTAGAACTATCCATACTTGAAACTCACCATAAGTGAGTGCGAGTTGGCAAATCAAATAAAAAGTACTATCTAAAAGGGCTCTTCTCTGTAAACTAGGCTTAGGCTCGTTTTAATTTTCCCAATTAAATCAGTGTTAAAATTCCCTCAAAATAATATACAACTTATTCATTCTAAAGAGTAAGTGACTTCAAGAGATAAAGTCCATCTCATGCCTTCAAGGAGATCTGTATGTAATTAATTCCTCACTACAAGAGGCTACTCTATTAAAACAAAACAAAGACTTCTGGGAAGGTTATTCTGAAATATTGCTTAGGAGCCTAACACGACATTGAATAACATTGTCTCTAATAAATTTGCCCTCATATGTGACCTCTGTCCCTCACATTGCAATAGTTCATTCCTTTTTGTTTGAAGAGGTGGAGATGAGCTAATGGTGGGTTAAATGCTTTAACTTTTATTCAGAATGCCCGGAGCCAAAAGATACCCCCTAGAGCAATGCAAACACATTAAGGAGAATTTCAAAGTAGTATACACCTTTAGCTCAACTAGCTTCTGATACAGAAATGTTATGCTAGCCATTTCTTTTGCTATAAACCAGAACAAATTTGAGAGAGGGCCAAAAAAAAAAAATACAAAAACAAAAACGAAAACAAAAAAACTTCACACTTTGCCTCAAAAAATGAAACTATAACTATTTTGGACTAAAATAAAAACTAGAGAACCCAAGGTATGGAAATCTAAAAAGTGATTCTGGGACTTCCCTGGTGGCGCAGTGGTTAAGAATCCTCCTGCCAATGCAGGGGACACGGGTTCGAGCCCTGGTCCCGGAAGATCCCACATGCCGCAGAGCAACTAAGCCCGTGCACCACAACTACGGAGCCTGCGCTCTAGAACCCACCTGCCACGACTACTGAAGCCCACGCGCCTAGAGCCCATGCTCCGCAACAACAGAAGACGCCGCAGTGAGAAGCGCGCGCACCGCAGCGAAGAGTAGCCCCTGCTCGCCGCAACTAGAGAAAAGCCCGCGCACAGCAAGGAAGACCCAACTCAGCACCCTCCGCAAAAAAAAAAAAAAAAAAGTGATTGTTTTGTTACAGAAGAGGGATTTAAGTGAAAAATAATTTCCTACCGGGTACCATAAAACAGGAACGAAGAGGGGGAGGGGCAAGTTATTTAAAGTCTTGGACATCATAACAAAGGAACCAACTGAAAACACTCCGACTTAGAGTAGGTGAGGAGGGAAAGAGAGCCCCACCGAAATCCCGTTCCTGTTGGTTGCAGCAGCTGTCAGTGAATTGGAAAGGGCAGTGAGCAGGAATGAGCGCCACTGTGCTCCAGTCTTGATTTGCTAATTTCAGAAGCATTTGTCTATCTTGTTCTACCTACATAACTAGTTAAAGAAATAATCCTAGTTTCAAGAAAAGGCTAATTTTTTTTTCCACTGGCAGGTGACCAGAGAAAACACATTCTTCAACGAGCAGTATAATAAGGCAATAAAAACAAGACGGTGCTCATCAAACATTTTTATCTGAAGTGCTCGAAACATATGCCAGTGTGATAGCCAGTTCCCACTTCCCCTTCACCATCTTCGCACAGCTGTGGGGCAAAAGCAAACCTTCTGTAGGAAGGATGTCTCCTCTGCCTATCGATGTAAGTCTGAGTACAACTTTAGGAAACGGACCTCCCAAAGAGGTTGTGGGTGGGGATTTGTAGGGTTCCTCAGGGTGCCAGATCCTCCAAGCCCTCGGTAAAGACTTTGCTCTACCACTTCAAAGACAGCGCGGGGAAAGTCCCTCTTGGTAGCCACAGATGCTGCCAAGAACAATTCTTCATTTGGGCCAGGTACCAAAAGGGAGAATTCAGAAGGAAGAGTAAGAAGGCATTTTCCCATCCAGAGATAAGTGAGGAAACAGACCCGCTGACTCACGAATCTCTTTTTCTAGAGGTTGGTATTGTTATCCTGGTTTTATGCTCAATGAACAGTGGTGTGGAAAGTTAAGTGTTTAAGAAGCTCAAAGTTGCAAAGTAGGTCTGTAACAAAGAGCATTATAGAATCCAAGGGTCAACTTCAGTGATAGATGTAGGTTATCAGAAGGGCCCTTACAGGTTTGAGAATTAGAAGTTGGAATACTTTTTTTTTTTTTTTAAATGGAGAACAGGAATGTGTAGGAAGACCTTAGGCCAATGATTTAGCACAATACAGTGGGCCAAACCCCTGCGGACAGAGATCTAAAGCAATTTTATAATGCAAGGTTTAAGTAATTAACAGGCAGTTCCATAGTTTTGCACAAAACACGTAATTAGGTTACTATAGATCAGACTTATACTGTCAGACAGTGAAGGTCGTGAGGATGTCACAGATACTTGGTCTTAAAAGTTTGAGGAGTATGGTTAAAATAAACATTCCAAGTAGTGGCTCTTTCCTGGGCCTCTGGCACAGATGTCTGAAGTCTTGGTCTGGACAAGATGAAGAGACTTTCTCCCCAGAGTAGCATGCTCAACACATAAGATGTTCTTTGCTTCATTGGGATATCTAGAAGAAGACAGTAGGGCTGCACTCAAGTACTAAATCGTGTGGACCGGATGACTTGAAATTTCAAATTTTTGATGGTTTGAAGTAGAAGCCTTTTATAAAAAGAGTTTAAAAAGTCCTAATTCCTCTGTTTTTGAACTTTGGAACAATTTTAATAGTAATATTCTCCTTATTGTTTTCTGCTGGGCCTTGATATTACAGAAAAATCTTAGAACAATGTACTTGAAAGATGCTTATTAATTTTTAGAGAAAATCAGATAAATATCACCAGCTAATCAGTAACCATCTTGAATGAATAGATTTTATAATGAACACATAAGTCATGACAAAAATAATTAGGATAAAAGGAATCTACATGATTTCATGAAACAAAAGTTTATAAATATCATTTTCTATTGCTGGAGATAAATCCAATAAATCTGAATGCCACCTTGGCTTGTCATGTCAAGGCACCCAATTAATGCTCGCTTCCCCTCACCCATACTCCTGCCTCCAGGCAAGAAAGCAATTAAACTTAGGTTAAAAATCAGTTATCTGTCCACTTTTATGAGGTACCTAGAAGAGGCAAATTCACAGAAAAAGAAAGTACACTACAGGTTACTAGGGGCTGGGGGTGGCGTAGGAGGAAGCAGGGAGTTATCGGTTGATGGGTACAGAGTCTCAGTTTGGGATGATGAAAAAGTTCTGGACATGGACAGTGGTGACGGTTGCACAATACTGTGAATGTACTTAATGGCACTGAATTGTACACTTATCAATGGTTAAAATGGTGAATTTATTATGTATATTTTACCACAATAAAAAATTATGTCTTAAAAATATCCAGATAAAGGGTCCTTCAATCATTCTTTTTTTTTTTTTTTTTTTTTGCGGTACGCGGGCCTCTCACTGCTCTGGCCTCTCCCGTTGCGGAGCACAGGCTCCAGACGCGCAGGCGCAGCGGCCACGGCTCACGGGCCCAGCCGCTCCGCGGCACATGGGATCTTCCCGGACCGGGGCACGAACCCGCGTCGCCCGCATCGGCAGGCGGCCTCTCAACCACTGCGCCGCCAGGGCAGCCCCTATGATTCTTTTATAATAATGTAGCTTAGGCAGTTCCCCCAAATTTGTCTGTTCATCAGAATCATCTGAAGTGCTTGCTAAAGTTACAGATGCTCTAGCCATACCCCAAAGTGGCTATTTGGGAACTGCTGGACCCTAAGGATCATGAAGAGATAATTGGATGCTGTCTGTATCGGGGCACCATGGTTCCAATTCAAGAAGCCTATTAACCCTTAGACCCGTTCCTCTGTCCTGTGTTTTCTTTTGTTTTTTACAAATTTTTTTATTGTGGTAAAATACACATAACAAAAAAATTCATCGTGCCCATTTTTAAGCGTACGGTTCACCGATATTAAGTACATTCACACTGTCATGCAACCATCACCACCATCCGACTCCAGCGCTCCTTTTATCTTGCAAAACTGAAACTCTATACCCATTAGACAATACCTTCCCATTCCTCCAGCCCCTGGCAAACCACTATTCTACTTTCTGTCTTTATGGTTTTGATTACTCTAAGTACCTCACGTAAGTGGAATCATACAGTATTTGTGTTTTCGTGACTGGCTTATTTCGCTCAGCATGGTGTCCTCGAGGTTCATCCATGTTGTAGCATGTGTCAGAATTTCCTTCCTTTTAAGGCAAGTGATATTCCATTATATGCATGCACCGCTGTTTGCTTATCCACTGATCCACTAATGGTCATTTTGGTTACTTCCACGTTTTAGCTATTGTAAATAATGCTGCTATGGGCACGGGAGTACAAATATCTCTTTGAGACTCTGCTTTGGATACGTACACAGAGGTGGTAATTCTATTTTTAATTTTCTGAGGAACCACGATACTGTTTTCCGTAGCAGCTGTTCCGTTGTACGTTCGCACCAACAGTGCACAATGGTTCCAGTTCCAGTTTCTCCACATCCTTGCAGCACTTGTTCTTTTCTTTTTTTAATAGTAGCCCTCCTAATGGGTGTGAGGTAGTACCTCAGTGTAGTTTTTTTTTTTTTTTTTTTTTTTTTTTTTTGCGGTACGCGGGCCTCTCACTGCTGTGGCCTCTCCCGTTGCGGAGCACAGGCTCCGGACGCGCAGGCTCAGCGGCCATGGCTCACGGGCCCAGCCGCTCCGCGGCATGTGGGATCTTCCCAGACCGGGGCACGAACCCGCGTCCCCCGCATCGGCAGGTGGACTCCCAACCACTGCGCCACCAGGGAAGCCCCTCAGTGTAGTTTTAATTTTCATTTCCCTAATGATTAGTGACATTGAGCATCTTTTCATGGCATCTTTTCATTTCATTCATGGCTTATTGATCATTTGCATATCTTCTTTGGAGAAATGTCTATTGAGTCCGTTGCCAATTTTTAAATCAGGTGTTTTCTTTTTTTATGGTTGATGTCCTTGTGTTTTAACAGTTGTCAGATTTATTTTACATAGAGAAGGATATGGTTTGAGCTGCCAATACAGAAGCCATTTTTGAGAGATGGTATGCTGTCGTTTAACTAAGGTTAAACAGTCACTAAGAGCCCTCTCTGTACCAGGCTAGGCACTGGGGTTAAAACATTCCATAAGTTATGGTCTTTGTGCCCAAAGAACTTCAAGTCTAACGGAGAAGACAAAAACTGATTTCAAAACAATCTTGATAAAGGAATGACAGGGAGGACAGGGTTTAGCCTCCTTGGTGGGTTGAGGCAGAGGGCTGCTGAGGGCAGGTGTTCTAGAGGAGGTGCTACCTGACATGAGTATCGACTGAAGCGGGAGTTTATCCAGGCGGAAAGATGGGGGTGGCAGGGCTGCGGGCAGAGCCTCAGCAAAGGCATCCCCGTGGCAAGCAACACGGGAGGTGAGAGGAACTGCCAGTACTTGAGTTCCGTATAATTGGAGAGAAGCTTTTCAGGCAAGGAGTTGCTGGAAACGAGGCTGAAGAGGGAGGCAGAGATCAGGTCACAGAAAGTCTTATGTGGTTCATTCTAGAGATGGTGCGGGCACCTTTAAATGGTTTCAAGTAAAAGAATAATAGCAGCACAGTCAGATTTTCTTCGTATATAGATAACGTGACTGTAAAGGGAGCAGAATTTCAAAGGTTCAAGCAAGAACCGGAGCAGTGATAGGGGAATCAAGAAGGGTCGGGAATCAAGAACTATTTTGAAGGTGAGAACAGTGGGACTTTTTTAGCTGACCGAATGTGAGAGGAAAAGAGGAGTCTAGAATGATAAGAGTATAATTTTGGGGAACCCACGAGGAGAGGCAGATTCAAGGGGGAGGGGGAGGAGTTCTGTTTCTGACATACTGAAAATTCGGTGACTGTCAGACATACCAGTAGTGATGTCTGAGGCTGACAGCGCACTGCACGCGTGGGTCCCGTGCTCAGGGAGAGTTCAGGGCTAGAGAGTCATTTGCCTAAGGTAGTAGGAAAAATCAAAGGAGTCAAGACTGCTCAGTAACCATGTGTAGTGAGAAAAGTAATGAGCCAAGAATGGAACCCTGCGATATACCAACGTTTAAGACGAATACAGGAGAGTAACTTTTTTTTTTTCTTGCCCACCTCCCCTCCCCCTGCCGAGAGTAACTTTTTATTTTTATTTTTTTATTATTATTATTATTTTTTTATTTTTTATTTTATTTTTTTTGTGGTACGTGGGCCTCTCACCGCTGTGGCCTCTCCCGTCGCGGAGCACAGGCTCCGGACGCGCAGGCTCAGCGGCCACGGCTCACGGGCCCAGCCGCTCCGCGGCACGTGGGATCTTCCCGGACCGGGGCACGAACCCGCGTCCCCTGCATCGGCAGGCGGACTCTCAACCGCTGCGCCACCAGGGAAGCCCAGAGAGTAACTTTTTAAAAGACACTGAGCCGGGGTTTCCCTGGTGGCGCAGTGGTTGAGAGTCTGCCTGCCGATGCGGGGGACACGGGTTCGTGCCCCGGTCCGGGAAGATCCCACGTGCCGCGGAGCGGCTGGGCCCGTGAGCCGTGGCCGCTGAGCCTGAGCGTCCGGAGCCTGTGCTCCGCGACGGGAGAGGCCACAACAGCGAGAGGCCCGCGTACCGCAAAAAAAATAATAATAAAAAATAAATAAAAAAATAAAAGACACTGAGGAGGACTGGTCAGAGAGGTAGGAGGAAAGAGGTAGTGGAAAGGGCATAACTTGGAAGCCAAACAGACTGTTTCGAATCTCTTCTCTACTACTTATTGTATGGCCTTGAACAAATTAGTGGAGCCTCCGTTTTCTTGTCTATAATATAGAGACAATACCATGCAGATTGTGATGAGGATTAAATGTGATACTGTAGGAATTATAACTTTAAAAAGTGCCTGTCACAATGCCTACCTCATTGTAGGCATTCAACAAATGTTATTTCCCTTTTTTGTTAGTCTGGCCCTTTTATGTTTCTTTCTCTGTAAGTAACAGGAAGCAGGGTATCCTTAGTTTTTATATATTTTTTATAGCTTTTAGGTTAACTAAGGGTCAAATTGGAGACAGCTTGACCTCTGTCCATCTACATTTACTCTAAACTGAAGCCACAAAGATGCAAGAAATTCAGGTTTGCAATGGTACTCTCAATGTTTACGTAACTACTGCTAATCTACTATGTTATTTCTGTTTTTCCAGGACACTAGTCCTTGGGAGTTACTTTGCAATGAATAGAACGGGTAAATAATAACATATTTGAAAAAGACTAGGAATTCTAACAATTGTTAGAGGTGACACCAGTTTCATTTTTGGCTCAAGGAAGCTATAGGAGTTTTATGTATGGCAGTTAGTGAAAAGGTGCTGGAATGCTCCAAAGTATTAACATTAGAAAAGGAAAAATTCTACATGATTCAAAGATTAGTTTGATAGAGATTTTTTTCTACTGGAAGCTAAAACACTCTGTCAGGCCTGCTTTTAATAATCTGTAAACTTCAAAGAAGCAAGTATCATTTAAAGCTTTGAAGGGAGAGACAAAAGGGTGTTTCAAGTCCCGCAAACAATTTACTGCTCTAGTATTCCTAATAATCACGTGAGTATTTTTCCTTTTGACTGGAGAGCAAAGGAAAATGGAAACCTGTGGAAACTGGAGTTGGACAAGAAACAAAGTTCACAGATGAAATCCTGTCTAATACTGGCAGGACTCACCCCTTACGTCCTTTGCAAAACTGACCCAGCTTGGTCCCTTTTTTTTTCCCCAGTGATTTTTAAGTGTCACAAAAGCCTCTTCAGACTGAATTAAACAATCATGGGAAAGTTCTTTCAGGAAAAAGATGCAATGATTGTTGCACTTTGTCTTGACTATGCCCTCGGTAGGCCATTTCCCCGTCAGGAATTTACTTCTCTAATTAGAGTAATGAGCTCAAAAGAAGCAATTTTAAATCAATCAGTAAAGCAAAAATATCTCCAAATAACACAATAGTTTTATTTCTGTGATAATCACCTTCCTTTATTCCAAAATGAAACTGTGACTATCTCTATTTTTTACTGCACGGTTAAAAAAGATGACCTTCAAGAATCTATAAACTTGGGCTTCCCTGGTGGCGCAGTGGTTGAGAGTCTGCCTGCCAATAAAGGGAACACGGGTTCGTGCCCCGGTCCGGGAGGATCCCACGTGCCGCGGAGCGGCTGGGCCCGTGAGCCATGGCCGCTGAGCCTGCGCGTCCGGAGCCTGTGCTCCACAGCGGGAGAGGCCACAACAGTGAGAGGCCCACGTACCGCAAAAAAAAAAAAAGATTCTATAAACTAGTTTCTGGGATACAGTAGGCACTCAATAAATACTTGTTGAATAAAAGAATGAATAAATAGAGCAAAACAATCATCTTCTCCTTACAGCCTCTGTTATTTTTGTATTAATCTAAGGCTAATTTAGGTTCATGACAGTCACATCATCCTGTTGCCCAATACTCAATTTAAGTCTCTTGTAGTCTTACTGTTAAGTTGCTTGTCATTATGCCTCTTTTTTTTTTTTTTGGGTGCACCTTGCAGCTTGCGGGATCTTAGTTCCCCCCGTCACCAACCGGGGATCAAACCTGCGCCCCCTGCAGTGGAAGCACAGAGTCCTAACCACTGGACTGCCAGGGAATTCCCATGCCTCTTGCTCTTTTCTTTCTTTTTAAAAATATTTATTTATTTATTTATTTGGTTGTACCAGGTCTTGGTTGCAACAGGCAGGCTCCTTAGTTGCAGCTCACCAGCTCCTTAGTTGTGGCACGTGGGTTCCTTAGTTGTGGCATGTGAACTCTTAGTTGTGGCATGCATGTGGGATCTAGTTCCCTGACCAGGGATCGAACCTGAGCCCCCTGCATTGGGAGCTTGGAATCCTATCCACTGTGCCACCAGGGAAGTCCCCCATGCCTCTTTTTCTTGACCAGCTTTTTCAATCGGGTATTTTTCAAATTCAATTTTTATTTATATTTATTATACTTATATTTTCCTATTTGATTTGTAAAATGAGCCTGTTGCTGGAACACAGAGGTAACAGTTAACACACAAACAACAACAGATTAGATTCTCAGCCTCTTTGGCATCCTCTAAATCACCTATCATGACACTCATTATACTTGTATTACTTACGCATTCACTCATCTATTTAGTCAACAAATATTTACTAAGTCTTAATAAGTGCCAGGCCCCATTCTCAATGCTGAGGATATAGCAACGAGCAAAAGGGACACAAATCCCTGCCCCTACAGAGTTTACATGAGAGTGCAGGCAGGGTCAGGCAAAACACAAGAAAAACACGTCCTGAAAAACAAAATAGTACAGTGTTTGTTCCAGATTAAAAGAAACTAAAGAGACATGACCAAGTACAATGTGTAAACCTTGATTTGACCCTGGGTCAGAAAACAAACAGCTATTAAATATATTTGAGAACAACTGGGGAAATTGTAATTTGCACTGGATGTTAGATTATGTTATGGAATTATTATTCATTTTCTTAAATGTGATAATGAGACTGGGGTTATGCAGGAGAAGAGGGGAATGTTCTTACTTTTAGGAGATTAAGTATGTAGGGGTTAAGTGTCATGATTCTTGTAAGGTAGTTTCAAATTATCTATCTATCTATCTATCTATCCATCTATCCATCCTTCTATCCATCTGCCTACCTACCTACCTATTGTGCACAAATGTAACAAATGTTAGCATTTGGTGAATCCAAGTTACTCCCATAACTTTCTTGTAGGTTTGAAAATTTTTTAAATGAAGAGTGGTGGGTGTAGGGGAAATCTATTGTATTTCTAGTCAGAGATGTGGGATGGTTAATTGACTTGACTTCTGTTTCTCAATATTTTTCCATAAATGTGTTACTCCCTCATCTTGAAAAGATTTCCTTTCATTATACATATAGCAACACTGGTCCCCCTCACTTTCACTTTTCTATTGCAGCCATAGGAAAAGCTGGGATATGGGATGGCCATAGGATAGGATATTCTCTCAAAATAAAATACCTCTTTGTTATGACTTTGTTAAATCAACATTTCTTAAGTGGAGCATAGGGTACCAGATATTATCTTGTTCAGCAACAGACACAAGAGAAACTGAAATAGAGATGTTTATTGCGGACAGGTCCTGGAGGAAGCACAAGGTGTACCTCAAGGGGCCACAGGGGGAGGTCAAGGCAGAGTGAAGACAGAGAGTGTCAGGACCTGGGGCAACAAGGCTTTATTAGGGTCTGTGGGTGGAGAACTTTGGGGTTCCGGGGCTAAGGCCGGATTGGTCAATTCAGACCAAAAGAGTGGGCTTTTGGTAAGCTCCCATGGGGGTCTTATCTAAGGGACAAGGCGAAAGCCCTGGGAAGCAGGGGAGACTGCTAGTGGTAAAGTCATATGAGGAACTTATATTTGTTTGTGACTTTGCAGGCTGTTATCTAAGGCATGCACTTGCTGAGGAAGCGAGTATCATTTTAAGGTCTCTGCAGGCCACACAAAGTGGATTGCAAGGCAGCAAAAGCATGGAGTAGCTTAGCTAAAAACTCTCAACACTCCTCAAACCTGATCTGAAATAATGCTTTTATAACTGAATTCAGAAAAGTAATATAATAATTGCAAAGTGTAGGAAAAATATAAGGACAAAGTGCGAAGGAAATAAACCATGAAGCCAGTAATATGAGGTGTGTATTAGAATCTTATGGTTGCTTTAACAAATTACCACAAACTTGGTGGCTTGAAATTACTGAAATTTATTCTCCTATAGTTCTGGAGGCCGTAAGTCCAAACTGAGTCTTAACAGGGCAAACAGCAATGTGTCAGCGCCTGATTCCTTCTGCAGATCCGGGGAGTATCTATTTCTTTGGCTTCGCCATCGACTAGAGGCTGTCCTCACTACTTGGCTTGTGGCCCCGCGTCACATCACCTTCCCCTGTCCACTGCTTCCAGCTTTCACATTGCCTTCTTCCCCTTCTGTCATAAAGTCTCCCACAGCCTGCCTCTTAAAAGGATACCTGTGATTACATTTAGGTCCACCTGGATAAACCAGGAAAATCTCCCCCATCTCAAGATCCTTAACTTAATCATATCTGCAAAGTTCTTCTTGTCATATAAGATAACATTCACAGGTTCCAGGGATTAGGACCTGAGTATCTTCGGGTGCCATTATTCAGCCTACCACAGAGTGAGAGAAAATAAAGGGTCATATGAATAAGTAAGAAATAAAGGAGGCTGGGACTTACCTGGTGGTGCAGTGGTTAAGAATCTGCCTGCCAATGCAGGGGACACAGGTTCAAGCCCTGGTCCAGGAAGATCCCACATGCCGCGGAGCAACTAAGCCCGTGAGCCACAACTACTGAGCCTGTGCTCTAGAACCCGCGAACCACAACTACTGAGCCCGAGTGCTACAACTACTGAAGCCTGCGCGCCTAGAGCCCATGCGCTGCAACAAGAGAAGCACTGCAATGAGAAGCCCGCGCACCACAATCAAGAGTGGCCCCCGCTCACCACAACTAGAGAAAGCCCACACGCAGCAACGAAGACCCAATGCAGCCAAAAATAAATACATAAATAAAAATTAATTTTTTAAAAAAAGAAACAAAGGAGGGAATCTTCACTCATTCTTTGAAAATAAATTAGAAGACACAATGTCATTGCTCCTCAGGAAGGGTATTTCTCATCACCATGAAACACTTAGACTGAGCTGGGAAACCCGAATGGATGTATTCAGACCTTGGTTTGATTCTGTTGCACTAATTATTTAACTGCTATACCTCAATCTCCTCATCTTTAAAATGGAGATAATAATAATAATACTTAAATGGTGGTTGAGAAGATTCAATATTATAATGCATGTAGAGGTTTGACACATGGTGAGTGCTCATTAAATGATGGCTACTATCCTAATTATTTTATTATTCACAGAACAGGCTGTACGACCCTCGTGATGCTGAAGCAGTACACAGTTTTTCCAGAGGCCTCTAGCGACCCCTTCTTCTATGTGCTTTCTATATAAGTCAATAAGTAAAGCTTACTCAAGTGTCAAAACTTAAAACAAATTTTTTTAAAGCATCTCTTATCTCTAACTGTATCACAAACTTCCTTGGCTTGCTAAAAAGATGATAATAAACACAAGTAACCTTTTGTTTATCAACTCTGGTTCAACATTATGACTATTGCTTACTGCCCTGGCCATAATAGAAAGATACCCTCGATGAACAAAAAGATTAATAAAGCCTTTACATGTCCCCTATATGGTAAATGACCTTAAAATACTGTTTGCTTGTTTTAAATATGGATTTTCTCTTGTTTGTCTTTAATGTGGATTTTCTCTTCACTGGTTCTCTAGTGACTTTCTTTTCTGATAACATTTATCACCACTGTCAGTGTGTGGCTAAGGCAACACTTTAGACCCTCCTCACTACTTCGGCGTTATCTGCTGCTGCTGACCTGATCCGTGCTTGAAGGTTATGCATTTATAAGTAAACGGATTCTCTGTCAAACTCTTGGGAGACTTTCTGCCTCTCCCACAAAGACACATATGAACTCTGTAAACACTGGCTCCTCAGGGGCCATTTTTACTTGCTTTCAAATCCGAGACTATGCTCTGAGCATGTTAGAAGTTTGATTGCTATGTTGGTGAGTTGCTAAGTAGCATTCTACCACGTCAGACATTAGCCCGAGGAGCTGTCTAATGATTAATACAAATCAAAACACTAGTAAATGAACCACTTTTGTAAGATGAGATCATTAAATCTTCAATTTAATGATCTTATCTTACAAAAGTGGCCCAGTGAATTACTCTGTCCATCTGGGGTCCAAGAGTTCTTATGCTTTTGTTTACAAAGAACTGTAGACAATCCTTGAGGCTGGTATGGATACTATGTATCCATATGTATATATAAACAGAGGAACTCTAGGTTACCCAGTGATTTAGCCATATTAATTCTTGTTTCTAAATTTTTACTGTCAACATCAACTCTGGCTTAATTGAGCCCTTTGTTGATAGACTTTTTTGTTTGTCGGTTTAATTCCCCCCTAAATTACTCCTTGCCCTCAGGGAAGGTGTGTGAACTAGCAAGTCTTCTTATCTTTGCTGCAGACTGGGGCCTCTCAGTCTTTGCAGTGGCCCATTCCTAGATGGAAAGGAGAGCAGGACTCATACAAGTTGATGGACTACACAGTTAAAATTTGAAGAATTCTCATATTTGTTAAATATAAATATAGGTGTTTATATTTTATCTTAACAAAACCAAACAAAATCAATTTTTGGATTAACTGTCATTCAAACTATCCGTGTCGCTGGTATTTGCAGGCTGGCTATACATTTTAAGTATGCCTATTAAGTGCTAAATTTTTTTTATCAGTTATGTTCTTAATGCAATATATGCAGTACAAAAATAGTTCATTCATTTTAGTTTACAAAACAGATATAATGACTATTGTGATATATGGTGCTTCCTTCTGTGTATTTTCCAGGAATCTAAAAAACCATGAGTTTTTCTTGTCCTGCTCACAATAGCTTTATAGTAAGGACCATGTGTATTAGGTGCATATTAGTAACAGTATAAAAGCAACTGCCATTTATGGAGTACCTGCTGTGTGCTAAGCACTGTAAGGAGTACTTTTTATAATGTGGTGGTTTTAAGGTCCACAAAAGTCTATGACACTCCCCTCCCTTCCCCTTGAGTATGGGTTAAACTTACTGATTCACTTCTAAAGAATAGAAGAAAATAAAAGCCACAGTATGTGACTTCAGAGACTCGGTCATAAAAGGTACTGATGCTTCCTGTTTACTCTCTCTCTGAGATCACTTTTTCTGGGGAAGCCACTACCATATCATGAGGAACTTACGATGAAGAACTGAGGCCTCCTGCCAACAGTGATATGAGTGAATTCAGGAGCAGACCTCCCAGTCCCATTCAAGCCTTCGGGTGGCTGCAGCCCCGACCCAAATCTTGATTTCTACCTGATGAGGGACCTTGCGCCAGAACCACCTTATGAGCTGCACCTGGATTCCTGACCCTCCGGACCTGTGGGACATACGTATTTATTGTTTTAAGCCTCCACGTTTGGGGGTAATTTATTATACACTGATAGATAACTAATACATATATATTTAGTACACATATATTATCTTTTTTATTCCCACAACCACCAAGGAAAAGGTGGTATTATCTTCACGCAAATTAGAAAACGAAGGTTCAGGTGGTTAAGTAATTTATTCAAGGTCATAAGCAAGTAATGGTAGACGCATGACACCAAGCCCATATTCTTTGTACTATATCATACTATGGCTTTTCAGGTCCTGTTTCTTTCAGGCAGCTTATTAGCTGTCTCTCCCACCTTTGATTATCAATGCTATCAATGCTTTCATGCAAATAATGGATTAGGAAAAAAAAGAAAGGCTTAAGAATAGTCCAGAATCATACTTCTGGACTATTCCCTTCAGCATGACATGAACTCATTAATTAGCACTTTTTTTTTTTTTTTTTTTAGAGACGGGGTCTCGCTATGCTGCCCAGGCTGGAGAGCAGAGGCTATTCACAGGCGCGGCCCCACTCCTGATCAGCACGGGAGTCTTGACCTGCTCCGTTTCCGACCTGGGCCGCTTCACCCCTCCTTAGGCAACCTGGTGGTCCCCCGCTCCCGGGAGGTCACACCCGATCGGCATAGCGCACTACAGCCCAGAACTGCTGGGCTCAAGCGATCCCCCTGCCTCGGCCTCCCGAGTAGCTGGGACTAGCGCGCCACCGCGCCCGGCAATTAGCACATTTTGATACGGCTGTTCAACCAGGTATACGCTGTTCAACCAGCCTGGATTCTTTCTGCTTCTTCACAAGGATATCATGGAGATGTCAAGGTCTCATTGAAACCCAATTAAACTATACAAATACAATAAATATAGCTAAATATTAGAGTAATCTTACGATAAGTACAGCTAAAGCTAAGTACAGCTTTCTCCCAATTTGTCTGGTGATGCCTTCAAAAGCGGAAGAGGTTTGCGTTAACTATTCCACTTGCTCCTCCTTCAGGTTTATTGCCATCACCGTCGTCCATCTTGTATCACGCCCGTCACAATAATCACCGATTTTGATAAATAAGTGCTTTACACACATTATTTGATTTACAACTCAGGACTACCCTATGAAGTTGGTTCTCTTATTATTTCTGTTTTACCAACAAGGAAATTTGGCTTATAGACATAAATAATTTGCCTAATGCCATTTTACTAAGAAGTGAAACCTGGGGTTGAAATCGGGCCTTCTTTACCCACCAAGCCTGGGCTCTTTTTCTTTTCCTTTTCTTCTCTACTCTACTCATCTCTTCTCTCCTACCCCTTCCTCCTTCCCTCATCCCCTCCCACCCCCTTCTTCTTCAATAAACTCTGACAGGCTTACAGTGACTACAACTTCCTTTTCTAAATGCCTACAATTTATTCTTTTTAATAAATAGTTGGAGAATATCACCCAAGATGGATGGCAAGGTCATCAGCCTGCAGTCTGCTCAAATGACCTTCTGACTCCCATCTTCCGGAACTTCTCCTCTCCGCCTGCCACGCCACCCTCCCCCACCCCATCCCCCATCCCCTCCACACAACGTGCACACTTCCTGCTTTCTCAGAGACTGCCAGCAGTGGTTCAGCCAGTTTATCTACTGGGCCTCAGCACCTCAGCATGTAAATTAGGCCCAGAAACTTGAGCTCATTTAAAGCAGTTAGGTGATCTCTTATAATCTCAGCTATATTTGATTTCATTCTCTGGAACCAGTGTTTATTTTACCTTTTCCAGTCCAAAGAGCATCCTCTTTGACTGAGAAGACTAAATCAAAATAAGAGGTTTTGCTTTCTCACTTTCACTCATTAATATTATACCACCCACCTAGTCTTCATTGTTCTTTTTTGCTCTGATGTCATTTCTTTAAAAGGAAGACTCTTTATACTGTCTTCAGTATTTTGTCACAATTCTCAGTTTTCCTAGCCTCTTATTTTGCCTTTAATTTAATACAATATAAATATAAGCATTCGTTTGTATATATAGTTGATCTTTGAACAATGCAGGGGTTAGCGGCACCAGCCCCCCATGCAGTTGAAAATCTGCCTATAACTTCTGACTCCCCCAAAACTTAACTACTAATAGCCTACTATTGACCTGAAGCCTTACTGATAACATAAACAGTCAATTAACACATATTTTGTACGTTATATTATTATATACTGTATTCTTACAATAAAGTAAGCTAGAGAAAAGAAAACATTATTGGGCTCACCTGGTAGTGCAGTGGTTAAGAATCTGCCTGCCAGTGCAGGGGACACAGGTTCGAGCCCTGGTCTGGGAAAATCCCATGTGCCTCAGAGCATCTAAACCCATGCGCCACAACTACTAAGCCCACAAGCCACAACTACTGAAGCCCGCGTGCCACAACTACTGAAGCCCACACACCTAGAGCCTGTGCTCCGCAACAAGAGAGGCCACCGCAACGAGAAGCCCACACACTACAATGAAGGGCAGCCCCCACTCGCCACAACTAGAGAAAGCCCGCGCGCGGCAACAAAGACCCAACGCGGCTAAAAATAAATAACTAAAACAAACAATAAAAGACATTATTAAGAAAATCACAAGGAAAAGAAAACACATTTACAGTACTGTACTGTTTTCATACCGTTAAGTTTACATAGTCTGTTTACAAGTGAATCATCTGTCAGTATCTACAACAATATTGTCTTATACGATACAAAACACTGTAGCTGTTACACGTATTACTAACACTAGACATCAAAAATGAAGAGCTAATGTGGAAAAGAAATTCATATTTATTTCCAGGTATAATGATTCATGTATGGATAACAAAGAAGCAGCAATACGATCCCTGCACGGTAGCCTAGCCTATACACAAATGAATAAATCATTATAAAATGTGTATGGCATACAGTATTATGGTCATATTCATAATGCAGTACTGGAAATATTGCTACATTTAGAAAAAACCACTTACTTGTGATGCCAGGATGATACAAAGTTTCTCCAATTACAAGAAAGAGAGGCATACTGTATGGTAATGTAATTCTTTGGAAGCAAAGTTATAAAACAGGAAGGAAACTAACAGATTGTTAACTTTGTATTAAATATCACTCACCTTGTGCTTGTGTAAGGACAGACTCACCACCTCAAGACCAGTCTTGCACACAGTGTTCTACGTGATGAACACTTAGGTGATAACGATGGTGATGACACAAAAACGTCTCATACAGTTCTTGCTGGTCAGTTATTACATTTTCACACGAAGACACCCACACATACATCCCCGACAGATAAGTTTATGACATGATTATTTACTCTTCATTAAGTGCAAGTCTTCACGTTGAGTAGGCTGAGGAGGAGGAGGAAGAGGAGGGGTCGGTTTTGCTGTCCTAGGGGTGGCCGAGGTGGAAGGGGAGTCAGCAGAGGCAGGCACACTCGGTGGAACTTTACGGAAATATATCATAATTTGTCTGACATTTTTGCCTTTTCATTTCTCAAAAAAAAATTTCTATATAGTACTGATCCTTCTTTTACTGTTTGCTTTAGTTTCAGAGCCTGTATCATAGAAGAATAACTGGAACCCTTCTGCCAGACTGTCTGATGTCACTATGTTTTCTGGAGCTACTTCTGTGTCTTCTTCTTCATTGCCTGGCACTGGTTCAAAAGCACTCAACTCCACCAGGTTATCTTCTGTTAATTCCTCTGGTGTGGTGTCTATTAGCTCTTGAATTTCTCCAAGATCCATATCTTGAAACCTCTCAAACCAACCTCCCCAACTTCTTCTTCTTCTTTTTTTTTTTTGCTATATCCACAATCTCTTTCATGATTTCCTTGATTGGCTCTGTTGTAAATCCTGTGAAGTCATGTACAACATCTAGACACAGTTTTTGCCAGCAGGAATTTTTGTTTTGGGCTTGATGGCTTTCACGGCTTTTTCTATAACAAAAATGTCATCTTCAATGGTGTAATCCTTACAGACTTTCATGATGTTCTTTCTCTCTATTGGGGCTCTCTTTCATAGTGCTGACAATCCTTTCCATAGAGAACCATGTGTAATGAGCCTTAAAGGGCCTTATTATCCCCTGATCTAGAGGATGAATTAGAGACATTGTGTCTGGGGGCAAGTAGACCACTTCAGTGCCTTCAGTGTTGGATTCATGGGGTTCTGGGTGGTCAGGGGCATTGTCCAATATCAAAAGAACTTTAAAAGGCTTTCCCTTACTGGCAAGGTACTTCCTGACTTCAGGAACAAAGTGTCGATGAAACGAGTCCAGAAAAAGGGCTCTCCTTGTCCAGCCCTTCTTGCTGTACCACCAAAAGACTGGCAAGCTGGTGTTTATCTTTTTCCTTCAAGGTTTGAGAATTAGCAGCTTTACAGATGAGGGTCGTCCTGATCATGCACTTGACGGCATTTGCAAAAAACAGTAGAGTTAGTCTATTTCTTTCTGCCTTAAATTCTGGTGCTCACTTCTCTTCCTTACTAATAAATGTCCTTTATGGCAATTTTTCTAGGATAGGGCACTTTCATCTGCATTAAAAACCTGTCCAGGCAGATATCCTTTCTCCTCAAAGATTTTCTCAATGGCTTCTGGGAACTCATCTGTTGCCTCCTGGTCAGCAGAAGCCCCTTCTCCTATTATCTTGACATTTTTTTAAGCCAAACCTCTTTCTAAAATTATCAAACCATCCTTTGCTGACATTAAATTCTCCAGCTTTAGATCTTTTACCTTCCTTTTGCTTTAAGTTGTCATATAACAACTTCACTTTTTCTCAAGTCATATTAAAATCTATAAGCATGCCTTTCTTATAGCAAGCCTGCACCCAGATAAAAGCTGCATTTTCAATGAGATAAAAAGTGCAATATTCCAGGGAGATCAGCTCAGTGCTTTGTGACCACCTAGAGGGGTGGGGTAGGGAGGGTGGGAGGGAGGGAGACTCATGAGAGAGGAGATATAGGGATATATGTACATGTATAGCTGATTCACTTTGATATAAAGCAGAAACTAACACACCATTGTAAAGCAATTATACTCCAATAAGATGTTAAAAAAATGCAATATTCAATATTTCTCAAAAAGAGCAAGGTTTTTGCGACTGCTGACCTAGCTGCAATGATGACTTTATGAATTTCCCTTTCTTCTTTCTTTTTTTCTTTTTTCTAATAGTCCTTATATTGCATTCATTTATCTTGAAATGGTGGGCAATTGCAGCTGCAGACCTCAATCTATGGTACATATCAAGCAGTTCAACTCTTTCTTGTCATGTCATGACTTTTCTCTGCTTCTGGGGAGCCCTTCCAGCATCACTAGTGGCACTTCGTATGGGCCCACGGGTGTTTTTCAAGGTTTACAGTATTGTGCTAAATATGATGAAAAATACATGTGATCTGCAAGAGGTCACCTTTTACTGTGATAAGCAGTACTGGAGATATGAACTGCCCAGGGGGAGATGATTAGTGTCACGTTTTAAGTGGATACTCACGATGCTTGAGCTCACTGCAAGAGCAACAGGAGGTGGCTACAAAATTATTACAGTTGTACAGTATGCACGAGAGTTAATTTTATGCAGTTATGATTTAATACTGCATCTTTATGTTTGTTTACATTTCTCTAGAAAGTGAATGATGCCATATATGGTTTGTAAGTATGTGCATAAGTTTTTATAAATTTTAGCTTTTTATAATATATTTGACTATTTTATGGTAGTAAATGATAAAATAGATCACCATCTACATTTATTTTAGGCATTCATGACCTACTTAATTTTAAAAGAATTTTTTTTAGATACTTCTAGGATACATGGTTCATCTGTAAGTTTTTTCAAACTGTTGCAAATCTCTAAAAAATTTTCCAATATATTCATTGAAAAAAAATTCGTGTATAAGTGGATCCATGCAGTTGAAACCCATGTTATTCAAAGGCCAACTGTACTCTGTTTTTTTGTGTGTTATGCGGGCCTCTCCCGCTGCGGAGCGCAGGCTCAGCAGCCACGGCTCACGGGCCCAGTCGCTCCGCGGCATGCGGGATCCTCCCGAGCCGGGGCACGAACCCGTGTCCCTTGCATCGGCAGGAGGACTCTCAACCACTGCACCACCAGGGAAGCCCAAGGCCAACTGTACTCTGAATGAGCACTTTGCTAGATGCTAGGAACACAGGGGTAAGCAAGATAGAGAAACGTTCTCATGAAGCTGACAGTCTAATGAAGAAGACAGAATTTAAGCAAACAGTTATACGTATGAAAAGTGTTAGGAAAAGAGCTTATAAGATACAAATTAAACCTTATTTAAAAGTTCAGGGCTTCCCTGGTGGCGCAGTGGTTGAGAGTCCGCCTGCTGATGCAGGGGACGTGGGTTCGTGCCCCGGTCCGGGAAGATCCCACGTGCCGCGGAGCGGCTGGGCCCGTGAGCCATGGCCGCTGCGCCTGCGCATCCGTAGCCTGTGCTCCGCAACGGGAGAGGCCACAACAGTGAGAGGCCCGCGTACCGAAAAAAAAAAAAGTTCAGAAAAGTCTGCCTAGAAAAAGAGACATTTAAAAAAGATATATTACCAATATTACATAAATGCCTTCAAAAAAGACAGGAGGAAATACTTCCAAACTCATTGTATGAGGCCAGCATCATCCTGACGCTCCAGACAGATATTACAAGAAAAGAAAACAGCAGCCTAAATACATTATGCAGATAGATGCAGAAATCATTAACAAAATATTAGTAAAAGGAATCCAATGATAGATATATAAAAATGATAATAAATCACGACTAAGGTGGATTTATTCACATCATAGCATAAAGGGGAAAATAATATGTTATCTCAATAGATGCAGAAAACCAATTAAAAATCGAATACCAATTCACAATAAAAATTCTCAGCAAACTAAGAATAAAAGTAAACTTCCTCAACCTAATAAAGACATCCATGAAAAACCTCATATTTAATATGAAAGATTGAAAACTCTTCTGCCATGATTGGGAACAAAGCAAAGATATCTGCTCTCACCACTTCTATTTAACATTGTAATCAGGTCCTACTCTGTGCAATAAAGAAAGGAAAAGGAAAAGAACCCACAGAGACTGGAAAGAAAGAAGTAAAACTGCCTCTGATTTGCATATGACATGATTTTGCATGTAGAGGATTCTCAGCAATCTACAAAAAAACTATGAGAAATAATAAGTGAATTTAGCAAAGTCTCAGGATATAAGAGGAATATACAAAAAGGAATTATATTTCTATGTTCTTGCAATGAAAAGTTGGTAAAGAAAATAAATTTTAAAAATAACGCTGTTTAGGGCTTCCCTGGTGGCGCAGTGGTTAGGAACCTGCCTGCCAATGCAGGGGACACAGGTTCGAGCCCTGGTCTGGGAAGATCCCACATGCCGTGGAGCAACTAAGCCCGCGCACCACAACTACTGAGCCTGCGTGCCACAACTACTGAAGCCTGCACTCCTAGAGCCCGTGCTCCACAATGAGAGAAGCCACCGTAATGAGAAGCCCACGCACCGCAACGAAGAGTAGCGAATGCTTGCCACAACTAGAGAAAGCCCTTGTGCAGCAATGAAGACCCAATGCAGCCAAAAATAAAATAAAGTTAAATAAAATTAAATTTAAAAACTTTGAAAAAAATAACGCTATTTAAAATAGTAGCACAAAACATGAAATATATAGATAAATTTAATAAAATGTGTAAGATCTGTATATTAAACACTATAAAGTATTGCTGAGAGACATTAAAGAAGACCTAAGAAAAAATTTACTATGTTCATGGATTGGAAGAGTCAATATTGCAAAGATAACAATTCCCCCCAAATTGATCTACAGATTCTTCATATCTCAATCAAATTCTTTTTTTTTTGTAGTGAATTAATAACTTTATTTTAGGTAGAATTAATTCTTTACAGTTTTGAATCTGAACCTGGAATACAATACAGTATGCCTCTTCTTTCATTCAGGTCCCCTAATACTTCCTTCCTTAGGTAATTTCTAGAGAAAAATCCCCAAACAAAATCTGACCAAACCGAAATTGGAAAAAAAAAAATCAATTGTAATATCACAATAAGCCACAGTCGAAAATCAACCACAAACTTAGAAATACTTTTCAATGGATATGTCAATCAAATTCTTGTTAGGCTTTTTTTTGTGTGTAGAAATTGACATTTATTCTAAAAGTTATATGGAAATTCAAGGGACCTCTAATGACCAAAACAATCTGGAAAATGCAAAAGTTGAAAGGCATACACTACCTTTCTGTAAAGATAAAGTAATCAAGACTAAAGTTCAACAAATAGATCAATGGAACAAAATAGAGAATCCAGAAATACACCCACACTTATATAATCAACTGATTTCTTTTACAAAGGAATCAAAACAATTAAGTGGGAAAGGTGAAGTCTTTCAAAGAGTGGTGCTGGAACAAACAACTAGCTATCCATATGGAAAAAAACAAAACAAAACCCTGACCTCAACTTCAAACCACACACAAAAATTAATTCAAGGTGGATTATATACCTAAGCATAAAAGCTAAATTTCTAATGCTTTTAGAAGAAAATGTAGAGTAATACTGTTACAAACTTAGTGTAGGCAAAGATTTTTTTAGAGCAGACCCAGAAGGCCTAACCATAAAAGAAAAAATCGATTTTTAAAACTTCTGCTCAATAAAAGACTCCACTAAGGAAATAAATAAACAAGTCAAAGAATGGGAGAGAGATCTGCAATACACATATCTCACTTGCATCCAGAGTATATAAAGAACTGCTGCTCAATGATTAAAATAAGCAACCCACTAAAAAATGGGCAAAGGACCCAGATAGACATTTTTCCAAAGAAGACACACAGATGGCCAACAGAGAGATGAAAAGATGTGCAACATTGCTAATCATTTCAGAAATGCAAGTAAAAACCACAATGAGATATCAGCTCACAACTGTCAGAATGGCTATCATCAAAAAGACAACAAAAATGTGGAGAAAAGGGAAACTTTGTGCACTATTGGTGGTTTTGTATATTGGTACAGCCACTATAGAAAACACTATGGAGGTTCCTCAAAAAAAAAAAAAAAATAGAACTACCATATGATTCATCAATTTCACTTCTGGGTATTTACCCAAAGAAAACAAAAACACTATTTCAAAAACATAGATGGGCTTCCCTGGTGGCGCAGTGGTTGAGAATCCGCCTGCCGATGCAGGAGACACGGGTTCATGCCCTGGTCCAGGAAGATCCCACATGCCGCAGAGCGGCTGGGCCCGTGAGCCATGGCCGCTGAGCCTGTGCGTCCGGAGCCTGTGCTCCGCAACGGGAGAGGCCACAGCAGTGAGAGGCCCGCATAACGCAAAAAAAAAAACAAAAAACAAAAACAAAACAACAACAACAAAAAAACATAGATGCATACCAATGTTCATTGCAGCATTATTTACAATATCCAAGATATGGAAGCAACCTAAGTGTCTATTGATAGATGAATGGATAAAGAAGATGTGGTGTAGATATATAATGGAATATTAGCCACAAAAAAGAACTCTTGCCATTTGCAACAACATTGATAATCTAGGGGGTATTATGCTAAGTGAAATAAGTCAGACAAAGTGAGATCTACATGATCTCACTTATATGTGGAATCTACAAAAAAAAACCCAAAACAAACAAGCAAATAAAACAAAATGAAAACAGTCTCAAAAGACACAGAGAACAAATGGGTCATTGCCAGGAAGGTGGGGGGACAAAATAGGTGAAGTGGATTAAGAGGTACAAACCTCCAGTTATAAAATAAACAAGCCACAGGGATGTAACATACAGCATAAGGAATATGGTCAATAATACTGTAACAACTTTGTAAGGGATCAGATGGATATTAGACTTATAATGGTGATTACTTCATAACTTATGCAAATGTCAAATCATTATGTAGTACTCCTGAAACTAACATAACATTGTATGTCAACTATATTAAAAAAAAAAAAAAAAGACAAGTGGTGGCAAGAATCTGGAGAAATGGCAACCCTCATATATTACTGGTGGGAATGTAAAATGGTACAGCCATTTTGGCAGGCAGGCAGGTAGGCAGGCAGTTCCTCAAAAAGTTGAACATAGAATTACCATATGATCCAGCATCCCACTACTAGGTATATACCCAAGAGAAGTGAAAGCATATTTTCACATAAAAACTTCTACACAAATGTTTGCAGCAGTATTACTCATAATAGCCAAAAAAGTAGAAACAACCCAAATGTCTGTCAATGGATGAGTAGATAAATCTCCATTGAATATCCATATAATGAAATATTATTTGGCCATAAAAAAGAAATATGGTATGGATATGATACATTCTACAACATGGACGAACCTTGAAAACATTATTCTAAGTGAAAGAAACCAGACAAAGAAGCCCACATATTGTATGGCTCCATCTACATGAAATGTCCAGAATAGGCAAATCCATAGAGACAGAAAGTAGACTAGTGGTTGCCTAGGGCTGGAAGTGGGAGGGTGAGTAGTGGAAAGAGTAGGGGTATTTAGTAATTAGAGTTACTGCTGAGTATTTTTTGTGTGGAGGGGGCGGTAGAGAGTGGGTGATAAAAATGTTCTAAAAATGATTGTGGTGGGAATTCCCTGGTGGTCCAGGGGTTAGGGCTCTCGGCTTCCACTGCAGGGGGCACGGGTTCGATCCCTTGGGGGAACTAAGATCCCACATGCCACATGGTGCGGCCATAAATAAATACAAATTATCTTAAAAAATCTAATCCTTTAAAAAAATAAAATAGAGTGAAGTAAGTTAGAAAGAGAAAAACAAATATCGTATATTAATGCATATGTGTGGAACCTAGAAAAATGGTACAGATGAATCGGTTTGCAGGGCAGAAATAGACACACAGATGTAGAGAACAAACATGGACACCAGGGGGGAAAGTGGTGGGTGGTGGTGGTGGTAGTGGGATGAATTGAGCAATTGGGATAGACATATATACACTAATATGTATAAAATGGATAACTAATAAGAACCCGCTGTATAAAAACATAAATAAAAATTTAAAAAATTAAATAAAATAGATTGTGGTAATAGTTGCACAACTCTGTGAATATACTAAAAACCACTGAATTGCAAGCTTTAAGTAAGTGAACTGTATGTCATGTGAATTATATCTCAATCAAGCTACTGTTAAAAAAGTATTTTAAAGAACGGTTTATACAATCTTTTGCTTGAATTTTCTGTTCATTTCCTTCATTCAATTTTCTACTGAGTTTTTATTATTTTTATTATTGGGTTTTAGAAACTCCATATGTAAGGAAATTAGCCCTTCACCTGTGATATACGTTGCAAATATTTCTCCTTCTTTGTTGTTAATCTTTTATCCTTATTTATAGGATTTTTTTGTCAAGCAGATTTTTCATCCCTTTTATCTAATGAAATATATCAATCTTTTCTTTTATGGCTTTGATGTTCTCAGTCATATTAAGAAAGGCTTTGCTTTCTGTCAAACTATAAAAACACTTTCCTGTGGTTTCTTTGAGTATGTTTATGGTTTCATTTTTTTTTTTTTACACTGAAATTTTTGATCCATCTGGAATTTATTTTCATGTAAGGTGTGAGGAAGGAATCCCTTTATTTTTAAAAGATGGCTACCAGTTATGCTCATTGATTTAAAATGTCCTCCCTCCCCCAACGCAGGTTAACTCCATTTTCATATTTGGGTCAATTTCTAGGCTTCTCATTCCGGTCCATTGATTTTTACTTATCTGTTGATGTTCCAGTAATGAAAGTGTGTATAGTATGGTGATGAAGAGCAGGTACACTGGAGCCAGAGTACCTGAGTTTAAATTCAACCTCTGCCACTTATTAACTCTGTGAGCTTAAGCAAGTTAATCTCAATGAGCTGTTGTGAGGATTAAATGAATTATTACAGTGAAAGTGCTTAAAACAGTACCTGGCACAGAGTGTTTTGTTTTAGCAATTATTAGTAGAATTATTATAGCCTTATAATAATTTCTAATATCTGGAAGAGCTACTACTCTATTATTTCTTTTCTTTCTCTTGAATTGTATTTTATTTATTTATTTTATTTTTAAAATTTTTTTGTGGTACACGGGCCTCTCACTGTTGTGGCCTCTCCTGTTGCAGAGCATGGGCTCCGGACGTGCAGGCTCGGTGGCCATGGCTCACGGGCCCAGCTGCTCTGCGGCATGTGGGATCTTCCCGGACCAGGGCACGAACCCGTGTCCCCTGCATCGGCAGGCAGATTCTCAACCACTGCGCCACCAGGGAAGCCCAATTTTATTTATTTTTTTATACAGCAGGTTCTTGTCATCAATTTTATACACATCAGTGTATACATGTCAATACCAATCGCCGAATACATCACACCATCCCCCCGCCGAGTCCCCCGCCACGTTCCTCCCTTGGTACCCATATGTTTGTTCTCTACACCTCTGTCTCAGTTTCTGCCCTGCAAACCTGTTCATCTGTACCATTTTTCTAGGTTCCACATATATGCATTAATATATGATATTTGTTTTTCTCTTTCTGACTTACTTCACTTTGTATGACAGTCTCTAGATCCATCCACGTCTCAACAAATGACACAATTTCATTCCTTTTTATGGCTGAGTAATATTCCATTGTATATATGTCCCACATCTTCTTTATCCATTCACCTGTTGATGGGCATTTAGGATGCTTCCATGACCTGGCTATTGTAAACAGTGCTTCAATGAACACTGGCGTGCATGTGTCTTCTTTTTTTTTTTTAAACATCTTTATTGGAGTATAATTGCTTAACAATGGTGTCTTACTTTCTGCTTTATAACAAAGTGAATCAGTTATACATTTACATATGTTCCCATATCTCTTCCCTCTTGCGTCTCCCTCCCTCCCACCTTCTCTATCCCACTCCTCTAGATGGTCACATAGCACGGAGCTGATCTCCCTGTGCTATGCGGCAGCTTCCCACTAGCTGTCTATTTTACGTTTGGTAGTGGATATATATCCATGCCACTCTCTCACGTTGTCACAGCTTCCCCTTCCCCTTCCCCATATCCTCAAGTCCATTCTCTAGTAGGTCTGTGTCTTTATTCCCATCTTGCCCCTAGGTTCTTCATGACACCTTTTTTTTTTTTCTTAGATTCCATATATATGTCTTAGCATATGGTATTTGTTTTTCTCTTTCTGATTTACTTCACTCTGTATGACAGACTCTAGGTCCATCCACCTCACTACAAATAATCAATTTCATTTCTTTTTATGGCTAAGTAATATTCCATTGTATATATGTGCCACATCTTCTTTATCCATTCATCTGTTGATGGACACTTAGGTTGCTTCCATGTCCTGCCTACTGTAAATAGAGCTGCAATGAACATTGTGGTACAATGTTCTTTTTCATTTATGGTTTTCTCAGGGTATATGCCCAGTAGTGGGATTGCTGGGTCATATGGTAGTTCCATTTGTAGTTTTTTAAGGAACCTCCATACTGTTCCCTTAGTGGTTGTATCAATTTACATTCCCACCAACAGTGCAAGAGGGTTCCCTTTTCTCCACAACCTCTCCAGCATTTATTGTTTGTAGATTTTTTGATGATGGCCATTCTGACCGCTGTCAGATGATATCTCATTGTAGTTTTGATTTGCATTTCTCTAATAATTAATGATGTTGAGCATTCTTTCATGTGTTTGTTGGCAATCTGTGTATCTTCTTTGGAGAAATGTCTATTTAGGTCTTCTGCCCATTTTTGGATTGGGTTTGTTTTTTGGATTGTTTGTTTTTTTGATATTGAGCTGCATGAGCTGCTTGCAAATTTTGGAGGTTAAGCTTTGTCAGTTGCTTCATTTGCAAATATTTTCTCCCATTCTGAGGGTTGTCTTTTTGTCTTGTTTATGGTTTCCTTTGCTGTGCAAAAGCTTTTAAGTTTGATTAGGTCTCATTTGTTTATTTTTGATTTTATTTCCATTTCTCTAGGAGGTGGGTCAAAAAGGATCTTGCTGTGATTTATGTCATAGTGTTCTGCCTATGTTTTCCTCTAAGAGTTTGATAGTTTAGGTCTTTAATCCATTTTGAGTTTATTTTTGTGTTTAGGTCTTTAATCCAGTTTGGTCTTTAATCCATTTTGAGTTTATTTTTGTGTATGGTGTTAGGGAGTGTTCTAATTTCATACTTTTACATGTACCTGTCCAGTTTTCCCAGCACCACTTATTGAAGAGGCTGTCTTTTCTCCACTGTATATTCTTGCCTCCTTTATCAAAGATAAGGTGACCATATGTGCGTGTGTTTATCTCTGGGCTTTCTATCTTGTTTCATTGATCTATGTTTCTGTTTTTGTGCCAGTACCATATTGTCTTGATTACTGTAGCTTTGTAGTATAGTCTGAAGTCAGGGAGCCTGATTCCTCCAGCTCCGTTTTTTTCCCTCAAGACTGCTTTGGCTATTCAGGGTCTTTTGTGTCTCCATACAAATTTTAAGGTTTTTTGTTCTAGTTCCATAAAAAATGCCATTGGTAATTTGATAGGGATTGCATTGAATCTGTAGATTGCTTTGGGTAGTAGAGTCATTTTCATAATGTTGATTCTTCCAATCCTAGAACATAGTATATCTCTCCATCTGTTGGTATCATCTTTAATTTCTTTCATCAGTGTCTTATAGTTTTCTGTATACAGGTCTTTTGTCTCCCTAGGTAGGTTTATTCCTAGGTATTTTATTCTTTTTGTTGCAGTGGTAAATGGGAGTGTTTCCTTAATTTCTCTTTCAGATTTTTCATCATTAGTGTATAGGAATGCAAGAGATTTCTGTGCATTTTGTATCTTGCAACTTTACCAAATTCATTGCTTAGCTCTAGTAGTTTTCTGGTGGCATCTTTAGGATTCTCTATGTATAGTATCATGTCATCTGCCAACAGTGACAGTTTTACTTCTTCTTTTCCAATTTGTATTCCTTTAATTTCCTTTTCTTCTCTGACTGCCGTGGCCAGGATTTCCAAAAGTATGTTGAATAATAGTGGTGAGAGTGGACATCCTTGTCTTGTTCCTGATCTCAGAGGAAATTCTTTCAGTTTTTCACCATTGAGAATGATGTTTGCTGTTGGTTTGTTGTATATGGCCTTTATTATGTTGAGGTAGGTTCCCTCTATGCCCACTTTCTGGAGGGTTCTTTTAATCATAAATGGGTGTTGAATTTTGTCAAAAGCTTTTACTGCATCTATTGAGATGATCATATGGTTTTTATTCTTCAGTTTGTTAATATGGTGTATCACATTGATTGATTTGCATATACTGAAGAATCCTTGCATCCCTGGGATAAATCCCACTTGATTATGGTGTATGATCCTTTTAATGTGCTAGTATTCTCTTTGCTAGTATTTTGTTGAGGATTTCTGCATCTATATTCATCAGTGATATTGGTCTGTAATTTTCTTTTTTTGTAGTATCTTTGCCTGGTTTTGGTATCAGGGTGATGGTGGCCTCAGAGAATGAGTTTGGGAGTGTTCCTTCCTCCACAACTTTTTGGAAGAGTTTGAGAAGGATGGGTGTTAGCTCTTCTCTAAATGTTTGATAGAATTCACCTGTGAAGCCATCTGATCCTGGATTTTTGTTTGTTGGAAGATTTTAAATCACAGTTTCAACTTCATTACTTGTGATTGGTCTGTTCACATTTTCTATTTCTTCCTGGTTCTGTCTTAGAAGGTTATACCTTCCAAAGAATTTGTCCATTTCTTCCAGGTTGTCCATCTGATTGGCATAGAGTTGCTTGTAGTCGTCTCTTAGGATGCTTTGTATTTCTGCAGTGTCCATTGTAACTTCTCATTTTTCATTTCTAATTTTATTGATTTGAGTCCTCTCCCTCTTTTTCTTGATGAGTCTGGCTAATGGTTTATTAATTTTATCTTCTCAAAGAACCAGCTCTTAGTTTTACTGATCTTTGCTATTGTTTTCTTTGTTTCTATTTCATTTATTTCTGCTCTAATCTTTATGATTTCTTTCCTTCTGCTAACTTTGGGTTTCACTTGTTCTTCTTTCTCTAGTTCCTTTAGGTGTAAGGTTAGATTGTTTGAGATTTTTCTTGTTTCCTGAGGTAGGCTTATATAGCTATAATCTTCCGTCTTAGAAGTGCTCTTGCTGCATCCCATAGGTTTTGAATCGTCATGTTTTCGTTGTGATTTGTCTCTAGGTAATTTTTGATTTCCTCTTTGATTTCTTCACTGATCTCTTGGTTATTTAGTAACGTATAGTTTAGCCTCCATGTGTTTGTATTTTTAATGTTTTTTTTCCCTGTAGTTGATTTCTAATCTCATAGCGTTGTGGTCAGAAAAGATGCTTGATATGATTTCATTTTCTTAAATTTACTGAGGTTTGATTTGTGACCCAAGATGTGATCTCTTCTGAAGAATGTTCTGTGTGCACTTGAGAAGAAAGTGTAATCTGTTTTGGGTTGGAATGTCCTATAAATCAATTAAATCTATCTGGTCTACTGTGTCATTTAAAGCTTCTGTTTCCTTATTTATTTTCATTTTGGATGATCTGTCCATTGGTGTAAAGTCCCCCACTATTATTGTGTTACTGTCGATTTCCTATTTTACAGCTGTTAGCAGTTGCCTTATGTATTGAGGTGCTCCTATATTGGGTGCATATATATTTATAATTGTTATGTCTTCTTCTTGGATTGATCCCTTGATCATTATGTAGTGTCCTTCCTTGTCTCTTGTAACATTCTTTATTTTAAAGTCTATTTTATCTGATATAAGTATTGCTACTCCAGCTTTCTTTTGATTTCCATTTGCATGGAATATTTTTTTCCATCCCCTCACTTTCAGTCTGTATGTGTCCCTAGGTCTGAAGTGGGTCTCTTGTAGACAGCATATAGATGGGTCTTGTTTTTGTATCCATTCGGAAAGCCTGTGTCTTTTGGTTGGAGCATTTAATCCATTCACGTTTAAGGTAATTATCGATATGTATGTTCCTATGACCATTTTCTTAATTGTTTTGGGTTTGTTTTTGTAGGTCCTTTTCTTCTCTTGTGTTTCCTGCCTAGAGAAGTTCCTTTAGCATTTGTTGTAGAGCTGGTTTGGTGGCACTGAACTCTCTTAGCTTTTGCTTGTCTGTAAAGCTTTTGATTTCTCCATCTAATCTGAATGAGATCCTTGCCGGCTAGAGTAATCTTGGTTGTAGGTTCTTCCCTTTCGGTACTTTAAGTATATTATGCCACTCCCTTCTGGCTTGTAGAGTTTCTGCTGACAAATCAGCTGTTAACCTTATTGGAGTTCCCTTGTATGTTATTTGTTGTTTTTCCCTTGCTGCTTTCAATAATTTTTCTTTGTCTTTAATTTTTGCCAATTTGATTACTATGTGTCTTGGTGTGTTTCTCCTTGGGTTTATCCTGTATGGGACTCTTCGCTTCCTGGACTTGGGTGGCCATTTCCTTTCCCATGTTAGGGCAGTTTTCGACTATAATCTCTTCAAATATTTTCTCGGTTCCTTTCTGTCTCTCTTCTCCTTCTCAGACGCCTATAATGCGAATGTTATTGTGTTTAATGTTTTCCCAGAGGTCTCTTAGACTGTCTTCATTTCTATTCATTCTTTTTTTCTTTATTCTGTTCTGCAGCAGTGAATTCCACCATTCTGTCTTCCAGGTCACTTATCCGTTCTTCTGCCTGTTATTCTGCTATTGATTCCTTCTAGTGTAGTTTTCATTTCAGTTATTATAGTGTTCATGTCTGTTTGTTTGTTCGTTAATTCTTCTAGGTCTTTGTTAAACATTTCTTGCATCTTCTCGATCTTTGCCTCCATTCTTTTTCCGAGGTCCTGGATCGTCTTCACTATCATTATTCTGAATTCTTTTTCTGGAAGGTTGCCTATCTCCACTTCATTTAGTTGTTTCTCTGGGGTTTTATCTTGTTCCTTAATCTGGTACATAGCCCTCTGCCTTTTCATCTTGTCTATCTTTCTGTGAATTAAGTTTTCATTCCACAGGCTGCAGGATTGTCTTCTTCTTTCTTCTGCTGTCTGCCCTTAGATGGGTGAGGCTATCTAAGAGGCTTGTGCAAGTTTTCTGATGGGAGGGACTGGTGTTGGGTAGAGCTGGCTGTTGTTCTGGTGGGCAGAGCTCAGTAAAACTTTAATCTGCTTGTCTGCTGATAGGTGGGGCTGGGTTCCCTCCCTGTTGGTTGTTTGGCCTGAGGCAACCCAACACTGGAGCCTACCTGGGCTCTTCGGTGTGGCTAATGGCAGACTCTGGGAGGGCTCACACCAAGGAGTACTTCACAGAACTTCTGCTGCCAGTGTCCTTGTCCCCATGATGAGCCACAGCCACCTTCCACCTCTGCAGGAGACCCTCCAACACTAGCAGGTATGTCTGGTTCAGTCTCCTATGGGGTAAATGCTCCTTCCCCTCGGGTCCCAACGCGCACAGTACTTTGTGTGTGCCCTCCAAGAGTGGAGTCTCTTTCCCCCGGTCCTGTTGAAGTCTTGCAATCAAATCCCGCTAGCCTTCAAAGTCTGATTCTCTAGGAATTCCTCCTTCCGTTGCTGGACCCCCAGGTTTGGAAGCCTGATGTGGGGCTCAGAACCTTCCCTCCAGTGGGTGGACTTCTGTGGTATAAGTGTTCTCCAGTTTGTGAGTCACCCACCCAGCAGTTATGGGATTTGATTTTATTGTGATTGCACCCCTCCTACCATCTCATTGTGGCTTCTCCTTTGTCTTTGGATGTGGGGTATCTTTTTTCGTGAGTTCCAGTATCTTCCAGTCAATGACTGTTCAGCAGTTAGTAGTGATTCTGGTGTTCTAGCAAGAGGGAGTGAGAGCACGTCCTTCTACTCTGCCATCTTGGTTCAGGGCCTCCCTATTATCTCTTTTCTTTCTCAGAATATTCCTGGTTATTCTAGTCTATTTAGTTTTTCTGTATAAGCTTTAGAATCAGCATGCCTCACAAAACATAAGCAAGCAAACAAAATTAAATCCTCTTGGTATTTTTTCTGAGATCGTGGTAATTATAAATTAAATTAGAGAGCACTGACAGCTTTATGATTTTTAAGTCTTCCTTTCTAAGAACAGACTATGCTTTTCCATATGTCCAAGCCTTCTTTTGAGTTCTTCAGTAGTGTTTTAAGGCTTTCTTCATACAGTTCTTACATATTCTTGTTAGGTTTATTCCTACGTATTTTATCTTCTTTTGCTATAAAAAGGGACTTTTGTTTTTGTTTGAATAAATAAAGGCTATTATTTTTTTTAAGATTTTTTTTTTGATGTGGACCATTAAAAAATAAATAAATAAATAAATTTATTTATTTATTGGCTGTGTTGGGTCTTTGTTGCAGCATGCAGGATCTTTAGTTGCGGCTTAGTTGCTGGCTTGTGGGACCTAGTTCCCTGACCAGGGATCAAACCCAGGCCTCCTGCATTGGGGGCATGGAGTCTTAGCCACTGGACCACCAGGGAAGTTCCAGTAAGTGTTTCTTTAATGATTAGAAAAGCAGGAAAAAAAAAAGAATTAATCAAGTATACTGCTTTTTGGCTGAATGTGACTTGGAACTTATGTCCTGACGTTTGAAATCCCTGTTGCCATGCTGTCCTGACTCAGGGCAGTTTTATGATCTACATCAAGAATGCTTTATCTATTTCTTCCATCTGGCTAGGTAGCCTACAGGGTAATCCCACAATGATGTCACTTCTCTTCTGCTCTTCTTTTATCTGAATCCAGATGTTCTCGAACATGTTCCCACCCTCAGATTTGTGTCTAGATATCCGTGCAGCTATAGATCTTTTTGATGCCAAACTGCTTTGCTTCTCTTAAGTCTCTTAAGTATATTTCTTTTTTTTTTTTGCCCATGATTCTCCCTGAAAGACTTCTGAATGACCCACAGAAGGAAGTATCCCACAAGCAAACCTGCTCTTTGGTATTCCTAAGCATTAACTCTCCTTGAGCAAGCATTTTTCTAAAGTTTTTGAACCCTGGGATGTCTCCTAAAACACTCCAAGGAAGCCCTTCTCTAGCCAAGATGATGACTTACACAACTTTTGGAGTCATAGCACTCTTGGATGAAGTCCAGAAACCATACTGATTGGCTTTATTACAAATTCATACAATCTAACCTCAACTGGATGCTCCTGGCTACCGGGTAAGCCTTTCAGTCGTCTCCTTTTAACTTTGTATTGCATTCCTTAAAGCAGCTGCCCCAGACATTTTCCATTCTCAAATTTCCAAACTAACCCTTTGCCCCAACCCCCAACTCTAAGCAGATAACTTATTTTATTAAGATCGAAGCCATCTGATTTTTTAAGCCTTCAATTTCCTTCTTCTATACCATAATATTTCTCAGTGTCTTCACTTATCCTCACCTCTTCCATCCCTCTCTTAAAGAAAGAAATCCTTCCCTTCTCTTACTAAGATTAATCTCTCCATCTGTGCTCTTGAGTCCATGTTCTCTGTTTCTCTGGGATTTTTCTCTGTCAATTATCCCCCTTACACTTGCATCTTTCATCTTACCTTCTCCATTAACTTCTTGCTATCTACCCACATATGTTTAAGTGGTCCCTTAATCTAAAAAATCTTTCATAGGCTACTTACCAAAGCCAAATTTCTCAGAAGAGTGTGCTATATTCACTATCTCCTCTTTCTTACCACTCATTCATTCACTCAGTAGCCCTTTCAGTATTGCTTCCATCACATCAAAACTGTTCTCTTGAAAGTTACAATCTCCAATTACCATAGATTCAAAGGACATTTTCTTAGTTCCCCACCTGTGACAACTGATACTGTTGCCCATCCTATCCTTGAAACTCTCCTCCTTTGGCTTATGTAATGGCATATTATTCTATTTCTCTTCCTACATTCTGTTTCTTCCCTGACTCCTTTTCCTTCTCTCTCCCTTTAAATACAAGCATTCCCCAAAGTTCTGCCCTTATCTCTCTATCTCACTACACTTTCATTCCTCGGTGATCTCATCCATTTGCATGATTTAAATTCTGACTCTATCTCCACTTCCAATCTCTTTATCAGACTTGAATCCCTGCTAGACAAGTTCATTTGAAAGGTTCACTGGTTTTTCCAACTCAGTTGGTTCCAAACCAAACTATGGTAGCAACTTTTAACCAACTCCACTTGTCTCCTGTTTTTCATTTTTTAATAATATGCTTATGCTGCTATTTCTTGATTTAAAAATTTTACATTACCTTTGGACTCTTAGTTGAAAATGACAGATTATCTTTTTCACCACCTACACACATTTCCCATCCCTCCATCTTTCTAATATAGATATAGTAACAATTTTAGCTTAAAATATTCAGTATTTATATTTTTATACCACATAAATATTATTCACAGACAAGCCACAAGGTATATTATTATTACATTTTCTTTCCTATACAACATTTTGTTTCTCGTGGAATTACCTCTTTCTTGGTTTGCTTGGAGTTTCTAAGTATTAATCACTATTTCTTCAACTGAAGTATTAATCTCTAATTCTCCAACTGAATGTAATCTAACACGACACTTTTACCAGTTCTATAAAATTTTCTTGCAGACTTTCCTCCTGGATGTTTCTGCTGCTGCAATCTGAACTGCTTGCTATCTAACTCTCCTGCATAAATGACTGTCCCGGGACTATCCTTCATTATCATCTGAAGAATTCCTTTTACTTCTCTCCTGTGTTGGATCCCTTTTTCTAGATCCCATAATTTCATCTTTTTAGATTTATTCCCATTTTTGGGTGAAACACATCCTCCAGTAGTTTCATGAGAAAAGCTGCATGGAGTTAAAATTTATAAGCTCTTGCCTATCTAAAAATCTATATTCTATTCTCATTGTTGATTATTAGTTTGGTTTGGTACAGAATTCTAGGTTGGAAATAATTTTACTTTTGTATTCTGAAAGCATTGCTCTTTTGCTCTACTGATTTTTAGCTTCCAGCACCGCTGTTGAGAAGCCCAGTGGCATTCTAATTCCTTTATCTCTTTCTGGAAGTCCAATTTTTTAGACGTTATACTTCTGGACTAGGCCTACTAATTTTTTGTATTTTTCTCTAATTTTCTATTTCTTTGCCTCTTCTGGGCAATTTCCTCAACTTTACCTTTAGCCCTTCTGTTGAATTTTTAATTTATGCTATTATATTTTTAAATTCCAAGAACTCTTTCTTGTTCTTTAAAAAAATACACACACACACACACACACACACACACACACACACACACACACACACACACGGCCATATATGGCAGGCTAGTATTTTCTTTTTAATTTTTGGCTTCATTGGTTCTTCGTTGTTGCGCGCGGGCTTTCTCTAGTTGCGGCGAGTGGGGGCTACTCTTCGTTGCAGTGTGCGGGCTTCTCACTGGGGTGGCTTGTCTTGTTGCAGAGCACAGGCTCTAGGCGTGTGGCCTTCAGTAGTTGTGGTACATGGGCTCAGTAATTGTGGCTCGCGGGCTTTAGAAGGCAGGCTCAGCAGTTGTGGTGTACGGGCTTAGTTGCTCCGCGGCATGTGGGATCTTCCCAGACCAGGGATCGGACCCATGTCCCCTGCATTGGCAGGCGGATTCTTAACCACTGTGCCAGCAGGGAAGCCTGGCAGGCTAGTCTTATTTAATGGATCCAGTACCTTCTCTGTTTTCCCGGAGGCTGTTAATGACAGCTTTCTTAAAGTTTTTTTCTGCTCCTTGTACTGTTTACCGCTTCTTCTGAGTTCCCCCCTCCTCTACCTTTTTTGTTTGGTCTTCGTTTCTGGCTACCATGTTAGAGACTTCTCCAAATCCCTGGTGATCCTTGAATATGTGCATTCATATTTAGAGTGAGATGTAAAAAAGCTGGTTTTCTAAATGGATGGAGCTTGCTGACATTGAGCTCCATTGCAGAATGGAGACCTGGTCATTTTACAGTGGAACTCCTAAATGTCAGATCTGTAGGGACTTTTCCTGGGGCTATTTAAGTTTCTCCAGGAAATATTCTAGACTTGTGCTTGGGGAGTATCCATTTGGCAGCCAGCATTCTGAGAGCTAAGCAAGGGAAGGGGGGAAATGAGGTATCAACATACAGCATGTAGACGTTGGCTTATTTCCTTGTTTTCATGAGGCCATCTCACCTCTGCTCTGAATCTGGTATTCTTCAGTTGAGACTTCCTTCAGTTCAGTTGCTCCAACCTTCTACTGGACGCTTAATGTGGGAAAGAGGATCTGGGGACCTAACCATTCCTTATAAGGACTTGCAGCAAATCCTGTTTTCAGCTCTCCTCACACTCCCAATTTCAGAGTACCTGACACTTCCAATTCTTGAACCCTTCTAGACCTCTGTGGCATAAAGAGATGCCTTTCTCTTTTGTAAGTTAGTCATCAGCTTTCTTTGCTAAATCACTTCCGACTTATCCATCTGTAGTCCACCTTGTAAAATTTAGTTGACACCTACTACTAACTGTCATCTCTTGTTCTCTTTTGGCTTTATACCTTTTTTCCCCCTTTATTATAAATTGAGTGTGTTTTATAGAGAGAGTGCAAATAAATGTGTATTTGACCTGATACTGTCTAACAGTGGTCTATAACTGTTTATTTACATGTCAATTTTCTCTCCAACTAGACTATGAGTTCCTTAAGAATAGATCTATTTCCTCCTTATTCTTTTAGTTCCAGCACCTAGAATAATACCTGGCACAGAGGACACACTCAACAAATACTGTTGAATGAATGAATAGATGAATGAATGAGTTCTCTGCTTACTTTTCATCACCTGGCAGCACAGTGCTTTGAACACTGAAAGTACTTAAAAATACATGAATACAAAAAGGAAAGCTTTATAGTTGACATTTTGTATTTAAAATTTCAAACATATGGTTCTCTGAAAGACTTGTTTGCACGGTAAGTATAGTTTACATGGCCACAGGATTTAGAGTGTATAGCACACATTTCATGAAGTCATGTTAACCAAGTAACTAGTAAAAGCGAATCCCGACTCCATTGTTTGAAAAGCCTCAATCTTAATGTCTTTAAAAAATAAACTTTCGGGGCTTCCCTGGTGGCGCAGTGGTTGAGAATCCGCCTGCCGATGCAGGGGACACGGGTTCGTGCCCCGGTCCGGGAAGATCCCACATACCACGGAGCGGCTGGGCCCGTGAGCCATGGCCGGTGAGCCTGCGCGTCCGGAGCCTGTGCTCCGCAAAGGGAGAGGCCACAACAGTGAGAGGCCCGCGTACCACAAAAAAAAAAAAAAAAAAAAAAAAAACTTTCGTTTATTTTTAAATAAACTTTTGGCCTCCATCCTTCATACCCTACTTTTTGACTTTTAATACAAGAAAGTGTAGGAATATATTAATCACAAATTAAAAGCCTATAGAAAAAGCCACTGACTGAACTGAGACATGGATGGAAATGACAGGATTATAGAGCACATGGACTGAAGTCTTCCATTCTCCACACACTAAAATAATGAATGTTCATGGCAGTCATAGTTTTTATGTCACTTTAGAGTCAGTATTCAGAATAATTATATTTATTTTTCTAAGATCTGATTTTTAAAATGCTCGAGTATACCAAAATACAATTTGCAATGTATCAAAATAAAGATATGGAATAAACTTGGCAATAAAGCACATTTCTCTATCACAAATCATATTTGCTTATTACTCTATATGAGTGGGTTTCCTCACTGTCTTTTCAAACACCATTATTATTGCTTCAGTGCTCAAGCTGCCTAAAATGTCCTCCTTCCCTCCTCCTAGTCAAATTCTGTCCGTCTTTCAAGGTCCAACTCGAGCTTTCTCTTTCCAATGAAAACTTCCACATGACCCCTCCTCTTCCTGGTGCCTCCAACACTTCTTTGAACCACGTATACTGACACCTGATTACACTCTACACTCTACCACCCTCTAGGTACCTTCCCAACTAGAATGTAAACATACTGGTGGCCAGGTCGCAGCCTTCTTTTCTAATCCTTGTAACTCCTAGTACCATTTTTTAAAAAATAAATAAATTTATTTAGTTATTTATTTTGGCTGTGTTGGGTCTTCGTTTCTGTGTGAGGGCTTTCTCTAGTTGCGGCGAGCGGGGGCCGCTCTTCATCGTGGTGCGCGGGCCTCTCACTGTCCCGGCCTCTCTCGTTGCGGAGCGCAGGCTCCAGACGCGCAGGCTCAGTAGCTGTGGCTCACGGGCCCAGGTGCTCTGCGGCATGTGGGATCTTCCCAGACCAGGGCTCGAACCCGTTTGCCCTGCATTGGCAGGCAGATTTTCAACCACTGTGCCCCCAGGGAAGCCCCCTAGTACCATTCTGGGCCCATAGCAGATGGTCAAACAAAATTTTCTTTTTTTCAAAATAAAAATAGCTTTATTTTAATTGTGATTATAAAAATGTTACACAGTCATTATAAAAAACTCAAACCATATTAAAAAATGCGAAAAAAAATCCTAGCACTGAAAGAAAACCACTAATAACATTTTGGTAAACCTCTTTCCAAACATTTTGTATGCACATAAATACATACAGACATAAAAATATATGAGTTTACATAAATGGTATTTACCATCCTGCTGTTCTGCCACTTGAGACAATAAATGCAGATTTTCAGTGTCTTCCTAAAATTGTATTACTTCCTTGTTCATCATTGCTTCCTGAAATTAACTTTATTTTGAAAGTAGAAATGCGGGACTTCCCTGGTGGTCCAAAGGTTAAGACTCTGCACTCCCAATGCAGGGGCCCAGGCTCAATCCCTGGTCAGGGAACTAGATCCCACATGCTGCAACTAAGACCAGGCACAGCCAAATAAATATTTTTAAAAATAATAAATAAAAGTAGAATTGTGCTTCCAAGGAATTATTGGCCAATTTGCATGACAAATAAGGTTTTGAACACTGGAATTCTATATTTTTCAGACTGCTAATTCTTTTGTCATCAGACCCATTTTGATTATAACATGGTTAAATTCATTTATTCGCTCATGTTTTAAAAGATATTAGTTACCTGGTAAACATTTTCGTGGACTACCCATTAATCTTCATATATTTTGTTACACACCTTTAATAAGGTTTCAATTAGCTAAATATATTCTTATATTCCTCCTGCAAGTGACGTAGGTGGTGATAAATACTCTCTGGTATCAGTTTTATCTCACTTGTACAGCCTCTTAGCACGAAAATACCTTTAAGTGACAGTGGTGATGGCAGAGCCTACTTTGTATAATTTGTTCATGCACAACCTATCAATACTGGGTTTTTGAGAAATGATCATCTAAAGCTCTAAAGGTCCTTCTTGGTCCTATGTATCTAGAAAAACAGCATCTCCGTGCCAGATGAGAACTTCTCAAACCGTTTTTAAAATCAGGGCAAGGGGAAAAGAATAGGGCAGGGAATCCTTGGCGGCAGCAACCGGATTCAAAGAATTCAGTGTGCGGGGAACAAGAGCCAGCTGGGTGCGACTGCCTGCACCCTTGCACCAAAGCCAGAGGACAAAGACGAAGGGCGAGGACATTAAGGAGATTCTTAAAGGGACCTCCCAGGAGGAATCTCAGACCAGCCGTACCCAGTCCCTTCATCTTAGTAAATAACTCAGCAAAGCTGCAAATGGGTTGAGCTGAGTCCCTGCAGGAACCTCTCCCACAGAGTGGGGCATTTCTTCTTCATTTGCTCCTACTTGCAACTTCTCAGACCCAAGCTTGCCTGCGGAGGATGTGTGTGCTCTCCCCAAGTCATGGCATGTTTACCTGAAGATGAACAAACAGCAAATAGCTCTTGGAGGGTTTTCCCTATTTCCTGGCAGCAGAAGGAGAGCAGCTGTTGTATGGTTAAACTGGGGATTGGGGCTTTTTAATATAGTTTTTAAAGTTTTTAGTAGAAACCCTACTTTCTGTCTTTCTCTGATGGTTAAACTGAAGTTTGACTGCTCCTTCCAAGATAGGCCAAACTTACTGGAAACGGAATATGAATAAGCCTGGCACGCCCGATCATCCAGCAGACACTCATTAATTTATTCTTCCAGCATTTACTGAGCACCCACAACAAGCAAAGGTACTGAATGGGGCTTCAGAGATAAACTATGCTCTCTCCCCGCTCAAGGGAACTAACGATGATACCTATCACATGACACAAACAACTGGCATTGATGAAGCTGTTATTATGTGCCAAGATTAATAGGTGCTCTAGTCCATTACCTCATTTAGTTTTCACAATGTTGAAGGAGTATACTCTCCATTTTACAGATGAGAAAACTAAGGCCTGGAAAAAGTAACGTAACCATGGTTACACAGCTGTACCCAATTTAAAGTCTTCTCTTCAGTGCTTCACATGGAGCTTGATATTACACATCTACAAGCTGAATGGAGAGGTAGGGAAGACAAAATCGATTTATTCTTAACCCCGTGTGATATCTTAGGAAAGAGATTATATGTTTGCCAATAACTAATATAAATATGATAGAATAAGTGCCATAAGACAGATCACTTATGGAGGTAAGGGGGGGCAAGGAGGGGAGGAAGTGGGAATTACGAGGACTTTCAGAACTGGGTTTACTTGAAGATGGGCAGGAATGTGACGTACATGCAAGAAAGTGCTACACAAATAGAAAACCAAAAACAAAGGTGTGCTAGGGGAAAAGCATAAGGAGTGTTTGGGGGAAGGTGAATGTCTGTGTGTGGTGAGAGTGTAGGCTGTGAGTAGGAAAGTAGTGGTTGGGACGGCTGAGGTTAGATCATGAGTGGCCCAAATGTAAGGTAATGGAACTCATATTTCATAAGCAGGCAATACCAATAGAACATCTGGTGTTCTAAGCAGGGGAGACAAGCCCAGGGCTATGCTTTAGAGAATTATATTTATAAAAGGTCTTGCAGTAGTTCTCAAGCTTCAAGGTGCATCACAATCACCTGCAGAGCTTTTAAAATGCATGGGCCCCACAAAACGTTCTAGAGCCACAGGAACTCTCATGAACTGCAGTTAAATGTGGAAAATGGTACAATCATTTTGGGAACATATGCTAAAGCTGAATGCACGCATTCCCAACAATTCCATTCCCAAGTACATACCTAACAGAAATCTATACACCAAGAGACATAAAAAAGCGTGTTTATAGTAACATTGTTTGTACTAGCTTGAAACTGAAAACAACCCAAACACCACCTACTGTAGAATGGATAAACTGTGGTTTATACATAAAATGGAATTCTGTACAACAATAAAAAAGAATCAACTGTAGCTAAACCCAACAACAAATCAGGAATGTAATGTTAAGCAGAAGAAGCCAGCCCCTGAAGAGTGCATGCTCTATGACTCTAGCTACATAAAGTTCAAGATCAGGCACATCTAGTTTGTGGTGATAAAAGTTAGACTAGTGGTGACCCTAGAGGGGATTCATGACTGGAAGGGGACCTGGGAGAGGCATCTGCGGCGCTGGGAATGTTCTCTATCTGGATGGACATTACATGAGTATGATTATTTTGTAGAAATCCATTAAGCTGTACATTTATTATTTTGCACTTTTCTCTAAATGTTGTACTGTAATAAAACCTTTCTACTTAAAACATTAAAAAAATTAAAAATGCATAGGTCCCAACCCATAAGATTCTGATTAAATCGATCTGTGATGGGGCATGGGCATCGGGTAGCTTTTAAAAGCTCCCTAAATGGGCCTTCCCTGGTGGCACAGTGGTTGGGAGTCCGCCTGCCGATGCAGGGGACGCAGGTTCGTGCCCCGGTCCGGGAAGATCCCACATGCCGCGGAGCGGCTGGGCCCGTGAGCCATGGCCGCTAAGCCTGCGCGTCCGGAGCCTGTGCTCCGCAACGGGAGAGAGGCCAAAACAGTGAGAGGCCCGCGTACTACAAAAAAAAAAAAAAAAAAAAAAAAAAAGCTCCCTAAATGAACTTGACACGCAACCAGGGTTGAAAACTGCTGATGTAGAGTAAGGACTGGAGCGAAAGAAAAAAGTTAAGAAGTTATTCAATACTTCCCACACCAGTGATTTTAAGCATCACCTGGAATGCTTGTTAAAAAATAAATTCCCGGGGGGTGGAGTCAAGATGGCATACTAGGAGGATGCGGAATGCATGGCTTCTCACAACTAGGGCACCTACCAGGCACTGGTGGGGGACCATGGACACCTAAGGGGATGGAAGGAACCCCCAGCAACCAGGGACATGGGGAGTGGGGGGAGTGAGCGGGGAGAAGTGGAGGCAGGACGGGACTGGCGCCCCTCAGGGGTGGCTTGGGGAGGGGAAGGGATCCCATGCCCAAAGGGGGAAATTGGGGGACCACTGGGAGGGCAGAGGATCAGAAGGGAGTGTGGCCAGGTTTCCCTGCCCACTTGGGCCCCCAGGAACCTGTTGAGATCCAGGCCTGATCCTCTGCCCACCGAGGCCCCCTCCAGCCGTGCAGGTCCTGAGGGAGTGGGAGGGAGGAGAGGGGGAGCAAAAGTAAAGGCCAGACCTACGGGACCACAGCCCTGAGGGGTGGCTGGGGGAGGGGAGGAGTTCTACACCCAGCGGGACCCACCCACGGTTAGGGGTCTGGCAGCAACCGGGGAGACCCCTGGGGGAGGTGGTGGGGGAGGGGCACGAAGGAACAGAAGAGAACAGGACCAGGGCTTTCCCTGTCCACTTAGGCACTGAGAAGCCTGTTGAGCTCCCTGGCCTGGTCCTCTGTCCTCAGAGCCTCCCTTCTGCCATGCAGAGCCCAAGACCCACCCCACTCCCTCACTCAGGGCCCGACCTCCAGACGCCATAACCCCACACTCCAGAGGCCCTCCTTTCCACACGCTGCTGCACCCCTTCTGCACAGGACCTAAGCAGAGGCTCCGCCCCACATTTGAACGTTGCCTGCCTAGGCCCCACCTCACACTCAAACGTCACCTCCCCAGCAGCCTAGGTCCGGCCCCACTGTAAACACCCCACCCCTGCCTGAGTTCCAATCTGCCCCCATAGCGAAGACTTTTTTTTTTTTCTTTTCTTTTTTCCTCTTTTAGATTGGGGTTCTGTTTTACCTTGTTGATTCACTGTTGTTGATTCTTTTATATTTTTCTGTCTCCTAATAAATCTTCTATTTTTCTAATTTTATTTTATTCTTTATACTTTTTTTTTTTTTTTTTTTGCGGTACGCGGGCCTCTCACTGTTGTGGCCTCTCCCGTTGTGGAGCACAGGCTCCGGACGCGCAGGCTCAGCAGCCATGGCTCACGGGCCCAGCCACTCCGCGGCACGTGGGATCTTCCCGGACCTGGGCACGAACCCGTGTCCCCTGCATCGGCAGGCGGACTCTCAACCACTGCGCCACCAGGGAAACCCTATACTTTGTTAGTGATCTCTCCTTTTGGCTTGTCCCCTCTGCCTTTTTTTTCTTTTTTCTGTTGTTTTATTGTACCTTGTTGCAGTTATTTCAATTACAGTTTTAGTTTTCCTAACATTTTTTATCTTTCTAATTTTATTTTGTTTTTTATTATTTGATATTGTACTGCTCCTTTTTTTCTTCCTTTTTTTTTTTTTAACCGCACCACAAAGCTTGCAGGATCTTGCTTCCCAGGCCAGAGGTTGGGCCTGAGCTCCTGTGGTGGGAGCTCCGAGTCCAAACTGCTGAACTAACAGAGAACCTCAGATCCCAGGGAATATCAACTGGAGTGAGGCCTCCTGGAGGTCCTCATCTCAGCACCAAGACCCAGCTCTATCCAACTGCCTGCAAACTCCAGTGCTGGACATCTCAGGCCAAACAACCAGTAAGACAGGAATACAGCACCACCCACCAAAAAAAAAAAAAAAGAAAAAGAAAGAAACGGCAAAAACATTTGTTACAGACGAAGGAGCAAGGTAAAAACCTACAAGACCAAACAAATGAAGACAAAATAGCCAACCTACCTGAAAAAGAATTCAGAGTAATGATAGTAAAGATGATCCAAAATCTCAGAAACAAAATGGAGAAAATACAAGAAACATTTAACAAGGATCTAGAGGAACTAAAGAGCATACAACCAGTGATGAACAACACAATTACTGAAATTAAAAATACTCTAGAAGGAATCAATAGCAGAATAACTGAGGCAGAAGAACGGATAAGTGAGCTGGAAGATAAAATGATGGAATTAACTGCCAGGGAGTAGAACAAAGAAAAAAGAATGAAAAGAATTGAGGAAAGTCTCAGAGACCTCTGGGACAACATTAAACACACCAACATTCGAATTATAGGGGTCCCAGAAGAAGAAGAGAAAAAGAAAGGGTCTGAGAAAATATTTGAAGAGATTATAGTTGAAAACTTTCCTAACATGGGAAAGGAAATAGTCAATCCAGTCCAGGAAGCACAAAGAGTACCATACAGGATAAACCCAAAGAGAAACACACTGAGACACATATTAATCAAACTATCAAAAATTAAATACAAAGAAACAATATTGAAAGCAGCAAGGGAAAAGCAACAAATAACATACAATGGAATAAGGTTAACAGCTGATCTCTCAGCAGAAACTCTGCAAGCCAGAAGGGAGTGGCAGGACATATTTAAAGTGATGAAAGAGAAAAACCTACAACCAAGATTACTCTACCGAGCAAGGATATCATTCAGATTTGATGGAGAAATTAAAACCTTTACAGATAAGCAAAAGTTAAGAAAATTCAGCACCACCAAACCAGCTTTACAACAAATGCTAAAGGAACTTCTCTAGGGAGGAAACACAAGAGAATGAAAACACCTACAATAACAAACCCAAAACAATTAAGAAAATGGTAATAGAACATACATATTGATTATTACCTTGAGTGTAAATGGATTAAATGTTTCAACCAAAAGACATAGACTGGCTGAATGGACACAAAAAAAAGACCCATACATATGTTGTCTACAAGAGACCCACTTCAGACCTAGGGACACATACAGACTGAAAGTGAGGGGATGGAAAAAGATATTCCATGCAAATGGAAATCAAAAGAAAGCTGGAGTAGCAATTCTCACATCAGACAAAGTAGACTTTAAAATAAAGACTATTACAAGAGACAAAGAAGGACACTACATAATGATCAAGGGATCAATCCAAGAAGAAGATATAACAATTGTAAATATTTATGCACCCGACATAGGAGCAACTCAATACATGAGGCAAATGCTAACAGCCATAAAAGGGGAAATCGACAGTAACACAATAATAGTAGGAGACTTTAACACCCCACTTTAATCAATGGACAGACCATCCAAACTGAAAATAAATAAAGAAACACAAGCTTTAAATGACATTAAACAAGATGGACTTAATTGATATATATAGGAGATTCATCCCAAAACAACAGAATACACTTTCTTCTCAAGTGCTCATGGAACATTCTTCAGGATAGACTATATCTTGGGTCACAAATCAAGCCTTGGTAAGTTTAAGAAAATTGAAATTGTAACAAGTATCTTTTCTGACCACAACACTATGAGACTAGATATCAATTACAGGAAAAATACTGTAAAAAAATACAAACACATGGAGGCTAAATAATACACTACTAAATAACGAAGAGATCACTGAAGAAATCAAAGAGGAAATCAAAAAATACCTAGAGATAAATGACAATGAAAACATGATGACCCAAAACCTATTGGATGCAGCAAAAGCAGTTCTAAGAGGGAAGTTTATAGCAATACAATCCTACCTCAAGAAACAAGAAAATCTCAAATAAACAACATAACCTTACACCTAAAGCAATTAGAGAAAGAAGAACTAAAAAACCCCAAAGTTAGCAGAAGGAAAGAAATCATAAAGATCAGATCAGAAATAAATGAAAAAGAAATGAAAGAAACAATAGCAAAGATCAATAAAACTAAAAGCTGGTTCTTTGAGAAGATAAACAAAATTGATAAATCCTTAGCCAGACTCATCAAGAAAAAAAGGGAGAAGACTCATATCAACAGAATGAGATATGAAAAAGGAGAAGGAACAACTGATACTGCAGAAATACAAAGGATCATGAGAGATTACTACAAGCAACTATATGCCAATAAAATGGACAACCTGGAAGAAATGGACAAATTCTTAGAAAAGTGCAGCCTTCCAAGACTGAACCAGGAAGACAGAAAATATCAACAGACCAATCACAAGCACTGAAATTGAAACTGTGATTAAAAATCTTCCAACAAACAAAGCCCAGGACCAGATGGCTTCACAGGAGAATTCTATCAAACATTTAGAGAAGAACTAACACTTATCCTTCTCAAACTCTTCTAAAATATAGCAGAGGGAGGAACAGTCCCAAACTCATTGTATGAGGCCATCATCACCGTGATACCAAAACCAGACAAAGATGTCACAGAAAAAAGAAAACGATAGGCCAATATCTCTGCTGAACATAGATGCAAAAATCCTCAACAAAATACCATCAAACAGAATCCAACAGCACATTAAAAGGATCATACCCCACGATCAAGTGGAGTTTATCCCAGGAAATCAAGGATTCTTCAATATACACAAATCAATCAATGTGATACACCATATTAACAAATTGAAGGATAAAAACCATATGTTAATCTCAATAGATGCAGAAGAAGCTTTTGACAAAATTCAACACCCATTTATGATAAAAACTCTCCAGGAAATAGGCATAGAGGGAACCTACCTCAACATAATAAAGGCCATATATGACAAACCCACAGCCAACATCATCCTCAATGGTGAAAAACTGAAACCATTTCCACTAAGATCAGGAACAAGAAAAGGATGCCCACTCTCACCATTATTATTCAACATAGTTTTGGAAGTTTTAGTCACAGCAATCAGAGAAGAAAAAGAAATAAAAGGAATCCAAATCAGAAAAGAAGAGTAAAACTGTCACTGTTTGCAGATGATGTGATACTATACACAAAGAATCCTAAATATGCTACCAGAAAACTACTAGAGCTAATCAGTGAACTTGGTAGAGTAGCAGGATACAAGATTAATGCACAGAAATATCTTGCATTCCTATACACTAATGATGAAAAATCTGAAAGAGAAATTAAGGAAACATTCCCATTTACCATTGCAACAAAAAGAATAAAATACCTAGGAATAAACCTACCTAAGGAGACAAAAGACCTGTATGCAGAAAACTATAAAACACTGATGAAAGAAATTAAAGATGATACAAACAAATGGAGAGATATAGATATACTATGTTCTTGGATTGGAAGAATCAACATTGTGAAAATAACTATACTACCCAAAGCAATCTACAGATTCAATGCAATCCCTATCAAACTACCAATGTCAGTTTTCACAGAACTAGAACAAAAAAATTGCAAAATTTGTGTGGAAACACAAAAGACCCTGAGTAGCCAAACAATCTTGAGAAAGAAAAATAGAGCTGGAGGAATCAGACTCCTGGACTTCAGACTATACTATAAAGCTATAGTAATCAAGACAGTATGGTACTGGCACAAAAACAGAAATATAGGTCAATGGAACAGGATAGAAAGCCCAGAGATAAACCTCCTTTGATAAAGGAGGCAAGAGTATACCATGGAGAAAAGACAGCCTCTTCAATAAGTGGTGCTGGGAAAACTGGACAGCTACATGTAAAAGAATGAAATTAGAACACTTCCTAATACCATACACAAAAATAAACTCAAAATGGATTAAAGACCTAAATGTAAGGCCACATACTATCAAACTCTTAGAGGAAAACATAGGCAGAGCACTCTATGATATAAATCACAGCAAGATCCTTTCTGACTCACCTCCTAGAGTGAAAACAAAAATAAACAAATGGGACCTAATGAAACTTAAAAGTTTTTGCACAGCAAAGGAAACCGTAAACAAGACAAAAAGACAACCCTCAGAATGGGAGAAAATATTTGCAAATGAAGCAACTGACAAAGGATGAATCTCCAAAATATACAAGCAGCTTATGCAGCTCAATATCAAAAAAACAAAAAACCCAATCCAAAAATGGGCAGAAGACCTAAAAAGACATTTCTCTAAAGAAGATATACAGATTGCCAACAAACACATGAAAAGATGCTCAACATCACCACTCATTAGAGAAATGCTAATCAAAACTACCGTGAGGTATCATGCCACACCAGTCAGAATGGCCATCATCAAAAAATCTACAAACAATAAATGCTGGAGAGGTTGTGGAGAAAAGGGAACCCTCTTGCACTGTTGGTGGGGAATGTAAATTGATACATCCACTATGGAGGACAGTATGGAGGTTCCTTAAAAAATGAAAAATTGAATTACCATATGATCCAGCAATCCCACTACTGGGCATATACCCTGAGAAAATCATAATTCAAAGAGTCATGCACCACAATGTTCATTGCAGCACTATTTACAATAGCCAGGACATGGAAGCAACCTAAGTGTTCATCGACAGATGAATGGATAAAGAAGATGTGGCACATATATACAATGGAATATTACTCAGCTATAAAAATAAATGAAATTGAGTTATTTGTAGTGAGGTGGATGGACCTAGAGACTCTCATACAGAGTGAAGTAAGTCAGAAAGAGAAAAACAATTACCGTATGCTAACACATATATATGGAATTAAAAAAAAATGTTTCTGAAGAACCTAGGGGCAGGACAGGAATAAAGACACAGATGTAGAGAATGGACTTGAGAACATGGGGAGGAGGAAGGGTAAGCTGGGAGGACGTAAGAGAGTAGCACTGACATATACACACTACCAAATGTAAAATAGATAGCTAGTGGGAAGCAGCTGCATGGCACAGGGAGATCAGCTCAGTGCTTTGCGACCACCTAGAGGGGTGGCATAGGGAGGGTGGGAGGGAGACGCAAGAGGTAGGGGATATGGGGATATGGGGATATACATATGCATATAGCTGATTCACTTTGTTATACAGCAGAAACTAACACAACACTGTAAAGCAATTATACTCCAATAAAGATGTTTAAATAAATAAATACATACATAAATAAATAAATTCCCAAGTCCCTCCCCTGCTGACTCTGATTCAGTTGGTTGGAGATGGGATCAAAGAATCTGTCTTTTTGACAACCTCTCCGATGTGGTTAGTTAGGGTTCTAAATTAGGGTCCAGTGGCAGCAGTGGGAATGAAGAGCAGGTTATGCCAAACAAAATAAAACTGGAAAAGATTAAATTCTCAACACTATTTATACTTGTTTTTATACACTTCCAGTTTAAAACCCACCAAAACAACCCAATTTGAGTATGGTTTATTAAACTGACATTTTTAACCTAAGGTGGCTATATTTTGATTCACAGTGTATACACTTTAATGTAGTCTTTTACTTTTGTTTTTAACTGAATCATGAGAGCAAGAGATTTCAGAAGCCTAAGAGGTACCATTCTGTTTTTGGGTACATCTGCTTTAGAGAATGGGTTTAATAACATCTCATGGTAAAGTCTCACTTTAGCCTAATCTTTAAAAAACCCTTGGTTGTATTTTCAAAGAACTTCCAAATTCTGCTTGTTATGTCCTTCAAAGCATAAAATATGCAGTAAAGCAAGTACTATACTTCCCTCAGTAATAAGAATCATGATTTTTTATTTTAAATAAAAGATGGAATAACATATTTTTTTCTCTTGAAGACAGGTAGAGTGGAACTGAAACACTCCTCCATCTGTTAAGGCAATCAAAGAAGATAGAAAATCACACACAACTGCAATACATTCTTAACCCTTAACTAATCTGATCACATTCTGGGCTAGAAAATTATACATTGATCTCAGAGGCTGAATGACATAAAATATATTGACGTGCATTAAGCATCAGGGCAAGAGCGCTTGACGCTAATAGCAAGAGCACTTGGTGAGAGTCAGAAGACTCTCTGGGAGACCTCAGGCTTCAACTTTATACCTGTGTGATGGGGAATGGGTAGAGAAACATCAGTAGTTTTCAAATCAGAAGGCTTGAGTTTTTCAGGGGCATTGGTAAGTTTCTACAAATGTTTAATATTAACAGTTTTCTTATTAAAAATATACCTTTGTTTAAAATTTATAAGAAAAACAGAATGCACACTAAATAGGTTACATAGTAAATTTGAATATATAGACACTACTAAACTGTGCTCTCAGGTTAAACTCATCATGGAGCTTCTCCTGCTCACAAATATATGTATTTGAACTTGTAAATGTGTCACTGACTAGGAAGCTTTTTATCTGCTCTAGTCTTTTTCTTTTCTTTTTAATCCAGGACTATATTGGCATAAAGGCTGTGATTACATAAAATCTTTAAATTCTACTGGATGAGAGTACAGATGTTATCAGCCCCTCCTTATACTTGTTCCTATACGATATGGTTATGGAACAAAACAAAGTAGATTTATTACTCTATAAAATAGCTTGATAATTACAAAATAGAAGTATTTAAGTGTTAAGATACTAACAAAGTGGTAAAAATGTAATCGTTTTTGTACTGGGACTGGAAAAGCAATGGCAGAAAAAATTGATGGAATAATGGATCACAGAAAACACAGGCCTTAAAATGTCATTAGATGTTGTGTAGATAAACACTAGCAGTTAAAATTATGTAAGCATTTTTCAAAACACTATTGGATAATGTTATACAAATTGATACAGACTGTTAATTTTATTAGGATGAGGCTTTTAAATTGTAGACCTTTCAGAGTCATTTGCAGACATATCAGTAGTGATACCAGAATTTATTCTTTTACGCTAAAGTTTTCTGACTGATATAAGGCAGTTGTCAAAACAATAGTCAAATAAATTAAGAAATTACTATTATTTCTACCTTAAGTACATCCATTAAATGTAAGTTTATCAACTTGGAAATCTTACTGATATTTAAATAAGCTGAATAGCTCAATTTAGACTTATAACACTGCCATGCTTACCACCTCAGATAAAATATTAGTGGTGAATCAAAACAGGATTTGGATTCAAAATGCAAAATAAAATTAATTTTTCTGTGTGAAAATTATGAGCAAAAATCTGGCCTCTGTATTAGTCTGCTCAGGCTGCCTATCACTACTTTTTTGAATATGTGGATCAGTATAACTAAAAAACTTTTTTTGACCAGATGTCAAGATGTTAAAAATAAATCTATTAGTATTTGCAGCTACTTATCCATGTGAATCACAATTTTCCTGACATACTTATACCTTAAAACCAAATACTAGAAAAATTTCCCCCCAAATCAGGAACAAGACAAGGATACCTGCTTTTGCCACTTCTCAACATAGCACAGGAAGTTCTAACTAAAGCAATTAGTCAAGAAAAAGATATAAAAGGTATCCAAATTGTAAAGGAAAAGGTAAAACTATCTCTATTTAAAGATGACATGATCTTCTATGCAGAAAACCATAAAGATTATACACATACACAAATACACAAACTATTACAGCTAATACATGAATTTTGCAAAGATGCAGGATACAAAACCAACATACAAAAACCAATTATATTTCTATAAACTAGCAATGAAAAATGTAAAAAGGAAACTAAGAAAAACAGTTCCATTTAAATAGCATGAAAACAATAAAATACTTAGGGATAAATCTAACCAAGGAGGTGAAAGACTTGCACATTGAAAACTATAAAACACTGCTGAATGGAATTAAAGAAGACCTAAATAAAGTGAAAGACTTCCCATGTTCATGGATAGGAAGACTTATCATTGTTAAGATGTCAATACTACCCAAAGCAATCTACAGATACAACACAATTCCTACCAGAATTCCAACAGTTTTTTTCCCACAGAAATAGAGAGCTGATCCTCAAATTCATATGGAATTATAAGGGGGCCCAAATGGCCACGACAATCTTAGAAAATAATAAAGTTGGAGCGCTCAAACTTCCCAACTTTGAAACTCAATACAAAGCCACAGTAATTAGAACAGTACAGAACTGGCATACGGACAGACATATAGACCACTGGAACAGAAGAGAGGGCCCAGAAGTAAACCCTCACAGTAAGATCAATTGATTTTCAAGAAGAGGCCAAGGGTACCATTCATTGGGGAAAGGATTGTTCAAAAAGTCTTTCAGTAGTGGTGCTGGGAAAACTAGATATCCTTCTGCAAACGAAAGAAGTTGGGGGACTTCCCTGGTGGTCCAGCGGCTAGGACTCTATGCTTCCACTGCACTTCCACTGCACGTCCCATGCGGTGGGAAAAAAAGAAAAGAAAAGAAAGAAGTTGGATCCTCACCTCACACCTTATCTAAAAATTAACTCGAAATGGATCAAAGACCTAAACTTAAGAGCTAAAACTATAAAAGAAAACAATCCAACGTCTTCTTGACATTGGATTTGGCAATGATTTCATGGATATGACACCAAAAGCACAGGGAACAAAAGAAAAAATAGATAAATTGGACTTCATCAAAACTAAGAACTTTGGTTCTTAGTATCAAAGGGTACTATCAAGAAAGTGAGTAAAATAAATAAATAAATAAATAAATAAATAAGAAAGTGAGTAGACAACCTACAGAATAAGAGAACATATTTGCAAATCACATATCTAATAAGGGATTCATATCCAGATTATGTAAAGATCTCCTACAACTCAACAACAACAACAACAATAAACAACACAATTCAAAAAAGTGCAAAGGGCTTAAATAGACATTTCTCCAAAGAAGATATACAAATGGCCAATAAGCACATGAAAAGATATTCAACATCGTTAGTCATTAGGGAGATGCAAATCAAAACTACAATGAGATTCCACGTCACACCAATTTGAATGCCTATCATCAAAACAACAAGAAATATCACCTGTCAGTGAGGATTGGGAGAAATTGTGCATTGCTGGTGAGAATGTAAAATGGTGTAGCCACTGTGGAAAACAGTATGGCAATTCCTTAAAAAGTTATACATAGAATTATCATATGATCCAGCAATTTCACTCCTAAGTACACATCCAAGAATCAAAGACAGGAACTCAAACAGACAGTTGTACACCCACGCTTATAGCTGCATTATTCACAACAGCCAAAAGGTGGAAACAACCCACGTGTCCACTGACAGATGAATGGATAAACTAAATATGATATATACACAGTGGCATATTATTCAACTATAGAAAGGAACGAAATTCTGATACACACTGCAGCATGGATGAACTATGAAAACATCATGCTTAGTAGAATCAGTCAGACACAAAAAGACAAATATTGTATGATCCCACTTACATGTGGTACCTAGAAGAGTCAAACGCATAGACACAGAATGTAAAACAGTGGTTATCAGGGGCTGGAAGAGGGGGGAATGGGGAGTTATTTTTTTAATGGGTAAAATGCTTCAATGTGGGAAGATGAAAAAAGGGAGATAGATACTGGTAATGGTTTTAAAACAATGTGCATATAGTTAATACCACTGAACTGTACACTTAAAATGGTAAATTTTATGTTATTTATATTTTACCACCAAAAAAAGATCTCTCAGCTTAAAAAGTTGTTAGAATAGCAAGTTTTATGTAATGTATATTTTACTGTAAAAAGGAGAATATTTTTAAAAAACCCTAGATTTAGTTTCAAGATGAGAGGACTTTAAGGTCCCTTCTAATTATAAAAAATTTTGAGGGCTTCCCTGGTGGCGCAGTGGTTGAGAATCCGCCTGCCAATGCAGGGGATACGGGTTCGTGCCCCGGTCCGGGAAGATCCCACATGCCGCGGAGCGGCTGGGCCCGTGAGCCATGGCCGCTGGGCCTGCGCATCCGGAGCCTGTGCCCCGCAACGGGAGAGGCCACAACAGTGAGAGGCCCGCATACCACAAAAAAAAAAAAAAAAAAAAAAAAAAAAAAAAATTTTGAGACATCATGATAACAAGGAGAAGAGAGAAAGCGCATCTAGTTGAGGAATAAGATCCTGACTCCTTGTTCTGAATTATGAGTGTAACTTTACCTTTCAAGTGGTTATAAATGGACCAAGAAGTTCTAGCAATGATAGTGAACTCAAATGCCTATAGAGGCCAGGCAGGAAACGTAAGCAGGTGAAGCAAGGCAGCTGGGGATGGCGGTAAATCTGAGTCTACAGGCCCTGTCTAAAGAGAGCAGCTGTACCTCGGTCCTGGCAAACTGTCTTCTTGTTAGAATGTGGTCATGATATTGGGAGGACTTTCCATTTTTCAGTGAAATTGAATTGAGATTTTTATGTTAAATGTTGGCATCTAATTAAAAATGTGTATTTTTAACACCACAAACCAAGAAAACATATCTGCAGGCCAAGGCACCTGCAGTCAGCTGACTGCTAGTTTGTGATCTCTTTCATAGCACAAAGGTTGGACCGGAATACAAAAGAAGCAAGGAAAGTACTACTAATCAGATCCTCACCAATGTTTAAAGTTTGTGGGGCTTCCCTGGTGGTCCAGTGGTTAAGAATCCGCCTTCCAACACAGGGGATGCAGGTTTGATCCCTGGTTGGGGAACTAAGATCCCACACGCCATGGGGCAACTAAGCCTGCGTGCCACAACTACTGAGCCGGCGCCTCAACAAAGGACTCCGCATGCCGCAACGAAGATCCCACGTGCTGCAACTAAGACCCAACGAAGCCAAATAAATAAATAAATAAAATATTTTTTAAAATTGAGTTTGCTTACAGATCATGATCTAAATCTTTCTAATCCTTGTTTAGAAGCACCAGAGGGTATTGAATATTGTTTTAATTAGGTGTCATTTAAAATAGCATAGCTTTGAATGGGTCAGTTTTTAGTGGGGCACTTAGAACATGAAGTTTAGTGCCTTGCATATAGTAGGTGGTCAATAAGTGGTAGCTACTATTATTTTAAAACAAGGCTCCTACACAATATTGAAAAGTTAGAGTAAAACAGATTTTCAAAACCAACCCTACACCCAATAAAAGAAATGATAATATAACCCATTCAAAAATCTATCCTCTTGTAGTGATTGGGAAATGGTGAGCCTTCATATTAAATAACAAATCATTTATGTAAGTTGGGTGCTAGGAATAGTTATTGGCAAAACAAGGTTCTTGCCCTCATAAAGGTTACAATTTAATAAGGGAGATGGACATTAAATAAAGAGTCATCCCAAAAATATTTAGTCAGAAACTGTAATAAATGATGACTGAAAATTACAGGATGCTTTGAAAAGAGTAATGAAAGGATTTAGTTCAGATGAGGAAGGGTCATAGGGAAGCCCCCTTTAAGGAGCTGACCTTTAAGCTAAGACCTAAAAGAATAAAGAGAGGTCAGCAGCCTAAGGGTACTATGTATGGAGGGTGAGGAGGGTTGGGTGGGAGAGGAGGTTGTGACAAAAGCATCACAGGAATGCTTGTGTGACATGTGTGACACCTCCAAATAACCAAAGTAGAAAAAAGGAAAAATTAAATAGAGGGGGGACTTCCCTCGTGGTGCAGTGGTTAAGAATCCACCTGCCAATGAAGGGGACATTGGTTTGAGCCCTGCTCTGGGAAGATCCCACGTGCCGCGGAGCAACTAAGCCCGTGCGCCACAACTACTGAGCCTGCGCTCTAGAGCCCGCGAGCCACAACTACTGAGGCTGAGAGCCACAACTACTGAGGCTGAGAGCCACAACTACTGAAGTCCACGTGCCTAGAGCCCGTGCTCCACAACAAGAGAAGCCACCGCAATGAGAAGCCCGCGCACCACAACAAGAGTAGCCCCCGCTCATGGCAACTAGAGAAAGCCCACGGTGCAGCAACGAAGACCCAACACAGCCAAAAAAAAAAAAAAAAAAAAATTAAATAGGAGGAAAGATTAAAGTTATTGGAGGTAGAGAGGGGACAGACTTGAGGGGACATCAATTGTCAATGTTTTCCCTGGAGAAAAGATTCTGAAGAAAGAAGTAAAAATGAAAAAATAAGAGAAAATTAGGAATAGAGAAGAAATAAGTAAAATGGGAGCTAGGAAACAGGATCTTGAGGTTGAAGAAATTATTTGTTTTATTTATTTAACCTGGCCACATCAGGTTTCTGGGGAAAATGATGAGAGGTGAAGCAATGGTTGGAACAAGCAGAGAGAACCAGCTGCTAGAGGAGACCTCAGGAGTGAAGAGATCACACTGAAGGATTTTTCTTTGTTTGTTTGTTTAAAAAATTACAAAGGAAACAAATGCTCTTTAATATTTCAGACAAGACAGCCACCCCACTCCTGCAGTAAAAGCACTGTTAATCCTCACAGAATGGCTTTTAGTGGTGAGGATGAGGATCAGTGACAAGCAAAATCAAGCGGAAGTTTGAGGCAATTACGTAGAGAAGTCAGACCAAAAGCTTTCTTTCAGACTAAAATGTCTGCATTTTCCTTTGAGATCACTTCACCCACTATAACGTTCAATATTGTAAGTAATGGGTTTTTATTCCATGGTCATAAAGCCCCCCGGCAATTCCCTGATTCCCAGAATGGGAGCTCCTTTTATAAAAGCAGGGATTTTTTCGCCCGATCTCCGATTATCAGACCACACACTCCATGAGAGCAAGAATTTCTGTCTAACCCACTCACCGCTGTATCACTAACAACTAATACATAACTGTTTATTGAATGAATAAATACACCTAGACTATGAAGACAAAACCACGGCAAATTCAGAGTAAAACATCAAAGGTGAAAGGGAAAAAAAAAAAAAAAGGAAAGGAAGAAAGGAGGGGAGGGATGAAATTGGAAATATTTTAGCTTCTGGCATTCATCTTTGACTCTTTCTCTCCCACACCCTATACCCAATAAATCTGTAAGTCCTGTCAAACCATCTCCTTACATAACTTTCCATCTCCATGGCCACTACCTGTTTGATTACAATTGTCTCCTACCTGGTCTCTGGCTCCAGTCTTACTACCTACCTTCCATTCTGGTTTCCATGCTTGTGCCAACGTCATATGTGAAAACACCACACAAACTGATAGGGTTCTACTGTCTTTGGGAGAAAGCATCAACTTTAGAGCACACAAAGCCCTTCGCTACCTGGGGTAGCACACGTTCAAGTCAGTCTAACAGAGCTGTTAAGACTGTGGCCTTTGTGAATGAAATAATGCCATTTGCAGCAACATGGATGGACCTAGAGATTATTATCATATTAAGAGAAGTAAGTCAGAAAGACAAATGCCACACGATAGCACTTATATGTGGAATCTAAAATCTGACACAAATGAACTTATTTATGAAACAGACTCACAGACACAGAAAACAAACTTAGGGTTACCGAAGGGGAAAGGGGGTGGGGGAGGGATAAATTAGAAGTTTGGGATTAGCAGATACACTACTACACATAAAATAAACAACAAGGTCCTACTGTATAGCACAGGGAACTATATTCAATATCCTGTAATAAACATAACATAAAAGAATATATGTATGTATAACTGAATCACTTTGCCGTACACCAGAAACTAACACAACATCGTAAATCAACTATACTTCAGTTAATAAAAAAATGTGGCCTTTGTGAAGACAAGTTTGAATATGAGCTGTGCTACTTATAACTATATAGCCTGTGCAAGTCACTTAACTTCTCTCTCCGTTTCTTTATGTATAAAACAGGATAATAATCACACCAACTCGTGTCTGTTGTGTGAATGAAATGAATGAATATACATGTATAGTATTTTGCTCAGTGGCTGTGGCACAATAAGCTTTCAGCATCATTTTCTGTTGCCACGTTGCTCTTCTTACCATTTTCCAAAGGAACCATGATGTTTCATGTCATCATACTTTCAAAAATCTTGTTTTTTTCTTTTTAGAATGTACTCCTTCTTTGCTTAACAGCTTTCTACCACTCCAAGATCCATCCTAATTGTCTTTACTTCTTTAGAGCCTTCCCCAACTTCTGCAGGAAGAACTACTTCTTTCCTTGTGCTATCACTGACTCATACAGGCTTTACTAATCACTTATACTGTAAGGAAATTACTTCCAGGCTACTCTGTTTCTTCTCCCAGAATGTGAGCTCTTTCAGGGCAAGCATTGTCATTTACTTATCTGTATTTCCAGCATTTCATACACTCTCTGATGGAGAACACATTATACATTAAAAAGATAATACTGTCTCGAGTCAGCTCTCTGGCTTCTTTGTCATTCATTGGTCACACACTTATAGGTGTGTGACCTAGACCAGTTATTTAACGTTCAAAATCTCAGTTTTATTTTCTGTGCAGAGGAGATAATAAAAGTATCTACCTAATACACAGGATTAGAAAAATGAGATAATCTACATAGGAAGCACTTAATAAATATTTACTGCTATTATCATTATTTCTGATGCTGTATTTTATGTCTAGAAATTCCATTTAGATCTTTCTAATATCTTCCATTTATCTCCAAATCATATTCATATTTTCCTTTACATACTTGAGCACATCTATATGACTTAAAATAACTGTATAAAGGTCCTTGCTAGCTAATTCCCCCATCTCTGTCTTTGCTGAGTCTGTGTTTCTATTGATTTATTTTGCTCCTGGTTATGGGTCATATCTTCCTGCTTCCTGTAATTTTTAGTTGGATGCCAGATTTTGTGATTTTATGTTGTTGAGTGCTGGATTTTGTTGAATTCCTTTAAGAAGTATTGAATTTTGTTCTGGTATATGCAGTTACTTGCAGATCAGTTTAACGCTGAAGCTGCTGAGGACTCTACCCAACGCCCAGTGTATTTTGATGTTTCTCTACTCCAGATGGTAGAAGTGTGAACTAGCCTTGTGAGTACTCCAGGAATTGTCTGGCCTACTGTTTTCTAGTGGTTCTTTTTCCAACCCACACATGTGTAGAGTTTGTAGTCAAAGACTCAAATACCTCCTTGCAGCTCTCCAGAGCTAAGTGAGCAATGCCCTTCTCTCTGGTACTTAGCCTTGCAAATACTGGCCACCTTGGCCTCCCTAAACCCCAGCCTCTGCCTCTTCAACTCAGTAAGACCGCCAAGCTCTTGGATGATCTCCCTGTACTGTCATTTGGTAAATGCCTCTCAGGGACCATAGTTCCACACTGACTGTTGGTCCAATGTCTGAAACAGTTGTTTCAGATACTTTGCCTGATTTTCTAGTTGTTTATAGCAGGAGGACAATTCCCTTAGTATCATTATTTTATCAACTGAAATATATATATTCATTGGTAAAAGAACAAAGCTCAAAACTAAATTCTCATAAACTGTGGACAAAAGCTCTTTTGAGCCAATATCCCTAAATAGAAGTAAAGATTTACTTCAAGGGAATTTCAATCTTTGCCAACTTGGAAAACTTAGATTAGATTAATATTTCTGTATTGAAAAAAATATCAAAATGAGAAGTTGAATTTTAAAGGCTTATTACATTTGAGTAGATCTTTTTGCTTCCAAGAATCTAAAGTTGTCTAGATAGCAAGAGACTCACTACAGTTTTCATGAGGTTATTTGAAATTCAGACACAGGGAAATTAGCATCATTCAATACTCAGTCATGCAGGAATGACATTGCATCTCTGTACTTGCTAAAAACTGGGATAAAATATTTCTTGCCAGAAGCGATCAAGGTCCTTAGTTTTCTACAGGTGGCTTCACTTTTAGATATGTTACACTGGAACCCAGCTCATCTTTTGCTACCTCCCAGAAGAGTTAGTTTCCTCTTGATAATGCTACAATATGTACATGATGTTCTAAGGAAGTTATCTGCAGGAGAACAATGTAATAGCAGCTCCACTGAGTAGGTGTCTGGTACTTGGCATTCTAATTGAAAAAATGGGACTTAATAAATAATTTCCTTTGGAATCTTGCCTCTGAGTGTTTTTGCTCATTCTGGATTAAAACTGGAGACTGACACATTCTGGGACTGCAAGATGTTCTGAAGTTTCCTGGAGGAAACTGAGAATATATTAAAACTATTTAACCAAAGATCTTAGGATCACCTAGATGCAAATGTTGCATTTGGTATTTAAGAAATCAGAGACTGTCTGATTAAGAAGCATGACAATAAATAATTAGCATAAAATCTAGGCCCTACTGGTGGCACAGGAGAAATAGGGAGAACTTGGAGCTGCTTCCTCTCAGCAGCTGGATGAATCATTGGCAGCTGCTATAAGAAAGATAAAGAAAATCACATCTGCTTAGAGTCCACCACTATATGGACCCCTTATGATAATAAATAAATTACTGAAGAGGCCCCACTTGTAAGTCATGAAAAGAACTAAGGATATCTGAAGATTATTTTCCATAGTTATCTCCACGTGCTATTTCACAGAAACCAGCTCTAGCTATATGCACCATTCTTCGATATAATCAGTATTTAATATATATTTGCTGAGTGGTTAAGGGCCGGAGAAAGGATTAGGAAAGACAGGTTCTGATGAAATAGTACAAAATTCATCTATACACTCACAGCTCCCAGTTTTGTTTATGTGGAGACCGACAAGATAGTTTTTCTGAGCTAGTTCACTTAAAATTGAGTTCACATTGATTTCGACTACCAGTCATATATTTTGTAAAGAAGATGATGCTATTCTCAATACACTTGCACAATACTGTAATCGAGATGGATGATCTCTAGAGTTACTTGTCAATAGTAGAAATAGCATATTAGTAAATCTGGGTTCTATTTCCAACTTTGCTTCTGTGCAACCCTTCTGCAATTTACACCATTTTGTTATTTATAAAATGGGCACAATAATATCTACCATACTTATTTCTTAGGATAGTGAAATGATCTAATCAGAAACTAGGCAGAAGGACTTTTAGCAAAAAAGTTTCGGTAGCTATATATAAAGTAGCAGTAGCATCAGTTAGAGCAGCGTAGGGGATCCTGCAAATTCAATGAAAGCAGGGAGCATACCTAGTTTCTTACTATAACCCCAGCACCAGGCACATGGTAAGTCTATCAGATATATTTGTTGAATGAATGAGGAAATAGTTTAGGCCTTCCTCTACTTTAAGTTAGGTTTACTATAGAAACTGTCAAAGATATTCGATACCTATTTGGAAAAACATAATATGAAGATGGGAATAAGAACAGGCCTTTGAAAACAGACATGAACAAAGGTTTTGATGTCGAGAGTCTATATCTGAAAATTTTGGAGCAATTTAATCTATTTTAATATTCTGAATGTAAGAATTTAGTGCCATTTTTTAAAAGAAGCTCTCGATAAGGGTCTTTCACCCCTCACATCACCAAAATAAAGTCTCAGTAAACACATTTTTGATCAGTGTATTTTTAAACATTTTCCTTGGCTTATAATCATAAGATGCTGAACCAACAATTTGCAAATTGATCCTAAGTTTCATTTGTTATAAAATGGGAATTACAGTATCTACCACAGAGAGACGTTGTGAAGATTAAATGAATTACTGCACACAGATCTCAGAGTTACACTTGGATCTTCATAAGTGCTTCAGTGACGGTGATGGTGATGGTGATAATAATATTGATGACAGTATCTCTGGCACAAGACAGATAACTCCTTAAAAGGTGTTCCTAGAGCCTTGAAGAGTATGCACTAAAACAGTATTTACACTGAACCAAAGAAAGAAGTTTGGAGGGAATAAAGGAAGGCAAGAAAAGAATTTGGGAAGACTTACCGCCATTTTTGCCTACAGTTCGGAAGCATCTCCAGAAGGCCCGTAAGAATGATGCCCTATTGTGAGGGGTGGCTTGGATGAAGCTGAATTCCCGAAAAAGAATGTGAGTTCCCTGACATACACTGTTAAAACTGCAAAGAGAAAAATCAAGAAATCATCATTAGATGGATAGTTACAGAAGGCTGGAATTAGAATGAAAAGTCAAGAATATATAGAACAACTGCCCAAAAGGAGAAAAATCTTTTTTTTCTCCAAAAAAACTCTGAACTATAGAGTAGACCAAGTCCTTCTATGAGGAATTCTCTTCACAGAACTATATCTCTTTGAAAACTCTTGGAGTCCAATTCCTCTGAGTGCTTCCCACCTCCTACACACACGCACACACACACACACACACGCACACACACACACGCACACACACACACTGAGGAAGTTTTAATCAGTCATTAGAGCATCTCATATAGAGGGAAATCTTTGTCTTTAGCTGGATGACAATGGCACTCATATCTTTTTGGAGAATACTTCTCCCTCTACCCCACTTGAAATTTATGTTTTCTTAAAGATATTCTTTTTGTATATCAGCTGTCTTAAGAACAACATGGCTTATGGGAACACTGGATTGTCTGTTCCAGTTTGGGGGTGGTGTTGTATACCTCTCTGACAATAACGTTGGAGGAAAATCCATGTGCCAAAGGATATAAAAGGTTCCAGACAGACACTAAAGGCAAATAAGAAAAACAAGGGTAGAAAGCGGCCCCTGAATGAGAGTATGAAGTAAAGCCCTAGGGCCCAAGTGAGTCATTGTTTAAGCTGGGCTGGGAAAGGGGAAAAAATATACTCCATTGCCTTTGGGTTCTTCTGCCAAAGAAATAAAGGCTGTAGAGCCTGATGTAATCTAAAAATGGAAAATCCACCAAAGAATAGGCAATTATCCAGTAATCATCACTACCAAAGGCAGACTTCTGGTTCCAGAAAACTCCTAAAGTCCCTGACAAGTAAATCATGAGTGGAAAATATGTTAATCTTTGTAGAGAAGCAGACATTAAACTGAAGATGGCAAGCAACAGAAGGATAGTGGTAATTCCAAATGTCACTTTTCATTTGTTTAGCATTTAAAGGGGGAAAAAATTCTGAATCTCTGAATTGAACAGGAAAAAATTTCCGGAGCCATCTAATCCATTTTCCTTTTCCCTGACCAAGTTCAGAAGGAAGTGTTTAACCTGTCTTTAACATAGGGTATATTATCACTTAGGATAAAATTAGCCTCCTTCTGTCAATATTAACAACACTGTATGAAAAAGCAAATTACATACCCTTCTTCCCCCATGGAAAACTAGCATAGAAATCTAAGATACTATGAGGAAGTATGAGGCAAAGAATTAGAAGAGAGATTTTTAAAAAGCAACGAAAGCGTTAACCCAATTATGCAGTTTGCAGTGCTGTTGTCTTGAGTAAAGGAAAATGAAAAATAAAGCAAATGAGCTGTTACAGGTAAATGGAGTAGCCACATTTCTAGCAAATGAAGTCTAGCAAATGATAACATTCTAGCCTAAATTTATAAAGCTACCCAGTAAAGAATTAGTCCCAAAGTGTGCTACACAATCCCCAGGGGAAAAATGCTGGTGTCTAGGTCGTGGTCTAGGCTGTAAAGGAACTAATACTAGTGAAATTATATCCTTAGTGTAGCTTTTAAAAAATATCTTTTTTTAAGCTAGGGAGTAATTTATGCATTGAAGAATCTAGCTGAGCTTCATTGCACAGATGAATAGAATGTATATAAGAATTTATAAAATAGGAATTTTATACAACAAACTGATAAGGCAAAGTCTTACAATACTGAATATAAAAAGACATAATTGTATTTACACTACTGCCTTTAGATAATTCATACCAATAAAATTCACATTTAATTAAAAATAAAAATAATTAGGGGCTTCCCTGGTGGCGCAGTGGTTGAGAGTCCGCCTGCCGATGCAGGGGACACGGGTTCGTGCCCCGGTCCGGGAGGATCCCGCATGCCGCGGAGCGGCTGGGCCCGTGAGCCGTGGCCGCTGAGCCTGCGCGTCCGGAGCCTGTGCTCCGCGGCGGGAGAGGCCACGGCAGTGAGAGGCCCGAGTACCACATAAATAAATAAATAAATAAATAAATAAATAAAAATAATTAGAAATGTTTGATTAGTATGGAGCTAATCAGATGATCAGTTGATCACGTAGCGGATCAGTATGGAAATCAGAATCACTACCTAAAGAGTTAATAGACAATCTTAGTATAACCAGTGAAATTCTTTTAGATAAGATGGCTGTAAAGAAAAAGCAGAAAATGCGATTGCTCAAAGCTTTATTGTTTCTCCTCAACCTGAAATATCTTTTTCCTACCTCCATCTCTTAAAATTTTATCCATGTCAAATACCATGTTTTGCATGAAATCTTTTCCTGATTCCACCCACCACAGCCAATTTCCATCATAACTCATTTATAACTCTCCAATGGTACTCACAAAATGCTGCCTTGTTTTAAAGTTACTGGACGTATTTCCTCTATTAGACTCTGTACAGTAATCAATTAGGCTGCACTCGTCTTTGTCTCCATTACATTACCTAACACATAGTAGATACTGCTCCATAGTGTCTGTGGTAGTTGATTTAGAAAGAAAAGAAAAAACAGATGAATAACACCAGGCAGAAAGTATCAGGATTTATGTTTGTAACTAGTCATATTAGTGATACTGAAAGTCAAATTTCTACCATCGTTTTAAAAGTCCAGGACTTTGGTCTGATATTAGTATTGTAATACTGCAATACCAGCTTTTAAAAAAAATTAGTATTTGCCTGGCATATCTTTTTCTATGCTTTTAATTTCAATCTTTTGGGTAATTTTTAAAAGATACTTCTCGGGCTTCCCTGGTGGAGCAGTGGTTAAGAATCTGCCTGCCAATGCAGGGGACACGGGTTCGAGCCCTGGTCCGGGAAGATCCCACGGGCCACGGAGCAACTAAGCCCGTGTGCCCCAACTACTGAGCCTGAGCTCTAGAGCCCACGAACCACTACTGAAGCCCGCGTGCCTACAGCCCATGCTCCACAACAAGAGAAGCCACTGAAATGAGAAGCCCGCACACCGAAGCGAAGAGTGGTCCCTGCTCGCTGCAACTAGAGGAAGCCCATGTGCAGCAACGAAGACCCAACACAGCCAAAAATTAATAAATAAATAAATTTTTTTAAAAAAGATACTCTCTTGTGAGTGCTATACAGTTGCATTTGGTTTTTTACCCAATCTAACATTCTCTGTATTTTAGTAAGTTTTTTATATATTTGATTAATTTCTGCCATCTTATTTTGTCTTTTTAAAAAAAATAAATTTATTTAATTATTTATTTTTGGCTGCGTTGGGTCTTTGTTGCTGCGCGTGGGCTTTCTCTAGCTGTGGAGAGTGGGGGCTCCTCTTTGTTGTGGTGCATGGGCTTCTCGTTGCAGTGGCTTCTCTTGTTGAGGAGCGTGGGCTCTAGGTACGCGGGCTTCAGTAGTTGTGGCACACGGGCTTCAGTAAGTTGTGGCTCGTGGGCTCTAGAGCACAGGCTCAGTAGTTGTGGTACATTGGCTTAGTTGCTCCACAGCATGTGGGATCTTCCTGGACCAGGGCTCAAACCCACGTCCCCTACATTAGCAGGTGGATTCTTAACCACTGCGCCACCAGGGAAGCCCCGGAAGCATGAAGTCTTAACCACTAGACCACCAAGGAAGTCCCAACCACCATCTGCTTTTTTAATAGCTCTCTTAGCAGGTGTGAAGTGGTATCTCATTGTGGTATTGATTTGCAATTCCCTAATGACTAATGATGTTGAATATCTTTTCATGGGCTCATTAGCCATTTGTATATCTTTTTTGGAAAAATGCCTATTTAAGCCCTTTGTCCTTTTATGAATTGTGTTGTTCATTTTTTGTTGTTGCTGAGTTGTAAGAGATCTTTACATAATCTGGATATGAATCACTTATTAGATATGTGATTTGCAAATAAGTACTCTCATTCTGTAGGTTGCCTTCTCACTTTCTTGATAGTATCCTTTGATGTACAAAAGTTCTTAATTTTGATGAAGTCCAATTTATCTATTTTTTTCTTTTGTTCCTTGTGCTTTCGGTGTCATATCCATGAAATCATTGCCAAATCCAATGTCAAGAAGACATTGGATTGTTTTCTTCTAAGAGTTTTATAGTTTTAGCTCTAAGTTTAGGTCCTTGATGCATTTTGAGTTAATTTTTTAAAATATATATATATTTTAAAATTTTTATTTATTTATTTATTTATTTTTGGCTGTGTTGGGTCTTCGTTTCTGTGCAAGGGCTTTCTCCAGTTGCAGCAAGCGGGGGCCACTCTTCATCACGGTGCGCGGGCCTCTCACTGTTGCGGCCTCTCTTGTTGCGGAGCACAGGCTCCAGACGCGCAGGCTCAGTAGTTGTGGCTCACGGGCCCAGTTGCTCTGCAGCATGTGGGATCCTCCCAGACCAGTGCTCGAACCCATGTCCCCTGCATTGGCAGGCAGACTCTCAACCACTGTGCCATGAGGGAAGCCCTGAGTTAATTTTTATATAAGGTGTGAGGTAAGTGTTCTTTCCTTTGCAGATAGGTATCCAGTTTTCCCAGTACCACTTGTTGAAAGACTCTTTGAGCAGTCCTTTCCCCAGTGAATGGTACCCTTGGCCCCCTTCTTAAAAATCAATTGATCTTACATATGAGGGTTTACTTCTGGGTTCTCTCTTCTAATCCAGTGGTCTATATGTCTGTCCTTAAGCCAGTTCCACACTGTTCCAATTACTGTGGCTTTGTATTGAGTTTCAAGGTTGGGAAGTTTGAGCCCTCCAACTTTATTCTTCTTTTTCAAGATTGTTCTGGCTATTTGAGGCCCTTGCAATTCCACATGAATTTGAGGATTGGTTGTTCTATTTCTGTGGAAAAAAAAAGCTGTTGTAATTCTGGCAGGGATTGTGTTGTATCTATAGACTGCTTTGGGTAGTACTGACATCTTAAAAGTGTTAAGTCCTCCTTTCCAAGAACATGGGATGTCTTTCCAGTTAGTTAGGTCTTCTTTAATTTCATTCAGCAGTGTTTCACAGTTTTCACTGTGCAAGACTTTCATCTCTTTGGTTAGATTTATTTCTAAGTACTTAATTCTTTTAGATGCTGTTGTGAGTAGAATTACTTTCTTAATGTCCTTTTTGGATTGTTGATTGCTGGAATAAAAACACAACTGAGGGCTTCCCTGGTGGCACAGTGGTTGAGAATCCGCCTGCCAATGCAGGGGACACAGGTTCGTGCCCCAGTCTGGGAAGATCCCACATGCCGCGGAGTGGCTAGGCCCATGAGCCATGGCCGCTGAGCCTGTGCGTCCGGGGCCTGTGCTCCGCAACGGGAGAGGCCACAACAGTGAGAGGCCTGTGTACCACACACAAAAAAAAAAACCCCAAAAAACACAACTGATCCTGCCTCTGTGTATCCTGCATCTTTACTGAATTCATTTATTAACTCTAGTAGTTTTTTTGTGGATTCTTCGGGATTTTCTGTACATAAGATCATGTCATCTGCAAACAGATAATTTTACCTCTTCCCTTCCAATTTGGATGTCTTTTATTTCTTTTGACTCTACTTTTTTTTAATGTAAAAAATAGTTATTAATTTTTAGTCAATAGTTAATTAAGTTTACCAACATTTCATACCAATTTTCATCCTCATTACTATTTTTTGCTCCTTCTCTCTTGGTTCAATTATTTTCTTGCTAAAGTTCATCCTCTAAGAAATGTCCATTTCAATTTTTTGGATTTGACACCAAAAGCAAAGGCAACAAAAGAAAAAGTAAACAAGTGGGACTACATCAAATTAAAGAACTTCTGCACAGTAAAGGAAACCAGCAACAAAATGAAAAGGCAGCCTACTGAATGGGAGAAAATATTTCAAATCATATTCTGATAAGGGGTTAATATCAAACTATATAAAAAACTCATACAACTCAATAGCAAACAAAAACAAAACAAACAAAATCTGATTATAAAATAGGCAGAAGATCAGAATAGACATTTTCCCAAAGAAGTCATACAGATGGCCGACAGGTATATGAAAAGGTGCTCAACGGCACTAATCATCAGGAAAATGCAAATCAAAACCACAATGAGACATCACCTTACACCTGTTAGAATGGATATTTTTAGAAAGGCAAGAAATCACAAGTGCTGGCAAGGATGTGGAGAAAAGAAAACACTTGTGTGCTGTTGATGGAAATGTAAATTGGTGCAGCCGCTATGGAAAACAGTATGGAGGTTCCTCAAAAAATTAAAAATAGAACTACCATATGATCCAGCAATTCCACTTCTGAGTATTTATCTAAAGAACTGCTCAAAAAGATATCTGCACCCCACGTTCATTGTAGCATTATTTATAGAAACCAAGATATAGATGCAAGCTAAGTGTCCACTGATGGATGAAGTGATGATAGAGAAAATGTGATATATATACACAATGGAATATTATTTGGCCATAAAAAAGAAGGAAATTTTGCCATTTGTGACAACAAGAATGGACCATGTGGGCATTCTGTTAAGTGAAATAAGACAGAGAAAGATAAATACTGTATGATCTCACTTATATGAAGAATCTGAAAAACAAAACAAAACATCAAAAAAACAAGCTCACAGATACAGAGAACAGACTGATGGTTGCCAGAGGCAACTATTTTGGGGGATGGGCAAAATGGGTGAGGGGGGTCAAAAGGTACAGACTTCCAGTTATAAATAAGTCATGGGGATGTAATGTATGCCATGTGACTACAGTTAATAATAGTGGCACATTTAAAAGCTGCTAAGAGAGTAAATCTAAAAAGTTCTCATCATAAGAAAAAAATTCTGTAACTATGTGTGGTGATGAATGATAACTAGGCTTACTGTGGTGATCATTTCACAATATATACAAATACCAAATCATTATATTGTACACCTGAAACTAATATAACATTGTACGTCAATTATACCTCAAGGTAAAAAAAAAAAAAAAATTGAAAGAAAAAAAAGAAAGGTCCATTTCACAACATATATGTATGTCAAGTCATTATGCTGTACACCTTAAATTTATATGGTGTTGTATGTCAATTATATCTCAGTAAAACTGGGGGAAAGAGTTGAAAATTATTCAAGAAAAAAAGTAAAGAAAGATGGTCCACAATCACTTATCTGAAGTCCTTGGGACCTCTCTGTTTTGGAACTGACAAATTTTTGGATTTTATAAAGGCAACATGTTGGACAAACTAGCTGGGATATAACACATCCACTGGGTCCGGGGAAGAAGCCCACAGTCAAGCATATTAAAATTTCCACAGTGAAACATATAGTCACACTAGGTAGGATAAATAAAGACCAAAGACAGCCTCATAAACTAGTTCAGGTCAAGTGTGCCCACAAATGAGTTTGCTGAAAACTTACCAAAAAAAACTTGTTTTTTAAGCTTTTTTGATTTCTGAATTGTGAATTTCTGAATACTCATAGACCTGTGATTTACACAAAAGTCTGTGGGTGGTAAATACTCTTGCTTTTCATCTTCCTGAAAATATATTTATTTTACCCTCTGGAGTTCTGATTTAACCAGGTGGAGAATTCTGGATTGCCATTGAACTTCCCTCAGCACTTTAAAGATACTACTCCATTGTCATGTGGCACCTATCATTGTCGTCAAGATGCCAGCAGTCAAACTCCTGACATTCTTGATGGAGTTAATCATTCTTATCATTCATATAAGCTATTTTCTTTATCGTTAATGTTCTGCAGATTCTACAATGTGTCTACCATGTAGGTTTATTTTTGTTTATCTTGCTCAGGACTTTCACCTGACTTATGTATTTTGTCAAATCTGTAAAGTTCTCAGCCAGTATCTTTTAAAATATTGCTTCTTTGCCATTTTCTCTAACCTTTTCTTCTAAATCTCCTATTAGATATACATTGTTGCCTCTCAGTGTCTCTCACCTGTCCTTTTATAGTTTTTATCTCTTGATCTTTGTGTTACACTTAGTATTATCTTCTAAATTATGAATTCTCTATTCTATTATGTCTGGTCTAGAGTTCATTCTCTCTCAGTTTTTAAAAAAATTCAATTAACATTTTTATTTCTAGAACTTTCAATTCATCTTTTAAGGCTTATACATGGCTTTGTTTCATTTTGCCTGTTCTTGTTTCCCAATTTTTGTTCTCTTTATCTATTTATTTTTTAATTGAAGTATAATTGATTTACAATATTGTGTTAGTTTCTCATATACAGCAAAGTGATTCAGATATATATATATGTATATATTCTTTTCTATTATAGGTTATTACAAGATATTGAATACAGTTCCCTGAACTATACAGTACAACCTTTGTTGTTTATCTATATTTTGTTCTCTTTTTATAATACTACTATTCCTTCTTTTTTCTCCCTGAGGATCCTAAACTTCATTTCAAAATCAATTTAAAATAATTAATTAACTTTATTTTCTCTGGAGTAAATTTATATTTCAATTGCTGGGTTTATTGGCTCTTTTTCTTAGCATCAGTTTTCCTTATATGTTTTGGAATTGCAGTGTGCAAACTCGTCTTAAGTGGCAGGCTTTATTCTCTCTACTTGTTTATTCTCTCACTGTCTCCTGGAGACAGATCCTAGCTCAGAACTAGGTCTTATATTGGATGACTCAAGACTCCATTCCTGATGAAACTGGGGATATCACAGAGACCACAGAGACTATCACTGAATCCCTGAGTAGCTTAGACCTGAGTAGCAAGACTAAGTCCTGACTACAAGGGTGTCTGCTTCCTCTTGTACTCCCAGGTTTTATATAAGCCATTTCCCAGATAGCAATAATACGTTTTTCTTTGAATCCCCTTTAAAGGGGTGGAAGAAGAAAAGTCTGGCTTTAGTCTCTTGCCCTGTGTGTGACACTTTTAGTCTTTACTATTCCATGAGAAATGAGCACTTCGTTACCTATGCTTGCTTCTGAACCCAGAGCACAGGAGGCCTAAGGTTTTAGTCCCATTAACATTGTGGTTTTGTTTAGTTCCTGGTCTACAGGTGAATTTATATTGATTTTACACATGGCTATATCCTTTAGATTTTCTCTCAGAAAATTTTATCATTACCGTATGTTTGGAATGGATAGAAGGACCAAATCACAAACACTGCAAGCCATTATGACCAGAAATCCAAAACAAACTTTCTACCTGTATAAACATGTACTTTCTTATTAATTTTTCATTGTATTTAACTAAACTGAAATGTTCTTTAATAGTCATGAATCTTGAGAACAAATTAGTGGTTACCAGAGGGGAGAGGGGTAGACAGAGGGGCAAAATAAGTGGAGGGGATTCAGAGGTACAAACTACTAGGTATAAAATAAATAAGTTACAAGGATGTAACATACAACACAGAGAATATAGTCAATATTTTATAATAACTTTGTATGAAGTATAATCTATAAAATATCAAATTACTATGCTGTACATCTGAAACTAATATAATATTGTAAGTCAACTATACTTCAATACATAAATAAAATTGGATCACAAATTTTGAAAAAAAAAGTTATCAATCTTACTTGTACAATCAAACAAAAAAGTTCCTGAAAATATTTTAAAGGCCATACAAAAGTATATCAGATGCCTGCCTCAAACAGAGTTCTCCAAAAACCAGTATTTAAATTTCATTGAGCAAATTCTTTCATTTCCCTTAAGTTGTTGGTTTTATTCCCTTGAGATGTCAATTATTTTTAAGTTTGAAATAATTTCAAATTTACCGAAGTTACAAGAATAGCACAAAGGATTCCTGCATATCCCTTACCTAGATTACCTGAATGTGAATATTTTACTACATTTGCTCTCAGTACAACATTCTTTCTCTCTCATTCTCTCTCTACTCTGTGTCACACCCATAAATATATGAATAAATATAGATATTTTTATATATTATATTTCAGAACTGTTTAAGAGTAAGTTATAGACATGATGCTCCTTCACCCCTAAACACAGTATGTATTTCCTAAAAAATAAGTAATTCTCTTATGTAACAATAGTACAAGGAACGATATCAGAAATTAAAATCGATATAATACTTTTATCTAATCTACAGACCTTATTAAGATTTCACCAATTGTTCCAATAATGTCTCCTTTATAGGAAAAGAAAATTCAAGATGATACATTGCATTCAGTTGTCATGACTTTTTAGTCTCCTTTAATCTGAAACAGTTCCTGGGTCTTTCTTTGTATTTCATGACATTGACATTTTTAAAGAGTACAGATTGTACTCCAGTTTGGGTTTGTCTGATGTTTCCTCATGATTAGATTCAGGTTATACTCTTTTGGCAGGATTATCACAGAAGTGACGCTGAGTTTTCCCAGTGCATCATATCAAGAGGCACTTGCTGTGGATTAGTCTAATTACTGGTGATGTCAACTTTGGTCATTTAGGTAAAGCAGTGTCTGCTAGGTTCACCCACTGTAGAGCTATCCTTTGTAATTAGTAAGTATCTTGTGAGGAGATACTTTGTGGCTGTGGAAATATACTGTTACTCTTCAAACTTCCATTTGCTACTCTCAGCAACTACTGATAATTCTTGCCAGAAACAATAAAAATTATGATGGTTTTGCCAAATGGTTATTTTTCCCCTAATTACATCATTTCATCTACCTTTATAAGTTGACTTTCTACAATAAAGAGAAGATACATGTAAATATTTTTATTTCTTGTTCTTTCTTATACTATAGGTAGAATACAGATATTCTTTTGTCCAATTCATAGGGATCTGATGATTTCTTTTTAAGCTGTCATGAATAAAAAGTTCAAGAACTCTCTGTTTGGATCCTCTGGCCACAAGAGAACCAGAGATATCAAAATTAAAATGTCTCTGTGAATTATATCATTCTTATCTTAAAAGGTATAAATAAATTTATTAAAATGAAATTGAGAACAAATGTCTCAAATTGATTTTAACAAGAAAATAAATTATTTAAATTTCATAGTTTTCACATTTTATTTGCTAAATAGTTAATTAACTCTAGAGTAACAGATCAAGAAAATACAGCAGAAGCTGTGTTTAAAATTAATGACTTTATAACCAGACATTTGTAAACATGTTAAGTAGTGTGAGTTCTTGATAAAATTTCATTTTCTCATTTAATAACAAAGGTTGTTTATACAGAGAAAAGTCAACAGACTTCTATTAAGTGGTATCTGTTTTCTCCTGAAAAACTAAAGAAGTTCTAAGAATTCGTTTATGGTATCACTTCCACATAAACACCTTAATTTTGGATATTAAAAAGCAAAAAGTCAGAATTGATTTAAGTTACTTTGGTGAAGTGGCCAGTAACTCAAGGACTACCAAGGAAAGAATTAAATATAAATGTCATCGTAGTAGATTTACATACATAGCCATTCACATTCTAGATAAAGAAATAACAAAGGGCAAAAGGACCGAATTAAAATATTCCAGTTCATTTTCAATGTGCCAAGAGGCAAAAGTTCAAAGTTTCCTTGCTCTTATTCAAAATGAAAACAGCCAAGGAGCACGGACCTACACAGTTACATTGGATTGCAGCAGTTTGGTCTTCTTAGGCCAGTCTCTTATCTCCTTTTTTCTTTCTAAAATCAGGCAAGCTCATTAGAATATACTATCTTCTGTCAGAATTGGGACTGTTTTTTGCTGTTTTGAGATACGTTTTATTTGCAAGAAATCCTAAACAGATCTACCAAAAAAGTAAAATATGAGAACAGATCACACCCAATTATGCAGCACAAACTGGCCACACCAAGGTGATAAATACACAGGGTAGAGATCAACCTCTGAAAAATAAATAAGATCAAAGATCCAAAACATTTTAGAAAGAATCATCATTTAAAGTAACCCTTTATTGCTTCTGGAAGCAGAAGGAAAAAAGATATTCCATATAGAGGGAATAGAAAAGAAAACTTTTATGGCGTATTTCCCATTAAAGGATTGGAAAAATTAGCAGACTGGCGTTTTGTGCTGCAAAAAGTCACCAAACCCTAAAGATATATTCCTGGGGCGTGATTTGGTCCCCAGAACTAACTAAGCCTGGGTTTGTTCTTTCCCTCCTTGTGAAGTTCAGAAGAAGCCTAAGCCCTTAAATGTTTTCTTTCCATTGCCTATCTGCTATAGAATTTTGCAATGCTAACTTGATGAGAGAAATCAGTGAAGCATGTCAGCTTGGTCTATGTTGCAGAACCCCAAAGTATTATAGTTTCGGCAGCACACTTGAATAGAAGTTACCTCGCACCAATTTCTTTATTACAGTGCTACAAAGAAATTTCTGCAGAAAAGTTTAATGCATAATTTCTAGGGGCTTCCCTGGTGGCGCAGTGGTTGAGAGTCCGCCTGCCGTTGCAGGGGACGTGGGTTCGTGCCCCGGTCCGGGAAGATCCCACGTGCCACGGAGCGGCTGGGCCCGTGAGCCATGGCCGCTGAGCCTGCGCATCCGGAGCCTGTGCTCCGCAACGGGAGAGGCCACAATGGTGAGAGGCCCGCGTACCGCAAAAAAAAAAAAAAAAGAATTTCTAAAACCATCTAACTCTGTACTGGGCTGTTAAAATCTATTGTTCAGACACACAATACACCTATAATAGGAAAAAATAAATGAACATCATGACCCTGTAGCCAAGGAGAAATTTGACCAAGTGTGTGTGTTTTTAAAAATTAATTAATTAATTGATTGATTTTTGGCTGCTTTTGGTTCTTCGTTGCTGTGCGTGGCTTTCTCTAGTTGCGGCAAGCAGGGGCTACTCTTCGTCGTGATGCACAGACTTCTCATTGTGGTGGCTTCTCTTGTGGAGCACGAGTTCCAGGTGCACGGGCTCAGTAGTTGTGGCTCGCGGGCTCTAGAGCGCAGGCTCAGTAGTCGTGGTGCACAGGCTTAGTTGCTCCACAGCATGTGGGATCTTCCCGGGCCAGGGCTCGAACCCGTGTCCCCTGCATTGGCAGGTGGATTCTTAACCACTGTGCCACCAGGGAAGCCCACCAAGTGTGGTTTTAACATATGGTACATTTGGAATATGGTTCTGCTCATAGATATGCATCAGGTGAATTGACTGCAGGTTATCTTCTCTGTTGGCCAGGAAGATATAAGTGTAAGCAGTATAGAAAATAGAAAGCTCACAATCCTCTTCATCTTCTCATTCTCAGCACTGGCTGAATCAAAACTAGAATATCTGAGATCATTGGCTTCTAAAAAAAAAAAATCTCCAATTTAGGAAGAAATCCAACAGGGACTAATCAAGCTTCAGTCACTGTCTAGGGATAGGTGAACCAATTTGTGAGAACTGAGCTGCCCTTGTGGTGGGCGACATTGGTAAGTTCTGCAACAGTAAAACAACTAAATCAGAAGCTTATCGGTTCACTCGAATGCCTTAGCGTTGGCATTTCATACCAAGGTTTTTTTCTGCCTGACTGAGTAATCCTCAGTAGCAGAGCTGGTTTTCAGACCATGACATCAGTGAGGTCATATTCTACTGCATTATGAAGTGAAAAACTCATGAGACAGCCTCAGGCCCTGAGAGCTATGAAAACCTCTGCAATGGGAAGCATAAGCAGCGCTGAGCTTTCTTTCCTTGGTTACTTCACCAAGTACTCTTCTGTCACCAAACCCCAGAAAGAAGCTTCTTAAAGCAGCGGAAGAGAGCACTTGTCCCATCCTGGGCTGATGCCAAGGCAAAGGAGAGTGTTTCCAGATAGGGTGATCGGCAGGCAAATTCTCCCCAGAAGACTAAGCAAAGGACTCCGTTCCCATATGCTGCTTCTCTGAAAGTAAACTGCTCTCCTCGGCATCTTTATTCATAATTCAGTTAGGCCCCCTGCCAGAGTTAAAAAATGTTTCAAACTCCCTTTTCAAGCCTTCCAACTTCAAAACTTATTGCCGAAGGCCTGGCATGCTATGGTAAACTCTCAACTGCATATCAATTCCTTACCCACTTGTATCAGTAGAAAAGCAAGATGATTCATTAACATCTGTTTATCCCTTGCAGTTTTAAGTGTTAAGGAACATCTCTTTTATATTGCTCTTTACTCCATGCCAACAGAAACAGGCAAATACATGGACCTCAGGATGGGAAATCAATGCACAGAGAGAGCACTGGGAGAAAATTACTGCATACATACTCTTTACAGCATGTTAGAAATTTAAATTACAAAAAGACAATGTAGCAATTTAGAAAATGCTTTTCATATACTATAAAAAAAACAGGAAATAAAATTGTGTGTACATTATAATTTTAACAATAAAGTAGGTTTACAATAAGGAAAATGATTTTAAAAATTTAAAAGAATTGTGTTTACTCATTATATTAGGATTGTTAGCTTCTAATTGATTTCTTTGTCTTCCATATGTTCTGCAACATTATTATATGTTACATTTTTGTAAGAAAAATATTTTTTAACAACAGTTACCATAAATCTCTAGTTTTTCTCATTCCTACAAGGCCTTTAAACACAGGTCTTGATAACAGAACTTCCAGGAGCTTGCCTAATTTCACTTGAAATCAAGAGTAATTGCGTTTCCATGATTTCTCTGGGGAAACATCTCCTAGCCTTACAGGAAAACTTCCTGGACAAAGAATGTTCCTCCTTAGAATGCTGCAGTATTTCTGTTACGTCTCACCTCCTGCCTGCTACATGTTACATCTCACATATTTTCTTAGGTGGTCTCTAAACCTGTTATCCGTTATTTCTTTCTCTTCGGCTCTACCTTTCAACCTCTGTATCTCTTTTGTCAACAGGCTCACCCCACCGGTACTATTTTTTTCTGCTACTGAAGTTAAATTTAGTGCTGCAAGTAAGGCTCTCAGTCATCCTCAGATACTTCCTGCCATTCCTTCCCTACAGTGTGATTACTCTCTACCTCCAGACCTCAAAACAGCTTTTGTCTGCCTTACTGCCAGATCACATATCATATTCTTATCTAATTTCTTGTCAGTTTTCTTCTTTAGCTTTTTCAGCTCAATACTAGTTTCCTTCCAGGTTTTCCCCACCCAATGCATATCTGAGCTTTGTACAACAGTAGATGACATTTTAAGGAACATTCTATTTTCTGCCTACAGCTATAGCTTCTAGGATTTTTTTGTATCATCCTTTTGTTCTCACTAGTATCCCCAAAATGGTCCCATTAGCATCACCTGCAGATCTCACTGAAGACCCAACCCTATTTTTAGGGTCCCTTAAATGTTAAAAACACTTTCCCTGCTACCCCCCCATTCAGGAGCTGGAGGCATTACATTTATCAGCTCTCTCAGCTCAAAGCCAGCAAGTAATTCTCAAACCACCATCCTTTGTTCTCTTTCAAGATGATATGAATTGGGCTGAGAAAAAGAATGCTTCATACAAATGCTTTAGTCATAGGCCAAAGCCTTGGATTTGATTATAATTCAAAATGATAATAAAATTGAAGGGGTGTTGGGAACAAACCAAACAGGGTTTGTTCTGTTAGATCCACACACATCAGTCTTGTGGCTGCTGATTCCATTCTCTTCTAGGTTATTATCTCATCTTATCATGTCTTGTGTTACACTATTACCATTATCTCCAGAGTTACCTTCTTTGTGTTGTTTTTTGTTTTATCTCCAAAGTTGGTCTCACTTTTTAGAAAATAAATGCAGTTTCTTTTGGTAGTCATGTATACTTATTTTTTTAAAGCTACTGGTAAATCCATTTATATATATATATATATATATTTTTTTTTTTTTTTTTTTTGTGGTACGCGGGCCTCTCACTGCTGTGGCCTTTCCCGTTGCGGAGCACAGGCTCCGGACGCGCAGGCTCAGTGGCCATGGCTCACGGGCCCAGCCGCTCCGCGGCATGTGGGATCTTCCCGGACCAGGGCACGAACCCGTGTCCCCTGCATCGGCAACCACTGTGCCACTGTGCCACCAGGGAAGCCCCATTTATATTTTAAAAATACTCATTTTCCTGACTTTAGGTGAAAGCTATTTTGTTTTCTCTTACCTTTCCAAGTTCAAGTCCATTCTTTTCAATTTTTTGCATTAACTAGGAACTCATAAAATGAGAGAACTCCAGGCATACATGATTAAAGTAGCCTTAATGATTCAGTAATCTATGATGGAAAGAAGTCAGTTTCTTCCTGATACCTTTATAAAAATCTCTTCAAATTTTCCTGTTAACTCATCAGATTTCAATGTCACTTTGATTTGTTTTCTTATTTCCAACAGAGAATTTTATTTCTAAAGATATATGAGGGAAGCACATGCCGTGCAGCAACTAAGCCCGTGCGCCACAACTACTGAGCCCGCGCTCTAGAGCCCGCGAGCCACAACTACTGAAGCCTGTGCGCCTAAAGCCCATGCTCCACAACAAGAGAAGCCACTATAATGAGAAGCCCATGCACCACAACAAAGAGTAGCCCCGGCTCACTGCAACTAGAGAAAAGTCCGCGTGCAGCAACAAAGACCCAATATAGCCAAAAATAAATGAATAAATAAATTTATTTTAAAAAGAAAAAGATATATGAGGGAAGAACTCTAGATAGTAGGCAGGTTCTTACACAAAACTTTTGTAAACACTGAGAATCTAATGTGCTATTTGGTTAAAGACCTCAGAGAAAGAGGTGCCACAAAGTTTCTGAAGATCCTAGGATAGTTACTGCAGGAAATCTTAAGGAAAGAACATAAAAATTTAACAAGGGCCTCCCCGTTCCCCAAACACCTGTTTGTCAGGTGAAGTCTTGAATTCATTCACATAAAACTTTCTCTGTGACATAGAACTTCTTAATATTGATTTATTTTAGAACATTATCACTCTCTAATTCTTCACTTGGTGCCATTTATCCAACTACCAGTCTTCTAAAAAACAAAGGACATTTTTCAATATTCTTTTGTGATTGACTGAAAATCACAAAGCAGCTATAGATGACAGAACCTAATGAAAATCTACACTGAAAACTCACTGTTCCTGCCAAACCTTTAAAGATTCACTTTAAGTAAGAAATATTTTTTTCTGTTTTCTTTTTTTTTTTTAAAAAAAAGAGGGACACAAACAATAACTTGGACATAAACTTGTACCTTAGAAAGTAAGATATTGGTAGAATTACCATCTAATCCAGCAATTTCACTTCCTGGTTTATTGTCAAAAGAAATGAAAGCAGGGACTCAGATATCTGTACACCCATGTTCATGGTAGTATTATTCACAATAGCCGAAAAGTGGAAGCAACCTAAGTGTCCATCGACAGGTGAATGAATAAACAAAATGTGATACATGCATACAATGAAATATTATGTAGCCTCAAAAAAGGAAGGAGATTCTGATACATGCTATGACACGGATGAATCTGGAGGACATTAAGCGAAATGAAATGAGCCAGTCACAAAAAGACAACTGTTATATGATTCCACTTACATGTGGTATCCAGGGTAGTCAAACTCATAGAGATAGAAAGTAGAATGGCGGTTATCAGGGCATAGGGGGAGCAGGAAATGGGGAGGTAGTGCTTAATGGGTCTGTACCCGGTTTGGGAAGATGAAAAAATTCTGAAGATGGATGGTGGTGATGGCTGCAAAACAATGTGAGTGAATGTACTTAGTGTCACAGAAATGTAGACTTAAAAATGGTTAAAATGGTAAGTTGTATGTTATGTATATTCTACCACAATAAAAATAAAGAAATGAAGATACTGGTTAAGATAACAGTAGTAACATAACACAAAAACCCAGTATGTATATTTACAGAATTGCCTGATGGAATGAGAAACTGGAAGTTATAACCGAAACATTTTTTAGAGTGGTTCCGAAGTAAGAATGTCTACAGCTTTGTTACTGAAAGTGTGGACCAACGACGGCAGCATCGGCGTCCCTCAGAAGCCTCCTAGAGATCAGAATCTAGGTCCCATCCCAGACCTAATAAACCCCATTCTGCATTTTGACAAGATCTCCAGGTGATTCATATACACATTAAAGTTTGAGAAGCACTCGAGTCTGGGGCAAATCTTACCACTTGTTAGCGGTGTGACTCTGGGCCACGTACTTAACCACTTTGTGCCTCAATTATGTTTTATCTGTAAAATGGTGATAACAGGAATGCTTACTATATAAGGTTGCCAGAGATTCAATGTGATAATAATGCCTGTGGTATAACGCTTGGCACATGCAGGGACTATTAGCTATTTTTTTTTTTTTTTTATAAATTTATTGATTGATTTTTGGCTGCGTTGGGTCTTTGTTGCTGCACGCGGGCCCCCTCTAGTTGTGGCGAGCGGGGGCCACTCTTCATTGTGGTGCGCGGGCTTCTCATGGCGGTGGCTTCTCTTGTTGCGGAGCACGGGCTCTAGGCGCGCGGGCTTCAGCAATCGTGGCTCACGGGCTCTAGAGCGCAGGCTCAGTAGTTGTGGCGCACGGGCTTAGTTGCTCCGCGGCATGTGGGATCTTCCCGGACCAGGGCTCGAACCCGTGTCCCCTGCATTGGCGGACGGATTCCCAACCACTGCACCACCAGGGAAGTCCCGACTATTAGCTATTATTATTACTTTGCTGTACAGAAAATCTGTGAAAGTTGATTTCAGGGACTTTTCTAAAAATAGTAAATTTAGGAAGTCAATATTTTCCAGAGGATATGAATGGTGCCTGGCTTTTAAGAGATAATTGTGAAAAGGGATATATGGGAGGTAATAGTTTTGACAAAGTATGAAGGGGTAGAAATGACTTTCTTCAGAAGACCCAGTATAGTAGAGAAAAGGTGTCAAATTCGTTCACAGTGGGGGAATGTTTTTCTTGTTAAAGTATGTGAGGACCAGACAAACATTATTTACAAAATATAAATGGAATAGAAGTAGCTTTTGATGACAATGTCATATTTGAAAAATAGTTTAGGGGCTAGATGGTGTGTTTTTCACATGTCTGAAATCCCCGTGTGGGGGATCATCTTTCAGCTGAAATATCACAAATATATTTGACTTATGTGATAAAGGACCAATATTTGGCTAAGGAGCAAGCTGGAAGAGAGTGAAATAGGAACAAGGTGGGAGACAAAAAGGATAGCTACATAGGCGTCCATGAACTTCTAGCTCCTGGGCCACCATTCTCACAAGACGTCACTGAGTTCCTAACCTAATTTCTCTAACTGGAGATCTTTCCTTGTCTCAGAAAAGACTTTTGAAGACAGAGAGGATTAAAAAAAAATAATATTGTTAAGAAGCGAGGTTGCTGGGCTTGCACTTTACTAGCCGGAATCCCTTTATCTTTCCCGAGAGCCCCCCAGATCTCTTTTATTCAAGGTCAGTAATTTAACACTCTCAGCTCTCAATTCAAAGCCAGTAATGACCTTGCTGTGCTGAATTATTAGCTTAGGATATAGAAAGAGAGAGAGAGGGAAGGGGAAAAAAAAAAAAAAAAACAACCCTAAAAACAACAGAGGCCTTTTGATCAGAGCACCAAACTGCAGTTCGCTGTAACTCAAGCTGCCTATTCTTATATGGCAGGTATTAAGGAACTCCCCCTGCCAGGCAGGACCCTATTAAAAGACAATAGCTGTTTGAAAAGGGTAAGCAAGTTGATATGGATATAATAGGCCACATATGGGGGCCCTTTTCTACTCTGAAATAAAGCTCCTTCTTAAGAGTTGTGAGCTGGGAAATCCAGTATTCAGTAAGGCAGGAGGAGGAGATAATAATAGAAGACAGTGGGTAGCCATGCAGAAATGCTTGAAGGTGCTTCAGGAAAAAGGGACGAGGGCTTTGGGGAGCCTGCGGAGATGAGCATCCATCACTGAGCGTAGAGGCTTTCAGAATGGCCAGGTGCCCTTAGGTCCCCAAGAGGTTTTTAGGACCAGTGACGACAGAGATTTGGCTGGAACTAATATAGTGGTTAGTTTCTCTAATGGGTTAACAACACCAACAACAAAAACCCGAGCAGCGAACTAGTAAACTCTTGCCAGGAATGATGCAGCTGGCAACAAGTCATCCTTTCTGCCTTGTTTTAAACAACCTAACACGCAAACATCCTAAACTCCTGATGAGTACCGTCTAGTACCACTGAATGTTCCTGTTATCTCTAGGGTGATATTTTTTTTAAAAAAAGAAAGAAAGAAAAAGGCCCTGCAGAACAGAGACAGTGAACTCCAAAGAAATTGCCTCTTGTCTACAAACTACACACTTCCTCTGATGCAGAAAGGTAACCGTGGGACCTGGGACTTCTCACTTTATTAGCTAACCGATACTTGCTTATCTATCACCAAAACACTATGCCCATTAAAGGATGATGCTTTTCCAGGATCTTAAATCCAAAACAGAATTTCCCAACCACTGTTTTAGCTATCTCTAAGATCTTGTAAGTTACAAAACAAGGAAGGATTTAAGAGTGATTCAAGGGAAGGATTTAAGTGAATTAACAATTCAAAACAATTCAATTGTTTGAATTCAATTCAAACAATTCAAGTCGTTTATGACTAAATCTGAATCCCTAAATTCCTAAGCAAAAATATCAGAAAGGTATTTTTCTTTCATCTACCACCCTTTGCTAATTGCCAAATGAACAGCTTTCCAATTCCCAACCACTGTAATTAATGGGCTAGCCTGATGGAATTTACAACCAAAGAAAAAACACAAGGGATCTCTTAACACTTGCTTGTTCCACTGAGCGGTCAACAGGGCACAAAACTGATCTTTAGCAAATTAAAGCGTTTTGCTGATTAAAGAGAAAATCTGGATTCCTAAGAAAAAAATTGTCTTACCACTAGGCTTAAAACTCCAAAATAAACATACTATTTTTACAAAAAGTTATTACAGATAATCGTTTCCATAAAATATCACAATTCTAAACTACTCTCCATTACGTAGACTCATCTCAGATAGGGTCATCATGTAAGAAAGGAGGGACGAGCAACGGAGAGCAATTAAAAGAGTAATGGGGAACAACAAACACCGCGCTCATTCCCTGATTGATGCCTTAGCATACGGTGACCATATTTTTGGAAGTTCAAATTGGGACACCTAGTCTAAAAAAGTTTTTATTTGGTGTGTGGGCCACTTCCGGGTGTGAGAAACAGCCTATAGTTTTTTTATATATAGATATAGGTATAATGATTATGTTTAAATGCCATGCTAATTGATAAATATTAAATGTCATATCATTTGATAAATCTTAAAAGATATACAGCCTATATAATCTGAAAAATAATATTCATTATACAGAACAGCATGAATAGTATAATACCATTGATATAAAACTACATGGGTGCATATGCAAGTAGACAAGATGTTTGAAAGAACAGAGAAAATGAAGGCAAGAAAAAAAATAGAAGAAAATTTCTCAGAACTGAAAGACATGAGTTCCCAGACCAAAAGGATCCTTAAAAGCCCAGCACAATGAATATTCGAATATAGATGCGCACCAAGGCACATCACTGTAAAAAATTAGACTCCACCACTTTTTTCTTTAAATCAACAAACCAGGTTTTTCTTGTTGTTTTTTTTGGTTTTTTTAACTTATTTTTTGGCCTTGTTGGGTTTTTGTTGCTGCTTGTAGGCCTTCTCTAGTTGCGGCTAGTGGGGACTACTCTTCATTGCAGGGTATGGGCTTCTCACTGCAGTGGCTTCTCTTGTTGAGGAGCACAGGCTCTAGGTGTGTGGGCTTCAGTAGTTGCAGCATGCAGGCTCAGTGGTTGTGGCATGCAGGCCCTAGAACACGCAGGCTTCAGTAGTTGTGGCATGTGGGCTCTAGGGCACGCGGGCTTCAGTAGTTGTGGCATGCGGGCTCAGTAGTTGTGGCTTGTGGGCTCTAGAGCGCAGGCTCAGTAGTTGTGGTTCATGGGCTTAGTTGTTCCGCGGCATGTGGGATCTTCCCGGACCAGGGATAGAACCCGTGTCGCCCTGCATTGGCAGGCAGATTCTTAACAACTGCACCACCAGGGAAGTCCTAGACTCCACCTTTTATTGGGGGTGTGCCAAGATCACTTTGTAGAAGAACATGTAGTATAGGAGACATTGGTGCAGCTATCTTTGGAAAATATAATCTGCCACAGTTTCCCTCTGGCCACAACAATTTACATTCCTCCCAAATGCAAAATACACCCTGTTCTCCTAAACCCCTAAAGTCTAACTCCATTTCAGCATCAACCCAAACTCCAGGATCTTGCCATATAAATCAAAACCAGGTGCAGATGAAGTTCCTCAAGTACAACTTTTGGGGTACAGCTCCACAGTCTGATTACTCATCTAAACACCTGTAAACTGAGGAGATAAGTTATACGCTCCCATATGTACAATGATGATACAGGCATAGGATAACCACAATAGACTTCCATTCAAAAAGACGGAGAATAGGAGGCAATATGTAATCACTGGTCCATTGCAATTCTGAAATCCACACAGGCACATGTCTTATTTCCTTGATTTGGGCCCAATACCTCTTCCTGGTAATGATTTTCCATGACCTTTGACTCTATACTCTGAGCTTTTGGTTCCATCTTCTGAATCATACTTTCATTTCCATGAAACATTGCTTCAGTTTGTAGTGGAGGAGCTTTCTTGGCTTGCTTCCTGCCCATAGAAGTCTAGGGGTCCTAAGGTAACTTTTTGCTTTGTATTATCTCTATCCTCTTTAGTCCAAACTGGTGGTCCTTCCCCCAATACAATTCTCTTATTAAAAACATGAGTTTTTCTTCATCAGACAAAAGCTGTACACCCAAATCTCCCTGAGACAGGCCCTATTTGGGTTTTCTTAGGCTGCAATGAGACAACACCCTTAAGATCTTTAGGTCTTTTGTCTATCTGAAAGAGTCTAAGAGGCTCCACCTTGCAATCTTTCTGAGGTTTTAACAAATGGTGCATCTCTACTCTAAGACCACATTTTTCTGACAGCACTCTGTATTTGATCTTTGCCTTGAGACACTTTCTAACTTTGAGTATTTTTTGCCGGTTAGACAGACTGTCCCAAGCTCTCTATATTTCCTCTAAATCCTACCTGAAAACCAAATAGTTCATTGACATTTCCTCTTTTTTCACATTACCAAAGGTAACAGTATTGACAAACTTCCTGTCACTGTACAACAGGGGTCCTCTTACCTCCAGCTTCCAATAACATTTTCCTCACTCTTTATTAAGGCTTCATTGACAGCCTCCTTGAGGCCCTTCAGACTTCCCCCAACAGTCTCCTCAAGGTCTTTCTGATTTCTGCTTGTTGCCTGGTCTCAAAGCCAGTGATGCATGTTTTAGGTTTTTGTTACTGCAGCACCTCACTCCCAGGAACAAAGTTTGTTCAGACCTCTTCTGCTGCATAACAAACCACACCAAACTTGCCGGCATGAAAAATAAAAATTTTACTATGCTTGTGCATTCCGTAGGTTCAGGAGTTATACAGAGTGCAGAGTTCAGCAGAGATGCCCTGTCTTTACTCCATGATGTCTGGGACCTAAATTGGAAAGGCTTGAATGGCTGGGGTCGATGCAAAGGGTTGGGGATAGAATCATCTGGAAGTTTCTTCACTCACATGTTGGGTGCCTAGACTGGGATGACTTGAAGACCAGGCTTGTGGCTGTGCTTGTCACACATGGCAGCTGGTTAGCAAGAGGGGTCCTGAGAGGGAATTTCTGAAAACCAAGGTCCCAGAGACAGAATCTACATGGCCTTTTGTGATCTAGCCTTGGGAAGTCACAAAGTGTTACTTTATTATATTCACATTCAAGGGGAGGGCACATAGACCCCACTTCTCCACGGCAGGAATATCAAAGAATGTGGGGTCCTTTTTTAAAACGACTACACCAAAAACAAGGAAGAAAGAAGACAAGGAATCCGAAGGGTAATGGTGAAAGTCCAGAGATCCCTGATGACTGCTGTAGAGCATACAGAGATAAAATAATAAAGATGAAGCAGATCAGGTCCTGGAGGAGACTTCTTTAAGGAGATAAAACATAATAAATACATACAAATATTAACGTACTTGCTTCTGTCAGAGTCCCAGCAGTTAACAGATAGTGAATGTAAAAAGGATAGCTATGGAAAGTTTTATAGAAAAAATATTTACAAAGGTGTGGACAGGGCTAAGAGAAAGTGAATTACCTAAGGGCCAGCAACAGTTAGGATCTGTTTTTACCCCTAGGCCTGAAGAAACAAGCAGAGGGAATGCTTCCTTGAATCCAGAAAGAGTAGAGGGACGATTCGACTTGAGCTGTGACCTTCAGTAGAGGAACAGAGCCGATGCAGCCCACAGCAAACTGGCAGAAAGAGAAACAAGTGAATAGATAATCCCAGTCTCACTCTCTCTCTCCCCTCTTGCCCTTCAATCTCCCGCCAGTACCTCCCACTGGCTTTAGCCCAAATGGAAGCCACAGGGCAAAGGGAGCCTATGGATTAGAATCCATACAGATCAGTCCTCCGGAGCAGAGAAATGTAGAGAGTGGATCTGGAGGGGCAAGTGGAAAATAAATAGCACAGTACTAAAGGGACATTTACTCAAGTGGGTAGAATTTGGTTCAGTTGGTGATCAGCCTACAGGAAATTAACCAAACAAGAAAAAAGAGGGAGGCAGGTAATCGTAGGGGCGAGAAGATTGCACAACACAGTGCAGGGGTCGACAGTGTTTGTATAGTTATAAGATGTAAACACTGACTAATGATACAACAAAAACCTTGATATGAGTATACTGGGAGTTGTGGCGGGTGAGCAAAGGCGCCTACGTGCAGTAAAGGGTGTTAAAGGGCATTAGGGTTGTATCTTACGCAGCGGGAAGTCAATAGATAGCGCCTGGATCTGAAAAAAATCAAGAAGTAGCAACATAAGCTAGTCACTCAGAGGTCTAGAAATAAATGCCAAACAAATCACTCTGAGTTGAAAGTGCTTATCTCTGAGGAAAGGGAAACTAACTTGAGAGTTGGAGGAATGCTATTTTATTTTTTTTTACAATTCTTACAGAACTATTTCACTCTTTAAACTGTATGCATGTATAACTCTGATTTTAAAAAATAAATAAATTAGGCAAAGAATACTCAGCTTAGAGGGCTACCTGTTCTGTGACACCTTCTCTGACCCTCCAACCTGAATTAAGATATCTGTCCTCTGGACAGTCTTATTCTTAGCACCTTAAACCTCTAGTTAGCTCAAATCACAAGTAATTTAATCACTGGCTTATTTGGCTGTGAGTACCCTCAAGGTAGGGACCATGCCTTATTAGTCATTGTTTCTCCAGCACCTGTCATAAACTAAGGCATAACAGGTACGTAAGAAATATTTCCTGAATTGAATGATCTCAGTCAATGGCACCAACACCCTGCCAGTCACATAGGATAGGAAACTATCTATCTAACCCCTCACTGAAATATCTTCCTGAGCTCTTATTACCTCACTGCAATAGGCTGAATATTTGCGCCCCCTTCAAAATTCATATTGAAACCTAATCCACAATGTGACTGTATTTGGAGATGGGGCCTTTGGGAGGTAGGTTATGAGGGTGGAGCTCTCATGAATGGGATTTGTGCCCTTTTTATAAGAGGCTCAGGGGAGCTTCCTCACCCCTTCCAGCATTTACAGCAAACAGATGGTCATCTATGAACCAGGATGCAGGGCTCAGCAGACATGGAATCTGGCAGCCTTGACCTTGCACCTCAAGCCTCCAGAGCCGCAAGGAATAAATTTCTGTTGTTTATAAGCCACATAGTCTATGACAGTCTGTTATAGCAGCTCGAACAGACTAACCCACTGACCACAGACGTTCCGTCATTCTCTAAATACACCAAACCTCTGTGCTCTTGCTCATGCTGTTCCCTTGGCTAGAGACGCACTCCTTGCTCAGCTCCCTTTCTTCATTATTCATCTTCTAAGGACCATCTGGAGCTCAAAGTTCATAGTCAGAATGAATCTCTTCTTCCACTTATCCCAAAACACAAAATTCTACTTGGTACTTATTTAATAGCATCTTAATCATTATGCTTACTTCTGAATCTTCTCCTTGAGTTCATAAGCTCCTCAAGTTCAATTGGGCTTATTCATCTTATATCATTCAGTAGCATGGTGTCTAGCATATAGTGGGTCCACAAACATTGTAGAATAATAGCGTTTTTCTGGTATGTAAACTGCCATTATTTCTGCTTCCTATAAGAATGACAGTGAATTCCTTGAGGACCATGTCTGACACAGTGACCAGCATTTAGTAGGGCTTAATAAATAGTTACTGAATTTTAAAAATTAAAAGAAGACCAAAGGCTTCCCTGGTGGCACAGTGGTTAAGAATCCGCCTGCCAAGCAGGGGACACGGGTTCAAGCCCTGGTCCGGGAAGATCCCACATGCCACGGAGCAACTAAGCCCTTGCGCCACAACTACTGAGCCTACACTCTAGAGCCCATGAGCCACAGCTACTGAGCCCACGTGCCACAACTACTGAAGCCCGTGTGCCTAGAGTCGGTGTTCTGCAATGAGAAGCCACTGCAATGAGAAGCCCTTGCACCACAACGAAAAGTAGCTCCCGCTCGCCACAATTAGAGAAAGCCCATGCACAGCAATGAAGACCCAACGCAGCCAAAAATAAATTAAAAAAAAAAAAGACCAAGCAGTGAGTTTACTTCTCAGCCTTTATAAGGTATTTTTACTTTGCCTTTCTTCTTATCTCAATATAATTGAGGGCTTCCACAGACTCACCCTATCCTAATTATATATTTCCTGTTTGTTGCTTTTCCATGTGTACTGGTCCTCCACAAGTCAAGTGAGACTCCTTTATGACCCCTTGCAGTGTATGATATTTTCTACTTCCGCTAATATAATTATATTCCACTAGAATGAAAGTTCCAAATACGTCCTCTTACAATAAAGACTAAGTAATTTAGACTAATCCTCCTGGCCGAGAAAAACTGGATGAACTATTAAAAGCATCTATCTGAAGTCATCAGAGAGCCACCAAGTCAAATGAAGGATGACAAGGCCACAGGTGTAAGAGGAGAATAAAATCCAAAGAGGTGAGCCCAGCGTTTGGTGCCACTCTTCCCTGTGGGCAGGAGTTCTAAACAGAAGGGTCCATGGACTGAAGTCAATGAATCTACAAACGTGGGATAGGAAAAAAACTACATCTTTGTTTTTACTAACCTTTAACTGGAATTTAGTATTTCCTTCAACTATGGATGTAAACATAGTAGAATTAGCAGTTCCTGTGATTTTTTTCAACAATAGAAATCTCAGATATTTTCATATCATATGAAAGTTGTTCCAGATATCTCACAATATCATTTATAATCATCATCACTTCAAAAATAAGGTAATATTATACCCACTAGTAGTTCCAAGGGCCTCTGCTAGTCATGAAAGAGGCAGCTGATAGACTGCGCAGGTAATAGTTTTGAATTAATGTTAAGGTCTTGAGTTTTCAAATGAGTTTTAAGACTTGGCAGCCAAAAAACTGGAGTTCAGGACCCACCAAGGCTGGGGACAGGGACTCTGGTAAATCCTTCAGGCTCTGGTTGGCACCATGAAAAGCTATATCTGGAAATATTGATAGATCAGCCCTCCCTGATACTTGAGCCCAGCTTCAAATGATTTCAACCCCTGACTGAACTGAGGTAATCCAGGATTGTGACTGCTCAAGCCATCTGCCAAGAACAAATGTAAATCCTCTCTGAAGAAAGATAACATCATTCTAGGCTTCATATTATCTCTGTAGTTTTTCATATATTGATACAATATACAACACTCAACTAAAGGGGGGAAAGTATACTACAAGATAAGACAATGGAGTAAAAAACCAAGGGACAGAGTAGATAATAGACAAAGACCCACAGAGAATCCAAACAATGAATGATGGACTGTTTATACCCATGCTTTACTATGGTCAAGCAAATGAAAGATAAGATCTAGTAAAGAAACCATTAAAAAAGAACTGAATGGCAATTCTTTTTAAAAAAACTTTACTGAAGTGTAGTTGATTTACAATGTTGTGTTAATTTCTGCTATACAACAAATTGACTCAGTTATATATATATATTCTTTTACATATTCTTTTCTGTTATGGTTTAGCACAGGATATTGAATATAGTCCCCTGTGCTATACAGTAGGACCTTGCTGTTTATCCATCCTTTATATAATAGTTTGCATCTGTTAACCCCAAACTCCCAGTCCTTCCCTCCAACTCCCCTCCCCCTTGGCAACCACAAATCTGTTCTCTATGTCTGTGAGTCTGTTTCTCTTTTGTAGATATGTTCATTTGTGTCGTATTTCAGATTGCACACGTGGGAGATATCATATGGCATTTGTCATTCTCTTTCTGACTTACTTCACTTAGTATGATCATTTCTATGTTCATCCATTTTGCTGCAAATGGCATTATTTCATTCTTTTTGATGGCTGACTATATTCCATTGTGTATATGTACCACATCTTCCTTTTATCCATTCATCTGTCGATGGACATTTAGGTTGTTTCCATGTCTTGGCTATTGTAAATAGTGCTGCTATGAACACAGGGGTGCATGTACCTTTTTGAATTATAGTTTTGTCTGGATATATGCCCAGGAGTGGGACTGCTGAATCATATGGCAACTCTATTGTTAGTCTTTTGAGGACCCTCCATACTGTTTTTCATAGTGGCTGCACCAGTTTACATTCCCACCAACAGTGTGGGAGTGTTCCCTTTTCTCCACACACACTCCAGCATTTGTTATTTGTAGACTTTTTAATGATGGCTGAATGGCAGTTCTAGAACTAAAAAAATATAATGATCATAAAAGGCTACATATTGTATGATTCCAACTATATGACATTCTGGAAAAGGAAAAACTATGAAGACAGTAAAAATATCAGCAGTTGGGGTGGGAAAAAGAGATAAACAAGCAGAGAATTTTTAGAGCAATAAAAATACTCTGTATGATACTATAATGATGGATATATCATTACTCATCTGTCCAAACCCAGACAATGTACAATACCAAGAGTGAACCCTAAGGTAGACTATGGACTTTGGGGAATAATGATGTGTCAGTGTAGGTTCATCAACTGTAACAAGTGTACCACTCTGGTGGGATGTTGGTATGAGAGAAGCATGCATTTTTAGGGGGCAGAGGGTATATAAAAAATCTCTACCTTCCTCTGAAATTTGTTGTGAACCTAAAACTGCTCTAAAAATAAGTCTTTAAAAAACAAACAGGGCTTCCCTGGTGGCGCAGTGGTTGGGGGTCCGCCTGCCGATGCAGGGGACGCGGGTTCGTGCCCCGGTCCGGGAGGATCCCACATGCCGCGGAGCGGCTGGGCCCGTGAGCCGTGGCCGCTGAGCCTGCGCGTCTGGAGCCTGTGCTCCGCAGTGGGAGAGGCCACAGCGGTGAGGGGCCCGTGTACTGCAAAAAAAAAAAAAAAAAACCCACGACTGATTAAAAGTGCCACAGTAAGACACACACAAAAACAAAACAATAATTGGAGTTAAGAACTCAATAGATGGGTTTAACAGCAAATCAGACATAAATGAAAGGAGAATTAATGAACTGTAAAATAGTCAGAAAAAAAATTCACAATGAAGCATGAAAGACAAAATGATGAAAAAATGCAGAAAAGTGCATTAGAGTGGATACCATGAAAAAGTCTAATGCTTGTGTAATTAGAATCCCAGAAGGGTGAAGATAGTGGAACAGAAGTAATTTGAAAAGCTAAAAATTGAGAACTTTCCAAAATTGATAAAAGATGTAAGTTACACATTCAAGAAACACTGCGAACCCCAAATAGTTTATAAATATAAAGAAAAGCAAACCTAGGCACATCATAGAAAAACTACCAAAAACCAAAGACCAAATACCCAAAAGTAGCCAGAGATTACTGTAAAAGGACAGATTATTTTCAAAGGTGTAAGAATGAGACTGATAGCTGACTTCTCAACAGAAACAGTGTAAACACAAAGATAAAGGAATGGTATATGCAAAGTGCTAAAGGAAAATAACTGCCAACCTAGAATTTATATAAGAGAAAACTGGCCTTCAAAAATGAAGGTGAAAATTCAGATAAGGTCTATAGATAGTTAATAGTTTTCAAGTAATAAGTCTCTGATTTTTGTAATTGGACTATGGTTATAGAAGACGTTAACGTTGATGTAAGCTGGGTAAAAGGAAATCAATATTTTTGCAACTTTTTTGTAAGTCTAAAATAACTAAAAGAGAAAAAAGGTGAAATAAAGATAGTTTGAATGATAGCTAACTTCAGAATGGAAGCTCCATGAAGGTTGAGATTTCTTGTCTGTTTTATTCACTTCTATCCCCTAGTGTCTAGAAAACTAACAAAATGTACTCAGTAAATATTTTTGAATGAATGAACAGTAGCAGTAGCAATCTTTTATTCAACACGTAGTGTATCTTAGGTAGAATGCCAAGCACTTCACATTCATTATCTCATTTAAACCTTCTATCAGTCATGTAACATGGAATTTATTTTATTATATGAGTCTCCCTATTTTATAGGTGAGGCTAAGCAACCTGCCCAGGGTCACGTACTGTTAAGTTAAATGGCAGTCTCTCGAACATAGATCTGACTCCAAAGACTGTGTTGTTAACCACTACGCTACAGTGCTTTCATGTCACATAAAAATACTTCTTTTTCACTTATCCCTATTCTACTCACCTTTCCAGGTTGTATTAGTGAGTGCTATTCAGAGAAACAGAACCAATAGTATATATATATAAATATATATAAGAGGAGATATAGCTTATCTAATTATGGAATTGACTCATGTGATTATAGAGGCCAAGAAGTCCCATGATCTGCCATTTGCAATCTTCAGAACAAAGAAAGTTGGTTAATTCAACCAAATCTGAAGGTCTAAGATCCAGGGAAGCCAATAGTATAAGTCTCAGTCTGAGTCCAAAGACCCAAGAATCAGGGGGCCAATGATGTTAAGTTCTAGTCCAGGTTTGGAGGCTTGAGAACCAGGAGTGCCGATGTGCAAGGGCAGAAGAAAATGGAACTCCCAGCTCAAGCAAAGAGAGCAAATTTACCCTTCTTTACCTTTTTGTTCTAATCAGGCCCTCAGTGGATTAGAGGATGCCCATATGCATTGATGAGGACAACCTTCTTTATTCGGTTTACTGATTCAAATGCTAATCTTCTCTGAAAACACCTTCATAGACACATCCAGAAATAACGTTTTACCAGCTACTGGGGCACCTCTTAGCTTGGTCAGGTTGACACATAAAATGAACCATCACAGAGGTCAAAACAAACTCCTCTATGATGTAACTACTGTAGTAACCATTATTTCACCTTACTCTCAGATCTCAGAGCACAATTTAATGCCATTATATAAGGTCTTGAATTGTTCTCTAGCTGTTAATCAATAAGCGTTATCTCCTCAACCAGATTACACCCCCTTAGGCATGTGACCATATCTTATATTCCTATTGATATAGGCCACATCTGAAGCTCTATAACAATACTTGCTATTTCGATAAAGGCATATGAAGAAAAATATTTAGTTGGAAAAACCATGCAAGGAAGAGTGTTTTGGGATGCATTAGAGATAGGGCCTGCATGGTTTAAGATTCTAAACAACAAATTTGACTCAGGAAAACACTACCTTAAAGAGGTGGATTTGGGACTTCCCTGGCGGTCCAGTGGTTAAGACTTCGCCTTCCGATGCAGGGGTTGTGGGTTCAATCCCTGGTCAGGGAGCTAAGATCCCACATGCCTCAAGGCCAAAAAAGCAAAACATAAAACAGAAGCAATATTTTAACAAATTCAATAAAGACTTTAAAAATGGTCCACGTTTTTTTTAAAAAAAAAAAAAAGGTTTTTGCATCAAGTTTTCTATAATACCTTTTTATCCTTACGGCGAGTTAGCGGATGTTCAGGGCAATTTGGACAGCGCTGCACAGTTCTCTAGGTTAAACCCCCTTGAGAGGGCACATATATTACATAGAAGGTGAAGTCTGAGAGGGTGCAGATGAGCAATTACCCCCACACATGTAAACTGCAGCTTGTGTGGTGTAAATATACTGTGCCTGCCTAGACCTGCCCGTGTAACGTTCTCTCTTTGGGCTCTGTGGTTTCTCAGTACATCCAACTGTTTGGAGGCTGGAGCTTGGCTCAGCAAGCACAGATAAACAGCTTCCTGGAGCAAGCTGCCAGTGTGACAAGCAACGATCTCAGCAGAGAATGTCTGCTTTTCATTACCCTGAACACATCACTGTACTGCTAGAGCTAAGAGCAGGAACAACACAAGCTGGAGAGCCCTGGCTAGCTCAGGTCTCCCATTACACCTTGAATTTTTAAAACCTTGGCAGCCAGAGGAAAGAGGGTATAGACAGGAAGTGAGGAAATGGCTTTTTTGTGAAAAAGAAAAAGAAAAGAAAAAAGAAAAGTTTTCTTAGGCTATCCTCTGAATAAACTAAATAATGAGTGAAGTGGCTAACACTAAATGGCTAAGAGTCGTGCAGAAAACCATCAAACGTCTTTCATCTCCAAACAGTGAAGGGTAAGCAAAAAGTGTCACAGAAAACAAGACAGGGCCCGTGAGCCATGGCCGCTGAGCCTGCGCGTCCGGAGCCTGTGCTCCGCAGCAGGAGAGGCCACAACAGGGTGAGGCCCGTGTACCGCAGAAAACAAGACAGACTAAAAGTCCTCAAGATCTTCAACTTTGACACCATTTAAAGAGAAAGAAGAAGACTATCACTTTGCAAAAAAGCCGTGAAGTAGGAGGGAAGCAAAAATCCCAGAAAACTGGAGCTAAAGGGGAATGAGACTTGATGAAAATGAATTACATATAGTCAGATATTTTATACCTGTCATTTCACTAGATTTGCATAACAACCCTATGAGACAGGTATTTTCATCCCTAGCAATTGCTTTGACTTGGAAAATATAACACAAGGACCTTAACAAAGGCATTGGTTATTAACGCTATTTAATGACGAAGGGATAAATTCAAGGCTGCTTCTATGGCCACCCCAGAAATGGCATTACCTACTGTGGCAGCCTCAGAACTCAGTGATCCTAGAATGATGAGTCTTCAAATAAATTTACACGCTCATAACATTTTCTGATAAGGTAGTTTCTACCGTGCTGCTCAGAGCTGCATTTGTTAGCTGAAGAAAGAAATCACAGTTGTAGCCTCAGACAAGAACCTGGTTGGATATGCCCGCTCTTGAAGGATCCTGAGAATGTGCTTTGAGGGGAAGTCGGAATGCAGAGATGCACCTGCCATGGGGCCGGAGGCTACGGACAGACAAACATCTTAGTAAATCATAATAACAGAGAGAAGCTTCATTTGATTTTCATTTCACTTTTCTCAGGGAAGAAGGATCTTTGTGTGGCTGCCAAAAATCTAACTGTCCATTCTCCTTCCCCTTTCTCCCCTCTGGCCCCATCCCAGTTCATTAACAACCCTCTGGTTAAAGGTGCCAGATTGTGTCATTGTTTCCTGCTCTTATGCCAGGCCTGTGCTGCTAGCACTACAGATCTTCAAGAGTTCTGAGCAAATTATGGAAGAAATTAAAAGCACTGATGAATTTAAATTGCTCTATTGTTGATGAGGTAAAGTTTCTTAACTTCTGATTAGCTATTTTACATTGCTAATAGCACTATTGACGTGTTACTTCAGATTTGTGTGTGTCTACCTGATTGCCAGAGGAGTACTCAGGAAATTATCAGAGCGACAAGGAATATCAGGGCTTGGATTGGACCAAGTAAAGGTTCTTTATATTATTCATAGATTAAAATAAATCAAGTGATTTCTCTAAGGGGAAATATTTTAGTGTGGAGAATTATACCTAAAATTTATCCTAGCTAGCTGTAAAAGCAGCTCCCATGAAAACAGAAATAATATCGCTGGGTCTTGAGAATACTTCAGCCGAGGATGGAGTTCCTTCATTTCCTCTTATTGAACAGTTTCACAACGGCTAAATTTCTCTTAAATTGTAGCAGGGAAAGGGTGGGGAAGTAAGGTCTTTCCTGACAGGGAGAATCTGGGCCCAATTATTACTTCCATAACCTTTGACTGCAACTTCTAAATGAGCCAGGGGACCAGTGGGCTGTGAAATGGCTTCCTCAGTTACCAGGTCAAGTGCTGCTGGATGGTTTCCTATAATCAAAACATGAAGGGACTGAAGAAGAGAGATGGATTCTAAGCAAATAAGCAGTTTCTTATGTCCTCAATGAACCTGGATTTTTAAGTTTCAGAATAGATTTTGGTGACTCTCAACCCACCACTATGTTTCCCTGGTGTCCTTTTGCTATAAGATAACTTTGGAAATATGGAAAAGAACCAGAATCCTCTAGAGATTTCACAAATTATGGCTTAATAGAAATGCCTCAGCCAATAACAGTGAGGATAGGATTGCTTCAGCTATGGCAAAATCTATTCCTGGCAATTATCTGAGTCTGAGAATCCAGATGCTGACAACGAAAAATGGATAATTTTCTGTTACAATGTGTCAACTCCAGCTAAGAACTGAACTATGGAAAAAAGATGGGGGTGAGGGGTAGGGGGAGAGAAGCATTACACCTTTTGAAGAAGCCAATGACAGCATTAGTCACCATTCCTTCACCAGACCACATTTGACTCAATTTAACAATAATAAATTGGGAAAACATGGAGCAGAAAAGGCCCAGAGAAGTCTTAAGTCCACCCCTCATTCAAAGCTATGAGCCTGGAAATCAGTGAGTTCCTAGTTTGTTCTGATGTGTTTCTTGTTGCTCCAAATCCACTCCTCCGTTACCATGTGCACAAGAAGAACCCAAAACATTACTTAAATGCGGTGTGGTGAGGGCTTCCCTGGTGGCGCAGTGGTTGAGAATCCGCCTGCCGAGGCAGGGGACGCGGGTTCGTGCCCCGGTCCGGGAGGATCCCACGTGCCGCGGAGCGGCTGGGCCCGTGAGCCATGGCCGCTGAGCCTGCGCGTCTGGAGCCTGTGCTCCGCAACGGGAGAGGCCACAACAGTGAGAGGCCCGCGTACCGCAAAAAAAAAAAAATGCTGGGTGGTGGAGGATAATCCTAAAGAATTTGCCAATTTTAGAACTGAAAGTTTACACCCTGACCGTTCTAGATTACTGAGAAGTGGGTCATCTTTCATAGGGCTTAGAGCACCTGTTTTAAAAAAGAAGTAATACATATTTTATAATCATGCATTGTTTTCATTAAGTTACATTTTAAGTGATTTAAGAATATGCACTATTGGAATCTCCTTTTTTTCTCCAAGAGTGAATTAATGAAGTTCACACTTCATGGACTTATTCTAATTAAAACAATAAAGAAAGGAATTTGAGGCTGGTACCTTTTACTACAAGAGTATATAGAAAAGCATGCAAGTTCCCAACTGAATTCTGATAATTAATATGTATCACAATGGAATTATTAATGTTCTTTTTCCAAAGATTGATAAATACTTCTATCTCCATATTTATACTATATATTAGATAACACAAATAATTTTATGACTAATTATTTTATTATTTTTACTTATTATATATGAGCAGTGCATGAGGGAGGCCAATTACCTGTAAGATAGCTTTCTATGACTACTGCCTGTTAAGGGAATTCCACTCTGAGAAACAGCACATAAAATCAATCAAATTATCTTTTTTGGACACAGAAAGCCTAGGTAATAAAGGTGGACAAAAAGAAGGTAGGTCACCTGAGCTGAGATAACTTATCGGCTCTCAAATGGGGTGAGCCAGTCATTCTATGGGATAAGCCCTCAAATGCCACCTCCTCCAAGGGGCCTTCCTGGCCATCCTATATATCACATTATCCTAGTTGCTTCCTTGTTGTTTACCTTGTTACACTTACCAGCTGTGTAACCTAGGGAATGTTACTTTTGTGTGCCTGAATTTCCTAATGCATAAAATGAAGATAATACTAATACTCCACCTCTTAGTATTTTGAGAATTAAATGAGATAGAACATGTCATATGCTTAGAACCATGCCCAGCACAAAGCAAGTATTTATTAACTATTAGCTATTGTCGTCATCATCAGTTTACTCTTTTATTGACTATCTCCCTCACTAAACAGCTAGGTTCATGAGGGTAATTTCCTTACTTGTCTTGTTCACCACTATATCTTCTTCATTGCCAAATACACATAGGCACACAGTAGGTGCTCAAAAATAATTACTGAATGAATGAATTCATGAAGGAATGCTGTCCTGTATTCTCACATATCCTTAAAAAAAACTTCCATCAATGAAGGATATCTGTATATGTACTTGCAATACTTGCAACCAAAACAGTCATCATGAAAACTTCCCTAGGAAGGCAAAATCATCATTTAAAAAAACACAAAAACAAGACACTTGATTATAAAAAAAGAGCCCTGCTGGGCCCACCAACCAAGACCACAGAGTATCATTCTTTTCTATATTAGTGTGTGGAGGTCAAGCTCTCTGATGCCACAGTGTTGTAACTATCAATTTAACCCGTGAAGAAGGCTTCCCAATTGTGATAGGAATTCTCATATTTCAGCCTGTTTTCCTCTCATCATTATTTTCCAATGTCCTACAAAAACACATTTCTCATTTTATCTTTACCACAAGAACCTGGTCACACTCTGCTGTGGTTTCTAAGTTACAGCTGCTCTAGCCTCATTTTCTTGTCTGTACTTCTTCAGAGGTCCTGACCCCGTGCTGACACTTGGTCTATTCTTAGAGCGGCACCTCTAAATACTAATTCCTTTTACCTTTCATTGGTTGAAAGATGGCATTCAGAGGTAGAGGTTGCATACAACATGAAAGAAAATCCTATGGGATTTCGTATCCTTCTTTCAAGAGTGTCCAGAAGAATATGATCTGAAGAGCTCACAGTCTTGCAGACACACACACACAGAGTACACAGAGTACAGCTTAGCTACTCATGTTTTACAGCTTATCCAGATTTGCTGGAACAATCGTGGATTTGTTGGAAAACACCAAGCACCAAGGAGTGACAGCACAGGTGAGAGGGCAAGCCAATCCACAGAAGAAAATCAGCAGAAAAACCTTCCAAAAACAATTTTGAAGAGTATTTTTATCATTGTTTAAAGGTAAATTATCCACCATTAAATGTATGAAAACTCTCAATGTCTGAACTTGAAACTGAGAGATGGAAGTGCACACTTAACACATCTTAAAAAAAATTACGTTTCCTATTGTTTAGAGACAGCTCCAATTGTAATCTGTCCAAAAGGACAATATAAAACATTTAAATGGCAATGAATTGAGGTCACCAGACAAAGCTATGTGATAAACTGTGTGAAGTACAGTTATAAGGGAAATTTCAAAGAATCCAGAAACCATAGCTAGAAGAGACCTCATATTATTATCTGGTTAGGCCTCCAGCAACATTAGGCATTATAGCGACTTGGAGACAATACAGAATAGTGTTCTTTGTAATACTGCAGATGAGGCTGGGTTCCTAATTCTGTCATTTATTAGCTTGTGAACTTAAAGAAGCTATTTTAGGGTTTCCCTGGTGGCGCAGTGGTTGAGGGTCTGCCTGCCAATGCAGGGGACACGGGTTCGAGCCCTGGTCTGGGAGGATCCCACATGCCGCGGAGCGGCTGGGCCCATGAGCCACAACTACTAAGCCTGCACGTCTGGAGCCTGTGCTCCACAACAAGAGAGGCCGCGATAGTGAGAGGCCCGCGCACCGCAATGAAGAGTGGCCCCCGCTAGCCGCAACTAGAGAAAGCCCTCGCACAGAAACGAAGACCCAACACAGCAAAATTAAATAAATTAATTAATTTTTTAAAAAAGCTATTTTAACTTTTCTGAGCCTCAGTTTCCTCATCTATAAAACAGAGATAATAATATTACCTACTTCAAAGAATTATAGTTGCTGAAACATAGTATGAGTTTAATAAAACATTTTAAATTATAATATATAATTATTACGTTATTTTTATTAGCACATTAGACTTTATTATACCCATTTCACAGATGAGGCAACTGAAGCCCAGAAAATTTCAGAGGGACTTCTCTGGTGGCACAGTGGTTAAGAAACCACCTGCCAGTGCAGGGAACATGGGTTCGATCACTAGTCCGAGGAGATCCCACACTCCACAGAGCAACTAAGCCAATGTGCCACAAACACCGAGCTGGAGCTCTAGAGCCCGCAAGCCACAACTACTGAAGCCTGCGTGCTCTAGGGCCCATGTGCCACAACTACTGAGCCCGTGTGCTGCAACTACTGAAGCCTGTGAGCCTAGAGCCCAAGCTCCGCAACAAGAGAAGCCACCGCAATGAGAAGTCCGCGCACCTCAATGAAAAGTAGCCCCCGCTCACTGCAACTAGAGAAAGGCAGCAACGAAGACCCAACACAGCCAAAAAAAAAAAGAAAGAAAGAAAATTTCAAAAATTTGCCCAAGATTATGGAGTGAGGACTTATAAGGACTTATAAGGACTTATAAGGATAGGAGCTCTTTTCTTCCCAGGTCAGAGCTCTTTTCGCTTCATTATGCTTCTATAAATCAATACAAAACTGAGGTCTGCGAAAGAAGGATTTTCAGTAGATAAATTCGCAGTCAAAGGAAAATCAGGAACTTCTACCATTCAGGTCTCCTTGTCTACCAAATACTACTTCCTATTCAATCATATACACACACCTTTCAAGTTGAGTTGTTTTTTTTTTTAAGGATTTTGGAGCTTTGATGCTGGCTCACCTCTTAAAATAACTTGCCTCAGGCCAATATGGTGTTTTAGAGTTATAGAATGGCCATTACCAAAAAATCTAGAAACAGTAAATGCTGGAAAGGGTGTGGTGAAAAGGGAACCCTCCTGCACTGTTGGTGGGAATGTAAATTGATACAACCACTACAGAGAACAGCATGAAGGTTCCTTAAAAAACTAAAAATAGAACTACCATATGACGTAGCAATCCCACCTCTGGGCATATACCCTGAGAAAACCATAATTCAAAAAGAGTCATGTACCAAAATGTTCATTGCAGCTCTATTTACATGATAGCCAGGACATGGAAGCAACCTAAGTGTCCATCAACAGATGAATGGATAAAGAAGATGAGGCACATATATACAATGGAATATTACTCAGCCATAAAAAGAAACAAAATTGAATTATCTGTGGTGATGTGGATGGACCTAGAGTCTGTCATACAGAGTGAAGTAAGTCAGAAAGAGAAAAACAAATACTGTATGCTAATGCATATATATGGAATCTAAAAAAAAAAAGAAATGGTACTGATGCAGCAGGGCAGGAATAGACATAGACATAGGGAATGGACTTGAGGACATGTTGGGGGACTTGGGAGGGGGAGCTGAGGTGAAGTGAGAGTAACATCGACATATATACACTACCAAATATAAATTTGTTAGCTGGTGGGAAGCAGCAGCATAGCACAAGGAGATGGGCTCGGTGCTTTGCAATGACCTAGAGGGGTGGGATAGGGAGGGTGGGAGGGAGGCTCAAGAGGGAGGGGATATGGGGATATATGTATGCATATGGCTGATTCACTTTGTTGTACAACAGAAGCTAACACAGTATTGTGAAGCAATTATCCTCCAATAAAGATCTATTAAAAAAATGTCAGGTATGTGCCATTCACATAGATTATGTAATTTTTAGTTTTCTAAGGACAAGAAACTGCTCACTTGACAACTAGATTTCTATCAGCACTGTGGAAAAAAGTCTTAAGATTTTTTTTCCAACAGTGTACTGCTAGATAAAAGCTATAGTCAATAGCATTTGGAAACAGTTATAAGCCTTACTAGAGTTCAGTATTAGTTACATAGACCAGTGGGTTCACTTTTGGAGTGCTATATACATGGTATACAGCTTCTTTTTTTTTTTTTTGGCTGCGCCACGCAGCATATGGGATCTTAGTTCCTGATCAGGGACCCTGTGCCCCCTATAGTGTAAGTGTGGAGTCCTAACCACTGGACCGCCAGAGAATTCCGGTATACAGCTTCTTCAATGGCAGGATATAGAACTTTATCAAAAAGAATCAAGAAAAAAGAGAGAAAGAACAAGAGACAGTTCTTATCATAAAAAGACCAAGAATAAGACTGGATAGTATGCAATAACCTAAAATACAGATACAGTTGTAGATTCAACATTTACCTAACACCTATCATATAATAAGCATCATGCCAGGTATTGGGAATACAGGGATGAATAAGAAATGATGCCTACCCTCAAGGAACCAGCAACCAGCACAGAAGGGAAAAGACTTATAAAGGAGATGGGGGAGGGGGAATAGAGTAAAACGAAAAAAGCCAGGAAGAAGCACTGTCCCCAGAAGAATCATATTTCATTTGGCAAGGAGCCTCAAGGGTGCTCATACAGATTAAATAGCCTAGAAACTTGACCCCTAGGCTTGTCAGTTCTGTAAAAGCAAGCAAGGCTATTCAATCTCAGTCTTTATTCCCAGCCCACCTCATTTGCTTCAGCCCATACCTGGAGAACAAGTGAGATTCCTTGTTCTACTTCACCCTCCTTTAGAAGACTGGGAGAAGAGAAGGGACCAGCTCTGATCCTGGAAAGCCTGTTTTTCCCAGAAACTTGAAATTCCAATCCATAAGAAATCTAGATTTTGTTTACAAGACTTATAGCTCAGCAAAAGAGCTAGGGGGAGTCAAGAATTCCCCTAACAGCAGCCCAAGTTAAGGCCATTAGAAGAGATGTGTGATCTTCAAGGAATCTCTGGAGAACAGAAAGGAAAAAAAAAATTGTTTTCAAGGAAAAGGACTTGAGCTCATTATGCACCATAAGTAGAAGCCTATAAGAGGCTATTCTTCCTTTAAAATTAAAGATGATACAAATAGGTGGAGAAATATACCATGTTCTTGGATAGGAAGAATCAACATTGTGAAAATGACTCTACTATCCAAAGCAATCTACAGATTCAATGCTATCCCTATCAAATTACCACTGGCATTTTTTACAGAACTAGAACAAAAAATTTCACAATTTGTATGGAAACACAAAAGACCCCGAATAGCCAAAGCAATCTTGAGAACGAAAAATGGAGCTGGAGGAATCAGGCTCCCTGACTTCAGACTATACTTCAAGGCTACAGTAACCAAGACAGTATGGTACTGGCACAAAAACAGAAATATAGATCAATGGAACAGGATAGAAAGCCCAGAGATAAACCCACACACATATGGTCACCTTATCTTTGATAAAGGAGGGAAGGATATACAGTGGAGAAAAGACAGCCTCTTCAATAAGTGGTGCTGGGAAAACTGGACAGCTACATGTAAAAGTATGAAATTAGAACACTCCCTAACACCACGCACAAAAATAAACTCAAAATGGGTTAAAGACCTAAATGTAAGGCCAGACAATATCAATCTCTTAGAGGAAAACATAGGCAGAACACTCTATGACATAAATCACAGCAAGATCCTTTTTGACCCATCTCCTAGAGAAATGGAAATAAAATAAAAAATAAACAAATGGGACCTAATGAAACTTAAAAGCTTTTGCACAGCAAAGGATACCATAAACAAGACCAAAAGACAACCCTCAGAATGGGAGAAAATATTTGCAAATGAAGCAACTGACAAAGGATTAATCTCCAAAATTTATAAGCAACTCATGCAGCTCAATAACAAAGAAACAAACAACCCAATTCAAAAATGGGCAGAAGAACTAAATAGACATTTCTCCAAAGAAGATGTACAGATTGCTAACAAACACATGAAAGAATGCTCAACATCATTAATCATTGGAGAAATGCAAATCAAAACTACAATGAGATATCATCTCACACCAGTGAGATTGGCCATCATCAAAAACTCTAGAAACAATAAATGCTGGAGAGGGTGTGGAGAAAAGGGAACCCTCTTGCACTGCTGGTGGGAATGTAAATTGATACAGCCACTATGGAGAACAGTATGGAGGTTCCTTAAAAAACTACAAATAGAACTACCATACGACCCAGCAATCCCACTACTGGGAATATACCCTGAGAAAACCATAATTCAAAAAGAGTCATGTACCAAAATGTTCATTGCAGCTCTATTTATGATAGCCAGGACATGGAAGCAACCTAAGTGTCCATCAACAGATGAACGGATAAAGAAGATGTGGCACATATATACAATGGAATATTACTCAGCCATAAAAAGAAATGAAACTGGGTTATTTATAATGAGGTGGATGGACCTGGAGTCTGTCATACAGAGCGAAGTAAGTCAGAAGGAGAAAAACAAATACTGTATGCTAACACATATATATGGATTCTAAGAAAAAAAAATGTCATGAAGAGATTAGTGGTAGGACGGGAATAAAACAGAATTACTAGAGCATGGACTTGAGGATATGGGGAGGGGGAAGGGTAAGCTGTGACGAAGTGAGAGAGTGGCAGGGACATATATACACTATCAAATGTAAATTAGATCGCTAGTGGGAAGCTGCCGCATAGCACAGGCAGATCACCTCTGTGCTTTGTGACCACCTAGAGGTGTGGGATAGGGAGGTTGGGAGAGAGGGTGATGCAAGAGGGAAGAGATATGGGAACATATGTATATGTATAACTGATTCACTTTGTTGTAAAGGAAAAACTAACACACTATTGTAAAACAGTTATACTCCAATAAAGATGTCTAAAAAAAAAAATAGAATGCTTACAATAAACCAGAAAAAAAGGAAAAAGAAGACAAATGATTATATAAATATGTTGGCATTTTGGTAATAAAAATAATTTTTAAAATTTCTTTAGCATACCCTTTCATGAAGACCAAGGTATTTTAAACTGATTATTTCATTCAGCCTAAAAACAGTTCTGTGATACCAAAAAGAAAGAAAAAAGTAGGAGAGATTAAGAGGTACAAACTTTCAGTTGCAAAATAAATGACTTATGGGTATGAAATGTACAGTGTGGGGGATATGGTCAATAACTATGTAATACCTAAAAGAGAAACAAAAACAGAAAGCTATGTAATATCTTTGTGTGGTAGACTATCACAACTAGACTTATTGCAGTGATCAGTTTCCAATGTACAGAAGTATCAAATCACTATGTTGTGTAACAGGAGCTAACAGTGTTATAGGTCAATAATTCAAAAACAAACAAACTCATAGAAAAAGAGATCAGATTTCGGGTCATCAGAGGTGGGTGGGGGATAGGAGGAATTGGACAAAGGCAGTCAAAACTTCCAGTTCTAAGATAAACAAGTACTAGGGATGTAATAATGTACAAGATGATAAATATAATTAACACTGCTGCATGTTACAAATGGAAATTGTTAAGAGAGTAAATCCCAAGAGTTCTCATCAAAAGAAAAAAATTTTTTTCTATTTCTTTAATTATCTACCTATATAAGATGATGGATGTTCAGTAAACTTATTATGATAATCACTTCATGATGTATGTAAATCATTATGCCATGCACCTTAAACTTAGACAGTACTATACGTCAATTATATCGCAATAAAACTTGAGGAAAACAATTGTTTAATAAATTAAAAAATAATCATTTTAACTTCTACACACTCCAAGCATACTTTATAAAGAAACACTACTCCTCAAAGATATAATCTGTGAAAGATGTCCTGCCTCTAGAAATAATCTTAAATCATTCAGTGGTTGACACAGCATCCTGTAGAAAGGAAACTGCAGAGGAATATCATCCTAAGCATTTCCATGAAAACAGCCAGCCAAGAAAAACACAGGCTAGAGGAGCACTGACTAAAGGAAATCTGAGTGAATATTCTGAGTACCAGGGAAAGTTAAAAATTATAAGAGGAACCTAAAAAACCAGATCTAATAGATCAAACAAGCAGCAGGTGAACTTTTATAGTTATCACCACTCACGAGACTTATCATTGGACAAAACTAGCTGCACCAAAGGCATGTTCCAAAACCTGTTTGGGCAGCCCTCAATCAGTCTATCAAAACTAAGCATTTGGGCTTCCCTGGTGGCGCAGTGGTTGAGAATCCGCCTGCCGATGCAGGGGACACGGGTTCGTGCCCCGGTCCGGGAAGATCCCACGTGCCGCGGAGCGGCTGGGCCCGTGAGCCATGGCCGCTGGGCCTGCGCGTCCGGAGCCTGTGCTCCGCAGCGGGAGAGGCCACAACGGTGAGAGGCCCGCATACCGCAAAAAAAAAAAAAAAAAAAAAAAAAAAAAAAAAACTAAGCATTCACTGCCACTACATAATCAGCATTGCCCTGCTCTACTTTTCACGTATCTTGCCTTCTTCCGAAAGCCTCCTCTGGGCCCACGCTATAGGCAAAGCATTCATGTACTTACTATTCAGTGAAGAACCTGGCAATGCCATATTGGCTAATATCTTCCTTGTTCTCTAGCAGCTGGCATACTGCATCCTCCATGTATGTGAGGACATGGCGCTGGGCTACAAAAACAAACAAACAAAGGCAGAAAGAGAAAGTGAGAAGGATACAAAAAAAAAAAAGTCCTTCCAATCCTAGTAGGACATGAAAGTCAATCAAGGTGTTGGTTCTGTTCTAGGAAGTGGACTGGAATAGGCCAACCAAATTTGCTGGCCCTAAATGAGCTAGTCTCAATGGGTAGAATGGGAGATGCCACGTGATTGGCTGTCAGTATTAATATCAACCCTTCACTCTTCATTTCAGTGATTAGGGTGAGGAGCTTTAGCACCACGTAGCAGATAAACCCGGGAATTCTTTCTTCCTACCTCCTTCCACCCTCTTCCACTTCTGCATGTCCCTGAAATTTATCCCAGGCAGTAATGATTCTATGCCGGAAACATGGATGATCTGACTGCAAGGAAAACTCAATTCTTCAATTAAAAAAAAAGTCACTGAAAAAGTTTAAGGACCATGAAGATTTCAATAAAGCTGTCATAAGTTATTAACCGCGGTAAATAATAAGACCATGAAATCTGTGTGGCCCAATATATCAGAAATCATGTTTTCTACATTTGTTGTGATGGGTAAATGTGTGACTTAATCATGGGCTTGTAATACAGGGTGTGATGAGTATTAGAATTAGACAGACCTGGGTTGGAATCATGGCTCTGTCTGATAGCTTAATCTGGGATAGTTATTTAATCTGCACCTGTTTTCTTCTTTATCAAGTGTGGAAAGAAACATTATTTAATTTAATTGTTTATTTATAAATTGAAGTATAGTTGTTTTACAATGTTGTGTTAGATTCTGGTGTACCACAAAGTGATTCATTTATATATATATGTTATTTTTCACATTCTTTTCCATTATAGGTTATTACAAGAGATCGAATATAGTTTCCTGTGCTATACAGTAGAACCTTGTTGTTTATCTATTTTATATATAGTAGTTTGTATTTGCTAATTCCAAACTCCTAGTTTATCCCTTCCCCCTTCCCCTTTGGTAACTGTAAGTTTGTCACCTATGTCTGTGGGTCTGTTTCTGTTTTGTAAATAAGTTCATTTGTATCATAATTTATTTTATTTATTTTTATTTTTAAACACATTTACTTATTTATTTTTTGGCCACGTTGGGTCTTCGTTGCTGCATGCGGGCTTTCTCTAGTTGCCGCGAGCGGGGGCTACTCTTTGTTGTGGTGTGCGGGCTTCTCATTGCAGTGGCTTCTCTTGTTGTAGAGCACGGGTTCTAGGCGCATGGGCTTCAGTAGTTGTGGCACGTGGGCTCAATAGTTGTGGCTCCTGAGCTCTAGAGAGCAGGCTCAGTAGTTGTGGCACATGGGTTTAGCTGCTCTGTGGCATGTGGAATATTCCCGGACCAGGGGTTGAACCCACGTCCCCTGCATTGGCAGGCGATTCTTAACCACCGCACCACCAGGGAAGTCCCTGTATCATATTTTAGATTCCACATATAAGTGATGAAAGAAACATAATTTCTTTCTCAAAACATGGTCCATCAACTTCTTGATCTGAATCACTTGAGACATCTTGTTAAAATACAGATGATCATCTGACAATATCTCAGACTTGGTGACCTTAAAATTTTAACTGGAGCCCAGTAATTTTTAACAGGTACCCTTGATGTTTCTGATGTAGTTTAAGAATCACTGGTTAAGAACTTGGGCTTTGGAGTTCCAAGACACTTGAGTTCCATTCTCAGCCCCACCAAATCCTAGCTGTGTGACCTTGAGCAAATTATTCTGCAAGCCTATTTCCTGTGGATAGTAATACCATTACTATTCATAAACCACAATACCTGGTTTTCTTGATAATATATTTTATTAAAAGCCTATGTCAAAGGGCTGTTGGAGGTTTGCCTCAGTAATACAGCAGAGCTTCTAATATAGCAGGTGCTCACCAAATACTTGTTCCCCTTCCCTGAGTTTTGTCTTTAGGTATAACAGTGGTATCCTGGCACACTGCATATAGAAACTTCCAATTCAGTATTTCCATTTACCATCCTATTTTTTTTTTTTTTGCGGTACATGGGCCTCTCACTGTTGTGGACTCTCCCTTTGTGGAGCACAGGCTCCAGACGCACAGGCTCAGCGGCCATGGCTCACTGGCCCAGCTGCTCCGCGGCACGTGGGATCTTCCCGGACCGGGGCACGAACCCGTGTCCCCTGCATCGGCAGGCGGACTCTCAACCACTGCGCCACCAGGGAAGCCCCATCCTATTTTTTTTAAAAAAGGAAAACAAACAAAACAACTTACTGTCTGGAACAGTAAGAACAAAACACCCCAAAGTAATAAACATCCTGCCAAAAAGCAGTTCCACAAAGTTGCTACTGAGATGGGCATTTGCCTCTTTCACATTTTCATCCTTCAGGAAAATATGAAAGAATTACCTAAAATTTGTAAAAATAGGTTCTTCAAAAAAACATTCCTGAAGTCCTGGTAGTTTAGTGAGACTTATAAAGCAAATAAGTTTATCTACCCAAGCTGTACTCAAGTGAGTCTTTATTTGACAGTGGTTACCTAAAGTTTCACCATGTTTACACCAGCCTAAAGTCCAGATGAATGACATGTTTACATTCCATGACTTCTTCTATCAATATGAGTGCTTCCCAAAGCTAACAACTATCAGCTACCACAAACATTCTCTAACCCTGACCCCAGAAAAAGATGTGAAAACAAAACCAGTGCGCCATCAACAGTTCATCCAACTGGAAAACTATTTCGCTAAGAAATGGCCAAAACTGACAGTGAAGTCGTGAGATAATACATGACAATCTCTTGGGACTTCCCTGGCAGTCCAGTGGTTAGGACTTGGTGCTTCCACTGCTGTTGGCCCTGGGCTCAATCCCTGGTCAGGGAACTAAGATCCTGCAAGCCACGTGGCATGGCCAAAAAAAAAAGATGATTTCTGGCATTAATTGTTTTATAATTAAGCATATATGAAATTGGGAAGAAAAAATGGCCAAACCAACATTAAAATCAGGTATACTTTCACCTCTGAGTTTCCTTCCCGTATTCCACTCACTTATCCTGGTCTTAGGAAAAGATTTCTTCCTTGGGCTATATGGGCTTTTATGACTTAGATCTACCTAAGGCTACTACAAAACTAGGGGTTTTTTTGTTGTTTTGTTTTGTTTTTTGGTTTGCTTGTTTGTTTTTTGATGGTAGAAATGAAAGAGCTCTACTTAGAAGCAAAACCTGCTGCTTCTCCTCCCTAGCTCCAGGGACTAAAAGTCAATGTGAAAGCTCTTTAAAGGGAGAAATGTTTTCAGAGCAGTTAAAATCAAAGTGCTTTCATCCTCCTCAAAAAAAGGACTTTTCTGGAAAACAGACTTTGCGTGAGAAAAAAAAAAAAAAGCAGGGTTGGAGAGGGGAAAGGAAAAAGAAAATATAAATAAAGGACTATACCTATTTAACATTCAGCTACCAATCAGACATTTAGAGTTTAATGTTACATATAATAATGATAATAACAGCTCTACCAATTTTGAGGACCTGTGCAAGTTACTGAACAACAATGGGCCAGAGACTGTGCTAATTGTTTTACGTGCATGATTTTATTTAGTCTTCACAACAATCCTATGATAGATATTTTGATCATGTTTCTGTTTTACAAATGGGAGAGCTGAGATTTATAGAATTAAAGTAACTTGCTCAAGATCACACAGCTAGTGAGAAGAGAAGCCAAGATTCAAACCAAGGTGTGTGTGTCCTACCAAGAACCCATGCTCTTAACACTATATACCACACTGCCTCATCACTGACACTTTATAATCAGTTTTAGAAATAAATATATAATCTCCATTTTACACAGAGCACAAAAGCAGGGTGTATGCTGATAGTAAAATCATCTGAGAGATGTGGTCCACCTGTGTCCATGTGAATTCATATGTGTGTTATGTGAGTGTGTATGTGTATATCCTGTCCCCACCTGCATAGGTATGCATGCTAATCGGCATTTGTGTGAAGTTAAAACTTGTCCCCAAATTTCAAAGTTTCTTACAAAGAACCACCCCACCACAAAGTACTCACCCCACCCGTTCCTAGTTCGGAAAGTAGAAACAGGAAGCCCTAGTGCTCTTTTCATGTGTGTGTGAAGCGAAGGAGCTAAGAAGAGCCAGCAGAGGTAGGAAGAAGTTCCTCCCTGAGAGTTTCACACAAGCCAAGTGTGAAGAGCTCTCTCTAAATCGCTGCTCCCTAGCGGTTTCCTTCAAGTGCAGCTCTTATCACTCCGATGTTCCTTCTGTGGTTAAGGGTACCACCCAGCCATGGAAAATCCTTGTACTTTACCAAACTTCAGCGAGACAGAAGTTCAAAGCTCTTGTCTGGCAGTAAAACATGGAGAGCGTCATTTCATGTTATTTTTTAAATGCAAAAGAATAAGCTTTAATTTATGTGAATGATTAAAGAATAAAAACTGCACACCTGCACCCCTGGAGGGCAAGGATATCTGGGCACCTTAGCTGCCCTCTTGGAAAAGGAAAAGCATTTCAGATTGGCTTTTCCTCTTCTACTTTGCTGTGATTTCCACAGACCAGGATTAAGTTTTCTGACATGACCCAATATGCTCTATTGTTCTGAAATCCACACTAAGGCCCAAGAGTCCATGTCTTGCTCAGATAGCATCACTCACAAGGTTCATATAAAGGTCACACAGTGTTTACTTATTACTTAGATATTTCAGTGCAGTGTACTGAAGCTATAAGTGCTTATCTCAGACTGCACTGCACTGAAATATCTAAGTAAAAGATAAGTAAATACTGTATGATCTTTATATGAACCTTACGAGTGAAAGCAATTGTGGATCAGAAACTTCTTGGTTCTCCACTGAATCACCTCCTGCTGATCAATTAATCTCTATATACCACCGTCACTCTTGCTGTAAAATGGGTATGACATTGAGAATATGTCTAATAATAAACTGCTTCTTTAGACTACATTTGATATACACAGAAGGTAACATATTAATGATTATCTTATTATTGCTACATACTAATTTTACAGATTAAAACAACACAGCAATTTATTGCAATGGTTAAGAACATGGGCTCTGGAGTCAGGCTGACCTGGATTTGATTTCTAGCTCTGGTACTTATTAGCTGTGTGACTTGAAGCAAATTACCTAATCTCTCTGCCCTTTTCTGTAAAATTGGGAAATAATACCTATCACCTAAGGTTACGTAGTGAGGAGTAAATAATATAACTTATGTAATAATCCTAGCATAGTGCTTGGCACATAGTAAATATGCAATAAACATGAGCTATTATGTTTATTATTGTTGTTTTATTACAGTTGTTACTACATATCCCTCCCAGACATCGCAACTCACAAGACATTGGGTTTCAACATTAATGAACACCGAGAGGCCAACCTACTATAGCCCCTACTCACTCATTTAAAGTTCTCCTCATCTAACCAAGGATGCTTACAGATTATCTTCAAGGATTTCTGGGCTCTATAAAACCCTACACATATGATAATACACATAATCTATACCCATTTCAGCTATAGCCTTTAAACTTGTGGGAAGCATTCACTTGTTAACCGTTAATTACTCAGGAGGCTCTAATTTATACGGGTAAAGTCCCAAACTATTTCTTTTTACTCTCTTCCCAAGCATAAGTACCATCAAAGCATTAGCTATTTATTTTGCAATTAAATGATAAGGAGTCCCATTTGAAAATTTTTGCTTGACAGGCTACCTACATCATTTAGATCACTCATTTTCTTATATTATTATTTTATACAGAGTCCCTGTATTAGAATAAACAAGTTTCCCTAGAAAATATTCACATGAATTACAATATGTGATATTAATAGATACAAGAGCAAGAGAGTGTAAGTGAAAAGCAGAGTACATACATATATTCAACTTTAAACCTGACTTTCTTCTCCCTTACCAGAGTCCTTCTGAGACACATTTTTGTCTTTGAAGCCTCTTGAGATTTAGATGCTGGCTGGCACAGATAAGTGCTGAATTAAATTAAGACTGTTCTCTGAGATTAGAAAAGTAACCCTGTTAACCAACGACCTGTCATGTAAACTGTTTAGAAGCTTCAAGTTTAATATCATATATAAATCACTAACATGATATAGTATTCGATCTTGTGAAGTATATATAGATAGCTTAATGGGTTAAAAAGTTAATAAACCTCTAAAACTAATTATTTACATCCTCCATCCTTACTGGTATGTCCTGATCCAGGGACACAGTATGTTCTGGTAAAATATTTTATCACCCATACAACACCATCTTTGATCTTAGACCACACTAGACCAATTTCCTTTGACCAAAGGAGATGGGGAAATGAGGAAACCGGGCACATGCAATACTTATACAACCCAGTGAGGTAGGAAATAGACTTTTTTGAAGCTCAGAGAGGTTAAGGAACCTGCTCAGTCTAAAAAAATGGCTGAGCTAGAATTCAAACTTAAGATTTAACTCCAAAGCCCATGCCCTTCCACTTCAACCCTAGCTCTCAAAAACAAAAACAAAACAAAATAAGAAAAAGCCAAGAACCTACAATGTGTCCCATTTCACACTGTATTATCTAGAAAACACTGGCTCTCCACTGTTAATACTAGAAAAGAAACTTCAATTGGTAAGTCAGATAAAGTATTGGCATGATGTTTAAACTTAAAAAAATGTTTATTTGTAATTACATATTTAATTATTTTTAAAGATTCAAACGATATAGAAAAAATTAAAAACCAATCCCAGTTCCCAATCAGTTTGGTACTCATACTTTAAAAAATATATAAACACAATTTGTGAGCTTGGTTTTGTTTTTAAGTAAATGACATATACTTTTCTGTACCTTACTATTTTCACTCAACCACGTTTGGAAATCTTTTATGAAACAAGATGGAACCAACTTATTTGCCAATGGTAAATACTTCTCTATTGATAAATACTCAGGTTGTTTCCACATTTTCACTATAGCAAACTGTGCTGGGTTGAACATTCTTGTACTTGTTTTCCTGTGCATACGTGCAAGAGTTTTTCTAAGGCAGATATCTCAAAATGGAATTGACATGTCACAGGATGCACATATCCTCACAGTGGTTTTTTTTTTTTTTTAGTTTTATTGAGAAACAATTGACATACATTACTGTGTAAGTTTAAAGAATACAGCATAATGGCTTGATTTACATATACTATGAAATGATTATCACAATAGGTTAAGCTAACATCCATCTTCTAATACAGATACAATAAAAAGAAAAGAAAGAAGAAAAGAAAAAAAGAAAAATTTCTCCTTGGATAAGAGCTCTTGGGATCTACTCTCTTAACAACTTTCCATGACATCATACAGCAGTGTTAACAACAGTCATCACGCTGTACTTAACATCCCCAGGACTCATTTACCTTATTCCTGGAAATCTGCACCCTGTCCTACCATCACCCCCACCATCCTCCTATTCTCCCTCCCCCAACCCTCTGCCTCTGGCAACCACATGTCTGATCTCTTTTTTCAGAGTTTGGTGGGTTTTTTTAGATTCCACATGTAAGTGAGATCAGAGTATCTGTCTATCTCTTTCTGACTTATTTCATTCAGCATAATGCCTTCAAGGGCCATCCATGTTGTTGCAAATGGTAGGATTTCCTCATTTTTTATGGCTGAATAATGTTCCACTGTGTGTGTGTGTGCATTTTTTCCACAACTTCTTTATCCATTCACCCATCAATGGACGCTTAGGTTGCTTCCCTATCTTGGCTACTGTTCAGTATGTTGCTATGAAATGGGGATGTAGGTACCTTTTCCAGTTTGTGCTTTTGTTTGCTCTGGATCCACTCCCAGAAGTGGCATCGCTGGATCACATGGTAGTAGTTCTATTTTTAATTTTTTGAGGATTCTCTGTACTGTTTTCCATAGTTGCTGTACCAACTTACAATAATAACAACAGTACACACACAAGAATTCCCTTTTTTCCACATCTTCATGTTTACTAGATATACACAGTTGCTTTACAAAGGGTTATTCCAATTTATACTCCTCCCCACCATAAGAAAATCTGTTCTCACTATGACTGTTTTCACTAAGGCTTTGTGATTTTTGCCAATTTAACAGTTATAAAATAGTTTCTCACTGTTGTTTTAATAGTTTAGTCTTCTTAATTACTTAATTAAATAAAGTTAAGCATATTTTCATGGTTTCTTGTATTTCTCTTCTGTGAATAATCTGCTAATATCCTTTGCCCATTTTCCTCTCTGGTTGTCTTTTTTCTTTCCTGATTTGGAGGTTTTTCTAATTCTCTATATGTGCAAATATGGGTTTTCTACCTTATGGGTTTTCTTTTCATTTGTTTATGGTACCTTTCATTGCACAGAAGTTTAAAATGTTGATATAATCAAAAGTATTTATCTGTGCCCTTTGTGCTTTGCGTCGTGTTCAAACAGGCCTTCTGTACTCCAAGTGTATAACCCTATTGCCCTATATTTTGTTCTGGTATGATATTTAATTTAAGCTAATTACATCCCTTACCCAAATTGTGAGTTAACAATTAACATAATCAGTATAATACAAAAGGAAATTTAAAACTTGCGGTGGAGAAAAGTAAAGTAAAAGCGTTAACCCAAAATCAAGCTTCTCTAAACACTAACCAGCTCTGAATATAAAACAGCTGCACGTCAAGTTTAACTCTGGGCCCCCAGAAAAAAACTGTAAATGAATCACAACTCGCAGATCAATATCTTGAGAAATATCCTTTATATAAATGCAGGAGGCCTTCCTCTTTTAATAGCTCTTGATCATTACAAAGTTTGCTTAATGGTCACTAAATATAATAAAATGACAGCCAACATTTATTAAGCTCTCTATGCAAGACAGCATTCTAAGCATTTTATAGGTAATAATTCATTTACTGCTCACAACAATCCTATGAGGTGGGTACTTTTTATATTTCCATTTTACAGGTGAAAAAAGTAAGACTCAGACATGTAATTTACCTAAAGGTTAAAGGGCTGGTAAGCAGCAGAGACAGGATTTGAATCCAGGCCTTTGGTCTGCACTACACTATATTGCAACCCTTAAAGGGCTATCGAGCATATGTATCAAATGGAATTTTCTAAGAACAAATGTACAAATTAAGGAAAGATCTTTTACATTAACAGTTATAAAACAGACAAAACTAATACATTGCATTTGGACACCCAAACCACCACAGTGCTGCTATACAGCTAGTCAAACTCAAATACTAAAAGATAAGCCAGGAGCAACGAAAGCATTACACATATGTTAACATCAGCTGTGACAACCAGAAAACAAGAGGTGACTAAAGGTCTTTATGTAAAGTAGAAGACAAAAAACTAAAGTCTACTTCCTTCAACCAACGGTGGTATTGTACAAGTTAACAGCTGAGTCCCTTGACATTCAAACAGTTTCTAGTCAACCATTAATCCTCCCCTCTCCCTTCTCCTTCCTAAAACTAGTGGGGGGAGAGGGGCAGATGTCAATTAAGGCTAAGTACTTAAATCTTATTGCTTCAGTATTTCCAGCCTAAATCTCATAATACAGAATTAGTACGTTTGAGTCTTGCAATTTCAAGTGCCAGAAACTACGGAAAACTTTTTCTTTCTTTTTTTTTGCGGTACGTGGGCCTCCCACTGCTGTGGCCTCTCCGGTCGCGGAGCAGGCTCAGCGGCCATGACTCACCGGCCCAGCCGCTCCGCGGCACGTGGGATCCTCCCGGACCGGGGCACGAACCCGTGTCCCCTGCATTGGCAGGCGGAGTCTCAACCCCTGCACCACCAGGGAAGCCCTTTCTTTTGTTTTTTAAGGAAGCTATTACAGAGATCCAAACTTAAAGCACTCAGATTGCTGACCATAACAAAATGCACTGCCTAGATGGCAGAGAAATCTAAAGTAGCACTTAAGTTTCCCACAGTTATGATCTATAGGACACGTGGAGAATCCAAGTATTGTCATGATAAAAGCTTTGCAAAAATAGTTACTCATAGAGCAGTATAGTTATCAAATCAACTCCATAAACATTCACAATACCCTTTTCCAGAAAGCACCATGAATTTAAAAAAATAACCTATGAATTGACAAACATGGAGCAAATCATAATGTCATGATGTGCTACTCGTAATGTCATGTCAGGCAGGGAAGTACTAATGTTATAGGGTGAAAATTAATTGTGCTACATAGTCATTAAAGGTTGTAGCCTTTGTGGCAAACCATGCATTTACAGATTATCGGCAATTATGTTTGGTAATATGCAATTTAACTATGAATATACAGATCAGTGACATTAATGCAGCAAGGTACTAATGCAACAACTTGCCAATCACTTGACATTTTACATTCAAACTATTTCATAAGAATTAGTTGGCACTCACAATAACTCATAAAACAGCAACAGGGTCTCATTTAATCTAGTGGCAGAAAGGTACAGAAGAGTTCTAATTAAAGGCAGCTGAAAACTCACGGGCTTAGAATTCCCAATCTTCTCTCTTCTGATTGATACTGCTTCTGTATGAAGGTGGAGATTCTTTTTCAAATGAGAGTCTCACATGTCAAATCCCCACTCAGAACTATGTCTACACCCTGCTTATGGGATATGGCGATAATAATGCTCAATAATCCCTTTGAGTTTCTATCTTTGTTATGAAAGTAAAGGATGCTAACATAGATATTTATAGATGCCTAGAGGCCTAGGCCAAAGTGCACAAAAGTCATATGCGGTGAATGACTGGAACAGCATAGGCTAGACAGAGAGGCCCTAGTTTAGTTTCCGCAGAAAATTCATGCCCTCATTTAACATATCATCTAAATTAATGGTGTGGGGACTTCCCTGGCGGTCCAGTGGTTAAGGGCCCACGCTTCCACTGCAGGGGGGGCAGGTTCGATCCCTAGTCAGGGAACTAAGATCCCCACATGCCACATGGCACGGCCAAAACTAAATTAATTAATTAATTAAACTTTTTTAAATGAAAAAAAATAAATGGTGTAAAACACCAAAGTACCCTATAAAAATATGCTTTGGATCTGTTTTACCAGAGCTACATAATTTTTGACTTATTACTCAAATGGGTAATGGAATGTTGGAATGTTGCAATGTCCAAGCCTACCTTTCCTGCCAGGCTCAACTCAAACGCCACCTGGTCAGGAAGCTTTCCCTGATTATCTCCCAGCCAGAAACAACCTTCCTTTTCCTGAACTTCCTAAATACTTATTTTAAATATTTCCAATGGCACTTTCTACTTTGATATAGAGTTACTTCTGTTATACGTGACTTCCTGCTCCTTAAAGACAGATAGGTACCATAACTCACTTGTCTTTTATCCCCTATAACACTCAGGATCCTTCAGTGTCTTCCACATACCAGTCATTCAAATATTTACTGAATGAGTACATAAAATGTATCACTATTTATAAACTGTGGTGCTATTCTTTATTCAGCTCAACCATTTCAGGACCGTGCCTTCCAGGTGGGAAACACTAAGTGCCAAAACACATTCTTTCACAATATTAGGGTTCCTACAGGAAGCCATTTTTGCCCTGTTCTCAACCCTTCTTTCTGTTGCCTCTTTACTGTTCTGTCTCTCTATTCCAGTGAGAAAGTACTTGTCTCTTCTATTGTTACCAAGAGCCTCATTATGTTCAAGGTAAAGTGAAAAAATGCATCCGATGCAATTACCAGTTCCTCACAAATTTGGGGGCTACTTGTCATTTCAACATTCAACACTTGAATAAAAGAAAGTCCAAATTCTTTTCACTCCTAAGAACTATTTTCTTTTTTTCTTTTAGACAAAATGGAAGCACACAGCACAGGAAGCAGTTCTCAGTAAGCCACCGTTCATAAACAGCTTTGCTCAAAGCGTAACAAAGGTTCTGTTGTGCTCTTGCATGGCAGGGCCAGTAAGCAGCAGGAGCAGATGAACTCTTTAAGAAACAAAGGTTCTGTCTTCATGCAAATGTTTGCATTAATAAAAAATGAAGGAAACGATATAGAAAATGCAGGCTAGCTGGACATAATGGGTCTCTAAACGGGAGGTTTTTCACATTTTTCAGGCGGAGTCAGCAGGTCTTTTAAAAACTTTGTCATTCTGAACATTTCACAGACATCACAAGAAAGACATGCAAATAACAGAAGCAAATCAAAGGACATCCCGCTGCTCTACTGGCGCCTCCCTCATCCATGCCTGGTTTGTCATTTTCTGTTAACCCTAGTGCCGGCTGCTGTTCCGTTGAGGAATGGAGTCCCTAGACTATGTGGCAGTACATGTCCAGCCAGCTGGCCCCTGCACTGATGACATTACAATGCAAGCCATGTACTACCACTCAGGGACACGTGCTGCCAGGCAACAAGTCCAGTGTCTGACTTTTATACACCCAGCTTGCAAATCTACATTGGAAAGAACCTCTAGACTAACCACTTAATATGATCTTGAGTGTAAGCATCACTGAGTAGTTCTCTGAAGATGGACTTACTATGGACCAGCCCTCCCCAATGAAATCTACAATAAGGGCCTTAAAATAAATATAGAAAATTTAAAACCTTGTGAGCGGAAAGGTTTACCAAATACTTACTATGTGCCAAGCACTATACTATGTGCTTACCATGCATTATCTCATTTAATCTTCATATCCACCATTTAAGGTAGATACTTACTATCCCCATTTTACAGCTGAGGAAATTGAGGTTCTTGAAGGTTATTCACTTGCCCAAGGTCACACAGCTAATAATGGTAAGCCAAGACTCAAAGCTGTCTAATGACAAATTTCTCTCCATCTTTGTATTTTTCTCACCCCTTACTTCTGTGTCTTTTGTGATTGAAATCCAGCTTACTCTGAAAATATCACAATGACTATATTCATCTACTGCATGACCACTGAAGTGTATTATTACTCTTTCTCCATTTTAATCACTTGGAGTCTTTATCATTCTTATTTTAAGAGTGAGCGGCTTTTTGTTAGGTCATGATAAGAATCTAATTAAAGCTGCAAATGCTTCCTCAAAGAAAAATGGATATAATTTAATATGCTGTGTATAATTTTAGAACATTCAAGAACCTCCTAAGGCTCATCTATAGCTCCCCTGAGGATTCATGGCCTACACGTTAAAAAAAAAATCCAGCACCGAAATCTCTCTTCCTAGACGCACATGGTCAGTTTTCTTTCACAATGATGATCTATCAAATTCCAACCCGAAAATTCCTTGTCCTCCTCAACTTCTACTAAACACACTATTCCTCTTCACCAGGACAAGAAATCACTGATGTCCTTCCACAGATTGTTCCATTGGCCTCTCTTTTTGTACGTACTTTGGAATCAGTAGCCAGTCACTTTGTCACTATTCTCACCACTGCTCCTGAATTATAAAAGCTTAAGGAGTAGAAGGACTTTAAGATTGTATCATTCAACTCCAGTAGTTTTAGAGATACAGAAATTGAAGTCATTCTTCATTCTTTTTACCCTTGATTCAGTAATAGAAAGTCCTTGGGCTTGCTCAAATGTATCCCTTAAGTTCTCCATATTTCCATCTATAACCACATTGCCAAAGTTTTTCTTTGTACAAACAAACAAAAGGAGGAGCTTCCCTGGTGGCTCAGTGCTTAAGAATCCGCCTGCCAATGCAGGAGACACGGGTTCGAGCCCTGGTCCAGGAAGATCCCACATGCCACAGAGCAACTAAGCCCGCGAGCCACAACTACTGAGCCTGCGCTCTAGAGCCCGTGAGCCACAACCACTGAAGCTCACGCGCCTAGAGCCCACGCTCCTCAACAAGAGAAGCCACCGCAATGAGAAGCCCGCACACCGCAACGAAGAGTAGCCCCCACTCGCCGTAACTAGAGAAAGCCCGCGTGCAGCAACGAAGACCCAATGCAGCCAAAAGTAAATAAATAAATTATAAAACAAGCAAAATGAATCATGGTAGCAACTGAATTATTTTCAAATATTTTTTTCTTACTCCCTGAATGGACCTAACTTTTTAAAAGTAATAGTCAAATGATATTATCCAGGCTTCTTTTATCCTACTGATAGTCCATTCAGGCCTCTGGTACCAATCATAATTCAGAAACAATTCTAAAAAAACTGTTTTTGTCCTATAATAAGTGATAATAAGTATAATAAAGAAGGTATTAACTTTAATATAATGCTGGGCTGAAAGATAATCTAAGTACCGATAATCAGATTACTGAATTATACTGAACTCTTAACTTGAAGACAACGAGATGAAGCAAATTATTAAATGCCTTTATGATAAAAGGCAGAAAAAGAGGGTATTCTAGAAAAAATAAAGAAGGAGGCTATTTCAGGGGGATAAAATGGCAAACCTCAACAGTACTGGAAACTTGGAGAACCAAAATATAATCATATCAAATGGATTTAAAAGAGCTGGTTGAATAAAATAAAAGCAGTTGTCTACAGAACATATGAGGGGGGAAAAGGGTAAAATGTGACAGGGTGAGAACAATTCCTCTCAATGTATGCCTTATTATATATGTTTTGAACTATTACCTAGTCTCTCTCTCTCTCTCTCTATATATATATATATATACAAATATATATAATAAACACATATTAATACTGTGTATGTATACACACATTCTAAAAAGATTGCAGGTTGAGACAATGTTGACTGTTATAACTGATAGAGCATTATTAATAAAGCATTTATACAATAAGACTCTGATTTCCTCAGAGATGAGAAAAGGCTAAAGTAAAAGGAACTAAAGACATTTATAGATAAGAGGGTTCAAAATTAAACCAATATACCTCTTGTATTTCCTAGGGTTTTTGCTTTCTCATTTTTCTTTCCTTTTTTATTTACTTATTATATTTTTCAAAATTTAATGTTTTGACATTAGAAATGTTGCTTTATACAAACATTGCCAAGTATAAAAATATATACCTAGAATTTTCAGTTTTCCCTGCCCAAAGAACTTTGCTATCTCCCTAAGGAGATATACTTATTTTGATTCCTTGACTAATTCCTCCAATCCTCAGTGATCTCCTTTTTCTCCTGAACTCCTATTACTTCTTACATAGCACTTGATTTCATACTGACTTAAAGTGTTCCACTTATTTCATCTGTGAGTATCCTCAACTAAATTACAATACAATTGAAGACATTCTTTTGTTTAATAATTGTTTAATACCTAAGCATGGTCCTTGTCCTTGAGGAGTTTATTTACCATCTACTGGAGAAGCAGACATACAAATTAACAATGACAATATAGTATGATAACTGTTATAAAGGAGATATGTAAAAAATGTAAAGAGAAAGAGTGCCTATATCTGTCTGGGAGAAAGAGTGTTTCAAAGGATCTGAAAAAATTTTCCAGGTGAACAAGTGGAGGGAGGAGGGACTTCCCTGGTGGTCCAGTGGTTAAGAATCTGCCTTCCAATGCAGGGGACCCGGGTTCAATCCCTGGTCAGGAAACTAAGATCCCACATGCCGCGGGGCAACTAAGCCTATGCACCGCAACTGCTGAGCCCCGCGTGCCACAATCAGAGAGAAGCCCGCTCGCCACAACTAAAGAAGCCCACGCGCTGCAATGAAAGATCCTGTGTGCCACAACAAAGATCCCGAGTGACGCAACTAAGACCTGATACAGCCAAATAGATTAATTAATTTTTTTAAAAAAGTGGAGGGGAGATATTTAACACAGACATATCAGCACATGCAGAAGCATCAAGATGTGAAAAGCATGGTAGAGCTGGAAAGATAAGAATAGTTGAGTATTGCTAAGAGATAAGGCCGGACAGCAAGATCACCATAAAGGGTCTTATAAAAGAGCACAGATTTCAGGAAACCACTGAAGGATTTTGAGCAAGAGAGTGACAATCAGATTACTATTTCTGAAAGATCACTCTGGCAGCAGTGTGGAAGAACTGGAGGGAGAAAGATTAGAGGTACAGATAAGAAGTAGGGCAGCTGTTGAAATAGTCCAGGTCGGAGATAGAAAAGACCTGAATTAGGGAAGTAGCAATGGGAATGACAGATAAAAGCAAAAGAGGAAAAATCAATGGAAGTTGGTAATTGATTGGATACGAGAGGTAAAGGATGGGAGGGAATTTAGGATTCTTTCTGGGTTCCTTTCTTGGGCATTTGGGAATACGATGGTTCCATTCACTAAGACCAAAATACAGGAAGAAAAGTCTGTATTACACCCCCTATGCGTATTTTGCAGTATCAAGCATAGTGCTGAGCATACACATAATCAGTTCGTTCCACTGGCCAACTGGCTGTCTTGAAAAAAGGCCACAGACCCTTTTGCTTAATGACCTCAACTGGTTACTCTTCTAAAGCTGGCATCAGTCACCACGCACTGACATGATTCCTGGGCACAGGACAACTGAAATGGACTAATTTACCCAGGAAACGAGCAAAATGAAATAGGCAGCACTTATGTGAATGTGAGGTACATGTGAGTGTGTGTGTATGTGTGTGTGTTGGGGACAGGGTCGGGGGCAGTTCATAACAGAAAACATCCACATATTTATATAATGCTGTGACAGAGACTGCTAGTTGCTGACTCCAGTGATCTTTTTCTCTAGAAACGTACTCCCATTTTTACCTGGGTACATGGCCACTGGCATAAAGATCACATTTCTCAGCTCCTCTTGCAGCTGGGCTTTGGTCATGTGACTAAGCCATAAAATATAAGCACAATATAGTGTGGGTCTTCTAGAAAGTCCTTAAATGGAACTAATTCAGCTGAAAGATGTCCCTTATTTACCTCAGACGATAACAGAGAGCTACTTCAGTGCTCATGGATCATAAGGCAAAAGATGGAATCTATGGGTAGGATGTTGGAGTAAAAAGACTGAAACCTGAGCTCCTGATTACACCTTGGAGCATATACCATATCAGCCGTGGCCTGCCCATCTGCAGAATGCTTTGCCACAAAAGAGAAATAATCTTCTAACTCGAGTAAACCACGTTATTTTAGGTTTTTTCTATTGTATTCAGACAAACCTAATATAAACATAAAACATCCAGGTATTTGCCCAAAAGTATAAATGAAGGGATCAAACTAACATACCAAGCAGAAGGCTCATCGGCCTATCCATTGATTTAGCTGAGTGCATGCTAGGCTAGCATAAAGTGTTTCCAGACATCATCCTAGCATCTGCAGAGATGTACTGTTCTCTTCCATGCCGGACCATTGTTGTAAACATGGTAAGGTCTTACTGACTTTTGTAACTTGAACAGTAACATCTGTAATGCCCCTGAAAGTTTGCTAAATACTTTCACATACATTATCTCATTGAACCTTGCAACCAACCTAGGAGTCAGATAAGGCTGGGATTATTCTCTCCATTTTACAAATGATGAAATTGCCCAAGGTCATTCAGTTTATAAATGATAGAGCAGAAACTTGAACTTTAATCTCCTAAGTGTAAACATAACCCACTGAATCACAGTGGATAATTCTTAGAGATATTCAGAAAGTTTAAAATGACCATGATTAATAACATATGAACATAAATACCTTGATTGCAAAATAGATCACAAATCAGTATCTTAGTATTTCACAGAACTTACATAATGACTTTTTTTTTTTTTTTTTTTTTTTTTTGTGGTACGCGGGCCTCTCACTGTTGTGGCCTCTCCCGTTGCGGAGCACAGGCTCCGGACGCACTGGCCCAGCGGCCATGGCTCACGCGCCCAGCCGCCAGGTGGGATCTTCCCGGACTGGGGCACGAACTCGTGTCCCCTGCATCGGCAGGCGGGCTCTCAACCACTGCGCCACCAGGGAAGCCCATAAAGCCATTTTAAAATTAATTTTTCCATTTATTAACCGAGGAAGCATTCTGTTCAATTTTAGAACTGATGACAGCACCATTTCCTTTGATCCTGCATTTTGCACTAGAGAGGAAAATGGACAAATGAGGGGCGGCACATGAAGTAAGTAAGTAGCAAAGGGGAAGCAGAACTTCTCTCTAATGGCCCCTTCTCTCTGCACAGCCTAGGTCAGATTCCATCTAGTTCCACCTGTTGGTGGTATAAGCCACTTCTACAATTGCTTCCAGAAATCTCTTATCAGGAAGTTTATACTGCTCAAATAATTCAACCCTTCAAGGAAAGGTGAACTGACCTTTAGTCCAGCTCTTACACAGTGAATTGATCCCAGCCCTGCACTGCCATCCCACAGAGAGGCCCCCAGGCTAACAGCCTGAGCAAGAGGGTCTTGTTACATGAGCCCTGGTTTCTAATCCTTGTCTTATAGATGGCTCCATGGGGCATTATGCAAGGTATTTAACCCCCCTCCAAACTGAATTTTCCTCATTAGATTATGGGGGAGAAGGATACTCTCTAGAACTATTTGGAAGCCTGATTAAGCGTAAGTGAACATTTTGCTTTTGTAACAGTTAATATAAATAGATATGGAGAATGAAATTACTGCATTCTCGTCTACTTCTCTGAATTTATACTTTGTCTTCCCAAAACAAAATGACTCAGTGCAGAGACTCATTAATGGACCTAGTTTAAGGAAAATATTAAACTAAGGAGAAAGATATGAATGGTGCTAGAGAGAGAAGGAAAAGATCAAAGAAACATGACTTTCAATTTCACTTTCTTAAGATTATAAAAGCATAGAGCTGACAGCAACCTTATTAGGCCATCTAGTTTAATACTTTTTTAAAATTAGAAATCAATATTGTTATTGCATTTTAAAACATTACTTAAACACAGAATTCCTTTATCTTAAAATAGCAAGAATTTACATATCTCTATGGTCCCTTCTCATTTTCACCAAAATCCGTAGGTTTATATTTGAGTTCTACTTTTTAAAAAAAATTTGTACATGCTTTTTCACACACACACACACACACACACACACACCCATACACACACACATATAAAGTCTTCTTAGGAATTATTTAATGATATAATAATATAATATTCCACTGTATTAATCAGATACCTCAGTTTGCTTCTGGATTATTTCCAGTTTTTTATTAAAAATAATGTAGCTATAAACATTTTTATACAATATATTTTCTCTTTTGAATTACTTCCTTAAGATATCTCTAGAAGTAGGGCTTTAGGATCAAAAGATATACTGATTTTTATGGCTCTTGTTATGCGTTGCCAAACTGCTCTCCAGAGAGACTATGCCACCTTCAAAAAAAGACCAATTTCTTTGCAGACCTCCCAGTATAAAGCTTTTTGTTTTAACTAACTCAAAAATATCTTAATTTGTAAAGCTTAAATTATTGTTAATCTGAATATTTAGTTAGGTTATCTTTCCTCTTATATGGACTTTAAAACTTAATTGTAAAAGCACCACATGAATGTAACAGACCAATACAGGAGGGTATAAAGTAAAAAGTGAGGCTTCCTCATTTGTATGCACTTCCTTAATTCAATTTCGCAGAGTATTCACTGTCAACAGATTGTTCTACATCCTTCCAGAACTTTTTCTATGTGTGATCATACGTATATGTACAAACATTAACTTGTTTTTTTACAAAATGTAACCACTTTGTACACATTCTGTGAATTATTTTGTCAATTAATACTTAATGTATATCCTTCCATGTTAGTCTAATGCATTCTTTTCAACGGCTGCATGGTAATGCCTATTATAAAAATATCATAATATATTAACCATTCTCTTACTGATGGGCATGCAGATTGAATGTAATTTTTCACCTTAAAATTTTTTAAAGTATTTTAACACTTTAATTCAACTAGAATTCACTGCAGCACATGGTATGAAGTGTGAATCTAAATTTATTTCCTCCATATTCCTTCCAATTATCTCAACTAATGAATTTTTCACATTATTTTGTTACACTTAGTTTGTCACAAATTAAATGGATATGTACTTTGGCATCTATTTCTGGGACCTCAGTTCTATTTTACTTGCGTATCAAGTTTTAGGTTAAAAACTAAGTAACATAATTTTTTAAAACTTTCTATGAAAGTATCATAGTATACAGAAAAATATGAATTTGCACTTATAATCAGCACCCTAGAAAACCTCCTAGAGTCTCCTTCCAGCTGTAAGCCCCCCAAGGGTAAAAACATAGACTAATTTTTCCTGTTTGGGAAATATGAAATCATGCAGTGTCTGGCTTCTTTCATTCAACATCATATCTGTGAGGTTCGTCCATATAGCTGTGATTTCATTAATTCTCATTGCAGCATAATATTCCATTATTGAGTATACCACAATTTATTTATCAATTCCCTGTTGCCAGCATGTTTTCAGTTTCTCGTTTGGGCCTATTATGAATGGTGTCACTATGAGCACTCTAGCATAAGTCTTTTAGTAAACTTATGTCTGCATTTCAGTTGGTTTTGTGCCTTGAAGTAAATGACTGGGCCATAGGGTAGGAGTATGTTCAACTTTAATATATATACTACCAAAGAGCTTTCCTTGTTTGCAGATGACCACCTTCTTCCTCAGGTGGTGAAAAGAGCGATTATCTCTCTTGTGTCTCTTCATATAATCCCATGATGAAGGCGCCACCCTCAGGACCTAATTACCTCCCAAAGGCCTCGCCTCCAAATACCATCACATTGGGGGTGAGGGCTTCAACATAGGAGCAGGGCATAGGGACACTTTCAGGTGATGAAAATGTCATATATCATAACTGAGGTGATAATTACATGGCTATATACATATATCAAAGCTTATTAAATCTTACCCTTATAATTGGTGATTTATGGATGGTAAATTACACATCCATAAAACTGACAGCAAAAAGAAAGATGACAGTTTTTTCTGAGTTAATGACACATTTTGTAATTTATGAACTATTTGTTTCTGAAAGCTCAAAAAAAATCACCAACTTGTTTGTGCACTTTTAGTTTTATTATTTAATTCTATTTTATATATTCTTTGGTTTGCTACTTTGCTCCTTTTCTAAATTCTTTAAGTATAAGCTTAATTACCTTTTTATTTCTTATTAATTTATAACAATAATTTTTCCTCAAAGTATTGCTTTTTGCCCATAGATTTTAATTGTGCTGGGATCAAAAAATAGTTTATTGTTATTTCTCAAATTTATTATCTACCACAGTTGTAAAGGAAAGTAATTTTTAAACTATCCTTGTGGTTAGGTAACTTTTAAATTATACTTTCATTATCTCTAATTTTACTTTATTATAGCTTGAGGATGCAATATATATTGCATCCATATATATGCAATATATATAATTTCTACCTTTTATTAACCAAAAACTTCTTTGTATATGATAAATGTTTGCAAAAGATCCATACATTTTTTATTTCCAAATTTTCCCCTTTAGTCTTTTCCTAAATGTTCTAATTTTACCTTATTGTTTGTACATACCACATGACTAATGTATACAAACCATTTCCTTAGTGATGATAAACACTGAATATTAACTTAAGCAAAAGTCATAGTTTTATTGGAAGGTTAGGAGGAAGGAAATTTAGAGGCTATAAAAGCACTAAATCCATCATAAGAAGTCATTTTATAACATCTATAACTGAAAAATCAAGGAGAGTAGTTTAAGCATGTTACTTTAAAATATGTAGCAAAATATCAAAAGACATGGTGAAAAAATCTGTAAGTAGTCTTCTCTGAGGAGTGGGATTTAGAGGTGAGAAGTTTGGGTGGTATGGTACTATTGTGTTTTGTTAAAACTTTCCTAAATCCATTTGACTGATAAAATTCTGTAGCTAATAAAAATATATATTAAATTAAACAATTTTTGTTCTATTTGGATTTTCCCTCTTTACCCATTATTTGTAACATGTTATTTTCCTAAAAGTTTTTCAATCATTTCATCTAATTATTAGTTTGCAATATTTTTGTATTTTTTTCTTTTAGAATTTACATAGTCAACTTTGTTCCTATTTATGTTCTTTGTTGCTTCTTTTTTCAAAGGATTTATTTATACATCCTTACTTCAAATGTCTTAATGCTGCTCAGAATTCTTAATACTTGTCTCTAGTCAAGCTATCTTTCTTCCTTCCTACAGCAACTTGTTTCTTCTTTTCCTCAGCAATACAAATTTTCTTTGCTCTCTTTTATGCCTTTTACTTTTGTTTCCCTAACTCTAAGGAGATAACCTTGAATCTTACTTCAAAGACAAAGACGAGGTTAAGTGGTCAGGTAAAGAACATCAACTTTCAGCTCCATTTCTAAGCTTAACTCTGTCCTTCACCATTTTTACTTTCTGTCTGTTGTTCAAATACAATTATTCTTTGTAGAGTCAGGGTTTCTTTCTTTTTCTTTTTTATTGATATATAATTGACATATTATATTAATTTCAGGTGTACAATATAACGATTCAATATTTGTATATATTGTGAAATGATCACCACAGTAAGTCTAGTTAACATCCATCATCACACACAGTTACAATTTTTTTTTCTTGTGATGAGAACTTTTAAGATCTGCTCTCTTAGCGACTTTCAAATATACAACACAGGATTATTAACTACAGTCACCATGTTGTACATTACATCCCCAGGATTTATTTATTGTATGACTGGAAGTTTGTACCTTTTCCCCACCTTTACCCATCTCACCCACCCTCCACCCTCCACTTCTCTGGCAATCACCAATCTTTTCTCTGTATCTATGAGTCCAGGTTTTTTAAAGATATTAAATATTACATACATATTAGTGAGATCATATGGCATTTGTCTTTCTCTAACTTATTTCACTTAAAATAATGCCCTCAAGGTCCATCCATGTTGTTGTAAGTGGCAGGACTTCCTTCTTCTTTACTGCCAAATAATATCCTTGTAGAGTTATTTTAAAGCCATCTTAGGACCTGATTTCTCACTTGGGGAATTCCTGCTAACTGCGAAAAATCTTACCTATAAGCTGCTTTCAAATATAATAAAATGTTTGTCCACACTAAATATAACAATAAGTGACATTATACTGTGCTTTATAAATGTATAATTAAACATTTATCTATAGTTTACGGTCAATAAATATTTTATAGGTATCAAATATTTTAAAAGATCTCAAAACAGTTTATAGATTAGGCACAATGCCTACAGTGCCCAATGGATAAACATAGCCCGATTCCCACCTCCACAAACAAGCTTGCTCCTCTGCCCTTGACCCTGGAATTCCCTCCCACCTCTTCTTAAAAAGCATTCCATCGTTTAATCATCTTGTTCTTCTCTTGGATCCTCCCTCTCTCCTCTGCTATGGCTCCCTTTCCTTCAGCCTATAAACATGCTCAAGTCTCTCTGCCATCTAAAAACTTAAAAACAACAATAAACTCTCCCTACTCTTGCTATCACCCCCCCCTTCTCCAATCCACGGAAGTTCTGGAAACAAATCCAGCCTACCTGTTGTCTCTGATCCCTCACCCTTCCCATTTACTCTTCAATCCAGGAAAATCTGGTATCCTGCCACACTACTCCACTGAAACTTCACACCTAATGCCACTAACAATCTCTTCTGTAGCTCTTATCTTATTTGACCTCTCTGAGACAAGCGATATTACTGAACACTCCCTCCATCTTGAAACTCACTCCTCCCCCAGTTTCTGTGGCACCACATTTTCCTTGTTCTTCTAAAACGCTCACTCTCAGTATAGGAAGATAAATATCTTTATTTATTGTAAAACTAGCTCTCTGGAAACAAGATTTAAGTTCCTACAATGGGCCCAACTCCCACTCAGGGAAGTTTTATTTGGCAGCAAAGTAAGCCCCAACACCCAGCAGCCAACACGACAGTAGAGAACTAAAACGCTAACATTCCATGTGCTCACTAAAGTGTAGAAAGGGACCATTCTGATCAGTTGGAAATGTTTACAAAGGACAGAGAAGTGTTCCAAGAGAAATGACAGGACACAGAGTTAAGAAAGAAAAAAATAATAAAAAGGGAGCAACCGTGGGCTTCCCTGGTGGCGCAGTGGTTGGGAATCCGCCTGCCGATGCAGGGGACACGGGTTCGTGCCCCGGTCCGGGAGGATCCCACATGCCGCGGGGCAACTAGGCCCGTGCGCCACAACTACTGAGCCTGTGCCCTAGAGCTGGAGTGCCACAACTACTGAAGCCTGCGCACCTAGACCCTGTGCCCCGCAACAAGAGAAGCTACCGCAATGAGAAGCCCATGCACCGCAATGAAGAGTAGCCCCTGTTCACCGCAACTGGAGAAAGCCTGCACACAGCAATGAAGACCCAACGCAGCCAAAAATAAATAAATTTATTTAAAAAACAAAAAAGGGAGCAACCAAGCTCAGTAGTAGCATAAGGCAGAAGAGTGGAGAACATGGACAAGGGATAAAACACTCTGTACTTAACAGAGGTAGAGGTAGGGGAGGAAAAGTCAAACACCCACTGATACATCTGTGCTTCGCTTCTGAATAAGGGCAAGCACCTACTAACAATACACATACCAGGTATGGCAGGTTATTGTTTGCACACCCCAGAATATGTGCTCCTATTCTTCTTACACACAATTGTCTTGTTGGACTTCAATTCTGAAGCTACTCTGCAATTAGCAGGGGCCTTATATTAAGTCCTCACCTATAAAATGTGAGCAAAAGCGATGTTTGCAACTTCTGCCTTACTTGCTTAAAAGGTGTTTGCCCTGGACTTGTTCCTTCCCCTTTTCCTTTCTATAACTGGAACTGGCTACAATGGAGGCATCCTCAGAAACCATGGGTTTCAAATGGCATGGCTGCCCCGCTAACCTGAAATCCTATGACGGCTTCCTAGAGCAGATCCTACCTTCCGCATCCTGGACTCAGGTTACGTTAGAGAGAAATAAAGTTCTCTCTTGTATGAGCCATTGCACTGGAGGGGCAGTTGTGGTGGTGGATCTTTTTATAACAGCTGCTCAACCATCACCCTGAGATCAGTGGCACAAAATCACCTAAAGTACAAAAAACCTCAGTATAACTCAACATCTTACTGACCAAGTAGGAAACATTAGTCTGGAGAGAGGGGAGTTTTGAGCATAGGGGGAAGTTCTTATCATTAATTAATAACTATAAAGTCAGATTAAACTAACATTGATTGAATGGCACCCAAACCACTAAATTTGGAACCAGAAGTACTAGAGTCAAATCTTAGCTCCACCTACCGCTATCTATTAATATATAAACATTGGAAATTTTACTCAAGTTCTCTGAGTCCCCATTTCCTAGCATCCACCCTCATGAGTAAATGTCATAACACATCTACAGTACAATATAATAAATGATGTCTCAAATAAAAACACCACAACATAAAGAAATGTTAAATTATGTTCTATTATACCCGAGAATCTGGGGAATATATCATATATTCTGTAGACATTTCTGTTAAAATATTAAGTTCTAATCCTTCAATCCTTGTGAAATGAATAGGAAAGAGGGCCTTGAGAAATCAGACCTAAAAGCAGAGCAGCTAACAACACAGGCTCTAGGGTCAGATAAACTTCATTCAAGCTTCACCTCCACATTTACTAGCTTGGTGACCTTGGGCAAGTTACATAAACTACATTTCAGATTCCTCATGGAAAAGCGAGGATCAGGCTGGTACCTGCCTCACAAATATCTTGTAAGGACCGAATGAGATTGCTGTCTCTCTCCAGTCCTCCTGTATATGAGAATGACCCCAGCTGCCATACCAAGAACATCTATTTGAATATATTTCCCACTTAAGACAGTATTTGGGGGGCTGGACTTACTTAGGAGTTGGAATATTATCTCTGTATTTAAAAAAATTTAAGAGAAATAATCTCTGCTAAGGATTTAGAATTTAAATGAAATAGTGTTTCCCATTTAGTGTCATCTAATAGAAAATTAAATCTGGGAAGTGAGGTTACCCAAGTGTTACTATACTTGGAAACAACAGATGAAATTTTAAACTTGAAAATTACACGAGGGGGTCTTCTCAGGTTTTGTTGCCTAAAACCTTATGAAAATACCAACAAAAATGGAAGCAGAGATGTTAGCGATAATTTTGTCAATTAAAAAATATAAATTCTCTTCTGGTGTCCCTTCTCCTCTAAAGATAATAACCGAAGCTGGTTTTATTACTTGGCTGAGTTTAAGAACTTTCCAGTTAGGGAACTCGATGTCAGGTCCTTCAACAATAATTATTTTCTCTTAACTACTAAGAAATATGATAAGAAAAGTTCACAATGTGAGACAAAACAATCACTTCTTTTCCTTATGAGTTTGTTTCTTTAGAAACATGAGATCAAAACCAAATATTTACTGGAAGAACAAAGATCAAAAGAGTCTCTACCTATGTTCAGACATGGCAACAAAAATTAGCAAGACTCAGACTTTCCTGGTGGCACAGTGGTTAAGAATCTGCCTGCCAATGCAGGGATCACGGGTTCGAGCCCTGGTCTGGGAAGATCCCACATGCCATGGAGCAACTAAGCCCGTGTGCCACAACTACTGAGCCTGCGCTCTAGAGCCCGCTCAATTACTGAGCCCTCGTGCCACAGCTACTGAAGGCCGGCTGCCCTAGAGCCCCTGCTCCTCAACAAGAGAAGCCACCTCAATGAAAAGCCCACACCCCACAACAAAGAGGAGCCCCCAATCACCGCAACTAGAGAAAGCCTCCGCGTGCAGCAACGAAGACCCAATGCGGCCAAAATTAAATAAATTAATTAATTTTTTTAAAAATTTAGCAAGACTCCAAAAACTATTCATAGGCATAACTTTGAAAAGAAAAAAGGCAGGGCCATTCTTCCTGAAGACCTAACCTATTTCTTCTACCTGTATATTCACTATCCTCTACCATGCCAATCCTTGAAGACAAGGCAAAAGATCGATGGCACATATAAGACTTTATAAGTTAATCATGTGTTTAAATATCAGGTTTGGTGGTCTAGAGACTACCAAGAAAGACAATCAATTTTAGGTCTCATTAAATAGTTTAAGATACCTGACATATATTAATTAATTCATCCTCTCAACCCCCTATGAGGTAGCTTTTATCAACTCCATGTGTTGGGGAAATTTGATGAAGGAGAATAATAATGCTATTTTCTATTTACAAAATACCTTTCTTATAAAGAGCTCCACATGTTTTATCTTCTCAGTCTTCTAACATTCCTGTGAAGTAGGTGGTAATATTACCTTTTCCTTTCTTATAGGTAAAATGCTAGGGCTCAAGGGGCTTAATGACTTAACTCACATGGTAGCTTGTATTTTATCCACTAACTAGAACATACTGCTTGGGATTAACACTAGACCATGGACTCAAGTCTGAACTGCACATAATTCAAAAGTGTCAAGCTTCTAGTTTTCTCTACAGCCATCTTTCAACACATCACATTTCAAAAAAGAGTGGGGTTATGCTTGCTGTTTAAGCTCATGTGCTCACTGTTTATAAAGCTTATTATCATTTCTCTAAATTGCACTATTTAAGTTTTGTCTAAATGCCTGAAAGCTAAATTATTTTTTGTTTACTCTCTGTGCACTAGCATTATAAATGATGTCATCGGGAATATACAAAACTGTTAGGCAAAGCTGCAGGGCCAATAAAAGCAACTCACTTGGGCAAGAGTGTGCTTCTTCTTCTCCCCCCGCCCCCCGCCCTCCTCCTTTTTTGAAGTAGGCATCACACAAAAAGATGACTCATTAAGCCCAAAAGAGTGGACTATGCCATGTAAGGGCTTCTTATGCAGCCCTCCACAAAGAGACCTGAGTGGCAGCATAAGGCCTCCTCTTCTGTGCATTTTCCTCCAGGCAGAATGTGCATTTGTGTGGCTACATACACAATTATAATCTCCCCTGAAAAGCAATTCCTTCCATATGACAGGCTGAACAGTGGCCTGAGTGCTAGCCTCATGTTGCCTGTGCAGTTAACATGCTGAAATAGCAGACACATTTAATCTCTCCTTTCTGAAAAACTAAGATAGGACAGAAGAAGCGAAGCTGGAAAGAAATCCACACAGAGAGAAAGGAAGGCAGCCCAAGCGCCCAAACTCACTTTCTCATGGGCTGAGCTTCTTTGTGTGTTGCCTACTTACGTGTCAATTTGCAGGACTTTAGGGCATGAGAACCATGGAGCCTAGTGGTTCTGGCAGCCTCTCCATTTGACAAGCAGAGCCAGAGACATGCGGCCTTTTGGTACATTTCACATTCAAAAGTGTTATTGTTTCAAGCATGCTTATTTTAAAATATATAATTTTCCCATTTAGTGTACATGTTGTATGTAAGTTGGCCACAGGAGGAGTTCTGCCACATGATCTTTAAAAAAAAAAAAAAAAAAATGGCAATGGCTCTAATGTAGCCCCATCCCTGCCAGATACCTCTGTTTACTGTGTGGGGCAGTGGGCTATCCCAGGTGAGAGAAGTCTGAATTTAACAAACACCTGATATGAAGGCCAGGGCACAAACAGATTTCTGTCTTAGATTACAGAAACTGAAGCTTGTGTTTTACCACAATTACCTGTAATCTCAGGGCCAGATAATAGTATTAACAAGACCTTGAGCTACACAATAGGACAGCTGGGAAAAGGCTCTTAACTCTCTCCAAAGAACAGTGCTTTTAAAAAGCTAATTCAATGAAGAAAAAGAAAGGGCTCTGAAAGTGCCTTCTCAAACAATATTTACTTTTACTGCGTTTCTGCTAATCAAACAAAACTTAGTCAAAAGCTTTTATGAAAAATACATTGGATGATTCCAGCAGTAATTACTTTGTTTAAAGAAAGGTGCTTAAGAGAAAAAACATAGCTAATGGGATCGGTAATTTGGTAAGTTCAGATGTGTTTGGGAAAATCCCTCCTCTCTTTGATAAATCATTAAAATTCTGCTCAGATAAATGTGTTTTGACTTGAAATTCCCATCATAGAATGAGCAATTTCCTCAGGCCCATAGGGAAGTAGCGCAAGGGCTCCCAGTACAGTGGACCCAGGCATTAGCTGACAAGGGTAATTCCAGCCTAAAAGCATATTACTCTGCCCAACTGCAGATGGAATCTCAAGGAGATGCCCCCAAATTGTATAAAATTTCCTTCCTTCATAAAATATCATTTTACAAAATGAATTAAATCTTACTGTTGTGTAACCGAAACAAAGAAAATGTGTCAACCATGAAATTAAATTTACTCATTTAGCAAACATGGTATTTATGCAAATAATAGTGATCCCCAACTTTGGGACAGCATTCAGAGGAGAGATTTTAATCAGCCATCCTTTTTCCTTGTCAATGGAAGGAGGAGAAAAAAGCTTAGTGTCTCTCACACAGTAGGAATTCAATAACTATTTGTGAACTGGAGTCCTTTCTCTCATTTGAAAAAAAAAAATTATTTTGCTACTTAAAGCGCACTATTCATTTAACAATTGTGCACTTGAACTTGGGCCAAGCACTGTGCTAGATTTTGGAGATACTGAGAGAATAAGCCTGCCCTTATGGCTTACATTCTCGTAAGAAACAGACAGTAACAAAATATACAAATAGATAAATAAGATAATTGTGGTAAGTGCTAAGAAGGCTATAAACAGGATAATGAACTAGAGATAAGCTAATGGCTCATTTTGTCTCTTCTGATCTACTATTATTAGTTTTTAAAACTTTAATTACCTACTCAGCTTCCTAAATTTACTCATTTAGCAAATGTGGTATTTATAACAAATAAAAGAGAGCCCCAACTTTTGGACAGCATTTGGAGGAGAGATTTTAAGATTACTTGAATATATAAATGATAAGCAAAGTAAACAATTTACAGAACCCTAGAATTTAAACCCTAAAATAACACTGACATCACCTGCAATCAGTTACCTTGGAGAAATGGGGATGGGTAAGGGTCAACAAACAACGTGCCTTACAACTTACTTGCTCTCTTTTCTCCCCAGCAAAAACATTATTAGGGCTTCCCTGGTGGCACAGTGCTTAAGAATCCGCCTGCCAGTGCAGGGGACACGGGTTTGAGCCATGGTCTGGAAGGATCCCACATGCCGTGGAGAAACTAAGCCCGTGCGCTACAACTACTGAGCCTGCGCTCTGGAGCTGTGAGCCACAACTGCTGAGCCCAAGTGCCACAGCTACTGAAGCCCGTGCACCTAGGGCCTGTGCTCCACAACAACAGAAGCCACTGCAATGAGAAGCCTGCGCACCGCAACAAAGGGTAGCTCCCGCTCGCCACAACTAGAGAAAGCCCACATGCAGCAATGAAGACCCAACACAGCCAAAAATAAATAAATAAATAAATAAATAAAAATTTAAGAAACACATTGATTACATTTATTAAGTAGTTTACAGAATTCTTAGAAAGGTGAAAGAAACAGAGTCTAGGCTGAATTTCCAGGAACAAATCTCAAAGTCACATCCCAGAACTGGGCCACCTAGGGAATTGCTGCCCCTGTCATGACAATTTGTTTTTTTGCTTTTGGATGAATCCTGATAAGCAAACTTATTTTTGTTTGAATATAATTAGTGAATCTTCCGAACCCAACCCTATGCTAGGAAACATTGCTATTTACAATAAGTCAACAGAAATACTGTTAGGACTTTAGAATGCTTGGGTTGTTGCAGAAAGAAAAGGAAATATTACAGATGTTACGCTGACTTCCTAAATCTTTGGAAACTAGGTTTATAATATATAAAGCTGGTCACTTAAAAACAGTAATGAACGTGTTCACAAAACCATCTCTTTCCTTTCTTCTTCCCCCCTTCCCCTTCCTTTTCTTCCTAATTGTTCCTTTCTTTCTTTCTTCCTGAATACCTTCTCTATATAAAGCAAAGCATGAATATAAAGTGTTCCTCCCTACAGGAAACTTATGCCGAAGATGGGAGATGGGAAATAAGTGAACTGTATGTATGCAGGTGTCTTAGCGATTTCCCAGTTTGGCTGGCACTTATTAACACTGTCATTTTGTGTTACAGTCATTTATGAATATGTCCCATTCAAACAAAAATAAGTTTGCTTATCAGGATTCATCCAAAAGCAAAAAAAAAATTGTTTCTGGCAGTAAGACTAGTAAATATCATGTGTATGATATCAGCAAATGCAAAAAAATAAGATTAGTAACACTTAATAATCTTCAACATAGAAAGAATCATATGTCAGAACCTTTGTCAAGGCTTGAAAAAACTATATCAACCTCATGACTGGAAGGGACTACATCAGTGACTGTTGGATGTTGTCTTAGTCCAGGTACTCTGAGAAGCAGACAACAAAACAGGATCAGACATGCAAGAGATATACTGAAAAGCCCATGAGGGAAGATGGGGAGGGAGCTGGAAGAAGCTGGGAGAGCTGACAGACCACAAGGCAGGGTTGACCCTCGTAAAGAAGAGTGAGGGAGTGAGAGTATTAGACTGCAGTGCAGTGGGAGTCCTCAAGCCAAAGTCACCATCAGAGGAGTCACACTTCTCATAAAAGTGGGTCTTCCCCACCCAGTCACCCGCTGGGAAGTGTGACCTCAATGTGAACAAGGTGTTGGATTGAGAGCTGGGGTTCAGAGTTAATTACCCTTCCCTCCACATAATAGGGGATCTGAGAGGCACAATTTCATGGCTGCCACAGATGTATTACACTTTTATTAAAATGTAGGAGTAATAACAGCAGCTAATATTTATTGAGCACCTACCCAGGTGCTCTAGAAGGAAAGGTATCTTACTCATCTTTGTGTATCCTCTTTTTACAATGTAGATACAATGTAGCAGCCAGGCATTGCTCTAAAAGCTTACATGTATGAGGTAAGTACATCTTGCATGTCAGGAAACTAAGGCACAGAGAGGTTGAGTAACTTCTTCAAGGTCACACAGCTACACAAAGTACATAGATTACTGTCATTAAAACTCTCCTAAATGGTTTATTTTTAGAAGTTATCCTCCTTATTGCCTGCCTTGGAGAGATGAGTCCAGTGGCAAGAGGGAACTGGAATTTTACTATTCCCTGATCCATCCTGGTTCCTAGGATGCCCCCTCCTGGCAGAAATGTTAAATTAAGCCCCTGGAGTCACCTGAACTTACTCTGGAATCCAGGCAACCGTTATGAGCAGGTCTATGCAACAGTTGGAGCCTCGTTGCTGGAGTTGCTCAAGGTATTCCTAGCATGGAGGTTAACAATGTGGACTCTGGAGTCAGACCTGCTAGATCCGAATTCTGCCTCTAGGACTCACCACCTAGTTATTTAATACCTTTGTGCTGTAGTTTCCTCATATGTGAAATGGAGAAAAAAACTGAAACTACCTTCATGTGCAATAATGTTTATAAAGCACATAAAATATTACCTGGTACATAGTAAGTACTTAATAGTCTTAGTTATTGTTGTTAGCTGCTCACATTTGGGGGACCCTAAGGTCAGATTATTCATATTAAATTTAACACATATGTATGTATAAAGTGTCTATATTGTGAAAGGTAGGTATACAATGATGAGAAAGATACAATTCCTGTTTTCAGGAAACTGATTTGCAACTAATGAACTGTTTAAGAACTCCATTCTTTGGTCTCCCCTGGTGGCGCAGTGGTTGAGAATCTGCCTGCCGATGCAGGGGACACGGGTTCGAGCCCTGGTCTGGGAAGATCCCACGTGCCACAGAGCAACTGGGCCCGTGAGCCACAACTGCTGAGCCTGCACTCCGCAACAAGAGAGGCCACAACAGTGAGAGGCCCGTGCACTCTGATGAAGAGTGGCCCCTGCTTGCTGCAACTAGAGAGAGCCCTTGCACAGAAACACAGACCCAAAAAATTAATTAATTTTTAAAAAAATTTAAAAAAGAACTCCATTCTTAAAAGGGAAGCAAGGATCACTGCCCTTTACAGGCAACAGATATTTTGGTTTGTTTATTTTTATCTCCTTGGTAGAGAGGGAAAAAAAGGCATGGAATCCGATAAACCTGGATTTGAATCCCTGCTTTTACGTATCATCACCTGTGTGGCTTTGTACAAATCAATTAGCCTTTCTAAGTCTCTGTTTCCTTATTTGTAAAATGAGGAGACATATTAATAACTACTAAATAGGACTAATAATAATACCTACCTGTATGGTGGTTGTGAAGATTAAATGAGTTAAGGCACAGTGCTAAGCATAAATGAAGTGCTCAAAAACTATAGCTTAAAAATAACTATCCGGGCTTCCCTGGTGGCGCAGTGGTTGAGAGTCCGCCTGCCGATGCAGGGGACACGGGTTCGTGCCCCGGTCTGGGAAGATCCCACATACCGCAGAGCGGCTGGGCCCGTGAGCCATGGCCGCTGAGCCTGTGCGTCCCGAGCCTGCGCTCTGCAAAGGGAGAGGCCACAACAGTGAGAGGCCCGTGTACCACAATAAAAAAAAAAAAAAAAAAAAAAAACAAAAAACTATCCAGTTTATTGTGATTCCTCTAAAACTATAGCCTCCAAAGGAGAAAGACCATCTCTGATTTCCTGGAGTTATCTATTATGTCAATCCACTACCAGTCTTAGTGAGAATAGGCAGTATCCATAGAAACAGAAGAGGCAAATTGAAGCATGAGTGAAAGCAAGCACCTCACCAATTTAGGTGGGGTAAAATAATAAACCTCACACCCTCATGCTTACACTCAGGTCAGCACGTAGGTAGTGTGTTGTGCAAACCTGGGACCAGAACAGGCGGCCCTTCAGCTCTAGAGAACTCTCCACACCCAACCAGATACACAGACACACCTCAGCCTCTGGCAGAAGCTTCCAATAAGTAGCTTTCATAAAGTGGAAACCTTTCAAGGGCTCTATATTTATTTCATCTCCTTACCAGGCTCTTCTCTCTCTATTCATGCCTGGGCATTAACATAGCTCCTATCACTCCACTCCGATGAGTGCAGGCATGAACATCATGGAGTCAATTTTGTGATGATGATCTTAAGATCCTAAGCCATTCCAGGCCATGATTACAGGTTCCTAATCCACAAAGTCAGCAGGGAATGGATCAGTTTACCCAACAGGATGAAAGACTGTTTTCTTCACTAGCAGTCAAAAAGGCAAATATAAGCCCCGGCTAGCAGGTAGAAAGGAAAATCTATGGATATTCACTGAATAGGTAACCCTGTCATTCACACCATAATACTAAAAAGAGGTCTCCAGACACACTTACCAAGGCATATTGAGCTTTCACTTTTCTGCTCTACTGAATACCTAGAGCTTTCCTATCTATGCAATTTTCTTTTTTCTATGTGTATTTTCTTCTCTAGGCCTACACGTGTGACTTTATAATTTGTTTTTTTTAAAAAAAGAAGAGGGCTTCCCTGGTGGTGCAGTGGTTGAGAGTCCGCCTGCTGATGTAGGGGACACGGGTTCGTGCCCCGGTCTGGGAAGATCCCACCTGCCACGGAGCGGCTGGGCCCGTGAGCCGTGGCCGCTGAGCCTGCGCGTCCGGAGCCTGTGCTCCGCAACGGGAGAGGCCACAACAGTGAGAGGCCCGCGTACCGCAAAAAAAAAAAAAAAAAAAAAAGGAGAGGAGGAGGAAGAAGAAGGAAAAGCCAAGTCAAAAATAACCTCCATAGGTATTTAAATGTTCAAATCAGAAAATATTTTATTAAATTAATCTATAAGGGGTGATTTTCAGTGGTCGTTATAGTGAGGATGAATGCTTCAAAACAGCAACAGCAATGCCTCTAAAAGAGACCAAACTGTAACGGGCAGGGTTGTTCTCAACTAAAGACAAAGGCATTTCAGCAGAGTTGTATGGTCTGAGGAACCATGAGGAAGCCAATGAGTAATATGACCCTGCTTAGGGCAGTATGAATGTCCATATGGTGAATGGGACAGGGAGTTAAGGCACTTAAATACGCAACAGAACCTGAACGAGGTTCAATAATCCAGGGTTCAATAATTACATAAGTGGTTGGACACTGAAGCTTTTACAACCAACCTGAAATTTTGATTCTGTTTCTAGATTCATGATCAACATTGCCACTGAATTAGTGGCTGAAAAAAGCCACTTATGAAGGGACCACCAACTTCTGCTCACCAAAGCACCAGTAATATTAAATATGTCGAGCCTTTGAGGCATATAATTTAAATATGTTAAGACTTTGACGCAAACATCCAAGGAACTGAATGATAGACTAGGCTTTTCAAATATTTCATAGATTCATTACTACTGAGTAAATAAGATAAAATACATAAAATCCTTAGGAAAAGTCTAGGCATTGCTAGACATTATTATTCATTGGATGCAAAATTATCTGTGATATAACAATGCTCTCTCTCTCTCTCTCTCTCTCTCTCTCTATATATATATATATATATATACACCTTGCAAAAACCACACAGCCCTTAAACCTGGTGAAAAGATGCTCAACTTCAGAAAAGAAATGCACATTAAATCTACCCTGGGACTATTTGTCACTTCACAGGTTGAAAAAATCTGATGGTTTGAGTTTGATATACTTTGTTGGAAAGACTGTGGGGAAAGAGGCATACTCTTACATTGCTAGCGCACTGTAAAATGGTACAACACCTGTGAAAGACAATTTGGCAATATCTAGCAATATTTAAAATGCATATGTCCCTGACCCACCAATTTCACTTTGTGGAATTTATCCTTGCAGATATACTAGCAATGGCACAAAATTACAGGTTATTCAGTGGGGTATTTTCAGTAATAGCAAAAGGCTAAAAACAACATGTGTACCAATAGAGAATTGGTCAAATAAATTATTTAAAAGACTATGTAGCTAAACATTTTTTTTAAAGAATGAGAAAGCTCTCACTGACACAGAAATCACTCCAAGATATATTGAATGAAAAATGTGTATTCTCCCTTATATACATAATAAACTAAACTCTGGAAGGATACACAGGAAACCAGTAATAGTGGTTACTAGTGTGGGGCTGAGGATGGATGGAAACTGACAGATGGGGGAAAAGGGGTTGGAAGAGACTTTTCATTAAATACTTCTTTATGTTTTTTAATCTAGCTTCCATATTACTGATTCAAAAATTTAAACTAGAATTGTTTTTCATTAAAAAATGTGTATAGTACATCCATACAATTGAATAATATTCAGTGATAACAAAAATGAACTATCAAGCCAGGAAAAGACACGGAGGGACCTTTTTTTTTTTTTTTTTTTTTTTTTTTTTTTTTTTTTGTGGTACGCGGGCCTCTCACTGTCGTGGCCTCTCCCGTTGCGGAGCGCAGGCTCCGGACGCACAGGCTCAGCGGCCATGGCTCACGGGCCCAGCTGCTCCGCGGCACGTGGGATCCTCCCGGACCGGGGCACGAACCCGTGTCCCCTGCATCGGTAGGCGGGCTCTCAACCACTGCGCCACCAGGGAAGCCCCGGAGGGACCTTAAACGCATATTGCTCAGTGAAAAAAGCCAGTCTGAAAAGCTTACTTAATCTACGACTCCAACTATATGACATTCTGGAAATGTAAAACTTTAGAGACAGTAAAAAGATCAATGGTTGCCAGTGGTTGGGGGACAGAGGAAAGGATGAATAGAGCACAGAGGATTTTCAGGGCAGTGACACTATTCTGCATAATACTATAATGGTTGATACATGACATCATGCATTTGTCAAAACCCATACAACTGTACAACACAAAGAGTGAACCCTAATGTAAACTGTGGATTCTGGTTAACAATAATGTATCAATATTGGTTCATCAATTGTAATGAACATACTCTATTAATGTCACATGTTCATAATGGGAAGCTCTGAGTGAGAGAGAGGGAGTATATGGGAACAGTCTATAATATCTGCTCAATTTTCTGTAAACTTAAAACTGCTCTAAAAAATAAAGTCTATTAATTTTTTAAAACGTGTGCATACATGTATGTATATACGTGTATATACATACATGCACACAACATACATATATCCTTTTTTCATCCAGTAAATGCCTTACACATTAAAGGTGTTACAGTGTGTGTAAAGTACTACAGCCACAGCCTTAATGGTCAAGAGCTCAAGCTCAGGAGTGGGCAAATTAGGTTCTGATCCTAGCCCTACCATTTTATAGCTGTGTGGCCTTATTTGTGCAAGTCACCTCTTCAGCCTCAGTTTCTCCGTCTGCAAAATGGAAGAAAAACACAGTCTCCTGGGGCTGTTATGAAGATTCAATAAAGAATGCACGTAAAATGCTTACCATAGCGCCTAATGTAAAAGAAATGCTCAAAAATGTTAGTTGCCGCTATAACGGTTAAATGATCGTTCACAGAATGACTGATTTGGCACTCCAAAGTTCCAAGGTTACTCCACTGGCAGCATATCAGTAATACCCGCAAAGGCCCCTCAATTCTCAACACCAACCTAGCCCACTTAAGGCACAATCCACACTGTTTGAGCTCCAGCGGGTACACTTCAGCATTCTTTACTCCCAGATGCCGTTTTCCTCCTCGCTGGGCCTTACAAGTTCAGGCCCTGGACCGCCCCCACCCCGCCCCTCCCTAGCCCACCCTAGCCGTTCCCACTCAGACCTCGCCTCGGCCTCCTCCCCAAACCCTGGCCTAATTCGTCTGCAATTCTTTCCTTCCCCGAAGCTGAAGGAAGCGCCTACCCAGATACTCGTAGTCCGGTAGGGCTAGGCGTTCCGGACTCAGCATCCTTTGACCAGGGTAGCTTCAGAGCTCCAGCTCTCCCGCTTCCGGAACCCAGGTCGAGGGCTCTCTCTGTTGCCATGGCACCCACGCGGCGGGAGGAGAGGCTAGAGGCGGAGGGGGTGTCACGCAAACAGTCTCCGTATCGCAACGCCAAGCTGGCCACACTAGTTCCGGGAGCTGTCTCTTCGCGGCGGTCATAGTTTCTTTGGACTCCCTTTCTTGAGGCGTTGGTTTTAGAGGAATTTGAGGTGGAGAGTTCCTTTGAAATCATCATATTTCCCGGTGTCGAAAAGTTATTGCCAGCCCTCCATATACCCGCAATTTCTGAATTTCATAACTACTCCTGCTTTATACAACTGTTATCCTAAATCACAATAATAGCTCCCACCCCTAAATTCCCATAAACATTTACTATCCCATTACCTATTTTTATCTCCTTATTATTTATCATCTTAAATTACTACAAAGTGCTTTCACGTGCGTATATCTTGGCTGCTTCTTGAGGTCAGGGATGTGTCTTTTCTGCCTGTGACAGGGCTGGGCATCGAGGAAGTGCTCATGAAATTCTCTATGACTTCATTGACATTTCTCTCAAATTCCTCTTTATAGCCCCTCCTTCTACTTCTATCCCTTACTATTTGGGACCGTGCTCAACCGTCTTTTTTCTTTTTTCTTACGACGACACTTCACTTCTTGGGGGGATGGGATGCACAAACAAGGACACCTATTGGATTTTTTTCCCTTATATCCCTAATTGCTCACTTTTCCTTTAAGAGGGGAGAGCGTTCATTGGTTTTCAAGTTCCCAGATATCTGGATATTTCTCTTTTTGCACCTCTCCACGCCCAACAACGGGTTAGTGGTGTGTACCACTCGTCACAGTTCAAACATAGCAGAAAAGGTCACTCTGTCCTCACTTTTTCAGTTAGCTCTCCCCCCACATGAGGTGAGGTTTTCTGGAAAGAAAGAAAACAAAAATCATTCTATCAAAGGAACGATTGGGAAACCAGTGGACCACCTACACTGGGAGAAAAAGGAAAGAGGAGGTTCTTCTCTTTGTGTTCTGAGTGGTCTATTCTTAGCCTTCTCCAGCAGAAGCTTCAAACCTCCTAATTCTCCCTTTCCCTTAAAATTGTATATGTGTCTCATTTCTAGGCTCCGGTGAGTCACTCTGAGTTTGGATGTGGTAAGGATAAAGGGACAGAGCCGAACTCAGAGCAGCATTTATTATCGTGAGGTAATAAGTTAACTAATTTGGTATTTGATGTGAAGTCCTGCACATAATAAAAAAAATATTAGCCTTCTACCTCCACCCTTGCCTCCCACCCCCTCCCCTACCCCATGCACCTTGAGAGTTATGGGAGTTTCATAACTTTCACACCTGTGGCTTTTTACTATATTATTAATAAAGTAATAGGATGGTAATTATTTAGGATTACAATTTCATTTTATTTCCAAGCAACCTGAAGCTATTCTCAGATCATTTCATTTGTCCTCATAAAACTTTCTAATGCACTTCTCCCTTTTCTAAGTAGGGAAACCGAGGAACATGTCAGGAAAATGACTTGTCTAGCGTCACCCAGCCAGTCAGTGGGAGAGCTGGAACTGGATCTCAGCGATCTCAACCTCCAGGCTAGCAGTCTGACCGCTAAACCACACAGCCTCTTTTTTTAGGGTTTGTTGGCTTGAGTCTTATTTATTTATTTTTCTTTTTGCTCTGCCCTGCCAGCAACTGGAAGCTCCCAGACAAAAGAAGAGAATTTTGAGTCCACGCTGAACATTTGACATCCCCTTATTTGTGCGGCATTATCCTGGGACTCGGAGGGTGCTGCTGTTGGGGTCTGTGTGGTGGAGCTGGGAACCAGCCCCAAGAATATAGCTTTGTTTGGGCATTAACCCATTTGTGGTTATAATAATGATAAGTTTCAGCACCAGTGGCGCCCGACTGTTAATGACTCAAAGAAAGCTAAATAGGAACAAGATGTCATCTTTGGAGCAATTTGTAGGTTTTTCCTACAGCTCCATCCCTTCCATAAAAATCCTAAGGGCCTTTATATTTAAAGTCAGTCTTCCACTCAATGTCCTAAACAGTCTATTGAGGAGGAAGACTTAGAAAAGGGCAGGTGGTCGCTAAGCTAAGGCTTCAAGAAAATTTGGTATTGCACAGAAATAGCAGGTAGACTTTTTAATGGTGGTGGAATTACTGCTTACATTTTTCTTCTTTATACCTTTCCATATTGTTAAATTTTTTCTATAATAGGCATGCATTATAACCTGAAGACAAACAAACAATAAATGAGTGGCTTAAAAATTTTTTTGAGCAGAAGTGATGACATTCCATAGAGTGTTTGTTTTTCCCAAGAAGGAGCCATTACTTTTGGATTTCTCTTCTGCCATACATTACACAAATAGGTTTTGGCAACTGGTCAGTAGTGAAGGAAGTTTTTCAGTGAAACATACACAACATCAGGTCTTAAGAAAAGGGGAAATACACAAGAATTGTTAAAGTCAAGTGTATTTCTGTGACCCAGCTGAATGTAAGAAAAGAAAAACATGTCAGCCTTCAATATAGATGTGCTTTTCAGGTTTTTAAATTATCATTACATAAGTCTGAAAATTTTACCTAAACAAATAATCGTCCAGATAGACCAGTAAATCAGAAATCAACTCCACAATCCTGAAAATAAGCAAGTATTATGAAATTGGTCCAAACATAGAGAGTGCTTGAGATGTGACAGTACTACTGCATAAGGAATGGAAACATCAAATTCAAAACAATAGGAAAAATACCCACAAAAGAGGATATGCTGAGACACCAATTTATCAGATTATAATTTCTAATTATAAAGAGAAAATTAATAGACATCTCTGGCTCTGCAGAGGACCTATGAAGAGATTGATAGGGAAGAAAATCCTCCCTGGAATTGAAAACCACAGAAGAGCAAATATAAATGTACCAAATAGTTTTAAACTTCAAGGAAACAATAGAAAGAAAAAAATGCAGTCCGACTTATTCTTACAAAGCAGGTTCAAGAAACTAGGACAAGCTTTTATCAACTCATCAAGCAGAAAGATGCTAAAGGCGAAGTAGCTACTAAGAAATGCAGGTCATGAAATTCATGCTGAGCTACTAGGCTCTTCTTCAAAGACTTATCTTCCATAAAAGCAAAGCAGAAACTATGTGTGATGCCACTGTATGAGATTTACATGTTTAGTTCGTCTGTAAAATGCTATTTACAGACAAATCATTTTGGACTGCCACAGGTCAACAGACCAGAGCTTTGGGAGAATTTGCAAGGAAAAATAAATGTTCCCATTTCTTGGGCAGTTAAAGAAAACTAATGCATTTCGAGAAAGTGGTTAAGAGGACATGGCTTAAATTGAACTGGAGCTCAAAGACAATTACAGACTTGTACCTTCTTGTTATTTTATATTTTCAGTGCTGCAAAAAGAGTTGGGAATTACACTTTCATGTAGTGTAAAACGGAGGAGGGTTTTCTGATCCTTCTTGGTAGCCTACAAAAATTAGCTGTGCCTTCCTCCGTCCTGGAGTGTGCACAGCAGTAACTATTTGTGTCATTTTCACTAAGAGAATAGTAGGACAACACTACTCATTTAACATATTAGGTAAAATGGAAAAATTCCTTGAAACCCAAACTAACAAGTTTCACTCAAGAATAAACAGATGGAGGGCTTCCCTGGTGGCGCAGTGGTTAAGAATCCGGCTGCCAATGCAGGGGACAAGGGTTCAAGCCCTGGCCCGGGAAGATCCCACATGCCGTGGAGCAACTAAGCCCGTGCGCCACAACTACTGAGCCGGTGCTTTAGAGCTCCGCAACAAGAGAAGCCACCGCAATGAGAAGCCCACGCACCACAACAAAGAGTAGCCCCCGCTCTCCGCAACTAGAGAAAGCCTGCACTCAGCAACAAAGATTGACCTGAAAAGCTGTATATTTATAAAGAAATGGAATTTTTAGTTAAAAATCTTACCACAAAAAGAACTCCAATCTTCAAAAATGTGATTTTGTACTTTTATAAACATCTAAATTTATAAACTAAAGTAGAAAACATTATCTAATTTTCCTTTGGAATTCTTCATTGACCCATGGGTTATATAGAAGTGTATTATTCAAAATTTCCATATATTGGGGGATTTTCCAGAGGTGTTTCTGGTTTTTTGTTTGTTTGGGGGTTTCTTTTGTGCAGCTTGTGGGATCTTAGTTCCCTGACCAGGGATTGAAACAGGGTCCTTGGCAGTGAAAACGTGGAGTCATAACCACTGGACCACCAGGGAAGTCCCTGATTTCTAGTTTAATTCCACTGTGGTCAGATATACCTGGAGAAACCTTATATGACTTGAATCTTTTTTGCCTTTATTGAGAATTGTTTTATGATCTGGAATATGGGCTACCTTAGTAAATATGCCTTAGTAAATGTTCTGGGTGCTTTTTGAAAAGAATGTATACCCTGCTATTGTTGGGTGGAGTGTTCTATAAATGTTAATATACACAGGTTATGCATATGGATAAGGACTGGAAATGAAATTGAACCAATATTTTTAAAAGTAGACTTAAAAAATATTTATGTCATTAAAAAAACCACCAACAACAATTTGAATTATCCTACTAGATTCTAAGTTCCTGGAGGTCAGAGACAGTCTTCATTCATCTTTAAGTTTCTAGAATCATGCACAGTGCCTGACAGAATAAATGCCTGTTAAGTAGACTTTTTTCCCCACTTTAGATTAAATGTTTAGAAAATGAAAGCCATCCAATCCACAGGACTTACGGTTGCCTCATAAATAATTTTGTTCATGAAACAAATTTATTAAAGAAAAAGTCCAGCAAATGGCAAGGCATCATTGAGAAGATTAAAAATCAAGCAGAAAGCATTGGCATCTCCTCCTTACACCTAAATACTGTGTGACAGATCACCATATCTTAAGAAATACCCAGAAAAGAGGCAACTAACTCAACAAAAGGCATAAAGATGATGCTGCAAGTAGACAAGCTAAGATAACTAGTTCAGGAAGTTGAGAGGGAATCTACTAGGAATCATTATTAGAATATTAGGACAAAAAGCTGCAGTCTATGTGTCTATTTTTTCTCCCCCAAGCCATCCTCTACATTGTTACAAGAGTTTATTGTTCTAAATGTTAAATTTGACCATGTTACTTCCTTACTTTAAAAACATTGCTAACTCATCATTACTAGGATGAATCAAAATTCCTTAACATGCAGACATATGTATTCCTTCACAGTTGGGTCCCAACCTACTTTTCCAGCCACTATGCCATTTACTCTTCCCTACACACTTAATTCTCTAGCTATACCTTCCTACTCACTATTCCCAAACATACTGAATTCTTTCACACCCTCTTGCTTTGGGATAAGCTCTTCTCTCTGCCTAGAATGTACCTCTCCCACATTTTCTGCCTAGTAAACTCTTACACATCCTCTAAGACTTTGGCAAAATGGCAACACCTCCAGGAACCCTTATCCAATCTCCTATATAAAACAGGGTAAAGGCTGAGTGAGAACAAGGCAAATGCAAGATGGTAAGCTCTGAGGCTATGACATTGAGCTGGGAGCGGCCATGGAAGGGTCTGGGGAAACAGCATTCTAAACAGAGGAGACAGCTTGTGCAAAAGTTGTAAGAAATGATAGCATGTTACAGAGCTGAAAGAAAACCAGTGTGGCTAGAGTAGAATGAGTAAGGGGAAAAGTGGTCAAAGAATTAGGCAAAGCCCAGCTCATGAAGGACCTCAAAGGACATGTAAGAAGTACAGCTATTATTCTAAGCGCAGTAGGAAGCCATTGGAAGGTTTTAAGCCTGGTAATAACATGATCTGATTTGTTTCTTAGGAAGTCACTGTGGCTGCTGTGTAGAAAATGAATTATAAAGGGGCATGTGTGAAACAGACCATTTATATAGATGCTTGAGTCATGTTTGTTACTAAATGAGTATTTATTCATTGATCCATTTGTTTATCCACCATTCTAAATTCATCTTTGCTACTGAAATAAGCAAGACATAAGAGATGTTTGCTGCAAAAGCTCTGCTTATAAGTTCCAGGTGTGTGACTATCAAGCTTCCAGGAGATTAAAAAAATATATCTAGGAAGTCCCACTTTTCAAGGTGTGCCCCACGTTATACCAGGGAACTGAATCAGCCATGGTACCCAGATCCTGGCTCAAATACTACTGCTGAGCTGGAATGTTAAAAGTGTTGGTACTTGAAGTGGTGGTATGGAGGGTTTGCAATTCAAGAAAGCACAAAAATGCAAATCAGACTATTCCCTTATACTTTCTATTTTTTTCTTTTTTCCTGGTCTCCAGTAGTAGCCCCCTGAACCAAGATAAAACATACCATTTGTGGGGCGCGGCAAAGCGTTGCCGCAAAGCAGGGTAGAAAAAGCTGAGTCATCCATCCTGTAGCCAGTGCGCATGCGTTGAGATATGCTAACAAGGTTTTAGAGCAGTAACCAGTCCGAAGGCGACGTGTAATTATGCCTTCGATATGAACCAATCAGAGACTTGCACAGTATCCCGAATCTTATATAGGCAGCTGCCGTTAAGGCTGCGGCGTCTTCCTTCCATCTTTCCTTAACCAAGCTGTACTCCAATAAAGTGTGATACGAGAAGAATCTAGCGTGTGGCGACTGTTATTCTGCTGGTCAGACGCAGCTCGCCATAACCATTGCTAAAAGTTAATTATATTTTTCTATAAATCTTTCCTGGCTCAGGGCCTTTGTACATACTGTTCCTTCTGCCAAGAAGACCACCCCATCCACACTGAGCCTGATGAGTCTTACTCAGCTGGTGTTGGTGCCTCTGACAGGCCTTCCTTGAACCCCCAAATCTAAATCAAGTCTGTCCTTTCATAGAACTCTGTACTTTTCCTTGAATGCCCCTATCATTTGTAGCTTTAAATTCATTTGTGAGATCATTCTTTTAATGCCTCTGTATACTTGAAGCCTCCCCAACCATCAGGCTGTAAGTTCCAGGGACCCAATATATCTGTTTACTACTGCTTCTACAGCGTCTGGCACATAATATACCCATAATAAATACTTACTCCCACTAAGTGAGTTAATACTGGAAATAGGCATCTCTAGGCAGACAGGTATAGGACTCTTTTAGCTCCTTTAGCTGTGCTTTCTCTTGTTTCCCATTTTTTTTTTTTTTTTTTTTTTTTTTTTTTTTTTTTTTTTTTTGTGGTACGCGGGCCTCTCACTGTTGTGGCCTCTCCCGTTGCGGAGCACAGGCTCCGGATGCTCACGGGCCCAGCCACTCCGCGGCATGTGGGACCCTCCCGGAACGGGGCACGAACCCGTGTCCCCTGCATCGGCAAGCGGATTCTCAACCACTGCGCCACCAGGGAAGCCCCTGTTTTCCATTCTATAGTTTTAAGAACTCCTTCTCCATTCACACAAGAAAATGATCCTAGAGATGGAGCAATTCTTTTTTTAAGACTCATGTTCTTTTAAATCAGGGTCTCTCAACCTCAGCACTATTAACATTTTGGGCTGAATAATTATTTGTTGTGGGGAGGGATGTCCTGCTTATTGTAGGATGTTTAGCAGCATCCATGGCCTCTACTCATTATTTGCCAGTAATACCTACTCCCAAAAACGTCTCTAGGCATTGCCCCATGTCAGCAAAAATCACTCCTGATTAAGAAGCACTGTTTTAAAGTGTGGAAATGTCAAACCTTTTACTCTTTTGGAAGAATTATGTTTAGAATTCAGGTTGTTGAATGATGGCTGGGTTGTAAGAGGATTCTACCAACCCAACTGGATCAAAATAGCGCCCATTTTCTATCTTGTTTCTGTAGCACCCCCAGGGTATCCTTTGAAAAGGCCATTAGTGATGGTCTAATTCAGGGCAATATTCTGATCTTAGAAATTCAGTCCCCTGGTCTGTCCTAGAAGGATGAAGGAAAGGGGTGGTGTTTCTGAGGAAAACGAATGTCTCTGAGACCCTTCTGGAATTGGCAATCCCCTACAAGTTTCCTAGGGGCATGTCCCAGAGGACAATAAAAGGGAGACAAACAGCCCATTCTGGCATGTTTTTCAGGATCTCTCACTCCAAACAAGAAAGTCTGAGAGGCCTGGTAAAAATAAATATGGCTTAGCACTCCTGGCACAAGAGCAGTTGCTGACAGCCAAGACTTAACTCACCCTAGGGGGTGACCCAGCCAGGGACTATGCATGAAGTTCATTTCTACCCATTGATATTCCCAGTGACTCACTGCAGCCAGGGATGGCTCTGTGCACCGGAACTGTGCTGAACCGTGGAGGAGGAGGACTCGGGATGCACACAGAAAATTCAGTCTCTTGAGCCCGAGTCAGACAGGGACAGCCAGCTTCCCTGTTCCTCCTCAATCCCAGATAAACAACACAAGTCATGCCTTCTGGAAAGGAACCTGTCTTTGGAATACAGAGCAGAAACTGTTTATAAATTCTTAATCCCCTGACATTGAAAGTATGGTGACCGCCTGTCCTGGATTTTTGGGGGTGAATGTATTCGTTATACCACACGTCCTTAGTTTTCATTGTGGGGGAAAAAAATGGTCTCCAGAATCATAAGGTCTTCCTCCACAGGTCAAAAAGCAAGTCTTCGTAAGCAACGTATATTGAAACCTTGAGACCGACGAAGGCTGCATCAAAAACGTTGTGGGGAGGAGGGATTGAGAATCAGTCTCTACTTTTTCATCCTCTTCTCCTTGGATTTTAGGCTAAGATGACAGAGGCCTTAAAGGTTGACTTTTTCCTAGCAGTAAGATCAAGTAAGCCTGACCTGACTCGACTGCCGCCTTCAGTCCGCAAGAAGAACTGCATACACAGAAAATGCCTCATGGTATTTGTTACCATGGTGACGTTAGTTCAACATTTCATCTGCATAAAAATTTTAGGCAAAACAGAATAGAGAAATACTGGCGAAGAAGCAGTTAACAACGCATTTTTTCCTTGCTATTGCAAAGTTAATGTTAGCTTTGGTCAAAGATGGTAATTTGAAGTGAAAGCCTTTGAAAAATGGCAGACAAGCGAGGATGAAATGGCAACCAATCCACTGGAGAAATCTCCCAATATCCTCTTTGCACTGTAACAAATTACTCTCCCCTCAGCTAACATGGTGCATTGGGGGCTTCCTCACTCCATTTACTAGTGAGAAGAAAGTGGCTTAACAAGATTGCAGATGATCCAAAGCCAGAAACTGTTGGCATACCAGCTTGGAGGGAAAAGCGATGTACAGGACCGTAAGGAAGTTGGGAACTTGGACAAAAGTAGCAGGACAAGATTCAACCTAGAAAATGGCAGGTGGGAACAAAATTAATCCATATTATTCATATGCACTGGGGAGAGGCATAAGCCACAAAGCTAAGTCAAGAGAGTAATTTATAACTTTCTGTACTAACCCCAAAGTTAAATATTGCTAGAAGGCCCTAGAGACTGAAGCTGGGAGGAGGCTGAGGCCTCTGAGAGAATACAACTGCAAGCCAGGGCTTACTTCCTTACCCCATTCCTTTCTTGCCAGGATCTGAACGTCAAAGAAGGTGAAGAGGCTAACTACGCCGATTTACAAAGACAGCCAGGAGGAACTACGTCTGGGCCAATTCTGGACGTCCGAGCGGGGGCGACAGGACCCAGACAACCACCTCAGGAAATGAGTAAACGAAAAGGGGAGGTCGTAGAATTATTTAGCTCTAGAACAACGCTGCCTAGGCGGGGGTGGGGAGGAGGGGTGGAGAAAATCTCAGGAAAGGAATTTTGACAGTGAGAACGCTAGTTAAGACGCAGCACTCCAGGCCCCCTGATGTCCCTTGTTTGATGTCCATAAAGACCGAGAGGATTATGCACTAGCAAGCCTTGTGTATTCTGAGACATCAATAAAGTCTGGACTTGGGGCCGGTAGGGGGGCCGGGGTCACGTCCAGGCGACTTGGGTCAGCCTGGGTGCACCTCTCTGGCACAGAACTAAAGGGAGCGGGATCCGAGAGTTGTCGCTAGGATAAAACCTTTTTCAAGTTAAGGACTTTAAAGCAGTAGTACTGCGGACAGTGAAGGGGGGCTCTCTTGAGGGCTAGGAACGTGGGGGCGGTCTGAAGAGGAGCTGGGCCAGCGCCGCAGGCGCCGGCGGCTGGGGTCCGGGGACCGGGGGGCGGGGGCCGAGGGCGGAAAGGGGCCGGGCCGGCGCTGGGGGCGGGACCAGGCGTGGTGGCCGTGGCGGGGGCTGCGGCGCTGGGGGCGGGGCGGGGCGGCCCGGCCCGGGACACCCCCTCCGGATCCACTGGTGGGGTGGCTTCGACTTCGGCAGCACTGGAGGCGGCAGCGGCCGGAGGGCGACTTGCGGGGCGCGCCCGCCACCGTGGACCGGGACGCTTCCCCTAGGAGACGCTCCGTCGACACCCTCCGCCGCGCCGTCCCGCAGGAGCCGGCGGGACCCCCGGCCGGCAGGGAGCGCCGGCGGCGGCACCATGAGGCGGCCGTGGGGCGCGCTGCTGCTTGGCGCCCTGCTCTGCGCACACGGTAAGCGGCGCCGCCGCGCCCACGCCGACCGGCCCAGCGGGAAAGTTTTTCCCTGGGTCCGGCCGCTGCAGGACTCACCTCCCGAGGCCGGGACGGTGCAGGGCTGGGGCCTGGGACCCCTCGCCCTCACTCCAAGCAGCAGCCCAGAGCTTGTGTTCCGGGGAGGGGACCGGGAGCTCCCCCAGCTCCTCCAGTCCGAGACGGGGCAGCGGTGGAGGAGCTCCCCGGGCTCGGGTCTGGGCCAAGCTGGGGAGAAGGTCCGAGGCGCTCGCTAGCCTTCCCTCGCTGCTCTTTGAAGAGCTGGGGTGCTTCCCTTTTCAAGTTTAGACAGCGTCTCTGTGTCCTTGGTGTGAATGAATGTGGGCGAAGAAAGGGAGGCGGGGAAGGATGGTCGCTAAACCATAAATTGTAAATAGCCCTCCTTTCGGGGGCTGTGGGTCTCGGGCGGATTGCGGAGAGGCTCCAGAGGAACCTGAATACTTGAGCTCTGGGGATTCCGCCACTCGAGGAACAGTTCCTCGGACTCCGGACCATGCTCCCGCCGAGGGTCCTTGGGCACTGCCTGCTCGCAGCATCTTCACTTAGTGGTGTTTTGGGTTCCCTCTCCTGGTTGTGACCAATCAGCTTCCTGCCCTGGATCCTCCCCGGAGGGGGGGGGGGGAACAGGGTTGGAAAAGGGGCAGAGGAGGGACATAGGGAAGAAACTGCTGGAAGGCTCCCGCAGATCCGCCCTGGCCGGGATAGCTGGGCGGGTATCGCCGAACCTCAGAAGGCAGCCTCCCGGGCCGCGCGGTAACCCTCGGGAAAGCTGGAGGGATGGCAGCAGGACTGCTGCTTCATCTCCTCCTTATTAATAACTTGTTTGGTGCCGGTACGCAACTGGTGTGTGTGATTAGGGCTCCAATGGAATCTGTTTCTCCGCAGCCGGCTAGGACCGTGGGTGCACCCCGTGATTTAGCAGCTGCCGCCTCTAGTTTGTGCCCAAAGATCAAAGAAGTTTGAACTTTGAATCCCAACCCTATTTCACCCACCGCTGTTCAGCCCGGGGGAGATCCGAATCTTCCCATTCTCCCCGCTGCCGGGATGAGGCGGTGGGGTTCAGAATAATGGGGTCTGTAGACCACGGCCTTGCGCCAATTCTTTAACGTAAAGGGAGCTCGTGTGGAAATAATGCAGATTTCGGAACTTGCCTGGTAGGGCGTGGAGATGCCTGAGCACTTGTTTTGAAGATGTTTACCTCCCAAATCCAAAACAGAGTTCTCTTGTCTGGTATTTAAACTACCCGTGGGTTTTAAATGACTTTTTCCATGCCCACTCTAACCCGACCGAGCTCTTAACTCTTCCTCTCGGAGTAGTATAGTAGCCTGGCCGACCCACGTTCCTCTTTGCACTGTGCTCTCCCCCTCCCGAGCTCTCTCCTAGAAGGTTATTTGCAGCCTCTCTGGCGTGTCGGGACAGCGGCCCTACTGGGGTAGGAATGTAGCTGCTCTTCCCACCGCATGGGCCCCTTAAAGGGACAGCTATGCTTTTTGGGGGCTTTTCCCCCCTTCGGGCTGCAGGGGAAGAGGATGGAACTTTCCTCTCGGCCCCCTGGAGGAAGTTTTGAAAAAGATCAAGGGAAATGGCACGGCACTGAAAAAAAAAAAAAAAAAAGGCTAAAACGGATACCAACAAAGCCAGGGAGGAGATTGTCGCCTTCTGCCCTAGGGAAAGGGGAGCTGGAAGGTTCTGGGCTGAGACTGGCCAAGAGGATTTTATCGCTCCAGAACTGTCAAAATTGCCTACACTACATCTGCATTGAGAACGGGGGTAGAAAATTGTGTGTATTTTATGCTTCACAGAAGAAGGATGGGAGGGTTCTGGGTAACTATTGGGGTTCTTTTTAAGGACAAAATATTTAATGGAAACTTCGAAGAATGGGAGGCTTTCTGTGCATGTGAATAAGGACACTTCATGGCACCAAGATCTAAACTTCGCCTAGTCTGATACTGAGCCATCCTCAGAGGCTTGGAGGGGACAGATTCATGGTTCATCAACCAGTGAGACTAGCAGTCGCTCAACCAAAAATATCACCACAAGGATCCCGCGCGAAGTTCCAGGGGCTCAGGGAGAAGACAGTGTGTCATGGTAGATCAGTTAGGCAGATCTGACCTCCGCTAGGAATGAATTCAAGACAATAAGATATAAGGTGCTTATTTGGATGCTGCTAGTACTTGGGGCTTTTCCTAGAGACTGTGGGATTGGCCTGAGCCTATATAATACTCCAACCTTAAAGATTTTGGAAGGGAACTTGATTGCTGGTAATAGCCCCGGGTATCTTCCTATTGAGGGTTGAGGTGAGGCCTCAGACAATCCACCACCATCTGAAGAGTGGAAACCCTGTTTGTCTTGGAGATCTCTTCCAGGTAAGCTTTGGTAGATAGAGGGTTATTCCTGAGGATGAGTGCAAATGAGTGGAACTGAGACTGGTTTCTTTTCCATCTGGTGTTGTCATGGTGCTTGGTTGACCTTGTCCCTGATCTTACTGGACTTGTGAAAGGTGCTTGGCTTGTCACTGACTTCGGATTTCCTCTTCTGCCCCCTGTTGCATATCAGATGACATCTTTGGGACTGGCACGTGGTATTAAGAATGACAGGTGCAAGGGAACTGAGTAGGGCCATGTGTGATACAGAGCCCGTTGGGCATGTCCATTTTCTGGGCCAGCAGAGAACACAGGAAATCACAGAGGACAGGATATTTTACAGGTCTTTCTCAATTCTTTCTACGGATTGACTGCTAACCTTGATCCCTAAGAAGAAGGAAAATGGGAGAGACTGGCTATGTTGCTTCTCCTTTGAAGAGAAGATTGATCCTAGGGGCTTCCAAAATAGGAACAGAATTTTGGAGACTACTTTAAAAAGTAGTCTTGTCTTTTTTTGTGATTGGACACATCTCATAATTTCGAGACGGTTCCATGCCCATGGCCGACTAGGTCTGTTAGCCTGTTCCAGCCACAGTCTCTACATTCCTTGACGCAGTTTAGCCATGAGTTTTGTCACAGTTGCCTGGACGTGGGGCATCTGGCCCCAGACTGTGTCTGGATTACCATCTCAACTTCAGCATTGGAAGACCTTTTCCCCTTCTCAGCCTGGTGGGATTCAGTATCCCAGGAAAGACTTCATGCCGACTGGTCGGCTGGCAGAGCCAGGCTTTGGCCCTATAAATAGCTCTGATGAATGTCTGTACTTGCCTCTCTCCTTCCAGCTTGGAGCTGACAGGGTCAGTTCCTTCTCCCCAGCACATTCAGGAGCATTCCCTAAACTGGGCTCTGCACCCATTCGTTTGTTCATTCATTCCCCAGACACACATTTGTCAAGTTCTAATCTAATCACTGCATACATAGCTCTGTGATCAAGAAGCAGAGGCAGGGCTTCCCTGGTGGCGCAGTGGTTGAGAATCCACCTGCCGATGCAGGGGACGCGGGTTCGTGCCCCGGTCCGGGAAGATCCCACATGCCGCGGAGCGGCTGGGCCCATGAGCCATGGCCGCTGAGCCTGTGCGTCCGGAGCCTGTGCTCCGCAACGGGAGAGGCCACAACTGTGAGAGGCCCGCGTATCGCCAAGAAAAAAAAAAAAAAAAAAAAAAAAGAAGCAGAGGCAGGCCGGGGTTTGAATCTTGGCTATGCCACATCTTTGTGACCCTGTACAAACACTTTATCACCCTGAACTTCGGGGTTCATATCTGCAAGTGGGGAGCAGGGGTGGAGTAGTAATAAATTATCATGTGAGGATACTGTAAAAATGAAATGAAATAATAGTATGTTCAAACCATTCAGCACAGAATCTGACAACTATTCTGTTACCATAGGTCTGGGTAAATGTTAGTTGTTTGTTAGCATGCTGGCAGAAGTGGATTAGAGACGGTTCTTGCCTTTGGACCACGGGGACCAGTCAACCGTAGTTATACTACAGTGTCATGTGCTAAAATGGAGGCTCAGCCCTTCATTCATTTCAGCTGGCTTTTTGCTTTCTTTTTTTCTAAAGATCTTGCCCTTTCTTTACCCCCTTGAAAACCTAATGAAACCTAAGCATATTTCCCTCCTTTCCACACTTCAAAAAAGAGATCTATGAAGCGATACCATGAGTCTAGGGGGCCCACTGTGCCTTCGTTCTCCTGGGAGAGGGCCTGGGAGGTGGGGATTTCCTCTGAGAGCTTCCCTGTTAAAAGCCCTGTGGTCAGGGATGCAGCCAGGCATCTCACCCTAAGGTTGCTGTGACCCGGGGTGAGAGGTGCTAGCTGAGGTCTCTTGTAGCTGGAACAGTTTAGAATTCCAAGCTCTCCCTCCCACTGGCCTGGGAAAGGAGTCAGGCCCCAGAGCTCATAAGATAGTAATTGCCCCAATTTGGGGGCCGGGCGTTGTGGAGCTGCCTTCCTTCATGACTACTGTCTTCGATCAGGAATCCTGTCAGTGTGCAAGGATAATTGATTCAGGTCCCAAGCCCATGACTCGCTTCTCCCTCCCCCCGCCCAGCCCCCAGCTCCTCCACCCCCAAGTTTGACCCCTGTTGTCTCTTTGTTTCTTCCATTGAAGTTGGTGCCAGAGATGTGATGGTTTGGGGGGCTGCGGAAAGTTGACCATAACCAAGTGCAGCCGTTCAAAAGAGCTGATTCTCTAGCTTTCCTGGCTGTCGTTTGACTCCATTTTCTGTTCTGCATTTTTGATTTAGCAAGAAGCAAACATCCTTGGTGCCCTTGGGCACCTCTTACGCCCTTCTGAACAAACTTTATTCTTTCTTGGCACGTAGGCATTCCCATCCTTGCTCACAGCTGAGCGGATTGCCTGCAAGCTTCCCTGACGCTCTGCTCCCCTGCACGTTCAGGTTGGAGTGAGAAGGGGAAGGGCGCTGCCTGAGCCCCAGCTGGGAAAAGCCTTGCCAGGGACTCGGGACTCTCTGCAAGCCCGGACATGGCCTGCAGGAGCTCCCCCCTCACCTCTGTGCTGAGCCAGGGAGGATCGGAGTTGGCGAGCAAAGCCGGAAACAAAAGACTGGGAGCAAACCTCCCATCTGGCTGAGAGGCAGCACAAAGGTGCTGCTGCATAATTTATCACCGGAGGTTTTCTGGGGCCGGGAAGCTCCTGGCTCCAGGCAGCACCTTTTTGGAGGAGAGGGTCCCTCCCCCTGTCCCATCTGGGTGTAGGGCCAGGCAGGTACAGATGAGGGTATTGGGAGAAACACCTGATTAGCACGTGAAATAAAGAAGCTTTGAGGTTGGAAGCACCTCCAGTGATCTCTCCTCACTCAGCAGCTCCACTTCCTGCCTGGCCTGCAGGGCAGGGGTGGGGGGGAAATGCTCCAAATGTTCCCTTCGTTGGCCCCAGCCTTGGGAACCCGACTGTCACCATGGCATGGATGAGGACAAGAGATGGTTTCTCTGTTGGGGGCTACAGCCTTCTGGAAACCAACTACAGATGCCAGGTTCTAATATCCATAAGCCTCGCAAATAAGAAAGGGGAGTTCCCTCATTTTTCCAATCCTCTGCCACCCTCACTGGGAATTTATTTGTTTGGTTTTTTTTGTTTGTTTTTTGTGGTACGCGGGCCTCTCACTGTTGTGGCCTCTCCCGTTGCGGAGCACAGGCTCCGGACGCGCAGGCTCAGCGGCCATGGCTCACGGGCCCAGCCGCTCCGCGGCACGTGGGATCTTCCCGGACTGGGGCACGAACCCGTGTCCCCTGCATCGGCAGGCGGATTCTCAACCACTGCGCCACCAGGGAAGCCCACTCACTAGCAATTTAAATGAGAAATTTCAACCACAGGTTCAGAGAAGCAGTAAAAGTGAATGACTTTAAAATATACCTCCCCGAAATGAGAATTTCTGCTCCTCTGGGAGTGACCTCTGGTGACCATTTTTGCCCAACAAGCTGGGGACATGTGGTCTAAAAATCACAAATGTATTTCTGGGGCATTTAACATTTGTGAATCTTCTGCTGTATTGCTGGCACTCAAAGTGTTAGCGTGTTTTATCACATTTACTCCTCACCATATCCTTATAAGGTAGATTGTGTTAGATTCCTGTCTTGCAGATGGGAAACTAAGGCTTAGGCCATTTGCTGTCACACAGCTAGTGAGTAACTGACCTAGGATTTGAACCCAGAGCCTAAGCTGTTAACTCTCTAATCCATACTGCCTCTTAGAATAGAATCTTTTGTATCTAAGCTGTACCAGAATGTCTTGGTCGGGATTGTCTGTATTTTATCTTAGATTGCCCTCTCCTCTGTGTTTTCAGTCTTCATCTTCTCAGGGAATCCCAATGCATAAAGAATGACCTTTCAGGTGCTTCTTGATGGAGGGAGGCTTTAAAAAGCTCCCAGAAGGTTGGTTGCTCCCTGAAACCACATGTTACTCTGTGGACCTTGGGTTTTGAGATGTAAGGGGTGAGGAAAGCAGTACTTCGAAGCAGCCCCTCAGAGAGCACAGCCACATTCAGTCCTGTTGGATTTGCGAAATCTGTTGACTAAGCTTCTAGGCAGGGTAAGAAGCCTGTATGGCGATGCAGCTACATGACTGGGTTGAGAGAGAGGACACAGATGAAGCTGATGGGGTTAATAACAACAATAACAAAAATAATAGCTGCTTATGTATTATGTGTAATAGCTACTTTATATGCACTATTTCATTTAAACCCCCCAGCAACCTTATGAAATAGGTACTATTATTACCCCCAATTCACAAAAAAGGAAACTAATCCATTTCTGAATTGCTCTGCAATTTAGGTTCTAAATGCTCTTTTCTATATTTGCCTCCTAGGAATTGGTTGATGATAAATTAGGTAAGGATAAAGGATACCATGGGGCTTCCCTGGTGGCGCAGTGGTTGAGAATCCGCCTGCCGATGCAGGAGACACGGGTTCGTGCCCTGGTCCGGGAAGATCCCACATGCCGCGGAGCGACTAAGCCCGTGAGCCATGGCCACTAGGCCTGTGCGTCCGGAGCCTGTGCTCCGCAACGGGAGAGGCCACAACAGTGAGAGGCCCGCGTACTGAAAAAAAAAAAAAAAAAAAAAAGGATACCATGTACTTCAAGCTCCCCCAGACAAGGGCAGTAAAGCAGGACTCTTGCCACAAGACTCTCTCCCACCTCTTCCTGTGGTCACTCATGCCACCAACCTAACCCATGGGAACAGCACTGCCGCTTGGCACACAGTTGGATTTTTAGACATCTCAAGCCCTGAAATATTAGGGCTTAATCATGGGGTGGATGGATAGGACAGTCTGGGTGAGTCAAATTCTATAATAGCAATAGTAGGTGCTACCATTTATCAAGAGCTTAGTACGTGCCAGGCATTATGCTAAGGGCTTTTTATGAATTAAGTAATCCAATTCTCATAACATCCATGGGAGGTAGGGACTCTTATTATCCCAATTTTCCAGATGAAAAACTAAGGTATAAAGAGATTATACCTGGTCCGATGGCCAGGAATTAGCTTAGTTTTGTTTCTCTGTTCTTTTTTTTTGCGGTACGCGGGCCTCTCACTGTTGTGGCCTCTCCCGTTGCGGAGCACAGGCTCCGGACGCGCAGGCTCAGCGGCCACGGCTCACGGGCCCAGCAGCCCCGCGGCACGTGGGATCTTCCCGGACCGGGGCACGAACCCGCGTCCCCTGCATCGGCAGGCGGACTCTCAACCACTGCGCCACCAGGGAAGCCCCTGTTTCCATGTTCTTAACACCGTGCTCTTCTGCCTCATAACTTTGGAAGCTGACCATTAAGGACTTCTTTTCTGTGTTTAAAAGTGGCAAGAGAAGGCTGACCTTGTTGGGACCCATAACCATGTGTCTTATGGTATCACTTTTGAGAGGGCGCACTTGGAGAAGACTTCATCGGATAGGTTTTCAAACCAGGTAAGGCTGGCCTCTAGGGATCTAGGGACAGAAATAAGGAGAGTCACGGCATGTCAGTATCACAGCTTGGTAATACAGCCAGGGAAAGGAACTCTTGTTGGAGAAAGGAGTGAACTTAAGCTGGATAGAACTAGGAAGCCACCTTACAAAGAAGATTCCTGTTTTCTTGAGTATAGGGTAGGTAGGAAATCACCACTTTTATTTCTCGTATTCTGGGCTTCTCTTTTCCTAGGACTCCCAACTGTCACAAGAGTCTAATGGAATGTGTCATTCATTCATTTTACAAACTTATAGTGATCATCACTACATACCAATCACTGAACTGTGCACTGAATACAAATACAAAGCTCTATATCATACAATTCCAGCCATCAAGAGGCAGAAGCCTCGGTCTAGTAAGTGAACAATGGTCCCACAGTGAGCTAAATGCTACCAAAAGAGGAGACACCAAGGACCTCTGGGGCACACAGCAGGGGCTTTCAATTCAGCTGGGGCTTTGTGGGTCCAGGTGGGGCAGCATCAGGAAAGGGTTCATGTCCTGGCCTCCTTCTACCGCCAGCCATTTACCTTGTTTGGTATTGGTTCCAGTGTTTTCTGTGCAAGCTCTGTCCTCTCAAACAGTGGCTGTATAGCTACGCGAGTCTCTCCAGACTGCAGGTATCTCTTGGGTGAGACTAGATCCATTTCCATGTGGCTTTTGGCCGCCACCCCTTTCAGTTATGTCAGCCTCGTCTCGCTGCATGGGCTTCCCTTTCAGTGAGAGACGCTTACTGAGTAAGCTGCCCAAGGAGCTGAAATCAGTGGATTGGTCCCTTGATTGGCCTGGATGTAGTTCAGAGTCATTCCAGATAACTTATCCTCATTATATAAGGTTTATATCTTCACTGTTGCTGCCAGTTGTTAGGAGAAGAGAAGAGAGCTTTGGTATGTTATGAAAAAAAAAATCCTTCACTTATATGAGTGATGATTCCTCCCTTTCCCATTGTAACCCCTTCCACGTTGGGGTAGCTGTCATATCCCAACACTCACAGAACACCCCTTAAATCTTCTCATTTCTGGTGCAGCTTGGAAAAGCTGCTCTGTAGCTGTGTATAGTCACTGTACACCGTGGGCCTCCAAGTGACAGGTGTGGGCCACCATGAGCTGAGCTTTCTGTGGGGTGGTCGGGAGCAGTGCCTCTCTCTCTTTTTTTTTTTTTGCCTGTGCCTTGTGACTTGCAGGATCTTGGTTCCCTGACCAGGGCCCTCGGCAGTGAGAGCGCAGAGTCCTAACCGTTGGACAGCCAGGGAATTCCCAGCAGTGCCTCTCTAACTTGAGTGTGCATCCTGGGGAAGCTTTATTGAAAGTCCAGATTCTGAGATCATATTAAGAGAAGAATATTGGTCTAAGAGTCCGAATGGGGCTGCCATCCCGGCTCTCCTACTCACCCCAAGACCTTGGCCAAAGTAGGTGATCTTACCAATTAAATGGGTAGTCATGATTAAATGAGAACGCAAGTGTGTATGCAGAAGTAGCTTGCAAACTGTCAAGAAAAACTGCAAAACATAATCATTTGTCGTCTAAAACCCTGCCCTTTTCTGGACCAACACAGTACCGAGGCACTCTTTCAAAGGACTAGGGTTCCATACTCTCCTTGCTTCACTGCTTTACCTTAGGGCAAGGGAAATTGGTCTTTAGCCTCAGCAGTAGCCAGAAGGAGAGGTCACTGCTCGAGATCCATAAACTCACTGCACATTTGCCAATCCAGAATGCAGAAAGAAGGACCCCCAAAATCCCAGTGTTATAAATCCCCTTTTTTGATCTCAGGGTATTGGAAATTCTCATGATGGCAATACCACTTATTAGGAGACAGTATTCACGAAGAGATTAAGAGCAGAGGGTCTGGAATTGACCTGCGTGTGTGTGAACGCTCGCTCCAACCCTTAGTATCTGTGTGACCTGTCAGCAGACTTCCCCTCCCCGTGTTTCAGTGTCCTCAACTGTAAGGTGGTGATAATAATAACAGTGCCACTTCCCGGGGTTGTTGAGAGCATTCAATGATGTGGCATAAGAAAAGCACTTAGAGAAGTATTTGGAGGGCACATGGTAAGTACTCAGTAAATGATGGCCGTATTTTTATGAAGCTTTTGCTGTGTGCCAGCCCTGCGCTAAGCAGTCTACATGGATTATTTAACTTAATCTTTACAAATCCCTTTGTGGTAGAACTGTTGTTATTCCCATTTTATGGATGAGGAAACTGAGACCCAGAGGCATTAACTAACTTGCTCAAAGTTGTAGAGTTAGTGTAGAACCAGGACTTGAACTCCAGCTTCTCTGACTCAAGAATCGGGGCTCTCTCACATATTACACTGTGTCTGGTAGTGTAAGCAGATGGGCGTTTCCCTGCTTCCCTTCCGAAGAAAGCAGTGAGAAAGTGGTCAGATGGCTGAGATTTTGGTTAACCTCCCAGTAAGGCCCTACGAGCACATTACCATGTATCCTAAAAGCTGGATAACTTGATGATCAGGGATAGTGAACACTGTGGGAGGAGATCTTTTCCATGTTGAATTGCATTAGGTTGAAGTTTCCACGCCCTCTGAGGCCCCGGTAGCTTGCAGTGTGGCTGGCAAATAGCTTTCAAGGCCAGAAACACAGCTGAGAGTTCTAACTGAACGCTTCTTAAAATGAAGACCGCGTTTTGCCACCCGCAGTCATTTGTATCCTTTCTCACTCACCATTCTTTTAGTTAAAAAGGGTTAAAAGCTGTCCTTTATGATCACAGCCAGGACTTGAGTGAAAAGGCAGAATTCCACCTCCCAGGATCCCAGAGGGGCAGCAGTTGTCCAGAAGAGCTGGGGTTTGGAGTATAATGTGTCTGTTTACTGTATGAACACCGAAGCCAAGAGTTTGCCTGTCGCCGGCTGCCTGACCTTCAGATGTTGCTCTGACATGCAGGAAGTCGTGACACTTCAGCAACTAACTTGATGCCCACTGGATGGAATGCTTTGTTCCTGAAGTCTGCAGGGGAAACTCAGGACTTCTGCTATCACTCAGCCAAAAGGGGGGCAGGGGGAGGCTAAAAAAAACCCCGAAGCCTCCTCTTTTACCTTCTGGATTCCTTTTGACTTGCATGCAGCCTAAAATGCTTCTGTCCTTGATCTCCACTTAGGTTCTTAAAATCAAGGCCCTTCAGAAACGTCTAGCCCCCTAACCCTCATGTCCGCACACTCCCAGCATGCATGTGTGGAGCATCCTTGGTGTTCCTAGGCAGGAGGTTAACCTCTTTCACATTTATCTTCATGTCCAACCCTTGTGGCTTTTTTTTTTTACACACGAGGAAACAGGCTAAGGGGCTACGGGATTCGTACGAGGGGGCACAGCTGGTCAGCGGGACCCAGCTCTGTCCGCTCCAGGTCCAGTGCCCCCTCTTCCTCTCCCTTCTTGTCACCCCCTCACCCTGATCTCCTCCTTGGTGTGGCCCCGCTCCCTGCTGTGCGTGGCTAGCGGCATTTCTCAACCTCCATTGACATTTTAGGCTGGAAAGCTTCTTGGTTGTGGGCGCCTGTCCTGTACATTGTAGGATATTAAGCAGCATCTGTGGCCTTTATCCTCTAGATGCTTCCGGTACCACCAATCACAACCGAAAGTGTCCTCATGCATTGCCAAGTGCCCCCCAATCTTCAGCTGAGGCCAGTCTTCAATGAAGGAGAAAAATCATCCCTCACTGGGATGAATTTTAGCTTTATTCTTAGCCTTATTCTTCCTCTTCACCGTTCTTCCCCGAGACAGAGGTCCGCGTGTTGGTGGCGAGCCCCATGGCATGGAGTCTTCTGGAATACTTAGTCATTGCTCTTGCCTCCCGGCCAGAGTTCCCTAAAGCAGTGCCGATAGCTGTGATGAGCTGGTCAAACTCACACAAAGTTCCTCAGGCTCTGGTGCCCAGGGTCTGAGTGCAAAAAGCCCTCATCCCTTCTCAGTGCTCTCAGAACAAGCCCAAGAGGATGGGGCTGGGTCTTCAGTGCTTCCCTGGGAAGGATCCTCTGTCCTGTACTTGCAGAGAGATCTGGAGAGACGGGAGTGCTGGCCTTGGAGTAGGGCCTTCCTATGAGGTATAGAGATGCTGCTCCTTTCAGATGGATTCCCGTGGCTTCTGCAGGAAATCCTGCATCTTTTCTAGGGCACCCGATTCCCTTAGCATGTGAAGGGGGAGGGCAAGGCCTCATTTGAAGACTGGGTGAACGCTGTGGTCCTTCACTCCAGAAATGTACACTTTGCCTGTAGTTTCAGGGGTTCACAGATCCCACAGGCTGGCCATCCCTCCCACCCGTTTTAAGGTTAGGGACCCTTGCTTTATGCTTACACTTATCCTCGGGGTTGAAGTGGAGAGGGAGGGGTCTAGGGCTCCCCCTTTGCTTTTGGTGGGAATAACAGTCCACCCTTTCATTCTGGGCCCTAAACCCTAAGCTGGCTCGAGTAGTATAACGCAAGGTGAGGATGCAGTCAGGGAGATGGGCCGAGAGAGAAGCTGGGCCCTGTAAATAGGAAAGGAAGCGGGGTGGCCGTTCGCGAGCTGACTCCTTCCCTGTTCCAGCCCAGCCTGAGGGCAGGGCCCAGCTGAGGGGAGGAAAGGGAGAAGAAAGCAAGCGGAGGAGATGAGCAAGGGAGAGGTGACCCCCTTCTTTCCCAGCTGCAGCAGCCCAGCGGGTTAGATGAATGCTGGGAGGGGGGAGAGTGACCCTGGCAGAACCCTTTGTTCCAGCTGACGCTGGAGCGGGGGCACCGAGCCATTCACACGCCATCCCAGGGCATCCTGCTGGGCGTGCTGGGGAGGGGGCGCAGCAGCCGGTCATGGGACTTGGCCAGGCAGATAGCTGGATGCTCAAGAGGGAAGCCCAGCCGCGTGCTGCGGAGGCTGCGGGAGGGGCTGCTTCTGCCATCCTTCCTCCAGGCTCTGGCCAGTCCCACAGACCGGAGGCCCTGACTGGGCCCAGTCGCTCTGCCCCGAGGCAGCCTAGCTTCCCAGTCCTGCTTCTCCCGGTCCCCCTCCTTAAAGAGAGTTCTGACTCGGGGACTCACAGCAGCGGCTGCTGCTCCCTGCTCCCTCGTGTGATTTCTTATCCCTAAAGGGGCTCCAGCGTTTTAATTCCACTCTCATTTCTTGTTCTTCCTGGCCGATGTCCTGGGCCCGTATAGAGACAAAAGCATCCACAACGCCACCTAGTTTTGGAGGGAAGGATATGGAGACCTTTCTGCATGGCCCATGCTGTCCCCGGCTCCCCTTCCTCAAGACCGCCAGCCCTCTAGGTGGCATCATTTGTCGCTGGGCCTTTGGGGGGGTGGGGTGTGCCGGAAAAAAACCCTGTCACAGAGGGGATACTGGACTGTTTGTGAGCCCAGAGTCAGAGGGCACCTTCTTGACCATTTGTGCCTCAGAGGAGGGGGAAGGCACGGTGACGTGGTCCACACCTCCCTGCAGCATCACTGTGGTCTCCTGGGTGACGGTGCTCCTAGACTTGGCTCCTCCGCCTTTGCCCCCCTGGAATGGGCTTTGGCTGGGTGGGAACTGAGCCCTCACTGGTTCCTCTTCCGTCTGCCCAGGCCTAGCCAGCAGCCCCGAGTGTGCCTGTGGTCGGAGCCACTTCGCGTGCGCAGTGAGCGCCCTCGGCGAGTGTACGTGCATCCCCGCCCAGTGGCAGTGTGATGGAGACAACGATTGCGGGGACCACAGCGACGAGGACGGATGCAGTAAGAACCTGCCCACGGGGCGCTGGGAAGTAGTAGAAGGTGTGAGGGAGCGAGGACAGGTGTGCTGGCGTGTTCTGTGCGTCCGCCGTGTCCGACTCAGAGTTGGACTCTCTCCAGGGTGACAGATATTAACGGATGGGTGGTTTCTTCACGATAGATATGGCTTCAACCCTCCCGTATTTCCCATACTCCCATGCACGTATGGCCACTAAAACAAACTTTGAAACAGGTACAGCGGAAAACATTTGAAATTACAGGTGGTCTCTTTAATTAAATAGATCACTCTGTATTTATGTGAATACGTGTATCTGTATTGCATATTTGTGCATTTTAAAATGTGCATACTGTACGTGGATGCCGAGTGTTTCTTAATGTTGGTATTCTGTGTAATCACACCTTTTCAAATAACATACACTTTGTAAGAAATCACATATTCTCATTAAATCTCCCCTTTCCCCTAGTGTAGTAACATGCACAACAGGCTAGGGTTTCCTGTCTTGGATATGTAGTAATATTACTCCTGAGCCCGTTACTTGTCTGGATTCAGGGGTGCAGTCTCCGCCCTGCAGCACCTATATCTGAGGGAGGCTAATTGGTCTCGTAAGAGTGAAGCTACAACCTGGACCTTATTAACCCTAACCAGTGTAGCTAATTGTGATGATGGTAAATAGCTCACCTTCATGTAGCACTTTGGAGGTCTCAAAAGACCTCTCTGAGTCAATTATAATTATCCCCACTGTACAGTCAAAGAACCTGTAGCTCAGAGAGGTTAACTGGCTTATGTGATAAGTGATGAGTTCTCGAACTTGAAATTGAGCCCAGGTGTGTCAATGATCATTTAATTTAGAGGAAATGGGGAAAAAGACTTTTGTTTGTCTTTTCATGTTTTCCTTGACTGCTCTCCTAGTGGTTTTAAGCTCCTTGGGCTCTTCTGCCTTCTGAATCCCTGACCACCACTCCCTGAGAAAACTCTGGCTTCTTAACTGCTGTTTCTGCTTGGTTCTCCATCAGCCGGGGGCAGGCGTAGGAGTCTGTGAGGAAGGACTGTAATTCAGACTGGGAGTTAGCAAAGGATTTCTGGCCCGGTTGAGCCTGCCTGAGTGAGTGCACCGGACTGACGCTCGTTTCCCTTCTTTTGCCGGGACTCAGTGCTCCCCACCTGCTCCCCTCTTGACTTTCACTGTGACAACGGCAAGTGCATCCGCCGCTCCTGGGTGTGCGACGGGGACAACGATTGTGAAGACGACTCAGACGAGCAGGACTGTCGTGAGTGCCGGCCGGGCTGGGCAGGTGCCATCAGCTTCTGCTGGGAAACAATTTTCCATCAGAGAATGATGCCGCAGGGACCTCCCCTGCAGTCCAGGGTAGATACTTGGCCTTCCGATGCAGGGGGTACAGGTTCAATCCCTGGTCGGGGAGCTAAGATCCCCCATGCCTCGCGGCCAAAAAACCAAAACATAAAACAGAAGCGGTATTGTAACAAATTCAATAAAGACTTTAAAAAAAAAAAAGAAAGAAAATGGTGCCCCAGCCCGTGGTCTTTGGCTCTTGTCCTTTCCACCTCTTCTCTTGGTCAGATAAGCCCCCGGAGACGGCCACCCCCTGGGCTCCCTTGGGAAGCATCAGAGCTGCTCGGCTGCTCCGCCCGGCTCCCAGGCGCTGGCCCCACTGCCTGTAGCAGCCTGACCGCTCTGTGCCCACAGCCCCGCGGGAGTGTGAGGAAGACGAGTTCCCCTGCCAGAACGGCTACTGCATCCGGAGCCTGTGGCACTGCGACGGTGACAACGACTGTGGTGACAACAGCGACGAGCAGTGCGGTGAGCGGTGCTCCGGGGAGGCAGGGGTCGGCTGGTGGGCGGCACGGCCACGGGGGGAAAGGGCAGCGGGGGCGCCAGCACCGCCCGGACCTTGAACTGCGCAGGCGCCTGGAGCAGCTGGAGGAGAGCGGGGGGCGGGGGGGGGCGGGGGCAGAGCAGCCGGACGCCCCAGGAACCACAGAATAGGAGCCCGAGGCCCAGTCTCTCCAGGGCTTCGGCTTTGCCCGCGGGAGTCTGCACCGAATCTGTGGTGTCTTGCAGGGCCTGGGTCAGACTCCCAGGGGCAGTGAGGATGGGAGTCAGGGAGGCTTGCAGGAGGGTTGCCAGGTGGGCTCCTGCAGGACTAGTGTCCCGTTGCGTCCCCCCCAGACATGCGCAAGTGCTCCGACAAGGAATTCCGCTGCAGTGATGGAAGCTGCATCGCCGAGCACTGGTACTGCGACGGTGACGCTGACTGCAAAGACGGCTCTGACGAGGAGAGCTGTCGTGAGTGGCCCCAGAACTCAGGCTCCTGGGCTGGGATGGGGCAGAGAGCTCCATCCCACGGGCTGAGGGCCAGGCTGAGGAGTGCGTGAACAGTGGGCAAGGAGGGTGGGTTCTTAAGAAGCGGCTCCTCCTGGGTTGAGCCAGGGAGGGAACAGGTTCCCCAGGTGGGAAGGGAGGTCTCCCTTGGGTCCACCAGAATATGGGAGTCTCTGAGGGCCGTCCCACATGAAACCTGGTTTCTTTGTCTGAGCATCTTGCTCCTTTGAGGAGTCAGGGCCCCTCTCCCCTGTCCAGGACTGAGTGTCTTCCCCTCCCCGCCCCTGCCCTCCTTCCAGCCTCAGCCGTGCCAGTGCCCCCCTGCAACCTGGAGGAGTTCCAGTGTGCCTACGGCCGCTGCATCCTCGACATCTACCACTGCGATGGCGATGATGACTGCGGAGACTGGTCAGACGAGTCTGACTGCTGTGAGTGCTCCGGCCCGGCTGGGCGGGGGAGGGGAGGCCAGGCTGGGAGGAACTCCTGGGGTGGCAAGGCACAGGTGCCACCTGGGTCAGGAGCTCAGGGGGACAAGCTTTTGGATTCCCTGGTCCCTACTACTGAGCAAAGATAGAAGAGCCTGGGGGCTGGGGGCTGGGGCTTTCTGGTCTGCCGTGGGACACCGGGTGCAGGGGCTAGCCAGAGACAGAAGCCTATCGTGTTTCCGCAGCCTCCCACCAGCCCTGCCGCTCTGGGGAGTTCATGTGTGACAGTGGCCTGTGCATAAACGCAGGCTGGCGCTGTGATGGCGACGCGGACTGCGATGACCAATCGGACGAGCGCAACTGCAGTGAGTGGGGGGCGGTGCCAAAGGGCTGGGCCGGAAGCAGAGAGAGGCCACCACCGGTGAAGCTTGAAGACAGTTAGGACAGGACCACCACGTACAGTCGTGTAGGCGGGGCACGGCCCAGAGGTGCCAGGTGCAAGGGATGCCAGTCCCGCAGTAGACATATCTTCCATAATTCTATGGGTTTATACCGTCACCGTGGCAGTTTTCCAGCAGATGGCAGTCAAGTGTCTTGAGGAAAAGGCACCTTTTTCCAGTTCCCACAGAGATGCCATATAGACCAGCTGTGGCGCTGGTGTCACGAAGAGTGGCGTGGGTGCTGGCATAAAGCGCATTTGGGGGTGGCAGGGTGGTGCTTTGGGCTGAAGTGGGGCCCGGCTTTCATGAGACCTTTGCTTTGCCCAGCCACCTCGATATGTACGGCGGAACAGTTCCGCTGTCGGTCGGGCCGCTGTGTCCGTCTGTCCTGGCGTTGTGACGGGGAGGACGACTGTGCGGACAACAGCGATGAAGAGAACTGTGAGAACACAGGTGGAGTCTCCCGGGGGTGGTACCCCAGGCCCGTTAACCCGTAGGCGGGTTGGAGGATTGGGGTGGGAAGAGGGGGTTACTGCTGCCTTTGCAGTTGGGCCAAGGTGATGCTTCCGTCAGATCTTGCCCACGGCCTGGATTTTTCCTGCTCTTCTCAGTTACCAGCGTCAAATCCAGGTGCATCTGTTGACCTGCAGCCTCACGGCCTGGAACACAGTATCGGGGCTGGGGGTTTCAACGGCCTCTCACATTCTAACTCACACATGGCCGGTGCCTGGTGCTCTGGCCTCGTGAGCAAGGGCCGCTCTCTGGCTGACGGCCCCCACGCCCCCTCCCCTAGCCACACCGGTGTCGGACGCGCGGGTGTGCTCTCTCGTTCTGTCCCACACCCCTCACCGATCCCACTGCGGTGTCCTGGGGAGAAAACGCATGCAGACGTGCAGCCGGCCCTGTCTGAGCTGTTTCCTGCCTTGGACCCCGACCCTCCCACCTTGAGTCTCATCCGTCTCCAGCTCACCCTAGAAAATGACAGGCTCCCATCCTTTTGCTGACCCAAGCCCTGCCCTGGTGTGACCTGGGTCTCCCTCCCTCCCTCCCCATTTTCCCCCCCTCCCTCTCCAGGAAGCCCCCACTGCGCCTCGGACCAGTTCCTGTGTTGGAATGGGCGCTGCATCGGGCAGAGGAAGCTGTGCAATGGGGTCAACGACTGTGGGGACAGCAGTGACGAAAGCCCACAGCAGAGCTGCCGTGAGTGTGCCCCCGGGCGCGCCCACCTGTGGCTTGTGGCCGAGCCCCACCCATACGCTTCAAAGAGAAGCCTCCCCAGTGACTCTTGCAGCCTCAGGAGCTGTTCTTCGTGGTCCAAGTGGAATGCCAAGTTGGCTGTCTGGGGGAGGCTTCTGGGCTCAACTCCCATCTCTGGCTTGCCTGGCACAGGGCCCCGGACGGGTGAGGAGAACTGCAACGTTAACAATGGTGGCTGCACCCAGAAGTGCCAGATGGTGCGGGGGGCAGTGCAGTGTACCTGCCACACAGGCTACCGGCTCATCGAGGACGGACACACGTGCCAGGGTGAGCTGGGGCCCGGGCGGGAGCGGGGCCAGGGAGCTGTGTTTCCGACGGGTCAGCCATTTGATGGGCGTAACCTCATATGATCGCGATAGCCCTGGGAGGGAGGGATTCTTACCCCTCGCATTTCAAAGGAGGGGGAACGGAAGCTCAGAGAGGTGAGTTAGCAGAGCTGGGATTCCGGCCCAGCTCGGAGTGAACTCGAAGCCCTTGACCACTTGTTATGCGGTCTTCCCACTAGGCCTGGAAAGCAGATGGGTGTGTGGGCAGGGACGCAGCTCAGCGGCTGGGCAGTTGGGGTGGGAGGATGGCAGAACAGAGATCTCCTGACCACCTTCCGTCCTCACAGACGTGAATGAATGTGCCGAGGAGGGGTACTGTAGCCAGGGCTGCACCAACAGCGAGGGGGCTTTCCAGTGCTGGTGCGAAGCAGGCTACGAACTCCGGCCTGACCGGCGCAGCTGCAAGGCTCTGGGTAAGGGGTGTTGGCATTTGGCTGGGTGGGTAGAGGACTGAGCCTGGCAGCCAGGTGCTCCGGTGCTTGGACGTTTGCCGAGAGTTAGCCGTTTCCATCGCAGTAAAATGGAGCTATGAATTGCATCCTGAGCCCCAAGCAAAACCCCGCTGGGGTGGGATGTGTACTTTGCAGGCTCCCACCCTTCTAGCACTGATGCTAACAGGTTGGGACGTGCCCTAGCGGGCTAGGGGCCCCCCTGGAGCTGGGGGTGCACGCTGATGGTTGCCAGGGGCAGCTCTGGAGCCCGGCGGGGGCCCCATTTCTATGCCACGTCCCAGGGCCGGAGCCTGTGCTACTGTTCGCCAACCGCATCGACATCCGGCAGGTGCTGCCGCACCGCTCTGAGTACACACTGCTGCTCAACAACCTGGAGAACGCCATCGCCCTCGACTTCCACCACCGGCGTGAGCTGGTCTTCTGGTCCGACGTCACCCTGGACCGGATCCTCCGCGCCAACCTCAATGGCAGCAATGTGGAAGAGGTTGTGTCTACGGGGCTCGAGAGCCCAGGTAGGGAACCAGGCCCCATGGGGAGGGGCAGGGCCACACCACGTGCAGAGCCATCGAGGAAGGAACAGGCGAGTGGCTACCAGCCTTAGGCAGCGGAACATCTTCTCCTCGCAGTGAAATCTTGGATGGAACTCTAATATGGAAAACATTCGTTAGTCTACGTTCATTTTATAGGTTCAGGTTTATAACATTTGCTGGTTGTAAAGCAAACATGAGCCCAGTCAGCGAGAGTAATGAGACCATTACTTTTGACCATTTTTGATGAATGTGACCATCTGAAATCAGAGATTTGTGGCTGACCGTTACAATTCTCCATCGGTCTTGCATCCAATTAAATTCTGACTTTTGTTTTGATTGCTTAGTATTAGGAATATTCTGATCAACCCAGGTAAATATATCCAAATGTTTGCAGATTAGAAAAACAGTAGCTCACTTTGCAATCCCAGGCCATTCTACAAGCAAGGGAAGTGGGTTAGAATTTGGTAGTGAGCACATTTGACTCAAATGCTTGTGGAACTCTGAGGTTCCTCTGCGAACCCCTGAGCCTCAGTTTGTAAACCCCTGGGCCAGTGCAGTCGGGGACCCTGGGTGCGGGTCAGGGAGCCCGGATTCGTGAAGCGGGATGTGATTGGCTGCGAGGAGGAAATGCGTGACCTTGGACAGTTACTTGACTTCTTTGTGCCTCAATATCCTCACCTTCACGGGGATTGTAGTACCCAGCTCACACAGCTGTTGTGATGATTCAATGAGTCAGTGTGTGTAACGTGGTTAGAAGAGTACCTGGCCCAAGAAACGGCTTCGTGTAAGAGCTGCCCTTGTTTCTATGGCACAGAGGAGCCTGCGCTGAACCCCTGACATTTTCCCATGGCCTCTTTCCACCAGGGGGCCTGGCTGTGGATTGGGTGCATGACAAACTCTACTGGACCGACTCGGGGACATCAAGGATTGAGGTGGCTAACCTGGACGGGGCTCACCGGAAGGTGCTGCTGTGGCAGAACCTTGAGAAGCCCAGGGCCATTGCCTTGCACCCCATGGAGGGGTGAGTGAGCTGTGGCTCAAGCTCCCAGGTTCCGCATGCAACCTCCAGGGACAGTTCCCCCCACCCCCACCCCCGCCACCTGGGCCAGACTTTATTGGTAGGGGGTGGGGTGGGGGGCGGGCATCCTCACAGGGCGATGTTAATAGCCTTGGCTGTGCACTCAGACACACCTGGATTTACAGCTCTTCCGTAATTGGCTGTATGGCCTTGGGCTAATTAATCTCTCTATGCCTCCATTTTACTCATTTCTAAACTGGTGATCTAAAAATATACCTACCTCACAGCTGTGTGAAGATTAAAGATCGAATGAGATGATGCATTTTAAATGGCATAACACACATTATATAAGTGGCAGATGTTTAGTATTTTTGTTACTCGTTCATAGCGTTGAGCTGATTAATAAAAATTAATAGGGGGCTTCCCTGGTGGCGCAGTGGTTGAGAATGTGCCTGCCAATGCAGGGGACACAGGTTCCATCCCTGGTCAGGCAACTAGATCCCACATGCGTGCCGCAACTAAGAGTTTGCCTGCCACAACTAAGGAGCCCACCGGCTGCAACTAAAAAAAAGCGCACGTGCTACAACTAAAGGAGCTGGCGAGCCGCAACTAAGACCCGGCACAACCAAAAAACATACAAATAAATAAATAAATCAGAATAAAATAAATTTAAAAAAAACCTGGCAAAGTTGAATGGCAAGAAGCTGGCATTACTTTAAAAATAAAATAAAAATTAATAATTTTATTATTAGAAGAAAGGTCTCCTGAAGTGGAAGTTCTTAGCCTCTGGCTTTTAAAAATTAAATGCAAGGACTTCCCTGGTGGTCCAGTGGTAAAGAATCCGCCTTCCAATGCAGGGGACGCAGGTTCGATCCCTGGTCAAGGAACTAAGATCCCACGTGCTGCGGGGCAGCCAAGCCCGCGCGCCACAGCTACTGAACTTGCGTGCCTCAACTAGAGAGCCCACGTGCCACAAACTACAGAGGCCACGCGCTCTGGAGCCCATGTGCCCTGGAGCCTGTGCGCCACCACTGGAGAAGAGAAAACCTGCACACCACAACTAGGGAGAAGCCCATGCGCCCGAACGAGTGCCAGGACGAAGGCTCCCGTGCGCCGCAACGAAGACCCCACGCAGCCAAATGAATAAATACTAAGAAAAAAAATTTAAGTGCAGTCAATCAAGGGGGGTGTCCTCTAAGATCCTACAGTTGCAGGTCAGCTGTTTTAGAAACACAGTGTGTGTGTGTGTGTGTGTGTGTGTGTGTGTGTGTGTGTGTGCGCGCGCGCGTGTGAAATTACAAAAGGCGGTGGTAGACATTGTGACAAAGAAGAAAGTGCTTGTCCTGTGTCTTATCACACTAGTATATTGTCAGTTCCACAAGGTCAGAATTTTTGTCTGTTTTGTTCATTGCTGCACTCCCAATACCCAAGATAGATATGCCCTGCTGGCAGCAGGTACTCTAAACATTTTTTTCTTAAATGAATACATGCCCTGTCTAGAGACATTTAAATTCAAATACTGAAAAAATGCTCTTCAGACCAAACAATGTATCTCGTAACAGTTGGAGTCACCTGGATTAAATCAATAAATTAAGCCCCCTGCCTGATTACTATCCTGGGTACTTACCCATCCTCTACTGCCTTCCTCTCAATGTCCTTTTTTCTATTCCCAGTACCATTTACTGGACAGACTGGGGCAACACCCCCCGCATCGAGGCCTCCAGCATGGATGGCTCTGGACGCCGCATCATCGCCGATACCCATCTCTTCTGGCCCAATGGCCTCACCATTGATTATGCCGGGCGTCGTATGTACTGGGTGGATGCTAAGCACCACGTCATCGAGAGGGCCAATCTGGACGGGAGTCACCGCAAGGCCGTCATTAGCCAGGGTGAGGCCCTCCCTTCACTCTCCTTTCTCTTTCATCCTACTTCCACCGTCCCAGCCCCCAGGAGCCTTGGCAGAGGGTGAGATTTGTACCGTTGCTGGGTCTGGGCCCAGGGGTCAGGTAGGCCATGTCTAGCCTGAGGTCATCCTGGACTTTCCCCCAGGCCTCCCACACCCCTTTGCCATCACCGTGTTTGAAGATAGCCTGTACTGGACAGACTGGCACACCAAGAGCATTAATAGTGCTAACAAATTTACCGGCAAGAACCAGGAGATCATTCGCAACAAACTGCACTTCCCCATGGACATCCACACCTTGCACCCCCAGCGCCAGCCTGCAGGTAAAAATCCGCCCACCTGGTGGGCCTCCAGTGCTTCGAGAACCTTCCTTGCACCTGCCACAGTTGCCGCTGTTTCCCGTAGGGAAATTTGAGGTTAGCACGGATGTGGGCGAATCCCTCCCTCTGCTGGACATTTCGGGTAGTACAACGTTGAGGCTCATGAAAGACTTTCCATTTCACTGTCCCCCATCTAATTCACGCAGACATTTCCTGTGGGTCAGGGATTCACTCCGCTCACAGGTGGGGTAGATGTAAAAAATAATGAGGCATAGTTCCTCCCTCGAGGGAACTCATACCCTTGCTAAACCACTAGTCACTAGCCTTGGGACCGATTCTCCCAACCTTTGGTCTTACCCGACCTTCCTGCTCTGGGCTTTTTGAGCAGGCAAAAACCGCTGTGGGGACAACAATGGAGGCTGCACCCACCTGTGTCTGCCCAGTGGACAGAACTACACCTGTGCCTGCCCCACTGGCTTCCGCAAGATCAGCAGCCACGCCTGCGCCCAGAGTAAGTGGGTCTAGGGCACCTGCCTCAATGGACATGCCTTGTGAGGGTGGGTGCAAGGAAGGGACAAGGGATGGGAGTTCAGGAATTGCCGGTTGTGGGGAGGAGCTGGTCTCCTCAGGTGGCCCCTGGAGAGGCAGAATGTAAGAGGCTGAGGGCCCCGATGTCAAAGCTGAGGGCCGAGGGCCCCGCGGTAGCCCCTGAAGGCTCCGCGACACCACCCAGTCAAGTATGAACTCCTGCAGCCAGGCTTGTGTATCATTTCACCCCATATGCTTTGTCTGTAGGCAGCAAGAGGGCTGCAGGCCCTTCTGCAAAGCAGGGGAATGGTTTCCTAGCTCTTTACCTTTAGCCTCACCCTGGTACAGACTTCCTCTCAGCCCCTAAACCACAGAATAAGATTAGAACTTCTGATGGTGCTCTGTGTACATAAGCCCTGGGTAAATAAGTGCCTAGTGAGTGAAAGATAATGGGATTCCCAGCGGCCTCCCTGAACTGCTATTCTGGCTTCCTTTGAGCTCCTGAAGACGTATTGCCTTGAGAGGGTGGCCTTGTCTAGCTCAGTGGTGCAGATGCTTTTTCCTAGGAATAGCCCAGAGAAGAGTGATCCAGATATATAGCACAACCAGCAAGGGGCTGGGGTAATTCCTCACACGTCACAGCTCTTCTCATTTACTGCTGTGTGCCCACTGATCCTCTTATCTCTGGTTAAAATCAAATTTCTCTTGGGACCTAGGTCTTTTCCAGAGAGTGAAATTAGGAAAACTGTTCAGAGGTGGCAGTGGTCATTCAACACACTTTGATTGAGAACCTCATTTCCTTCTCTTGTGCCCAGCTTTTCCCATGTTGTCTTAATGAGACGCAAGGAACTTCCCCTTAAAGGTTTCCCAGAGCTTAAAAGAAGACAGCTGATAAAATTAGGCAGGAAGTGCCTTTCCAAGCAGAATAGTATAGGGGGAAATATTCAGACAGACCAGAATAGGGGCAGGGGATGGAAAAGAGCCAGCTGGGAAGAAGCTCTATAGAGGTGTGGCCAGAGCTCCATCTCTGGCGTCAAACCTGAGTTCGAGTCCCTGCTTCGGTGCCTTGTAGCTGTGGGCTCCTGGACCAGTCACTTGGCCCCTGTTGGCCTCAGGATTGCTCATGCAGAGAATGAGAATAAAAATGACATGAACCACAAGGGTTGTCACGAGGGTAAAGGAGACAAGGCAAGAAGAGCACCAAGCGCGGTGCCTGGCAAGGAGTAAGTGCTCTGCAAATAGTCATTATTGGCTGAAGTCGTGAAGAGCGAGAAGAAGGGATCTAGATGACGGAGTGCAGCAGAAGTCCCGAAGCGGACACGGAGGCAGAGAGGCAGGGTGGGGTTGACGGTGACCTAGCCAGTACACCAGAGGAGACTGAGCAAGGTAACAGGAGAGGCAGGCTGAGGTGAAGCTGACAGACGCTTAAACAGGATGCGCCTCTGGGCCCTGGTCGAGTCTACTTCCATTGGATCTTAAAGTCTGACTGTGCCAGCACGGGCTGCCCGATGCTCAAAGGGGGCCTGAGGTGTGAAGAGTAGGGGACAAAGGGCACCAGACCCCAGGAAGTGTGATTGAACCAGATGTCACACAGGTGAGCGTCTGTGTCTGTCATTGTTATTGGATTTAGAGCATTAAAAGAAGACCCCTTTCGGCCTTTGATCAGGTCTTGACAAGTTCCTGCTTTTTGCCCGAAGGATGGACATCCGTCGGATCAGCTTCGACACAGAGGACCTGTCCGACGATGTCATCCCACTGGCTGACGTGCGCAGTGCTGTGGCCCTTGACTGGGACTCCCGGGATGACCACGTGTACTGGACAGATGTCAGCACTGACACCATCAGCAGGGCCAAGTGGGATGGAACAGGACAGGAGGTAGGGCCCAGCGTGGGCCCAGGCCCTCGGGAGGGCAGAGATTGAGGGATAGAATTCACCCTCTCCTGGGTAAGGGCTTCCCCTACCTTTGCCAGCCTGTGAATTGGTGAAGTTTGGGCCCCAGAGCTGGGGTGTAAGTCCAGTTGGTGACACAGCTTTGCTTCCTGCCTAGGTGGTAGTGGATACCAGTTTGGAGAGCCCGGCAGGCCTGGCCATTGATTGGGTCACCAACAAGCTGTACTGGACAGACGCAGGTATGTAGAGGGCAACTATTATGGCCTGGCTGTCTGGGATCCTCTTATTTAAAACCCTGGCCTCGGGTACCAAGGGCCCATTGCCCCTCCTAGACCATTTCTGTCTTGACCTGAAGTCCTTGGTAGGTCAGGAGTGGTTGGGCTGCTGCAGAGCTGAAGTTAGCAGCTCACGTCCGAGGGTTTGGCATTTGCTATTCAAGTGGCGGCTACTTCTGCTGTGCAGCTGACGCTTGAGAATGCTTTGCGTCATTTCAGATAAGGAACCTACGCCCTATGGTTTTCTTTCCATCGCTGTCTTGGTAAAAGAGGCATTTTCTATTAGGCAGTTAAGTGTGGGAGGTAAGGGGAATGCCTTAAACCAGAGCCGTCAAAGTGTGGTTCCCGGCAGAATCAGCATCAGCATTACCTGGGAACTGGTAGAAATGCAGATTCTTGGGCCCCACGTCAGACCTGCTGAATTGGAATCTTTGGGGGTTAGGTTCAGGAATCTGTACTTTCACAAGCTCTTCTGGTTTTTGTGCACACGAAAGTTTGAGAAGCATTGCCTTAAATTGTAGGACAGAGTGGGGTTGCTTGGGTTGAGGAAGGCTTACTCTTCCACGAAATGGAACTGATCCCTTCCTTGAATTTCTTCTTGAAATTCAATTCACTTAAATATCCATTGCGCATTTATCACAAAGTATTTCTTGAGCATCTCCAGCATGCCATGCTCTGTGCTGGGCATGGGAGGTAAGAGGGTGAATGACCAAGACTAGTTAATGTCTTTGCCCCTTACTTCTTGGTAGGGACAGACCGGATTGAAGTGGCCAACACGGATGGCAGCATGAGAACAGTACTCATCTGGGAAAACCTTGATCGACCCCGGGACATCGTGGTGGAACCCATGGGCGGGTGAGCACCAGCCCCTTTGGAACAAGTTTCCGCCCCCCCCCCCCCCCCCCACCGAGTCTGAGTACTAGAGGGGAGTCTGGAGGTTAGAGAGAGTGGCTAGATCTCACGGGCACACCAAGGAAGCAAGAGCAGCTGTAGAAACCACAGAGCATCGTGACAACTCTGTCTCCTTCACCGACAAGGAAACCTTTTACATTTAACATTTTTTTTGTTTTTTTGTTTGATTGGTTGGCTTTTTGGTCTGCTTACCAAAGTAATCCATTGATTTTAAAAAAAAAGGTTTGTAGAAAGTGAAGATTCCCTATAATCTCACTCTCCAAAAATTACTGTGGTTAACAGTTTTTAGGGTATCTTTTCCAGATTTTCTTCTATGTGTACGTGTACATGTAGCGGTGGAGGTGATGGTTTTGGTTTGACAACGGTGGCATACTCTTCTGTAACTTGGGTTTTCACTTGGCTCTATATCTTAGCTATCTTTCCATTTGATTATATAGATCTATTTTTTTCTTCTTGATGGCCATATAGAATTCTGTTAAGTTGATATACCATAATTATTTGACCCATCCAGTCAAGGAGACATTGAAGATCCTCGGGTACTTTTTTTTTTTTTTTTTTTTGCGGTATGCGGGCCTCTCACTGTTGTGGCCTCTCCCGTTGCGGAGCACAGGCTCCGGACGCGCAGGCTCAGCGGCCATGGCTCACGGGCTTAGTTGCTCCGCGGCATGTGGGATCTTCCCGGACCGGGGCACGAACCCGTGACCCCTGCATCGGCAGGCGGATTCTCAACCACTGCGCCACCAGGGAAGCCCGCTCGGGTACTTTTTGATAGGGATGTGCGATACAAAACCAGAACCCAGGAGGGGGCCGGGAACTGAGGCAAGAGGCTGGGGTAGCTATAGCAAGCAGAAACCCTCAAACCCTAGGAGCCCTGAATCCCCACTGGGTATTAACTGGAAGGCTTGTAAGACCTCCCTTGCCTGTGCCCAGGTACATGTATTGGACGGACTGGGGTGCAAGCCCCAAGATTGAACGAGCTGGCATGGATGCCTCAGGTCGTCAGGTCATCATCTCTTCTAATCTGACGTGGCCGAATGGATTAGCCATTGACTATGGGTCCCAGCGGCTATACTGGGCTGATGCCGGCATGAAGACGATTGAATTTGCCGGACTGGATGGCAGCAAAAGGAAGGTAAGGGTGGCACTAAGGCATCCTCCCACAGACCTGACAGCCTCCAGGGCGGCGCTTCCTGGCTGGCAGCTAACAGGACCCAGGGAAGCCGAGGGGTGATCCAGCATGGTGCATCTGCTATTTCTCTGAAACTGCGGCTGTGCTCCAGAGCCCGGGGTCCCTGCTCCTTGATGAAGAAAGGAAACCAGGGATCATGTGGCTTGTGGGCTGGGGGTATAAGTGCTTTCCTAATAACCATCACCACTAATGCTAATTAACCACCAGTTGCATACTGGGCCCATGACCTCTCTCTCTCTCTCTCTCTGTTTTTATTGTTTATTTTGATATAATTTCAAACCTACAGATAAGTTGTAAGAATAGTCAAAAGAACGAATAACTAATATTTTGCCACATTGTTTTTCTTTTTTTAAAAAATTTAATTAATTAATTTATTTATTTTTGGCTGCATTGGGTCTTCATTGCTGTGTGTGGGCTTTCGCTAGTTGTGGCGAGCAGGGGCTACTCTTCGTTGCGGTGTGTGGGCTTCTCATTGTGGTGTCTTCTTTTGTTGCAGAGCACGTGCTCTAGGCTCACCGGCTTCAGTAGTTGTGGCACATGGGCTCAGTAGTTACGGCTTGCAGGCTCTAGAGCGCAGGCTCAGTAGTTGTGGCGCACGGGCTTAGTTGCTCTGCAGCATGTGGGATCTTCCTGGGCCAGGGCTCGAACCCATGTCCCCTGCATTGGCAGGCGGATTCTTAACCGCTGCACCACCAGGGAAGCCCCACATTGTTTTTTTTTTTTTTTTTTTGATAGCAACTTTGAAGATAATTTTTTATTAATTTTTATTGGAGTACAGTTGCTTTACAATGTTGTGTTAGTTTCAGCTGTACAGCAAAGTGAACCTACTGTATAGCACAGGGAACTCTACTCAGTGCTTTGCCACGTTATATGATTCTCATTCTCTCTCTGTCCACATACACACACACACACCACAATTCTTCTGAACCATCTGAGATTAAATTGGAGACATCCTGCCGTTGAACCCAAAATAGTCCAGTGCATATTTCCTAAGAACAAGAACATTGTCTTGCATAATCACAGTATAATAATATCAGGAAATTTATCATTGATACAATATTACTGTCTAATCCACAGTCTATATTCAATTTCACCACCAATTGCCCCGATAATGTCCTTATAGCTTTTTTTTTTTTCATTTTTCTTTTTTAGTCCAGGATCCAATCCCAGATCACAGTTGTTTTTAGTAATCATGTCTCTTTAATCTGGAACATTTCCTCAGCCTGTCTTTGTCTTTCCTGATCTTCGTATCTTTAAAGAGTAAATGCCAGTTATTTTGTAGAATGTCCCTCAATTTGTCTGATGTTTCCTTGTGATTAAGTTCAGATTATGCACTTGGGGCAGAAATACTACAGTGAGTAAAGTCATGTCCTGAGTTTTCAGTGTGTCTGATTAGTAGCCACAGATGTCAGCTTGTCCCATCGTTGTGATACCAACTTCGGTTGTGCAGTTAAGGTGGTGTCCACTGTACAGTTGCTGTTTCTCCTTTTGTAATTAATAAGTAATTTGTGCAGAGGCACTTTGAGATTATGTAAATAATACATGATCTTTCACAATCATCACGCAACCCTTGGAGCCAGGCACTGTCATGATCATATCACAGATTGGCTGACCAAGGCTCAGATTTTATAACCAGCTCTAGCTCAAGGTCACACAGCAGGTGGTACTGGCGGAGCTGCATCCTGCCTCCTCACCTGAGCCCTTGACCACTGCTCTGTACTGTCAGGACTTGCTGGGGCATGACACAGGTGCTGGGTCCCTGGCAGGTCCTGATTGGAAGCCAGCTGCCCCACCCATTCGGGCTGACCCTCTATGGAGAGCGCATCTATTGGACAGACTGGCAGACCAAGAGTATTCAGAGTGCCGACCGGCTGACAGGACTGGACCGGGAGACCCTGCAGGAGAACTTGGAAAACCTCATGGACATCCACGTCTTCCACCGCCGGCGACCCCCAGGTAAGCTGCCCTTGGCCCACACTTGCTTCTCCTCTGCTTCCCTCTGCAACGGTCCTTCCCGTTGACCCACTCCTCTCCACCCAGTGTCCACACCATGCGCTACGGAGAATGGCGGCTGCAGCCACCTGTGTCTTCGGTCCCCAAATCCAAGTGCCTTCAGCTGTACCTGCCCCACAGGCATCAACCTGATGTCAGATGGCAAGACCTGTTCACCAGGTAGGTCTAAGCATCACAGACCCAGACAGAGCCTCTCTGGGAGGGGCAGTGGCTCTCTTTCTTCCCTGCAAGTGGACTCTGGTGTGGTCTGAGAAACCTAAGCTTTTAGAGGCTTAGGGGCGAGACAAAGCTTTGAGAAAAAAGAAGAGGTCCAGAGGAGCAGGCAGACAGGATTAGAAGCAGGATCCATCTAGGTCTCATGGTATCTTCATGCATATTAGAAAAAGATGCTCCTTTCTCAGACCCTTTACTTTTATCTGTTGGGAAATTGTCATACTATACTGATTCGGTTATAGAACAAGTCAGTTTTGTTCCTTCTGCCCAGAATTGGTATAGTAAATACTAGAACATACGATATCTACAATTTGATGGTACCTCCTTTGGAAATGGCACTTTTGTGAGTACACACAACCAGCACAGCCTTCGTATAACCTTAACTGAAAGGTCTCAGAAGCAGGACCTGGCTGCCCAGATGTTGGATGTTGGGGTTTCTCCCTAGGGGCTGCTGCACGGTAGGCTGCATTTGAACCCTAACTTCCTGGGGAATTAGAGCAAGAAAGGAGCTCTGAATTGTGCTTCTCAGGTTGTGGGTGAAACCCTCCTTCACCTAACATGAAGTTTCTTTTTTTTCTTTTTTTTTTTTTTTTTTTTGCGGTACACGGGCCTCTCACTGCTGTGGCCTCTCCCGTTGCGGAGCACAGGCTCCGGACGCGCAGGCTCAGCGGCCATGGCTCACGGGCCCAGCCGCTCCGCGGCATGCGGGATCCTCCCGGACCGGGGCACGAACCCGCGTCCCCTGCATCGGCAGGCGGACTCTCAACCACTGCGCCACCAGGGAAGCCCAACATGAAGTCTCTTAAACTTCATGGTAAAAGGTCTTTCAAAGAGGTTCATTTTCATGATATTAGTAAAGAGTTATGACTGTGTATCAGACCCAATGCTAAGGGTTTTCTGTATGTGATCTCTTTTATTCCTTCAGCCACCCTGTTATTGTCCCCATTTTACAGATGATGAAAGTGAGGCTTAAGCAATTTAAATAATGTGCCCAGGATCACAAAACTAGAAACTAATGGAGACAGGGCATGAACTTCAGTTTGCCTTACTCCAGATCTCCTTAATGGCTGTGCCAGGATGACTGTCCTCTTTCCTTCTCTCCCCACCTGGGCAGGCATGAACAGTTTCCTCATCTTCGCCAGGAGGATAGACATACGCCTGGTCTCCTTGGACATCCCTTACTTCGCCGATGTGGTGGTGCCCATCAACGTCACCATGAAGAACACCATTGCCGTTGGAGTGGATCCCCAGGAAGGTCTGTGTGGCCCCCCCTCCTCTCCTGGCCCGCTGTCCCTGCCTTAGAGCAACTGCTGCCCTTGCTTTCCCACCACCTTTGCCTCCTGGTCAGAGCCTGGGGGCTCCCCGTTCTCTCTGGCTCGACCCCCGCCCCATCTCTATAGCACTTTCTCTTTGGGCATGAGGGCATGAGGTTTGAGGGCCTTCCTCTTCATCTCTGCCAAGAGCTCTCCTGCTATGATATTTCTATATTCCCCTTGATATCCTCTGCTCAGGGGTTTAGGGCTCTCTGACATGCCCTGGTGTCTCAGGGCATGTTAGCTGTGTGTGTTCCTTTGCGGGGGGCGGGGTGAAAGTCCAGGCTGAGCCAAGGCTTCCCTTTCCAGGAAAAGTGTACTGGTCAGACAGCACGCTGCACAGGATCAGCCGTGCCAATCTGGATGGCTCACAGCATGAGGACATCATCACCACAGGTGGGCCTTGCTCCCAGCCCAGGGACCACCTGTCTGGCTACAGAGCTGGGGAGATATCCCATCTGTTTTAAGGCAGGAGCCAGTGTGCTGTCTTGACTTCCTGCAGGGCTGCAGACCACGGATGGGCTCGCGGTGGATGCCATTGGCCGGAAAGTGTACTGGACAGACACGGGAACCAACCGGATTGAAGTGGGCAACCTGGACGGGTCCATGCGGAAGGTGTTGGTGTGGCAGAACCTTGACAGCCCCCGTGCCATTGTACTGTACCACGAGATGGGGTGAGAGCAGCTCTGTGGCTCCGGGCTGCGGGACGGGCTGGCTCAGCTGGGGCGAAGGATGGGGTGAAGGCGGGCAGTGGAGAGCAAGCATGCTTCAAAGGAGCGCTGAGACTGACCTCTCTGGGGCACTTCCACTTCCTTGTGACTTCTTTCAGGGTGGCAGTATAGGGTAGAGGTTAAAAGCATGGACCTCGGAATCAGAAATCCAGGATTCAAATTTCTTCACCATTTATTAGCTGCGTCTGTCACTTTGGGTCCAATATTTAACCTCCCTGGTCCTCAGCTTCCTTGCCTTTAAAGCGGAGCCGAGAATGAAAATGCATGCCTGTGGACCTTGTGAGGATTAAGTGGGATAATGCATGGAAAGTACCTTTTTTAAATTGTAAAAAACGTAACATTAAATTTACCATCTTAACCATTTTTAAGTGTTACAGTTCAGTAGCGTTAAGTATATTCACATTATTGTGAAACAGATCTTCAGAACTTTTTCATCTTGCAAATCTGAAGTTCTGTATTCCTTAAGCAGCAACTCCCTTTTGTGCATGTAAATACTTTTCACAGTGTTCGGCATATTGTTAAGTACGCACAGTACACAGGAACTGTGGGAATAACCGGCTAGTGTTGTTTCTTGCCCAGGTTCATGTACTGGACAGACTGGGGGGAGAATGCCAAGTTAGAGCGGTCTGGAATGGATGGCTCAGACCGTACCGTGCTCATCAGCAACAACCTAGGGTGGCCCAATGGACTGACTGTGGACAAGGCCAGCTCCCAGCTGCTCTGGGCTGATGCCCACACGGAGGTGAGGGTCCTGCTCCTGCTGCCTTGCCGAAGCCTGGGGGTATGGGAGGGGCCTATTGGGGGTCTCCGCTGAGGGCTCCCAGTCTTCCGACAGCCACCCCTCGTCCTCTCCTTCCTCTACAGCGAATTGAGGCTGCTGATCTGCATGGTGGCAGTCGGCACACGCTGGTGTCACCCGTGCAGCACCCCTATGGCCTCACCCTGCTCGACTCCTATATCTACTGGACCGACTGGCAGACCCGTAGCGTCCACCGTGCCGACAAGGGTACCGGCGGCAATGTCATCCTGGTGAGGTCCAACCTGCCAGGCCTCATGGACATCCAGGCTGTGGACAGGGCGCAGCCACTGGGTGAGAAGACCGCTACGGCTGTAAGCCAGAGCCCCTGACGAAATTTCGGAGGGTATCTCAGCATCAGAGATAATATCCAGAGCACAGAGATGCCTTTACAACCAGAGAGACAGGGACCTGCCTGGGCCCCCTTGCAGGATCAGGCTGTGTTCCCTCTGGCTATGGCTGGTACTGCAACAGCAGGGTGCTGTCACCTTCGAAGGACTCCTGGAGACACCCCTGCTCCTTTTGCCTCTTCCCTGCCCGGCACCGAATCCTGTTATGTAGAATAGCAGACAGTCAGGCACCAAAAACTAGGGCCTTTGTAAGACTCACACCATATTCCAGGCTGGGTGTCAAAACTCGTGCTTCTCTTTCTCAGGTGTTAACAAGTGCAGCTCGAGAAATGGTGGCTGCTCTCACCTCTGCCTGCCTCGGCCCTCTGGCTTTTCCTGTGCCTGCCCCACTGGCATCCAGCTGAAGGGAGATGGGAAGACCTGTGACCCCGCTCCTGAGACCTACCTGCTCTTCTCCAGCCGCGGCTCTATCCGGCGTATCTCACTGGACACCAGCGACCACACAGATGTGCATGTGCCCGTTCCCGAGCTCAACAACGTCATCTCCCTGGATTATGACAGTGTGGACGGAAAGGTCTATTACACAGATGTGTTCCTGGATGTTATCAGGTATGAGTGTCCCCGAAACCTCCAGAGGACACAGACCTGCTTCTGACCTCTGATGGGTGAGGTTATGGTCTGTGTTGACCTCTAAATGGACTAAGTGATTCTGCAACTTGGGTAGTGAGTTCTGGCCCTGAACTGTATGCTTTATAGTGTTATCACTTACAGCAGAGTTTCAAACTTTTGGTTTTTTTTGTTTACTTAAAGATTATGAAGTGTTTCAAGGTTTTTTATTTTTTCTGGTCACGCCACTCAGCGTGTGGGATTTCCCAACCAGGGATTGTGTCCCCTGTGGTGGAAGTGCCCACTGGACCGCCAGGGAGTTTCCCTATTTAAAGATTAATAGGGGGGGCTTCCCTGGTGGCGCAGTGGTTGAGAATCCGCCTGCCAATGCAGGGGACACGGGTTTGTGCCCCGGTCCGGAAGGATCCCACGTGCCGTGGAGCGGCTGGGCCCGTGAGCCGTGGCCGCTGAGCCTGCGCGTCTGGAGCCTGTGCTCCACAATGGGAGAGGCCACAACAGTGAGAGGCCCGCGTACCACAAAAAAAAAAAAAAAAAAAAAAGATTAATAGGGACTTCCCCGGTGGTCCAGTGGCTAAGACTCCACACTCCCAGTGCAGGGGGCCCAGGTTTGATCTCTGGTCGGAGAACTAGATCCCACACACAGGCCTCAATTAAGAGTTCGCGTGCCGCAACTAAAAAAGATCCTGCATGCTGCGACTAAGACCCGGCGCAGCCAAATAAATAAATATTAAACAAAAAAGGATTATTAGAAGCCCAGTATGTAAAACAAACGGATAAAGTCAGGCTGGGGACCCGGAGCTTTCTACCCCTACCATTGGGCTCTGCAGGAGCTCCAGTGATCCTCTAAGACTCATTGATCGGTTGGCCATGTAGCCAAACCAAGTATCTGTATTATATAATGCAGGAACGCTGGCCAAATGCCAAGGCTTATGGTTATTTACAAGGTTGTGTTGGGTTTTGTTTTTTAATATTTTTTGTTTTATTTCTTATTATTCCAATTTTTTACCCCGACACAGCTGAGGAATGTGGTACCCTGTTACCAGTTAGAGGGTTTTACCGTATGGCAGAGATTCTCACGTGGAAGAACAGGAGCATTTCCCTTTTGTTCTCCCTGAGGGGTGTATTAGAATCTGGGAGCGGGTGGGCGTATGTAGTTTAGAAAAGTCCCCTGTGTATTTGTGACATGCCCCCCATCCTGAGGTTGAATTCCCTGGTGTAGGACTGCTATAAAAATGCACGGTAGATTTTGGAAAAATCTGCCCTTTCTCATAATCACTACCTAGCAATCCTTGTGTCCTCCTTAAGGTGTATGGGGTTTATTAACCTGTCTTTTGGCAAGACATGGGCCCAAATGCCCCCTACTTACAGCAGGAAACACTCTGTCCTCCCAGTAATTCATTCAGTTTGGCGGATATTTTGAATACCTGCTGTGCTAGATGCTGAGGAATGTACTTATAAATACTTGGCCCCTGCCCCTATGGAGCTTACAGTGTAGTGGGAATCCACTTACGGGAACATGGATGAAAGGGGTATCAGCCTATTGCTGATCTGGTCAGTCATGCAACCCTGGGCTGTTCCCCAAGGCGAGCAGATCTGAATGGCAGCAACATGGAGACGGTGATCGGGCGTGGGCTGAAGACCACCGATGGGCTGGCGGTGGACTGGGTGGCCAGGAATCTGTATTGGACAGATACAGGCCGAAACACCATTGAAGCATCGAGGCTAGACGGCTCCTGCCGCAAAGTGCTGATTAACAACAGCCTGGATGAACCTCGGGCCATTGCCGTCTTCCCCAGGAAGGGGTAAGTTTTTGGCCAGCAGAAAAGAGACCCAGGGAAGAAGGGCCTGGTGAAGAGGCTCTTGAAAGATGCCTATCTATTAATGGTATCTGGGTGTCCCTGTATTCTCTCGAGCTCTGGTGCCATCTTCCCATGCCTTGCCGATGGCACTGTTGTGTCCCAGGTACCTCTTCTGGACAGACTGGGGCCACATTGCCAAGATTGAACGGGCGAACCTGGATGGCTCTGAGCGGAAGGTCCTCATCAACGCGGACCTGGGTTGGCCCAACGGCCTTACCCTGGACTATGATACCCGCAGGTGGGAACCCTGTCCCAGGCCGCCTCCTGGAAGTCAGCTGGGCAGAGGAGAGGATGGTTGAGATTGAAGTAGTGAAAACAAACAAGTAGAAAGCTCCTTGGTAGGTAGGGAGAAGTAGGAGGGAACAAATTCTTGGAGCAGGTGTTGCTGGATCCAGCACTCAACCCTCAGGTGGGGATGATCCGGTTTGCATGTTTTTCATTTGAATGCTTTAGCAGAGCGCGTCCTCTGGCTGGACCGCAGATCCCACTACCCCGCATCCAGTTAACCGCTGATTCTTTGCACTTGTTGCTCTCCTGATCCCATCGGGTATTGGAATTTGCAACTCCTGATCTAAATTAAAAATACTGGAGGGCAGGAGAAGAGGGAGGAAGGGGCTCCAAAGCCGTCAGTTCTCCTTTCCGCTCTCAGAAGAAGGGAAGGGGAATCAAAGTCACCTGGAGAGTTGGACTGGAGGAGAGGAATGCCCTCTTCCGTTAACTTCACTGGGCTCTTTGCAGACTGAGTCTCTTCTTGAAGGGCGTTCATAAGACTGTGGGCTTAGATTCTTGGGTAGGAGTCAAAGGGTGATCAAGTCGTTGCAGAGGAGCCTGGGGGCTGGCTCCTCCGAGGTCGCTAGATTTCGACCCTCCCCAGAACAGCCCTGGCCTCCCCACTTACGAGTCACCAGCCAAGTTCCGCTCTTCAGCTTGGGGGATTCCCAGTGACCTCTCATCAGGTCAACTTGACTGCTCACAGCACCTGTCAGTTCAGCTCAGGAGGGGACAGCTAGCTCCCTGAGGGCAGGGCTGGGCTCCCTGGCAAGTGTTTTCAGCAGCTGCCTTTTCTCCTTCCCTTTACAGGATCTACTGGGTGGATGCCCATCTGGACCGGATTGAGAGCGCCGACCTCAGTGGGAAGCTCCGGCAGGTCTTGGTCAGCCATGTGTCGCACCCCTTCGCTCTCACTCAGGTACTGGCTCAAGCTCAGGCAGCTTACTTTAGTGGGCAGAGGTGTGCAGTGGCTGAGAGCCAGAGTTTTGAGGCAGGTAGCCGGTCGGTAAGTGTTTATTGAGTGAGTACGTCCCATGAGCCAGCTCTGTGGGTTCAAGTTCTGCCTGTGTCATGAAGTAACTATGCAACTTTGACAAGATAGTGAACTTCTCTAAGCTTCACTTACTTATAAAATAAATGCGTTTAATAATACTATCCTCCTGAAATATACACAAAGCATTAGCAGAGTATCTGGCACTCAGTGCATGTTATTTCTAATCATTTTATTTAGTATTAGCTGTCATTTTTTTAGAGTTCTAACCCTGTATAATAATTCAAGAAAGGAAAAAAGGTATACCAAGCCTGGGGCCAAAACAGGGATTCTCAATCATTTAAAAATCTTTGTCCCTCGGGAGGAACACTCCCAAACTCATTCTACAAGGCTACCATCACCCTGATACCAAAACCAGACAAAGATGTCACAAAAAAAGAAAACTACGGGCCAATATCTCTGATGAACATAGATGCAAAAATCCTCAACAAAATACTAGCAAACAGAATCCAACAGCACATGAAAAGGATCATACACCATGATCAAGTGGGGTTTATCCCAGGAATGCAAGGATTCTTCAATATATGCAAATCAATCAGTGTGATACAGCTATTAACAAACTGAAGGATAAAAACCATATGATAATCTCAATGGATACAGAAAAAGCTTTTGACAAAATTCAACACCCATTTATGATAAAACTCTTCAGAAAGTAGGCATAGAGGGAACCTACCTCAACACAATAAAGGCCATGTATGACAAACCCACAGCCAACATCATTCTCAATGGTGAAAAGCTGAAACCATTTCCTCTAATAAGATCAGGAACAAGACAAGGTTGCCCACTCTCACCACTATTATTCAACATAGTTTTGGAAGTATTAGCCACAGCAGTCAGCGAAGAAAAGGAAATAAAAGGAATCCAAATTGGAAAGGAAGAAGTAAAGCTGTCACTGTTTGCAGATAACATGATACTATACCTAGAGAATCCTAAAGATGCTACCAGAAAACTACTAGAGCTAATCAGTGAACTTGGTAGAGTAGCAGGATACAAAATTAATGCACAGAAATCTCTTGCATTCCTATACACTAATGATGAAAAATCTGAAAGAGAAATTAAGGAAACACTCCCATTTACCACTGCAACAAAAAGAATAAAATAGCAAGGAATAAACCTACCTAAGGGGACAAAAGACCTGTATGCAGAAAACTATAAGACACTGATGAAAGAAATTAAAGATGATACAAACAGATGGAGAGATATACTATGTTCTTGGATTGAAAGAATCAACATTGTGAAAATGACTATACTACCCAAAGCAATCTACAGATTCAGTGCAATCCCTATCAAACTACCAATGGTATTTTTCACAGAACTAGAACAAAAAATTTCACAATTTGTATGGAAACACAAAAGACCCTGAATAGCCAAAACAATCTTGAGAAAGAAAAATGGAGCTGGAGGAATCAGGCTCCTGGACTTCAGACTATACTACAAAGCTACAGTAATCAAGACAGTATGGTACTGGCACAAAAACAGAAATATAGATCAATGGAACAGGATAGAAAGCCCAGAGATAAACCCACGCACATATGGTCACCTTTTCTTTGATAAAGGAGGCAAGAGTATACAATGGAGAGAAGACAGCCTCTTCAATAAGTGGTGCTGGGAAAACTGGACAACTACATATAAAAGAATGAAATTAGAACACTTCCTATACTTCGCTGGTGGCGCAGTGGTTAAGAATCCGCCTTCCAGTGCAGGGGACACGAGTTCAATCCCTGGTCCGGGAAGATCCCACATGCCACGGAGCTGCTAAGCCCATGTGCCACAACTACTGAGCCTGTGCTCTGCAGCCTGCAAGCCACAACTGCTGAGCCCACGTGCCACAACTACTGAAGCCCGTGCACCTAGAGCCCGTGCTCTGCAACAAGAGAAGCCACCGCAATGAGATGCCCGTGCACCATGATGAAGAGTAGTCCCCGCTCAACACAACTAGAGAAAGCCCATGCACAGCAACAGAGACCCAGTGCAGCCAAAAATCAATCAATCAGTAAATTAATTAATTAATTAATAAAAAAGAACACTTCCTAACACCATACACAAAAATAAACTCAAAATGGATTAAAGACCTAAATGTAAGGCCAGACACTATAAAACTCTTAGAGGAAAACATAGGCAGAACACTATGACTTAAATCACAGGAAGATCCTTTTTGACCCACCTCCTAGAGTAAAAACAAAAATAAACAAATGGGACCTAATGTAACTTAAAAGCTTTTGCACAGCAAAGGAAACCATAAACAAGATGAAAAGACTTTCGACAACACTCAGAATGGGAGAAAATATTTGAAAGCAACTGACAAAGGATTAATCTCCAAAATATACAAGCAGCTCGTGCAGCTCAATATCAAAAAGACAAACACCCCAATCCAAAAATGGGTAGAAGACCTAAATAGACATTTCTCCAAAGAAGATATACAGATTGCCAACAAACACATGAAAAGATGCTCAACATCACTAATCATTAGAGAAATGCAATTCAAAACTACAATGAGGTATCACCTCACACCAATCAGAATGGCCATCATCAAAAAATCTACAAACAATAGATGCTGGAGAGGTTGTGGAGAAAAGGGAACCCTCTTGCATTGTTGGTGGGAATGTAAATTGATACAGCAACCATGGAGAACAGTATGGAAGTTCCTTAAAAAACTAAAAATAGAACTACCATGTGACCCAGCAATCCCACTACTGGGCATATACCCTGAGAAAACCATAATTCAAAAAGAGTCATGTACCACAATGTTCATTGCAGCACTATTTACAATAGCCAGGGACATGGAAGCAACCTAAGTGTCCATCAACAGATGAATGGATAAAGAAGATGTGGTAAATACATACAATGGAATATTACTCAGCCATAATAAGAAACGAAATTGAGTTATTTGTAGTGAGGTGGATGGACCTAGAGTCTGTCATACAGAGTGAAGTAAGTCAGAAAGAGAAAAACAAATACCATATGCTAACACATATATATAGAATCTAAAAAAAAAATGGTTCTGATGAACCTAGGGGCAGGACAGGAATAAAGACGCGAACGTAGAAAATGGACTTCAGGACACGGGGAGGGGGAAGGGTAAGCTGTGATGAAGTGAGAGAGTAGCACTGACATATATACACTACCAAACGTAAAATAGATAGCTAGTGGGAAGCAGCTGCATAGCACAGGGAGATCAGCTCCGTGCTTTGAGACCACCTAGAGGGGTGGGATAAGGAGGGTGGGAGGGAGATGTAAGAGGGAGGGGATATGTATGGGGATATACATACGCATACAGCCGATTCACTTTGTTATACAGCAGAAACTAACACAACACTGTAAAGCAATTATACTCCAATAAAGATGTTAAAAAAAAAAAAAACCTTTTCCCCTCCGGCTTCCCTGGTGGCGCAGTGGTTAAGAATCTGCCTGCCAATGCAGGCGACACAGGTTCGAGCCCTGGTCCGGGAAGATCCCACATGCCACAGAGCACCTAAGCCAGTGCACCACAACTACTGAGGCTGCGCTCTAGAGCCCGCAAGCCACAACAACTGAGCCCACATGCCACAACTACTGAAGCCCGTGTGCCTAGAGCCCATGCTCCACAAGAGAATCCACCGCAGTGAGAAGCCCACATACCGCAATGAAGAGTAGCCCCCACTCACCTCAACTTGAGAAAGCCCACGCACAGCAACGAAGACCCAATGCAGCCCCCCAAAAAAGGAATAAACAAAATAAAATTAAAAAAAAATCTTTGTCCCTTTTTGACAAACATCCACTCTATCTATATTCTGTATTATATCCTACCAGCCAATAAGATTTTGTCTGGCTTTACTTAATGATAGGCTTTTCCCCGCCGTACTCCAAATGTAAAACTACAGGATTATATTGAATTTAGTTTTTCAATCTACAAGTTTCCCCTGAGGTTTCTGACGTATACTGCAGGGATGGGAGGGGAGCCCCCTACATTGCCCTTTCTCACCCCTGGTAGAGAATCTCAGGATCACTGCATTAGAGGTCAGCTGCCTGCAGAAGTAACCAGAGGACTTGGGCCAGGGCTCTGAGTGATGGGCCCAGAAGAACAGGGACCTAGAAGGACTGCCCCCCCCGCCGCCCCCTCACAATTTACTCCTGTTTGCTAGGTACAGGAATTTATTTATTCACTGAGCCACTGGGTCACCTGACTGAAAGTGTTAGTGCTGGAAATTGAGAGATGAATGAACCACATTCTTGTTCTTGAAGCACTTAATCTGGCAGGACAGACAGACATGTAAACAAATGACCACAGAGTGTCAAAACTCACTTGTGGAAGTGAGGACAAGCTCAGAGCAGCATGGAGAAAATGGTGAATTCTCTACGGATTGGGGGAGATTTCCTGGATCATGTCCTATCTGGGGATGCACAGGAGTGGACATGGTGGATAAGGGAAGAAGAGGGCGTTTGGATAGAGGGAACACACGGGCTGGAAGCTGTACCAGGGTCTGCCTATTAATAGTTACTATTTTGGGGGTTTCCCTATTGAGCAGCAGGACAGGTGGATCTACTGGACAGACTGGCAGACCAAGTCAATCCAGCGTGTGGACAAGTACTCGGGCCGGAACAAGGAGACGGTGTTGGCAAACGTGGAGGGACTCATGGATATCATCGTGGTTTCCCCTCAGCGGCAGACAGGTGGACTCCAGGCTCCTGAGCCTGCTTCCTTGCCATTGGTGGGGGTGGTTGGTCACCCTGAGGACTGTTAATGACCAAGACAGTTAGAGCCACAGGAGAGCCTTTTGGGTCACATCTTAAGTTCTTAGACCTTTCGGCCCCCGACGTGATACCCCTCCTGCCCCACGGTCCCCAGGGTAGCCCCAAATCTCCTCCTTTTTGAGAAGTGTCAAATTAGGAGACTCGATGCTGCCCCAGGCCAGACATTCACCTGTGCTTTGCCCCCAGGGACCAATGCCTGTGGTGTGAACAACGGGGGCTGCACCCACCTCTGCTTTGCCAGAGCCTCAGACTTTGTATGTGCCTGTCCTGACGAGCCTGACGGCCGGCCCTGCTCCCTTGGTGAGTTGGACTAGTTGGCCTCCTGGAACAGCAGAGCCCCTGGAAGGGCAGGGGATCAGCAGCCTCAGCTTTGTGCTTCTGGGTGAGATTTCCCCTCGGGGGTTCTTACAGCAGAGTGACTGGGAGCAATGCGTTTGAGCTTTGGAATGGCACAGACCCAGGTTTGCTGGCTTCTGGCATTTACTAGGATGGAAATCAGGTCTCCCGATTCCCTGATCCCTACCGTGACCTGTGCGTTATTCTCTCTTCCTGCCCTTTGTGGGCCAGCTAGCCCATCCGGGGCTATTAATGTTGGAAACTGGGACTTCCCTGGTGGCGCAGTGGTTAAGAATCCGCCTGCCAACGCAGGGGACACGGGTTCGAGCCCTGGTCCGGGAAGATCCCACATGCTGCGGAGCACCTAAGCCCGTGCGCCACAACTACTGAGCCTGCGCTCTAGAGCCCGTGAGGCACAACTACTGAGCCCATGTGCCACAGCTACTGAAGCCCGCGCGTGCCTAGAGCCCGTGCTCTGCGACGAGAAGCCACTGCAATGAGAAGCTCGCGCACCGCAACGAAGAGTAGCCCCCGCTCGCCACAACTAGAGAAAGCCTGTGCGCAGCAACGAAGACTCAACGCAGCCAAATAAATAAGTTAAATAAATAAATTTATAAAAATATATATATTGGAAACCAAATCCTTTTTATGTACAGTATTAAGAAGGACATCTAACGGGGGTGCCTAGGATCAGGGCAGCTAAAAGATTGCTGTATCAAGTTCTCCACATGCTACTCTTGGACAATATGTAGATATTTGTGGCTCCAGTGATCCACTCAAGTCCTTGTTTTCTCTCCAGTACCTGGCCTGGTGCCCCCAGCTCCCAGGGCTACCAGCGTGAGTGAAAGGAGCCCCGTGCTACCTAACACGCTACCGACCACCTTGCGTTCTTCTACCAGCTGGACCCGCACATCTCTGGAGGAGGTGGAAGGGAGGTAAGTGGGTCAGTGTGGAATTGGGGGCTCTTTGATTCAAATTGCCATCCCCTGCCAGCAGAAGACCATAGGCCCAGCTTGATGTTTCTGGCAGAAGGGAGGTAGATCACATCATTAGCCACCAGTCCCTGCTACTTGGGACTGGAGATGATATTTAGACTTGCAGGTTGTTGCAAGCAATTCTTTTTTTTTTAGCTCTGAGGGCAAGAAGCTTTAAGAGGAACTTTAGAGAAAAATCACTCAGGAGGAGTTTCTGCCCGGCATTCCTCCTTCTTCCTTTCTTTTAGTGACGTTGGCTCTCACAGAACAAGTTTAGCACGTGGTCTTGTCCTACAGTTTACTTAGAAGCCACCAAGTCATAGTGGTCTCCGGGCTGTGGCTTTTTAACTTGGGACATCCCCAGGGATGTGATGGCCTTAGTTTATAATGGCCTGTAACACTCAAACACACATGCGTGTATGTGCATGTGCACACACACACAAACACACACACACACACACACACACACACACCATTATTAAATAAGCAAGCATAACCATGAACAGTTCTCAAATTAAGTGTAAAACATTATATTTCATTAGACTAAAGGTGCTGTCAATTTAAAATGCATCCTGGGCTTCCCTGGTGGCACAGTGGTTGAGAGTCCACCTGCCGATGCAGGGGACATGGGTTCGTGCCCCGGTCCAGGAAGATCCCGCATGCCGCGGAGCGGCTGGGCCTGTGAGCCGTGGCTGCTGAGCCTGTGCATCCAGAGCCTGTGCTAGGCTATGGGAGAGGCCACAACAGTGAGAGGCCTGCGTACCACAAAAAAATAACTAAATAAAATAAAATGCATCCTGATTTGAGAGATTAAACTGAAAAACTGACCAACAGCAACTGTGAGATGCCATTAATTGTAAGACACAGTCCTATCTCAGAGATATTAGAATATAGAAAAAATGCACATCTTAAAATTGATGAAATACCATGTTATATTCAATTTAGAGAAAGTCTTATAAATATGTTTTTTATTTACACTTTGCAAAAAAATCATCTGGAAATACAGACAGGAGTAAAAAAGAAATAAGTACTCATATAATTACCTTTAGTGTTTTTTTCTGATTTGATATATGTGTATATTGTGAAATGATTACCACAGTAAGTCTAGTTAACATCCATCACCACACGTATATACATTTTTTTTCTTATAATGAAAAGTTTTAAAATCTACTCTCTTAGCAACGTTCAGATATACAATATTGTTAACTATAGTCACTATGATGTACATTACATCCCCAGGACTTATTTATCTTATAACTGGAAGTTTGAGCCTTTTGACCATCTTCACTCATTTTGTCCATCCCCAACCTCTGGCAACTGCCAATCTGTATGGTATGAATTTATCTATGAGTTGGTTGTTTTTTTTTTTTTTCAGATTCCACATATAAGTGATATCATATAGTATTTGTCTTTCTCTGTCTGATTTATTTTACTTAGCAGAATGTCCTTCTTTTTCATGGCTGAATAATGTTCCACTGTATACCTATACATTTTCTTTATCCATTCATCCACTGATGGACACTTAGGTGGTTTCCACGTCTTGACTCTTGTAAATAATGCTACGTTGAACATGGGGGTGCAGATATCTTTTTGAGACAGTGATTTCATTTCCTACTCTTACTATTCTGATGTCTATCTTCCCAGGCATTTTTCTATTAGAATATTTTTCATCGTAATATTATTTTTAATATCAATGGTAACTTAAAAGAAAATTAGCACGTGATTTCAATTCTGAAGGCAGAAACATAGTAATAATTCCAAATAAGACCACTAGACTCAACATCCCTAAAATTATAAGATTTGTACATGATCAAACTTATTCTATATGCCCCATTTTCTCTTGTTAGAAGAGTTTATATAGAAAAGCAAACAGATATAAACGTGTACCTTTCTCACTAAATTTTAAGCACTAACAATCATTATTAATCTGATTTTATTCAGGTTTATTTAGAAAACTTTTGAACCCTACTCAGATATTTTCTTCCTATCAGAGTTGTATTTGAAGACTCAGTACATCTTGGTTTCAGATGCTCCTGCAGGTAGCTTTTCTCTAGCCTTTTAGGACATGTCTTTAATTGCCAGCTCATAACGTGCCACAAAGGAGTTACCATCTCAGCATTTCAAGTTAGTTATCCAAGCTCTCCCTCTGGATGTCTTGCATATTCCTTTGTGAAAGAATGAAGGAAAGAAAAACAATATATTTTTTTAAGTCTCTCTAGACCTTGTGATAATCTTGATCCTATCCAAGGTTTGCTTGGCTGGTAGCTTAATAAAGTCTGCTATTGATGTCCGTAATATTCTTTCAGCTCACTCCCAAACCTGCTTCTCCTTTTCAAAGAATCCTCTTTAAAGAGTACATATTTTAGGGAATTCCCTGGTGGTCCAGTGGTTGGGACTCCACGCTTTCACTGCTGAGGGCCTGGGTTCAATCCCTGGTCAGGGAGCTGGGATCCCACAAGCTGCACGGCCAAAAACAACAACAAGAAGAGTACACATTTTAAAACACATTTAAACACGATATAGCATCTTGAAGACAGTGGCTCATGCTGATTTCTCTGTATTTCCTTGTCCTGCCCTCTCCTTGCTTCCGCTGTCTCCTGTCTGGTACAGTCTCATATCCGAAAGCCCCACTCCCAAGCCTTTAGCCCTGTCCTTCACAGGACTTTCCCCATTTCCTGGCAGAAGGCAAGATCTTTGTTGAATACAAGTAGGCTTCACATTCAGTTTTCTCTGCCCCACAGATGCTCTGAAAAGGATGCCCGGCTGGGCCTCTGCACGTATTCCAACGAGGCCGTACCTGCTGCTTCAGGTGAGCCCTCAGTGCCCAACTGTTTTGAAAAACAAGATGTAAGGAATCTAAGTCTCCATTGATATCTTGCAGAACCTTCACGGGGACTCTTTGGGGTTGATGAACCCTTTCCTTAGACTAAATCCATAGAAAGAATAACCATAACAGCTGCCACTGCTTTCTGTGTGCTGGGCATTCGTTTAGCCATATTTATGTGCGCATGCGTGTATGTGTATGTGTTTGTATATACACACTCACCTTCAATCTCCACCAGCCCCGTGAGCAATTTATTATTTACATGTAACTGATGAGAAAGCACAGGCTTAGAAGTTAAGCGTCTTGCTTTAAGTCACACAGCTACTAAGTAGTGGAATTGGGATTGGAGAGGCTGACAGAGTGACAGGTTTCTTCTCAGCCCCCTCCCCCTTCCCGCTGTGGCCTCTTCTCTGAGAAGGAGGCCCCCAGCCATCCTCGGATGGTATGGGATGCAACCAGCTGCAAGAGGAGCCCTCCATCCTCCCACCCCTCACACCGGCTAGAAGACCGTTGGAGGGCCCCACCTAGCGTCCCTCTGCTCTTCCTAGGGGAAGGACTTCATGTCAGCTATGTCATCGGTGGACTCCTCAGTATCCTGCTTATTCTGGTGGTGATCGCGGCTTTGGTGCTGTACAGGTAACCTCGGCCCCACTGCAGTGGCTCTGTGTTTGCTGTATGTCCCATTAGCACGTTTGGGACCTCCTGAAGTTGACAGCTCACTGATTCCACCTGTGACCAGCCTCATTTCAAAGCTGGGTCCCTGTCGGAACGGCACAAGGGAAGGGTAGACACCTGAATGTGCACCCTTCTTCCCCAGTCACAGCCCAAGTACGTTCCTCATTTCATGACCACAGCAACGCTTGGGATTTTCCTTACAGACGAGGATACTAAGGACACAGAGGGTGTTACCCAAGTTCACACAGTAAGAGGCAAAGCTGGTACTGACTCTAGCCATCTTTGCTTTTTCCACCACTCTACACTACCTCAAGCCATTGAAGCTGGAAAGGATTTTCTCTTCACGCAAACACAGCCCTTTACTACAATGTGGGGTGATATATCATTGCTCGGTAGGGATCATCCTGGAAAGGTGGAATGTGTAGTATTCAATTTAGAATCTTCCTTTTATGACCCTCTCTGTATATATTTTCTCCTACATGCTTCAAATGCAGCTTGCAGCAAAAATGTCAGGATTTTGCTGCTGCTGCAGTGGCTTCTACTACCACCACCAACAACAATAATAGTAACAGCTACCATTTAATGAATATGTATCAATGCCACAACAACCTTGTAATACAGGTGTTATTATTCCTCACTCTACAGATGAGGCGCTAAGGCTCAGAAAGGTTAGATTATGTCCACCAATACCCCAGCCAGTAAGGAACAGAAGTGGCATTGAAACGTAGGTCTCTCTTGACTCTAAAGCTCAGTGCATTTGTTATCTATTGCTGTATAACAAATTACCCTGAAACTTAGCACCTTAAAATTACAACCACTGATTATCTCACAGTTTCTGTGGGTCAGAAATCTAGGTGCAGGGACTTCCCTGGTGGCGCAGTGGTTAAGAATCCGCCTGCCAATGCAGGGAACACAGGTTCAAGCCCTGGCCCGGGAAGATCCCACGTGCCGCAGAGCAACTAAGCCCGTGTGTCACAACTACTGAGCCTGCGCTCTAGAGTCTGCGAGGCACAACTACTGAAGCCCACACGCCACACCTACTGAAGCCCGTGCGCCTAGAGCCCATGCTCCACAACAAGAGAAGCCACCGCGGGCTTCCCTGGTGGCGCAGTGGTTGAGAGTCCGCCTGCTGAGGCAAGGGACACGGGTTCGTGCCCCGGTCCGGGAAGATCCCACATGCCGCAGAGCGGCTGGGTCCGTGAGCCATAGCCGCTGAGCCTGTCCGTCCGGAGCCTGTGTTCTGCAGCGGGAGAGGCCACAACAGTGAGAGGCCCGCGTACCACAAAAAAAAAAAAGAAAAAAAAAAAAAAAAAAAGAGAAGCCACCGCAATGAGAAGCCCACGCACCGCAACGAAGGGTAGCCCTCTCTCACCGCAACTAGAGAAAGCCCGCGTACAGCAACAAAGACCCAATGCAGCCAAAAATAATAAACAAATAAAATTAAAAAAAAAAAAAAAAGAAAAAAGAAAAATCTAGACGCAGATGAGCTGGATGCCTCTGCCTCAAGGTGTCTTACAAGGCAGCAATCCAGGTATTATCAGCCAGAGTGTGATCTTATCTTGAGGCTTGACTGGGGAAGGATTCCCTTCCAAGCACAGGATTCGGTTCCTCGCAGGCTGTTGGCTAGAGGCCTCCCTCAGCAGTTTGTTGCCTTGTGGGCCTTTCCATAGGACAGCTTTCAGCATGGCAGCTTGCTTCCCCCAGAGCAAGAGTAAGAGAGAGGGGAGGGAGGGAGGGAGGGCAAACTAAGATAGAAACCAGTTTCCTTGTTAGGAGTTTCCTTGTAACTTAATCTAGTATACCTCACTTTTGCACGTTCTGTTCATTAGAAGCGGGTCACCAGATCCAGCCCACACTCACGGGTCAGGAATTCAGAAGGTGTGAGTGCCAGGAGGCAGGGACCACTGGGCCCTCTTAGAGGCTGCCTGCCACGACTTGGGTTACAGCTTCCCCAGATATTATCCCCATACAGATCTGAACTAATTTCTCATCACTTTTTCTCCTAAAGACACAGAAAATCCAAGTTAACTGATCCTGCAATGGGGAACCTGACCTACAGCAACCCTTCCTACCGAACTTCCACTCAGGAAGTGAAAATTGAAGCAATCCCCAAACCAGCCATGTACAATCAACTGTGCTATAAGAAAGAGGTAAAACTTAAAATTTATATCCAAGAGTTTGTTTTTGGAGGGGGGGGGGTGGATTATGCTCCAGTGGCCTGAGTAGATCAGTAAGGGATGCTGGGTAGTCCATCTACCATTTTGGAAGTTATAGTGAACAGAAGAATGGGAAGTGATTCGGTTTCTGGAGAGGTCTATAACTTCTGAGGGGCCCTAGTGAGAGCAAGGTTAGAAAGCAGATCCCAGAAGGTTTAGGTCTGAAAGCATGTGAGTGTGCACCTCCCTGCCAGGAGATATTTTCCCAGGCTCGGGCGTTCCTTCCCTCCTGGAGCTGTCATGCCCCAGCAGTGGGGCTGTGCCCCTCTGAAATAACCCCAAACTCCTAAGAAACACTAGAAAACCCAAGAGCTCCTGGACTCTCCCTTTCTAACCTCTGATCCAAGCTTTTGGCACCTGTAGTTGGGAATGGCTGGAGTTTTGCTATTCTTCCTCTTATCACATAATCTAGAGGGATTTCTCTAGAATTCTGAAAGGTTATATGCTTTTGTTCTTTTAACTCCTTTGTTGCTGCAGTGAAAATTTATTTGCTAAATGTTTAGGCATGAAAAATAGTCCCGTTTTGACTAGGGAATATGTAGCCTGGGACTTAGATTTTCCTAGTCTGATATGACCCTTGTTTTTTTCTAAAATCCTGTAACCCTTCATTAGAAATGATCCCTTATGAGACCTAACCCATCTACCCTCTTGGCCTGTCTAGCACAGTCAAAGCCAGCCCTCACACCTATAGGGCATACTGAATACACTTTACACAATAATCCTGTGATTTCAGGATCCGTGAATTTCCCTATTAAAACAAAGCGTCCACTACAAGCCAAAACAGAACCTGCAGGGATAGCTTGCAGATTTAGGGATGGTAGACCCCTTCTCTGTTAACATCTTTGAGAGAAAGACTCTTGAAGCTTCTTGGGTTCCTGGAGTGTCTGATGCCCCAGAAAAGAACCCCAGTGAGGGCTCTAGGTTAGCAATTAAAATCATGTGACTCTTTCTCCTGTTGTATGCTTTTTCCTCAGCAGCTCTTTCACCCCTCTGATAGTCTTTCACCCTTTCTCTTCTGATTTCCTCTTGATTTCAGGTACCTGTTGCTGTGTGTTTGTAGAGGGCGTGGTTATCACCCAAATTGCTAGTGCCACGTCACCCACATCTCCCTGACTTACCCCACGTGTCTCTGTGCTGAAGACACTGAGTGGTCTGCATCTTATCTGACACTAATTCAGCTTGGAGGGTGTGCTGGGTGACTGGGCATGTGTGTGAGTGCCTTGATCAAGGAAGCTGTCACTCCCAGAGGGCAGGGACCATATTTTATATTATTTAATCATCAAAGTATCCTGCTTATTGAAGGGAAGGGGCTCAATAAATATCTGTGGAACTGAACTGTTACTAAAGTAGAGCAGCAGTTGCAGGGCTCTTGGCAGGAACACTGTCCCAGGGACAGAGCCCAAGCCATGGCCCATTTTCTCTTGGCAGTGACGGCATGTTGGTTGGTATCCCCCAGAAACCAGGAGTACGCCTACCCCTTGAGGAGTCCATAAAGGGAGAAGCCTGAGTGGAACTTAAGGCTGTCCTTGGAACAGTCGCAGGTTGCTTGGAAATGGCCCTGAGGCTCCCGGGAGTAGAGCCAGAATAACCTCCCACAAAAGCTTATAGGTTACAGTACCCCCAGTGGACCAACAGAACTCAACTAATAGGGTTTTCTAGAGCCCTCCTGTCTTACTTTCTAAAACTTTGCTTCTTGAAAGTTAGAAAGAAGAGAATTGAGAATAAACTAGCACATGAAACTGTATTCAGTATCTTTTTTTTTTTTTTTTTTTTTTTTTTTTTTGCTGTACGCGGGCCTCTCACTGCTGTGGCCACTCCCGTTGCGGAGCACAGGCTCCGGACGCGCAGGCTCAGCGGCCATGGCTCATGGGCCCAGCTGCTCCGCAGCACGTGGGATCTTCCCGGACCGGGGCACGAACCCGTGTTCCCTGCATCGGCAGGCAGATTCTCAACCACTGCGCCACCAGGGAAGCCCTGTATTCAGTATCTTATAATAAGCTATAATGGAAAAGAATCTGACCATATATATATATATATATATATATATATATATATATATATATATATATATATATAAAAAACTGAATCACTTTGCTGTACGCCAGAAACTAACAATGTAAATCAACTATACTTCAAAAAAAAAAAAAGAATAGCACCAAGGTAGTTTAAAATTTTGAATAAATGCACATTTAATTGCTTTTGTCAGTTGCTTCTGATCATGTATATTAGCATGCTGTCCCATTAATAAACCCCGTTAGCAATGTAATAATAGCTAACATGATCTAGCGCATGTCATGCGTCAGGCACCCACTAATTGCATTTCGTGGATTGCCTCATTTAACCGTCACAGCCGTTGGTTATGAGGTACGGATGCTGTTCCTCCAAAGAGGTGAGCCTGAGTTTTGGAGGTGCTCAGTAATCTGCCCTGAGTTTTGGAGGTGCTCAGTAATGTGCCCGAGGCGATGCAGCCAGTGAGCGGCTCGCGGAAGTCGCGGCTCCCCCTCTTCCCTGTATGATAACGGTGATAATCACCACAGCTGCTCCTTTCCTTTCCGCCTCAGCCTCGTCCATTTGCTCTGACTAAATTTCCCCATTTGCTTGTGGGATTCTTGCACTCTTCATGCCCACGTTTAGCCCATCCACTGCCTCTCTAAGTTCGTCATGAGATCCTTTGTAGAGAGCCAACCAACTGACCGTGTCTCTCCACTCTCCACCCTAGGGTGGACCTGACCATAACTACACCAAGGAGAAGGTCAAGGTTGTAGAGGGGATCTGCCTCCTGTCCGGGGACGATGCTGAGTGGGGTGACCTCAAACAACTGCGCAGCTCCCGAGGGGGCCTCCTTCGAGATCACGTGTGCGTGAAGACGGACACCGTGTCCATCCAGGCCAGCTCTGGCTCCCTGGATGACATGGAGACGGAGCAGCTGCTGCAGGAAGAGCAGTCTGAGTGCAGCAGCGTCCATACCGCAGCCACTCCTGAAAGACGGGGCTCCCTGCCGGACACAGGCTGGAGACACGAACGCAAGCTCTCCTCAGAGAGCCAAGTCTAAAAGGCCCACGTTCGCCTCCCTCCCTGCCTGTTCCTCCTCCTTGGTGGACTTCCAGCCCTCGTGCTCGCTTATACAGCAGGCCCCGTCCTGCCTCTCCTCCTCCCGCCTCGTAACTGCTCCCAAGCCCTCCACCGGAGCTGTTTTCCACCTGAGTTCGTAACTACCTGTGCACAAGAAACGATGGGGCATCCTGAGAATTTAGACCTGGATTTTACCACGAACCTCACCTCATGCATGCCATCCGGAGCCCCCTTGAAACCAGGCTCAGTAATGATTCCTCGTCAAGACAGAGCTCCACCTCCCCTTCCCCTGGCACCCTCAGTGCCTGCCCCCCACGAGCTGATGATCCAGGACTGCACTCGCTCCATCAGAGCTGGCCTGACCACATCTCTGAGGGAACTTGCTGACCGGGGGCCGGGGCGGGGGGGGGTGGGTCATGGGTAAAGAGAGAGATGAAGGATAGAGGCTGAGAGAAGGAGGAGTCAGCCCAGCTGGCATGGGCATCTGGAAAACCTCCAGCCTCGAGTGCATTGACAACATGAAAAAGCTTTTAAGGGTGATTGGGCCTGGGTGTCCTCTCCACGGCCGGCAATGGATATTATTCTTGCCCTGACATTTGTTGTTTCTTCAGCTGCAGATACTGATGAGGTCTGGGTGTGGCTCAAGCTGTTCTTCCTCCTGCTAGAATGCCTGGAGCCTTTTCTACCTTCACATGACTGGGGGTCTCTATCACATGGCAGCTGGCTAATATGAATTCCCTCCTGCTGCCCCCAGGTTGTGAGCCGGTGGCTTGAATGTGTGTGGGACCCTCAGGGCTGGGTCTCTGCAGGGTCTGAGAAGCACTGCTCAGACCAAACTTAGCACATCCCCTGAACTATGATGTTCTGCCACTTTCTCCTTCCTCATTCTCTGGGATTCTGAGCACAGAGATCCTGAAGCAGCTTTCCAAAGAAGGGCCAGAAGTTTCCATAAATGGTCAGGAAGAGCGATTGAGTTAGAGACTTGAGGCAGCCAGGGCCTAAAGGGAAGTATCCACGAAGCTTGAGCCTCCTGTGTTCTCTCTCAGGTGCTCAGAGATCTAAGTGAGTAGACAGAGAGCCTGCGGCTGTGGGTGGTGAAGTTCCCATTCCGACTCTTCGAGCTAAGTGACTCCCTTTGCATGCTGAGGTGCCATCACTTGGTTCATGCTTATTCACACGAAAGGCATGTGTGTCACACTAGTGTCAGGGGAGTTGAGACTTTTTACCTTCCTAAAACTTCTACCTAGCTCTTCTTTTTTTGGGGGAGGGGGGTGCCTAATTTGCTTTTTCTGACCTAGCCTTGTAGGCACGTATGGCGAAGAGGCCTAAATAAAGACACAGAGTGGGGGGCAAGGAGTAGGAAGGTAGAGCGAACCACTGAGGAAGCCCTTTCAGCCCAGGGCAGATCCAGACCTCTTTCACCCAGGGATCAAAAGCAACAACAGGAACTGAGAATGGGGGGGGGGTGCTTCGAGGGGAAGTTTCCAGATTTGAAACAGGTCCTGGGGTTCTTGGTATTGAGAAATCAGCTGCCAAACATGTGAGTGAAAAGGGAAGATCAGAGCAAACCTTTTCTGGTCAGTTCTAAGACCGCTAGAGACAGGTGCCAGGCTCTTAGCCCTGCTCGCAGTAGCCAGCCCCAGGTCTAGACCCTCATAGGACAGCCAAGCCAGGCCAAGCAGGCTTTTCCAGTACACAGAGTGGGAAAGGAAAGGTCCTCCTCCTGGGAGGAAAGGGGGACATTTCACATTTGATGGGGCAGTAAAAGAAGGAGCCCTTTGGGTCCTCGGACTCCTGGTCGGGCATGGGGAGAAAGTAGCAAAGTGGCATTTTCTTGAACAGAAAGGGGGAAGGATCTTATTGCACTTGGGCTGTTCAGAATGTAGAAAGGACATATTTGAAGAAATATCTATTTGAGCACTGATTTACTATGTAAAAAGCAAAATCTCTCTGTCCTAAACTAATGGAAGTGACTCTCCCACGCTCATGTGTAATGGTTTTAACGTTACTCACTGGAGAGATTGGACTTTCTGGAGTTATTTAACCACTATGTTCAGTATTTTAGGACTTTATGATAATTTAATATAAATTTAGCTTTTCTTAATCACCTTGCCTGGCTTGGAGTCATGACTAAGAACTGCAGCTGCTCGGTCTGGCAGAAACAGGCTGTGGAAGACCCGCTTGCAAACATCACCTCTCAGTCTCTTGGGGATGTGAGGACAATGAAGAGATAAAGGGTGGGAGGTTCCTGACTGGAGGTTCAGCTCATCTTGAGAAGACAGGTTAAGACCAGAGTTCATTGGCTTCTGAAATCCTCATTTCCTCTAGAGGAGGGTGGCTGATAGGTTTCATCTTGAGTGCCAACTCTGGTTGGTTATGGCTGCCTGAGGTTCTGTCCAGAGCCAAGGGGAAAAGGGTCATGATGGTTAGTGGCGTCTCCTTTGGGCACCAAAAGGAAGTGTCGTGGCACGTATACCGTGTATCTTCTATTTCTGTTCTAGGTTGACTTTGCCTTGCAGTGATGGTCACTGGCAAGACTGTCTGATGTCTTGAAGTAGAAGTACTGGGATGGGGACACGAAGGGCTAACTCGAGTCCTAGATCTGCCTCTAGCTCTGCTGGATCTTAGTCATGTTTCACAGTTACTCTGAGAATGGGTCAGTCGACACTAAGATTCCTTTTATTTTTAAAAAGCTGTCTACTCATAGCTCATCCATTACATCTGAAGCCTAGAACAAGGCGTTGGGGGTCTCTTTTCAGGTACCTGGACAAATAATACCTCTTAGTGAAGATTTGGGAATCATGCAAGTCTTAATGCCAGTTACGGAATTTGATGTCAAGGGTCAATCGTTGATTTTCTAAGCCATAAACCATTTATAGAACGTTGCTCCCATTCATTCATTCATCTGCTAGGGGCTAGGCACTGCCCAAGCATAACCAAGAAAGAGTATCACAGAGCTTAAAGTCTACCAACAACCCCACCCCACCCCCCAAAAAAAGAAAAAGAAAGCAAGGACGGAATCCTTTTGAATGTAAGTGACAAGAGATCAGAGTATAAACTGCAGTGTATAATTCTTCCAACTTTGGTGAGGGATAGGTGTGCTAGAACAAAAGCAAGTGGAATAGCTCAAGGACAACCATCCACCATTCTTTTTTGGAAAAAAAAAACCCAAAAAAACTCACAACAGAGAGAAAAGGAGGACATTTGAAGCAATGAAATCTAGCCTAATGCACAAGCCTGTATACCTGTAGGAAGTACCTGTTTCCAGAGCCTCAGAATAAGTGCCCTTTTCCATAGCCTCAAGCTTTGAACAGTGACCACTATAGCTGGGAACTCAGGAAGAACTTTTCAAATGGGAAGAAAAAAATGAATGCATTGAACACACACCATTTGCTTGTAAAACTGCAAGTGTTTCTGGAAGAACAAAATTTGCTGAGTGCATTTTGCTAAACTGACCATGCTGCTACTTCAGAAGGGGATGGGAGAGGACCTGATGGCCCAGGTTTTGACGAGAATTTGACCACTTGGCGAATGAGAATTTTGTAACAGCGTCAAGGACTAGCACCCTGTTTTCAGGTTATGCTGGCTCTTAGTTTCCTAATCAGTAAAATGGAAAGGTTGAACCAGATGATTGCTAAGGTCATTTCTGGCCTGAGACTTATATTTATGTTCCTTCCAGGAAATCCTGGGGATGAAACAAGAGTTGAGAATTCCCTGTCTGGTTTTCTGGATATAAAACCTGAAAATGATAAGTAGGGAGCTTTTGAGTCGAATTCTAACAAACTGGACATATTTTTGCAAACTAATTATGTTCAAAATATAGTCACTGCCTTTCTTTCTATATTATTTGAACAAACTGCAACCTAAAATGAAAAGATCTCTGTAGCCCATAAAGAGGTCTCCATGGCATGAACTGAAGCTTTCACCAAACCTAGGCCTGAAGAAAACAAAGTCAGTGCTGCATAGGAAGCTGGAAAAAGCATCTACAAGAGCTGAGGGTGCATGATGTTCTAAGTGTAATGCACTGACACTCAAGGGCATCTTTAGTCATTTCTACTAATGGACATGATAAAAGAAATGTGGCTGAGCCTTTTTTGTGTCTTTTCTTCCTATTTGAAGATGACTCAACTGATCCGGTTAATAGGATGTGTGTTTGGGGGATGTTTCAGGCAGCCTTTGTTTTGAAACATTCCCTCACTCGCCCATTATTTTGTTTTGAAACATTCCCTCACTCGCCCATTATTTTCTCTCCAGATCATTCTTCCATTAACCAGCTGACAGGCTAAGCAGAGCTCAGCACAGGGAACAGAGTTTTATTCCCAGTCAAGGCTCCACCTCACAATTTTGGATTCCTTCACAAGGTGCCATTAAAACAGATCCAGACAGCCTAATTAAGGGTCTGAGTTTAAATCCAAGGCTGAGGTTAGCCCCAGGCTATACAATCTGCTTATTTCATTTTACAAGACACAAAGAGCCAAGAACTCTCACTTATCCTGCCCTTCTCAGTGGTTTTTCCTCCAGCCCCTAAAAGCCTGTTGACAGCTTGCTGATGAGGTCCCTATCTTTCCCTCCTGCCTACTTCCTTTTTGGTGGAGCTGATCCTTCTGTGGTGGAAGTTCTTGGGCAGCCTACATTTTGGGGCCTATGGGAAAAATGGGCTATGAGAAAAGAGAAAACAAAGGCTGTCCATTCCTTCATTCAACCGGCAGCTATTAAATGCAACCAAGTGCAAGATGGGATAGGCTTTGCAGTCTTAGAGGCCAGTCAAGGCACTAAACCCATAGACACTTGACATCTGTGTTAATGTCACCACTGCTGTCTCTAGGGAATAATGCAGGGGGCACCTGGACTGAAAGTAGAAGTTAATCATTGAAGCTGCTCCTTGTAGGCTGGAAGTATGTCCCATGCTAGGGATGTTTCCACCAAAATGTAGCTTGTGATTATGATGCAGTGAGCACTGTGCCAACGCTAGTAGACTTCTCAGAAAGGCTCAGCACAGTTACTCAGCAGCCACAACATTTGGCATTTGTTTCCTACTTCCAGTTGCAATAATATAGTATTCACTTAGATATCTAATGCCCACAAGGGTTTCACTGTCCTATTATTAACCTCCATATGTGGAACTATTGAGAGACCCCAGGAATAAAGTAGGTACACATAACTCTAATAAATACATAGATAAATGCCATTTGATGATAATCCTAGACTGGCCAAACATTTATTGAGCATCTACTATGGGCATGGTACTGTACTAGGTTTCTGCAAGGCTCTACAGAATCTGCCATTCCCTTCTCTCCATTATCAGACCTCAGCTCCTACTACCTTCCTTCTGCCAACTACCCTGCTCCAGCTATACTGGCCACCCTGTTTCTCAAACCTGCCAGATATGCTCCCAACTTAGGGTCTTTGCATAGCTGTTCCCTATGGCTGGCACTTTCTTCCTCTAGATATACTCACGGTGAAAATGCTTTGCCTTACTCAAGTTTTTGCTCAAATGTGATCTCAATGAAACTTTTACCTTGTTTTACTCTTTTCTATTTTCCCATTGCACATACTGTCTAATAATATACCATATGACTTTTTTTGTTTGGTTTGTTTCCTCTCTATAATGTGAGCACCATGAGAAGAGGGATTTTTTGAGAGGAGAGGGTCTATTTTGTTCACTGATAATCCCAAATGCCTAGAACAGTCCCTGCACATACTAGATGCTCAATAAATATTTGTTGAATGAATGAATACATTAATGGAATCAGACATCTAATGCCCACCCTCTAGTGGGGCTGCACTTAAACCATATAAGACAAAAAGGGATTTTGCCATCTTGTTCTAAAACTCTCCAGGATCTAGACTCTGCACGTTATTTAATGATCAGATTCCAGGTTACCATCACTCTCTACTTAAATGTAATCTTCAGTTTATTTCTGGTAATATTTAAATAAAGTAAACATGCCAATGCTCAATGACTGAAGAAGACTATTTCTATATATTTCTAGCCTGTTTCTCAAAAGTTATTGTGGACTTCCCTGGTGGTGCAGTAGTTAAGAATCCATCTGCCAATACAGGGGACACAGGTTCAAGCCCTGGTCCGGGAAGATCCCACATGCCGCGGAGCAACTAAGCCCTTGTGCCACAACTACTGAGCCTGAGCTCTAGAGCCTGTGAGCCACAACTACTGAGCCCGCGTGCCTCAGATACTTAAGCCCGCACTCCTTGAGCCCGTGCTCTGCAACAAGAGAAGCCACCGCCATGAGAAGCCCGCGCACTGCAACGAAGAGTAGCCCCCACTCACCACAACTAGAAGAAGCCCACGCGCAGCAACGAAGACCCAACACAGCCAAAAATAAATAAATAAATAACTTAATTTTTTAAAAAGGTTATCGTGAGCTTTTTGCTTCGATTGGCTCCTCTCTCCTACCTCCACCTGTGGATCTGTCCTCGTCTCCTATCTTTTCACTCTCTCCACTCTCCCACTCTGTGGTCTCACCCACAATTTCATCTTTTCACTTTATGAAGGTGATCCCCAAATCTCTATCACTGGAGTCCTAATCTCTTCTCACAGCTCTCACTCTGTATTTCCTGGGCCTACTTACATGATTCCATTTGCATGTCTCATTGGTATGTAAAAGTAAACAGGTCTGAAACTAAATACCTTGTCTTCCCTTTGAGACGGGCTTCTCCTGACTTTCTACTTCCATTTGGGCAATCAACGCCTCCCAGTTCCTAGGCTCAAATCCTGGCACACTCTGACTCATCTCCCTAAATGGGCCCCACCCTCACCTTTATACCTAAGCTAGTCTGTTGCCAAATCCTTCCCTCTTTCTTGAATCTGTTCTCATCATTTCCACTGCTCATATCAGACTCCTAACTGAACTCTCAACTCGAACCCATTTTAGAATTAGACAATCAACCTAATTAGTTTTTCTAAAGTGCAGTCCTGATTTTGTCACTCCCTTGCTCAGAAACCTTCAATAGCTCCCCACTGCCTACTTTAATAAAGTACAAATTCCTTACCCTAGTATTCAAGACCCTCCAAAAACTGTTCCTAACTTTCTCTGTTAATCTGTGTCCCACTACTTCCTAACATGAGCCCTGTTCTAAAATCAACCCACATGTTCAACTCCCAACATACTATGTACTTTCTTGTCTCTGTGCCTTTGCCTGTACTTTTCCAACTACTAGACATCCTCCCTGCTCCTTTTATTAAAAAAAAATTTTTTTAACATGTCAGTGGTAAAAAATTCATTTCTCTCCCTGGCAAGTCCCATTCCTATTAAGTTTTTTGAAATTCCAGTAATGTTCTAACCATTTTGAGGCATGTACACAAATATACATATATTTATAACCATATATAATAAAATCATTCCATATATGTATGCTTTTCTGCAACTTGGCTTCTTTTCAGTTAAAGGTGCATTTTTCTAACCAGCACGTATAGATTAATCACATTGTTTTCAACAGTTGCAATGTTCTATTAAACGGATTATACCATAATTTATATAATAAGTTCCCTATAGATGAACATATAAATTTCAGGGTTTGTTGTTGTTGTTTGTTTGTTTTCTAAATCAGTGCTGCAGTGAATGTCTCTGTACATTTTTCCTTCCATACATGCATAGGTCTGTATGACAAATTCCCATCAGTAGCATTACTTGGCCAGAGATTATGTACATTTTACATTTTAATAACTGCTAAATTGGCCTCGTAAAAGTTTGTACCAATTATACTTTTACCAAGAAGTGAGTTTGAGTGTGTATTTCTCTTACTCTTGGCTAAACAAAAGTTGTTAAACTGTTTCATCTTTGCCAGTTTGATGGACTTTAAAAAATTGTTTTATTACTTTCACCCATCCCCTCTCCATTTCTTAGTCTCTTGGCTACATATGCTTTAAATCCCAGATTAAAAATCCATTCCCCTAAAAAAAAAAAAAACAAACAAACAACCATCCCCTTCCCAGATCCTCCCCCATCTAATTTCTCCCTTCAGTTAAACATCTACAGCTTTTCTTTTATATTGTTCTCATATTGCTTTGAATTTTAGTGACTAGTCTATATGTTTTATTCTTCTGACCACTGTAGTTTGCAGGTTCCTTGGAACTTAGGACCAATGTTTCATGGAAACATTGGATGTAGAGCTAAACAAGAATTTTCGGACCAAATTAACCAAGCCCCTCATTTTTATAAATAACAAGATTATCAAGCCTTTGAAGAATGCATTACTGTTCAAAGCCCATTCCTAGACATTCAATTAATTATATTAAATCCTCACACTAAGTTTATAAGGGAAACATCATTATCCCGTCTTACATATGAGGAAACTAAGCTCCAGATTATTTACTAAGAAAAGTGCTTTACTCAGAGCAGGTCTAAGACCAGAATCCAGCCTCCCGGCTCCATTCACCCTCCTTCCACTATATATCCAGCAGGCTCTCTGGTTTTCCTCACGCACTTAGCTGCGCAATCAATATGAATGAAACGACTCATAAAAAATTGCCAAGTGTTGACAGCAGTTTAAATATCTGTAATTAAATAAAGCAAACCTGCTGACGGCCGGGGATGCACAACTCTCCACAGACCTTTCGCGCTTCTTTCCGGGGATGTCTGCATCTTTCGCTCCGGCGCCCAACGGACCAAGCAGCGCCGGGTTCCAAGGGAAACACGGCTGCGCGTGGCCCCTTTAAGGCTGAGGGCGGCGCGTACCCATAGTTCTTTCAAATGGACCAATAAGAAGGGCGATGGGCGGTCCGCCGAGGACCAATAAACAACGAGGACACTGCGGGGTGTGCGGCGGCCCAAGCGGTTTCAAACGGCTTAGAGCAGCCCCTCGGTTCTGACCCAGCGGAGGTGAGTGGACTGTGGGCCTGGTTCACCTGCCTAGGCCCTCGAGTTCACGAGTCGCGCGCGCGTAGCGGCCCTGAACCCCGGGCGGGGGGGCCTTTGCGGACGCGCCCCTCCCTCGCCCCACGAACCCGGCGGGTCTGAGGCGGTGAAGCGGGGCGGAGGCCGGGGGACTCGCAGCTGGGAGGGCGAGGGGCGTGGGCGCTTGTGTGAGGCGGAGGCCGGGGCTGGGATCTGGGTGACCAGAACGCGCCGCGGCGGGGTTCGGGCGGTAGCGTCCTGGGGACGCGTGCGGCGCAGGGCCGTGCCTGGCGGCTCAGGGTGTTTGGATACTGGGGCGGGGGTCTGCGAGCCGGCCCGGCTACGGCGCCCCTCGCGTAATTGTCAAATGAATGAATGAGTAAGAGCCTCCGAGGGCTGTGGTGGTCGTGAAGGGCCTGGTCGCCTCAGAGCGTGACAAGGACAGTAGTACCGGGGCCTGCCCGCGCACCTGGGTCCCCACCGGCTTGCTGCGATTTAAACGATTCGGATCATACCGCTCCGCCCTTCCGCCTGGCTTTCTCTCTCAGAAGGTGTCAGTAGAGTTAAGATATCTTTCCAGCTCTGAAGGTTTGGGGGACCAATACAATAGCCAGCAGTGTAGGTTAAGCAGGCCTTGCTACTTTAAGGTGAGGGTTTGGTAAACTAGATTCTTGCTTTTTAGCTTTTACCACTCTGGCGGTTGAGATAGCTACCCTGCAATGGTGGTAATTGTCGGGCTGGATTTAAATGCATCCGTTTTGTTTCTGGGATAGAAAACGGTGAAAGTCGTGTTGCCAGAGTGGCTGCTGTGTGTTAGAAAATATATTCGTGTTGATGAATCTTAACAATGAGTTTTTCATTCAGCATCAATAGAGGATGAAGAGGTTTTTGCAGAACTTGCCCCAAATTTATGCATGGCTCCAGTTTAATTCTTAGGGGAATCAAGGCTTCAAATCGTGGCCCAGAAATGCTCCCTGTCTTATTTTATGCATAATTATAGTAATTGAAAACTCATTTTGAGAGAGGTGAACTCCTCCTTTCTCCATTTTTATCACCCTGAAAAGTCCTTCTTTGACCTAAAGAGCTGATGAATTAAGCTAACAATCTTTTGAAACTTTTAAGAAATCATAAAAGATTTTGGACTTTTCTTAAGTGACTGGATAAAGTATAATGTTTTTATAAAATGATATAGAGAAAGGTGAAATCAATATATTTTGCCAGCATAAATTAAACCTAGTTGGTAAACTCATGAGAAAAAATTTTTACACAAGTTTTTAAAGTTTGTTCACTCAGGCAACAGCAAGCAAAGATATTCCTTAACAATATACTTTATAATGTATTACTTTAAAAATTTTAACAGCTTAATTTTAGCAGCAGAGTTTTAACTGCAATAAATTGGAGTACCTTAGTATTATGAACACTGTCCTAGGCTTTGGGGAGGCAATTAAAAATAATAAACATTTAACAATGTCTTAGCTTATTGTTAAAAATCTTGAAGAAGGAAAACTTTTCTTCATATTGGAGCAAAGCCATACTCTTTTATGCTCATTTGACTTAATGGAGTCTCATTCATTCATTCAACAGATATTGAGATTGATGCCTACAGTGTGTTAAACATTGTTCTAGATTCTGGGAATAATGCTAGTGAACCAGAAAAAGACAAAGCCCCTGACCTAAGGGAGTTTGACAGTTTTATCTCTCAAACAATTTGCTGTAGCAAATTGTAGTTTCTATAATCCCTCTGGCTAGCTCTAGTCCTTGAACAAAATAAATGCTCAAATACTTTTACCAGCAGTAGTTAACATTTATTGAATATTCACTAGGTGCCACGTTTTATCTTATTTTATTCTCACAACTTTTTACAGATGAGGAAACTGAGTCTTAGAAAGGTTACACAGCTTGCTCAAAATCATACAACTGATAGAACCTCAGTTTGAACCCAAGTTAGTGTGTCTTCAGGGCCTTTGCTCGTAACCTCTGGTTGTTCTATGTGAAGTAATGAGATCTGTTAGGGAGAATTCAGAATCATTTTCTGGGTAGAATCTCCCCCTGCCCCCTCCTTTTTTAAACTTCTGTCACAGACATAATGAAATATGAACCATAGGCATGGTGGGTTTTAGAGGGAAGGTGGAACAGTTCAAAATGCAGTATATACCATATGGGAGATGGACAGCTGTGACAGTGGGAGGGGGACTAAGTGGGGGCATAAAATTGAGATCTGGATCTCATTATGATTGATGGATTCCTGGTGATCAATGTTGGAGAGGTTTGAGATTTTCTTTTTTAATTTTAATTTTAATTAATTTTAAATGCATATTACCTGTAGAATTCAGAATATGTTACTTAGCTTTTTTCTGTCAGGACAGTTGCCTTGCCTACTTGTTTATCTCAAACACATTAAACTTATTCTTTTTTTAAAATTAATTAATTTTATTTATCTTTGGCTGTGTTAGGTCTTGGTTGCTGCACATGGGCTTTCTCTAGTTGTGGTGAATGGGGGGCTACTCTTTGTTGCAGTGTGCGGGCTTCTCATGGCGGTGGCTTCTCTTGTTGTGGAGCACCAGCTCTAGGCGTGCAGGCTTCAGTAGTTGTGGCATGCGGGCTCAGTAGTTGTGGCTTGCAGGCTCAGTAGTTGTGGTGCACAGGCTTAGTTGCTCCGTGGCATGTGGGATCTTCCGGGACTAGGGCTCGAAGCTGCATACCATGCATTGGCAGGCAGACTCGCAACCACTGCGCCACCAGGGAAGTCCTAAACTTAATTTCTTTTTGGACTTTGTGTTTGTTGTTCTCTCTGCCTGGGACTTCCCACCTGCTCTACCCCTACCTCAAGCCTGTCTTTGTATATAGGCTTCACTCAGTTCGCAGGTCAAATGTCATCTCCTTAAAGAGGCATTTTCTAAGCTCCAATTAGAGTAGCTCTCTTGGTCATGTTTACCTCACTTTCTTTTTTTTTTTTTTAAACTTCATAGCGTTTATTGCTATATGATAGGCCATTTATTGTTTGCTTGTATATTGTCTGATTTCCTCACAGAAGTGAAAGCAGAGCAGGGGAGCATAGTTTTTTGGGGTTTTTTTTTTTCATCTGTGAGGTTACCTCAATGAGTCAAGCAGTGCTTAAGTCAAATAAGGTGGTCAGAAAATATTTGCTGAACAAGGTTGGCCAAAACTGGCATAGTTTTCTCCATGTAATGAAGTGATAAAGACAATATATAACTAACCAGTTGGCTGTGTTACAGTGTCTTTGGATGTGAGCAATATCTTAGCAGACTAATTTGGAAAGTCTTCAACTAAGAATCATGGGAAAATGATAGCTTTTTGTTTGTGTTGACTGGCAGAGAACGTAGATCTGGCTTCCCCCTCCCACTTTTTTTCCCCCTATTTTTAAAAACTTTCAAATCTGTAGAAGTTTTTAGGGGTACTGGTCAGGTATAGTGGAATGTTCCTGTATTGGAATTTATCTGATGTTTTTCTCAGGATTAGACTAGGGTTATGAGTTTTCGGGTGGAAGATCACAGAGAGAATGCCATATTCATCACATCATATAACATCACGTCAACATGATTTGTGACTGTTGATTTGGTCATATGGCTGAAGTAGTGTTTGTCAGGTTTCTTCACTGTAAGTTACTCTTTTCCTCTTTTCATACTGTGCTCTTTGGAAGGAAGTAATTATGTACAGCTCACTTATGGAGAGAGGAGTTGTGCTCCCTGTCCTTGGGGTGGAATATCTACATAATTTATTTGAATTTCTTCTGCATGGAACATTTGTCTCGCTCTCCCCATTTATTAATTTAATTAGTCAAACATTTATATCAGTATGAACTGAAGGATATTTTATACTTTGAGTTATATTCCAGTACTATTTTATTTTGTTGCTGAAATTGTTCCAGCTTTATCCATTCAGAGTTCTTTCTGTTGACTCCTGTGTCCCTTTAACATTCCCACATCTGTCTCTGTGTGTGTGTGTGTGTGTGTGTGTGTGTGTGTGTGTGTGTGTGTGTGTGTGCGTGCTGTTTTTATTTAATTATATTTGAGCACTTCCCTACTTTCTGGGACTATAAGGTGCTCTAGGCTCATCTTGTATATTTCGTGTCACAGTGCTGGAATTAGCCATTTCTCCAAGAAGCCCTGGTACCTTTTACTGGAGAATGGTAATAGAAACCAAGATCTGGGCAGTAAGTGTTCTCATTGCTACTGGGGTGTCATTTGGGGGGGGGGCCCTCTCAGCTAACAGAACAAAGAAATATAGATGTATATGCTAACTGGTGTATATAGACATATCTATAGATATTTCTGTATGTCACCATCTGTATCTATGTTAAGTTAAATATGAGTTCTTACTGATATCTCCAAGTCTAATCCATTACCGTATAGATCATTCTAGCCTCCTCCCCCTTGTTGATCTGAATTTCCACTTCAACAGTGAGAAACTTGGCTTCTATCATCCATTTACTTAATTGTTCAGCTCCAGTATACATGTATAGCAATATCTGAATTGTTAATTCACACTCCCATAGGAAACTTTATTAACTAGAAGTACAGTGCTTATACGCAGTTCCTTTTGCTTTTAGTTTTCGGACTCCATTCATTTTCAAAGTTACCTCGGTCAGTTCTTTTTCCCCACCCACTTCAGTGAGGTGGTTTCACACATTTGTAATATAGTTAGATTCTCTTGTCCCAAGTCTGCATTCTTTTATGGGATCCCCAATCTCCTAAATGACTTTTTTAAATTAGCATGCATTAAAGTTTACTCTTTATGTTTTAAACTTCTGTAGGTTTTGACATTCATAATGTTATTTATCCACCATTATAGTATCGTAAAGAATAGTTTCACTGCCCTAAAAATCTCCTGTACTTCACCTATTCATCCTTTCCTCCCTCAACCACCCCCTTGCCACCACTGATCTTTTTACTGTCTCCATAGTTTTTTCCTCTTCCAGAGTGTAATATAATTGGATCATACACTATGTACCCTTTTCAGACTGGCTTCTTTCACTTAGGAGTATCTATGTAAGGTTCTTCCATGTCTTTTCTTGGCTTGATGGCTCATTTCTTTTTTATTGCTGAATAAGATTTCATCGTATGGATGTACCACAGTTTGTTTATCCATTCACCTAATTGAAGGATATCTAGGTCACTTCTAGCTTTTGACAATTATGGACAAAGCAGCAATAAACATTTTTTTGTGTGTGGACATAAATTTTTAGTTCCTCTGGGTAAATACCTACAAGTGTGATTGCTGGATCATATAGTGAGACAATGTTCAACTTTGTAAGAAACTGCCAAACTCTCTTCAAAAGTGGCTGTACCATTTTGCATTTCCACCAGCAGTGAATGAGGGTTCTTTTTGTTTCACATCTTGTCAGCATTTAGTTTCATCAGTTTTTTTGGATTTTAGCCATTCTAGTAGGTGTGAGGTATCCCACTTTTTTTTAAAGAGAGATTTCCTGAATCTTTTTCAAAAATCTGACTTTTTTTCAGCTAGTTTATTTAGAAAGCTTCTGTGACTTAGGGTTTTTTTTAAAGAATTTATTTATTTATTATTTATTTTTGGCTGTGTTGGGTCTTCATTGCTACGCGCGGGCTTTCTCTAGTGGCGGCGAGCAGGGGCTCCTCTTCATTGCAGTGCGCGGGCTTCTCATCGTGGTGGATTCTCTTGTTGCGGAGCACAGGCTCTAGGCACGCGGGCTTTAGTAGTTGTGGCATGCGGGCTCAGTAGTTGTGGCTCGTGGGCTCTAGAGTGCTGGCTCAGTAGTTGTGGTGCACGGGCTTAATTGCTCTGTGGCATGTGAGATCTTCCCAGACCAGGGCTCGAACCCGTGTCCCCTGCATTGGCAGGCGGATTTTTTTTTTTTTTTTGCAGTACGCGGGCCTCTCACTGTTGTGGCTCTCCCTTTGCGGAGCACAGGCTCCGGACGCGCAGGCTCAGCGGCCATGGCTTACGGGCCCAGCTGCTCCGCGCCATGTGGGATCTTCCCAGACCGGGTCACAAACCCGTGTCCCCTGCATCGGCAGGCAGATTCTCAACCACTGCGCCACCAGGGAAGCCCTCCCACTTTTTCAAAATTTTGTTTTTCAAGACATGACTTTTTTGAAGATAAATGATAGGGGTTTTTTTTTTTTTTAGAGGAAACTTTTTTTTTTTTTTTTTTTTGCGGTACGCGGGCCTCTCACTGTTGTGGCCTCTCCCGTTGTGGAGCACAGGCTCCGGACGCACAGGCTCAGCGGCCATGGCTCACGGGCCCAGCTGCTCCACGGCATGTGGGATCTTCCCAGATCGGGGCATGTACCTGTGACCCCTGCATCGGCAGGCGGATTCTCAATCACTGCGCCACCAGGGAAGCCCTAGAGGAAACTTTTAAAAAATAATGTAATAATTTTCGATTTACAGAAAAGTTGCAAAGATATAGAATTCTATATACCTCTCACCCAGTCTCCTCTGTTGTTAACATCTTACATGGTACATTTGTCAAAATGAAGAAACCAACATTGATGCATTAGTTTTAACTGAACTCCAGATTTTGTTGGGATAGCTGTAATTTTCTATTTATATCACCTTTCTGTTTCAGGATCCAATCCAGGGTAACCTGTTGCCTTTACTTGTCATCCCTCCGAGTCTCCTCTGGTCTTTGACAGTTTCTCAGTCTTTCCTTGTCTTCATGGTCTTGACAATTTTGAGTACTAGTCAGTTATTTTCTGGCATGTTCTTCCTTAGGGTTTGTCTGATTTTTTTTTCATTTTTAGACAAGGGTTATGTGTTTTTGGAAAGAATGTTACAGAATACCATCATTTCCTATCAGGAAATATGCGATATCCACATGACATCACTGATGATGTTAACCTTGAACACTTGGTTAGTGTTTGGTAGTGTTTGCCAGGTTAAGTAGTAAAGTTACTATTTTTCCCTTTCTATACTTATTCTTTTTTTTTTTTAAGTTTTGTTGTTGTTTATTTATTTATTTTTGGTCGCACCATGCAGCATGGAGGATCTTAGTTCCCCAACCAGGAATCAAACCTGTGCCCCCTTCATTGGAAGCACAGAGTCTTAACCACTGGACACCAGGAAAGTCCCTATGCCTATTCTTTGGAAGTGAGTGACTGAGTCTAGCCCATCCTCAAAGTGGGTGGGGGGCTTAAATTCTACTTCCTGAAGGGAAGAGTATCTACATAGATTATTTGGAATTTTGTAATGAAGATTTGTCTTGTTTTCCCCATTTATTTTTCTTTTTAACCATTTATCTATATCAGTATGAATATCTGTTTTAAAATCTGATTCTTTGTTATTTATTTATTTTTGCTCAAATTGTTGCAGCTTTCAGGTTGGCTCCTCCTGTGTTCCTTTGACATGCTCCTATCCTTTTTTTCTTTTTGAGCATTTCCTTTCTGTACAAGATACTCCAGACCCATCTTATATTTTCCCTGTCCCAGCCCTAGAATCAGCCCTGGTTCCTTTCATGGGACAGTGGTATTTAGAAGCCAAGATCTGGATACTAGGTGTGCTTATTGCTAGGATGTCATTGTTCGTAGTCCCTCTCAGGAAACAGGTAGGTATGTATGTATACTAAGTCATTTATATGCATATACATACAGTTGTTTTATATCTTTCCATCTGTATTTACATTAAGCTAAACATGAATTCATACAGGTCTCTCCAACTTTCAGAGGAAACTTATGTCCCAAACACATGTCCTCTTTGTGGTATGCTTTTTACTGAGATCTAACTTTCCCCCATAACTCTTTTTAAAAAATTTTTAATAAATTTATTTATTTTTGGCTGTGTTGGATCTTCATTGCTGCGCGTGGGCTTTCTCTAGTTGTGGCAAGCAGGGGCTACTCTTCATTGTGGTGCGCGGGCTTCTCACTGCGGTTGCTTCTCTTGTTGTGGAGCACGGGCTCTAGGCATACGGGCTTCAGTAGTTGTGGCTTGTGGGCTCTAGAGCGCAGGCTCAGTAGTTGTGGCACACGGGCTCAATAGTTATGGCTTGCGGGCTCTAGAGCTCAGGCTCAATAGTTGTGGCACACAGGCTTAGTTGCTCTGCGGCATGTGGGGTCTTCCTGGACCAGGGATTGAACCCGTGTCCCCTGCATTGGCAGGCGATTCTTAACCACTGTGCCACCAGGGAAGTCCCTTAGAGGTTATTAATTAAAGTGACTTTTTAATTCTTTCTATAAAGATGAGAAAAAAGTTGATTAGTCTCGAGTATTTCTTGAAATGAAATTCATTCCTTTAATGCAGTTGTCTTTTTTCTTTTTTCAAGCATAAGACTTAGTGTTTTATTTATCTGCAAGTTAAATACCAGGAAATAAACCAAAAAAGTATTTTCTGCAGTCTAAATTTTATTGACTTCCTTCAAGTAGGTCCTACTCCCTCTTTATGCACATTTTCACCCTGCTTGGTTCGTTCGTTCTACGGGCTTTCTCTCGTTGCGGCATGCAGGGTTCTCATTGCGGTGGCTTCTCTTGTTGCGGAGCACAGGCTCTAGGCTCGCGGGCTTCAGTAGTTGCAGCGCGCAGGCTCAGTAGTTGTGACGCATGGGCTTAGTTGCTCCGCGGTATGTGACATCTTCCCGGACCAGGGCTCGAACCCGTGTCCCCTGCATTGGCAGGCGGATTCTTAACCACTGTGCAACCAGGTAAGTCCCCCTGCTTGGGTCTTTAAATCAAGAGCTAAAATTAGGTAGCACTGCTCTAAGCTGAGGTGTTAATTTGATCACAAAGTTTGAGGAAGAAAAGCTAACAAAACATAAAACATTAAAATTCAAAAAAGCCATATTGGAACCATTTGGTTTTGATGCAAGAGTCCCTCATACCTCTTTGGCAGTACATCTTGAGGGTTTTGCTACATTGATTGCTCAAATGGATTATCCTGAAAAGTTTAAATAATTATCAGTCTACTTTGTTTAAGACTGGGAGGCTTATGTATTTTCTTAGATTTATTTTAAATGGAAAAAAGTTACATAAAATAATTGATGTTTTAGGAATAAACCTCTGATACCTGGCAAACTTGGCTGTCTAGAACATCTCTTTCTCTAATTTGTTTTGCTGTTTTATTTCTTTTATGTATTTATTTGCAGTGTTTTTTTTAAATCATTTTATGTCCTTATTCACTTAAAATATGAAGTCTCTCATTTTTAGATTTTAGGAATTTTTTTCAGTACTATAATTACACACTTTTCTTCTGGTCGTATTTCTTATGCGATACATTGCTTTTAAAAAAGAAAATCTCATGAAAACCCCCTAGTCTAGAACTAGCATGAGTTCTTCATTTGGGAGTAAAGACCAGATCCCATATCAGAAATCTCTGGGCAGTAAGGGAAAACAGTTTTTTAATGCTTTAGAGGAGCTATGTTTAATATGGGGGATTCCTCCAAACGAAATATGGACAGTCCCCTTGAGTATTATAAAATGACATTTACTTGTTTAGTAGTAAATCTGCTTTCTATAGGATAAAAAGGAATAGATTGCTTATACACCCAATGAAATGGTTTGTTTTAGATCAGAGAAGACTCGCCTTATTTGGTCCCAAGAGCTCTAAGCTAACTTAGGCCTTTCTTGAACCAGAGGACTGAAATGTGGGTTTGGTTAAGTCTGAAGTCTTTCTAAAATCTCTAGATAACTCTGGGATGGTGCTTATAATAATAACACAATAATGATAGCCACTGTTTCTTGAGAGCTTGATATTTGCCGTGCCATCTGTTAGTACTACTTCCTTGCATAAAGTCACTGGCTTTGTAAGATCTGGCCCTTTTCAGTCTGCCCTTTCTCTCAACTCCTGTTTTGGCCACATGAGTTGCAGTTCTGTTCTTTCTCTTGCCTAGCTCTTTCAGGCTTTCACACACATGCCTGAAACATTCTCTTGTTAAATCTAGTTATTATGCCTATGCCTGGCTAATCCATATTAATTTCCTTTAGTTCTCAGCCTAAATATCACTTTCTCAAGGAGACCTTCCCTAACCCTCCAGTCTAGATTAAGTGCCTCTGTTACACCCTCATAGTATTGCCCCTGGGCTAGTGTATTTCACTTCCCTGTACTCAGTAAGTACCTAATACAGAATAGCATCAGATCATGAGATGCTACTCTGTATTAGGTACTTAGCTACATACTAAGTGTACCTGTGGGACAGGGGAATAATATGGGTATTTGGGGGGATTCTTAACAGGTATAAAGCAGAAATCTCATTTTCACTTCAATAGTTCACCATTACAGTTAGTTGAATCACCTTAGGCAAGTTAGTTAACCGCTATGCCTCAGTTTTCTCATCTGTAAAATGGGGCTAATATCAATCTCAGAGTTATGAGAATTAAATGAGTTAGTATATGTGAAGTGCTTAGAATAGTGCCTGGCACATATGAATGCCCCAGAAGTGTGTATTAAATAAGGAACCACATGAAGATGGTACTGTTATGATGGATAATGAAACTGAGGCTCAGCTAGTGTGTGACAAAGGAAGCTTTAGAGCTCAGATCTAACTCCAGCGCCCAACACGACAGTTTAGATTGAATTTAATTTTGACTAGAGTGCTCTGTAATAAGATTTATTACAAGCAACTGTTCTGCCATGACTTTACCAAATGAAAGATTTTAAAATTAAAATTTTCCTCTTTTAATGGATTTTTTTTTTTTTTTTTTTTTTTTTTTTTTTTGTGGTATGCGGGCCTCTCACTGTTGTGGCCTCTCCCGTTGCGGAGCACAGGCTACGGACGCACAGGCTCAGCGGCCATGGCTCACGGGCCCAGCCGCTCCGCGGCATGTGGGATCTTCCCGGATCGGGGCACGAACCCGTGTCCCCTGCATCGGCAGGCGGATTCTCAACCACTGCGCCACCAGGGAAACCCTAGTACCTATTTTTTTATTATAAAATCCATTAAGAGCTTCGTGCCCCGGTCCGGGAAGATCCCACATGCCGCGGAGCGGCTGGGCCCGTGAGCCACAATTACTGAGCCTGCGTGTCTGGAGCCTGTGCTCCGCAACAAGAGAGGCGGCGATAGTGAGAGGCCCGTGCACCGCGATGAAGAGTGGCCCCCGCTTGCCACAACTAGAGAAAGCCCTTGCACAGAAACGAAGACCCAACACAGCCATAAATAAATAACTAAATAAATTTTTTTTAAAAAAGGTCAAGAAAAAAAAGATGACAAGTCTGATTGCTCCTGAAGGCCTTTAAAAAAAAAAAAAAAAGGTACTAAAAAAAGGGACAAAAATCTTATAAATTTTTTGAAATCTATTACTTAATAATTTTTCACTTTGAAAGTGGGTTTACTTTAGAATTCCATTAAATATATCATGTTACCCTTTCACATTTGAAATATGCATTCAACATACAATATTTTATTTATAAACTCAAAGAACACATTTATTGTATATTTAAGACTACTATGATTTGATGAAATTGTGCTATTTTAGGAATTATGTGTTAGAGGACAAAGCACTCTGCTGGATGCTGGGGTAATAAATAAGATTCAGGGGTCTTCCCTGGTGGTTCAGTGGTGAAGAAGCCGCCTGCCAATGCAGGGGACACGGGTTCGAGCCCTGGTCTGGGAAGATATCACATGCTGCGGAGCAACTAAGCCCGTGCGCCACAACTACTGAGCCTGCACTCTAGAGCCCACGAGCCACAGCTGCTGAGCCCACATGCCACAACTACTGAAGCCTGTGTGCCTAGAGCCGAAGAGTAGGCCCCTGCTCGCCACAACTAGGGAAAGCTGATGTGTAGCAACGAAGACAAAATGCAGCCAAAAATTTTAAAATGAATTTATTTTTTAAAAAAAGGTTCAGATCTTTCTTTCAAAGGAGATATGGTGTCCAAAAAATGTTAAGGGGAAGAATTGAGGCTTACGGGATGAGTATAGACAGATCCATCCTCAAGGTGCCAGGCTGCAATTTTAAAGTTTTAGAGCTTTTAAAAACATTATGATGGGGGCTTCCCTGGTGGCGCAGTGGTTAAGAATCTGCCTGCTAATGCAGGGGACACGAGTTTGAGCCCTGGTCTGGGAGGATCCCACATGCCGTGGAGCACCTAGGCCCATGAACCATAACTGCCAAGCCTGCACGTCTGGAGCCTGTGCTCCGCAACAAGAGAGGCCGTGATAGTGAGAGGCCCGCGCACCGCGTTGAAGAGTGGCCCCAGCTCGCCACAACTAGAGAAAGCCCTCGCACAGAAACGAAGACCCAACACAGCAAAAATAAATAAATTAATTAATAAACTCCTACCCCTAACATCTTCAAAAAAAAACATTATGATAGAAAATATTGAAGCTTGTTGTTTAAAAAAGAAAAAAGACATGGCTAGGTATTAAAGTGAGAAATAAAAATTCTTTAGCTAGCTAGTCCAATAGACACTCTTTTAAGTGGTCATAGTTAAGTTTTCTATGGATCCATCCAGAAAAGTTTTATGTGCTTTCAAACATGTACAAGGTTGTATTAGTTTTCTATGACTGCTGAAACAAATGACCACAAATTTGGTGGCTTAAAACAACAGTAATTTATTCTCTCACAGTTCTGAAGTCCAGAGTCCAAAATTTAGGGTGAGTAGGAGTTTAGGATTAAAATATACACACTACTGTATATATAAAAGAGATAACCAACAAGGACCTACTGCACAGGGAACTATACTCAGTATCTTGTAATAACCTATAATGGAAAAGAATCTTTAAATACATACATATATGTGTGTGTGTGTGTGTGTATGTATGTATGTATATATATCTGAATCACTTTGCTGTACGCCTGAAACTAACACAACATTGTAAATCAACAATATTTCAATATGAATTTTTTTTTTTTTTTTTTTTTACGGTACGTGGGCCTCTCACTGTTGTGGCCTCTCCCGTTGTGGAGCACAGGCTCCGGACACGCAGGCTCAGCAGCCATGGCTCACGGGCCCAGCCACTCCGCAGCATGTGGGATCTTCCCGGACTGGGGCACGAACTGGCATCCCCTGCATCGGCAGGTGGACTCTCAACCACTGCACCACCAGGGAAGCCCCTCAATAAGAATTTTTTTTAAAATTTAGGGTGAGTCTTACTGGAGGCTAATATTGAGGCAAAGCCATGCTTCTCCAGAGGCCCTGGGGAAGCACTCCTTCCTTGCCACTTCAGCTTCTGGCGGCTCTTGGTATCCCTTGGCTTGTGTTGCATCACTCCAGCGTCTTCTGATCTTGCTCTTCTCCATCTTCACATCGCCTTCTCTTCTGTGTGTGTCAAATTTCCCTGTCACCCTCTTATAAGGATACATGTGATTGCATTCAGGGCTCACCCAGATAATCCAGGATGATCTCCCCATCTCAATATCCTTATTTTAATCACATCTGCAAAGACTCTTTTTCCACATAAAACATTTAAAGTTTTCAGGGATTACAGCCCAATATCTTTGGGGGTCATTACCAGCCTACCACCAATGTGTATGACCCCCTTTTTTATTTTTACTAAACACAAAAAAAGGAATTAGACTTCATAGGCTATCTTCCAAATTTCTTTTTAAAACTTAATAATAGATTTCTTCCACATCAGTATTTAAATATCTTCTTTAGTCTTCTTTGTCTTCTTTTTTCTTTAAATACCTACAGAGCATTTTGTTGAATAGACAAGTATCTCACTTTTTTAAAATTGCAGCTTAAATTTAAAAAAGCATGTAACATAAAAATTACCGTCATAATCATTTTAAATTAACTACATTCACATTGTGGTGAAACACATCTCAAAAACTTTTTCATCTTGCAAATCTGATACACTGTACCCATTAAACAACTTCCCTTTTCCTCCTTCCTCCAGCCCCTAATAACCACCATTCTACTTTCTGTTGCTAATTTAATAGTTTAGATACCTCATGTAAGTGGAATCATACAATATTTGTCTTTTTGTGACTGGCTTATTTCACTTAGCATGATATCCTCAAAGTTTATCCATATTGTAGCATGTAACCGGATTTCCTTCCTTTTAAAGACTACTATTCCATTGTATGTATTTACCACATTTTGCTTATCCATTCATTTATTCTTCTGTGGACATTTGGGTTGCTTCTACTGCTTTGAACATGGATGTACAAATCTGAGCCCCAGCTTTAAATTCTTTTGGATATATATATACACACACACTCATACATACACTTAGAAGTGGAATTACTGGATCATATGGTAATATGGTATTCTATTTTTACTTTTTTTGAGGTTACGCCATACTGTTTTCCATAGCAGTTGCACCATTTTACAATCCCACCAACAGTGTACAAGTGTTCCAATTTCTCTACATTCTTGCCAACATTTGTTATTTTCTGGTTTTTTTTAAATTTGTTTATTTGATAGTAACCATTCTAATGGATGTGAGGGATATCTCATTGTGGTTTTGACTTGCGTTTCTCTGATGATTAGTGATGTTGAGCATCTTTTCATATGATTGTTGGCCATTTGTATATCATCTTTGTAGGAACGTCTGTTCAAGTCTTTTGCCCATTTTTAATTGGGTTATTTGGAGTTTTGTTGTTGTGGGAGGTTTTTTTTTTAACATATTTATTGGAGTATAATTGTTTTACATGTTGTGTTAGTTTCTGCTATATAACAAAGTGCATCAACTATATGCATACGTATATCCCCATATCCCCTCCCTCTTGCGTCTCCCTCCCACCTTCCTTATCCCACCCCTCTAGGTGGTCACAAAGCACTGAGCTGATCTCCCTGCGCCATGCAGCTGCTTCCCACTAGCTATTTTACATTTGGTAGTGTATATATGTCAATGCTACTCTCTCACTTTGTCCCGGCTTACCCTTCCCCCTCCCCATGTCCTCAAGTCCGCTCTCTATGTTTGTGTCTTTATTCCTGTCCTGCCCCTAGGTTCATCAGACCATTTTTCTTTCTTTTTTTAAAATTAATTTATTTATTTTTGGCTGCGTTGAGTCTTTGTTGCTGTGTGCAGGCTTTCTCTAGTTGCAGAGATCGGGGGCTACTCTTCATTGTGGTGCGCGGGCTTCTCATTGTGGTGGCTTCTCTTGTTGCGGAGCACGGGCTCTAGGCACGCAGGCTTCAGTAGTTGTGGCACTTGGACTCAGTCGTTGTGGCTCGCGGGCTCCAGAGCACAGGCTCAGTAGTTGTGGCACACGGGCTTAGTTGCTCCACGGCATGTGGGATCTTCCCGGACCAGGGCTTGAACCCGCGTCCTCTGCATTGGCAGGCGGATTCTTAACCACTGCACCACCAGGGAAACCCCCATTTTTCTTTTAAGATTCCATATATATGTGTTAGCATATGGTATTTGTTTTTCTCTTTCTGACTTAACTTCACTCTGTATGACAGACTCTAGGTACAACCACCTCACTACAAATAACAATTTCATTTCTTTTTATGGCTGAGTAATATTCCATTGTATATATGTGCCACATCTTTTTTAAAATTAATTTATTTATTTTTTTATTTTTGGCTGTGTTGGGTCTTCGTTTCTGTGCACGGGCTTTCTCCAGTTGCAGCGAGCAGGAGCCACTCTTCATCATGGTGCGTGGGCCAATCTTCATCACAGTGCGTGGGCCTCTCACTGTTGTGGCCTCTCCCTTTGCGGAGCACAGGCTCCAGACGCACAGGCTCAGTAGTTGTGGCTGACGCGCTTAGTTGCTCCACAGCATGTGGGATCTTCCCAGACCAGGGCTCAAACCCGTGTCCCCTGCATCAGCAGGCGGACTCTCAACTACTGTGCCACCAGGGAAGCCCTACCACACTGTTTTGATTATTGTGGCTTTTTAATGTGTTTTGGAAACAAGAAGAGAGTCTTGCAACATTTTTTTTTTCAAAAGTGTTTTGGGGCTTCCCTGGTGGTGCGGTGGTTGAGAGTCCGCCTGCTGATGCAGGGCATGCAGGTTCGTGCCCCAGTCCGGGAAGATCCCACATGCCAGAGTGGCTGGGCCCGTGAGCCATGGCCGCTGAGTCTGTGTGTCCAGAGCCTGTGCTCCACAGCGGGAGAGGCCCATGTACCGTAAAAAAAAAAAAAAAGTGTTTTGACTATTCAGGGTCCTTTGAGATTCCATATGAATTTTAGGATTAATTTTTCTATTTCTACAAAAAAGTGCTGTTGGGATTTTGAGAGAGATTGTGTTGAATCTATAGATTATTTTCTGACATATGGAATCTTAATAATACTAAGTCTTCCAATCCATGGATATGGGATGTCTTTTCATTTATTTGTGTCTTCTTTAATTTCTTTCAGCATTGTTCTGTAGTTTTCAGTGTACAAGTCGTTCATCTCCTTAGTTAGGTTTATTCCCAAATATTTTATTCTTTTCAATGCTATTGTAAGTGGAGTTGTTTAAACTAACACGACTTTGTAAATCAACTATACTCCAATAAAAATTTTTTTAAAGTATATTTTAGTATATGTAAGTTATACCCCAGTAAACCTGACTTCAAAGTTCTTAGATTGGGGGACCTCTTCTCCCTCTGATCCTCAGTTAACACTACTTCCTGGCTGCTGAGAACACAGGTAACTAGGAGCAGTGGGGGGGGGGGGCACTGTTATACATTTGCTTTTTAGTTTTAAAAGTAGTGTAATATAAAAGGCAGACAGTATTTGTTGAATGTTATGTATTTTATTTACCAAATACTTAGGTATAGCAATTAATTCTAGGCACTTTACAAATATAATAAACTTAACTCATTTAATTCTCCTAATAACCCAATAAGGTGAAAAAATTCCTCATTTTACAAATAGAAAAAAGAAGCACAGAGAGGTAGGAGTTGTCTAAAACCACACAAATAATAAATGGCACAACCAGGATTTGAACTAAGCATTCTGGCCCCAGAGTCCATGCTCTTAATCTCTAACTTGGCCTCTTTCCTTCACTGAATATGATGTAATAATTCCAGTTAATGTTTAAAACTTTTTTCCCCCTTGCTCTGGCTATGTGTACAATAAATATTTTTCTTATCTCTGCTTGATTTGTTGCAGGAAAAACATTACAGTGAAGAAGGATTTTTTAAAAGCACAAGAAATGCCACCTTTCTAATATATGAATTATCATTTTCCCATGTTTTCTTCCATATATAATATTTGCTAAATCATTTCCTAAACAGTTTCAACTTTGCCCTGTTAAGGAGAATACTTCTATCTGGTAATTTGTTGAATTGTAAAGGTTTTACATGTCCAGTTTAGTCTCTTCATGGTATAGTAAAGAAAAGGATACAGTAACAAAAATAAGATGGGCTGTGTTTGGGCTGTGATATTTGGTAAGATATCTAAGTATTATTTAGGAATTTTTATATAAAATGTCTTTGCTTTGGGGCAAAAGTTATAAATCTGATTGTACTGAGCTGTACAATAAATGGATTTTTTTCTCTCTAAATTCTTAATTCACTAATAAGCACAGCACTGGGTATTATCCATTTGTGTGTGTGCATGCGCACATATACTCACTGCATTATGCTTATTGAAGTTATCTGGACTCCTGTGTCAAAATAAGTGTTGGTCGGGCTTCCCTGGTGGCGCAGTGGTTGAGAGTCCGCCTGCCGATGCAGGGGACACGGGTTCGTGCCCTGGTCTGGGAAGATCCCACATGCCGCAGAGCGGCTGGGCCCGTGAGCCGTGGCCGCTGAGCCTGCGCGTCCGGAGCCTGTGCTCCGCAACGGGAGAGGCCACAACAGTGAGAGGCCCACGTACCGCAAAAAAAAAAAAAAAAAAAAAATAAGTGTTGGTCATACCTTTTGTGATAATTATTTATTGCGTATTTATTTGGTATCACACAGAAAAAAGATGAGTCAGCTACATTCCAACCCTTGCCCTTGAGGTGCTCACAATCTAATGGGAAGGCTGATCTACAAACCATTACTCTCAGAACAGTGTGATAAGCTTGATACAGACAGAATGAAAGGTCTTAATTACTTAATTCAAACATATCATTCACAGTTAAATGCACTTTAAAATGAGATTTTTTTGGCAGTTCAAAATCAGACTACTCTAATCTGAATCAGTTTCTCTTCATGATAACCTTAGCCTAGAATTTTCTAAGACCTTCAGAATAAGGGTAACCTGGGCCTGCTCCATATTAGAGCAGTCTTTGGGCCTGTCCTTTGGAATCTAAATTTCCACTTGAACCCCTGTTTGGGATGGAAGATGTTAGGGCACTTATAAATGGTCTTTAGCTTTACTAAATTGATTCCCATAGAGGTTTGGTGGTGGCTTACGGTTTTAATAAGGTATGTTTATTCGTCAAGATTAGATGAAGGTAACACCGGCTTAATAACAACATAAATTTCTTTCCTGACAGTATAAAGGAGACACAAAATGCATACAAACCTTCTAATCTGAGATTGAGGAAAAATTCCTATGAAAAGAAATTTAAAATTCGTTAACGACCTGTGGAGAGCTCAGAGACCATTCTTAACTCCCTGAGATATTAATCCAATTTCTACTACAATTTTTCACAAGAACTCTTCATATTATATTAGATGACTGCACATCACAATTGTATTTGCACACAAGATTTCTTTATCTACATAGACTTGTAGTGAATTCTTGGCCAATGTTTCAAAGGTCACATTTTACTCACAAGGAGAATGTTATTTTTCTATTTTGCCCCCTACTTCCGTCTTCTATCGTTGTCTAGGATTCCTCGTGTTGTACAGAAGAGAAAGAAGTCACTGAGAGGGTGAGGTGAAGCAGTGGAGGCTGTCATAATTCTTTTCTGATCCTTTGAGTTGCCATTTGAAAAACACTAACCGCTCAAGTTAATGGAAGAAGCCACTTACATAATGGGGGCTATATGTTTACCCTGATGCTTTGACTGTTTCCTGCAGCAACTTTTTTTGCCCCTGGAGGAGGAATTAGGATTGTGATAGTAAGAACAGGTCACCTCCTTTGTTTCTGGAACATTATCTGTGTTGCCACAAAAAAAGAGGTCCCCACCCAGCTGCGGTGGAGTTTTCCTAGCAGGGCCTTCATTCACCTCTGGCCTTGGAATCCCTCTGGACTGGAAGGAGCACCCTGGGTCATGCAGACCTCTGAGCAAAGGCACGCTACGGCCCCTTTAAGCCGTCAGTGTGTGCCGGGCGGGGCGAGGTGGGGCGGGCACTCTGACTGTGGGCTCTGGGCCCCGCCCCTGAGGAGGCGTTTCTCAACAGCACCAATGCAACCACCGCCCCCGCCCGCCCGGTATTCCTGCAGATTCTGCCTCGGACCATAGGGCCCCGACCTCTCCCTGCCCGGGGAGCGTAAGTGTCAAACTGCGGGCGAGGGTCAAGCATCCCGTGCCCATGCCGGAAGTCCTTGTGGACTGTACAGGGGACTTCCCTGGCCTATCTGAGGCTAAGGCGGCGAAAGATCGTAAACAATGCCGGCTGCAGTGAGCTAAAGCCTGGGGCATCTGCTCTACTTCTGGGTGGTGACAGCGGCCCTAGGGTGCTGGTCTGGATGTGCAGTGGTTGAGCGGTGCCCAGAACCTAGCTTTGCCCCACCAGCCTGGTTCCTACTTAGAGTGAGGAGAGGATTGCTTTTACCCTGTATAATCCCACTAAGCTAGATGGGTGGAGCTGGATCTAGTGCCCTGGGCCTTGGGTCCTTAGCCTGGGATTTGGAGATCTGGGTAGCTTTGGGATGAGTAAGCATTAGATTTTCAGCTACCTTGGTACAATTGAGCAGTAACTCTCAAAGTTGACCTAATTCACAGCCAGGTTTAGCTCTGTGTCTCCCCAGAGGCCTGTGTTGCTATAGTCCCCCCCCTTTCCCCCCTTTCCCCCCTTCCCCCCCTTCCCCCCCCCCGTACGCGGGCCTGTCACTGTTGTGGCCTCTCCCGTTGCGGAGCACAGGGTCAGAGGCCATGGTTCACGGGCCTAGCCGCTCCGCAGCATGTGGGATCTTCCTGGACCAGGGCACGAACCCGTGTCCCCTGCATCGGCAGGCGGACTCTCAACCACTGCGCCACCAGGGAAGCCCTAGAGTCCCCCTTTTGAAGATACGGACGGTGATCATCTATTAGGGAGAGTCCAGTTAACCCTCTTTCCCACTGATCCGAATAGAACGGTGTGAAAGAGTCAGCTCTTTACCCCTCTCTGAAGGAACTGGTGGGAGGCCACCATCCCAGGACTACTACAGCAAGCCCACCCAAGTTTGTTGAGATAACCTACTAGAGGAGCAGTTCGCATTTCTGGCCCCCTGATAATGCAGAATAACTACAAGAGGATAACACTTGTCCTTGTTAATGAGAATTACCTGGAGGTAGTGAGATTTTTTTAAATTAGAGGGAAAGGCTTGTCATTTTTGTTACTGGCTACTTAAGTGATGAGATTTTGTCTGGCTTGACCAAGTAATAAAATTTAAAGTTTTCTGTGACAGTTACATAATTGCTGTGCTTCTTTAATCCAGTTGGCCTTAGACATAGCTTGAGTAAAGATTTCTGGGCATGTATGTGTATTTTGTCTTATCCTTGTTTTATTATTATTTCCTTTTTTGAGCAAATTTACATCGTTCTTTATTGGTTGTTCAAAGGGGTTGCTTTTTGAGTGGGCAGAATTTTTCCTCAAACTTCCCTCAGACTCATTCTGTGCTTCTGCAGTTGCATTTCCTTAGCCAGAAGTGAGAGTCCAGGAATGGTAATCAGATCTAGATCTCTTGTGTTGTGATAGTGAAGAGCTTTTGAAGGTCAGGAGCTTGAGAATTAGCCATAAAATAGTTTCACTGTCATAGCTTCTTCCCAAGTAGAAAGCTAAAACAGTATGTTTAGTAGCTGTATAACTATTCTTATAAGATGTCATGGTACAGGAATTTAAAGTAAAAGGACACTACACATGGACCCTTGAGTGATGGGGAAGAGTGGTGGGTGGACTGAGAGATAGGAGACAAAGGTTCTAGCCCAACTCTAACATTACTGATGACTTAATCTCCCTGTGCCTTACTTTTAGCTGGTTGATGAATGAGAAAATGCATAGATTGCAGAGGTCTATATGTTAATGGTAATACATAGTGCACACTTAAATATTGAACACTAAATTGAAATTTATTCTAAGTTCAGAGTTTATTCCAAGTTGTGTCTTTATGTATGTCTTTGGAAACATTTCTTAACCTCTCGTCTAAAAATAAATCTAAACCTTCTTCAGCAGTAGTGTGGACTTTATGGTACTTGAGCTCTTTGGAAGACATTTTAGATACAACAGTGGTATAAAATGATAATATTTCCGTGGAACAAATTTATTTTAGCTGGCTCCCTTGCCTTTTCCTCTGTTTTAGGCTAAAACCTCCTGAGAGTGCCGAATAATCTGAAATTTCTGAGTATTTGTAGTATTGACTAGACTGAACCATAGCAAGCATCATATATAGGTCAAATTAATTTTATTAATGCTTCTCTTTGTTGGCAATTTTATTTACTCTTAAAGCATCAAACTTTGCTATGTAATGAAGACTTGGTTTCATACGTCTGTGTTTATAAAATCCAGAACCCTCTGTTCATTCCTGGTGCCACATTTCCAGCCACTTGAAAATCATATTTCTCAAGTCTAAAACCAAACTCATCATATTGTTAATCTCTCCTCCACTCCCCCAAAACAAACAACTCAGAACTTCTGAGATTTTTCTGTCATTAGCACCACTGTTCTCCAAGTCATGTAGACTGGAGCCTCCTACTAGGTCTCCTACATCCTTAGTTGCTAAGGCTTATTGATTCTGCTTCTTTAATGTAATTCCTTTCAGTCTCCTCTGCTCATCCTTTCCATTCCTAGGAGTCTGGCTTCTATTTATCTTTGTCCTTGAGTACTGCAATAATTTCCTATCAGGACTCTACATTCTCTCCCTTCCAATTCATTCTGCATAGATTTATCTTTCTAAAGTAATTAGGATCATGTCATTGCCCTGCTTCAGGTCATCAGCATCCTCTGCTGTTTAGCTTAATATTCAGGATTATACATGATTTGACCCTAGTCTGTCTTTCTGGTCTTATACTTAATAAATGGAGCCATTTAGTGTTCCCTAAACATGCTTAGTACTTTTCTACTTCCAAGACTTTGCCTTTCTCAGCCTAAAATATCTCTTCTCCACTCCTGGTTTTGTTTTTGTTTTTATTTTTTAAATCTACCTATCATTTATCACTGAGCTCAGATGTCATCCTTTCTATGAGATTTTTCACTGATCATTCCTTGCTCACGGGTGGTTGATCCTGTCTTTGAACTCCCTTAACCCTTATTTGTCTCTTGCTTAGGGCACTTTCCACATATAATACATTTCGTATTATTGTTATTTGTTTAGACATCTACTTTTACGCCTGTGAACTCCTTGAGTCATCATGGTTTACCCATAGGGAAATTCATCAAATGAATGCTTTAGGTAAAATTGGAATGGAGTAACTCCTTAGTGTTAGATCCTATTATTAGAAAGGACTCTAACCTTTACAGCCAGCCCATTCACATGTAAAATGATTGGCAACTTTAACAAATAACTCTCATCTCCTAAGGACTTCTGTTAGTAAATGTTATTATTTTGTTTGTTTTTTGAACAGTTTTAATGAGATATATAATTTACATACCATTCACCCATTTAAAGTGTGCAGTTCACTGACTTTCAGTATATTCATACATCTGTGCAGCCATCACCACAGTCAATTTTAGAACATTTTCATTACCCCAAAAAGAAATCCCACACTCCTTAACACCCTTCTAATATCCCCAAACACCCCAGTCATAGGCAACCTCTCACCTACTTTCTGTCTCTATAGATTTGCCTATTCTGGACATTTTATATAAATGGAATTATATAATATGTGGTCCTTTGCAACTGACTTCTTTCACTTAATATAATGTTTTCAAGGTTCATCCATGTTGCAGCATGTATCAGTACTTCACTTCTTTTGTGTGTGTACACATAACGTAAAATTCACCATCTTAAGCATTTTTAAATATACAACTCAGTGGCATTAAATGCATTTGTAATGTTGTGTAGCTACCACCATCCATCTCCATAATTCTTTTCATCCTGTAGAACTGAAATTTTATACCCAGTAAACAGTAACCCATCATTACCCTTCTCCATCCATCTGCTGGCAACAATCATTCTATCTTCTATCTCTATGATTTTGACTACTCTAAGTACTTGATATAAGTGGAATCATACACTATTTGTCTCTTTGTGGCTGGCTTAATTTCACTTAACATGACGTCTTCAAGGTTCACTCAGGTTATAGCATGTGTCTGAATTTCTGTCCTTTTTAAGCTGAATGATATTCTTTTGTATGTGTATACCACATTTTGCTTATCCATTCATCCATCAGTGGTCACTTGGGTTGCTTCCATATTTTAGCTGTTGTGAGTAATGCTGCTATGAACATGGGTGTACAGATATCTCTTCGAGATCCTGCTTTCAATTATTTTGGGCATATACCCAGAAGTGGAATTGCTGGATCATATGGTCATTCTGTTTTTAATTTTTTGAGGAACGGCCATACTGTTTTCCACAGTAGCTGTAACATTTTACATTGTCACCAACAGTGTACAAGGGTTCCTATTTATCCATATCCTTGCCAACATTTGTTGTTTTCTGGGTTTTTGATAGTAGCCATCCTAATAGGTGTGAGGTAATACTTGTAGTTTTGATTTGCATTTCCCTAATGTTTGTAATCTTGAGCATATTTTCATGTGCTTATTGGCCATTTGTCTGTCTTCGTTGGATAAATGTCTAATCAAGTTCTTTGCCCATTTTAAAAAATATTTATTTATTTATTTGGCTGCACCGGGTCTTAGTTGTGGCACATGGAATCTTCGTTGCCGTGTCCAGGACCTTTAGTTGCAGCATGTGGGACCCAGTTCCCAGACCAGGGATCGAACCCCGGGCCCCCTGCACTGGGAGCGCAGAGTCCTAACCACTGGACCACCAGGGAAGTCCCTCTTTGCCCATTTTTTAATCAAGTTGTTTGCTTTTTTTGTTGTTGAGTTTTAGGAATTCTTTATAGTACTTAATTTTTATTACTGAATCATATTCCATTCTGTGGATTTACCATGTTTTATCTATTTATCAGTGGATAGACGTTTGGGTTGTTTCCACTCTTTGGCTATTGTGAATGTTAGTTTGGTTTTAATTTGCTGTGTATATTGAAAACAGCACTACATTTCTCTAAAGAGATCATTCAGGCCTTTAACTTGTGTGACTTTTCATGAAATTGTTGGTTTATTCTACATGTATTCCGTTTTATGAACTCTGAGGGTCCTCTTCATTACTTCCTGAATATGTTCTGAATGTTCCTAAGGCCTTTACTTTCCTTTGTGATAATGGCTAGTTAAAATTTGCAGATAGAGGCAAAGTTTAACTTACAAATAGGTAGCCACTTTAATGACTTTCCCCTACCTTCCCCCTGGCAAATATTCTAGAATTATAGTTATAAATTTAAAACTAATATGAACTATAGAAATTATAGTCTACCACCCTTTTGTTTTTTTATTAATCTCAATAAAAGATTTTCCTTTTCACCTGGTAGAGTCAATATTCAATGGAATAAGGGTTGTGAGGGAGAAGGGTCGGACTACACGGATAACCCCAAATTATAATTAAAACTGTAGTCATTTCTTTCTTACGCAAAGACGGGTTAACAGTGTCCTGAAGCCCAACTGGGTAGTTAGGCTTGATTATTCGGCAGCTGCTGATTAGGGATGATTCCCCCTTACCAACTAACTGTATTTTAAATTTCCCTAAATTACCTAAGTCCTTTGGAGGCAAATAAACTTGTCTTTCACATATACTCTCATTTGCCCTTTATATTTTTATTGAGTTAAGTAATCACCAAAATAATTCTTACTATTTATACTGTAGAGTGTGAATAGATTTCACTATAGATAATGTAGAAACCATATGTAGGTAAGTTGTAGGAATTTCACCAAACTAGGTATCAAGAAATCTCTTTTAGGGATTTCCCTGGTGGCACAGTGGTTAAGAATCCGTCTGCCAATTCAGGGGCCACGGGTTCGATCCCTGGTCCAGGAAGATCCTACATGCTGCAGAGCAACTAAGCCCGTGCACCACAACTACTGAGCCTGTGCTCTAGAGCCCGCGAGCCACAACTACTGAGCCTGTGTGCCACAACTACTGAAGCCCGCATGCCTAGAGCCTGTGCTCCACAGCAAGAGAAGCCACCTCAATGAGAAGCCTGCGCACCTCAGTGTAGAGTAGCCCCCGCTCACTGCAACTAGAGAAAACCCATGTGCAGCAACGAAGACCCAATGCAGCCAAAAATAAATTTAAAAAAAGAAATCTCTTTTAGACCATTCTCCCCTGCTTAAGTGACCTTGGGCAGGACGCTGAACCTCTTCTTCCCCATATGTAAAAAGAGGATAATGATACTTTATTTATTTGACACCCCCCCCCCTTTTTTTTTTTGGTGGTACTAGGGCCTCTCCCATTGCGGAGCACAGGCTCCAGTAGCACAGGCTCAGCGGCCATGGCTCACGGGCCCAGCCGCTCCGTGGCATGTGGGATCTTCCCAGACCGGGGCACGAACCTGTGTTCCCTGCATCGGCAGGCGGATTCTCAACCACTGTGCCACCAGGGAAGCCCTATTTGACCCTTTTGAGGATAGAGATTAATAAGACAAAAAGCTTTTGCTCAAGAGAATCTTTTAGTTTAGTAAGAGTCACATAACTAAGAATAATATGAAAAGAAAGAAACTAAACCTGAATGAGATAACAGCGTGCTTGCATTTACATTATGAAATACATAGAAAATGAATGATTGTAAAAATACATGTAAAATATAAAGTGCTACTGAAATACAGGATGGGTGTTAACCGTTATTTTAACTAGGGACTTTGAGATGATTGTAAGCAGTGCCCTAAAGTCTTTTTTACAATTCTACATTCACATTTATTTATCTAATACAATGGAAATACAAAGGAGAAAATAAAATCTCAATAAGTAAAGGACAGAGCTAGCTTTTTTCAACTTTTTAAACCTTTCATATTTTACTCTTAAAACTACTGTTGTCCAACAACATTTATATATATATTCACAGTGTTTCCACATCAAAACTGATGGCAAAGTTACATGTCCTCAGGGAATGCCATAAAGTCTTTGATCATAGAATTTGAAAGGTTGTATGTAGATCAAGAGATTTTAAGCTGGGTTAGAATTCAGGGACTCTGTAAATTTGTATGGAAAAATAATTACATCTTTATTTGCACTCACCTTTTAACTGAAATTTCTTTTTCTTTTTTTTTTTTTTTGGTCTGTGTTGGGTCTTCGTTGCTGCATGTGGGCTTTCTCTCTAGTTGCAGAGAGCGGGGGCTACTCTTCATTGCGGCGTGCGGGCTTCTCATTGCAGTGGCTTGCTTGTTGTGGAGCATGGACTCTAGGCGTGTGAGCTTCAGTAGTTGTGGCACACGGGCTTATTTGCTCCACAGCATGTAGGATCTTCCCGGACCAGGGATCAAACCCCGTGTCCCCTGCATTGGCAGGCAGATTCTTAACCACTGTACCACCAGGGAAGTCCTAACAAATTTTGACATTTTCTTCAGTTAATAATGTAGGCAAAACTACAATAATATTTTAAGAACCTATGCCTTTGTTACCAATAGAAATCATTTTCATAATCATGTTATATAGTATATAAAAATATTTTTATTCATAACTTAAGAATTATAGTAGTTATTAAATCTGCTGCTAGATTTTATTTAATATATTAATGGAGAAGCCCATATATTCACATTTCAAAATATTTTGATAACTATTTCACCATAACTATATTATATTCAACATACATAACTATTTCAGCATAACTGATTTAATATGATCATATATTTTATGCATTAAACAATATTCTGAGGTGCCTATAGACTTTCTCTTTTAATCCTATAAAATTCCAAAATAAAGGCAACTGTAATTTAAAAATGAAATAAATTCAAATTTGGGATACCAAATAATGATAGTAAATTGCTAACATTTTTTGATCCCTTGCTAGATGCCAAGTACCTAGTCAAAGAGTGTTACATGTACTGACTCATTTAATGCACACAACAATCCTCTGAGGTATGTATTATTATTCCCACTTTACACACAAGCATGCTGAGGCAATATATATTTGGCTAAGTAACTTACCCAAGGCCTCATCCTCAAGTTAGTGGTGGTTTTGAAGATACAGAATTCTTTTAATTTTTTTTAAGTGTAGATTTGCAGCCAGACATAGAAAGTAATAAAGTTTCCCTCAAGTAGCAAAAACTCAAATTTGATAAGACTGTTACTGCATTTTGGATTATTGTGGGTTTTTTCTTTCCCCAGCATACATTAATTGATCATTTTATATGTGTCAGACACTGTACATGGTGGTCCAAGGGGCTCATCTACCTGTCCTGTAGATGCTGGTTTCATCTAAACTCTAACGTGGGGCTCTTCTCACTATGTACTCTCCCTCAGTACTATCATCCATGCCCTTGGTTTTAATTACATTTATCTACTGATAACTCCTAAATTTTTATCTCTCTCTTGAACACCAGGCTTGAGTCTCCAGCTGCTTCCCACATCTACCCTTGTCTAGTGTACGTGTCAAACTCAGCTTGCCCAAAACTTCATTTTCATCTGTGTCTTACACTCCTTTTACAGTCACTCAAGAAAGACAGTCCTTGACATTCCTTGTATCTCTAAAATCCATCCCCTTTTCTCCAGCTGCATTGCTACTGCTCTAAGTTCCAGGCCATCATCATCATCCTTCTTTTAGATTACAGCCTTCTAACTGATTTCCCTCCATTGTTAACTGCCTTCCAAGACATTCTTTACATTGCATTTATATTTACATAAGATAGTCTTTGAAAAATGCAAGTTTGGTAGCATAGGAAATTTTCCTGTCTACAGTCCTTCAAAGTCTCCTTCTACCTTTGGGATAAAGTCTAAATTCCTTAACATCACTTACAAGACCTTCCAGGGTCTGATTTGGACTACTTTCTAGCCTTACTCTCTATACCCCTTTACGTTTCTTGTTGCATTTTATACTTTAGCCTTGCTGAACTTTTTTTCAATTCCTCAAACCACTATAATAAAAGAAGTTAGAATAGATGTTATGGCAGTTTCTAAACACTTACCTCTATTTCTGTACTTATCTCTGAATGATAAGTTTGTGAAACAGCACAAGTCTTTGGACCACACTTTTAGTAGATTTAAACTACAGTATACCACATGGATGAATTTTACAAATGAGACGTTGAATGAAAAAAGCAACTTATGGGGCTTCCCTGGTGGCGCAGTGGTTGAGAGTCCGCCTGCCGTTGCATGGGACGCGGGTTCGTGCCTCGGTCCGGGAGGATCCCACGTGCCGCGGGGCGGCTGGGCCCGTGAGCCATGGCCGCTGAGCCTGCGCGTCCGGAGTCTGTGCTCTGCAGCAGGAGAGGCCACAGCAGTGAGAGGCCCGCGTACCGCAAAACAAAACCAAAACCAAAAAAAAAAAAAAAAAAAAGGCAACTTATGGAAGACTACAACATTTTTCTAAGGTTCACAAACAAGCACAGTTAATTTTGTTTAGGAATATGTGACTGACTACAGCGTAGAACCAAGTGAACTTTAGGAAAGTCTTCAGTGGTAAGAAGGAAGGGGTAGGAAAGAAATGCACAGGTGCAATAATAATATTAGTAGTATCCTAATGTTCAGTTTGGGTGGTAGGTCAATATATCAATTTTATTGTAATGCTTCCTAACACATATATTGTATATATTTTCTTATATATGTAAAAAATTAAATTGTAAAATTAATTTTAAAATTAAAATAATTATGGGGAAAAATCAGTGAAGTCCTTTGTTTCTTAGTATGTTGATCCTGGAAAAAGATAAAGACAGAGCAGTAGTCCTCAGTGTCACACGTCTACACAGAACACTGTCCATTATATCAGTGGCTGGGAAAGTTGTCTGTGTTTTTTTAAAATATATTTATTTATTTTTAAATTTTTGGCTGTGTTGAGTCTTCGTTGATGTGTGCAGGCTTTCTCTAGTTGCAGTGAGCGGGGGCTACTCTTCTTGCGGTGCACAGGCTTCTCATTGTCGTGGCTTCTCTTGTTGCGGAGCACAGGCTCTAGTCGCGCAGGCTTCAGTAGTTGTGGCTTGCTGGCTCTAGAGCTCAGGCTCAGTAGTGGTGGCACGTGGGCTTATTTGCTCTGTGGCATGTGAGATCTTCCCAAGCCAGGGCTCAAACCCATGTCCCTTGCATTGACAGGCAGATTCGTAACCACTGCGCCACCAGGGAAGCCCTGGGAAAGTTTTGGTATGAATCAAGCCTTTCCTTTGAATGGAAAGCAGCAAAATCATAAACACTAATTTTTTAAAAAACTGAAGCTATGAAGTAGTAGAAGCCATTTCAGAAAATATAGCACAATTACATCAATATTTTATTTTAAATTTTTTGGAAGATTTTTTTTTTTTTAAGTGAAAGAAGGTTTATTTAGGAAGAAACACACTCCACACACACAGTGTGGGCCATCTCAGAAGGTGAGAGGCCTTTTTGGAAGATTTTTAATCACAGTTTCAATTTCGTTACTTGTGATTGGTCTGTTCATATTTTCTATTTCTTCCTGGTTCAGGAAGGTTATACCTTTGTAATAATTTGTCCATTTCTTCTAGGTTCTCCATTTTATTGGCATAGAGTTGCTTGTAGTAGTCTCTTAGGATGCTTTGTATTTCTGCGGTGTCTGTTGTAACTTCTCCTTTTTCATTTCTAATTTTATTGGTTTGAGTCTGCCATCTTTTTCTTGATGAGTCTGGCTAAAGGTTTATCAATTTTGTTTATCTTCTCAAAGAACCAGCTTTTAGTTTTATTGATCTTTGCCATTTTCTTTGCTTTATTTCATTTATTTCTGCTCTTATCTTTATGATTTTTCCTTCTACTAACTGTGGGTTTTGTTTGTTCTTCTTTCTCTAGTTCATTTAGGTGTAAGCTTAGATTGTATATTTGAGATTTTTCTTGTTTCTTGAGGTAGGCTTGTATTGCTATAAACTTCCGTCTTAGAACTGCTTTTGCTGCATCCCATAGGTTTTGGATCTCGTGTTTTCATTGTAATTTGTCTCTAGGTATTTTTTGATTTCCTCTTTGATTTCTTCAGTGATCTCTTGGTTATTTAGTAACGTTTTGTTTAGCCTCCATGTGTTTGGGTTTTTTACGGTTTTTTCCATCTAGTTGATTTCTAATCCCATAGTGTTGTGGTCAGAAAAGATGCTTGATATGATTTCAGTTCTCTTAAATTTACTGAGGCTTGATTTGTGACCCAAGATGTGATCTATCCTGGAGAATGTTCTGTGTGCACTTGAGAAGAAAGTGTAATCTGCTGTTTTTGGATGGAATGTCGTATGAATATCAATTAAATCTATCTGGTCTGTTGTGTCATTTAAAGCTAGTGTTTCCTTATTAATATTCTGTTTGAATGATCTGTCCATTGGTGTAAGTGAGGTGTTAAAGTCCCCCACTATTATTGTGTTCCTGTTGATTTCCTCCTTTAGAGCTGTTAGCAGTTGCCTTATGTATTGAGGTGCTCCTATGTTGGGAGCATATATATTTATAGTTGTTATATCTTCTTCTTGGATTGATCCCTTGATCATTATGTAGTGTCCTTCCTTGTCTCTTGTAACATTCTTTATTTTAAAGTCTATTTTATCTGATATGAGTATTGCTACTCCAGCTTTCTTTTGACTTCTATTTGCATAGAATATCTTTTTCCATCCCCTCACTTTCAGTATGTTTGTGTCCCTAGGTCTGAAGTGAGTCTCTTGTAGACAGCATATAGATGGGTCTTGTTTTTGTATCCATTCAGCGAGCCTGTGCTTTTTGGTTGGAGCATTTAATCCATTCACGATTAAGGTAATTATTGATATGTACGTTCCTGTTACCATTTTCTTAATTGTTATGGGTTTGTTTTTGTAGGTCCTTTTCTTCTCTTGTGTTTCCCACTTAGAGAAGTTCCTTTAGCATTTGTTGTAGAGCTGGTTTGGTGATGCTGAATTCTCTTAGCTTTTGCTTGTCTATAAAGCTTTTGATTTCTCCATCAAATCTGAATGAGATCCTGGCCAACTAGAGCAATCTTGGTTGTAGGTTCTTCCCTTTCATCATTTTAAATATATTGTGCCACTCCCTTCCGGCTTGTAGAGTTTCTGCCGAGAAATCAGCTGTTAACCTTATGGGAGTTCCCTTGTATATTATTTGTCGTTTTTCCCTTGTTGCTTTCAATAATTTTTCTTTGTCTTTAATTTTTGTCAATTTGATTACTGTGGGTCTTGGCTTGTTTCTCCTTGGGTTTATCCTGCCTGGGACTCTGTGCTTCCTGGACTTGGGTGGCTATTTCCTTTCCCATGTTAGGGAAGTTTTCGACTATAATCTCTTCAAATATTTTCTCAGGTCCTTTCCCTCTCTTTTCTCCTTTTGGGACCCCTATAATGTGAATGTTGTTGCGTTTAATATCGCAGAGGTCTCTTAGGCTCTCTTCATTTCTTTTCATTCTTTTTTCTTTATTCTCTTCTATGGCAGTGAATTCCACCATTCTGTCTTCCAGGTCACTTATCCGTTCTTCTGACTCAGTTATTCTGCTATTGATTCCTTCTAGTGTATTTTTCATTTCAGTTACTATATTGTTCATCTCTGTTTGTTTGTTCTTTAATTCTCCTAGGTCTTTGTTAAACATTTCTTACATCTTCTTGATCTTTGCCTCCATTCTTTTTCCGAGGTCCTGGATCGTCTTCACTATCATTATTCTGAATTCTTTTTCTGGAAGGTTGCTTATCTCCACTTCATTTAGTTGTTTTTCTGGGGTTTTATGTTGTTGTTTCATCTGGTACAAAGTTCTCTGTCTTTTTATTTTGTCTGTCTTTCTGTGAATGTGGTTTTCCTTCCACAGGCTGCAGAATTGTAGTTCTTCTTTCTTCTGCTGTCTGCCCTCTGGTGGATGAAGCTATCTAAGAGGTTGTGCAAGCTTCCTGATGGGAGGGACTGGTGGTGGATTGAGCTGGGTGTTGCTCTGGTGGGCAGAGCTCAATAAAACTTTAATCCGCTTGTCTGCTGATGCATGGGGCTGGATTCCTGGTTGTTTGGACTGAGGCAAACCAGCTCTGGAGCCTACCCAGCTCTTTGGTGGGGCTAATGGCAGACTCTGGGAGGGCTCACGCCAAAGAGTACTTCTCAGAACTTCTGCTGCCAGTGTCCTTGTCCCCACAGTGAGCCACAGCTACCCCCAGCCTCTGCAGGAGACCCTCCAATACTAGCAGGTACGTCTGGTTCAGTCTCCAGTGAGGTCACTGCTCCTTCCCCTGGATCCCGATGAGCACACTATTTTGTGTGTGCCCTCCAACAGTGGAGTCTCTGTTTCCCCCAGTCCTGTTGAAGTCCTGCAGTCAAATCCTGCTAGCCTTCAGGGTCTGATTCTCTAGGAATTCCTCCTTCCATTGCCGGACCCCCAGGTTGGGAAGCCTGACGTGGGGCTCAGAACCTTCACTCCAGTGGGTGGACTTCAGTAGTATAAGTGTTCTGCAGTTTGTGAGTCACCCACCCAGCAGTTGTGGGATTTGATTTTATTGTGATTGCACCCCTCCTGCCATCTCATTGCAGCATCTCCTTTGTCTTTGCATATGGGGTATCTTTTTTGGTGAGTTCCAGTGTCTTCCTGTCGATGGTCGTTCAGCAGTTAGTTGTGATGCCGGTGCTCTCGCAAGAGGGAGTGAGAGCACATCCTTCTACTCCACCATCTTGAACCAGTCTCTCACTTTGCTGTATACCTGGTTTCAGGACTTAATGCAGCTCAGGTTCTTTTTTTTTTGTGTGTGTGTGTGGTGGGGGTACTCGGGCCTCTCACTGTTGTGGCCTCTCCCGTTGCGGAGCACAGGCTCGGGATGCGCAGGCTCAGCGGCCATGGCTCACGGGCCCAGCCGTTCCACGGCATGTGGGATCTTCCCGGACCGGGGCACGAACCCGTGTTCCCTGCATCGGCAGGCGGGCTCCCAACCACTGCGCCCCACCAGGGAACTCTGAAGCTCAGGTTCTTGATGTCCCATTGCAGAAAGAATTCAGTGAGAGACAAAGTGATAGGTAAGAAGTGGATTTATTTATAGAGAGAAACGCACTCCACAGACAGAGTGTGGGCCACCTCAGAAGGCGAGAAAGGCCGACATCAGTATTTTATATGAGGCAGTTAGGTTAGATAACCTTTTTCTTCATGTTTCGAAAAGCAACCAACAAGAAAAAAAGTATTGCAGAGAATTCACAGAATACCAACAATTGAACATTATTGTTCATATTCTCTTGGCTGGAAAATGTTTTAAAAACTTTAATTGACTGTTTCTCTTTGAAAATCAGATAGGAAAGATTGCTTTTGCAGCTCAAACTTGTCCCAAGAAAGTAACATAAGAGGTTTTTAACCCAGGTTGCATATTACAATCACCTAGGAACTTAAAAAAATATATTTTTATTGAGGTGAAATTCATATAACATAAAATTAACCATTTTAAAGTGAACAATTCAATGGCATTTTGTACATTCACAATGTTGTGCAACCACCATCTCTGTCTAGTTCCAAAACAGTAACATTTCCATCACATCACAGTAAGACTCCTTACCCATTAAGCAGTTTCTCCCCACTCCCACTCTCTCCGCCTCTCTTCTCAACCCCTGGCAACCACCAGTGTCCATCTGTCTCTATGGATTGATCTATTCTGGATATTTCCTATGAATGGAATCATATAATATAGAACCTTTTGTGTTTGGCTTCCTTCACTTAGCATCATGTTTGTGAAGTTCATCCATGTTATAATATGTATCAGTAAGTACTTCATTTCCATTTATAGCTGAGTAATAGTCCATTGTATGTATGTTTCACAGCTTGTTTATTTATCCATGGGTAGACATTTGGGCTGATTTTTGGCCATTGTGAATAGTGCTGCTATCAATATGCATGTACATGTACTTGTTGGAGTACTTGCTTTCAGTGCTTTCAGTTCTTTTAGTTGCTGTATAATATTACACTCAGTGAATATACCACTATTTATTCATTCTCTTTTTGATGAACTTTTAAAAAGTTTTTCCAACTTTTGACTTTTCTATGAACAGCATTGCTCTGAATACTCTCATACAGGTCTTCTGGTGCAGTTGGCATCAATTTCTAGGGTATGTACCTAGGAATGGAGTTGCTGGATAGTAGAGTATGTGCATTTTCAATTTAAATAATGCCATACGATTTTCCAAACTGTTGTACTATTTTATCTCTCACTATTGCTGTATTAGAGTTCCTGTAGATTTGCTATTAAGGTTTGACTCCTGCTCTAAAACACACTGCTATTGTTTCACAGAGTCTTGGGGATTTTGGAGAGAAGTCTTAATGAAAGTTCCATTTACTCTAATAAACTTTTACAATTCAGTCTCTAGTAACTTTCCCTGGGATATTTCCTACATTTTAATGGGAGGCAACAAGTTGTAAAGAAGAGGCATAGACTTGGAATCTTAGTGTGATCTCACAGCCTGTTAGTTTTGTTGTTTTTGGCAAGTTACTGAATCTTTGTGAGCGTAGTGTGTAAAGTGGGGAGAATGTCTTTCTTTCGTGTAGTTGTTGTTAGTATAATGAATCAACATGTTTTAAAAGTAGTTTGCACAGTGCCTGACTCATGGGAGATACTATCAAGGCATATATTCATTAGACAAATATTTATTGAAGACATATTTTATGTCACACCAGGACTGGGGATGGAAAGATTAAGCAAGATCCCTTTTATGTTATTTATAATATTGAAAAACTTGAAACAATTTAAATGTCCAGTGTTAGGCTTGGTAATTATGGTACATTCATAAAATGGAGTGTAGTGCAGCCTTTAAACATCATGTTCTCCAATATGAGGAAATGTTTGTGACAATGTAAGAAAAGAATTGCAAGAGGATTAGACCTTTTTCATATAATTTATACACTGCATGTGCATTGAAAAAAATCTGGAAGGGTTCAAGTGTATACACTTCAGTGTTCATTGTGGTTACTAATTGATAGTGAAATTGTATTTTAATGCTTTCCTTCCTTATATATTTTCTATACTTTCCAGATTTTTCTACAGCTAACATAGATTACATTTTTTAAAAATTATTTATTTATTTTTGGCTATGTTGGGTCTTCGTTGCTGTGCGCGGGCTTTCTCTAGTTGCAGTGAGAGGGGGCTACGCTTTGTTGAGGTGCGCGGGCTTCTCATTGCGGTGGCTTCTCTTGTTGCGGAGCCACAGGCTCTAGGCATACGGGCTTCAGTAGGTGTGGCTCATGGGCTCTAGAGCGCAGGCTCAGTAGTTGTGGCGCACGGGCTTAGTTGCTCCACAGCATGTGGGATCTTCCCAGACCAGGGCTCGAACCTGTGTCACCTGCATTGGCAGGCGGATTCTTAACCACTGCGCCACCAGGGAATCCCTCATTTAGAATTTTTATTAACTTTTTTCGTTTACTTTTTAAATGTTCTGTTAATGGAATTAAATGGGCATTTGACCAAAGAATGAGAGTTTTTACTTTCGTTGGTTTACACATGCTAAAATAATAGTCTCAGAAAAACCTTTTTGTCTTAAGAGACAGCTTGGGTGCTAGAGTTAATAGATACTGATTTTTGTCTGACCAGGAATTACTCTTAATTCTAAGGAGAAACTGGAAGCACAATGGGAGATGACAGTGAGTGGGTGAAACTGCCGGTTGATCAGAAATGTGAACACAAGGTAAGACTTTCCTGGAACTCAAATTTCAGTGTCATTGGCTTGTTTTGTCAGCAGTTATACTGTATAGTATAGTATAGTATAAAGCTGCCTGATGATTAACAATACAACTGGAGAAACAGCCTACTTTGGAGATTGGGCAGTTTCAGCAGGAATATTTCTCATGTTTGAATTGTTACATCTTTAATGTCATATTACAAAGAAGTAATGACTAATACTTGGATACAAAATGGGATACATTTATAGTGGCCTGTTTATGAATTCTAGAAGGCCTTGACAGAATATCATAAATATTAAACACTTACAAGAAAAAGTTTATTAGCTAATCTTTAAAAAAAAAAAAAAGCTATCTGGATTTCTTAAACTCCGTTTTTGTTTCTAGTCTGGGGTCCTTTGTTCAAATTACCTGCTATAAGGTAGTCATTCCACCCCCCAACCCTAACGGTAGATAATAATGTCATTAAATTTTGTTTTGTTTCAAAATATTTTTCTTTTAGCTGTGGAAAGCAAGGTTAAGTGGGTATGAAGAGGCCCTGAAGATCTTCCAGAAAATAAAGGATGAAAAGAGCCCAGAATGGTCCAAATTTTTAGGATTGATCAAAAAATTTGTGACTGATTCCAATGCAGTGGTTCAGTTGAAAGGATTAGAAGCTGCACTTGTTTATGTTGAAAATGCCCATGTAGCAGGAAAGTAAGTAGTTTCTTTCCAACTATTCTGGTAAAAACCCCTGTCTCGTGCTACATGGATTAATTTATGTATATTTCTGGATCACTGTGCTTAGTTATTAGCACTTTTAGAGGATATTCATTTCTTAACTTTCATAGCTCCTTGACACTTGTTTTTCATTTCAGTCTTTATCTGCTCTCAGAAGTCTAAATGGTACAAGAGATATTTAGAGAGGAGCAAATTAGAAATCAGATCTTGAGCTTTTACCTTAAGGTGTTTGATGAGCAAGTGCTTTTCCTTTTGAGACTTTTGTATGAGAATTACTCCAAGAGGGAAAATCTTTTGTAACTTTTAGAAGAAACTGAGGTGGTTAGCAAAGACGGCAAAATTTCACTGAAAACATTTGGGCATTACTTAAATCTTTTTCTACAATGGTTCCAGGCTAGGTGATCTTAGAATCACATCTTTCTCCCTATGGTCATTAGGCATTTTTATCTCTTAGGAGAGGTAATGCAAACTAAATAACCTCCGTAACTCCCAGCTTATTGGCTGATAGAGGTTTCCAGTCACCCCAGTCTCCCATACCTGATAAACCTGACTTTTCTAATACTAGTCTTTATGTCACTGAAAGGAGCCCTCCATACAAAAAACAGAAAAACAATGGGGACCCTTGACCTAATTGCACAAAAAAATATATACACACATCCCTAGGTATCTGTGTGGAAATTGATTCCAAGACAAAAGTCCCCACCCCTACGCCCTAAGAGAGCAAAATCTACAGATGCTCAAGTCCCTCACATAAAATGGCCTAGTATTTGCATGTAACCTACATACACTCTCCTGTATACTGTAACTCATTTCTAGGTTACTCTCAATACCTAACACAATGTAAATGCTGTGTAAATAATTGTAACTATAATATAAATAATGTATAAATAGTTGTTGGCTGCATGGCAAATTTAAGTTTTGCTTTTTGGAACTTTCTGGAATTTTTTTTCCCAAATATTTTTTATACAAGTTTGGTTGAATCCGCAGATGAGGAACCTGTGGATAAGGAACCCACCAATATGGAGGGCCAACTGTACTTGACTCACCCCAAAAATTATACCAAGAAAGACAGTCATTAATTTGACAGTTTTGTTAACCAGCATCACTGAGTTCCCCTTGCCATCAGTGAGACCATTGCTTTTTAAATTTCATTTTTCTTCTGATACTAGAAACTTTTTTGACAAATGCTGCATCTAATTCCAACCCACTCAGTTTCTCTCATTTCCAGTAGTACAGGTTTTATTTAATTTAGAAGAAACGCAAAGCAATAAAGCTACTGTAAAGTCTTGCCAAGGAGTCGGGAACAGCCTTTTGTTACTAAAGGTACATATCCATTCCCTCTGTGAAGAAATTCTCTTGTCCTATAAAGTGTTTAAAATGACTTTCAAAAAGTTTCCCCAAAAGTAAGAACTCTGTAATCTTATTTTTATAAAAGGTATCTGTATCTGTCTATCTATCTCTGCATATAGAAAAGTCTAGAAGGATGGATACCATAAAGTTGAAAGTAGTTTTCTCTGGGTAGTGAGATTTTTAACTTTTTATTTCATATTGGAGTATAGCCGATGAACAATGTTGTGGTAGTTTCAGGTGCACAGCAGAGGGACTCAGCCATTGATATACATGTATCCATTCTCCCCCCGACTCCCCTCCCATCCAGGCTCCCCCTTAACATTGAGCAGAGTTCCCTGTGCTATACAGTAGGTCCTTGTTGGTTATTTAAATACAGCAGTGTGTACATGTCGATCCCAACCTCCCTAGCTATCCCTTCCCCGCAGTAACCCTAAGTTCGTTCTCTAAGTCTGTGAGTTTGTTTCTGTTTTACTTGAACATAAAGCTTTTGGAGTCTCATTTACTTTATTTCTCAGCATTTTTTAAAAAGTATTTGTTTCCCCCACTTTCCATGACCTTTTCCAGCTCTTTTTACTAAGTGTGTTTTTATGTGTATGGTTGTTGTTGTTTATAATCTATATTACAGAACCACAGGGGAAGTTGTATCAGGTGTTGTGAGTAAAGTGTTCAACCAACCCAAGGCCAAAGCCAAGGAACTAGGCATTGAGATTTGTCTAATGTACATAGAGATTGAGAAAGGAGAGGCTGTGCAAGAAGAGCTCCTGAAAGGCCTGGACAATAAGAACCCCAAGATCATAGTGGCCTGTATAGAGACACTGAGGAAAGCCTTAAGGTAAAACCTTTTCTTTTTGCTTTAGTTCTGTTAACTAGAATATCTCAATTGAGTTTGGGTTCCTGGTTTAAACAGAAATGAAAGCTGTTGGGCTTGACTTGGCAGACCATACCAACCAGAAAAGTGACCTGGAAAAGCTAAAGCCATTCCTCAAGTGTGACACTTTGTATTCAGTAATTTTAGCCTTTAAGTGTATTGCATAGTTATTTTATCTAAATCTCTTTCTTCTTTTTTAAAAAATAAATTTATTTATTTATTTATTTTGGCTGTGTTGGGTCTTTGTTGCTGCGTACGGGCTTTCTCTAGTTGCGGCGAGTGGGGGCTACTCTTCATTGTGGTGTGTGGATGTCTCATTTCGGTGGCTTCTCTTGCTGCGGAGCATGGGCTCTAGGTGGGTGCGTGGGCTTCAGTAATTGTGGCACATGGACTCAGTAGTTGTGGCTCATGGGCTCTAGAGTGTAGGCTCGGTAGTTGTGGCGCACGGGCTTAGTTGCTCCGTCACACGTGGGATCTTCCCGGACCAGGGCTCGAACCCGTGTCCCCTGCATTGGCAGGTGGATTCTTAACCACTGAGCCACCAGGGAAGTCCCTAAATCTCTTTCTAATGAAGATGAGCGGGGGATATTTCTGACCTTTTCTCAGATTATGAATTGACTTTTTTATGGAAAAGCACTCCTCAGGGTAAGGAGCTCTGTTTCTCTTGTTATCCTCAGGAATAAATTTATGTACTTTGAAACGTTGGCTGAAGCAAACCTTTGTTTAGGTGCTTTTTAAAATAAAATAGAAGCAAATGCTATATGCCTTGAAACAGAAGCATAACAACAGAAATAGAAAATAACTTTTACTCTTATGTAATAAGTTATTTTCAACCCTAGAATTAAGTGTTGTTTGGCAGTGAAGTTTTTCATGAATGGGATCTCTTTCAGGAACAAGTGGCTGTAATTTTCTATGGAAATCTGAATTAGACAAAACACTGGTTTGTTCTGATTTGGCAGTCCTTCTAATCTGATATCCTGTCCCCAATACTTCCACATGAGATACTTTAGAAAGCAGCTGTAGTGAAATCCTGAATGTGTGACCTGGGGGTGTGAAGATCATCCCGACTCACCTCTCTTGTGATTTTGTATATGACCTACTTCTTGGAGAATATGCTTCCTTTGCGGTTTAGCTTACATGAAAATATCAAAATTCTTAAATTTTGTTAAACTGTCTTCAATTTATGTCAGTAAACTTTGTCTTTTGCTTGGTTCATAATGTTCTTTTATAAAATTTGACTTTCACTTAGATTCTTTCGTGATAAAATTTTCCTCATCCCTAGCCTATTCTAGTATAGTAGGCATGTATTTTTATGAGTAGTAAATAGTGTGTTCATTCTATTGTCTTAGAAATTTAATGAATTGTCAAGACGGTGCTTGTCTTAATAGATCTATTCTGTCCTTAGTAATGGGTTTCTTTTTTTTTTTTTTTTTTTTTTTTTTTGCAATACGTGGGCCTCTCACTGCTGTGGCCTCTCCCATTGCGGAGCACAGGCTCAGCGGCCATGGCTCACGGGCCCAGCCGCTTTGCGGCATGTGGGATCTTCCCGGACCGGGGCACGAACCCGTGTCCCCCGCATCGGCAGGCAGACTCTCAACCACTGCGCCACCAGGGAAGCCCAGTAATGGGTTTCTTAATAAAAATATATATTATACTATATTCTACCTTAAAATTAGAAGTTTCTAATCTGGAGTTCTGTAAACTCTGGCTATTTCATTTTTAAGCTGACTGGGAGAATAAGGGTCAAAAAGGACAAGTTAGGTATATTGTCTTTTATGTCTTCCTTATAGATGTTGTTGTTTAGTCCCATCCCTGAATGGTTCTTTATTTGTCCTAAGGCATCTCAGAATCTATAGTAGAACTACTAGATAGCTCTCTGGGACCTTCAGGAACAGTTCAGTCCTTGGTTCCAGAGCTTCCTCAAGCTATATATGTTAGTGGTAGCTTCAGGAGACCGAAAATGTTCTGTGGCCCCTAAAACAAGCTTTTAGAAATTTTTCCCCCCTATAGTAATATGTGTAGTATCAAGATTAGGTTTTGTATTGTTAAGGTGTCTATTTTCCATTTGGACCTGCTCCATCTGTTCGTTTTTTAAATATCTTTCAGAACTAGGCCAAGATAGTGAAACAAATAAAAATCAGATGAAACAGTAGTAATGTAAAGGAAGATCAAGAGATCCCAAATGTTAGTTTCTTCAGACACTGTGATGAGTATTCCTAAACAGAATGGTTTATCATTGCTATAAGTTCTTATTTTTCCTTTAGTCTTGAAGGTCTGCTGAACCAACTTAGTATGGTTTTTTTTTTCTATTAAAATAAAAGAGATTTTAAAGGAAATATTGAAGATCATCTGGTTTATTTTCATGCTATGATGGCTATATTTGAACTATTTACATAAACTGGTGTCTTGTTAAATATCACTTTCTAGGGAAAGTATTTTCAGTCTCCCTTAACCTGTTAGAGTGTGTCAGTAGCTATTACTGAAACATTTTGTTGCATTTGTGTACATTAGATAATAGATAAATAGTATATATGGATCCTACTACAGAATGTCAGTCTTCTTTCATAACTGAATCTCTCTTGCTCCAGAATTTATTATTCAGAAATGTTAGCAGTGAATCAGAAAGCTATTATTTTTAAGTTGGGAACTTAAAAATATGATATGTGACAGATATATAATGTTAAATATACTGGCTTTTTATTTTATTTTTTTATAAATGTATTTATTTTTATTTCATTTTTGGCTGCGTTGGGTCTTTGTTGCTGTGCGCGGGCTTTATCTAGTTGCAGCGAACAGGGGTTACTCTTCGTTGGTGCGAGGGCTTCTCACTGCGCTGGCTTCTCTTGTCACGGAGCACGGGCTCTAGGTGTGCAGGCTTCAGTAGTTGTGGCATGCGGGCTCAGTAGTTGTGGTGCATCGGCTTAGTTGCTCTGCGGCATGTGGACTCTTCCTGGACCAGGGCTCAGACCTGCGTCCCCTGCATTGGCAGACAGATTCTTAACCATTGTGCCACCAGGGAAGTCCCTATACTGCCTTTTTAAAAGAAGTCAGAATGCAACTGTTTTCCCCATGGAAAACTGAAGTAAAGAGAGTTTTAAGTTGCCTGAGGTTATAGTGTGATAGCTTCGAGTCAGGAATGAAAGACACTGCCAGGATTGGTGATCTATCAAGTGGAGTGAATCCCCGTAATTACGTAGAAGAGCTAATAAAAGCTTATTAAGGGACTTCCCTGGTGATCCAATGGGTAAGACTCCGTGCTTCCAGTGCAGGGAGACTAGGTTCGAACTCTGGTTAGGGAACTAGATCCCGCATGCATGCCACACTGAGTCCACATATCGCAACTACGAAGTCCACATGCTGCAACTAAAGATCTCACACGCGACACTGAAGATCCCGTGTGCTGCAGCTAAGACCCGGCTCAGGCTAAATAAATAAATAAATAAAGTAAGTAAGTAAGTTAAGTAAGCAAGCAAGCAAGCAAGCTTATTAAAAGTAGATTTCGGGCTTCCCTGGTGGCGTAGCAGTTGAGAGTCCGCCTCCCGATGCAGGGTACACAGGTTCGTGCCCCAGTCCGGGAAGATCCCACATGGCGCAGAGCGGCTGGGCCCGTGAGCCATGGCCGCTGAGCCTGCGCGTCCGGAGCCTGTGCTCCGCAACGGGAGAGGCCACAGCAGTGAGAGGCCCACGTACTGCCAAAAAAAAAAAAAAAGAAGTAGATTTCACTCATCTAAATATTTATAAATTGATTTGTTTCTATTTTAAACTTTTTAATGTACATACATATATATTTAAGATGTTACACAAGTGTTGATTCATTTTATTTTATTTATTTTATTTTTTTTTTGTGGTATGCGGGCCTCTCACTGTTGTGGCCTCTCCCATTGTGGAGCACAGGCTCTGGACGCTCAGGCTCAGTGACCATGGTTCACAGGCCCAGCCGCTCCGCGACATGTGAGATCTTCCCAGACCTGAGCACGAACCCGTTTCCCCTGCATCGGCAGGTGGATTCTCAACCACTGTGCCACTAGGGAAACCTATTGATTCATTTTAGATTTGAGTAATTTCTAGACTGGTTACCTAGAAAGTTTTTAAATGGTAATATTATTTTGGGCTCTGAACATTAAATAATATTCTTGGAAGAATGGCATCTAAATACAGATGTTGTTATAAGTTCCTTTTTTCTTCTTCCGTAGAAAAACTGAACCTATATGTCTCTATTATATATAGATATAGAACTATGTTTGAGTGAATTCAGGCTAACACTTTACCAAAGCATATTGCATGGTGACAGTTTTTTTTCCAATTTTTACTTCTAGTGAATTTGGTTCCAAAATCATCTTACTGAAGCCAATTATCAAAGTGTTGCCAAAACTCTTTGAGTCTCGAGAGAAGGCTGTTCGAGATGAAGCCAAACTAATTGCTGTGGAGATTTATAGATGGATTCGAGATGCTCTGAGACCCCCATTACAAAGTATAAACTCTGTTCAGGTGAGGCACAGTTTTTTGGTTGTCTTTGTATAAGGTTAATATGAAGATATTTCCTTCCTGTCCTTGTTGATATTCTGTCCTCACAAATAATTATTTTTCATTCTTAATTTTGAAATCAGTTTTTTCTGAGCATAACCTGTTTATACTGTTACTATGTTCTCTCAAGTTAAATACTATGCATTCACCGATGCCAGTAGGTTAGTGTTGAATCTATAGCAGTTTATAAGATCCTTTTTTTAAAATTAATTACTTTATTTATTTATTTATCTTTGGCTGTGTTGGGTCTTTGTTGCGGTGCACAGGCTTCTTATTGAGGTGGCTTCTCTTATTGCAGAGCATGGGCTCTAGGCACGTGGGCTTCAGTAGTTGTGGCACGCAGGCTCGGTGGTTGTGGCTCACAGGCTCTAGAGTGCAGGCTCAGTAGTTGTGGCTCCACGGCGCGTGGGATCTTCCCGGACCAGGGCTGGAACCTGTGTCACCTGCATTGACAGGCGGATTCTTAACCACTATGCCACCAGGGAAGTCCTATAAGATACTTTTATAATACTGTTGGGTGGCAGGACTTAATATCTGTTTAGACAAAGTGCATTCTATTTTTTATATTTCAGTTGGTTTTGGAGACACTATTTGTTGCAAATATATGTGAATTCATGAAATAATGAGAGTGTCTTAAAAAGTGGATTTTATTCTAATAAGTGCTTAGTCATACATCTTCAGTATAGTAGATATACATCAATTTGACTCATACTACAAAATGTGCACAATTTAAATTTATCTTTCCTTGTTTGCCTTATTAGAGCCACATACATAAGAAATTGGGTTCTGATCTATTAGTAAATATAAATATATTCTCTAATGGCAGAGATATAGATATGTTTTTAAAATATTTTATGATATTTGCAGTTGAAAGAACTAGAAGAAGAATGGGTCAAACTGCCAACAGGTGCTCCTAAACCAAGTAGGTTTTTGCGTTCCCAGCAAGAACTAGAAGCTAAATTGGAACAGCAGCAGTCTGCTGGTGGAGATGCTGAGGGAGGTAAGCCACTTTTCAACGCTGGTTTCTATAAAAATTAGCAAGAACTGGCCCTGTCACAGTAACCTGTGTTCACGAGGTACATTTTATAGGCTGTTTAATAAAATACATACAATCCTATGGTTTGTAGGATTAATAATTCTGATCCCTCCAGTATGACGATTTCATCAGGGGTGTGAAAGGACAGCTGATAACTGTTTAATAAGTAAAACTATTTCTTTTTTTTTTTTTTGGCCACACTGCATGGCATGCAGGACATTAGTTCCCCGACCAGGGATTGAACCGATGCCCACCCCCCACATTGGAAGGCTGAGTCTTAACCATTGGACTGCCAGGGAAGTCCCCATTTCATCCATTTTTAAGAGTTGTTTTGTTTTGTTTTCCTCCTGGAAGGTGGTGACGATGGTGATGAGGTACCACAGATAGATGCTTATGAGCTTTTGGAAGCAGTAGAAGTTCTTTCCAAACTTCCCAAGGACTTTTATGACAAAATTGTAAGTAATGGTAGACTTCTTTCATTTATTTCATTTTAAATAATTACTTGAATATAATTAGAGTGCTCTTCTGAGCCCTTTTCCTGGTGCACCCTCTTCCACCCCGTATCTTCCCTAATAAAGTTAGTCAGTTGTTTCTTCTTTGTTCCCATACTACTTTGTATATGTACCTACTTTAGTCCTTCTTTTTACTTCTTGCCAGAAACCTGAACATTGTTCTTAACTTATATCTTTTCCTCATTGTCTGTCTGGTTTTTACCTTTAAATATCTCTCAAATTCATCCCCCTTTCTCCATCCCCAGGATTTCTTTCTCTACCCCAGAGTTACTTCTTCCCCCCCACCCCCACCTACCCCAGGCTTTCTTGACCTTGGCACTGTTGACATTTTTTGCCAGGTATTTCTTTGCTTGGGGAATTGCATGTGCATTGTTGTATGTTTACAGCATCACTGGCCTTTACCTATCAGATAGTAGTAATACCATTCCTCCAAGTCAGGACAGTCAAAAACGTCTCCAGACTTTGCCAAATGTACCCCAAGAGACAAAATTATCCCCAATTGAGAAAGTTTTATCGCACCCACTACCATCAGCTCTTGCCTTGTGTGCTGCTGTGGTCTTCTTACAAGATTCCCGGTCTGCTCTTGCCTCCTTCTCATCATATTTCACAATATACCTAGCGGTGTCATGTTGGAAAATGGAAATCTTCCCATAGCATCGCCTCATTAAGATGGGTTTTAAGATGATGTCTGAAATCATACTGTAGCCATTGAGGTGTGATTTATGGTACCTTTGAGGTCCCCACTTACCTTCCCGCCACATCTCTAATTCCTCTCACTCTCCATGTTCCAGTCATACTGAATTTCTCCTGGTATCAAATGTGCCAAACTTCTTTTCCCCCCTAAACTCTAGGCCTTAACATATGCTGTTCTTTCTGCCTATAACATGCTTCTCCCCCCATTTACCTCATAATAACTCTTCATCGTCTAGATTCCACCTTAAGCATCACTTCTTGGGGGATATCGTACCTGAAAGCCTAAACTGGGCTAAGTCCTCTTGTTGTATTGACCAAAGCAGCTTGTACTTCTCCTGTCACAGTCGTCATGACCTGATAGTTATTTATTGAAGATCATCCTACATCTGCTATCAGCTCCCTGAGTATCCTCTTATCTTCTGATTAACAAATAAATATTTGATAAATTGAATTGAATTGTAATCCCCTTCAGGGTGATGGGTTGGTCATCTTATTTTTATCCCCAGTTCTCTCCAACAGTGGGTATTCTAATTCTAGTGAAGCATATTCTACTTTATGGCCACAAAACAAAAAATTAGCATTATACCTACAATCTGGAAAACTAATATCCAGGATTAGAACAGTATTGGTTGTTGGTTATATGTTTGTTCTTTTCTGATCTTTCTAATGTTATCAATATGGAAATTCCTCTCTCCTGTAGATGTGCCGTTGTGAGATATGCTAGAAATGCTTTCTATTAATGTTTTCTGTTTAACACTTGCTTAAAGTTTACCCAGGAAATGAGAAGGAAAAGTCTATGGCATTTCATTCTGTTTACTTATTGTAGAACATTAAAGTTATGAAATGTTATAAAAATACTTTTAATATATGAACAAAACATTCTGATTGGCTATACAGTTTTGTAATTTTGATTTCTGACTAGCTTTAGAAAGTTTCTGAAGACAAAAAATATGTATCTTTGAATTAGTAGCATGCAAGAAATAGACTTATTTTGCGCTCTTATTTTCTGTTCTACAAGTGACTCATGTTGTGTCTTGTAGGAGGCAAAAAAATGGCAAGAAAGAAAAGAAGCCCTGGAAGCTGTAGAAGTACTAGTGAAAAACCCCAAACTGGAAGCAGGCGATTATGCAGATTTAGTAAAAGCTTTGAAGAAGGTAAATGTGAGGAGTTTCAGCATTGGCATCCCAACAGCAGACCGGGCCACTGAGTTTTTCTTCATCAGTCAGTCTTTTTTTACCACGGTTATGCATTGCCATTTAGGGAACACTACTGAGGGTTTTTGAATTATAGGCGTACACTTTTTTAAGGGTTATTTAAAATGACTGTCCTAGGTTAGTTTAGAGGGATTGGTTTTCAGTCTTTGTTTATTATCACTTTGACTTTAAATATGCTGTTTGGTAGCTTGTACAAATGTCAAGAAATTGAGAATCTTGCTGATCTAGAACCAGATATTCTAGTTTTATAATTCTACAGAATGAGCTTTTTAAATTGGCTCTATTTAATGGGACGAATATAAAATATGAAGAGTGTTTTTCATTAGATAGCAAGGGATACCACCCTGTATTATATCAGCATGTAAAGTACAGGATCTGAGGATATGTGGTCAACAATAAAGCAGGTACGTACTAAATAAGAAAGAAATATTTTAGGAAATACTCCTTTGTTATTGCTTATTAGGTCCAAACAAGTTGAATGCTGGGGTGGATATTTTTTTATGTACTGGCTTTTCATAAAGTCTGAAAGTATAGATCAGACAATTGTGGATGTAGTTATTCAGCTTAAGAACAAACTTTTTTTTTTTTAATTTACTCATTTAATTTATTTATTTGTGGCTGCATTGAGTCTTCGTTGCTGCGTGTGAGCTTTCTCTAGTTTGCGGCCAGTGGGGACTACTCTTCGTTGCGGTGCACAGGATTCTCATTGCGGTGGCTTCTCTTGTTGTAGAATGCAGGCTCTAGGCGCACAGGCTTCAGTAGTTGTGGCACAAGGGCTCAGTAGTTGTGGCTCATGGGCTCTAGAGTGCAGGGTCAGTAGTTGTGGCACACAGACTTAGTTGCTCCACAGCATGTGGGATCTTCCCAGAACAGGGCTCGAACCCGTGTCCCCTGCCTTGGTAGGCGGATTCTTAACCACTGCACCACCAGGGAAGTCCCTGAAGACATTTTCTTGAATATAGCAAAGATGAAAATGTTTTGCTTGCTTCTTCAGCCTGAAATTGCAGAGGATTAGCATGGTGGGGGGAGGAGGTTACTCTTTAATATATGTGTATATAAGAGTAATTCTCATTATTCATAGTACTTATGTTCTGTAAAGTCACCACAGACACTGAATTAGCAAATGCTGAACCATTGCTCCAAGGGGAAGATACAGCGTTAAGGTCCTGCAACCCTCTGGTCACGTTTTCATCAACCGATCAATGCATAACCTTGTTTTATTCTGTTTGAAGACATCTTATTCAGTATGTATTATTGATCCATTAACATTGAACTCACAGCCAACAGAAATATAACTTGTGCCTGAACAAAGCCTACCTAACACATTTGTTTTCTCCGAAAGGGACATCACAGCACTTTTGCACATAGGAACACCAGACAACACTTCAGCAATACACTTGGGGGCCATTTTAAACAGTGAAAGCACCAATCAAAAGCACAAAAATGCAAAAAAACATGGCAGTAAATAGACTATGAAAAAGATACTTGGTTACAGTATGAGAGCTGAAAGAAGAAGGCAGAGTATTGCATTGTTCATCTCAGCTGGGAATGTGCACATCAGGCAACATAGATTTTTCCCAGCTATGTGCTTGTCTGTGAGTGACCAGGAAAGTGCCTCAATTATTGATTTGGGGCTTATAAGTTAATTTTAATGAGTAGATGAATTCACAAATATGAAATCCATAAATAATGAGGATGGACCGCATCTTCTCACAGTCAGCCTTCCATTGTTTTCCTCTAAGTAGGATTTGGAGACAGGGATATTATTTGTCAAAATCGTTGTTCATCAGTCTTCCATCTTGAAGAGCCAAAGACCCAGGCAAGACTACAGTCGTCTCTTGGTATCCCTGGTGGGGGGCGGGGGGGGTGTTCCAGGTGCTCCCACCTATACTAAATCTGTTCAAGTTCCTTGTATAAAAAGGCATAGTACAGTGAATACTGTTGGCCCTCCATATCTGCAGTTACGGAGGACTGACTGTAATTAAAAGGGAATTGCCCTAGGGAAAAGATTTCATCAACCTGGAGCCTGGGAGGAAAAAGGAAGGGTAGAAGGTGGTAAGGGGAAGTGAGATTCTAGTGAGATTCTAGTGGCCTTGAAGAGAGCTTCAGATTTTCTGTAAGTTCTAGCATATAATTTTTATCAGGAATCTTATGGAAACATATATTGCACCGAATTCTCAATGGCTCAAATAAAAGCTTTTATTTTTCCCTATGTAATGATCAGGAATGTTAATTGGAATCAGGAATGTTAATAGTTGATGTTCTCTACATGCATTTTCTTAGGATATTAGCTTTTCAAATGAAGACTGTTCTGTGATTTCCATTGGCATTGTGACTATGAATATAAGCTCTCTCTGTATTCTATACAGAGAAGATTATGGATCTTTATATTTGGGTAGACATAGACAGTGGATTTCTGTGAGATCTTAGGGTAGCTGGAGACACTTTCCCTCTTTACCTGGTGGAGTGGGGGCAACCAATCAAAGGCAACAAACAAGTAAAAAGAAACTTAATTTTGTGGCTAAAATATTTAAAACAATGAAAAGTTAATGTCAATGTAAATTAACATGAAACATGACATTTTGTGGGGTTTTTTTGGTTTTTCGTTTTTTGTTTTTTTATTTTCGGCTGTGTTGGGTCTTCATTACTGCGTGCTGCCTCTCTCTAGTTGCAACGAGCAGGGGCTACTCTTCGTTGCGGTGCATGTGCTTCTCATGGAGGTGGCTTCTCGTTGCAGAGCACGAGCTCTAGGAGCATGGGCTTCAGTAGTTGTGGCACACGGGCTTCAGTAGTTGTGGCTCATGGGCTCTAAAGCACAGGCTAAGTTGTTGTGGTGCATGGGCTTAGTTGCTGTGTGGCATGTGGGAGCTTCCTGGACCAGGGATCAAAGCCATGTCCCCTGCATTGGCAGGCGGATTCTTAACAACTGTGCCACCAGGGAAGTCCCGACATTTTGTTTTGGTTTTTTAAATCAGTTTATGTTTTTATGTTTTTTTATTTTTATTTATTTATTTTTTGGCTGTGTTGAGTTTTCGTTGCTGTGCGTGGGCTTTCTCTAGTTGTGGTGAGCGGGGGCTACTCTTCATTGCGATGCGTGTGCTTCTCATTGCGGTGGCTTCTCTTGTTGTGGAGCACAGGCTCTAGGCGCACGGGCTTCAGTAGTTGTAGCATGCAGACTCAGTAGTTGTGGCGCATGGGCTTAGTTGCTCCAAGGCATATGGGATCTTCCCGGACCAGGTTTCGAACTTGTGTCCCCTGCATTGGCAGGTGGGTTCTTAACCACTGTGCCACCAAGGAAGCCCTATATATATTCTTTTTCATATTCTTTTCCATTATGGTTTATCCCAGGAAATGGAATATAGTTTCCTGTGTTATACAGTAGGACCTTGTTGTTTATCCATCCTATATATACTAGTTTGTATCTACTAATCCCAAACTCCCAAATCTTCCTTCCCCCACCCCCTCTCCCTGCCATATTCATATTATATTCACCTACGTTGGTCTTTGTAGACCCATCCCTCTTCCTTCCGTAAATAGTTTCTTCTCTCTAGTATCTTTATCAAGTAATCTTACTAATTTCCCAATTTTACCCTTTAATGCAAATAGTAAAAAACTATTCATTTTGAAATTCCTTATGATATTCCTGAAATTATTTCATAAACTGTCTTCTTCTGAGTTGTCACCTTACCTAGCATATTTTGATGGCTTTCCTGTTCTCACGAGTTATAGTTCTTTATAAGATTTCTTTTCTCCCTCCCTCCCACCCCTCAGATAGCTTCTTCGACTTTGTCAATTACCTATGGATATTGGTCGGTATATTTTTTTTTTCATCTTTAAGATGTGGGTTTTCAAGGTGTTTTATTATATAATCTCCATTGACTTTCTCTGTGTTATTAATGCTTTTTTACTTGGTCTTTCTTGGTCTTTCTTTTTCTTGTATTCATTATAGTTTTCTAAACACAATCATGATGGGTTTTGGGGGGTTGTTGGTTTGTTTGGTCAACAGTGTTTTTGTTTTGATTACTGTTTAGTGGCTTAGACTACTAGTTAAAGACAAATATTAATTATTACTTAAAATCACATTGTAGGCCTAGATTTATGGGAGAAGTGACAGCACTTTTAATTACAGAATATTTCCCATTATTTAGATTAAATTAACATTGTGAGCTAAAGCTTTCTTTCCCAGCTCTAGAAAAGAGTTGCTGAGTTTTTCCTCAACGCTGGAATAGAGTCCCCCCACAAACACTGTTTTTCTTAAAAATAAACACTTTTCTATATTTCCCACTCCTGTTTTGTTTTTTGTCTGTTTGTTTGTTTTGGCCGCACGGCACGGCGTGCGGGATCTTAGGAACCTGTGCCCCCTGCATTGGGAGTGTGGAGTCTTAACCACTGGACCACCAGGGAAGTCCCCCCGCCACTCCCATTTCCCAGTTAAGAACAGCTTGTTTAATCAGACTGAGATGTGTGACAGTGAGTGTTAATAGACAGGTATTGTAATAGATGCCTGGTTCATTGCTCACCAATAAATTCATTCAATCTTTTACTATATCCTGAACTATAATAGGTTCACAAGATCCTCTTTAAAACTTTACATTAGGATCATCAGTGTCTGAGATTCAACTTCCGCTGGTTATTGATCTAATGGTAACTTCAGAGGTAGTCTCTCTCTCTCTCTTTTTTTAAAATTAAGAATGTCTTTTTAAAAAATTTTTAAATTTATTTTTGGCTGCGTTGGGTCTTCGTTGCTGTGCGCAGGCTTTCTCTAGTTGCGGCAGTCGGGGGCTACTCTTTCTTGTGGTGCGTGGGCTTCTCATTGCGGTGGCTTCTCTTGTTGCAGAGCACAGGCTCTAGGCGTGCGGGCTTCAGTAGTTGCAGCACGCGGGCTCAGTAGTTGTGGCTCTCAGGCTCTAGAGTGCAAGCTCAGTAGTTGCGGTGCACAGGCATAGTTGCTCCACGGCATGTGTGATTTTCCCAGACCAGGGCTCAAACCCATGTCCCCTGTATTGGCAGGCGGATTCTTAACCACTGCACTACCAGGGAAGTCCCTAGAGGTAGTCTCTTAAGGATAGGATTGAATGATGGCCTTTAACTGGGGCAGTATAACAAAATCACCTTTTGAGCTATATTAAAATACTGATATCCAAATCCCATCACAAATTCATTGAACTAGGATCTTTTGGAACGGGGCCTGTCATGTTTTTGATGACCATTCCTAGAATATACATTTAGATGTTAAATATAAAGTCTAGCATGTAAATAATACCTGAGATGCTTTGGTAAGGAAAAATAATCCAGACGTTTACAAATACCAATTATGTGTTCAATACAAAACTGAATAGAATTTTTACTCCATAGATTTATAGTAATTACAGATTTAACAAAACGTTTATTAGGACCCTGATCTCATCTTCTCATAAGGAAAATGAATTTGCCATGAGTTTAGAGGAAGAATAGGCTTTAGTAAAGAGAGCAAAAGCTTTGGAGTCAAAGCAGACCTCGGTTTGAATCACAGCACTACCATTTGCTAGCTCTGTAACCTTGAGCATGTTAATCTCTATTTAATTTTTTTTTAAATAAATTTATTTTTGGCTGTGTTGGGTCTTCGTTGCTGCACGCAGGCTTTCTCTAGTCGCGGTGAGCTGGGGCAGTGCACAGTCTTCTCAGTGCAGTGGCTTCTCTTGTTATGGAGCACAGGGCTCTCTAGGCATGTAGGTTTCAGTAGTTGTGGTGCAAAGGCTCAGTAGTTGTGGCATATGGGCTTAGTTGCTCCGTGGCATGTGGGATCTTCCTGGACCAGGGCTTGAACTTGTGTCCCCTGCATTGGCAGGCAGATTCTTAAGCGCCACCAGGGAAGTCCTCTATTTAATTTTTGAAATCCACAAAATTGGGATAATAATAGTACCTGCTTTATAGGGTTTGAGTGAAAATTAAATAAAATAAGGATTATAAAGCACCTATAAAATTATGGCATCTAATGTTTTAAAATTTTTATTGTAGTTGCTTTACAGTGTTGTGTTAGTTTCTACTGTACAGCAAAGTGAATCAGCTATACAGATACATATATCCCCTCTTTTTTGGATTTCTTTCCCATTTAGTTCACCGCAGTGCATTAAGTGGAGTTCCCTGTGCTATACATTATGTTCTCGTTAGTTATCTATTTTATACATAGTATTAATAGTGTATATGTTTCAATCCCAATCTCCCAGTTCCTCCCACCCCACCCCACTGTCCCCCTTGGTATCCATACATTTGTTCTCTACATCTGTGTCTCTGTTTATGCTTTGCAGATAAGATCGTCTATACCATTTTTCTAGATTCCACATGTATGCGTTAATATACAATATTTGTTTTTCTCTTTCTGGCTTACTTCACTCTGTATGACACTCTCTGTGTCCATCCATGTCTCTACAAATTATTCAATTTTGTTCCTTTTTATGGCTGAGTAATATTCCAATGTATATATATACCACATTTTCTTTATCCATTCCTCTGTTGATGGACATTTAGGTTGCTTCCATGTCCTGGCTATTGTAATTAGTGCTGCTATGAACATTGGGGTGCATGTGTCTTTTTGAATTATGGTTTTCTTTGGGTGTATACCCAGTAGTGGGATTGCTGGGTCATATGGTAGTTCTGCTTTTAGTTTTTTAAGTTGTTTTTAATAAACGTTAGTCTTTTAATCCTTACTTCTCAGCACTTAGGGAATATATGTAGGTGCCAAATAGAACTTCCTTGAATGCTATGCATTAGGGGTTCTTTAATTCAGGGAATCTGGAATGAAGTGTTCTGCTTATGAAATACCAGATCTTAGGGATAAAGTCTAAAATAGAATGGAAGCATTACTTCTACCTGGGAAAAGAGTGAAAAAACAAGGGTTTGGGAGCACTTAAAAGTAAAGCAGCTTTTTAGCACCAGCTGACTTGAGCAATATACCAAAGTAAAATCTTAGCAGGAAGGACCTGAGGCATAGTCACTGTCTTGCTAGATTGACACAAATGCAGCTACTACCTATGACTTTTGATAAGTTCTGGGCCTTGTAGAGTGTGCTATAGGAAGGTGGTAGTATAAACATTGCTGGGGAGACTCTGTATACAAATCTGATGATCACTGCATAACTAAAATGGCAAAAAAATAAAAAATAAAATGGCAGATGCAAGGCCAGAAGCTCCTTCAGAGGAATGGTTGCAATGGCATTTGCAATTTAGAGTCCACATCGGCTTCATATTTTTAATTTAATTTTTTAATTGAAGTATAGTTGATTTACAGTGCTGTGCCAGTCTCTGCCATACAGCAAAGTGACTCAGTTATACACATACAGACATTCTTTTTTTTAATATTCTTCCATTATGGTTTATCACAGGATATTGAATATAGTATAGTTCCCTGTGCTATACAGTAGGACCTTGTTATTTATCCATCCTATATATAATAGTTTATATCCCATCAGCTTCTTAAAGGTACCTAAAACAGTTTCTACTGGTGTTTCTTGGGTATAAATTTTAGAGCTGCTACTCTGTGGTGTCTTTTGGAGATACACCGTCTTTTGTCTTTCCCTGCCCCAAAGCAAAGTCAGCAGGCCTCCAGCTTCTTTGCCATTATCAGAGTCACCTCCTGCACAGTTGTGCAATGCTTACAGCCCATACTACCACCAATGGAGAGTTAGCGATTTGATGTGGTTTTATGTGTATTTTATCGGTAGAACTTTAAGATAGGGGACTAAACATAATGAAGGGAAGCTCCCAAATTTGATATTGTCAAGGAAGAATCTTTCCTCTTTTGTAGGAAACAAAGTTGGCTATTCATTACATAATAGCTTTCAGAGTTCTTTTAAGAATAAATTTTCAGTTCCCTTCTATGGGGCTGTGACTCTTTTGTTTTCCTTTCTTTCCACCCTTTGTAGGTTGTTGGAAAGGACACCAATGTCATGTTGGTGGCTCTGGCAGCAAAATGTCTTACTGGCCTGGCTGTTGGGCTAAGGAAGAAATTTGGACAATATGCAGGACACGTAAGTAACACTCCCTTTTTTGATACAAATCAGCAACATCATCAAGAATGGCAGGCTAGTTTGCTTTATGCTTTAAAACAGCTTTTTGGCACAGATCTTTATATATATGGGGAAAGTAAATTTCTCACTAAGTTTTGTTAAGACTGAGCATAACTCCTTACAACGTTTCAATAAAAATGTCAGTTGTAACTAAATTCACTAGCTTTATGTAGAAAATCAGGCACTTGACCTAAAGTACTTAGTTCGATTGACTTGCTTATTACTTATTTACTTATTAATATCTTGCTTTGCTCTTAAAATATTATATACAGTATAACAATATGAAGTATAACTTGTGATAACCAGAACAGAGTAAAAATGAGAGTAGGAAAGGCAATATAAAACTGGAAGTGAGATTAATATATAAAATGTATTTTATGGTGTTTTTCTATTAAAAAAATAGTTTACTTTTATACTTGAGACATTTTATATAGGTTACACTGTTGGTGATATATCAGTTTATTACAAGAAACTCTGACTAGAGTCATTCGTTGAACATAACTTTGGAAGCAGTCGAGTTTGCTAACAGTTTTAACAAATTGCAATGTTTTCTTTAATTCTGGCATCTGTCAGTTGGCCTCTAAATCTCATCTGTATTACTTAAAATGGCTCAGCATCCTGAAAATTGGCCATAGTGAACTTTAGGGTTTAACTTGCTAGCCACTTGATCATTTGATTCCCTGGATTGACTTTGAGAGTCTCCTAATAGTCTGTAGTCATGTGTCAGTTTTATATTGAAGCAAACATCAAACCTCACTTAGTTATGGTATTTGGAGCTTGCTTACTCATAGCATTAAAAATAATTTCAGAGAACTCAACTGAATAAAATAAGACACTACCAAATAAAAATAAATCATGACTAGCTTGTTACCAGGGAAATAAAAATATAAGGGTCTACAAAACCCTTAAACATGTAAATCACAAATTGGAGTAAAATTATAATCAGTGTTTTTATAGTAATCATTACTTACTATATAATATCTCTGTGTGTATATGGTATCAATGGTATTGATATTGGTATTGATATGATACTGATTAGTTTTTGGTCAGTTTTGTGTTACTTAGAATATTTTATACTTCTGTATTATAACTTTTCAAGCTAGAAAACAATCTTTAAAGTACATTTTAAGTTACTAAATTTATAGTTAGATGATTACCTGACCATTTAGTTGGAATTCTGATTCTGGCTTTGTGACATTTTGGTGTGCAGCTTAAAGAATGTCTCTAGTGCTTTATAGTTTGGGGTATTTGTCTCCCCTTAAAATTACATCATATACAGTGTTTGATATCAAGCATGTTAGTGTGGTTCAGCTTTATTTTCCTTAGCTACTTATAAACTGTCTTTTTGGCAATATATATAAAAGTGAACTTTAGCTTTATACCTATTAAAATATCTTGATTTTTGATTGGCAGGGGGAAAAATGGGTAAAGGGAGTCAATTGTATGGTGACAGATGAAAACTAGACTTTTGGTGGTGAGCACGCTATAGTGTATACAGAAATCGAATTATAATGTGGTACACGTGAATCTTAGATAATGTTATGAACCAGTGTTACATCAATAAAAACAAATAAAGTTTTTAAAAGTATATTAATTTTCAGGTTTATAACTAACTCTTAGTATTAAAAAGTCTTTTCTATTTCTCCATGGAAACTGTATTCCTTCTGATCTGTATCACTTCTATGAAATTTTTTTTTAATTGGGTTGGGGGAGGTGCCATTGAGCTTTGCTAATATTTTAGACCTTAAAAAGCAACTTTAGGGTTTCCCTGGTGGCGCAGTGGTTGAGAATCCGCCTGCCGATGCAGGGGACCGTGGGTTCGTGCCCCGGTCCGGGAGGATCCCACATGCCGCGGAGCCTGCGCGTCCGGAGCCTGTGCTCCGCAATGGGAGAGGCCACAACAGTGAGAGGTCCGCGTACCACAAAAAAAAAAAAAAAGCAACTTTAATTTGCCTGCCAACACAGTGCCTGGCTACATATACTCAATACATAGCATATACTTGGTATTCAATAAATATTTAATGAATTAGTGATAGTTTATAAGATAAAATAAACATTATAAAAATTCTAACTTTACTGATCTAAACTTAGTACTTGAGTAAGAATATACAGTTCTGATCAAAATTGCTATAATTTCTGGTACTGTTTCTTTTTTCTTTAGTGTAGTGAAGGGGCAGAAGACATCTCAGTCCAAGTGAGGGCTATCAGAATCTTGGGTGGGGAGGAAGAATTGTATACTATACCTGTTCCCCTACTCTAAATTCACCTAGTTGAGAATCACTTTGTCCAGTAAGAGTTGTTACTGATAAAAATGTTTGTAAGGTTGCATATAAGGTACAGATGCAAAAAAAAAAAGGCTGAGAAACATTACTGTGGTGGTATAGGCATAAGATTGTTCCATAAGATTCTTGTGCCCTTCAAGAAAGGAAATGGCTTCTTTTTTTTTTTTTTGCATTACATGGGCCACTCACTGTTGTGGCCTCTCCTGTTGCGGAGCACAGGCTCCGGATGCACAGGCTCAGCGGCCATGGCTCATGGGCCCAGCCGCTCTGCGGCATGTGGGATCTTCCCGGACCGGGGCACGAACCCGTGTCCCCTGCATCGGCAGGCAGACTTTCAACCACTGCGCCACCAGGGAAGCCCAGGAAATGACTTCTTAATCCAACTTAGATGTTTACTTTTTTTTGTTTATTTTGGTAGAGGCAAACATTGTTTTAATAAGTTTTATTGAGATATAACTTACATACTGTAAAATTCACCATCTTAAAGTATATAGTTCAGTGGTTTTACTATATTCATAAGGGTGTGTTACCATTACTACTATCTAATTCAAGAACATTTTCACCACCCCAAAAAGAAACCCTATATCCATTAGCAGTCACTCCCCATTTTCCCCTCCCCCAGACCCTGGCAACAACTGATATACTTTCTACTTCTGTGGATTTGACGTTTCATACAAATGGAATAATACACGTGTGGTCCTTTGTGACTGGCATCTTTCACTTAGCATAATGTTTTCAAAGTTCATCCATGTTGTAGCATATATCAGTATATCATTCCTTTTTTTTTTTTTTTTTTTTTTTGCCGAATATATTACAACTATTCACTTTTAAAGGTTGTACCAACCATTTTGGAGAAATTCAAAGAGAAGAAGCCTCAAGTGGTACAAGCCCTGCAGGAGGCAATTGATGCAATCTTTCTTACTGTAAGTTGAGTTTGTGGTTTTGTCTAAAGTAAAGTTTGTCAATGTAATATTTTGATTGTTCTTTACATTTGAGAAAAGCTTATTGACCACATTTTCTTTCTAAAGACCACACTACAGAACATCAGTGAGGATGTTTTAGCAGTAATGGATAATAAAAATCCAACCATCAAGCAGCAGACCTCTCTTTTTATTGCAAGAAGCTTCCGCCACTGCACTGCTTCTACCCTGCCAAAGAGCTTACTAAAGCCCTTTTGTGCTGCTCTACTTAAGGTATAGACTGTCTTTGAAATTGGGGAAATATACCTAGGCAAGATTTTGTTTTTTCTACTGAGTGTGTACAGTGACTACTTGACTTTAAGACTGTAGATTATTGTCTTTTGAGGAGAGACCCTCTGTTGCTTTGAAAATTGAATCCAAATTCTTGTATTATTTATGTTCCTGTTCTTGAAGAAAAGCACAAATTAGCTTTATAATTTCACTAACTACTAAAACTTCTATTTCTTATTTGGCCCATAAACTGATATTCAGCTGGATCTGGTCAAGCACAGGCATCCAGTTTAGAGTATTTAAAGATCATTCGAGTATGAAGCATTTTAGATAGAGGGTAAGAGGAAGAGTAACTTAACTGGCAAATAGAAAGCGAAGCTTAGATTCTGTGAACTGTAAAAAGCAAATTCTTTATCTAACAACCATCAGTCTGAATTAAAATCAGCAATACCTAAAGAACTTTGTATTAAGATCATCTTGCTTATTTCCGGACTATAGCACATCAATGATTCTGCTCCTGAAGTCAGAGATGCTGCATTTGAAGCATTGGGTACTGCTTTGAAGGTGGTTGGTGAGAAAGCAGTAAACCCATTCTTAGCTGATGTCGACAAACTCAAGCTTGATAAGGTAGGTTAGTAATGGGTTGTAATGAAATTGGATAGCGGTCCTGTCTCTGTGCAATATGGGTTTGTTTACTGGTATCCTTTTGATGAGAATTTCTTGATTAGTAGAAATATCTTTCAAATTATAAAAAATAAAATAAAATTGAGTGACCAATCTGTAGAGGAGGTAAAAATGATGTTTTAATTTCATTTCTAATATCTGGAAAATTGCCTTTCTAAATATGAATGTCTTCCATCAAAAATATGGTTATTGTTTTTAATTTTCATTGGAGTATAGTTGATTTACAGTGTTGTGTGAGTTTCTGCTGTACAGCAAAGTGAATCAGTTATACATATACATATATCCACTTTTTTAGTTTCTTTTTCCATATAGGTCATTACAGAGTATTGAGTAGAGTTCCCTGTGCTATACAGTAGGTCCTTATTAGTTATCTATTTTATATATAGTAGTGTGTATATGTCAATCCTAATCTCCCTATTTATCCCTCTCCCCCTTCCCCCCCAGTAAGCATAAGTTCATTTTCTACAAAAATGTCATTATTGTAAGTTTAGTAAATTCTCATTTGCATAGAAATGTAATTAAGATGTCATTAATGTATATCTACTGCCAAGAAAATATGGATAATTTATCTTTGTTGTAAAGGAAACTTTGCTCTCTGAATTCTCATGTAGTTGTGGTTTAGAAATGACTTATTAAATAATGTAATGATTGTGTTTCAAAGTTAGGCTCAATGATGTCTATCTCAATTTCATTCTCCAGATCAAAGAATGTTCAGAAAAAGTAGAGCTCGTACATGGTAAGAAAGCTGGACTTGCAGCTGACAAGAAGGAGTTCAAGCCTGTGCCGGGAAGAGCTGCTGCTTCGGGGGCTACAGGAGATAAAGACACAAAGGACATTTCAGCACCCAAACCAGGACCCTTAAAAAAGGCACCTGCTACTAAGGTTAATAGATGACTTGGAAAATATGGTTTAAAAATTAGAATTTAGTAAGGTAGGGTCTGAATCTCAGGTTCAATGTTGTTCTTCAATATGATTTCATTTGAGAGATGAACTCATTACAACATTCAAAATAACAGCAGAGCATCTTTTAATGAAGACAGCATATTCCAATAGTACATTTGGTTATTTGAAACCTATATAGAGATAAAAATGGTAATGAAGATACAGGAGTATTTTTTTTTTTGCGATACGCGGGCCCCTCACTGCCATGGCCTCTCCCACCGCAGAGCACAGGCTCCAGACACGCAGGCCCAGCGGCCACGGCTCACGGGCCCAGCCGCTCCGCGGCATGCGGGACCCTCCCGGCCTGGGGCACGAACCCACGTCCCCTGCATCGGCAGGCGGACCCCCTACCACTGTGCCACCAGGGAAGCCCAGGAGTACATTTTAAGGCATCAGAAAGTATCATTAAATAATGAAATAGGGACTTCCCTGGTGGCGCAGTGGTTAAGAATCCACCTGTCAGTGCAGGGGATACGGGTTCGATTCCTGGTCTGGGAAGATCCCACATGCCGTGGAGCAACTAAGCCCGTGTGCTACAACTGCTGAGCCTGCGAGCCACAACTACTGAGCCCACGCGCCATAACTGCTGAAGCCCGTGTGCCTAGAGCCTGTGCTCCGCAACAAGAGAAGCCACTGCAATGAGAAGCCCGCACACCACAGCAAAGAGTAGGCCCTGCCTGCTGCAACTAGAGAAAGCCCGTGTGCAGCAACAAAGACCCAACGCAGCCAAAAATAAATAAAATAAATTTATTAAAAATAATAATAATGATGAAATAGTATGGCAAGGTACATAACATTAATAATGTAAGTTCATTTTCTAACTTAACATAAGGTCATTTTGCTAATAATACTCTGGAATTGCAGCACCGAGTCTCCATTCCATCAAGGTCTCACTTTGTAGTGTAGAAGAGGGGGAAATGACCAAGGGCAAATATGGCATTCTTACAGTGAACACTTTTCTTGGACTGGATTCTCTTAAGCATGAAGTTATCTGCTGAAAATGCAAGAAGTTTGATTCTCTTTTCCACCCTGAACCGCAGCCTGGAATTAGGAGAAGAGAACTGATGTTTAGTGAGCTTTACTTTGTAAAGCATTTTACCTACATAATCTCATTTAATCATCATAACAACCCCTGAGATAAGCATTTTGTGATCCCTGTTTTTCCAGAAAAGCAAACTAGGGTTCAGCAAGGTTAAATGCCCTGCACATGCTCTTACAATTCACTTGTTTCTTTATTCTGTCTCCCCACACTGTATTGTAAACTTTAAAGGATAGAAATCTTGTCACTGCTTGACCCCTTGTGCTTAGAAGAGGCTCTGGCATATAGCAGGAACACTGCATATATTTGTTGAATGACCAGAATTGCAGAACTGGGATTTGAACCCCAGGTATCTAGCTACAGAGTCTGTGTACTTTCATGTTATGCTGTCTCTTCAGTACTCCAGACAGGGAGTTGGCAGCTATTTTCTCCTTTCTCACCAGCTCCTACCTCTCTGGACAGTGACCTGGGCGCAGCACCTTAAGACCTTTTCTTATCTTGCTGAACCTTTCCATGCTAGCCAGCTTTCTCTTATAAGGGATTCTTTTCCTTCCCCCAAGAATAAGCTGTGGGTGGGGTGGGGAAGGACCTGCTTTTGTTCTTTTGAAAAAATCAGTAGGACAGTATCAGCCAATAAACCTACTAAGCCAATAAACATGTATGTCTATGTTTTTTTTAAAAAGTAGGAGATTTATTAATTGAGGTGCCTCTCAATTAATAAAACAGAGTACTATTATATACAAGAAAGGATCCAGAGGAGGTGTTCTAGTAAATCAAAGAGTGTAAAATTTTCTATTTTTACAGTGAGAAAACAAATCTCTCTTCATGGGGTAGTTATTATGAACAAATAAAATCAAAAAAAGTGCTAACGTGAACTGGCAAGTGTTAGAGGTTTCCATTGGATTAAAAACCAGCATCTTAGCTTTGCTAACCCCACTTTAAAAGCTCAGAATATGTTCAAGATAACAGTGGTTTCAGAACAGCTCTGGATGTTCAAGACTAATTTGGTCCTCTGTCATTTTATCTTTTCTTTTTAGGTTTGGACATTGCTTAACAAATATCCAAAATAGGTAGAAGGAATGATGTGAACAGTGATGTGTGTTGCCATATTAATGTTACTGCCCTTGGCTGTGTACCTTATGATAAACTGCTATTTTCTTGTGACCTTTCAAAACTGGGGGTGACATAAATTTAAATCAAGATATTTAAATAGAATAATAGCAGATAGAATCCAGTGGGTACAATAGAAAGTAAGAGCAACTGAAGTTTATTCCAGGATTGCAAGGATAGTTTGATATTAGAAAAATTACTGAATTTATAGATCAGAAGAAGTCTAATTTCAGACACTGAAAAGGAATGTAATAAATTTCAGCATGTCTTCTTGATAAAAATTCTTAATCATATAGAAATGGATGGATACTTTGACATGATTAAGTATATCATTTTGATAGATTATATGATCATATTCTTGGGAAACCCAAGTAAGTCAACTGGAACACTAATAAAACAATAAAAAATATTCAGTGAGATGGCCATCTTCAACATAACTAGAACACTCACTGAAATTGGCATAACACCTCTTTTCCTTCACAGATTAGATAGTTCTACAGTGAGTAATAACGTATTCTCATGTTTTTGGAATACTTTGTGGTTAAACAGAGAGTAAATGTTATAACTCAGAAACTGCCCTTTACTAGTGTAGGAAGGATCTAGAGGCATTTAAAGGCATCAAACATTAATTCTCAAATTAATCTGTAAATGTAGCATAAATCCAGTTCATCGTTTTTATTTCATTTATCTCATTAGCTCATTTTGAATTAGAGGTTCTTTTTTTTTAAATTTTATTTATTTATTTTTGGCTGCGTTGGGTCTTCATTGCTGCTCGTGGACTTTTCTCTAGTTGCTGTTGTCTTCGTTGTGGTGCTTGGGCTTCTCATTGCGGTGGCTTCTCTTGTAGTGGAGCACGGCCTCTAGGCACATGGGCTTCAGTAGTTGTGGTGCACAGGCTTAGTTGCTCCGCAGCATGTGGGATCTTCCCAGACCAGGGCTTGAACCCATGTCCCCTTCATTGGCAGGCAGATTCTTAACCACTGCGCCACCAGGGAAGCCCTAGAGGTTCTTAATACGGCTTCTACAGATTCCTGTGAATGATCTTCAGGAGGTTTGTCTGCCCTTGAAATTGCTAAATTCTGTGGGCACGAAAAATATGGGTCTTTTTATTGTCACTGTTGGTTGAGTGATCCCTCATTTTAATCAAATTTTTGAGGAATCTCTAACCCCAAAATGTCTAAGAATCACTATTCTAAATCCTTAAGTGGTTTAATATTTTTGTTTGCTTTTAGCCTGGCGGGCCACCGAAGAAGGGGAAACCAGCTGCACTAGGAGGCACAGGGAACACTGGAACCAAGAACAAGAAAGGGTTGGAGACTAAAGAAATAGTGGAGCCTGAGCTCTCGGTCAGTATTACACAGTGTGCCTCACACTCAAAACCGCGGAAAGTCGTTGCCTATGAGCAGATTCAAGCTCTTCCTTTTCTGAGTTCTGTAGCATATAGTAAATGGATGTCTTTTTAGCTTATTGAAACTGTGCCTTGGACAAACTTCCCCTTTACAGTAGTATAATAGAATCCTCAGATACTAAAACACACCTATGGGAGTGATCTTGTAGTTTTGGCTGGGGTATTCTTACATTCTTGCCATCTGTTTCCTTAAGCAATTATTAATGTTAATGTTTTGTATCTTACAGATAGAAGTATGTGAAGAGAAAGCTTCAGCTGTCCTTCCTGCTACCTGTATACAGCTTCTAGACAGCAGTAACTGGAAGGAAAGGCTGGCCTGTATGGAAGAGTTCCAAAAGGTGGGTGCACAGGGATGAGTTGAATGTGAAAGAAAATTACATCATACAGAAGTGATGAATTGATAAATGAAGGACTAGTCCTAATTGCTGTATTTTATAGCCAGTGAACATGTCTGCAGGGTGTTAACTAAAGATGAGGTGGGGTTTTTATTTGCTTTTTAGCTGTGTAGTATTTATCTTTCAACATCTGCTTTCTGTGGATTCTATCAGCTCATAACCTAAGTGATGCATACTCAAGAAAATTAGGTTTATTCTGAATTATAAGGCTTATATGAATTTTATTTTATTTTTAATTAATTTTTTTTTTTTGGCTGTGTTGGGTCTTTGTTGCTGCGCTCAGGCTTTAGTTGTGGTGAGCGGGGGCTACTCTTCGTTGAGGTGCGCCGGCTTCTCATTGCGGTGGCTTCTCTTGTTACAGAGCATGGGCTCTAGGCACACAGGCTTCAGTAGTTGAAGCACGTGGGCTCAGTAGTTGCAGAATGCAGACCCTAGAGCGTCCGGGCTTTAGTAGTTGTGGCGCATGGGCTCAGTAGTTGCAGAGTGTGGGCTCTAGGGTGCGCAGGCATCAGTAGTTGTGGCGCACGGGCTTAGTTGCTCCGCGGCATGTGGGATCTTCCCGGACCAGGGCTCGAACCCATGTCTCCTGCATTTGCAGGTGGATTCTTAACCACTGTGCCACCAGGGAATTCCCTGAATTTTAATATTATGGTATTAAACTTTCTAGGCAAACAGGTCTCTTCACGTAAACCACCCCGATCCATTTCTGTGTTTCCCTCTTTGTTGTCATGATTCTCAGAAGAATACACATTATCACTTGGTATGAGAAGCTTCTTTAAAAAGAAATCTGTGTTGGACAGGACCATGGTGGTTTATTTTGGCACACACTCTTTGATTCTAATGAGGAGGGGTGTGGAGAAACTGCAAGAATGCTGTGACTTGAACGATGAATCCTGGCTTCCAGTCCTGCATCATCCACCACTCAGGCTCAGCCCTGAGGTGTGCTTCTTTGAAACCTGTACTTAAATGCTTCTAACCTACTCTACTTTGCTATGTTTTTAGGAAAATTGAATAAGTCAAAATATGTATAAGCAGTTTCTGCCATACACTGGGCAAATTAAAACTGTTACTGTTACTTTCTTTGGGGCAAATTATTTGTGAATTCCTGAAATGTGAAAAAAAGAGTTTCTGTGGCATCACTTTAACAACCATATACCAAACATCCAACTTAAGAAACAAAGTATTATAACAGAAAGTAAACAAGCTCTCTCTGTGACCCTCCTCATTTCCATTCCCCACATTCCTTCAATGGTAAACACTTAATTGATTTGGTATATACTGTTCCCTTGGAACTAATCATTAATCCCTTAACACTCATACTATCTTGTTTTACTTCAAGGCCGTTGAACTAATGGACCGAACTGAAATGCCATGCCAGGCATTAGTGAGGATGCTGGCCAAGAAACCTGGATGGAAAGAAACTAATTTTCAGGTATATTTAAATTAGAGATTTAATGTCTTTTATTGAAGTAATTTTCATTACATCATCCTATGGCGTATTAGAGAGGTATAGTTTGGCAATTTTTAGCTTGTTCTTTTTTAAAAATCACTCAGCCAATGTATCATGTAGTTTTAAATGAACAGTGGAATGTGTGCATTTTAATTAAACACATAACTCTAACTTTGTGCATTTAGGAGTTTATATATGTATACAAATACTTATTGTTTGTTCATTCATATGTATGCATTTTTCTCATTATTTAGGCCTGGAAGCCCTCTAATATAGGGAGGGATGAACAATGAGATAGCATTCTTATTTATTTGCATAAAAAATAAATGTAGTCTTTAAATTGCCAATAAAAAATTACCACATAATTGGTTTAACTCATTAACTGATAATAGAGATGAATGAAATTGAGCAGTATCATTATTTAGTCTAAAAAGTAGGTGTAAAGGGAGTTATAGGAAAGTAATACATGAAGGAAAACAAGAAAAGAGTTTCCTTCTCTAGACATACATAGAGCTGATGGGAAACAAAAGTTTGAAATGTATCAGGTTTATTTTTGGCTTCCTGCTAGTCTCTTTTTTACTTCTGTTTTGCCACCTCTTATTCTCTGTTTAGGACCTTAGCTCCCTTGCTCACTGTTCCCTTAGCACTGCATTATAACCTCATCCACGCCATCCGGCTCCACAGAGGTTTCCCGTGCCGGAAGGTTCTGATGCTGCCTTCTTCCGCTCACACCACCACTTCTAAAACTCCCCTATGTAGCTTCTCAGACAGGTCAAAGAAGCACACCTGATTTGAGCTAATACCCTTCTTTGTAGTAGATCCATAACAAGAGATAATTTTATATCTTTTTTTCCTTTATAACAACTTTCCTGAGGGTATAAAATTGTTTTAAAGGGTACAGTGCAGCTGTTTTTAGTCTATACACATAGTTAGCAACTCCTCCCACTATTTAATTTTAGAATATTTTCATCACCCCGAAAAGAAACCCCATACCCATCAGTAGTCACTCTCTATTCCTCCCCAAGTCCCCACCCCCAGTCCCTGGCAACAGTTAATCTACTTTCTCTCTCTATGGATCACTTCTCCTGGACATTTCATGTAAATAGAATGATGTGGCCTTTTGTGTCTGGCTTTTACTTACCATAATGTTTTCAAGGTTCATCCATACTGTAGCATATATCAACTCTACAGTCTTTTATTGCTAAACAATATTCCATCATATGGATATACAACATTTAATTTACCCATTCATAAGTTATTTGTTTTTTCTTCGGCTGTGTCATGCAGCATATGGCATCTTAGTTCTCCAACCAGGGATCCCACGCCCCCTTCATTGGAAGCGCAGAGTCAACCACTGGACCACCAGGGAAGTCCCTACCCATTCATAAGTTGCTGGGCATTTGCATTGTTTCTGCTTTGGAGCTATTGTGAATAATGCTGCTATGAACTTTCATGTACAAGCTTTTGTGTGAACACATGTATATACCTAGAAGTAGAATTGCTGTGTCTTATGGTAACTCTGTGTTTAACTTTTTGAGGAACTGACAAACTGTTTTCTAAAGTGGCTGTACCATTTTATCTTTGCACTAGCAGTGCAGAAGAGTTCCAGTTTCTCTACTTCCTTGCCAACACGTGTTATTTAAATATCCAAACAGGACAAAGGAAATATTTTTGGTCAAAAGTGTCTGAAGTCCCAGACATCTGCCATCATCATATTAATATCTTTAAATTGTTTTTCACAGTTCCTTCCATTTTTCCACTTAAAAATCTACAAATTCTTTAAATTGTTTTTAAACAATTGTTTAAATTGTTTCTCACAGTTCCTTCCATTTTTCCACTTAAAAATCTACAAATTCTTTAAATCTCTCACATTCTGGTGTGAGAGTGTGTGTGTGTGTGTGTGTGTGTGTGTGTGTGTGTGTACGTACACGAGGGTTGTAATTTTTTTGTGGGCAACTCTAGTAGGAACTGTGAATTAGTATGGTCATTTTATTATGTATTTCAGGATGTACGCTCAGTACTATATGCAGATAACCATAGGAGAAGGAGAATATAGAAATTATATTTTTCAGTTCATAAACTTCATGTGGTAACATTGCTTATTAATATTTTAAAACACTGTGGTTTTTTTTCTGTCTTAGCTGTCAGCTACATTAATTGATAACAAAGGATAAAAATTATTTTGTTTCTTGGTTTAAAATTTGATTTTAGTTTGGTCATGTTCTCAGCTGTTACATCTTCAGGCTGCTATAAAAAGTAAATAAATGTCTTTGGGCAATTCCCTGGCGGTCGAGTGTTTAGGACTTGGCACTTTCACTGCCAAGGGCCTGGTTCAATCTCTGGTCAGGGAACTAAGATCCCACAAGCCGCATGGCACGCCCCACCCCCGCCAAAAAAAAGTCTTTGTTTTCCTCATAACTTTCTGATACTTATCCTTGTTCAGGTAATGCAAATGAAGCTTCACATAGTTGCTTTGATTGCCCAGAAGGGGAATTTTTCTAAAACTTCAGCTCAGATCGTCTTAGATGGCCTTGTAGACAAGATTGGAGATGTGAAATGTGGGAACAATGCAAAAGAAGCTATGACAGCGATAGCTGAAGCTTGTATGTTGCCATGGACAGCTGAACAGGTTAGTGACACAGAGCTCTTTCCTCAAGTTTTCCCAGTTTTTTCCCAAATTTTAATTTAAAGTTATTAGTTAAACTTTAGTTCTTTTCTTCTCAAGTAAAACCTTTTTTGATACTGTTTTACTTTTACTTTTAGTAAGTTTTTGCACTGTTGCCTGATAATTAAAATTGTCTTAGTCAAGAATATTTTATTAAGAATGAAAGTAATTTTCTCTTAAGACATTATCATCCAGAGTGACCACTAATGAAAAGTTGTAAACAGTCCAGATTGCCTTTAAAAAAATTTTTTTTATTGAAGTATTAGTTGATGTATAGTACTGTGAGAATGCTTTTAATACTTCTGTCACTTACCTCATTTTCTTGTGTAAATTAAATATTTCATTCCTAAGGCATTCTTGCAGTTGTGTTAGCATCAGGAAAACCATGCTTAATCCACTACTGCCTTAATGTCAAGCTATATTTCTGTGAGAAATATGAGAGAAAACACAGATCTGTTTTGGTTTTTTGTATGTTTATTTTTCCACTCCAGGTTATGTCAATGGCTTTCTCACAGAAGAATCCCAAGAATCAGTCAGAAACTCTGAATTGGCTATCAAATGCAATAAAAGAATTTGGTTTTTCTGGGTAAGTCAGAAAGAAATCAAGTACATGTTTTGCCAGTCTCTAACTGGTGATTGTATTTGTCGTAGCTGTTGCTGCTTGTTTCTGAGAAGCCAGAGCTGGATTGTCTATAATTTATATAAAACAAGTCTACCTTTGTTCCTGAAAAGCCTATATTGGCTTGTGCTCCTGCATTTTAATATCCACTAATATTAGAGTTCTCTAAGTTATTTTTCCTCAAGTATTTGTAACTGTTCCACAGAAAAGCCAGTTCCAAGGATTTCTAGTCAAATACATTTGGAAAATACTATATAAAATCACACTTGTTTAGAGACCTATAGTGCACGTTGGAAAATTAAAGGCTCTCAGAAGTCCTGCAGTTGAGACACTTGATTAACCCACTCATTCCCAAAGTTATTTGCCTATTGAACACATTTGTTTACAGTAGTCCCCTGCTTATCTGTGGTTTCACCTTCCACAGTTTCAGTTACCCACAGTCAACTACAGTCAAAAAATATTAAATGGAAGATTTCAGAAATAAACAATTTATAAGTTTTAAACTGTGGGCCGTTCTGAGTAGCATGATGAAATCTCACTCTGTCCTGCCTGGGATATGAATCATTCCTTTGTCCAGTGTATCCCACCCATCAGTCACTTAGTAGCTGTCTCAGTTACAGATCGATCCTTGTGGTATTGCAGTGCTGCTGTTCAAGTTACCCTTATTTTACTTAATAATGTCCCCATGTCCCCGTGGGACTTCCCTGGCTGTCCGGTGGTTGGGACTTTGCCTTCCAATGCAGGGGGTGCGGGTTCGATCCCTGGTCAGGAAGCTAAGATCCCACATGCCTCGCAGCCAAAAAACCAAAACAGAAGCAATATTGTAAGAAATTCAATAAAGACTTTAAAAATGGTCCACATCAAAAAAGTCTTAAAAAAAAAATTGCCCCAAAGTGCAAGAGTAGAGATGCTGGCAATTTGAATATGCTAAAAAGAAGCTGTAAAGTGCTTCCTTTAAGTGAAAAAGTGAACGTTCTCAACTCAGTAAGGAAAGAAAAACATGGCATGCTGAGGTTGCTAAGATCTACAGTAAGAATCTTCTGTCCATAAATTGTGAAGGAAAAAGAAATTCGTGAGTTTCACTGTTACACCTCAAACTGCAAACATTGTAAGTGCTTAGTTAAGATGGAAAAGGCATTAAATTTGGGGGTGGAAGACATAAAGGGAAAGAAAACATGACTGATGGCAATGTGTTCCACCCCAAAGCGTGCAGACTATGAAGATTTCAGTAAGGGATCGCCTGAAACAAGTGACACCAAGGCATTTGCTGCAAGTAAGGATGGCTACACAGATTCAGAAACAGGTTGGGACTGAAAAATGTAAAAATTACAGGAGAGGCTGCGTTTGCCAGTGAAGCAGGCGCTGCATTTCTGGTAGAATTGGAAAAGTTGATTAAGGAGAAAGAGCACACTCAACATAACTTTTATTACAGTATATTGTTATAATTGTTCTTTTCTGTTATTAGCTATTATTGCTAATCTCTTACTGTGTCTAATTTATAAATTAATTTTTTTTTTTTCGGTACGCGGGCCTCTCACTGCTGTGGCCTCTCCCATTGCGGAGCACAGGCTCCGGACGCGCAGGCCCAGCGCCCACAGGCTCCGGACGCGCAGGCCCAGTGGCCATGGCTTATGGGCGCAGCCGCTCTGCGGCATGTGGGATCTTCCCGTACCGGGGCACGAACCCGTGTCTCCTGCAGCAGCAGGCGGACTCTCAACCATTGCATCACCAGGGAAGCCCAATAAATTAAATTATCATAGTTCCATAGGTATAGGAAAAAAAATTGTGTATATAGTATTATCCACAGTTTCAGATATCCACTGGGGGGTCTTGGAAGGTATCCCTCCCAGATAAGGGGGAACTATTGTATTTTATTTAACAAAATTTTATAGACTTACTTTATGCCTGGCACTTTCTAAATAATAACTCATTTGATTTAATCATCATTAAAAACCATGTGAGGTATTGTTCTCTCCTTTTATAGATGAGGAAACTAGGGTACAGAAAGCTTAAATGATCTGCCCAAGTCACAGTTAGAAAGTGGCAAAGCCAAGATTTTTTTTTTTTTTTTTAATAAAGTTATTTTATTTATTTATTTTTTGGCTGCATTGGGTCTTCGTTGCTGTGTGCAGGCTTTCTCTAGTTGCGGTGAGCAGGGGCTACTCTTCATTGCGGTGTGCGGGCTTCTCATTGTGGTGGTGTCCCTTGTTGTGGAGCACTGGCTCTAGGGGCTCAGACTTCAGTAGCTGTGGCTCATGGGCTAACTTGCTCCATGGCATGTGGGATCTTCCCAGACCAGGGCTCAAACCTGTGACCCCTGCATTGGCAAGTGGATTCTTAATCACTGTGCCACCAGGGAAGCCCCAAAGCCAAGATTTGAATCCAGGCATTCTGGTTCCAAGAGCGAATACTGTAACTCTGTACTGTGCTGCATTTCTCTGTGCCATGGTTCTTGTCACAACATGCCTCTTATAGCCACTTGCAAAACAGTGTTGTCATTCTACCAAATGAAGATATAATACTCTAGAAATTATCTTTTTTTTTTTTTTGGCCGTGCCACTTGGCTTGCAAGATCTTAGTTCCCCAACCAGAGATCAAATCCAGGCCCCTGGCAATGAGAGCACCGAGTCCTAACCACTGGACTGCCAGAGAATTTCCTAGAAATTATCATTTAAGTGTCATTCAAGCAAAGAATTTTGTTACGTCGGTATCGGTGGTGTCCTCCTCTAGTTGAGGTATTGTTGTGATCCCCTTTTTATAAAATATTTATTTATTTGGCTGCACTGGGTCTTGGTTGCAGCACGTGAGATCTTGCAGCACGTGGGCTCTTCGTTGTGGTGCTCGGGCTTCTCTAGTTGCAGCACACAGGCTCCAGAGCACGCAGGCTCAGTAGTTGCAGCACGTGGGCTTAGTTGCCCCTCGGTATGTGGGACCTTAGTTCCCTGACCAGGGATCAAACCTGCATCCCCTGCACTGGAAGGCAGATTCTTAACCACTGGACCACCAGGAAAGTCCCTTTAATCCCTTCTTAATTGTATAGTCTTTGATGTAAAACTAATCTCTTGGCATAAATGACATAAAAGCCATGTGAATATTTTCCTTTTTGCAGTTCATCCATGATTTGTCATTTATTTAACAACTACATATTGAGTACCTGTGATATTCCAGTCATTTGTTTCAGGCCCTTGGGAATACATCATGGACAAGATTAAATTCCTCCTTTCATGGGACCTATATTTGAGTAAGGGGAGGTGGCAATAAACAGTAAAAAAACACACCAGAAAGTATAATAACAATGGAATAAAAACAAAGCAGTATGGGGGTTAGTGGCATCACCTTGGAGTGTTTGGGATAGTGTTATTTTCTATAGGGCAGACAGGAATCCTTCCTGAAACAATGACTTTGGGACACAGAATTTTAGGACATGAGGGAGCTAGCTGTAACAATCTGAGAGGAAAATATTCTTTTTAAAATAATTATTTATTTACTTATTTATTTTCGGCTGCATTGGGTCTTTGTTGCTGCCACGGGCTTTCTCTAGTTGTAATGAGCGGGGGCTGCTCTTCATTGCGGTGTGTGGGCTTCTCATCGTGGTGGCTTCTCTTGTTGCGGAGCATGGGCTCTAGGCGCATGGGCTTCAGTAGTTGTGGCACACAGGCTCAGTAGTTGTGGCTTGTGGGCTCTAGAACTCAGGCTCAGTAGTTGTGGTGCACAGGCTCCGTCGTTGTGGCTCACGGGCTCTAGAACTCAGGCTCAGTAGTTGTGGTGCACAGGCTTAGTTGCTCCGCGGCATGTGGGATCTTCCTGGACCAGGACTTGAACCCATGTCCCTTGCATTGGCAGGCGGATTCTTTTTTTTTTTTTTTTTTTTGTGGTACGCGGGCCTCTCACTGTTGTGGCCTCTCCCATTGCGGAGCGCAGGCTCCGGACGCACAGGCTCAGCGGCCATGGCTCATGGGCCCAGCCGCTCTGCGGCATGTGGGATCTTCCTGGACTGGGGCACGAACCCGTGTCCCCTGCATCGGCAGGCGGACTCTCAACCTCTGCGCCACCAGGGAAGCCCGGCAGGCGGATTCTTAACCACTGCACCACTAGGGAAGTCCTGGGAGAAAAACATTCTAGCCGAAGGGAACAGCAAGTGCAAGAGCCCTGTGGCAGGAGCACACGTGATATATTTTAAAATAGCAAGGAGTAATTGTTCTTCAGAATGCAGTTGGAGTAGAAGAGTGAGGGAGTAGGGAGTGGTAGGAGATAAAGATTGAAGAAAGAACAGGGGCCCAGGTTGTGTAGGGCCTCAAAGTTTTGAATAAATTGGAAACCATTAGATAGTTTTGAGCAGAAGAATACAAGGATTATTCAGACTATAGTCAGAGAGAACAGATAGTGAAGATCAAGGGCAGAAGCAGGGAGACTAATTAGAAGGCTACTGAAATAATCCTGTCAAGAAATTATATGGCTTGGAAGTATTATGACTCAGAATATATTTTGAAGGTAGAACTAAGCAGGATATTGAACTTAAGAGAGAAGAGGAGTCAAGGATGACTCTGAGGAGTCAAGGATGGCCTGAGCAACTGGAGAATGAAGTGGCTGTTTACTGAGATAGGGAAGACTGTGGGAAGAACAGGTTTGGGGGGTGGGCTGTGGACAATCAGGAGTTTGGTTTTGACAGATGTAGGATATCTACTAGACTTCAAAATGGAAATGTCACAAAGGCAGTCGGATATAGGAATCTGGAGTTCAGGAAAGAGATCAACACTGGATTGATCTAATGCGTATAGATAGTATTTAAAGCTTACTTTAAATGAGTGTAGAAAGAGAATAGGTAGAACTAAGGACATATCTAAAGGAAGCTGGTTCTAAAGTCTGGCTTTATAAAACTCCATTGAGTATTTTGAGGTTTCGCTTCGTTTTTCATTCGAAGTATCATTTCTTCTAGATTGAACGTGAAAGCTTTCATTAGCAATGTGAAGACAGCTCTTGCTGCAACAAACCCAGTGAGTACATACCAGCATGTATAGGAAGAGTAGTAAGTACAGCCATCTTTATGGTTCTGTTCTGATCTGAAAAGTTCTTTTTGTTCTGCCAGGCTGTGAGGACTTCTGCCATCACCTTGCTTGGTGTGATGTATCTGTACGTTGGTCCCTCTTTGCGAATGTTCTTTGAGGATGAGAAGCCTGCCCTTCTATCCCAGATAGATGCAGAATTTGAGAAGGTAAAGATTCCACAAATGATACAATCCATAGTTGACTTGAGAATACTTATATTAGTTACGTTTAAACTTTTCACCCTTTGGAATGAAGAATATGTATGTATTTGCTTTTATATGTATAAGGTATCCCTGGGGAGAATTCATAAGAAATTGCTGACTTTGTGAGAAAGAGAACTAGATAGCTGTAGTATAGGATGGGACATTTTACCCTTTGTAGCTTTGGAATATCAAACATTTTGAATGTATTACCTATTCCAAAAGTACACTAAATATAACATTAATTTTTTTTTTTTTAAGTAAAAAGAAACTTGACCGTCCTTGAATAAACTTTCTAATTGAAATTGCTAAGTTTTGGCAGACTTGCTGTGTATTGTCTCGGGCATACAAGTCAAAAGACAGCTTTATGATTGAGAAGTCAGGTTCTAATAGGTTTGTATAAAGATATCTTTTGTCACATAGTCTCAAAATTGGAATCTAAGTAGGAATTAAAATATGTGCTGTGTGAATATTAAGTATTATGAAGGAATATGAAAGTTAGACACAGGTACCATTCTCTAACCAGTTTGCTCTCATATTCTTTTTTTTTTTTTTTTTTTTTTTTTTAACTTTTTTTTTTTTTTTTTTTTTTTTTGCGGTACGCGGGCCTCACTGTTGTGGCCTCTCCCACCGCGGAGCACAGGCTCCGGACGCGCAGGCTCAGCGGCCATGGGTCACGGGCCCAGCCGCTCCGCGGCACGTGGGATCTTCCCGGACCGGGGCACGAACCCGTGTCTCCTGCATCGGCAGGCGGACTCTCAACCGGTGCGCCACCGGGGAAGCTCTCATATTCTTCATCAAGTTCATTAGCCTCACTGACTTATTTGTGTGTAGATGCAGGGACAGAACCCACCTGCTCCAACCAGAGGGATTTCCAAACACAGTACAAGTGGTACAGATGAAGGAGAAGATGGAGACGAACCAGATGATGGGGGCAATGATGTTGTGGATCTTCTGCCAAGGACAGAAATCAGGTTTGTTGCTAATGATTTATTTGATGTATTATGCTTAATTCTTAATGGTGTCTTCTGTTTCTCAGTCAAGGGTACTTCTGTGACATCATTGTTCTTTTAGGCATCTGGAATTAAGGATTCTGTCTTTTTTTTTTCAGTGATAAAATCACTTCAGAGTTGGTGTCTAAGATTGGTGACAAGAATTGGAAGATCAGGAAAGAAGGCCTAGATGAAGTGGCAGGTATTATCAATGAAGCAAAATTTATCCAGCCAAACATAGGTGAACTTCCAACTGCCTTGAAGGGTCGACTCAACGATTCAAATAAAATCTTGGTACGTAGAATATATGCCTGTTTTTTTCTCTCCCCTCTCTGCCCTTGCAAGGGGATCCTTTTCAGTAACCTTCACCAGCAAAACCAAAAAGGAGTTAGTCCCTCTATTGCTTTGAACTAGAAATAGCTTCCTTTAATTTCTTAAGTGTGCCTCAAGATATGTTGGTAGATGGCAAGTTTATTAATCAAATTTTCATGAATCTCAGATTTGCTGTTTACAGGGCTCGGATATTAAGTATTTTTATGTAAAACTGCTTGTAATACACATAAGTTAATTTCTAATTTTTAAATTTGGATTTTTATGTGAGATTTTTCTTAAACTAGGTTTTACCTTACTTTAAAATTATAAAGCATTGTAATCTCTAGTCTAAAATTCTAATATTCCAATTTTATGAACTGATGATAAAAGGAGATGCCGTCACCCAAAAATTATTCATAAGCTGATTAGTATCATAATGAGCTGATTTGTTTAAAGTAGGCCAGAAACTTCCTACTGCATTGACTGTATAGCAGCAAACTTGTAAAACTTTGAGCACACCTTGCTATGGTTTGAACATAAGGTGTTGGCTTTTCCCACCCAGGTGCAGCAGACGTTGAATATCCTCCAGCAGTTGGCAGTAGCCATGGGCCCAAACATCAAGCAACATGTGAAGAACTTAGGCATCCCTATCATCACAGTGCTTGGAGACAGCAAGGTAAACCTGACTCTTTTTACCACAGCTCTGTTCTGGAATAGGCCAGCCACATGACTGGGCTAAGAATAATCCTTTTTTTTAAAAAAAATTATTTATTTATTTGTTTTTATATTTGGCTGTGTTGGGTCGTTGTTGCTATGCGCTTGCTTTCTCTAGTTGAGGCGAGCGGGGGCTACTCTTCATCGTGTTGTGCGGGCTTCTCATTGCGGTGGCTTCTCTTGTTGCAGAGCACGGGCTCTAGGTGCGTGGGCTTCAGTAGTTGTGGTGTGTGGGCTCAGTAGTTGTGGCTTGCAGGCTCTTGAGTGCAGGCTCAGTAGTTGTGGCGCACGGGCATAGTTGCTCCGCGGCATGTGGGATCTTCCTGGGCCAGGGCTCAAACCCGTGTCCCTTGCATTGGCAGGCAGATTCTTAACTGCTGCGCCAGCAGGGAAGCCCCATTCCTTTTCTTACATGTAAGAGTGCATGTAAACAGTTTATAAACTTTGTTAGAGAAGAGAATATTAGGAGGAAAATAGTAAAAATTTTTACCTCCCAGGCATTATTAAGGTGATCAGATATCTCACTTAATAGCTTTGTGACCCTTAGATAAGTTGTTTATCTTCTTTGAGGTTCAGTTTTTTATCTATGAAATTTAATTCTTACAGAATTAAATAAGCATCTGTACATAAAGTACCTGTACCTGTCTAATACAGTATATACTCAAAAAATGGTTGCTATTATGATTATGATATCATTGTTTAAGGTGTTGGTATAAAGAGTGAATAAACATAAATTTTGGATCATGTATTTTATTTTCTACCTGTTCCCTCAACTACTAGAGTAGGATCTTCTGGTACTTCAGTAAGATATTTGCAGTTCCACAGTCCTGGAATTTGTCTCACTGAAAGTTGCAAGCTCTTATGTTTATCCTTAATTGAATATTTGAATGTCTCTTTATTTTTGTGTAATTCATTTAATTTGAGGAATTGGACTATTTTAATATTTTTCACGTCAGTAAGTCGTTCTCATTCTATGAATGCAAATTAATATAAAAACAAAAATGTTCAATCAAATTATTAATTTCAGTCTATTAAGAGTTCTCTGTCAGGTAGAATTACATTCTTTAGCAGATAACCAGGGACATAAGAGTCCCCAGAAGTTCAGGAAACAAAACCTAAGAGTTTGTTCCCCTAACATGATATTTTATGCCCAGGTCACTGTTTTCCCTAATTAACTGAGTATAGGATCTTTACAATTTGGAGTTTTATGTTTCTGATTTACTTTGGAGTTTTAGTACAACATGGATCTACATTCTGTTTCAAAGAAGATGAAGTATGTTCCAAGTATGTTCACGTGGACTTTAGAGAAACCTCCATTGATCGTGTTCATAAAGTAACAGGCTTTTCACTCCCTACCTCCAAACCATAGCAGTGTTACCTTTACTGATTCTCTCTTCCATTTAGAACAATGTTCGAGCTGCTGCCCTAGCAACGGTGAATGCTTGGGCAGAACAGACTGGCATGAAGGAATGGCTGGAGGGGGAAGATCTTTCTGAAGAGCTCAAAAAGGAAAATCCTTTCTTGAGGCAAGAGGTTAGTACCACAAATACAAATTTGCTTTAGTCATGTCTTTTACCTTCATGGAGGCTTGGACCTACCTAATAAATATACATGAATGGATAGAGTGAGTTCCATTATAAAATCGCTAATAAAATGAAACCAAATTCCTGGAACTTTTTTATTCATGTGCTTCCTTTTCTTTTTTCTTTTCATGTGCTTTTTTTTAACAATAAAACTTTTTAAAGGACTAGCCTTTTTGTTAAGTTTTCTCTTTTCTTGAACTCTTAAATGGTAAAGTAAGAGTTTTTAATCATGACATAAAAATAGTTCAACATTCAAAAATCTATCAGTGTCATCCATCATACCAACAGGCTAAAGAAAAGTCATATAATCCTATCAGTTGACACAAAAAAAGGATTTGAGAAAATCCAACAGCTATTCATGATAAAAGCTGTCAGTAAATGAATAATAGAAGAGAATTACCTCAAGTTAAATAAAAAAGCATCTGCGTAAAACCTCTATAAATGACAATATTCTTAGTGGTTAAAGACTGAATGCTTTCCCCCTAAGATCAGGAACAAAGCAAGAATGTCCATTTTCACTGCTGTTACTCAGCATAGAACTGGAAGTTCTAGTCACTGCAATAAGGCAAGAAAAAGAAATGAAAGGCATACAGTTAGAAAAAGAATAAATAAAACTATCCCTAATTGCAGATAACATGACTGTTTACATAGAAAATTCCAGGAAATCTACAAGTAAACTCATAGAACTAACAAATGAGTTCAGTAAGATTGCAGGATACAAAATAAACACAATCACATTTGACAAAAGTCAATCACATTTCTTTATAATACATTGAACATATGGAAACCAAAGTTACAAACACAGTACAGTTTACAATCACTCCAAAGAAAATGAAATCCTTAGCTATACACTTAACAAAACAAATACAAAATGTGTCTACTGAAAATTACAAAAACGCTGATGAAGCATTCAAGGAAGACCCAAATAGATGTAGAGACATGCCATGTTTGTGGATTGGAAGATTTAACATAGTAGAAATTAGAAATGTCAGTTCTATACATTTAATGTATATGTAATTGATATACGCATTTAATGTAATTATCAAAATTCAAGGAAGTTTTTTTTATAGACAAAGTCAAGTTTATTTTAAAATTTATATTCTAGCTAAAACAATCTTGACAAAGGAAAAAAAATGGAAAAAACCTCTCTACCATATATTAGGGCTTACTAAATTAAATTGCTAACATAATCAAGACACTGTGGGGAATTCCCTGGCAGTCTAGTGTTTAGGACTCCATGCTTTCACTGCCAAGGGCTCGGGTTCAATCCCTGGTTGGGGAACTAAGATCCCCCCAGCCAAGCTGTGTGGCAAAAAAAACAAAAAACAAAAAACTCTGATAGCAAGGGGTAGGAGGAAGAGGATAGACACAGATAGGTGGAGCTGAAGAGGAAGCCCAGAAATAGACCCACACAAATATGACCAACTAATTTTCAACGGTGTTTCCAAAGTACTTCAGTCGAGGAAGTGTGGCCTTTTCAACAGATGATGCTGGAGCAGTTGACATCCAGAGACAAAAATAATAAACCTTACCTAAACCTCACATCTTACACCAAAATTAACTCAAAGTGGATTATGGGCTTAAATGTAGCACATAAAACTATAGAACTTTTAAAGATAACATAGGAGAATACCTTCAGGATATAGAAATTCTTCAGGAAAAGAATTCTTAGACTAGACACCAAAACCACAATTCATCAAAGAAAAAATTGATAAATTGCACCTCATCAAAATTAAGAACTCTTACTCTGCAAAAGACCATGTGAAGAAGATGAAAAGACAGGCTGGAGTGGGAGAAAATATTTGCAACCTCTATGTCTGATAACAGACTATCATTGAGAATATATATATGTAATATATAAAGAACTCTCAAAACTCAACAGTTAAAAATCTTATTACAAAATAGGCAAAAGATATGAACAGACATTTCACTGAAGAGGATATACAGATGGCAAATAAGCCCATGAAAGATGTTCAACATCATTGGCCATCAAGGAAATGCAAATTAAAACTGCAATGAGATATCACAGACAACTATCAGAATTACTAAAATAAAAAATTGTGATAACACCAAATACAGGCAAGAATGTGGAGAAACTTGAACACTCTCCTGGTGGAAATGTAAAATGGTATAGCCACTCCAGAAAACAGTTTGGCAGTTTCTTATAAAACTATACGTGTAGTTACTATATGACCCAGCAAATCTTGGGCATTTATTCCAGAAAAATGAAAATTTATGTTTACACAAAAGCCTATATACAAATGTTCATAGCAGCTGATTCATAATAGCCAAAATCTGGAAACAGCCCAGATGTCTTTCAACAGGTGAATGTTTAAACAAACTTATTGTATATCCATATGTGTAATACTATTTAGCAGTAAAAGAAACAAATTATTGATACACGCAACAAGTTAGATAAATCACCAAGGAATTGTGCTGATTCCAAACAGTTACATACTATATGATTCTATTTATATGAGTTTGAAATCTCATATTTTAGAAATGGTTAAACAGATTAGTGGTTACCAGGAATTAGGGAGTAGGAGGAGGGATGTGAATGTGGTTATAAAAGAGGCAACACGTGGGATCCTTGGGATGGAGCTGTTCAAAACCTTGACTGCAGGAATACACTAACACATGATAAAATTGTAGAGAAAGCAATATAGACACATACACAAATGAGACAAAATCAGACTGGGGCAATCTGAGTATGATCAGTGGATTGTATCAGTGTCGATATCCTGGTTGTTTATACTATAGTATAGTTTCATAAAGTGCTACTGTTGTAGGAAACGGAGTAGAGTGCCTGGGATCTCTCTGTATTATTTCTTACAACTGCATGTGAATATACAATCATCTCAATAAATATCTCAACTAAAAAATAAATGCAGGGCTTCCCTCATGGTGCAGTGGTTAAGAATCCACCTGCCAATGCAGGGGACATGGGTTCGAGCCCTGGCCTGGGAAGATCCCACATGCCGCAGAGCAACTAAGCCCATGTGCCACAACTACTGAGCCCGCACTCTAGAGCCCATGAGCCGCAGCTACTAAAGCCTGCGTGCCACGATTACTGAAGCCCATGCGCCTAGAGCCTGTGCTCCGCAACAAGAGAAGCCACTGCAGTGAGAAGCCAGCGCACCACGACAAAGAGTAGCCCCTGCTCACCACAACTAGAGAAAGCCCATGCGTAGTGATGAAGACCCAACACAGGCAAAAATGAATAAATATAGTTTTAAAAATAAATAAATAAATAAATACAGATTCCCTGGCGGTCCAGTCGTTAGGACTCTGCTTTCACTACCGTGGCCGGGGTTTCATCCCTGGTCGGGGAACTAAGATCCCACAAGCCACACGGCATGGCCGAAAAACAAACAAAACAGAAAATAAAATGAATATTTTAGAGATATAGAGAAAAACTGTCTAAGGCAGAAAGCAGAAGTCCTGGTAGAACTTGTCATCTTCTGATCAAATAAATATTTTGCATCTTCTCTAGCTGAATAGTTCTTAGAATTAAAAAAGTGAAAGTTTAAGATGCATTAAGAACTATTAAAGCTTTATAACTTAATGCTCAAACGTGGTCCAAAAAACTGTCCTTATCTCAGCTGATTATCTTCATTGCATGTTTATCATTTCATTGGACAATGGAAATGACTGATTTCACACTGGAAAGTTGTAGTGTGAGAACTAATTCAGTGTTTGGTATTGATAAAATCGTTAAGCTGAAGATCATAAATAATGACAGTTTTCTATGTGCAGTGTATAACTGGTCTTTATTTCTTTTGGCAGCTTCTGGGCTGGCTGGCTGAGAAACTACCGACTCTCCGTTCCACCCCCACTGACCTTATCCTTTGTGTTCCCCACCTCTACTCCTGCCTAGAGGATCGCAACGGAGATGTGCGAAAGAAGGCCCAAGATGCCTTGCCATTCTTCATGATGCATTTAGGATATGAGAAAATGGCCAAGGCTACTGGGAAACTAAAAGTACTACTACTTGTTGCTGCTGTTAAAAGCCATTTAAAAAAATATTGAACATGAATTTATATAGGCAAAAGGTCATATTACCTCCTATGAGTTTCAACTTGAAATCCCAATGAGAGCAGAAATAAAATAGTAGTGTAGAACTTCTAAAGAATCTGCTGCCTTTGCAGGAATGAAAATTGTGACGTTCTAGAATGGCAGCTTATTTACTGTGACTTCATAACGTGTTACTTCTCTTGCACTATGTGCTGCTTCCCTTACTTCATTGGTATTTCAAAACTAGGAGTCAAGGATTTGACAGCAGATCTGTTAGTAAGCATAGCATGAGTATATCATTTATGTGGCCTCTAACCTCTGTTATATTGTCTCCCTAGCCAACTTCTAAAGATCAGGTGTTGGCCATGTTAGAGAAAGCCAAAGCTAACATGCCAGCCAAGCCCGCTGCACCTGCTAAAGCAACTTCCAAACCCGTGGGAGGATCAGCTCCAGCCAAATTCCAGCCTGCCTCAGGTAACTCTTATTTTGAGAGGGTTAAAGGGGAAGGAAATAGCCAAGGGAACTCTTAAAAAAATAGAAACCTTCATTTTTTAATCACATTTCCTCATGGCCTAGATCCCAAATCCTCCCTCCATCTCCTTACCCTCCTTTCATAAACATTTTTCAAGTTACCAGTTTTATGCCAGGAACTGTGCTGAGGGTTTAAGGATGATTAATTTGATTTCCACCTCCAAAAAGGAGTTTTGGAGTATCACAATGAAATACTCCAGAAAGCAAGTACTCAATCTTTTAAGGTTTCCACAACTATTTTCTGCTATTGGATATTACAGTTAGAAGGAGAATTGGGACCCTCTAGCTTAAGCCTCTTATTAAAGTTAAGGAACACCAAAGGTGAAGTGACTTGCACAAGGCCAAACAGCCAGCTGGTGTCTGAACCAGCAGAGACCTCTGCTTAACTCATTCATAAAAGAGTTCCCCTTCCACTACACTTGGCTGCCTGCTGATCCATTCTAATATTTACTAAACTTCTTCAAGGGAAAATTCTTGATTTCTTCATCCTAATGTTAAAATTCCAAGATGTACAAATAGAACACGAACTTGTGACCACTGCTCTTCTAGACTTATTGCTTAAACAAAATAATAATATTCTGTTTAGTGGGGTAGAAATTATTGATGCTATAAAGTTAGAAATTTTACATGTGTTAAATTGTTGGTATCAAAGTATATATTCAGTTATAACATTTATTGGGATTTTGCTATATAGTATATATAGTTTACTATAGTATCAAAGGCGATAGACTCTTCCGTTAAGGAAGTATCAGTCTAACAAAAAGGTTTTTTAACTGCTATTTAGAAAATGGTTTTAAACTGCAGTTTAAATGTTGATAAAGGAGATGTAGATTTTCTGAATTAATTTCATGAGGAAATCGGAGAGAAAAAAGGTTAGGAAAAAAATCTAACTGAAAGCACTTTAAAAATGGATACATGTGTTTAAAAAGAACTTTTCAAAAAAATAAGATAAAAATAACTTTTTTAATAGATATATTTAAAACTACTGGCTTTCTCACCATCATTATATATTTAACCTGCCCAGAATATAGTGATATTAGAGTTTCTATTTACAGTATGTGCTTTTTTTTTTTCTCAAAGCACCTGTTGAAGATTCTGTTTCTGGCACTGTAGAACCCAAGCCTGATCCAAAAAAGGCCAAAGCTCTAGGAGTTTCCTCTAAAGCAAAGGTATGTTAATTCTGCAACTTAGATGTAGAATTGCTTTTAAGTGTTTTATACACTGAGTCATTCTTTTAGCAAAGATCATATTACATATGAAAGATTATTACTACTCTTGATATTATCTAATTATAAAGTATTTATTTATACAAGTTTCTATGACTCACTTTTTTTTTCTTTTTTTTTCTTTTTTTTTTTTTTTTTTTTGCTGTACCGCGGGCCTCTTGCTGTTGTGGTCTCTCCCGTTGCGGAGCACAGGCTGTGGACATGCAGGCTCAGCGGCCATGGCTCACGGGCCCAGCCGCTCCGCGGCATGTGGGATCTTCCCGGACTGGGGCACGAACCCGTGTCCCCTGCATCGGCAGTCAGACTCTCAACCACTGCACCACCAGGGAGGCCCTGTGGCTCACTTTTAATGTTACCTCAAAACAAAGACTCCTATTCTCAAGAGCTACTGCTGGGGTTTCTGACATCCACGTCTTTGAGGGAGATTTTCAGTAGTAGGCAACTTCCTTTAAATTTGACAGTTAAGTCATCATATTAGAAGGTGTTCTGATTAGACTAAAAGGAAGTATCTTCTGTCCCCACACCAGTGGGATTTGATGCATCACCAATCCTTTTAGCATCCATGCAGAGTTGGACAATTTAAAGAAATGTTTTCAAATGCTCGACCTATAATATCCCCTGGGTGTTTTTTCATTTAATTAAGTTTTTGAATCACAGCAAATTGTCATCAGTTTCTATATCAAGATTCAGAGCTTGGCACTGTATTCAGAGAATAGACTGTTTAATACTTACAAAAGGAAAATTGCAGAACTGTGCAATCAGTAGTGAATCTAATAGTAAATATAAATAGAGAAAACTATTTCATTAACTGCATATAACTGATGAAAGTATGCAGAGTAGGAAATGTTTTATTATCCAGTACATTTATTATTACATCCACATTATAGAAGGGGTGCTCTGTAGCCATTCTTCTAAATATTAGTTACTCATTCTCCCTCCCTATGCTTGGGTCCTTCAACTCAGTGAGTTAATTTAAATGGGTGATTATCTTCTGAACTATCCAGTGAAGCTGTTCTTTTCCTGTCCTCCTCACTCTCCTCATCCCAAATTTAACAAGCACTTATTGCAGTATTTTGACCACAAGTGCTTTGAAGTGTTTTTGACTCTGTTCTTAATGCCACTTTCTTTTCAGTCTTTTGCAATTTACGAAGCAGTTTCACATAAATGATCTCACATTTGTTTTGACTGAATGGCTTAAGTGTTTGAACTAGAAAGAAATGCTGGCCTACTAAAAATAGCAGACTTTTGCTATATTTATAATATAATAATAATTCCAGTAATGAAATTCAAATTTTACCTTAAATATATATACCATGTGTTCACAATTTCTTTCCATCTGATACAAAGATTCCAAATCTTGGATTCTTTTTAAAAGCCACTTTAAAAAAAATCTATCTGTTTATTTATTGGCTGCATTGGGTCTTAGTTGAGGCACGCAGGATCTTTTGTTGCAGTGCGCGGGCTTCTCTCCAGTTGTGGTATGCGGGCTCCAGAGCACGTGGGCTCTGTAGTTGTGGCACGCGGGCTTAGTTGCCCCGTAGCATGTGGGATCTGAGTTCTCTGACCAGGAATTGAACCAGTGTCCCCTGCATTGCAAGATGGATTCTTAACCACTGGATGACCAGGGAAGTCCCTAAAAGCCACTTTAGTAACTTAAGTATTTAAAATGTTTCTAGCAAATTTCTCTCTAGAAACAGGTTCAAAGGGTCTCCAGTTACAGTAATGTTATAGAGATATATTTTATATACAGAGAAACAGAAAAGCTTTCTCAAGTTATGTGAAATGTGTGAATACCATTCAAAATGTCATTAATATGGAAAGCTATAAACAGTGTTGAAGATTTCAAGAAAGAAAAGAACTATCCATTATATGCCACTTATATCAATAATTTTTTTAAAAGAACTATCCAAGAAACAAAAATAGCCTGTAACCCAGACCAGTGATATATAATAGCAGCTTTTCCAACCACATCACATGCCAGCCCAAGGACTAACCAACAGTTACTTAAGAGTGCTATTAGAAACATTTTTAGGAAACCTGTACACAAACATATCAAATGCAAGATTCTATGATTCATTTGTTTGTTTCATTTGGAATATGATATAGAAAGGTGTCTCTGGTTTATATAGTGCCCTTTTGCTGGGCAGTAACAGCGAATTCCCAAGAAGAAGTAGTCTAGCTAATCAGTATTCCCCGTACCTTGGTTGTAGACTGCACAAGGAAAGAAAGTGCCAAGCAAAACCAGCTTAAAGGAAGATGAAGACAAATCTGGTCCTATTTTTATTGTTGTTCCAAATGGAAAGGAGCAAAGAATGAAAGATGAGAAAGGACTAAAGGTAAGGAAGAAATAAGAATCTTCAGGAGTTTTTTTGCTTGTTTTAGTTTTGTTTTGTAATCAAGAATAATTTTTTTGTCTGAAATTCATATCATTGTGAAATATCTAATAATTAACTGAATCTTTTGCTTATAAATTATATCTTGTTTCTGTAAGACTATTTTGGGGGGGTTTTTTGTTTGTTTTTAGAATCAAAGACTGGAAAGTAGTCATTGATTTTTTTTTTTATCAACTACACATATGTAATATGCTACTCCTGACACCTTAAAAGATAGATTTGGTAACTATATATGGCTAGTTTGATCATTTCACTTTTTTTTTTAACATCTTTATTGGAGTATAATTGCTTTACAATGGTGTGTTAGTTTCTGCTTTATAACAAAGTGAATCAGTTATACATATGTTCCCATATCTCTTCCCTCTTGCATCTCCCTCCCTCCCACTCTCCCTATCCCACCCCTCTAGGTGGTCACAAACCACCTAGCTGATCTCCCTTGTGCTATGCGGCTGCTTCCCACTAGCTATCTATTTTACGTTTGGTAGTGTATATATGTCCATGCCACTCTCTCACTTTGTCACAGCTTACCCTTCCCATTCCCCATATCCTCAAGGCCATGCTCTAGTAGGTCTGTGTCTTTATTCCCATCTTAGCCCTAGGTACTTCATGACCTTTTTTTTTTCCTTAGATTCCATATATATGTGTTGAAATACAGTATTTGTTTTTCTCATTCTGACTTACTTCACTCTGTATGACAGACTCTAGGTCCATCCACCTCACTACAAATAACTCAATTTTGTTTCTTTTTTATGGCTGAGTAATATTCCATTGTATATATGTGCCACATCTTCTTTATCCATTCATCTGTTGATGGACACTTAGGTTGCTTCCATGTCCTGGCTATTGTAAATAGAGCTGCAATGAACATTTTGGTACATGACTCTTTTTTAATTATGGTTTTCTCAGGGTATACGCCCAGTAGTGGGATTGCTGGGTTGTATGGTAGTTGTGCTTGTAGTTTTTTTAAGGAACCTCCATACTGTTCTCCATAGTGGCTGTAACTATATATGGCTAGTTTGATCATTTCTCTTTTGATGTTGTTTTGGTTTTATTAATCAGTTAAAACTTTTCAAAATATATACATTAGAATTTTTTAAAATTCAAATAATACCAAAAAAGTACAGAAAGTATGAAAAGCATGTTTCCCACTCCAGTCTCCCTACACAAGGAGGATGTTATTACCAGTTAATTTGTGTATTACTCCAGAAATAATAATATTCCATACCTATACAATCATATATATATATAAATATATAGCCCTCATTTTACACAGATGGGAACATGCCATACTCTTTGTTCTGAATCTTACTTTTTTCTTTTAATGGTATTTGAAATATATATCTTAAAGATCATTCCATATCTGCACGCATGTATGCATTCATTCTGTTTATTGATGCATCATATGTATGTACCTTTCTTTATTCTCAACCCACTATGTTGAACATTTAGGTTACTTCTAATCTTTCACTCTTATAAACTATATTGCCATAGGCATCTTTGAATATAGGTTTTGTGCACATATGTAAGTATATTTATATTCAACTCCTAGAATAATATGTACATTTAAAATTTTGATAGATATTTCAAATTTGCCCTTTATTAAAATTGTACCAACAGTATCCACCATGTTACACAATAACAGATCATTGATTTTTTCTAGTAAGAATTGCTGAAAATTCTATTCCTAGAAGATTTTCAGAGTTAAGCTTCCAGAAGTATGACAGACAGATTGAGAGTACATTTTGCATTCATACTTAATTATACATTAATCTTGGTGAATTTAAAAATATCCTATTAAATTGATTCCTGCAGCTGCTTTAAACATAGTTCTCTACCACATTTCAGTTGCACACCTTCCAGGTCCTTTTCACTGTTTTTTTTCAGGTGCTGAAGTGGAATTTTACTACCCCTCGGGACGAATACATGGAGCAACTCAAAACTCAGATGTCTAGCTGCGTGGCTAAGTGGCTCCAGGACGAGCTCTTCCACTCGGACTTTCAGCATCACAACAAAGCCCTTGCTGTCATGGTTGATGTAAGTTTGCAACAAAATAAACATGCATGAATCTCAGGCATGAAAATACTGAGCCCTGTAAAATAATCGGAAGTTTGCATGAATTGAGAAGGAACTGGAATACACCATGTTCTCTGTTTTTACAGCTTTCTTATTATCTGATAGAATAAATGACTATATGTCTATAATTTGGGGTCTTAAATGGAGGCTTAAAAATCTATCATTTTCTTTTTGCACTGCAGTAAAATTTGAGACTTACTTGCCTAATAGAACTTAAATTTTTATACAGTCTAATTTGTGAGGGTTTTGTATTGTTTTGTTTCAAGCACTTGGAGAGTGAAAAAGAGGGTGTCATTGGTTGCCTGGATCTTATCTTAAAGTGGCTTACCCTGCGGTTTTTTGACACCAATACAAGCGTCCTAATGAAAGCCCTAGAATATTTAAAATTGCTCTTCACCCTGCTGAGTGAGGAGGAGTATCATCTTACTGAGAATGAAGCATCTTCCTTCATCCCCTATCTCATCCTCAAGGTAACGTGTTGTTCTCACTTTGGAAGATTACTCAAGTTCCCAGATACTTCAGTTCCTGTACTTTTATTCCCTCTCCCCTCTTCATTTATTGTATGATGATGATACCTTCCACCACTCATTTTATTCTTTCAAGATGTAGTGACACACCAAGGGGGTACCTTTGCTACTCAGAGAATGCCTCACTTAATCACTATTTTCCTTGTCGACTAGGTCGGAGAACCAAAGGATGTCATTCGTAAAGATGTCCGTGCCATCCTGAACCGGATGTGCCTTGTGTACCCAGCCAGCAAGATGTTCCCCTTCATCATGGAAGGAACCAAATCCAAAAACTCGAAGCAGAGAGCAGGTAAAGCAACCATTGAAATTGAGCCCTATGTCTGCAACAGTGACCTCTAAAAGAAATAATTTCTAGATGAACCAGGAAATTTCTTGATTCTAACCTTCTAATGTGGACTGTGAGAGGGATGAGTTGCACACTGGTGGAGCCACAGTATCAGGTGATACAGGCACCGCTCAGTACCACCCTGGTGACAAAATCAAGTGCACAGGGGCCATCTGACTCACAGGCATCTCTTTCTTCTAGGAGCCATTGCTATAACACCATTGTTTCATTGTGTATTTTATAGAAGGCAGTAAACAAGGAAGAATTCAAGGCAGAGCCAGAATAAGATTTGAGACCTTCATGTATTTCAGGGAAAATGTATCTAGTAAAGATAGGTCTCTGTGCCAAATCTCTGTTGAGTCTCCTTAATCTAGCCTTTCTCTCCCCAGAGTGCCTAGAAGAACTAGGGTGTCTGGTTGAGTCCTATGGCATGAATGTTTGCCAACCAACACCAGGAAAAGCCTTAAAGGAGATAGCGATTCACATAGGAGACCGTGACAACGCTGTGCGCAATGCTGCCCTCAACACCATCGTCACAGTGTACAACGTACACGGGGATCAGGTGTTCAAACTGATTGGAACTGTGAGTGACTTTTCTCTGAACATTTTCAGCATGTTGTGAATTGCAAGATCACTTAGGTGTCAAGTTTCATGCCATCTCAACTCTTAAGTTTTTACCACTTTTTGTTAAAACTCAACCTATCGATATGTCCTAGAATCCATATAAACCTTTGAGGGTGTCTCTGATTACTGTAGGACATTTAGGCTGTGTTTTACTGGAAATAAGATTTTTTTCTGAGCATTCCCCTCATAACAATTTGCTTTAGATGAAAACTATTTTTGAATCAAGAAATCTGAGCTAGTCTGGGATTTAAATTCTGCCTGGCCATCTCCTCAGTAATTTTTTTTATTTTTATTTTTTTTGCGGTACGCAGGCCTCTCACTGTTGTGGCCTCTCCCGTTGCGGAGCGCAGGCTCCGGACGCACAGGCTCAGCGGCCATGGCTCATGGGCCCAGCCGCTCCGCGGCACGTGGGATCTTCCCGGACCGGGGCACGAACCCGTGTCCCCTGCATCGGTAGGCGGACTCTCAACCACTGCGCCACCAGGGAAGCCCTCCTCAGTAATTTTTAGTGCATTTATTTTCTAGTGAACAAGTACTCACTTGTGTATAATGTGGATTCTGGTACCTGTCAGGTCAAAAGGGTCTTGAGCTGCAGCTATGAGCCAGACTCTCCAAGCATAGGAGGTTCTGCTTTTGGCTCCTTACTTCCTCTGAGCCAGTCACTACTGTGGCTGGACATGTTCTTCACTTCAGTTACCTCCTAGTAGCACGTGTATTTACCCTGTGCTTATATATTTTTACTTGTATTAATCTCATTAAATCCTCACTACAAGGCCAGGGAAGGAAATAAAGCAGATGGGAATTTTACAGATGACCAAAAGGGAAGCTTCTTGCCCAGAGTCACACAGCTAGTTAGTGGTAACACCAAAAAATGAGGAAGCTTCATTTAATTCTTGACCTTTTTATTTGTAGTTATTCATAGCCTTTCCTTTTCTGTCCTTTCCTTCTTTCATGTGTTCTCTTATATAGCAAGTCAGGTTTTAGCGATAGTTGATTTTAAAATGAAGTAGTGTTTTGAAAGGAAATTTACCCTAACGTATGAGGTTCTGTTTGCTTCGACATGAAAATGGATATTAATTATTGGGTCTTCCAATTAGGTGTTTAATTCTCTTCATATTCTAGTAGAGGGGTGTGCTAATAAATTAAATTTGGCCTCTTTTGACAGCTTTCTGAAAAGGATATGAGCATGCTTGAGGAGAGGATTAAGCGGTCAGCAAAGAGGCCTTCTGCTGCACCAGTAAAACAGGTGGAAGAGAAACCTCAGCGCACACAGAGCATAAGCTCCAATACCAACATGCTACGCAAGGGACCAGCTGAGGACATGTCCTCCAGACTCAAGTATGTGGATGGAGATAGTTGTCTGAGAGCATCTCCGTGGACTTTGCCTTGTGTGCTCGGAGCTTATCCTGTAACATAATCTTGAGTTCTTGTAGCCATTATCATGCATGACACAGTGTCTGGGTAAATGTCTTGTAACCAAATGTTAAATCCTTCAGTCTTCATCGTCTTTGTCTCAAAACCACTTCTAAATAGTCTTGTGCCTTCTTTCACTGCTTTTCCGTGGACAGAATTATGTATCGCACTTATAGGATGTAAGTACTGCCTGCTAATTTCTCATTAGCAGGGCTCTTATATCTTTCTAACTTCTGACTTGGATTCATCCCCTCTGGAGGGCTATTGGTGTAGACTTTATAACCAGGTAGAGGGTGTCCAAGTATCCCATGAATCAAGCCTTCCCCGAAAGTCCACTGGCTAGCAGAAGTGTCAACTCAATGTCATGTGGCTAAAATATGGGCTCACCTTCTTCCTTGTGTTATGTTTGGTTGTGCACACGTTCCTATTCGTCAGATAAGGCTGAGTAAAATGCATGCAACCCAGAGTTGGCTTAGGGACTCAAAAAACTGCCTTCTAAGCAAGATAGCTCTGTTTTGGATCATATCATGGGTATAATTTTAACCAATTTGAATTTGGGGACTGTGAATGTCGATTGCTTGGATGTAATGCTGGCCCTGACCTGAGAGTGAATATTCCTAAAAAGAGGTGATTGACTGTCCCTCAAGTATAAAATTTACTGAACACTGCTTGGGATGATGCTTATAATTAGAAAAACGTAAATACCGGTTAAATTGGTAGAAAAGAACCAGGCAGTCTAGATATTTCTTAAATTTTTGCCCAGAAGTAGTGAGCTTTGAGTCAATATAAATATTCTTTATTATTTACTGCCTTAACTGGAATAGCAGACAAGGTTTGTTGGCTTTAGTGAACTAGAGAGAATACTTAAAACTTGGCAGTACTGTAAGTACAAGTCAATCTTCTCTCTTAGGATATTCATGAACCAGTGTTGTTGCCCATTGAAGGCACTTGCTTAGACTCAAGGACTTAAATCATTCAGGGGGGCTGAAACCAGAAGTTGAACATCTGTCTTGCAGCTTTTGGGCAGCTGGCAGTGCTAACCTTGCCCTTTGGTTAAGAAGTCTCTCTTAGTTCAGGAGCCTCCTTTTGCTTCCCTTAGCCAAGCCCGAAGCATGAGTGGGCATCCTGAGGCAGCCCAGATGGTTCGCCGAGAATTCCAGCTGGATCTAGATGAGATTGAGAATGACAATGGTACAGTCCGATGTGAAATGCCAGAACTTGTTCAGCACAAACTGGATGACATTTTTGAACCAGTCCTTATTCCTGAACCCAAGTAAGTTAACCCATTTCATTTAAGTATAAGCAGTTCATGATCATCAGAGTGTATATGTTGAAAAGAGCTCTCTGTGCAGTTAGAACTTTTTAGAACAGATTACTATCTGACTAATAGCGGTTCTTTACTAAAACCTGGATCTAGTGGGGAATGGCATAATTCCAACTCATTGGGATACCTTATAATAAAGATTGAATATTTTCCTTTGCTCTGCTTTCTAGGATCCGGGCTGTTTCTCCACACTTTGATGATATGCACAGTAATACAGCATCCACAATCAATTTCATTATCTCGCAAGTAGCCAGTGGTGACATCAACACGAGCATCCAAGCTCTGACGCAGGTAATGGGGGTATATTACCCATAACAGTAATTCCACTGGTGGCTGCAGAGGCTGCAGTAGTGATGGTTGCACACTGGTTACCGTATTAAGGGAGGCAGGCGGTGTTCAGTACCTCCCTGATGAAAAAAGTGCACAGGGACCACTGCCAGGCATCACTTGCCTCACAGCATAGAGCTGTGATAGAGCCTTGCTTTTTACAGTTGCATTCTTTCACCAGAGGCTGAAAAACAGCAATTGGTAGGAACCAGCTCTCATGGAACTTTCTTAGATTTTGATGGGCAGAGACAAACAAAATATCAGATAATAGTAACTACTGTGTAACTATAACTCAAATGGGGTGATGGGAGAGAGGGAACTAAGTACTAGTTACTTAGACTGGTGGTCGGGGTTCAAGCAGAGGACAGCTAGTACAAAAACTCTAGGGTAGGAATGACCTTGGTGTGGTCCAGGAAACAGCACAGGCCCATGTGCCTGGAACGTAGTGGGGAAGAGAGAGAATGGTACAGACTGAGATTTGAGAGGTGGATAGAGACCAGATCATGTGGCGTTTTAAAAGCCCTAAGGGAGGTTTTGGATTTTAAGTATGATGGGAAGCCATTAGAGAATTTTGAGGAAAAAGAAGCTACATGTTTTTTAAACACCTTTCTCTTCTTCCTCTGCTTCCCCTCCCTAACAGTCTAGTCATAAAGCCAGGAGGAGGGTAAAACAAGGTAGGCAGCTACCTTGTGGCAAGCGGGTGGGAGTAGAGCCACGGTGGCCCAATGTGAGGGTCTTCAAGCCCAGACATTGTGAGGAGGCTGTCATTCAGGAGGGGTGACATACAGCTGGGAGTCAGAGCCAAAGCAGGAAGAGGAAGATGTCCATGGGGGGAGCCGGTGTGGCATGGTAGTAGGACCCCAGGCAGGGTGAGGAGGACATCCATATGTGTTGGAGGGGAGCAGGGCGGCATGCGGCTGGCTCAGAATAGGGAGTCAGAGCCAAAGCAGAAGATGTGGGCCTGGAGAACAGCTGGCAGCAGAGGTGGGAGATTGGTTACAAACAAAGGGATTGGTCAAATAAATAAATATAATAAGGAAAATGGGAGCCAAGTTTCTTACTGTCAGAGAAGGGTGATACAAATATGGAAGGACAAGAAAATAGAAACTCCGGTGTTAGACTGGAATTAGATGTGTCAGTATGAACTCTTGGTTTTCAATACACAGATGTAGAAATAAATATCAATTTAAATATATGTGCATATGTATATATGCAGTATATAAATGTATGTTACAGATGATATGCCTATATTCCCTAGCTCTTTCCACTGAGAGGACCTGAGAACAGCAACACCCCAACAGCAATGAGCACCCCCAGATCTTGTCTCCTAAATACCACTTTCCTCTAAAAGGAATAACAGCTCCTTAAGAAGTGGCAGATTCCAGAGCTGAACCAGGGAAAATACTGGATGATTCTGGAGTATCTTGTGCTAGACAGCAAGGATAGGCTCAGAGAATTGTAGGGACATGTCAGAAGGACACACAGGCCAGCTAGAACAGACTCCCTGTTGGAAGAGAGCACAGTTTGATAATAGTAAAGAGTTATAACCCCATAAACAATACAATTTGTAGATTTATTGAATTTAATAAAATAGGAAACCGCAAGTCCATGCACATACAAGCTAATTAAAAATTTGAAGAGAAATGGAATATTTACATAGTTTCATAGTACCTCTCCACAAAATACAAAGGACTAATATATTAAAAGTACCCCCAAAATACAAAATACCAAGAATAATTTGACAGCAGAGAAGCCTAGCAGATACCACCTTGAGTGATTGAAGTAAACATCATCAATCATATGACAAAATGAAATCATGTACCACCTGATAGGATCCAGTGGGAATTCTGCACTACTTCGCTGAGATTCCTGATGTCATCTATTCATGAGAAAACATCAGACAAGTGCAAATTGAGGGACATTTTCAAAATCTCAAGGTGAAGAAAGTCAAGGAAAGACTGAGGGAACTGGTCTAGAGTGCATGATTCTAGACGGGCCTTTTCGCTATAAAGAACATAATTGGGGCAACTGGAGAAAATGGGATAGAGCCTGAGGATTAGGTGGTAATAACATCAGTATTCCTGACTTTGATCCTTGTACCATGTTTATGAAAGAGCATGTCTTGTTAAGAAGAAATATATGATGGGACTTCCCTGGTGGTCTGGCGGGTAAGACTCCACGCTACCAATGCAGGGGGCCCAGATTTGATCCCTGATCTGGGAACTAGATCCCGCATGCGTGCCACAGCTAAGTTCGCATTCTGCAACTAAGAAGCCCGCATGCCGCAACTAAGAAGTGCACATGCTGCAACTAAAGATCCCGCGTGACACAACTAAGACCTGGCACAGCCAAAATAAATAAGTGAATAAATATTTTTTTAAAAATACATGCTGAATTATCAAGAGGGTCATGGAGCATCAGACTGACAACTTGCAGATGATTCAGGATTTTAAAAAGTTCTTTTACTGTACTTACTTCCAACGTTTCTATAATGTTTGAACTTACTTTAATTGGGGAAAAAGTCACTTCTGGCCACTCCTTAGAGACCAGATTATAGGCAGGGCAAGAGTGTATTCTGGGAGGCCTATTAGACTGTTAGGAAGCTATGGTCGAAATTCATATGAAAGATAGGTGCACTAGGGCGATCATTGTGGAGAGGAAGAAAAGTGAATGGTTTCAGAGTATCTTTCAGAGGTAGAGTCCACAGGACTTGGTGATAGATTGGATATGAAATGTAAGGGAGGAGAGGAATCAATAGTAACTCCTTGCTGTTTGGCTCGAGCAACTGGGTGGATGGTGGTGCTGTGTACGGAGATGGGGAAGGATGGAGGAAGAGCAGGCTTGAGAGATTGGAAATCAAGAGATACATCTTTGCTGTGTTAGGTCTGAGCAGAGGGGCAGAACCGGAATCCCAGCACAAGGTTTTTGATGTTGCTTGACAAATAGTCTCCTGTTAACACTTTTGCTGTTGGAAGAAAACAGATGGTGGGGAGTTTGGAAGACAGCGACTTGAATGCATGCATCCCTGTTGCCCTTCTCTATCAGCTTCAAGCCCTTCTAAGCAAATCTCGATCTCTGTCTGGTACAAGTACAAGACTTTTTCCCATATGGGCCTAAGGAAAACCTGAGGTTCGATAGTGCAGAGCCCAGAGAAGAGGATCAAAACACCAGAAATCCTGTAAAGAGATCTCTGTTCATCTGTGGAGATCGGTAGGTGCCCTAAAGGAAGGGCAGTGGTGGCTTATGTGAGTGCTAATAGGAGCACCTGGTGTTCTCCCTTGCCCCTAAGGAACTACAGGGAGCTGAACAAAAAGGCTGAATTCACTCTCTGAGGCTGGCAAGTCTCTGACTTTTGTACCTTTAGAGACCAAAGAGCAGAATGCCTGCTCTTGGTACTTTGCCAAACGACTGACAGCTTGCCAGTTGGTATACCACAAGCCTACAAGTGCAGAAATGCTCTATCTCCCATTTATTGCCATTGTTGAGGGTTTCCAAAAGGTAGACCCAAGACTGAATCTTGAATATGTAAAGAGTAATAACATGCCTTAAGGCACCCAGTAACTGGGAAGAAGAATAAACAAAATAACCAGAACAGCAACGTCCTGGCAAAATGAAATTGCCAAAGGAGACAAGATGACCACAACGGGGAAGGGCGTGGGGTCCAGAAAGACTCTTCCAAGCAAAAAAAATACGGTTTTAGAGTTTTTTAAAATTGAGTAGATGGACCGAAGGAGATAATGATCACCACAGAAACAGAATTAGTCACCTGAGTGACAAGATCATTCAGTGCGCAAAGGACCGTCTTTTAAACAAATGATGGTGGGAAAAATGTTTATCCACATGCAAAAGAATGAAGATGGACTCTTATACCATATGCAAAAATTAACTCAAAATGGATCAAAGACATAAATATAAGAGCTAAAACTATAAAACTCTTAGAAGACATAGGGGAAGACCTTCATATAGTGATTTTGGCAGTGATTTCTTGGCTATGACACCAGGCAACTAAAGAAAAAATAATTAAATTGAATTGCATCAAAGTTAAAACATTGTATGCATCAAAGGACACTATTACAAGAATGAAAAGGCAACCTATAGAATGAGCGAAAATATTTGCCAATCAATCATATATCTGATAAAGGATTAATATCCAGAATATATAAGAACTCCTATAACTCAATGACAAAAAAAACAAAACCCAGTTCAGAAATTGACAAAGGACATGAATAGACATTTCTCTAAAGATACACAAATATCCAATAAGCAAGTAAAAAGATGCTCACCATCATTAGTCATTAGGGAAATATAGATCAAAACCACAATGAGATACCACTTCATACCCGTTAGGATTTTTTTTTTTTTTTTTTTTTGAATGGGAAATAACAAGTGTTTGCCGGGATGTGGAGAAACTGTAATCTGTGTGTATTGCCGGTGGGAACATAAAGTAGTGTAACCATTGTGGAAAATAGTTTAGCGGTTTCCCAAAAAGTTAAACACAGAATTACAATAAGATCCCCAGATCCCCTCCTAGAAAGCAGGGATTTAAGCAGATACTTGTGTACCAGTGTTCACAGCAGCATTATTCACAATAGCCAAAATGTGGAAACAATCCAAATGTCCATCAACAGATGAACAGATAAACAAAATGTGATGTGTGTATGTATTTATATATACAATGGAATATTATTCAGTCATAAAGAAGAATGAAATGCTGACACATGGTACAACATGGATGAACCTTGAAAGCATTATGCTAAATAAATCAGGCACAAAGGGACAGACATTATATGATTCCACTTATCTGAGGTACCTAGAATAGCCAAATACAGAAACTAGAATAGAATTTACCAAGGGCAGGAGGGTTGATAGAGAGTTATTATTTAATGGGTGCAGATTCTGTTTGGGATAATGACAAAGTTCTGGAAATAGGGATGATGCTTATACAACATTGTGAATATACTTAATGTCATTGGATTGTATACTTAAAAGTGGTTAAAATGGTAAATTTTAGTTATATATATTTTACCATAATAAAAAAATAAAACCCTGAGCAACAAAACTTAAAGTACCTAGGAGTGATCAAGCAGTGTATAATATGTATGAACTTGACAGAGAAAATTTTTAAGTTTTGTTGAATGACATTATTTTGTTGCATTTCCAAATAAATAGAAATATACTATGTTCTCAAGATTCAGGATTATAAAAATGCCAGCTTCTCCTCAAATAATATCTGTAAGTTCAGTTCCATTCCAATCAAAATCTTAAGTTTTTTTTTCCTGCAGTTGAGAAGCTGATTCTAAAATTTATATGGGAAATCAAAGGGCCTAAGAATAGCAAAGACAGTTTTATTTTAAGACAATTTTTTAAAAACACAGTGGAGAGGATTTACATCACTGGGTATCAACAGTGATTATAGAGCCACTGCAATTAAGTAAGTGTAGTACTGGCCCATGGAAAAGCAGACAGACCATTGGGATGGAACAAAGAGCCCAGAAATAGACTCACATCTAAAGGAAACTTCGAGCAGAGGAGTCATTAAAAATCTCTTAACAAATGCAAAAAGTAAAAGTTATACTGACCAAACTCTTTGCTGATAACCCAACAAAATTTTTAGTAAATACTGACCAAATTCTTTGCTGATAACCCAATAAAATTTTTAGTAAATGATATTAATATCACAAAAATATCGGCTACTTGGAAAGTATGAAACACCCTCCTAACTCTTTCATCAAAAAAAAAAAAATCAAAACTCTTAGCAGTGAAGGAAAGCATTTCACTCTACAACTATACTCTGAAGCTACTGAACTCAGAAAAAATATATTGCATGAAATGCATTTATTATTGAAGAAAGGCTAAAATAAAGGAACTTAGTACTATACTTAGAAATTCAAAAAATAAAAGAAATTTGAGAGTAGGTAATAATAAAGCTAAAATTCATGAAATGGATTTTAAAGATAATAAATCTAAAAGCAGGTTCTTGTTAAAAAAAAATTAAAATTAAAAATCCTAGCCTGATTAGGAGCAAAAATGTGTGAGTATCAGGGTTGAAGAAGGAACCAATAGATGTGGAAGAGATTTTTTTTTTTTTGGTAAGATAACACACATGTAACCCTGTAGAAACTTGAAACAACTGATCCCCCTCCCAAATTTTTTTGAAATAACCAAGGAATTTGGGGAGACCATTAAAAAATAAGGAAGAAGGGCTTCCCTGGTGGCGCAATGGTTGAGGGTCCGCCTGCCGGTGCAGGGGATATGGGTTCATGCCCCGGTCCAGGGGGATCCTACGTGCCGTGGAGCGACTGGGCCCATGGGCATGGCCGCTGGGCCTGCGTGTCCGGAGCCTGTGCTCCGCAATGGGAGAGGCCACAGCAGTGAGAGGCCCACATGCCGCAAAAAAAAAAAAAAAAAGGAAGGAAACCCAGAACCTAAAAAGAAAAGACAAATTTGATCATTTAAAAATTTTAAGATTTTAATCTGGAGAAATTTACCATATACTGTCAATAAACGAGTGTTATATTGTGGAATATGTTTGCATATGACCATATGACTGATAAAGGATTAATAGTGCCAGTAAACAGAACCCTTATTAACTCTTGAGAAAAAGAGAACCTAATAGAAAAAAAACTAACTCAAGGATATGAATAGGCAAATCACAGAAGATATCCAACTGGCCAGTAAACACATGAAAAGATGTTCAGCACCTCCCCTGCCACAGAAACACAAATTAAAGTAACAATAGATGATCACTTATTTTATTTATTTGTTTATTATTATTTTTTTGGCCGCACTGTGCAGCATGTGGGATCTTAGTTCCCCAAACAGAGATCAAACCCTCGCCCCCTGCATTGGGAGCATGGAGTCTTAACCACTGGACCACCAGGGAATTCCCAAGATAATCACTTTTAAACCATCAGAGTGACAGAAAGTTAAATGAGTAGTAAAACATACAGCTGATAGACTCTGAAAAAACAGTACTCTCATACATTAAACATAGAAATGTGAATTACATGTTAGTGCCTTTTTAAAGAAAGCAGTATAGTAATATCCATTAAACTGTAATTTAAAATGTTTCATCCTTCAGCCTAAAAAGTTAAAACTCTTGGTGCATTTTTTTTTTAAATTCATTTGACAGTCCAGGTCTTAGTTGCAGCATGTGGGGATCTTCATTGCCGTGTGCAGAATCTTTGTTGCAGCTCGCGAGATCTTTAGTTGCAGCATGTGGGCTCTTTTAGTTGCCACATGTGGGAATCTAGTTCCCTGACCAGGGGCCGAACCCAAACCCCCTGCATTGGGAGCGTGGAGTCTTAAAACCACTGGACCACCAGGGAAGTCCCATGGTGCACTTTTTTTTTTAGAAGTTAAAACACAAGTACCTTGGGATATATATACACAAAGATGTTTAAAGATGTTTATTGTAACATTATTTATAGTGGACAAAATATCCAAACTGGAAAGACGTTGAAGCAGTCAGGGAATGATTAAGTTTTGGTATGTGCACATGTGGACTATTATGCAGCCTTTAAAAATAGAACCATTTCTGTTGACTTTAGGGATTTTCATAATTTTCTGTTAGGAAGGCTAGATGCAGAGAAGTGTATGTACTATAAATATTCTTATGGAATAAACAGTGCCCTAAACGTTGACCCTATCTATGTGTGCATGTGTGGTTATAAATGATTCTGGGAACATGAAAGAATAGATATCAGGTTGTTGATGTTAATTACCTTGGAAAAAGAGTAAGCCCTCCCTCCAAAAAATATATATTTGTTTTTATTTTTCCCATGTTGAAACAGAATTGTTAAACAGTTCCAGTAGTTATATAAAATTGTATGTGCTTATGGGTATACATGCATAAAGAAATGCAAGTAGGACCACTGGCTTCCTCAGCACCAGAGGGCACTGTTCACATTGCAGTCTGTATAAACGGTGACCCCTGGAGTTGTGCAGTAAAGCAGCCCTGCATGAAAGGATGGTCATGAAGATTATTGGCATGACTGTCTCAGGGTGTAATTTATGTAATCATAAAAATAAAGATCTTTTTACAGTAGTGAATAGGAAATACATGTTCTTCCCATAGTAACACTTTACCATTAGTGACAACCAGTCTGCTGAACCAAAAAGAACCTGGATCCAGTTGTGGGAAACCTGAGTTTTGATTTTGAACTAAGTAGCCTGATCTTCCTGAGTCTCCCTTTTCTCATATGGTAAATGAAGATCTTACTCTCAGCCCTGTCTACCTCTTAGAGCTGTTGGAATGATCAATTGAGATAATGTGTATAAAAACACTCTCTTTAATAAATTAGCATTTAAACATAAGGATTATTATTCCTTAAACTAGATGGCGAGCCTCTTAGAATAGGAGCTGCAGTTAATTCACCTAGTAGTCTTGCTCTGTAAATATTTGTTGAGTGATTGAGTCCCTAAGGACTAGTTATTTATATGTAAGGTGACTGGGTTTTTTCAAGCTAAGATACTAGAAGTGCTTTGCTAATAAATATTACAGAGACCTACAGTGTCTTCCTGCTACTTAGAAGTATGAAGCTTGGAAAATACATCTTGGATTTTTGTTATCAGATCGATGAGGTCCTGAGACAGGAGGACAAAGCAGAAGCCATGTCTGGCCATATTGATCAGTTTCTGATAGCCACGTTCATGCAGCTGAGGCTCATCTACAACACACATATGGCAGATGAGAAATTGGAGAAGGATGAAATCATCAAGTTGTACAGCTGTATCATTGGCAACATGATTTCGGTAAGGACACCTCTGCAGATCATGAGCTTCCCTTCAGTCTCTCATCCCACCCAGGTTCTCAGGCCTGAGTTGGTCCAGATGTTCCAGTGAGACATGTGAAACATATGTCATTTGTGGAATTTTACATGTAAGCCATTGGCTACTTCCACTGGGTGTTGGGCAGCACTCCAGCTTACCTTGTTGTTAGGGTTCTTACAGACTGCCTGAGATTCTGCTTCCTGCCAGCTTCCTCATCAGTCATGGCTGGGCCTTAGCTGGCTTTCCACAGGTGACTGCTCACATTAAAAATACTTTTATAACAGGAAGGAAGCACACCAGTTAATTTTGGCTACTCTTGGCAGTTTGGGAGAGCGTAGTGATTTTTATTTTTTCCTAATACTCTGAATTTTTATAAATACAATATAATCATTTATTAGAACACGCCACCCATGTTTATCTTCCTTGATCTGTATGTTGAGTTTCATGCCTCCCTAACGCAATTATGATGGGATAGCTGTTTCAGATAGAAAGCCTCGCCCGAGAGGCCTCCACTGGAGTTTTGAAAGACCTGATGCATGGCCTCATCACCTTAATGCTGGATTCTAGAATTGAAGATCTGGAGGAAGGGCAACAAGTGATCCGCTCTGTGAACCTCTTGGTGGTGAAAGTTCTGGAGAAGTCAGACCAGACCAACATCCTGAGGTATAGCTGTACTCTGAGCATTAGAGCCTGGAACAGCCTCTCTTTTATCTACCCATAGAAACCAAGAGGCACTTAGATCAGTTGTAAGCTTAGGTTTGCCTGATAAGTTGATATATTACTCTTCTCTTCCTCAAGAGAAGGTATCCCAACCTGAGACAGCAGTTAAAGCTAGTTAACAACTCAGTAAACCAGCCAGTATTATGAGTTTTCTAGAATAGGACTGTGGAGTTTGTCAGTTACCTTCTCTTCTGTGTACATTTCATGTACATTTCTTTCTTTCTCAGCTACCAGTGACAATGAAAAATAGTGACAAGCTTTACCATTTACCAAGTGGTAGCTTACAAAGCTTAAATGATGTTTATTTTCTTAATGACTGTCAAGTAATCAAAGATAATTCCTGATCCATGAGCTCTCAATTTCTCAGATGGATAATGAATTCTTACATGTGGCTTTCTTTTTTTTTTAAATTTTATTGTATTTATTTTTTATACAGCAAGTTCTTATTAGTTATCTATTTTATACATATTAGTGTATATATGTCAATCCCAATCTCCCAATTCATCCCACCACCACCACCCTCCCACCACTTTCCCCCCTTGGTGTCCATATGTTTGTTCTCTACATCTGTGTCTCAATTTCTGCCCTGCAAACCAGTTCGTCTGTACCATTTTTCTAGATTCCACATGTATGTGTTAATATATGATAATTGTTTTTCTCTTTCTGACTTACTTCACTCTGTATGACAGTCTCTGGGTCCACCCATGTCTCTACAAATGACCCAATTTCATTCCTTTTTAATGGCTGAGTAATATTCTATCGTATATATGTACCACATCTTCTTTATCCATTCGTCTGTCGATAGGCATTTAAGTTGCTTCCATGATCTGGCTATTGTAAATTACACTTGGCTTTCAATTACTGATTTTAATTGGAATACAGGTTTGAAACTTATTAATGCTGTTGTGTTGGGTTTGTTTTCTAGCGCCCTACTTGTTTTGCTCCAAGACAGCCTGCTAGCAACAGCCAGTTCTCCCAAATTCTCAGAGCTTGTTATGAAGGTGAAGTTGAAATAATTTGATCTCTTTCTTTCAAAGTGTGGGGAAAGAGGAGTTGGAACTAACTCAAATCAGTCAAGGCACACCTGAAAAATACAGTGCTCTCCATTTTTCCCTTCCTCCAATTTATACCCCTAGCTCAGGCCTAAAAAATTCCTGGCCTCAAACAGTGAAAAGGAAGAGCTATTTTGTAAATATCTCACCAGTTCTCCTAGAATCAAAAGGCAAGAAGTTTGATGAGACAAATTTCATTTCTTTTGGGGGAAAAGATATGTATAGATTTATAATATTGTGGTCTATTTTTGGAAGACTGCAAATGAACATATCTGTAACATTATAATACTGTTATTATACTGTAATAGTGTAAAGTATTTTGTGTCCTTGGGTTAGATTTGATTAGGTAATATGAACTACTCTACTCTTGGGTAACCAAACAAACCCAAGACAGAATTTCCCCATTTTCTCATCGTTTAGGGCCCCATCTCTAGGGAGTGGGAAGGAGGAATGGAGATGGTCAGGTAGATGGCTTGTCACACGTTAGCCAGTGACATGGTTGAAGTAAATAAAACTGTTCGTGTTTAGCAGCTGAACCTGAAAGATGAGGTGCCACATTCATATCCCTGACCATCTTTTAGAAGTGATCCCAGAGCTTAGGGGAAATGAATGGTGACAGAGATTATCCTCATTCTTCAGTGACTCCTTCTAACATTTGTTTCTTTTTTCAATAGTGTCTCTGGAGAATGGTTCGACTACTGCCTGATACCATCAACAGCATTAATCTGGACAGAATTCTTCTGGATATACACATTTTCATGAAGGTCTTCCCCAAAGAGAAACTAAAGCAATGCAAAAGTGAATTTCCCATAAGGACCCTAAAAACGCTGCTGCACACTTTATGCAAATTAAAAGGGCCCAAGGTGAGTGAGAACAGCAACCATTCCCAAGGGAGCTTGAGAGACTGTCACGGGTACGGCATCGCTGCCATTGAATGTACACGGTTCTTCCTCAGATCCTAGACCACCTGACGATGATTGACAACAAGAATGAGTCCGAGTTGGAGGCCCACCTCTGCCGCATGATGAAGCACAGTATGGACCAGGCCGCGAGCAAGTCCGATAAGGAAACAGAGAAGGGGGCGTCTCGAATCGTGGGTGTCCCGACTGGAAAGATTGAGGGATGTGATCTTGTCAAAGGGATAAGCCACCCGAGCCTTTCTTTCTCAGGGCCTAAGATGAAGGCTCAGGGATTGGTCCAATCACCTTGACGTTTTCAAATATGAACTATAACCTTGGGCCTTTTGTTCCTAAGAAAGGTTTCTGTGTCTGCACCTAAGGCACTGGTCTCTAGATAAATCCACTGTGAGCTCTAATTAGGGAGGGACTTTCCTTATCAAGTTTAATTGAAAACCTGAGATTGTTAATGTTTCTGCTGCAGCCCCTGCAGCACTGGTGCTTCTGTTATTTGCAGGAATATACCTGGAAGGTCTGGATTTTGAGATATTTTCGGTTTTTGTCCAACCACTGGTTCCTAATTAATAACTCAGGTCTAACCAATCATTCCTTCTTGTGTCTTTAGGATGAAAAATCATCAAAGGCCAAAGTGAATGATTTCTTAGCTGAGATTTTTAAGAAGATTGGCTCTAAAGAGAACACTAAAGAGGTGAGAGGGAAAGGGTTGAGAGGAAAAGGGATCTGCTTTATGGAAAACAGTCATTAACAGCCATCCCCACCTCTTCCTTTTTCTTGTTAACCAGGGCCTAGCAGAGTTATATGAATATAAGAAGAAATATTCAGATGCTGACATTGAACCATTTCTGAAAAATTCCTCACAGTTCTTCCAGAGCTATGTTGAGAGAGGCCTTCGGGTGATTGAGATGGAGAGGGAGGGCAAAGGCCGTATTCCCATTTCAACAGGTATGGTTTCCTCTGGTAGCTCCAGAAATAAGCTCAAAATGGCTCCCAGCGTCAGCAGCTGGAGGCTTTCGATGGGTTTACATTTACATCCACGCACCTCAGTACTTCATGGTCACCAGTGACGCAGAGAGTAGTCAGCTCTCAGTCACCTGCCTCGACCCTTCGTCAGTGTTGGCAACAGCAACGTTCTCTGCCCTTCAGACGGTTTCTCCCCGGGGCTCCCGGTCCTCTGTGCCCTCTTGCTTTCCTCCTTCCTCGCTGCTGTTCCCCCTTGGCCTCTCTGACAGATTCTTCCTCTCCCTGAACTCTTAATGTTGATGTCCCCCTGGATTCCGTCCGTGATTCTCTCTTCTTCCTTACTCTCATCCCCTTAACTAATCCATCTACTCTCATCACTTTAAATACTGTTTCTATGCCAGCAAAGCCCAATTTTGTCCGACGTCCAGCTCAGACCTCCTTCCTGATCTCTGCTGATATATCGTGCGTGACATCTCGCTGGGTTTCTGGTATAGTAGACGTCATAAACTCAGTGTGTCAAAGACCAAGCTCCTGGTAACCCCCAAACCTGCTCCATTTGCATTCTTCTCCATGTCACTGGGTGGCAACTTTGTCCTTCGAGTTTGCTCAGACCCCCAGCTTTTGAGTATTCTCTTTTTCTCTGTCAGGAATTATTTTGGCTCTACCTACAAAACACACAGAATCCACGCACACTTCTCATCTCCTTCACTGCCACTGCCCTGGTCAGAACAGCATCATCTTCTCTTACACGGATCATAGCACTCTCCTACACCGTCTCCCCACGGCCACTCTCACCTCCCTGTAGTCATTTCCACACACAGCACCGAAACAGCGCTCCTCAAACATCTTCCAAAGGCTCTCGCTCTCACTCAGCGGAGCAAAAGCCGTACAAGAAAGGCCTGTGAGGTGTGACATGATACGGTCCCCTGATACCTCTAGGGCTGCCTCCCTCCTACTCTCTCTGACTTCTGTTCCACTTCAGCCTCACCGGCCCCCTCGCTGTTCCTGGCGCGCACCAGGCGTACAGCTTCTTAGGGCCTTTGCACTGGCGGTTTCTTGCATGTAGATTGCTCTTCTCCGGGACAGTCTGTTTCCTCCACATCTTTGTCACTGCCTCAGTGAGGCTTCCTTTAAAATTTGCAACCTACCCCTCACCCCCCCCATAGTACGTAACCTCCTCTAACACACCATGTAACATAATGTTTCTTAGGTTAATTGTGTGATGTCCGTCTCTGCTAGAATGTAAAATCCACAAGGGTGGGAATTCCGTGGCAGACCAGTGGTTAGGACTCTGTGCTCTCACTGCTGAGGGCCTGGGTTCAATCCCTGGTCGGGGAACTAAGATCCTACAAGCTGTGTGGCAAATCAATCAGTCAATCCACAAGGGTAAAGACTTTTGTCCGTTTTGTTGCCTGGCACGTGGTGGGCACTCAGTAGGTATTTTGTTTAATATATGAGTGAATGCTTATCCTGATGTTAGGCTGAAATATCACTGTCCCCCCAGTGAAAACGCCTATACTGGAGAGTTACTGCTCAAGGACCTTGGGACAAAAGGAAGGTTTAGGAGGTATCGGTTACACAAAATAGCTGTCAAGAGCCTTAAACCAAAAAAAAGGCCCAACTGCTAAAGTTCCCTCATCATGCGGAATACAGCCCTCACATTGGTCCTGCATTTAGTTCTTTCTGAGTTCGGTGAAGCTCACCTACTCTTACATTCTAAAATTTGTTTGCCTGTGAAACTGTTCCTTTGTGGTTTTCAGATTCCAGTCATGCTCTCTCACCATGTGTCTTTCTAAGCTGCAACGTCAATTGTATTCTCTTAAATTGTTTCTTTTTGTTGTTCTTGTTTTTTCTTTGTTTTTTAATACTTTTTTAACATTTATTTATTTATTTATTTGGCTGTGCCGGCTCTTAATTGCGGCACGCAGGATCTTCGATGCCGTGTGCAGGATTTTCGTTGCAGCATGTGAGATCTTTAGTTTGGGCATGCGTGTGGGATCTAGTTCCCTGACCAGGGATCAAACCCAGACGCCCTGCATTTGGAGCTTGGAGTCTTAGCCACTGGACCACCAGGGAAGTCCCTTTGTTGTTTGTTTGTTTTTCCAATAGTTGTTCTTGTTTTTAACACCTTAAATTACCCCCCTCCGAGACCTGGAGTCTGTTTCCTTTTTTTTGGAGTCTCTTTCTTGAAGCACAGCGAGCAGTGTCCAGTAGCCACATATGGACATCCCGTGGTTGAGCTGATCAGGGTAGAGCCTCCGTTTCTCACTTCCAGAGTCCTTTCTCGCGATGGTCAACATTTGCAACACAAGCGTGTAACCCCACTGGTAACTGAACGCCTTCAAGTACTCAGCCTCCTCCTACCGCTGCCTTTTGCATTAGTCTTCATTTTTCACCCTCTCAAGTGTTCTCTTCTGTACGTTAAAAGATTCCTTTTTCCCTAGAGTAACCTCTTGTACTTTTCAGTTTACCGTTTTTCTTCCTAGTACTTTATCTTTGGACTAATATAATGTCTTTTCATTGATATCAAACTGGATATTTTAAATGCCTGCATTTTGTGATTGTTCCTTCTCAGAAATTTAGAACTGTGATGGATTTTGGTTTGGTTTGGTTTTGGTTTTCCCCTCTACTGCCAGAATATTGAGCTCGGATGCTCCAGTTCCTACCCCCTCCCCCTTTGTTGGACACCAGTTTACCCCTCTTCCTTATGAATAGAGAGTAGCCTTGAGCTCCTTGCTGTCCTCCCCAGTTTGAATAAGAGCTTTGCCCTGTGTATCACCTGGTCCAAACCTAGTCTAATTCTTGCAAACATTTAAAGTCTTCAGGGGGACTTCCCTGGTGGCGGGCGCAGTGGTTAAGAATCCGCCTGCCAGCGCAGGGGACACGGGTTCGAGCCCTGGTCTGGGAAGATCCCACATGCCACGGAACAACTAAGCCCATGTGCCACAACTACTGAGCCTGTGCTCTACAGCCCGCGAGCCGCAACTACTGAAGCCTGCGCGCTGCAACTACTGAGCCCGCATGCTGCAACTACTGAAGCCTGCATGCCTAGAGCCTGTGCTCTGCAACGAGAAGCCACCGCAATGAGAAGCGTGGGCACCGCAACGAAGAGCAGCCCGCGCTCTCGCCACAGCTAGAGAAAGCCCGCGCGCAGCAACGAAGACCCAACACAGCCCAAATAATAAAGCTGAAATAGCAATAATTCTTCAAAAAAAAAAAGTAAAATAAAATAAAGTCCTTAGATTCTTCACTTGGGCACTTACCATATACTCAGGAGTAGCTTAGGCTCTTTGGATTGCCCAGGTCAGCTGTGGGATTATAAGAATACAACCCCTGCATAGCTCAGGATGTAGATGGATGGTCCAACTTAACATTCAGTGCCCTTCTCTATCAGTTCTGGAAGTTCTCATTAAGCATATCCTGTATATTTCAGAGCGCCCTTTCTCACCAACTCCAGGTAGATTCTTGTGGATTTTTTTAGTCTTCAAGTACGGTGGTGATAGTCAAGGCCCAACTTGTTCCCTTTGGCGGGAGGTTAATGAGGGCAGTCGGGGTGGGGGCTGTATATCTGAATATTCCTTCTACGTTTCCTACTTAGGCATCTCCCCCCAGATGGAAGTCACATGTGTGCCCACTCCCACAAGCACAGTCTCCTCCATAGGTAACACAAATGGAGAAGAGGTGGGACCATCTGTCTACCTGGAAAGGCTGAAAATCCTGCGACAGCGATGTGGTCTGGACAATACAAAGGTACGGCTCCTCTCCTTCTGTGTGGGGCAGGGAGGGCGACGACCCGCAGGTCAGGGACAGGCTGGCCAGAGAAGCGGTGTCCCAGCCTCGGTGTGTGTTGCTCCAGAGCCACATCCTGACCCGACTGGACAATGTTTCTTCTTCTCTCAACAGCAAGATGACCGACCTCCACTGACCTCTTTGCTTTCCAAACCAGCAGTTCCTACCGTTGCCTCTTCCACAGACATGCTGCACAGCAAACTCTCTCAGCTCCGGGAGTCACGGGAGCAGCACCAGCATTCAGACCTGGATCCCAACCAGACTCACTCTTCAGGAGCCATGACTACATCCTCCTCCTCCACAGCTAACATTGACGACTTGAAAAAAAGACTGGAGAGAATAAAGAGCAGTCGCAAATGAAGCCGCCCCACTCCCCTGGCACCCTGCAGCTTTAGTTTACTAAACTAGGAGTCCTGATAGTTAAAGTGGCCTTGGCCGGCCTAGTGCACACAAACTGGTTGTATGTATCATACCGTGGACCTGGGGGGAGGAGTCGTTGCGGCACAAGTGTCTGCACATCCTCCGCTTCTCTCCGCCAGCATCCTGCCTCTCTAGAAGACTGTCTGTGTCTTAGTTTAGTGTACAGACCTGTAAACAGCTGCCCTTCTCTCAGCTCAGACTAGTTTCCATATCCTTTTGCTTTTATTTTTAATTGCTCATTTGTAAACTTGTCCTAATCTTTCCTAGCTTTTAACTATTAGAAACGCTTTACTAGTTTTCCTTTGAGTTTGTGAGCTCTTCTCCTTGTAGCCCTGAAGGGTCACTGTATTCTGTATGAATGCATGGCATGATACAACTAATTTAAGAGTCTTTTATAAATAAAGTTTGCATTAACTATAACTGTGTCCCAAGATGCTCCGTATCTGGGAGGTTGGGCAGTTCTCCATCACTTGTTCTTGGGACCAGCTGGGTATTCAGCCAGTTAGAGAAAGGTTCATAATTGCTGCTTAAGGAGCTCTACCTTTTCTTGGCTCACAGACTTGGTCCTTTCACTCCTTTGGACTAAGAGACACTCACCTCTTCTGCTTTCTGCCTGCAACTCCTAGGGGAGCAGAGAAGTCTCATTCCTCCCTGTTTTGAGATTTTGGTCATGACTTCCATCCCATCAATCACCATGGTTCCAAGGAGCTCTTAGGCTCCCTCTTACTTTTACTGCCCAAGTACATATGACATTGTGCCCAGGGACTAGCTGGGCTGCAGTGGCTGTCACACCACAACTAGATTTGGGGTCATCTGACTAAAGGAGTACAGAGAGCACAGGGGCTACCTGCCTGGTCAGCAGAGGCTCTGAATCTACACTAACAGTTCTTCACACTCAGTAAAGACTAGAAATAAACAGGATTCACATCTGCAATCACATTCCACAAGACCTCCTTCCACGGTCACAAAACATTAAGTCCAAAGGAACTTTTCTACACCACCTTTTACTGAACTGGTGTTAAAGACATGAAAGGTTGATGGAAAATGAGTCCTGTATTGATTCTAGTCATGATTTTCAGATGGCCCCTGTGCTGCCTGAAATGAGAAGTTAAACTTGCCTCTCTCCCTTATAATGCACACAGGAAGTAGGCCTTCACTGAAGGGAAGATAGAGGAGTTCATTGCTGTAGAGAAGGAACACATTTAGAAAGAATGGCTGTGCTTGGGTCTGGAATTAACACAGCTAATTTGAAAAACCAAAGTCAAGCAGTCTTGTGAGAACGTGCGCCCTTGTTTAAGAACCAGATTTTGGGGTATTACAACTAACTTTTAATCCCTTCCCCCTGCTCTGGTTAAAGCTCAGGGCTGTCGAGATCCTGCAAGCTCACTGAGTTCCCAGTTTTACCCTGCTTTCTGGTCAACTAGAACCGAAGAATGGGGACAAGGAACTCAGTCCTCATTCTCTCTTCCCTGATGTATTAAAAAATGGGAATGGAAAAAAAGGGGAGGGGAGGGGGGTGAAGGTTACCTACCTTAAGTCCCTTCCTGCTTTAAGCCATGATATCTAAAGATCTTAGATCCTAGGCCGAGAAGGTGACCACAAGACACCCCTGCTCCACCCCCCTCGGGGGTGAGACTTGTCAACAGTCCTCCAGATGGTCACCAAGTGATCAGCACCTCACGCCAGTGGCGACTCGCTGTTACACGTATCGTAGGCTGTGGTGCCTGCTTCCCCGAGTCATAAATGCACCCAACAGGAAGAGCAATACGCCAACGTCAGCCAGAAACTCTGCAGCTGCGCGGAAGGGCAAGGATGTGTCAGAGCCGTGCTCCATCCCCGACAGTAACCTCTGCCATCAGTAACCTTGAAGAATGTGCCGTGAAAAGGCATCTTGAACGTTCTGTGACTCCTAAGAGTTCGCCCAAACCCTGTAAGAATCCACTTCTACATCTTCTTGTTCCCATTTCTCAGAAAAACAAGTGACTCAAGTCTGACAACTGCCGTGACAGTAGAAACTCCAGGAAGCAGCAACTCCAACACTATGCTATTTCAGAGACCAGACAGGGAAGTGGGAAGGGGCAGAGGAACTTTCACCACGCCAGGCAGCAGTGAGAATAAAAGCAGCAGCTGCTTAACGGAGGGCTGACCAGATACCAGGCATTTTGCTAAGTACACATGCAAATGGCCTCATTTAATCCTCAAAACCTTATTAAGTAAGTAATGTCATTATATACATCTTATAGGTAAGGGAACCGAGGCTCAGGGAGGTCAAGTGACTTAACCATTGTTATCCGCCACCACCACCCCTTTTTTTTTTTTTTTCCTTTGGTCATGCTGCGTGGCTTGTGGAATCCTAGTTCCCTGACCAGGGATGGAACCCTGGCATTAGAAGTGCAGAGTCCTAACCACTGGACCACCTGGAAGTTCCCGTGATTAGCCCTTTTAGGGCTGGAGCCAGAATATGAACCCAGGCAGTCTGGTGCTAGGGCCCCTACTCAGAACTGCTATCCCACAACCCTCACAAGTGAAGACACTAAATACTGAGCCCTTGGGTGGCACAGATCGGATATTTTAATAACGTAAGAAATGTAACTACTCCCCGCCTCACTAGCCTACCCTCCTCCAGCCTCTTCTCTGGTCCCAGAACAGCTCTTCACAGCCTAGGGTGGCTAAAAGCACAGGCTTCAGTATCTCCTATATTTCAAGTCAGACTTTGACCCTTCTTAGCCATGTGACCTTGGACAAGGAACTTCTCCAAGTCTCAGTTTACTACCTTTTGTGAGGATTAAATGAAATAATCTATTAAAGCCCCAAGGCTGGAACATGTGAAATGCTCATAAATTCAGGCTACCATCTCCCCTCTCACTGGACCCTGTTCTAGGGGTGGTGGATTCTTCAAGTCCTGCGTGTCCAGTAGTAGGACTGGCTCTTCCTGCGCTACCCATGAACAGCACTGTGAGCGCTGAAGCTCATTGATAGAGTCACTTTTATTGAGAAATGTAGTTTTAGGAACAAGCCACAAAAATAATTCTTTCACTGGACTGGCTTCTGGGATTTTTGCAGTGAGCAGCGTAGAATGTGGGTGGCCCCCTAACTTCCAAACCGTTCAGTGACCTTCTGTATCCACTTCTTCAGGCGGAACACATGTGTGTAGAAGCCATATTTTCCATCCCTGTCACAGCCTTCACCCCATGAGACGATGCCCATTTGATACCAGCGGTTGTTAAAGGGGCTCTGAGGAAGAAACATGGGATGTCCAATAGAGTCAAGTCCAAGGTAGTGTCAGTATTACCCTGTCAAACAGTTGTTTCTGAAAACTTGGGTCCCTCCTCATCCACCCCAGAAGGATCTACCCACCAGCTCCTGGCCTTCTGGGAACTCAGCTTACCTTCATGACAAAGGGTCCCCCACTGTCGCCTTCACAAGCATCCCCTCGTTTCCCTTCACCAGGCTTGTAACCTTGAGAGAGAACAGCAGTACTCAGGGAGGCGTAGAGCTTGCACTCCAGCCACTCTCCCCTTCAAGAGATACCGCTGGTGAGTGTCCACGGACTCCTAGCCATCCTTGACTCTGCTCATTTCCTCACCCCACACGTCCAACTCTTAGGCAAACCTTGCCAGCTCAATCTTCAGCATACATCCCCAATCCAACCACTCCTCACCACTTCTACACCTGGTCCCATCACATCCACCTCTCCCCTGAACCACTTGTTTCCCTAGTTCTACTTTTGCTGCCTACAATCCATTCTCCACCCAATAAGCAGAATGACTTAAAAAAAACACATTAAACTGACAGGTGAGAGAATAATGAGAATTATGGCAGTTACCTTTAGCCAAATATCCCCACATATCCTCCACAAACAACATGAAGAACAACAACAAAGCTACACAAAAACCACACCTTCAACGTAACGAATACAGAGAACACCCAAACTTCAAACCGCTTTATCTAACTGTGCATCTAATATCAAAACTTGTGGGGAGATGAGGAGGGAAAAATATCCACTAGATCAAAGAAGTGGATGCAATGAATTAGGAATCTTGTAAATAACCCCAAATCTACAAAATGAATAGATTAAATAGATGAAAAGCAAGTAGATCTATACCAAGATACTATAGGAAAACAGTAAGAACAAAAATACCTCAGCTAACAAAAATTCTTTCCCAAACACAGCCATGAAACAAGAAAACTAACTGAATTAAATATCCTCAAGCAAATTTTTGGTACATGAAAAAGAATGAATCAGAAATTCAAAAATTAGGGACTTCCCTGGTGGCACAGTGGTTAAGAATCCGCCTGCCAATGCAGGGGACACGGGTTCAAGCCCTGGTCTGGGAAGATCCCACATGATGTGGAGCAACTAAGCCCGTGCACCACAACTGTTGAACCCGTGTCTAGAGCCCGCGAGCCATGGCTGCTGGGCCTGCGTGCCACAGCTGCTGAGGCCTACCCGCCTAGAGCCCGTGCTCCGCAACGGGAGAGGCCACTGCAATGAGAAGCCTGCGCACCGCAACAAAGGGTAGCCCCCACTCGCCGCAACTAGAGAAAGCCCGCTCGCAGCAACAAAGACCCAACCCAGCCAAAAATAAATCAAAATAAATCAAAAAATATTTTAATTCAAAAATTAAAAATAAATGGACAGGGACTTCCCTGGTGGTCCAGTGGTACAGAATCCTTCCTGCAATGCAGGGGGCGCAGGTTTGATCCCTGGTCAGGAAACTAAGATCCCACATGCTGTGGGGCAACGAAGCCCGCACGCCACAACTACTGAGCCCGCGTGCCTCAACTAGAGAGCCCGCGTACCGCAATGAAGATCCTGTGTGCTGCAACTAAGACCTGATGCAGCCAAAAATAAAAATAAAAAAACAAATGGACAAAACAATGGGAAGTAATTAAAAGCAGAAAGTGGTCGAAATGGAACTCAGAGTAAAGAAATGAGTCCCTCAAGAAGAAAAAGAACGCAATGGAACAGAATTAATATGTATATTATAGTCCAAGAAAACTTCAGAGAAATAAAAGATTGGATGTGCATATTGAAAGGATCCACTGGGAACCTGGCAAAGCTGATCTGTAACACTGAACTCTGAGATGTATCCTAAAAAAACTGAGACTTCAAAGACGAAGAAAAAACCTTCAACGCCTCCAAGCAAAAAACCCAACTCCCTTATAAGAGCAAAAGAATTACACTGGCATCAGATTTCAAAAACAACATACAAAGCAAGCAACGATAAAGCTATATTTTCAAAAAATTCAAGGAAGGAAAATGTGAACCATGGATTTTATATTCAATCATGCTGAGCTTCAGATGTCAAGGCTACAGAAAACCAGTTATAAACACGTAAAAACTCAGGAAATTCTATACCCATAACCCTTCTTGAAAAATCGACTAATAGACAAGCTTCATCCAACCAGGAGATGAATGCTTCAGCAAAAGGACTGATTAACTGTCTGACAAGTAGAAAAAATACAACTAAACGTATGAGAGGAGAAGAGAAAGAGGAAAGTAAACTCACTGATTGTAACAACTAGAAGAATATAAGAAACTAAGGGCATTTCAAAAAGGTGTAAGACCAAAGATAATGAGAACAAAAATGCAAACCTTACTAAATATATGAAATTATTTGAAAAGTAAAGAAAAGATCACACAGGGAAAAAACACCGTAAATGAAACATAATATACATAAAAATAACAAAATCTTATGAGATACTAATTCTATTAATCATATCAATAAATATGAATGGGCTTAACTCACTTTTTAAAAAACAAAAAGATTTTTAATTTGACTCACAAAGCAAGACTCAACGATGCTATATATGAGACAAAACAAAGTGATTCATAGAGGCTAAAGTTAAAGGGATGGACAAAAGTATATCAGGAGAATGGAAACAAAAAGAGAGCAGGGACAGTGAAGCTGAAGTTGAAAATAAAGAAGGACACTTTTAGTGCTAAAAGCCACAATTCACAATGAATAATTAACAGTTATAAATATCTGCACCAAATAACACAGCAACTGCCTTTATAAAGTAAAAGACTATAAATGATGAAAGGAGATAGACAGAAATACATTAATAATAGAATTCAACACACCAAACTCAGTACAAGACATATCAAGTGAACTGAAAATAAACAAGGATATAAATGACCTAAATAACAACTGATAAGGTACATTTATGTGTATATATATATATATATATATACTGAATTTTACACGTGGATAAAGGAGAACACATCTACACACCTCAAGCACCCATGTACATTCACAGAAATTGATCAAACGGTTCTCAGAAAAATCAGTTCCATAAAGTAGAAATATTACAACTATATTCCTGGATTATAATGCGGCAAAACTGAAAATCAAAATGCTAAAGGGCCCTCCCATCTGGAAATTTTACTGAAATTAGTTTCTTTAAAAATAATAATAATTAAAACATAATTCAATAATTCAAAAAAACATAGCGTTTTCCATGAATGGTGTTTTCCATTCATAGCCCTACTCAGTAAAAATTAAAGATCAAAAATAAATTAACCAGGGACTTCCCTGGTGGTGCAGCAGATAAGACTCCGAGCTCCCAATACAAGGGGCCTGGGTTCAATCCCTAGTCAGGGAACTAGATCCCACATGCATGCCACAACTAAGAGTTCACATGCCACAACTAAGGAGCCGGTGTGTCACAACTAAGGAGCCGGCGAGCCATAACTAAGACCCTGCGCAACCAAATAAATACATTTTAAAAATAAAATAAAATAAAAAATAAATTAACCAAATTGGCAGCTCAAAAAGCTTTTAGAAAAAGAACAGCAAAGTGAACCAAAAGGAAGTATAAGGGAAAAAAATTAAGATCAAAGCAGAAATTAATGAGGTACAAAATAGAAACATAATAAGCCTAATTAATAAGTCAAATTCTTAGGTATTTTGTTTGTTTCCAATCACTAGCTAATTTACTCAAGAAAAATAAGGAAGAAAACACAAATATATAAAATAAGGTGCCAAGGAGGAAAAAAACCATAAGAAAAGACACTGTAGCACAAGATACAATATAGACTTGAACAAACTGAAAGACATTTCTTGTCCTTGGATAGAATGGCTCAATATCAAAAAGAAGTCAATTCTCCCTAATTTAATTTATAACTTTAATGTAATCCCAATAAAAATACCCACAAGTTTTTTATAGAGCTAGATAAGTTGATACTAAAATTCATGTGGAAAATCAAACATGCAAGAGTTGCCAGGAAAACACTGGAAAATAAAAACTACAAGAGAAGACAAGCTCTACTAGATATTAAAACATACTCTAAAGCCTCTATAATGAAAACAAGACAACATTTTAACAGAATAGACAACAGACCAGAAGAACCAAACAGAATATCCAGAAACAGACTTAGGCACACATAGAAACCTAGTATGGGATAAAGGCAACATCTCAAATTACTGGGACAAAGACAGAATTTTTTTTTCCTTTAGTATTTTTTAAAATTTATTTATTTATTTTTGGCTGCATTGGGTCTTCGTTGCTGCATGTGGGCTTTCTCTAGTTGCGGCAAGCAGGGGCTACTCTTTGTTGCAGTGTGCGGGCTTCTCATTGCGGTGGCTTCTCTTGTTGCGAGCATGGGCTTTTGGCGCACAGGCTTCAGCAGCTGCGGCTCGCAGGCTCAGTAGTTGTGGTTCACAGGCTCTAGAGCACAGGGTCCGTAGTTGTGGCGCAAGGGCTTAGTTACTCTGCAGCATGTGGGATTTTCCCAGACCAGGGCTCGAACCCATGTCCCCCGCATTGGCAGGTGGATTCTTAACCACTGTGCCACCAGGGAAGTCCCCAAAGACAGAGATTTTAATAAATAGTACAGAGAGAGCTTATTAGCCATTTAGAAAAACATAAATTAGATCCATACTTTACATCGCATGCAAGAATAAACTCCAAATGACTCAGAGATCTGAGTGTAGAAAAATGAAACCAAGTACTAGAAGAAATTATGAGTGAATCTCTCTATGACCGGGGTATAAGGAAGGTTCTTTTAACTCTGACTCAAAATCCAGGTGCAGTAAAATGAAAGATTAATAAATTTGACTACATAAAAAAATTCAATGGCCAAAAAATAATAAAGGATAAAGAAAAATAAACTGGAAGAAAATATTTGCAAAGTATATCACAAATAGAGGCCTAATATCACTAACATATGAAGAACTCTTTAAAAATGATGGGACGGACGTCCCTGGTGGCACAGTGGTTAAGAATCCGCCTGCCAATGCAGGGGACATGGGTTCAATCCCCGGTCTGGGAAGATCCCACATGCCGCGGAGCAACTAAGCCGGTGTGCCACAACTACTGAGCCTGCACTCTAGAGCCCGCGAGCCACAAGTACTGAGCCCATGTGCCCAGAGCCCAGGCCCTGTAACAAGAGAAGCCACCACAGTGAGAAGCCTGTACACTGCAATGAAGAGTAGCCCCCACTCGCCGCAACTAGGGAAAGCCCGTGCGCAACAACAGAGACCCAACACAGCCAAAAACAAATAAATTAATTAATTTTTAAAAAAATAATGGGAGAGGGACAAAAAAATGGAACATAAAAACATGAACAGACGGGCTTCCCTGGTGGCGCAGTGGTTGAGAATCTGCCTGCCAATGCAGGGGACGCGGGTTCGAGCCCCGGTCTGGGAAGATCCCACATGCCGTGGAGCAACTAGGCCCGTGAGCCATAATTACTGAGCCTGCGCGTCTGGAGCCTGTGCTCCGCAATGGGAGAGGCTGCGATAGTGAGAGGCCTGCGCACCGCGATGAAGAGTGGCCCCCGCTTGCTACAACTGGAGGAAGCCCTCGCACAGAAACGAAGACCCAACACAGCCAAATATAAATAAATAAATTTAAAAAAAAAAAAAAACATGAACAGACAATTCACAAAAAAAGATATAAAAATGGTCATTAAGCATATAAAAAGATGTTCAATTACAAAATATTGGAAATCTAAATACCCATACACAGAAAATGGTTGAAGACACTATCATACATCCTCCTAATGTGACTATAAAAGTTTCTTTTTTATTGAAATATAGTTGATTTACAATGCTGTATTAGTTTCTGGTGTACAGCAGTGATTCAGTTATACATATATTTTTTTCATATTCTTTTCTATTATAGTTTATAACAAGATATTGAATATAGTTCCCTGTGTTATACAGTAGGACCTTGTTATTTACCTATTTTATATATAGTTGTTTGTATCTGCTAATCCCAAACTCCTAATTTATCCCTCCCCTCTCCTTTCCCCTTTGGTAACCAACAGGAAGTTTGTGTGGTGAGTTTGTTCTCTATGAATGGATATAGATGATATAAGATGTGCGTGTGTGTGTATATATATACATATATATATGTATATATATACACACACACACACATGAACACACACACACAATGGAATATTACTCAGCCACAAAAAAGTGAAATAATGCCATTTGTAGCAACATGGATGGACCTGAGATTATCATACTAAATGAAGTAAGTCAAACCAAGACAAACATCATATGATATCACTTACATGTGGAATCGTAAGAAATGATATTAATGAACTTATTTACAAAACAGAAACAGACTCACAGACATATAAAATTTTTTTTCAATAAGGAAAAGCTCTATAACCAAAATAGAATGAATTTCCAGGATACATTAGGTTAAAAAAGCAAAATACAAAAGAATATCTATACTATGCTACTCTGTGAAAAAAGAAAAATAAGAAAATATACATGTGTCTGCTCATTTGTGCAAAAAGAAACAGAAGAAGAATAAACCTCAAAGTACTGACATTGGTTAACTGCAGGGCCTGGGTGGAAATGGGGTGGAAAGGAAGGAGGTGGGAACAGGACAGGAGGAAAAGGGGAGTATCATTCTCTGAGTGTACCTGTATAAAGAATCTGAGTGTTAGACCATGTTAATACAGGCCCACCTTGGAGATACCGTGGGTTCGGTTATAGACCACCACAATAAAGCAAGTCATATGAATTTTTTGGTTTCTTGGTGCATATAAACTTTATGTCTACAGTATACTATAGTCTATTAAGAGTGCAATAGCATTATGTCAAAAAATATATACAGGACTTCCCTGGTGGTGCAGTGGTTAAGAATCCGCCGGCCAATGCAGGGGCCATGGGTTCGATTCCCTGGTCCAGGAAGATATCACATGCTGCGGAGCAACTAAGCCCGTGCGCCACAACTACTGAGCCTGCGCTCTAGAGCCCACAAGCCACAACTACTGAAGCCCGCACGCCTAGAGCCCATGCTCTGCAACAAGAGAAGCCACTGCAATGAGTAGTCCCCGCTCACCACAACTAAAGAAAGCCCGCGTGAAACAACGAAGACCCAACGCAGCCAAAAGTAACTAAATAAATGAATAAAAAATATATATGAACATACTTGAATTTAAAAATATTTTGTTGCATACAAACTACTATGTATAAAATAAATAATCTACAAGGATATACTGTACAAACAGGGAATAGTGTCAATATTTTATAACTATAAATGGAATATTACCTCTAAAACTGTGATTCATTATGTTGTATACCTAAAACTCATTGTACATCAACTACACCTTAATAAAAAAAAATGTTTTGTTGCTAAAAACTGCTAACCATCGTTTGAACCTCCAGCAAATTGTAATCTTTTTGCTGGTGGAGGGCCTGGCCTCCATGTGGATGGCTGCTGACTTATCAGGGTGGTGCTGCTGAAGGTGGGGTGGCCGTGGCGACGTCTTAAAATAAGACAACAAAGAAGTTTTCCCCACGGATGGACTCTTCCTTCCAAGAACAACTTCTCTGCAGCATGCGGTGCTATTTGACAGCCTTTTACCCACAGAAGAACTTCCTTCAAACTAGGAGTCAATCCTCTCAAACCCTACCACTGCTTTATCAACTAAGTTTACGTAATGTTCTAAATCCCTTGCTGTCATTTCAACAATCTTCACAGCATTTTTACCAGCAGTAGAGTCCATCTCAAGAAACCACTTTCTCCTTATCTGTTAAAAGTTTTATCATAAGATGCCAGCAATTCAGTCACATCTTCAGGCTCCACTTCTAATTCTAGTTCTCTGGCTATTTTCGCCACATCTGCAGTTATTGCCTCCACTGATGTCTTGAACCCCTCAAAGTTATCCATGAGGGTTGGAACAACTTCTTCTAAACTCCTGTTCATGTTGATATTTTGACTTCTTTCCATGAAATCACAAATGTTCTTTTTTTTTGACTATTTGAATTTTATTTTTTTATACAGCAGGTTCTTATTAGTTATCTATTTTATGCATATTAGTGTATATATGTAAATCCCAATCTCCCAATTCATCACACCATCACCATCACCCCCGCCAATTTCCCCCCTTGGTATCCATACCTTTGTTCCCTACATCTGTGTCTCTATTTCTGCCCTGCAAACCAGTTCATCTGTACCATTTTTCTAGGTTTCACATATATGCGTTAATATACGGTATTTGTTTTTCTCTTTCCAACTGACTTCACTCTGTATGACAGTCTCTAGATTCATCCATGGCTCTACAAAGGACCCAATTTTGTTTCTTTTTACAGCTAATATTCCATTGTCTATATGTACCACATCTTCTTTATCCATTTATCTGTCGATGGGCATTGAGGTTTCTTCCATGACCTGGCTATTGTAAATAGTGCTGCACACATTGCGGTGCATGTGTCTTTTTGAAATTATGGTTTTCTCTGGGTATATGCCCAGTAGTGGGATTGCTGGGTCATATGGTAGTTCTATTTTCAGCTTTTTAAAGAACCTTCACTCCACACTGTTCTCCATTAGTGGCTGTTATCAATTTACATTCCCACCAACAGTGCAAGAGAGTTCCCTTTTCCTCCACACCCTCTCCAGCAGATGTTGTTTGTAGATTTTCTGATGATGCCCATTCTAACTTGTGTGAGATGATACCTCACTGTAGTTTTACTGTTGTTGTTGTTGTTTTTGTTTTTTTTTTTTTTTTTGCGGTACATGGGCCTGTCACGTCGCGGAGCACAAGCTCCGGACACGCAGGCCCAGCGGCCACGGCTCATGGGCCCAGCCACGCCGCGGCATGTGGGATCCTCCCGGACTGGGGCACGAACCCGTGTCCCCTGCTTCGGCAGGAGGACTCTCAACCACTGCGCCACCAGGGAAGCCCCTCACTGTAGTTTTGATTTGCATTTCTCTAATAATTAGTGATGCTGAGCAGCTTTTCATGTGCTTCTTGGCCATCTGTATGTCTTCTTTGGAGAAATGTCTATTTACGTCTTCCGCCCATTTTGGGATTGGGTTGTTTGCTTTTTTAAATATTGAGCTTTTTTACATATTGAGCTGCATGAACTATTTATATATTTTGGAGATTAATCCTTTGTCCGTTGCTTCGTTTGCAAATGTTTTCTCCCATTCTGAGGGCTGTCTTTTCATCTTGATTGTAGTTTCTTTTGCTTTGCAAAAGCTTTGAAGTTTCATTAGGTCCCATTTGTTTATTTTTGTTTTTATTTCCATTACTCTAGGAGGTGGATCAAAAAAGATCTTGCTGTGATTTATGTCAAAGAGTGTTCTTCCTATGTTTTCCTCTAAGAGTTTTATAGTGTCTGGTCTTACATTTAGGTCTCTGATCCATTTTGAGTTTATTTTTGTGCACGGTGTTAGGGAGTGTTCTAATTTCATTCTTTTACATGTAGCTGTCCAGTTTTCCCAGCATCACGTACTGAAGAGACTGTCTTTTCTCCACTGTATATCCTTGCCTCCTTTGTCATAGATTACTTGACCATAGGTGTGTGGGTTTATCTCTGGGCTTTCTATTCTGTTCCATTGAAATCACAAATGTTCTTAATGGCATCTAGAATGGTGAATCTTTTCCAGAAGGTTTTCAATTTCCTTTGCCCAGATCCATCAGGGGAATCACTATCTATGGCAGCTTTAGCCTTATGAAATGTATTCATTAAGATAATAAGACTTGAAAGAAAACATTACTCCTTAATCCATGGGCTACAGAATGGATGTTGTGTTAGCAGGCATGAAAACAACATTAACCTTGTGGTATGCCTTCATCACAGCTCTTGGGTAACCAGGTGCATTGTCAATGAGAAGGAATATTTTGAAAGGAATCTTTTTTTTTTCTGAGCAGTAGGTCTCAACAGTGGGCTTAAAATATTCAGTAATCTATGTTGTAAACAGATGTGCTGTCATCAGGCTTTGTTGTTCCATTTAGAGAGCACAGGGAGAGGAGAGTTAGCGTAATTCTTAAGGGCCCTAGGATTTTCAGAATGGTAAATGAACACTGGCTTCAACTTTTAAGTCGCCAGCTGTATCAGCCCCTAACAAAAGAGCCAGCCTGTCCTCTAAAGCTTTGAAGCCAGGCAGTGACTTCTCCTCTCCACCTATGAAAGCCCTAGATGGCATCTCCTTCCAATATAAGGCTGCTTTGTGTACACTGAAAACCAGTTGTTTAGTATAGTCATTTTCATGAATTATCTTAGCTAAATCTTTTGGATAACTTGCTGCTTTACCTTGTAGTTTTCTATTATGAAGACAGCTTCTTTCCCTAAACCTCATGAATCCATCTCTGCTAGCTTCAAAGTTTTGGCTTAAGGGAATGTTATGGCTGATTTGATCTTCCATCCAGACCACTAAAACTTTCTTCATATCAGCAATAAGGCTGTTTTGCTTTCTTATTTATGTATTCACTAGGATAACACTTTTAATTTCCTTCAAGAAATTAATTTTAAAAAATTTTTAAAAATAAATTAAACTCTCTAATGAAGAAAAAAAAATTTTTTTTTAAATTTCCTTCAAGGGCTTCCCTGATGGCGCAGTGGTTGAGAGTCCGCCTGCCGATGCAGGGGACGCGGGTTTGTGCCCCAGTCCGGGAGGACCCCACATACCATGGAGCAGCTGGGCCCGTGAGCCGTGGTCGCTGGGGCTGGGCCTGCGCGTCCGGAGCCTGTGCTCTGCAACGGGAGAGGCCACAGCAGTGAGAGGCCAGCGTAACACACACACACACAAAAACAAAAAAACAAAAACAAACAAACAAACAAAATTTCCTTCAAGAACTTTTCCTTTGCATTTACAGAGTGGCTAACTGTTTGACACAAGAGGCCTAGCTTTTGGCGTGTCTTGGCTTTAGACATGCCTTGCTCACTAAGCTTAATCACTTCTAGCTTTTTATTTAAAATGAGAGACATGCAACTCTTCCTTTCACTTGAACACTTAGTATCCTTACATTGTAAGGTTACTGATTGGCCTAATTTCAATATTGTTGTGTCTCAGGGAATAGAGAGGCCTCAGGAAAGAGACAGAGATGGGGGAATGGCTGGTTGGTGGAGCAGTCAGAACACACAGTTTGCTGTTTTGGCATAGTTCATGATGCCCCAAAACAATTGCAATAGTAACATCAAAGATCACTGATCACAGTTCACCATAACAAATATCATAATTAATGCAAAAATTTGACACATTGTAAGAATTACTAAAATGTGACACAGAAACATGAAGTGAGCAAATGCTGTTGGAAAAATGGCGCTGATAGACTTCCTTGATGCTGGATTACCACAAACCTTCAATTTGTAAAAAAAAAACACCAATATCTGGGAAGGGCAATAATGCAAAGCACAAACCTAAGTGTCCATCAACAGATGAATGAATAAAGAAGATGCGGTATATGTACATATACATATATATATAATAAATATTACTCAGCCATAAAAAATAATGAAATTCTGCCATTTGCAACAACACGGACGGACCCAGAGGTACTATGCTTAGTGAAATAAGTCAGAGTGAGAAAAACAAATACTGTGTTATCACTTATATGTGGAATCTAAAAAATAAAACAAATGAATAAATATAGCAAAACAGAAACAGACTCACAGATAGAACAAACTAGTAGTTACCAGTGGGGAAAGGGAAGTGGGGAGGGGCAAGATAGGGCTAGGGGATTAAGAGACACAAACTACTATGTATAAAATAAATAAGTCACAAGGATATATTGAACAGGTAATACAGCCATTATTTTGTAATAACTTTAAATGGAGTATAATCTATAAAAACATTAAATCACTATGTTGTACACCTGAAACTAATATAATATTGTAAATCAACTACATTTAAATAAAATAAAAATATGTAATAAAGCAAAGCATAATAAAACAAGGTATGCCTATAGTCCAAAAATAAACAAGTAAAAACAACAAAGATGGGAGGGAGGACCCAAAATTGAATACAATCATGAAACAAATGAGCCTAACTGTATTTTAAATAAGTAACACAGGGAAGGGGGTAATAATTACCCAAGTTACTTTTAGACACAGTACTGTGACTATATATATATATATATATATATATATATATTTATATATATATATATATATATATATATATATATATATATATATATATATACAGGCTAAAAACAGAAACAACCATGAAGAAATGCTAAACTCTATCTTGTAGGATTATTTTTCACAGCCATGGATGAGTGATTTTCAAACTGTGTATTCTTTTTTTTTTTGCGGTACGGCCCAGCGGCCATGGCTCACGGGCCCAGCCGCTCCACGGCATGTGGGATCTTCCCGGACCGGGGCACAAACCCGTGTCCCCTGCATCGGCAGGCGACTCTCAACCACTGCGCCACCAGGGAAGCCCATCAAACTGTGTATTCTTGTATTAACCAAATAAATAAATACATTACAGATAATAGGAGTCAGGTTTCTCATTATCAACAGAGACTATTACAAATGTGGAAAGGGAGAAGCTAAAATTAATCCTATTGCATTGCAGGAGGGAGGAACACTCCCCAACTCATTCTACGAGGCCACCATCACCCTGATACCAAAACCAGCCAAAGATGTCACAAAGAAAGAAAACTACAGGCCAATATCACTGATAAACATACATGCAAAAATCCTCAACAAAATACTAGCAAACAGAATCCAACAGCACATTAAAAGGATCATACACCATGATCAAGTGGGGTTTATCACAGGAATGCAAGGATTCTTCAATATACGCGAATCAATCAATGTGATAGAACATACTAACAAATTGAAGGAGAAAAACCATATGATATCAAATAGATGCAGAAAAAGCTTTTGACAAAATTCAACACCCATTTATGATAAAAAACCTTCCAGAAAGTAGGCATAGAGAAAAGACAACCCTCAGAATGGGAGAAAATATTTGCAAACGAAGCAACTGACAAAGGACCAATCTCCAAAATTTACAAGCAGCTCAATATCAAAAAAACAAACAACCGCATCCAAAAATGGGCAGAAGACCTAAATAGACATTTCTCCAAAGAAGACATACAGATGGCCAACAAACACATGAAAGAATGCTCAACATCACTAATCATTAGAGAAATGCAAATCAAAACTACAATGAGGTATCACCTCACATCAGTCAGAATGGCCACCATCAAAAAATCTACAAATGATAAATGCTGGAGAGGGTGTGGAGAAAAGGGAACCCTCTTGCACTGTTGGTGGGAATGTAAATTGATACAGCCACTATGGAGAACAGTATGGAGGTTCCTTAGAAAACTAAAAATAGAACTACCATACGACCCAGCAATCCCACTACTGGGTATATGAAAACCATAATTCAAAAAGAGTCATGTACCACAATGTTCATTGCAGCTCTGTTTACAACAGCCAGGACATGGAAGCAACCTAAGTGTCCATCGACAGAGGAATGGATAAGGAAGATGTGATACATATATATATACAATGGAATATTACTCAATCATAAAAGGAAACCAAATTGAGTTATTTGTAGTGACGTGGATGGACCTAGAGTCTGTCATACAGAGTGAAGTAAGTCAGAAAGAGAAAAACAAATACCATATGCTAACACATATATATGGAATCTAAAGGGGAAAAAATGGTTATGAAGAGCCTAGGGGCAGGACAGGAATAATGACGCAGATGTAGAGACTGGACTTGAGGACATGGGGTTGGGGGGAGTGTAAGCTGGGACGAAGTGAGAGGGTGGCATGGACATATATACACTACCAAATGTAAAATAGATAGCAAGTGGGAAGCAGCTGCATAGCACAGGGAGATCAGCTCAGTGCTTTGTGACCACCTAGAGGGGTGGGATAGGGAGGGTGGGCAGGAGACACAAGAAGGAGGAGATATGGGGATATGTGTATACGTATAGCTGATTCACTCTGTTATAAAGCAGAAACTAACACAGCATGGTAAAGCAATTATACTCCAATAAAGATGTTTAAAAAAATCCTACTGCATTGCAATAGGAGGTTTCAGTGTCATCTCATGGTTTTAGATAAATAGATAGAAAGAACATAGATATAGATTTAGGTATATGCATAATACATGTATTTTCTAGTTCTGTCTGCTAAGAGGGCCTAGGAGCAATGACACCCCAGTAACAACATGCACCCCTGGCACCCAGATCTTGGTTTCTAAATACCATTTATACCATAAATAAATACCATAAATACCACAGAAGGCAAGTAGGATGAACCTAGAACATCTTGCTGCGCTGAAAGTAAGAAAGTACTCAGAGATTGACAGGACATCGCCAAAAGTCACAGAAGCCAAGTTGTTTTTTTCTTTTTTTGACTCCCACTGGCCAAACCTGGGATAATTTGAACATTATAATAATGATATTAACAAATTACAGCCATTAAAGAAAGGACCCATGAGTCCACAGTGACAGAGTGAAAGAATCTTTCTTACAATAAGATGGTAACCAATAAATGTAGAAGGAATGAGAGAATTAGAAAATCACCATTTGGCCGCTACCAGAGTTAGGAGAAGAATTTGATGAGAAACTGGACAGGCAGTATTCAACTTTCTCCCCACAAGATATTTATTAGTCTTAAAAAGGAAAACAGAACTTTACAGTGAGAAACATGGCAGATGCAGACACCACCTTAACCAAGAGGTCAGAGTTAATCTCACCAGTTATGGGACAGAGACATCATATGCCTGAAAAGGACACAACATCACTTAGCTTGAATCTGATCATTAGGAAACCTTAGAGAAAGCCAAACTGAGGCCAATCTACAGAATAACTGACCTATACATGTCAAATATGTGTAAATCATGAAAGACAAAGACTGACAACTGAGTACAATGTGTGATCCTGGACTGGATCCTGGATGGGAAAAATGTGGGTTTTTTGGGGTTTTTTTTGGTGGTGCGCGGGCCTCTCACTGCTGTGTCCTCTCCCGTTGCAGAGCACAGGCTCCGGACGCGCAGGCTCAGTGACCATGGCTCACGGGCCCAGCCGCTCCGCGGCATGTGGGATCTTCCCGGACTGGGGTGCGAACCCGTGTCCCCTGCATCAGCAGGCGGATTCTCAACCACTGCGCCACCAGGGAAGCCCCAAAATGTGTTTTTTTAATATCATTATTAATTTCTTTTTTCATTATTAATTTCTTGATTTAATAAATGCACTGTGGTTATGGCAGAGAACATCCCTGTTTTTTTGGAAATACTTAAGTGTATGGGTAAAAAAGGCAACATATGTACAATTTAGTCTCAAATAGTGTGTATATGTGTGTGTGTAGAAATACACACACACACAACACACACACACAAAGGAGGTGGCAGAATCTGGACGACAGTATAAAGGAATTCTTTGAATTATTTTTGCAACTTTTCTGTGAGTCTGAAATCACCTAAAATTTTTAAAAATTTAAAAATTAAGTTAGATCGTTTACTCACCTGCCCCAAAGTCTCCAATAATGTCCTATCTCAATTAAAGCCAAAGTCCTTGAAGGCCCTGAGGGAAGCACCCATCCCCTGCCTGCCCACCTCTCTCCCCTCTTCCAATGCTGCCCTTCCTGTGTTTACTGCCCTCCAGGCCTCCCTGCTGCTCCTAAGACACGCCAAGCATGCTCCCACCTCAGGGCCTTTGTACCTGCTGTCCCCGCAAGTCTGGAGTGCACTTCCTCTAGACCGGCTCACTCTTTCATGTCTTCTCGTCTCTGCTTAAACATCACTTCTCAGAGAGGCCTTCTGCAACCACTCTGTCTCGATCGCCCCGTCCCCATCTCTCACTCCCTTACCAAGCTTCATTTCTCTCCTGTCCGGATTGCTATTCTAGATCTGCTTATTGACACAGTCTCCTTCTAGGAAGAAAGCTCTCTGAAGACACAGGAGACCCTGTCGGTTAGGGCCCTTGTTGGACACCCTGGAAGACTGCCTGGACCGCAGTGAGCACTCAGTAAATATTTGCTGAACCAGTGAATGAATGAATGGCTTTTCCTCCACCCGTGGCCTCGGGCTGGTGTCTGGCTCACATACACTGACCACGTGACCGGTGACTAGCACCACGCCTAACACCTTAAATACACTAGCTCGCTCAACCCTCACACAGCCTGATGGAATAGAGCCAGGACTGGAACCCAGGCCTGTGCTACTCACGTGTCCCAATCCTGCCAACCCGAGGCCCAGCTGTTCCCGCCCGCCCAGCCATGCGCCAGGGGACTTTACCAGCACAGAACATGTTGTCGGTGATGCGGATCCGGGTGGAGGCCTTGCAGACCGGCCGCTCCACGATCGGCAGGTTCACCACCTGCAGCACGCTGGGCTGCACCTCGGCAATATTGCTTGTCCACGTCTCCTTCAGGTTGCCCCAGCCCGTCACTCGCCCTTTGTGTCCAGCCTGGAGCAACCTTTGGGGAAAGGAGAAGGACTGAGTGAGGACAGACCTGTCTAGGAACCTCCTGGGCCCAACACCATCCCGTAGAGACCTGAACCTAACACACGAGTGCAGGAAGACACTGAGGCCTGGAAAAGGGAAGGAACTTCGGCGAGGCAATAGGGTGTCAGAGTCAGGCCCAGAACCCAGCCCAGGTGCTCAGCTGCCAGCCCCCCAACCACCCGACCCCTGGGCCAGTCCCCACGGCTGCCCCCCCCCCCAGCCACCCCACGGCTGCCCTTCTGGCCACCCCACTTGGCTGCTGTCTCCTTGTCGGGCAGGCACACGGGGTGGACATATGTGGTGAAGCTGATGGGCTTCTTGAGCTTCAGCAGGGCGATGTCCCGGTCCAGGTTCTCCCTCCAGTTGTACCTGGGGTGGATGTGGATCTCTTCCAGCAGGGAGATCTTTTCAATCCCTCGTTCATAGCTGTGCAGACCCCAGCGGAGAAAAGGAGAAGCTGTAGGCCACCCAATGAGGGGCAGCTGGTTCCCCGAGGAAGAAAACTGCCTGCCCTCAGGGTCTGGGAGTCAGGGTAACCAGCAGGCCACCAGTGAGGGGGAGAGGGCCAGCTCCTGGCCTGGCAGCTTCTTCCTGGCCTGAAGTTGCCCAGAGCTTTGGGATCAAACGGCCCAGGCAGGTAGGGGGAGGGACGCAGCCTGTAGGCCCTAATCCAAACAGCCTCTACTCAGAGGTCACACCTGGGCCGTGTCCTGGTGCCTGGAAGGGTGCTAAGGGCAGGCCAGGATTCTGCTCTCTGCAAAGGCTTAGTTTCTCTGTCCCCAGGTCCACGCTTGAGTCAGGACGGGGCCACGGAGGCTTTACAGCAGAGCCTACCGGGTTTCCTACGGTGGGAGATGTACAGACACGTCCCTCGTGGCCCAGAGTCACCAGAGCCCCTCGCGGTCACTCGGGAGGACTCGGACCCCTGCCAGACATGCACGGGCCCCCGCTTCTGTACCTGGTGCGGGAGTGCTTTCCAATGCGCACCAGAAGGTCGTTCACAGTGAAGTTCTTGTCCCAAGGCGGGTACAGAAGACAGTGGGCAGCGGTGAGGATCCAGCGGTCACTGACGAGGCTGGCCCCGCACAGCATCTCCTGGGGGCTCTTCCGGAAAAGCATCACCTGCCTGGGAGAAGAAGTGGGAAGCGTTAGGAGGTGCGAGGGCTGCCCCCCCACCAGCCCTACAAGCGCAAAGTCCCAGGTTTAAGAACTAACTGGACAGGGCTCCCTGCTGGGCCCTGACCCCAGCCTGACTTTCCCGTCCTTGGGGACCGGGGCATGTATGTGACACCGCGGGGCTGCCACCTGCTTTTTGCACCGCCCCCTCCCCTCATCAAGCTTCTTCCAGGCCAGAGTTGGCATAGCCTAGCACAGCTCTGGGGTCAGAGGAACAGGAATCTAGTCCTGCTGTGTAACCCATTCACTAGCAGCACCACTTAGGGGCGAGTACTTCAGCGCTCTGACCCTCAGCTTCACAACCTGCTTTGGAGAAGCAGCAAACCCAATCTCAAAAGGTGGCTGTGAGGGTTCGACGAGATGTTGGTGCTGGGCTAGGTTGTCTGTGGAGCCTAGACCTGTGAGGGCGCAGGAGTCTCCCGGGGCGCGGGATGCGGACGCGGAAGGGGCCGGTGGGAGCGGGGAGCACGCACCAGGGCGCCAGGCCAATCTCGGCATCCCGGCCCTCCACGATGCGCCCCTCGATGTAGGACTCGAACAGCTCCTGTTCCGTTTTGTCCTGCACCAACTTATTCTCGAACAGAGGCCGCAGGCCACAGTCTGCCGAGCCAGCGGGGCCGTGAGGGGCCGAGCGCTGCAACACCGCCCCCGCCCCCATGCCGCGGCCCCGCGCCCCTCCGGCCGCCTCCTGACCTGCCTCCCCGGCGCCGAAGGTCCTCTCGTTGAAGAAGGGCTGAAACTTGTCCTCAGTGGTGCGTCCCTCTATGGGCGCATCCGGTTCCTCCTCCGGCCCATATCTCGCCTCCTCACCCACCGGCTCCTCTGCAGGGACCCAGACACCAGCTGCGGCTGGGCCAGGCCAACCCTCGCCCACCCTCCGACCTCCCCAAGCCCCCAGGCAGCCGCGGAGGTCGTTTGGTGTAGGGTTGAGAGCGCAGGCGCACCTGCGTTACTAGGAAACCAAACCTCGTGGGCCCCAGTTTCCTCAGCGGTAAGGTGGAGCTAGGATTATGCCCACCTGGTTAGTGTCAGGTGTCATGAATGCACTCACTGGTGAGTGGTAAGCCTTAGGTCAGGGGAGGCACTGTTCTCGTTATTCCCTCCAGGCTGCGTCCTCTGTCTCAGGCCCCCTGCCCTGCCCTCTCACCGCAATAGTCCAGGTCGCAGTACTCAAAGTCGCCAGGCTCCCCAGCCACGTAGCACCACGCGCCCTCCTCATCCCCGTCTGGGTTGCGGCAGAAGTTCTCCACCAGTGGGACAGCCGGGTTGAAGTCCTGGTCCTTGCTCAGCGCCTTGGCCTTCTGGCTGGCCCAGGCAAGGCAGGGAGACCCCTGTGTGGTCACTGCCAGGTGCCCCTGGTACTCCTGGCCGCGATGAGGGATGCACGTTTCCGACTGAGGTGACAGATTCCCGCTGAAGTCTCTGGAGTTTGGGGTCGGCTCCACAGTGACTCGCTCCTGGCCTGGTGGGTGAGGAAACAGGGCAGAGTGGGTGGACCACACGTGGGGCCAGACAGGATGTAATCCCTGCCTTTCGGCCTTTACCCTGTAGACCTCAAGCCACTTCTCTCTGAGCTGCAGTCTGCTTGCCTGTAAAAGGGATTACTCATGCGTTTTTGCAGGGTTATTGAGAGATTTAAACAAAATATATGGCATAAGTGTCTGGTGCATAATAAGCCAGAGATGGTAACCAGGTTTCATCTCCTGCGCTATCTGTAATCTATTGGTAGTGACTGCCTGGAGTTTAAGGATTCTGTGCTTTCCCAAGGGCGCGGTAGGAAAGATAGCTGGGATCCACTGAGGATGTCTGCACAGGCAGTAGGTCAGTTTCAGCACACCTGCAACATATTTATCATAGGTGTTCAGGGGTGGGGGCTTGGTAAACTGCAGCTGTTTTTGTTACTATGATTGGCAACTCGCTGTAAGACTGGCCCCAGCATCCCGCCTTGGGTCCTACAAGGATGCATGAAGGACAAAGAAGAGCAACCCATGTTCGGTAGATTGAGTTACTGGCACTAATTCTTTACTCCTACTGGATCCACCTGGATCCACATCCTCTGCCCTGTTATTTTACAAGCAGAAGTGTAAAGGTCCCCCTCTTGACCTTGGCCTTGATCGTGGGACTTGCTTTGGCCAATGGCGTGTGGGCAGAGCTGACTCTGCCAGTTCTGAGCCTAGGCTTAAAGATGTGTGTCTGCTCACTGCTTGGTATTCCTGCTGCCCCCGTGGAAGAAGCTGCTGCCTTTCAGCCTCCCCCCCCACAATGAGTACACATGGAGCAGACATGGACCCACCCACACAATGAGCCAAGCTCAGCTGGACCCATTGTTTGACGGAGGGCCACCAGCCAAGCCCAGCCTACACCTAGACCCCAGAGACGCATGAGTGAGTGCAGCTGAGATCAGCAGAGCCGCCCCAGCTGAACCTCAGACACATAAGAAATAAATGTGGGACTTCCCCGGAAGTCCAGTGGTTAAGACCTCCCCTTGCAATACAGGGGGTGTGGGTTCGATCCCTGGTCGGAGAGCTAAGATCCCACATGCCTCGCAGCCAAAAAACCAAAACAGAAGCAATATTGTAACAAATTCTATAAAGACTTTAAAAATGGTCCACATCAAAAAAAAAAAATCTTAAAAAAAAAGAAATAAATGCTTATCAGTGTATGCCCCCCAGCTTTTGTGGTTGTTTGTGATTTTGTGGGTTTTGTGGGGTTTGCAGCACTATTATGGCTATAGCTGGCTGACACATCATGGGAAATAATGATGACAGAATCATGCAGGGCTGGACTGTGCGAGGCTTGCTCTGTGATGCTCGGCAAAGGATACATGGACTGAAATGGTTAGGAAGGGCTTCCTGGATGGAAGAATGCCTCAAGCAGGAAGTAAAGCATATTTAAAATGGGCCACATCCTGGATCATAAGGAAGCAAAGGCTGTGGAGGGAGGGGAGGAGGCTGGAAGCTAACTCTCTCTGGTCTCCTGACTTCACTCACGAACAAGCACAATTACGTTGTCAATAACTAACGCCAGCTCAAAGGGAGCCAGGGTCTTGATTCCCGTCCTGTGCTGCCAGGCCCAGGAAGACCCACGGGCCTTGGCCGTGCCCACCTGATCTCCCCCAGCTCACCGCAGACAGGGATGCTGCACTCTTCCCTCTGCACAGTGGGGAACGTAGTGTAGCACCAGGGCCCGGTGATGCTGCTATCTGGGTTGCGGCAAAAGTTCTCCTGCAGGTCAGCCCCAGGGTGGGTGGTAGAGTTGATTCTGGAACAGAAAATTGCTCAGCAGGAGGCGTCTCCCCCACCCCCAGTGTCTCCTCACCCCCTGTTCTCAGCCCCCTGGCAGACAGGCCTGCCCATCACTCACTCTGGCTTATGTGGGTAGCGACTCCTCCACAGCTGGCATTCGATGCCTGACCGGGTGAAGCTCACGTTCCCTCGGTAGTTCATACCCAGACCTTCGGCACAGTTACCTGCAGAGACCCCCAGCCCAGGTCTCCTACACTGAGGGTTTGTCCCCGCTTCTCTCCTAGTAAAGCTCTATCGGTCCATCCCCTCCAAGCTACCTCTGGTCCATGACCCTTAACCTGCATTTACTCAGGCACTTCCTCTGTACCCAGCAGTTCTACAATCCATTTAACTGTAGCCACCAAATATTCACTGAGTGCCCACTGTGTGACAACCGTGTGACAGGCGCTATGCCAGGTCCTGAGGACACAGCAATGAATAAGGCAGTCATAGTCAAGTAGGTCCCTGCCCTCATAGAGCTAATATTCAGTGGCTCCTCACAGCCAGCAGAATGAAAAAGTGAACAAGGTTCTCCGAATCTGGCCCTGGTCTAGGTGTCCTGTTATCTTAGCTCCTCGTGCCTAAGGGCCTTTGCACGTGCTCTCCCCTTTGCCTTGGAATGCTTTCCTATTTATTCATCAGTGCATCCCACAAATCCAAGTAAAACTCTCCTTCTTGTGGGGAGTAGTCCTTGATTCTGCCAGCACACGAAATGCTCCCTCTCCTGGAATTCTCTTGGCACCTGGAACAGAACTTTTCCATCAATTACTTTGATGTTTTGTATTTTTGTTTTCTGATGAAACTGTGAGCTCTCTGATTCTCTTAAAATCCCCAGCACTCAACCATAGAGCTTGACACACAGCAGGAGCTTAGCGAAATGTCTATTGAATAAATTACTTAACAAATGAAAGCATGGCCAGTGTGATTAAAGAGTTCCATGTTGTGGGGTCTACTGTCATACTAAAGGTGTATTCAGAGTGCTGTGGAGGAAGGAGGCTGCACCTTGAAGGCTCAGCAAGGTGGTGGTATTTGAACTAATTCTTGAAGGACAGGGGGGTTTTCAGTAGGCACTGACAGCTGCTCCAGGGGAGATGATAATGTAAGCAGGGGCCAGGATATAGAAACATCTTGCCCTGTTGAGAGAAGTGCTTGCTGTCAGCAAGCTGGGGGGCTGGATTCAGGGTGGGTGCAATGGGAGATAAGGCTTGAAGGGAAGGTTACGATCAGAACCTGCAAAATTCACTAGGCTAAGAAGCCTGTGCTTTATTCTCGGGGCAATGCGGGGCCACTCAAGGTCTTGGAGAAAGAATGTGACATCATCGAAGCTCTGCCTTGGGGACACGGGGGAGACTGATTGGCACGGGCAGGGGCTCCGATGAGGAGGAGGCCTTAAACATTCTTTCATTACCCGTGCATTCATTTGTTCCTCCAATATTAATCGTCTTACTGACTGCCGGGCACAGAGCCAGGTGCAAAGACACATCCTTGACCGCAGGAACAGAAAGGCAGTGTCAGCTGCTAGAGGCCACCACCCCTGGGCCACAGCTCCTACCCCACCCCTACTCGGCTCTTCTCCCAGGCTGCCCCCTCCTATCCTGTCCCCACCCCCTCGTGTCAGTTCCTCACCTTCCAGACATTCAATGAGCTTTTCTCGAGGTTTCCTCACCGACTCACACGCTGGAAAAGACCCAGAAACACCACTGAGATTGAGGTAGGGATAGCACAGGTTCAAGTGAAGGGTGGGACGAAATTCAGAAATGGAGATCTGAAAGGGACGCGTATGAAAGAAAGGAAGGAAAGCGGCGTGGGTGGAGGAATGGATGGTCGGATGGATCAGAAATTTCTCTGGAGCGGGGCACCCTCTAACTCGGGTTCCCAGGACTCCCCTTCCGGAGCAAACCCTTCCCAGTACTCACCTGTGTACTTGGCCCAGAACGCGTCCTGAAAAACAAGGCTGAGTGTGAGGCTGCCATAGGATCCTGTTTTGTTTTGTTTTGTTTCTTGTAAACTTCCTGTCTTCTCCTTATACTTTCCCCTTTCCCTTACCCTGGCCATGCTCCGGGGAGGTCTGTGGCAGAGTTTTCTACTTTTGCTTCTAAAAGCTCAAGCCCTCGGAGGAGAAGAGTATCTGAGGAGAGGGGAGCTCCTCGCCTTCCCCCCACCCCGCCCCCGGCCAGACAAGATTGAAAGGGATTCCCCTGGGTGGGGTACACTGGAGAAGAGGGGCCCAGGCAGAGCCCCAGGGCAGGGAAAGCTGCAAAAGGCTCCTGGAACACTGAGGCCTAGGCCCAGGCCTGACCAGAGACCCACCTCCCAAGGGTGGCACAGAAGTAGCAGCAAAGCTAAAGCTGAGAGGCCATGTGGCCAGGGCCAGGGTCTCCAGAGATCCCAACAGAGACAGATGTCTAAAGACTGAGGAGGCCCCTCTGCCCCGCAACGTCCTGGAGCCTCACCGTACCCTGGGGCCTTGACATAGCCCAGGCACTGGGGCCTCCTCGAAAGGCCGAGCTGCTCGTCGGGGCAGCCCAGGGAAACGGGGCCAGAGATGAGGTTATCAACAAAGAGCTGTGATGCTCTCGCTTCCCTCCTTGGCGCCCCTGCGGAGACCCCCGGCCCGCCCTCCCTGGGGCCTCACCGTGGCGCTGGGAGACTCCAGGGCCTCGAAGGCCTCCTCACGGCTGCACCGCTCCTCCACACACTCTCGCTCCAGGTTGCCCTCCCACCACTCCTCCAGGAAGCCGCTGTTGGCGCGTCGGACCCGCTGGAGCAGCGACAGTGCTTGCTGAGGGGCCAGGAACACTGCAGGAGAAGGGGTATGGGGCAGTGGCCTCAGGGGCCCAGGCTGTCTCAGCCACCACGGGGGCAGGAAGCGAGCCTGGCCTGCCTGCTGGCTTCCCAAAAGGGGGTGTCTAGGATGGTGGCAGGACCTGAAAGGCTGCGCCACTAGCCCCCCTCCTTTCATGGGTCACCCCCAGCCCACCCCCCATATTGCAAGAGAGAAGTAGTCACTGTCTGTCCAGCCCTTGAGCACCTGGCTCCTTCCCTAAGCTGGACACAGCGAGCCGAGAGGCACCTGGGGGCCGGCCCTGTGCTCTCTGTCGAGCCAGGGGACCCCAGCCCACGGGCCTACATCCCAGCCCGCCAGCCTGTCCCAGCTTCCAGGCCCCCCTTACCATGCTGGCTGTGCACAAGGCCAAACAGGGCAGCCAGGGCCAGGCAGCCGGGTAGCCACAGGCCTCGGACGTGCGCCATAGTGTGTCTGCTCCCGGGACTCTGAGGGCTTGTCCTGACCCCTCTGGGTTAATGTTGAACCAACATGAAGAAATCAGCCAGGAGGCAGAGGTCAGCAGGTCAGGGCCGTGGGGACAGGTGGATAGATAGTCTGCCCCCCCACCCCCCATCTGGGAGGACAGGTCCTCCTGGGACCAGGGATGGGTGGTCTGGGAGGAAGTCCCAGAGCAAAGACCAGCGTAGCCTCCATCCAGCGCCTCCCTCTCAGAGACACAGGCGAACTTGGGCCAGTGGGGTCACAAGATCTTCCTGAGGCTCCTTCCAGCCCTAACACACGGTGATGGTTGTTTCGATCTCTGTGTGTCTGTTTCCTCGTCTGTACAGTGGGAAGAGTATCTTGTTGTGACGACTAAAGGAGATTATGAATACATAGTGAGAACTTAATAATGAGTAGCTACACGGGTGTAAACCAGTGGGGAGGTTTTTGTAATCACCACATGCACGTAAGAAAATGGAGGCGAGGGTGTGGCCAGATGAGAGCGGCCACCTTATCCCAGGTCACACTGGGGCAGGGCCAGCCAACACTTGCCCCGGCCTCTCAGCCACTGATGGAGGGTCCCACTTGCCCTCTTCCTTGTCTGGGAGCCAGGGAGGTGTGTTTGTGTGCGGGGGTTGCCCGGGAGGAGGAGCCAGGCCCTCTGGTCTATCTTCTCTCCCAGGTCTCCCAGGATGCGGCCCGCCCCGGAACAGGGGCAGCTCAAATCCCTGGTCTCCACGGCAGGGCCCTCCCTCTCCCCCTGCCTATCTGCCCCCTGCCAGGCCTAGAGTGGCTGCTGGTCCCACACTACCCCTGCCCAGCCCTCCCCCACTTCCAGTTTGCAGTATGAAAGGTAAATATTAGTCCTGGGTCTAATTAGGACAGAGGGCCAAAGAGCGGGAACACAGGAGCTTGCCTCACTGTCCTTCCCGCCTGGCCGTTCAGGGTCTGGACTGAGGACATGTACAGTCTGGGAAGATCACAGGGAGCAGCCCAGTGCGGAGCAGGGGAGGGAGGGTTGGCAGAGAACTGAGGACCAGGACTCGACTCCCATGAATCAGCTTAATGCCTGGGTGGCCCAGTTCCTATATATTTATATAGATATTTACATTATACATATATATTCATTCCTATTTTTTCTATATATTTTAAAAATTGAGGTTTAGCTTACATACGGTAATGTTGAAACCACTCCTAAGCGTTTTTTTTTTTTTTTAATTTATGTCTATGTTGGGTCTTCGTTGCTGCTCGTGGGCTTTCTCTCTGGTTGCGGTGAGCAGGGGCTACTCTTTATTTATTTATTTTTTTAAATTTTAATTTTTTTTTTTTTGCGGTACGCAGGCCTCTCACTGTCGTGGCCTCTCCCGTTGCGGAGCACAGGCTCCGGACGCGCAGGCTCAGAGGCCGTGGCTCACGGGCCCAGCCGCTCCGCGGCACGTGGGATCTTCCCGGACTGGGGCACGAACCCGTGTCCCCTGCATCGGCAGGCGGGCTCTCAACCACTGCACCACCAGAGAAGCCCCTGGGGCTACTCTTTTCATTTCAGTGCACAGGCTTCTCACTGAGGTGGCTTCTCTTGTTGAGGAGCACAGGCTCTAGGCATACGGGCTTCAGTAGTTGTGGCACGTGGGCTCAGTAGTTGTGGCGCACGGGCTTAGTCGCTCCGCGGCATGTGGGATCTTCCTGGACCAGGGCTCGAACCCGTGTCCCCTGCACCGGCAGGCGGATTCTTAACCACTGAGCCACCAGGGAAGCCCCCCTAAGTGTTTAATTCACATTTGTATGCATACACCCACCAGATCAAGAGAGAGCACATTTCCAGCCCCGAGCATACTCCTTTGAGCCATCCCTGAGATAACCACTGTTCTAACCACCAACACCGTAAATCAGTTTTCCTACTTTCGAACTTCATGTAAACGGAAGCCAGCAGCATATACCTGTTTCTGTCTGACTTCTCTTGCTCAGCAGGTTTCTGGGGTTCATCCCTGTTATGTGTATCAACATATCAGCAGTCTGTTCCTTTGAAAACTGTGTAGTAGTTCACTACCTGAATGTCGTAATTTCATTTATCCGTTCACCTGCTGATGGGCATTTGGATTCGTTTCCAGTTTGGGCTATAACGAATAGTGTGGCTGTGAATATGCGCGTGCGGGGTTCTGGTGTAGATAAGCACTAATTTCTATTGGGTACATGCCCGGGGGTGGATTTTCTGGGTCACAAGGCAGGCATACGTTTTAATAAGCAACCCTGACAAATAGTTGTCCTGAGCGGTTGTAGTGGTTTACACTCCCACCAGCAATGTTTGAAGACTTCTGGCCACGCGTATCTCACCAACCTCTGTCTCATCCATCCATTTCACATCAACCATTCTGATAGACGTGTAGGTGTCTCACAGTGGTTTTAATTTGTATTCCCTGTTCACTAAAGATGTTGAGCCTACTCTTCTTTTTTTCTTGGGGTGGAATGGTGAGAAGATCTCACCTCATTAACTTCTTTAAAAATTCCATGAGTAGGAGAAGCCTCCTTCTCAAGGAGGCTCTTGAGAAGTGGAGAGAAGAGAGGTGCGGTTTCGTCCTTCCTGCTTCAAGGTAGGTGGTCCTCCTTTTTCTGAGGACAGGCTTGGGCCAGCGCTGAGTCAACCTGAGAGGGAGAAGAGAAGGGGGGTGTTTCTGGCAGGGAGAAGGACAAAGCACATTACACGTGGCACCTCTTCTACTGAGGGTTCGGGCGGAGCTAGGGGCCTGCCGACCCCCTCGTTCCCTCGCTGTCAGAACCCACCAATCCCGACAGACAAGCACCACAGCATGAATGAGAGCACTGATTTGGGAGGCTGGTCCTGGGTTTCACTACCTGTAAAATCGGAAATATAACAATATTCACTTCGCAAGGCTGTTGTCGAAAAACTTAAATAAGATCCTACTGGTCGCTCTGCAGACTCTGCTTCGGAGCTGCAGCCCTGCTGAGTCCAGGGCACGCTCACGTGCACACATGGCTGTTGAGGGGCAAGTCTTGGGCCGTGACTTCCTCAAGCTGCTTACAGATGATGTTCCAAAGGAGAAAACTTTGGTTCTCTAAGCACTGGGAAGACGAGATCTGGTTGTAAGGGTTCCTGATTTCCCAGGCTTATTCCTGGATTTATGCATCAGGATGATGAATTTACATGCCATAATGGTACACAGAGCAAGTCCATTTAGGGGGAGAACTTTTCTGATGAGAACTTCATTTTGAATATGTCCAGACATCTGGTCCTTGGCAAATGCTAGACCCAACCCAAATGGCTCTGTGGGTTGTCTGCACGGCTAAGACTGATGGGTTGGATGGCAGGCATGGGTTCTTTGGCCTGGAGAGAGATAGCATGGATATTGTGGAGGCCATGAGCATTTTGAGCCCAGGAATGGCAAGACCAGCAAGAAGATTCTAGGCCATTCTGAGAAATGTGATTTTGTGTTTTATCTTATCCCCACCATTCCTCTCGTTCCTGTGGAGAGCACCTCCCAGCTCTCAAATCCTGTTATCTTTGTGCTCTGACTTGCTGTAATTCTTTGGATTCCATATACCCCTTGTCTCCTTCCAGGTTTAGCTGGATTCAGAGTTTAGGCGTTATGAAGTAGAAACTAAATTACTCCCCCAAAGCATATTATGTTTGTAAAGTATCACAAGTCCTGCCACACAGTAAGCACTCAATAAACAGCACTATTACATGATATGATGCAACAGGAAATCCACAATGCTGCCTATGAAGTGTTCTCCCTAAAAGAGTGAACCTAGGCTGGATCAAACCTCTAGCTTTACTTACTAGTTTACAGGAAATGCAGACGACAGGGGAATAAGTTAGACACCACCACGAGGAATGGGGAACATTTGACAGGACAAGTGATCCCGGATTCTCTAACAAATTCATGATGTGGCAATGCAAGGGGTGGGTGGGAGAGACTGTTCAGAATACTAGAAACCTAAGAGAGACCTAACAACCAAGGCATGAAGAGAAGAAAATGACCATGACTGATTTAAACCTTTGAACACATCAACTGTAAAAGGACTATTTTCGAACAAATAAGAAAATCTAAACATAGATTAGATATGCAATGATATGGAAGAATTACTGTTAATTTGTTAAGTGTTATATGACACCTTGTTATATATATTTTTAAATTCCTCATGAGTTACAGATTACACTGAAGGATTTACAGCAAAGATGAAACAAGCAGGGCAAAATGTTAGCGATAATTAAATCTAGGTGGTAACAAGATTGTTACATTATTCTTTTAAATGTTCTGTGTTTGAAAACATTCACAGTGAAAAGTGGACTTAATTCCTTAATAAATGGAGGCTGGTATTATCAAGTGGGTTCTAGTTGGACAGCCTCCCTGTTTTCCTGGGTGAACACAAGACTGTACCTACCCTCTATTTTGCAGAGAGGACCAAGGGAGAGCACCCCTCTGTGAACGTGGCTCTGGAGGGATCCAAGCACCTCCATGGGTGCGGGGTCCCAATAGACCGAGCACACGCTCAGGCTCCAGAGCCCACTGCAAGCCTCCCAGCCAGGAACCTTCTCTCTGGAACCCTCTCTGGGCCCAGTGGGTACTTGCAGCCAAGCGTGCCATTCCTGCTTTCAACACAAACACATACCTGCACCCTTAAAACAGATCCTACTTCCCTCTGAGAACAAGGCCGTAATGAGGGGTTGCATTTCTGCCCAAGTTGGCATCAAACAAAATCACGGGGGAAGCCAGCATTATACTGTAAAGCAAAGCTCTATAATCACTGAAAACAGTTGAATCATGTTCCAGGACATAGAGTTACAGAATTTCAGAGCTGGAAAGGAGATCAGATATTATTAAATCCAGATATTCTGGGTTTTTTTTTTTTCTGTTTTTGTGCTTTTTTTTTTTTTTTTTTTTTTGGCCACGCCACGCAGCATGCAGGATCTTAGCTCCCCGACCAGGGATTGAACCTGTGCCCCCTGCAGTGGAAACGTGGAGTCTTAATGGACTGCCAGGGGAGTCCCAATCCAGATGTTCTGAAGCCTAGGGCTCTGTGCATGTACTACATACAGGGTGGCCTTGTCATTTTGCATATTGAAAAAAAAACAGAACTCAAAAATCGTAAATTGGGCTTCCCTGGTGGCGCAGTGGTTGAGAGTCCGCCTGCCGATGCAGGAGACACGGGTTCGTGCCCTGGTCCGGGAAGATCCCACATGCCGCGGAGCAACTAAGCCCGTGAGCCATGGCCGCTGGGCCTGCGCGTCCGGAGCCTGTGCTCCGCAACGGGAGAGGCCACAACAGTGAGAGGCCCGCATACCGCAAAAAAAAAAAAAAAAAAAAAAAAAATCGTAAATTTATCTTAAGACAAAAGTAATTTTTTCCCTTTTGGCTGAAAATATGTCTTTTTAGATGGTTAATTACCTTATTTCTTCCTCAATCTGATCAGCAGTTTTCTATTTTGATTCAAAAATATGTTTCTATTTAATAAAAAAAAATTTTTTAAATACAGGACCCACAGAAGAAAAAAAAGTTACCAAAAGGGCTTCATGGTGGAGCCGAGATTGGGATCCACTGATCTGGTCCAATTTCCCCATGTCACTATGGGCGAACGGAGCCTCTGAGCTGGGAAGCTAATTGGTCAACGTCATACAGAGAGTTGGGCGAGGACCAGGACTCGACTCCTGCCTCCCAGGCCATCGCCGCGAGGGGGACTACTGTATACCCAGAGGACATGTGCACCCAAAGTACAAAACTATTGTGAGTGATGCTGACCTGCCCAAACAAGCACTACCTATAGGCAACATGTACCTCAATCTTGCTTGTCTTCCAAGTTAAGAGGGCTGATTCCAATACTATTAATAACCAGCTACAACGTATTAATTGCTCACCATGTGCCAGGTATGTAGCGCTGATGAGGTACATACTACAGCTATCCCCATTTTATGGATGAGGAAACTGAGGCATGGAGAAGTAACTTGCCTGAGTTTATGCAGCTAGTTAAGGGCAGAGCCATGATCCACACCCGAACTTGTCTAGTCCATGATGCTCTGCATTGTTTAAAGGTCCCTAAACATGAATCAAATTTTATTCTAAGATTTTTTTTCACACTATTAAAGCTGCAAATCAGGATAAAAGGTTCTTTATCTCCTGCACTTCCTGACGTTTGGCTCAGCAGCTACACACGCTGCATGTTTTTGTTTGTTTGTTTTTGGCCTCGCCATGCAGCATGCAGGATCTTAGTTCCCCGAACAAGGGGGCACAATCCGTGCCCCCTGCAATAGAAGCATGGGTACGTAACTACTGGACCGCCAGGGAAGTCCCCTCACCCTGTGAATTTAAATTTGCATCTGTGTGAAGTAAGTCAGAAAGAGAAAAATATCATCTATTAATGGATATATGTGGAATCTAGAAAAATGGCACAGATGAATCTATTTGCAAGGCAGGAATAGAAAGGGAGACGTAGAGAACGGACGTGTGGACACAGTGGGGGAAAGGGAGGCTGGGATAAATTGGGAGATGAGGTTTGACATAAATACACTACCATGTGTAGAACAGATAGCTAATGGGAACCTGGTGTACAGCACAGGGAGCTCAGCTCGGTGCTGTGTGATGGCCTAGTTGGGTGGGATGGGGTTGGGGAGGGAGGTCCAAGAGGGAGGGGATGTGTGTATGCGTAGGGCTGATTCACTTCGCTGTGTAGCAGAAACCAACACAACAAAAATTTGCATCTGTGAAAAGGTGTCCAGCAACATTTTCACTGCAACTTTGCTCTATAGCAAGAAGCAGCATTGAAATTCAGTGCTATATTCACCAAAGAGTTCAAAGTGACTTTATCAGGCGATGGAGAAAAGGAGAAGTAGGGAATAAAGGGACTGTCAACGTTATAATGACACAAGAATTATTTTGATTGGGGGGGTATTTTCTCAATGAAAGAAAGATTCCAGTGATCAGTCTTTCCAAGAACTGTCATTGCCTTTTACTTCCTTTGGAAGGGCACGAAAGCGGGTCTCAGAAGGCCTCGGCCCTGTCCCAGTTCTGCTGCTCTCTGGTCTCATGGCTTTTAGTAGGTGACTTCTCCCTCTGCCTCCATTTTCCCATCCGCAACGTGAGGAAGTTGGATGATGCCCTCCGGTGCCCATTCCCACTTCAGCCATGAGCGCTGGCTGAGCAGACGTGCTCAAACCAGGTGGCTTTGAATTTGCTGGCTTTGACCTGACACTGCTCTGCGTCACCAGGGACAGTCTCAGTGGGAAGTCCCCCATCTGTGTGGGGACGTGGCAAAGGGGGGTAAACATCCCAGGTTTTGGGCTGAGGACAGTTGTGGGGTGTCGGCAGGCCTCCCCAGCAACCCAAAGCATCCCCACTTCCCTGCGCTGTCCAGTGTCAAGCGATGGGTATGTCCCCAAGTTAGCTAACAATGCCAGGCAGACACAGCGGAGAGGTCACCTGAGTTGGGAAGACCCGCCTGCAGCTGCAGCTGGAAAAGAGCAGGACCTACCAGGCTGAGGCAGGGGGTCGGCTGACGCTAAACTAGTATTAGCAGCTGTTTTTCAGGCTTAAGGTGATGTGGCCTTTCTCTCCACAGATCGTCACCATCTCTTGCTGTCCTCCCTCTCCTTGGACAGTTTCAGAATGACGCTTTGCCAAGAACTTACTCACACTGGGTGGGTGGGTGGGTTAAAGTCAGTGCAAAGCAGGGGACACGGGGCTGCTTATGACACGGAGACTGAGTGCTGGGAAGCCAGGGGACACGACACGTCACAATCCTGGCTCTGCCGTTTACTGACTGTGCGGCCTCGGTCTCGGCAGTTACCAGTCCGCTCTGAACCTGTTTCCCCATCTGAGAAACACGCGGCACAACACCCAATTTGCAGGACAGAAGGAGGATGGTAAACGAGAAGGTAAGTTGCCCTGTCTCTCTTGCCTCCCCCTCCTCAAAGCAATGCAGTCTGGCTTCCAACTGCCCTCACTCAGCTCACCGGCGACTGGCAAATTTCAACCTTCTCAACAGCGAAGGACATCGTTTGCCCTCTTCTTCCTCGTTGAGATGCTCTTCCAGCAGCTTCTGCGACTTACACGTTGCAGGTCCTCCTGTTTCATCGGATGCTGATGTAGTCTCTCCTGAGGAGTCTCCCCTCTCCCCGCAGGTTGTGCCCCCCTCCCACTGCCTTCTTGAGGTCTCTCCCACAGGCACCTCGACTCAACCCACCCCCAGCCCAAATCATAGCTGTCCCGCCCCCACCCCACGGCTACCTAACTTGCTAAGTCAGAAAGCAGGAGTCAGATCTCCCTCTCTCCCTCGGTCTTTGACCTTGGTCACTTCTACCTCCCAGAGAACATGTCCACCCAAAGCCCTCCCCACAGCCTACAGCCCCTGCCCTCACCTCCCTGCACGCTCCGCCCTGGCTGCTCGGCTCCTTGCTCCTGCTTGCACTCGCTGGGCTCTGCTGGCACTGCTTCCTCTGACCGGAATCCAGCTCCTTCGGCAGACAGCCTGGCTCACTCCTCTGCACGGTTCAGGTCTCTGTCATGTTACCGGGGGCCCTCCCTGACCGCCCTCTGTAAAATCACACTCCCCATTCAACCTCTGCCCTGCATTACTTTTCTCCACCGCGTTTACCATCGTTGGACATGTATTTGTTTATTGGCTCTTGCCACACCAGAATGTAACTACCTGAGGGCAGAGACTGTTATCGCTGCTACACCCCTAACAAGCAGCACGCAGGAAGTGCTCAGTATTTGTTGGGTGAATGACCGCATTTCCACCGCCCCCCATTCCCAGCCACCTAACTGATTTCCCCACAACTGCACCTTGCCCGCTAATCCTCTCCAGTGGTCTCTTCAATCATGAGTCTGATTGTATCGTTCCCTTCAAAGAGCCCCTCAATGTCCTGAGAATGAAGTCCAAACTCTTGAAGCGAGGCCTGTGCGACCTGACCCTGGCCCCCTCCCCTCATTCTCTGCTCCAGCCATGCTGGTCTCAGGGCTCACACCCAGGCTCTCACCATGGGGCTTTTTCACATGCAGCTCCTCACATGCCCACCCTCCCCCACACCTCCTCATCCAACAGGTCACAGCTGAAATGCGGGACACCAGAGTGTGGGGGTTAAGAGCCTTACTCCAGTGCTAAACTACGTGGATCTGAGTCTCATCTCTGCCACCTGGTAGCTCTGTCACCTTGGGCAGGACACTTAAAGCTCTTTGTTCCTGACTGTCCTCATAACTATCTCACAGGACTGCTATAGGATTATATACATAAACTCACATAAAGGACTGGCCCACAACAAAGGCTGTTTATTATCATTATAATTTCTTGGGGACACCTTCCCTGATGCCACAGGCTAACCCATCCCATTAAACGCATCCACAGCACCCGGGAGGGCTCCTCTTTAAACTCTTACTGTTGCTCTCTGCCCCTCGTAGGCCTGAGCTCTGTAAAAGGCGCCGCCTCTGTCTCGTCCGCAGCTGCGTCCCCAGAACCTCGGGCAGGCCAGGCCCGCAGCTGATGAAACGCGAAACACATGTTCATTCCTTGCTCTTTCCCTCAACAGGGCTGCCTTTGGCCAGATACACACACGGGTGCAGAGCTGCCCTAGCCACCTCCCCCGAGTGTGGTGTCCTTCAGCACAGAACAAAAACCAACCTCACAGGCCTTCGGTGGGTGGTGGGAAAAGCTGCCAAAATATCGAATGCCTGACTCAGAGACTTGTCAGCTGAGTGTCTCTGGCCTTTCAACCTTCACAAGCCATTCCGTTTGGTTCCAAATAGAAACGCGTGGCCCTCAGGGAGCTGGACGCGAGTGACTATCCCAGCACCAAGCACCCCAGCAGGGCAACAGTGCTGCCTGTGACCCGGCTACCTCGCTGGGCAGGGGCACTTCCACACGGTTTAAAGAACAAGCACCTTGAGGAGTTCCCAGGGAGGGTGGCAGGACAAGCTCCACCGGAAGCTGATAGAAAGATCTTACATCTGGAAGTGGTTTACCTTATTAAGAGTCTTAGGAGACAAGGTGGTCGTCCATAAGCAGGAACGGAAGTCCTTGACCTGCTCCTCACAGACTAGTCTCTATCAGGGAAGCCAAAGAGAAAAATCCAGACACCTCAGCTCGGAAACACCAGTCTTTACACAGAGCTCTGCCGAGGGAAGGTGAGGGTGGTCAGGTGCCCGTCTCCACCTCCACCACTTCTGCCCAGGTGCTAAAACCCACGTCCTTATGGAGGAGCACCAGGCCGGGAGCAGGGCCCGGCTCCGCGGGCACCACAAGGCACCTATCCCGGCTCTCAGAAAGGGCGACCTCGAAGACGTCCGGGGCTGGGGACCCGCCCGGTTCACCGCCTGTGTCCAGTAGCTCTGGATCGGTCTGCAGGAGCACCACGGCGGGCTCCGAAGCAGCAGGCGGCACACAGGGTGGGCTGGAGGGTGCCCTGGGCTGATGACTGAGCTGGTGCCGCTTGAGGCTCTGGAGGAGGGTGTAGCCCATGCCGCAGGTGGGGCAGCGGTAGGGCTTGTCGGCCAGGTGGGATTTGAGGTGGCGCCTCAGCTTGGTGGCCAGCGTGTAGGCACGGCCGCACTGGGGGCACGGGAAGGGCCTCTCGCCTGAGTGTAAGCGCTCGTGCGCGCGCAGTGTGTGGGGATCCCGGAGGGCCTTCCCACACACGGGGCACAGGTGGGCCTCCCCCGTGTGGGAGATGAGGTGGCGCCGCAGTTCAGGCAGCTGGGGGAAGGCATCAGCGCAGTGTGGGCAGCGGTACGGGCGCTCGCCCGTGTGCAGCCGCAGGTGCCCGCGCAGGCTGCCTCGCTGGCGGAACGCCCGGCCGCAGTGTGGGCACAGGAAGGGCTTCTCCCCCGTGTGGAGCCGCATGTGGTTCCGCAGGGAGCCCTGGTTGGCCAGGGGCCGCCCGCACACAGGGCACGGGCACGGGGCAGGGGCTGCTGGCACCTGGTGTGTCTTGCGATGCAGCCGCAGGGAGGGCCGGCGGGCGAAGGCCTTGCCACACTGGTCGCAAGCAAAGGGCCGGGCACCTGAGTGTACAACCTGGTGCTCTCTGAGGTCTCGCCGGGTGCCGTAGGCCTTGGTGCACTGAGGGCAGGGGAATGGCCGCACCCCACGGTGGCCCAGCATGTGGGCTTTGAAGCTCTCCTCTGAGCTGTAGCTCTTGCCACACTCGGTGCAAAGGAAGGGCTTGTGGCCCGTGTGCACGAACGCATGCTTCTTCAGGTGGCACAGCTGCAGGAAGGCCTTGCCACACTCGGCACAGCGGTACCGTCGCCCCCGCTTCGGGGAGCCTCCCACTGGGCCAGGGGCGCTCCGCAAGCATGCGGGGAAGCCAGGGTGCTGCTGCTCTCCACTCTGCTGGGCCCCAGGCTCTGAGGTCTTCGCTCTGGGTGGCTGTTGATCACTGGGGCTACGCAACTTCTTGACTAGGTAAGCGTGCAGCTGGGGGCCCCTGGCAGAAGATGAGGAACTAGCCTCACGGCTCTCAGGGCCCTGCTGGGGAGTGGAGCTGCTCTGAGGTTCAGGTGGCATCTGGGTCTGGGGTGGGTCCTCCTCGTCTACACGGCCATCCTGAGGCAATGGGCCGAGTGGCTGGCTCTCCTTGGAAACTTGGTCCTGGATTTGGGACTGAAGTCCAGGGCTCACCACCTGGATGCAGGGGGGTGACTGGTGACCAGGATCTGCAAGGCAAGAGTGGGATGCTGGGCTTAGTAGGTGACTGTAGCAGGGGGTCACAGTGGTCTCACCTGGAAATTATAGGAATATGTGTCTTCTTCTCAGCCCCTGAACTGCAATGGGAGCAATGACACCAATCTCTTCTCTGGAACATGAGTCACACACTCTGTTTATCTTTCTGTCCAGTCTCAGGTGCCTTCTGGGGAGGCTCTCCTGGGAACCGCAGTGTCTAGACATCTGGATAATTTCTAGAGAAAGGCTATCCCAGAGTGCCCTTGTTCTCCCTCTGGAGACATGCACTGAGGATGAGTTGAGACCACCACCTCACTTTAGGTCACGTGAAAATAAAGGAATCCCCAGCCCCAGCCCAGACAGAAAAAAACATAAGAAAACTGGAAACCTTATACACAACATGCTGTCTTTGTCAGTGTGACCTCACTATTCCAGAAAACTTAACTCAGGAAGATAAAACTTGCAAATATCTATACAGTTGACCCTTGAAAAACACAGGTTTGAACTGCACGGATCCCCTGATACAAGGGTTTTTTTCAACGGTAAATACCACAGCACTACGTGGTTGAATCCACAGATGCAAAACCACAGATGTGAAACCTTGGATATGGAGGGTCAACCGTAAGTTATACTCAGATTTTCAACTGCCCGGAGGGTCAGTGCCCCTAACCCCCATGTTGTTCAAGAGTCAACTGTATTGTTCATTCCAAGGAAAAGACCGGTCACTCTTTAATAAAAAGCATCAAATAACAGTTTACATCCCCAAACTCTTTGAACCTCTTACCTGAAAATTCTAGCCTTGCTGTCTCCACAAATCCTAACTACTATGTCATGATCCTTACCCAATACTGATCGAGCCCCGTCCCCATCCCACACTGAAAAATCCACCTTATCCCAGACTTCAAAATTTCGATAAATATCCAGGCTTTGCCCTTCCCTCTCAGAAATGCTACTGTTCTCCCCTACTGTCTTACGCCATAAGCTTTGCTTTGTCTTATCAACAGGTTATTTTGGTGATAATCGGGGAAGCCAGCATTTATTTGACACATACCTGTGCAAGGTTCTGCTGCATCCTCCCCGGGGGAGGCCACTTCCTGTTGTACAGCAGACTCCACTTCTGTCACCACAGCCAAGGATACCTCTTCCTCTAGCCTGGGCTGGGTGGGGCTCAGGCCCTCCGAGGGAGGCTGGGGCCACATCAGCAGCTCAAAACCTGGCAGCACGACCCGGTACACCTGCAGGTGGAGCCTCCCGCTGATCCGCACTGGGGCCACGTTTCCCTCACCCTCCAGCCTGCCCCGCTGCACCAAACTGCAAAGCAGAGCAAGAGCTAGCTCAGGAGATCCCCTTCAAGTGGCCCTCCCTGAAAGCCCCAGCTCCTGGGAAGTCTGAGTCCTAAAGGATCCCATGCCTTTGGAACACTCACTGCAAAGATCCCTGGGTGGGAACCAGAAGTCAGCTTCCGATTCCATCCCATGCCACAACAGAAAGCCTCAAAGGAGCATCTTCACTACATACTCTCCTGTAACTTACCTAGTCCAGCCTGAACTCTGCTCACAAGCACACACATCTCCCCATGGGCCTAGTGACACGTCCTGAAATAAACCAATAAAAGTCTTTCTCCCATGTGTTTGAGGGGACCAGGGTGAAACAAACAACAAAAAAACCCCTGATGTAACCTCTCCTGAGACAGATCTAAGACGAAGCCCCTGGAAGGTTAATGGTCTCTGGTCTGCCTCTATAGGACTATGCCATTCGAGTTTTCATTCAATAAAGGCCCAAAAAACTGTCCCCTCACCTCCCTCCCAAAGCGTGGTGAATTACTGAATTGAATATATTATTGCCTTTCAGTGAATACCAAACAGAAGAAGTAGTAAGAGGTACATCAACTTTAAATTTGTTTTTCAGGACTTATGCAATGAAATCCTTTACCTGTGCTTTCTCATCTTTCGCTCCAAATAATCCTGGAGAATTAAAATAAAGGAAACGCCCAACCCTTTATTTTAAATATGAGTTAAACGAGGCATGCCATCTAACTAGCTATGTGACAAAGCTGGGATTTGATCCCATGGCTTTTTTTAAAAAAAATAAATTTATTTATTTATGTTCGGCTGCATTGGGACTTCCTTGCTGCGCACTGACTTTCTCTAGTTGCTGCGAGCAGGGGCTACTCTTCGTTGCGGTGCCTGGGCTTCTCATTGCGGTGGCTTCTCTTGCTGTGGAGCACGGGCTCTAGGCGTGTGGGCTCAGTAGCTGTGGCTCGCCAGCTCCAGAGCGCAGGCTCAGCAGTTGTGGTGCATGGGCTTAGTTGCTCCGCGGCATGTGTGAACTTCCTAGGCCAGAGATCGAACCCGTGTCCCCTGCATTGGCAGGTGGATTCTTAACCACTGTGCCACCAGGGAAGTCCCCCCATGGCTTTTTAATTCCAAAAACCTTTCCTCTTGACTTTCGTTGTCATTGCTGACACTCTACTAATCCACCTTTTTTTCCCCCCACATTTTGGCTGCGCTGTGCGGCCTGTGTGATCTTAGTTCCCCGACCAGGGATCGAACCCGCGCCCCCTGTGATGGAAGCGCTGGAGTCTTAACCACTGGACCCAGGGAAGTCCCATCTACGAATCCACCTTTTAATAACTTTTTGCACCTCCTCAGCTACCGCAAGTGAGGGGATGAGACAGTCCCTGAAAGAGAGGGCATAAACCATCTCCTATCTCTTGAAACACCCTGCATCTTCTAACAAACTGGAGAGTTATCGAGAAACGTCTGATCAAAATTTTCAGTCACGGAGAGGTAAAGCCCTATCCCTCAATACCTCCTTCTGCTTTGTTTTCACTCCATAGCCCTTCTGCTCGGAGGCAGACTCCTCTTCCAGTGGCCCCCAGAGCAGTCCTGGCTGCAAGGGTTCCCCAACACACCAGACCCCCACGCGCTGCTCCTTGATGAGTGAGGGGCCAAGGGCCAAGCCCCGCGGGAGGCTCTTTAGAGCAAGGATGGCTCGGGTAGGTCCGGGCGAGAGGTCTTTGAGTCCCTGTGCACAGCCTTCTCTGGAAGGGCTCCATCCTGAGTCCGGGCCCAGGCGTGGATCGGGGGCTGCAGGGACAGAGAAAGACAGTGAGGAAGCGGCCCAAGAGGTCGTGGGGTGGGGAAAGGGGAGAGAGAAAATCCGAGGTCCAGCTAGGCCTCAGGAGTCTGAGGAATCTGTAAGGGCTCCAAGAGGGCCCCGGAAAGGTTTAAGGCGGTTCGAGGGCTCTTAAGAAGCTCCCAGAGGTTCTGAGGGCACCGGAGGAGGATGCCAGGCTCGGGAGGAAAAGGGTCAGGGGGGAAAGAGTTGACCAGAGAACGTCAGGAGTATTTAGGCCAGGGCCGAGGGTCAGAGACACCGCAGGTCACTCACCGAACTGCAGTCTCTCCCACTCCAAGGGCAGCTCCTCCGCCTCCTCCATCCCGGGTCAGAAAGCCTCCCTCTGCCGGAAGTGAGACTCACTTTCTCAGCTCCCCCCGGAAACAGTCATTGACTACCAAATTTCCTCTCGGGAAAGAATCGTAAGAGTCAGACCTCATTGGTGCGCAGGACCGGGAGTTTGGCAGTAGTGGTGAGGCAATCTCTGTCCGAGAACAATACGAGTTTAGGATTCCGGAGGTCCACTAGGGATTTGAGTATCCGGTAGACAGGAACTAATTGTTTCAAGGGCTTCCTTTTGGGAGGGACGAGTCGGACGGTTATACTGTCCCTCCTCCTGGCGGGCACGTAAGCGGGCACGTAAGGAAGTGGGCGGGGCTCATGCGAAGGCCATGTTTGGACCGGGCAGTGGGTCGGAAGTGGGTCGAAGGTGTGGCGGAAGTGGCTGGGGAGAGAAGCGACAGGGAGGGGGTGGTTCCCATTCTACCGCGGAGCCGGATGTTTGCCTGTGTTTGACAGGCGTGGCAGAGGGAGCGGTTCCCCACCACGGTGAGCTGCGGGGCGCGGGGTCTCCCTGGGAGGTGGTGGGGGAAGGAAAGGGACTGGCCTGGTCTTCTGAAGGAATGGGATCCGGATGGGGAGGATCCGAGCGGAACCGAGGAAGGGAGCAAGGGTGGAATGGGGCCTGGGAACCTGGCCTTCCTGCTGCGGGGATTCGGGCCCCCTCGAGGGTCTGAAGTGAGAGGACTTTGCTTCCTTGCTGCCTTCTTCCTGGCCTCCTCGCTCGCTGTCATTGAGCAAGCTCGTGGGAAGGGGAAGTCTCCCTGGTCCGATCTGGGGAAGAACTAAGACCAAGAAATTTGGGGGAAGTATTCCACCTTTGCCACTTACTAGGCCACACTTTCATATCTATTTCTTAATCTGTGAAATGGGATAATTACACCCAATCCGGGTTTTGTAAACCATGAAGCTCTATGCAGATGTGATTGTAGTTAAAAGTTTTGCTGTTGTATTGTGGGATTTGCATTTTCACAATTCTGGAGCCCCAACTAGGAGGGCGATCCCCAGGCCAGAGAATACGATTTTAAGTTGTTATTTCAGTTGTCCATGGAGGAGATTAGGAGAGAAGCTTTACTTTGCCCTTTTGTAACTTTGAGAATCGCTTGAATGACAGTCCATTAGAGAAGTATTGAGGGATTGACCTGCACAAAGCGACCATTTTAAGGTAGACATGGATTAAAATCTTGACCTTGCTGTATGACCCTAAGCAACTTGCTTACTTTTTCTGGTCCTCGGTTTCTCAAACTGTAAAATGTAAAATACATACCTCACTGGTGCTGTTGTGAAAAGATAATTTGTATCCAGTTCATGGTGGTTGGTTCCCTTTTCCTCTTAGGATACAAATTGATTTGTTCAGTCATTCAGCAAATGACTGAGCATCAACTCTGTGCCAGATGTAATTTTGAGTAGGCAGGGTTTCTTAAACGGGAAAGAGGGCCTGTGAACCCCTTAAAATTTCATGCAAGATTTCATGCATGTGCTGATTTTTCTTAGGGAAAAAGTCCATAAATTTCTCCAGAGTTTCAGAGAACTCTAGGACTTCCCAAAGGTTAACACTTCTGCCTAAAGTGATTCTTGAAGATTATTGTAAAGGTAGAGATTTTACCAACTGAGAAGGGAAAAATTAATCTGACAATAAGGATTATTTTGCAGAGTGCAGCAGGACTTGTAAGTGACAGGAGTCTTAGGCAGCCAGGATGCTTTATTTCTACTACTTTATGTTAGAATCGCCCTGCAGTAGCTTCCCTCCCCCTCCCACTGAATGGGAGCTGAGCTTCTGGGCTCACAGAGGGCAACAGCTGTGGGTTGGAGGGTAGTGAGGGAGGCTAGGCTGGCTGGGAGGTGGAAACAACTGTGATTATTTGGGCTGGAAAAGGAGCTTATGGCGCGGGGGAGGGGTCAGTTCTGGAAGAACTGACAGAAGAGTTACTGGAAGAGGTGGAGTTCAAGCTCCTCTCCCTTTTAGAGTGTCCCACTCCCTCCCTCACACATACTTCAACTCCCAGCTGTTCCTTCTAATCCCGTTGTTCACTTCAGCGCAAGTAATTTAGAATGCTGGAGAATTATATTTCTGAGAGGAGCCTTCACTTCTGTAGATGAGGAAATTTAGGCCTAGATAGGAAAAGGACTTGCTCAGCATCTTTGCGACTCAGTCAGGACTATAATCCAGTTCTCCATGTATCTCATCCCATGTTTTTTTCACTGCATCAAGCACCCACTGTGTGCAGAAAGACTTCTCTGGAACTGCTGTGGGCAGGGCTGAAGGAGCTCTTGGTGCCTGGGCAGTAACCAAACAGAGGGGATGGAGAGAAGGCTCAGGCCTGGGGAGGGTTACTGTGAGCTAAATTCTGTCCCTGTTACCTGGCGAGGGGCCCCTTTTGGGGAGCCCTCACAGCTTCCTGGTTGAATATGGGGAGGAGCTTATAGCTGAATCAGGTGTGGATTTCTCAGGACTGAGGGTTGCTTGGAATGGGGAGCTGGGGTGAGGGGTACAGCAGCACTTGCTGGGAGATATGCATTCCCAAACAATAGAGAACTTCTTTCTCTGTGTTTGTGGTAAGGGACTTGTATTTTGGTAGTGAGCAGTGAATAAGGGTAGCAGATAAGGCCAGAGGAGAGGAAGAGGAAGAAAAATAAGTTGGTTTGTTTTTTTTTTTCTGGCTGTTTGGCGGCTCAGTTTTGGCTCAGGAGCTTCAAAAAGCTTTTGCCGCTGAATCAGTGTGGTTGCCCCGGTAACAGGGTAGTTGTTGCTAAGTAAGTAAGTAGGGAGCTGCTGGTTTGCCATCCGGATGGAGTCTGCTGTGATGTGCGCAGGCGGTTGTCACATCGCTCAGAGGTGTTCAGGATCTGGAGCTGGGCCCACAGTTCTCCTCTCTTCTCCCTACCCACGCCTGGGTCTTGTCTGTGCTCCTTAGCTGCCCTGCTGATTCTGTGACCATATATGTCATTTTTTGAGGCTCCAGGAATGCACTGGACTTAGAGCAGCCTCTTTGGGGTTGGACGAGTGGGTTGAATTGAAACTCCCGCCCTCACACGTATGGTGAGCTTGTGAAGGGAGAGGGATTGGCTTCCAGTTAGGGCTGAGGGCAGAAGGTGCCTCCTCCAGACCGCACTCAGCCACATCCCTAAGGCCACACCCCAGACCTGGGCAAACCCAGTTGCAGAGTTGGCTCCTCTCCCTCCCGGCATGCAACAGCTGTTGTTGTTTTCCACTTCCTGGATCTCTGGACTCTGGGTGTCATGGGCTTCCTCCTTACCCACCTGTACCCCCCAGTCCTTAAGGTGGTCTGCGGATCTTTCCCACCTCCTACTCAGGAGCTCCCCCCAGAGTAGATTGGGCTCGGGGGCCTCCAGGGGCCTGCAGATTGTCACAGTGAGTGGCATGGTGGCATGGAGATTCCACTTCCTGCTCCTCATTCCTGTCCTGGGGCGAACCCAGCTGGGCCCCTTGGCCATGGCCTTTTTTTTAGGTCTTATGGTCTCTGGCCACCTCCTCTTCCCTGGGCCAGGAGTGACGGATGGAGTAGCCAGGGCCACAGCTGACCTTTTTCAGGCAGGGGTTTGGGGCAGCCCTGTGCTCCTTAGATTCTTGCAATATCTCTTCCCCGTCACTGCTGGGGCCTGGGAAGCTTCTGTGCTCTATGACCCTGGAGGAGAGGGGCATGGCCCTTGGACCTCTGCAGCTGGGACTGCTCGACTGAACCAGCTGGGTGGTGGGCAGTGCAGGGCCTGGCACAGCTCTTCCTTATCCAGCTGGAGGGCCTGAAGGCAGGCACTGAGCTGTGCCATCTTAGGCCCCAGCTGCCTTTTCTGGCAACATGCCAGAAAACTGTGGCGCCAGGAAAGCGAGGAGGAGCTACATGGAGCTCTTGGCAAGGAGGAGAGATGTTGAGGAACAGGGACAAGGGAGCCTGGAGGAGGAGAGAGTGGGAGCAGGAGGGCTCGCTATAGACGTTATGGGTGAAAAGAGTGTGTCGCTGACCTGCCAGCTCCCTCCTGTCTCCCAGGGTTCTCTTCAGGTTCTGCAGCGTGAAGCTGTGGGGCAGAGGCTTGGCCATGGACCCACTCTCAGAGCTGCAGGACGACCTGACTTTGGATGACACCAGCCAGGCTCTGAACCAGCTGAAGCTAGCCTCCATTGATGAGAAGAACTGGCCCTCAGACGAAATGCCCGACTTTCCCAAGTCAGGTGGGTACGGCTGGATCTCAGCAGCCATAAGCGCCTTAGAAGGGGAGACCCCCTTCCTGTGGAAGGAAGACCCCAGGAGGACAGGATGCGGGCAAACAGAGCAGCCCCAGGGTGGGGCTGGGAGCACAAGCCTTACTGGCGGGAGGGCCAAAGAGCACGAATCTCAGGGAGAAAATTGTGCCAGACCCCCAGATGATCCCCTGACTTTGCTGTGTTCCTCAGATGACTCCAAAAGCAGCTCCCCGGAACCTGTCACACACCTGAAGTGGGATGACCCTTACTACGACATTGCCCGGCACCAGATTGTGGAGGTGGCAGGTGAGCACACCCAGCCTTGCACCTTTTCCCTCACAGTCTGCATCCCTGGCTTAAGGAAGCCAGGCCCTCCTGCCTTAGGGGAAGGGGCTGCAGGGGAGGGGCCGGTCTGACCCCTGACCCTGGGGCTATTGAGGCTCCATGTATCATTCATTAAAAGTACAGACTTGGGGCTTCCCCGGTGGCGCAGTGGTTGAGAGTCCGCCTGCCGATGCAGGGGACACGGGTTCGTGCCCTGGTCCGGGAAGATCCCACATGCCGCGGAGCGGCTGGGCCCTTGAGTCGTGGCCGCTGAGCCTGCGTGTCCGGAGCCTGTGCTCCGCAACAGGAGAAGCCACAACAGTGAGAGGGCCGCGTACCGCAAAAAAAAAAAAAAACAGACTTGATTGTGATGGCTACTTGGTCTCTTCACCTGCAACCACATCCTGACCTGTGACCTCATCATCTCCACTGGCAGGTGGCGTGTGGGAGGCACTGTGAAAGCCCTGGGTTTGATTTGCAGCTCTGCAGCCTGAGCTCCTTTCTTCCTCACAGGGTTGCTGAGAGGAGGAGGATGGTGAAGGTATATCAGGGCCTAGCCCACAGCCAGAACGTAGTTGGCCCTCAATAAGTGTTCATTCATCTCCCTTCCCTTTGCCCTCAGGTCAGCTTTTCTTCCCCATCAGCTACTGGGGAGCAGGGAGGTGCCAGCCCCTCCGGGGAAACCCTGCCTCCAAGGAAGTCTGGAATGGCAGAGCCTCCTTCCAGAAGTTAGGGGCCACATGACTTCTGGAGCATCAGGTTCCCCGCGGATGTGCTACCCTGCTAAGAAGGAGCGCGGAGCCCCCTTTGGGTCTTGGCCTCCGTGAGCTTCCGTCCTCCTGTTCATCATAATGCAGGACCCAGAAGCCTCCAGGAGCAAGGGAGTTAGCAGAGATGTTGATGACCTGGTTTCTGCCTATAGGGTCCTAGTGCTAGAAGAGGACATTGGAATTGTAGGATCCTTTGTCTTTCCTTCAGCTGTAAGCAGGGATGGCAGCACGGCCCCGCCCTGGGGCACTGGGGTAGGCGAGGGGAGCCAGGTAGCTGCGGCCCCTGGAGCCCTGAGTGGTGCCGGCTGAGGGGGCCCCGAGGGCACCCGGCCACAGCGAAGCAGCAGGGAGCTCCGTCTCTCCTGAATGCCGGGCTCGGGGAGGGATGGGGCGGTTGAGAGCGCTGTTCCTCATGTCAAGGTGTTTCCTTGGCATCTGTGTTCCTGATGCCTGCCCTGGTCTGGATTGGAGGACTTGGCGATGGCCTCTGTCACCCCTGCAGAAGCAAGGCTGAGAGTCCTTTTTTGGCCTGGTCCTGCCCTGAGTACAGGAGAGTTACCCGAAGGCTCCGAACTTTCCTCACTCCTAGAGATGGACCTGACTGGGGCATGGGGATGTCTGATGTGAAGGAGTCTCTCTGCTGACGTCCTCCTGGCTATGTGGCCAAGTCACGAGGCAGAGCAGGTGACCTGCTGGCTCACCTGGCTGGGTCCCCACCAGGTGACCCCTGCGAGCAGAGCTGCAACTTGTTTCTGTCTCTCCAGGGTGCGATGAGCCTGAGGGGGCCCAGCCAGGTAGGTGTGTTCCTGGCTCTCTGTGCTTGGCCTCTCTGGGCTGTGCATCAAGAAGGGCTCTTGGTGGAGGCCAGGTGGAGCCAGCTTAATTGCAGCCCCACTCTGGGGAGCTGGGAGCTGGGAGCTGGAAATAGCAGGGGGTTTATGGGAGGTTTGACTGGATGGGGACTGTGTGGGGAGCCCACACATCCAGAGCCCAAAGGGAAAGGAGCTCCGGGGGAGGGGGGGGCCTTGTCCACGGGGGTCGTGGGGCTGGCTGTAAGCAATGGCCGGGCCTGAGTGCTGGCTCAGGGCCCCTCTGGTGGGGCGCCCCCCATGTGTGTGCCTCTCTGACTGCTGAGAAGAGTTTGGATTGGCACTGCCAGAGCAAGAGTAGTTTGATGAGGCTATGGTGACTTCCTGGGAGGCCAGTTTCCTGGCCTTGGAAACCAGAGAAAGAGCCCACGTTGGAAGGGAGGGTGCGTTATGTCCCCAGCTCCTCTGTAGCCTCTGTTCTCCTTGCTGGCAGTAGCTGTCATGCTCCACGGTCAAACCTGACTGGTCCACGTGGGTTCTTTCCAGTGGTGTACTGGTAAAGGTTTAATAGTTGGCTCTCCAGAAAGAAAAAAAAGAAAAGGCTATTATTTGTATTATTTGTAACACGTGCAATTTCCAACCTACAAATAGCAGATTTCTAGCCACCAACGATGAGGTCAGCTGGCTTGCAGCATTCCTGACAATCTCACATTTTCACCAATGTGCCCCAGCCCCCCACTTCCCATCTCCCTGGTTGGCCTGCTCTCAGGTCACGGGACTGTACTGGTCTGGCGGGTCCCAGAACGCCTGCTGGAGGAGCTGGTCTGTTGCTGATTAATACCCAGGTTCCCCTGGGAAGTTCCTGATCCGTATCTTGGGAATGCAGAGGTTTCATTCTCTGGTGGCTGGTCTTTTCCTGGTGCTTTCCGCAAACGCTGTGCCTCCTTTTTGAGCCCTCTCCCTCAGTGCCCTGGAGCCACCAGTGCTGCCAGATCCTTCTTTCCCTTCAGTTTCCAGGGTAAATCTGTTTCAGTCTTCCGAGATGAGGAGGGGACTCCCAGGCCTTTTTACACATGCTTCTTGTAGGAGCCGTTACCCTGCCTGATGGCAAATGCCCGAGCCTCTCAAGGACTTGGGCGATGGGACTCCACTCCAGGGAGGAGAGGACGGGCTAAGCCCTGGGGTTGCCCATTTCTCGTTCTTTGCTGGTCTGGGAGTCTTGCCATCCAGTCCCTCTCTGAGCCCCCTCCTTTGCCTCCCATCCCCATCCTGACTTTACTTGGCATGCATTTATAAAACACCTACTTTGGGAACAAGTCCAGTACTCAGCCCTGAGGATTTTTTTTTTTAATATTTATGTCTGCCTGCATCAGGTCTTAGTTGAAGCACCTGGGATCTTTCATTGAGGCGCGTGGGCTTCTCTCTAGTTGTGTGGCGCATGGGCTCCAGAGCATGTGGGCTGTGTGGTTTGTGGCATGCAGGCTCTCTAGTTGAGGTGCGTGAGCTCAGTAGTTGTGGCGCGTGGGCTTAGTTGCCCAGTGGCATGTGGGATCTTAGTTTCCCGACCAGGGCTCGAACCCGCATCCCCTGTATTGGAAGGTGGATTCTTAACCACTGGACCACCAGGGAAGTCCCCATCATGGAGGATTCATTGAGGAAAAATTCATTCCCTCCTTCAAGGAGCGCACAGTCCAGGGAAGCGGTTCTTGAAATGGGTCAGGAGTCCTCCTTGAAAGTATGAAAGGTGTGGACCTCTTCCCTAGAAAACACGTGCATGTGCTTGTAATTTTTTTTATACAACATCATGACGTTGGTGGATGCCCATTGATGGAAACCTGGTTGAGAACCCAGTATCCCATTTACAAGTTGCTGGGGCAGCTGAGTGGTGGAACTACAGGCCTCTGGCCTCTCACCTCAGTTGCCTGCTTAACCAGTTACCAGCTCTTTAAAGACCAGAGCCCTGTGAGCTCAGACTTTCTGCTCTGCCTAAGTCCTCAAATCTGCCAGCCAATGAGGGCTGCCGTACTGTTGGAGGGCAGTGATGAAGAGAATCTTTTAGAATCCTCCATGCTCCTCCCAGCATTTTCCGCTATACCCTGGGCGTTTCCTCTGCCTAGAGGGGAGTAGACAGATGATGTCCCCCTGCCCCACAGGCTCATAATAGGAGGCCCAGGGGTTTCTGGAGCTCCAGATTGTCCACGAGGGTGGGCTGGCCAGTCTAACCCTTCAGGCCTGCCCGCTGCCTGTCTGCTCTTTCTTCTGTCAAAGCCTATGGGAAGTGAGTCAGAGCAGGCCGCAGAGCCACCCCCAACTGGCCTGGAAGGAACCCAGCACCTCAAGATCTGGTCCAGGGTGTGGAGGGGAACAGGTGACACCTGGTCTTTCAAAATAGACCTGCAGCTGGACGGAGCTGCACTGTCTCCTCCTCAGACATGCCTGCGGAGGGTTCTCTGCCCCAGGCTTTGGGAAGCTGTCCAAAGCAGTCTCATATCCCAGACAGCACTGTGAGCAAACTCAGAAATAGAACCGTGCAGTGCCGGCCTGTGACAGGCTACCAGCGTTTATTGAATACCTGCCACGTTGCTGGGCTCTGGACCATCTGGACATTTAAAGATGGACAAGACAGTCCCTGTCTTTGAGCTGCTCACAGCCACTAGAGGAGACAGACACATAAATAGTTATACAGGAGAGTCAAAGTGTTGTGACAGAGACAGGTGATGGTTCATGCTGCGAGCTATGAAAAGGGACAGCTAACCTGCCTGCGGGGAGGAGGAGGGGACACAGGCTTCTGGGAGATTATGCCAGGGATGCGTCTTAAGGATTCAAAGGAGTTAGCTTAGAGGAGGGGAGCAGAATTGCCTAGAGGAAGTATGTCTGGCGTGAGAGACAGAGGCTAAAGCCACCTGCTGCGGACTGGGCCAAAGGTGTACATGGTGTGAGCCTGCAGAGGGGGTTGGCGGGGCCAAGCCTCAAAGTCCTGTGAGCCTTTCTAAGGGGCTTTTATACAGCTTGGGGTGGGGTTCAGGAAGAAAGGAGGAGTCAAGGCAGGAGGGTCAAGGGCAGGTAGATGTTTCTAATTCTCCAAGCCTAGAAGCTGGGGCAGTTTAGAAAGGAGAACGGAGCCTCTCTCTGGGCTTGGTGGCAGGCCTCAGACCCTGACCCAGGAAATTCTTGGAGGGTCCTGGCTAAGACCTTTGGCTAGGGCCAGCAGAGGCTAGGCAGTGTTCTGGGTGGAGATGGGATCATTGGAGGGGTTGATCCAGAGGCTGGACACAGTGGGAGACTGCTGGGAGTGAGGCAATAGCTCAGGCCAGAGCACCAGCTGGGCCACCAGCAGGGACTGGGGCCATGCTGCCCACATTCCAGAAGCCTTCCTCAGCCCCTCCACCGAGTCTTGCCCCAGCCCTTGAGAAAAGGGTCAGAGCCTTGGCAACCACTTTGGAAAAGCACTGAGTCCTGGGTTAAGTCACTGACCAAGAAGGATCATCCAGATCCTGGTTTATTTAACTTGGAGAAGACACTCAGCAAGTTGTTGGGGAATCCCTGAGTCCTCAGAGGTAGAAGGAGGACAGACTGCGTGGGCCGTGTAAGTGGTCTTTTTATTTGCTCTGAAGCAGTGGGGATTAGGCAAGAATGACTCTGGAGGAGGTGTGAGGGTAAAGATAAAGGGAAGGGCCCTGGGGCATGGGGGGTGGGGACCAGGCCTTGTCCCCATCGAGCTGTGCTTGGAGTCCCTGGTCCACACTGACCCCGGAAGAGCATCTCACCTTGGGAGGCTGTGGCACGTGTCCCAGGAGCTCCCCAGCTTCATATGACAAAGCTAGATGGTCAGACCGTGAAATAGTGACTAGTTTTGGACAGACATCCCTCAGTGATTACACTCAAATGAGCACCTTCCCACAGAGTTACAAACTGCTCCCTACTCAATGTTTTTTAGAATATCCTTAATGAGAAAGGAATGATTTTTAGAAAGGTCCAGAGGTCAATCAACTGTGGCAAATAATTCTGGCAGTAAAATCAGAAAGTGTTGTTAGTAGTCAAGAACAAGACATGACTATTAAGTAATCAGACTGATTTCCTCATTGGCCTCAGGCTTTCTGAGGAGGTAGCTTCAAGAAGTTTTTCAAATACAGGCTACTCAGAGGAGATGCTTCTGGAATAGGTGTGGAGTTTTAAGATGATGTACGGCAAGATAACAGTTGCTTTGGTGGGTGTGACATTTTTTGTTTTCTTAGTTATGGTGAAATTTACACAACATAAAATTAACCATTTTAGGAGCTTCCCTGGTGGCGCAGTGGTTAAGAATCCGCCTGCCAATGCAGGGGACACGGGTTCAGGCCCTGGCCCGGGAAGATCCCACATGCCGCGGAGCAACTAAGCCCGTGTGCCACAGCTACTGAGCCTGTGCTCTAGAGCTCGCGTGCCACAACTACTGAGCCCGTGTGCCGCAACTACTGAAGCCCACGTGCCTAGAGCCTGTGCTCCGCAACAAGAGAAGCCACCACAATGAGAAGACCACGCACCGCAATGAAGAGTAGCCCCCCCCCCGCTCACTGCAACCAGAGAAAGCCCGTGCACAGCAACAAAGACCCAACGCAGCCAAAAAAAAAAAAATTAGCCATTTAAAAGTGTATACTTTGGTGGTATTTAGTACATTCACAATGTTGAGCAACCACCACCTCTATCTAGTTCCATCATTGCATCCATTTCATCCATAGTATCACCCATACCATCCCCCGTAACCATAAGCATCAATCCCTATTCTCCCTTCCTCCCAGCACCTATAACCACTAATGTGCTTTCTGCTGTTACAGATTTACCTATATAGCTCATATAAATGGAACCAAACAATATGTAGCCTTTTACGTTCAGCTTCCTTCACTTAGCATCATGTTTTCAAGATTCATTCACAACGTAGCATGTATCAGTATTCTATTCCTTTTTATAGCCAATAGTTCATTGCATGACTACACCACATTTTCTTCCTCTCCCCATCCACTGATGGACATTTGGGCTGTTTCCACCAGGCATGACTCTTTTAAAAGTCATGTTATTTTTTTGTGCCCCAGCTCTGTAGCCCTGAGACCATCTGTCCCTTTCTTCAGTGACACACCCTTGAGTGCAGGCACCTGCCCAGAGGTCTGTCCGCATGGGCCACTCTGGCCCCAACTCTAAGTGGTACAGTCTCCAGGCCTGGCCCCGTTCAGATCCTCGCCTGACTTCTCTTGGCTTGTTTTTCACCCCCTGAGCTCCACCTTTCTCCACACCTAGGAGACGACAAGTACGGGCGGAAGGTCATTGTGTTCAGTGCCTGCCGGATGCCCCCGAGCCACCAGCTGGACCACAGCAAGCTGCTGGGGTGAGTACCCGTGGGGCAGTGAGGGGGCCCCGTGCTCAGATCCCCACCACGGCCTGGAGCCGTTTTCCTTGCTGTCCCTTCCTGCCCCGGGGGTACCAAGCCACCCCCCTCAAGGCCTCCCCTCTTCTCCCGAGGGAGCCATTTTATATTGGGAGCACCGGGCTAGCTGTCAGATCTGGTTTCTAGTCCTGGAGACCATCTGTGTGACCTTGGAAAGCGCGTTCATCCCTTTAAGCCTCTTTTTCTTCACTCTTCTCGGGGAATAATGATACAGCCCTTGTTCCTTAGAGGAGTGAGATACTGCATTTGAAGATGCTTTGAAAAGTAAAATACCGTCCAAACGTGAGGACTGGTTATGATAACGATATGGTGCGCTTCGGAGGCAGTTGCAGTTGTTCATCATTTACACGAATAATTATGCCAAATCTGGTGCCAACAACTTCTGTACCTATCCAGGCTCTAATAGCTAAATACAGGGAACAGCTCTGGTTGGTCTAGAAATCTCCTGATGCAAGTCTGAAGGCTGATTGAAAGCAGGAGTTTCACAGACTGTGTTCTGATAAGCGTTCATCACTGAGCCACCGCTAGGCCAGTGCCGGGCCCACAGCAGGTGCGGGATCCCTGGAGGCAGAGCCATAACGGACTTCCTCCCGAGGCGCCTCAGTGTGTGTACAGTTTCCATCTTGCACTCCTTTCCTGACACTTTAAAGCACTCCCTGCAATTGCAAATGTCTGCCCCGCCCTTACCGGCTCTTTGGGATCCTGAATGGTTGTGTGTGTGGAGGGGCTGGTGTGGGGTTGGGGACAGTCCAGGGCCACGCCAACGGAAGGGGAGGGCCTGACTGCAGAGCCCCTGCAGCCCTGTGAGCCAGGGCCAGGCCCGAGTCTCTCCAGCTTAGTGTGAATGCTTTCTCTCTGGTCTCCCGAGCCCCCCTCCCACCGCTCCCCAGCCGTGCAGGCAGGCATAACCTTCTCCAGGCCCGTCACGTGGCCCAGCCAGGCACAGGCCAAGAAGCCCAGCCTGAGGGTGGCTGAGTCACATGTCCTCCTTTCTGGTTTTATTGTCACAGCATCTGACAAGGCAGGTGACAGACTCCTGGCCAGATTATGGGCTGAGTGGGAGGAAGTCAGAGGAGGTGGCTGGGAAAGCACCCAGCTTTCAGGAGAGAGCGTGCTGAGCGGTGCTGCCCCCACTCTGGGGCTTCGTCTGCGTCTGCCTTCGGGAAGCCCTCTGTCACCCATCCTGTCCATCCTCCACTCCTTCCCAGCGGGATCTCCCCGCCACCACCTGGCCGGGCAGGGAGGCGCTTTCATCATGCGTCAGTCCTGTCATCTTGTTTTCAGTCAGATTATCTCAGACTTTGACTTCTCCCAGCTGTCCAGCCAGATCTGGCAGGTTGAAACAGAAAGTGCCTGAAGCTTGGATGCAGAAGACCAGTTAAACTTCAGCTCTGCCTCTTACTAGCTGTGTGCTTGGGGTCAGGTCTCTCCAGAGCCCTGTGAAATGTCATTGTATTCATTTGTAAAGTATCACAGATCTCAAGAATGTAGAAAAATGTAGATAGCTATCAAGAAAAAATACAGACAGAAATAAACAAAGTCTCCCATAAACCCACCACCCAGAGAGAAAACCACTGTTAACATTTTCGTGTATCCACTTCCCATTTTTTTCTATAACATATACAGAACTCTATAGTCAGTTTTGTATCTTACATAATGTTTTTATCTTCTGAGCATTAAACATTCTTCAAGGATATCCTTTCAAAAAATTTTACCGACACATGTGTATCCAGAAGAGTGAACACATTATGTGTATTACTTGATGAATTTTCAAAAACGAAACACACCCGTGTCGTCCACACCTACAAACTTCCCTTTGCTCCTCCAGGCCGTGCCCCAAAGGGTAACCACTGTTCTCACATCCAACTTCACAGATTGGTTCTGTCTGCAGAAACATCCTGTGAGGTATTCTATTCATAGATCTCCTGTGATTTATTTAACCAATATTCTGTTCTTGGACACCTACTTTGCTGCTCATTTTTTTCCCCCCATTATAAAACAGGCTATAATGAACAGCCTTTTACAAAAACATTTCTGTTCATCTCTGATTAGTTCCTTGGGATAAGTTCCTGGACATATTTTTATCAGGTCAGAGTATGAACATTTTATAGCTTCTGACAAACATCACTTTATTGACCTCCAAAAGGTCATAACATTCATCAAAGGATGAGAGTATTTTCACTACAACTTTTGTTATTTTATTTATTTATTTTTTGAGTGGCATGTGGGATCTTAGTTCCCCAACCAGGGATCGAACCCGTGCCCCCTGCAGTGGAAGCACAGAGTCTTAACTGCTGGATCACCAGGGAAGTCCCTAACTTTTGCTATTTTATAGTTGCAAAATGCCATCTTTTTATGTGACAGCTCTTTTTCAAACTGCAAAGTGCTCACTGTGTGTCGGGGTAAATTACTGTATAGTGACAATGATGGGAATCCAGATAATAAATGCAGCATAAGACACCTCACATGTCTGCCAGTGCTGGCACCCGTGGACCAGCGTTGAGGTTAGCCTCTCTGGGATAGGTCAGGTTGTGTCTGGGCACTTAGTCACATCCTTGGGGACTTCCCAAGGCTCCTTCCCGGGCTTCCCTGGGGGCGCAGTGGTTAAGAATCCGCCTGCCAGTGCAGGGGGCACGGGTCGGAGCCCTGGCCCGGGAAGATCCCACATGCCGCGGAGCAGCTAAGCCCGTGCGCCACAACTACCGAGCCTGCACTCTAGAGCCTGCGAGCCTAGAGCCCGTGCTCCGCAACGAGAGAAGCCACCACAATGAGATGCCCGCGCACCGCAACGAAGAGTAGCCCCCACTCACCGCAACTAGAGAAAGCCAGCGTGCAAAAACGAAGACCCAACGCAACCAAAAACAAATTAACTAATTAAGTAAATTTTTAAAAAGCTGTCAGATTTCTAATTAATAACTGTTAAGCTTTCCAAATCATTAAAAATAAAAAGGCTCCTCCCCTCCTTTCCCTCCTCCCCTTGGAAGCCCTTAGCATTCCGCATGCCCAGCCTCCCAGCCTGGAGTGGTGTTCCTGCTGGGGCCTGGGAGCTGTTGGCCAACCAGAAAGAGGGTTTTCCACTGGGCTCCTCTCCCTTTCTGGAATTCATGTTCACTCAATTCATACTTCTCCACCTCAGGTGGGCCCAACACCCGTATGTGTGTTTGTGTTGGGTGGTAGGTATTGTGTTTTGAGCATAGGGAACTTGAGATGTGGGTCTTGGGTCCACCGAACGTCCAGTGACTGGAGCAGGGGAGGGGACCCTCTGACCACCCTGATCCCCTTTCGTGGGCACAGTGTTCTACAGACAGCGCTGGGAGTGTAAAAGCCAGAGCCGTCCCATGATCAACAAGGCAGCACTTGGAGTTGGTTCACCTCCAGTCTCCACCACAAGCTGTGTGACCTCAGAGAAGCACTTGACCTCTCTGAGACTCACTGCTCTCGCTCGTAAGAAGGGGATCGTATCGGCCTGCATACGAAGAGCTTGGTAGACACTAAGAGCTTAATGCTGGTAAATGGCGACTGTCATCATTACTGTTGACTCGGGGCAGTCCTGTGAGTGTGGAATGTTCACTCCCATTTTTACTGCAGGTTTGTGAGATGGCTCCAGTTAGAGTCCTGGTCTCCTGACTCCTAGTCAGTGCTCAAACCTGAGAGCTGCTCTCGTTCTCATTATTCCTCCTCCCAGCCCAGCCACTACCTCGTTCCTCCTCCACCCCAGCATGGTGACGGATTATGCAGCCCGCACATACAGGGCAGGAGGAGGGGATTCCTGGGGCACTGGTTCTGTCTTAACGGGGCCCCACGTGCACACAGGGCAGGCCTGAGTGGGGCTCGTCTCTTACAGATACCTGAAGCACACCCTGGACCAGTACGTGGAGAGCGACTACACGCTGCTCTACCTGCACCACGGCCTGACCAGCGACAACAAGCCCTCCCTCGGCTGGCTCCGGGACGCCTACCGGGAGTTTGACCGCAAGTGGGTTAGGGCCTAGGAGGAGGTCCGGGGCCCCGGGGGCCGGCAGCTCTGCCGGGTTCTGGGCTGCCCTCTGCTTGGGCAGGAACGTATTCCATGCCGGGGGAGGTGGGTCCCCCCTACCTGGGCAAACTAAACACAAAGAGTCTCAAGTTGGACTGGCCTGGGCTTAAATCCCAGCTTCTCTACTTACTCGCTCTGTGACCTTTCATCTTACTTAACCCCTCTGAGCCCATTTCCTAGTCTGTAAAACAGGGCAACAGTGGCACTTACCTCGCAGGCTTACTAAGAGTCACCAAATCAGTAACGGTACGTTAAAGAGCTTAGCTCTGTGCCTCTCCAACCACATGCCCACTCCTGAGCTCCCCGTCCTGCCTCCGCAGGTACAAGAAGAATATCAAGGCTCTGTACATCGTGCACCCCACCATGTTCATCAAGACCCTGCTCATCCTCTTCAAGCCCATCATTAGGTGAGCGGGCCCAGGGCGGGGCTCTCGTCTCTGTGCTTGCCCTTGAGCTGTGCAGTGGATACCCGAGGCAGCCAAGCAGCCTGGGGGCCGTCCGCTTTGGGGCTATAGGCCTCTGTCTGATCTGGGTGGGCTGCTGAGGAGAAAGTGGAGGCCTGCTGAAGCGGGCCTACCCTGGACCCCGTACCCTTTCTTCCATCGGCAGCTTCAAGTTTGGGCAGAAGATCTTCTATGTGAATTACCTGAGTGAGCTGAGCGAGCACGTGAAGCTGGAGCAACTGGGGATCCCTCGCCAAGTGCTCAAGTGAGACTGGGGTGGGGGCTGTGTGTGCCCACATATATCATGTTTGTGGGGGTAGGATGTGCCAGCCAAGGGGAGAAGCAGCCTCGACAGCGCCAGGATACACAGGGGAAGCAGACGGGATGGGTAAGGGGCAGCACATGGGGTCAGAGAGAGCAAGTCCAGATCCCGTATCTGTCCCTGAAAAGCTCTGTAGCTGAATCTCTTTCACGTCTTCACTTCTGTGTAACGCTGGGTTGGTGGGAGGACTGAATGAGGGAATCCACGTAAGACGGCACAGTAAGTGCCTGACAGACGAGAACTGCCATAGTGACTGCAGAGCCAGGTAGGGGCCCTGACCCTCCCTGCTGCTTCCCCAGGTATGATGACTTCCTCAAATCCACCCAGAAGAGCCCTGCGACAGCCCCCAAGCCCATGCCACCACGGCCCCCTCTGCCCAACCAGCAGTTCGGGGTCTCGTTGCAGCAGTGAGTATGCGAAAGGTGGGCGGGGCTGGCACCTGGGGGCCAGGAGGGCTGCAGACCCGTCACTGCGTTGTGCCCACAGCCTCCGGGAGAAGAACCCGGAGCAGGAGCCCATTCCGCTTGTGCTGCGGGAGACCATTGCCTACCTACAGGCCCACGGTGAGTGCCGGGGAGCCCTCTCCCCTCGGGAAGCTGCTGGGCAGGGCTGGGTGAGGTCCCACGTGCGCCAGCACCCACACTGACCCCGACCGGGACCCCAAGACCCTGAATGGGTGGGGAGTCCGCACGTTGCCCCAGAGCTCTGAGATTCACCAGGCCCCACTGCTTCCCAGCTCTCACCACTGAGGGGATTTTCCGGAGGTCGGCCAACACCCAAGTTGTACGGGAAGTGCAACAGAAGTACAACATGGGTGAGTGGCCCCGGGGATGTGTCGAAGCCCAGAGGGCCAGTACAGATCGCGCGCGCACGCATGTGTGTGTGTGTGCGTGTGCGTGTGTGAGGTTTCTGTGGCATTTGGTATAATTACAGGGGTCTCACTCCTGCCTGGCTGTCCCAGGCCTACTTTCTCATAGGTCAGGCTTCTGGAGCCTGGCTTCAGGGTCATTCGGAGGCAAAGGAATAACTGTGGCGTGTGCTCGGGGGCCCCACTCCCCAGATGGCCTGACCCTGTGCCCCCTGTCTCAGTGGGAGGAGGACGCTTGTGGCCAAGGGTGAAGTCAGGCTGTGGGGCCTGCTTGGCCTCCGGATTGGCTGCTGGTCTCCAGGCTTGGCCCAGCCCCGCCCCCCCCTTCCTCCCCTCCCCGCCCCCAGGGCTGCCTGTGGACTTCAACGAGTACAACGAGTTGCACCTGCCGGCCGTCATTCTCAAGACCTTCCTCCGGGAGCTTCCTGAGCCCCTGCTCACCTTTGACCTCTACTCCCACGTTGTGGGCTTCCTCAGTGAGTGCCCCTCTGCCCCCTCCCCACCTTCTGCAGGGTGGGGTTGCAGCTGGACTCAGAGCAGCAGGGTTTGGCCTGTCCTTCAAGGAAAGTCTGGTTGGGTCTTCCCCCTAGCCTCACGACAGGGCTTCCCGAACCAGTCCAGCCATGGGCCCCTGTGACCTGGGCCCCCCTTCCTCATAGACATTGATGAGAGCCAGAGAGTGGAGGCGACGCTGCAGGCCTTCCAGATGCTGCCCGAGGAGAACTACCTGGTGCTGCGATTCCTCACTGCCTTCCTGGTGCAGGTGAGACCGCGGCCTGGGCCTCTACCGCTTCCCTGGAAGAGAGGGGGAGGAGGAGTTGCCACGGCTGCTGCTCCTGGGCGTGGTTGCCAGGCGTGGGAGGCGGCGTCTGTGGCTTCCTGCTGCAGCCCCCCGATTCCCTCCACAGATTTCTGCCCTCTGTGACCAGAACAAGATGACCAACACTAACCTGGCAGTTGTCTTCGGCCCTAACCTGCTGTGGGCCAAGGATGCTGCCATCACCCTCAAGGCCATTAATCCCATCAATACCTTCACCAAGTTCCTCCTGGATCATCAAGGGGAGCTGTTTCAGCCCTGACTCCAAGGGCCTCTGAGCCCAGGCCCTGCCCCACCCGCCCCCTTCTCTGATAGCCCCGGTTTGGACTCTTCCTCTTGGCTTCAGCCTTACGGGATCCCAGGGCTCCTGCCCAGAAAGGGGCTGTGAGCCCCCTGGAGACAGAAGGCGGGGCCAGCCAACTGGACAGCTCCTCCTCCCCTTCCGTCCAGCCCACCTCACCGGCCCTGGAGGCCTCGCTGTAGCCACAAGACGTTTTTCGCCTTATACTTCTCACTGCCTCTTTGGATCCCTGGCTCCTGCCGGGCTCTGCAGAGCTGGCCTTGGCTCTTCAGGCAGGAGGACTGGCCCCGGCAACCGCTTGCTTACCTGCTTTCTCCTGCCTCTTCCCCTGGCAACTGGAGATGCCAAAATCACTGCCGGCTGGGCTGGTAGCTGGGGCTGGTCCTCCCCTTCCCAACTGCTGGGGAATGAAAGGCTGAGCTGGCCTGGGCTGGCCCTGCTGAGACTCCTCCCTGTCTGGGTGAAGGCCTGGTTGCAAGCACCCTGTTCCTGTCCTCCCCTCTGGTGGCTCAGCCTCTGGTACTTCCCCAGTTAACGAATGACGGCCTGGAGTCCTATGTCTGCCTTCTCTTCCACACATCCTGGGTCAGCCTTTCCCAAGTGGCACCCCCGCCCCCAGGGTGTCTCAGCCCCCTGGTTCCGCCAGGACTGGCAGCTTGGGTGACAGGGCCGAGTCCCAGCATCCATTCAAAATAGACACCCCCCACTCTCACCCCTGAGAGCCTCCTAGTGTCTGGTCAGACCACGGACAAGCAGTCCCCACCCACTCCACCCCCCATGCCTTGCCTCCCCTCTCTTCCTACTTGGGCAGATCCTTAGCCACGTCTGTTGTGGAGTCACGCTGGTCCCTGCTCTGGCCACGTGTGACTCAGTGCCTCAGGATCTGGGCTGGCTCCTTCCTCCAGTTTTGGACTCCTGGAGGGACTGGGTAGATACTTTGCTGATTAGATTGGCCCCTGCCAGGTACATTCTAGCAACCTCCCCCTGGACCCCGATGATGATGGATGTCCCTCTTTCCAGCTGTCCCTTCCTGGTGAACCACCTTCCCGCAGCCTTGGCCAGAGCCTGTACTGTGGCGGTCCTCACTGACCAGTCCTGCCCCATCTGCGAGACGGGTGTGGCCTGGGCCTGACCTCACTGGGCTCTTTTCCCAGGACACTAGCAGGTCAGGAGCCCCAAGGCCTGGTGCGGCTGCTGTCAGTGCCTGTGTCCCCAGGCCAGGCCCAGGCTTCTGCTTTCTGCCTTCCTTACTTTGTATCAGGTGTTGCTCGGAGCCCCATTTACTGGGGAGCCTCGTGGATCTCTTTGGTCTCTCCCCTGTCCACCCACCACTGGTCTTTACCTGGGGGTGGGGGGACTTGTACTGTGAATCAAGTGTTCACATTCACAGTGACTTCCTTGGCACCAATCATGTATTTCACCTTTGCACTTTTTGTATTTCAATAAAAATGGAGATGGAAAACGGCCCACCTGGCTGATAAGGAAGTGGGCATGGAGGCTCATAACTGGGTGGGAGGTGTGGCATGCTGCGGAAGAAGAGCAGATAGGGCTTTGGGAAGTCCCCCCCCCCGCAGTCAATCTGTCCCGTTCTTCCTGCTGCTCACTTGTGAGTCGGTATGAAGCCAGCTTTCTGACCATATTCCAGGCTTAGAAGTGTGAACAGTCACCTTCCTTTTTGCACCTATAGCATTCCAACTGGCCACCAAGTGCTATATCCTAAAACCAGGACCTCTCTCCCCCACACAGAGCAGACTGGGGTGGACCACACACAGCACAAGCTTTAGAGTGAGACCAGGGTTTGAATCCTAGTTCCATCACTCGCAACCAGCTCTAACTGGTAATTGTCATGTAACTGGTCCCACGTCCGAGACTCTTGCTTCATTTCTCTGAAGAGCAGACACACAGTCGTCCCTCTGTGTGGGGGACTGGTTCCAGCCACCCGACCCCGTGACACCAAAATCCAAGGATGCTCAAGTCCCTTCTATCAAGTGGTGTAGTATCTGCAATATAACCTACACACATCCTCTCTTGACATCGTTTCTAGCTTACTTATGATACCTAATACAATGTAAATGCCATGTAAATAGTTGCCAGCATGCAGAAAATTCAAGTTTTGCATTTTGGAACTTCCTGGAATTTTTTTTTTTCTAAATATTTCTCTATCCGAGGTTGGGGGAACTCTCAGGTGTGGAAACCACAGATGCGAGGGCTGACCGTAACGTATACGCTACATAACAGGATGAATGCCCGGTGGGAACCAGAATGACGGTCGCTTCACAGAGGAGTGAAGTGATAGTCCCAACCTTGTACAGCGGCCAGGGTTGGAACCCTTATCTCCCCGCCATTCCCGTCCTCCCCACCCGCCCCTCAGCCCGAGAGCCTTGGCTGTTTCCACCTGCCACCTCGTCACGTGGAGGCTGTGAAAGATCCAGCTTTCCTCTTTCGAGCAGTTTTGCTCTGCTTTAAAGGTTAAGATGGTAAAATTTATGTTACATGTATTTTACTACGATTGAAAAACTAAAACGGTTCGTCACAGGGAGGGCAGGCCAGAATTCCACCTGGCGCACTGGTCAAGTCCCAGCTATCTGCTGCTTGCCTGCAGACTGCAACCGGGACGCTATGATGGCTTCAGTCAGGCCTGTTCTTTTTTTCTCCTCATTGCTTGTTTGGGCTGGGGAAGCCGGGCCAAAGCTGCAGGATCAAGACAATGGTTATAAACACAGGCACCGAGCTCCAGGAAGCCAGTCCGCCTGCACAACGGTGACCTTCGTCCAGGTAGCTCAAACAGAAGGCGCTGGCGGCCTGTCTCCCTGGCTCTGCTCAGCTCTAAGCTGGGTGACTATTTAGAACAGAAGGGCAGTGACCCAAGGAAATGACAAGACAAGGGAGCAGGAGACGGAGAACTGTTTACTTGGGTTGGGCTCCTGGCAGGGCCTCTGCCAGTGACTCAAAAGCCAGTTTACCCCTGCCTTGGCAACAGTGGGTCTCTGGGGGCAGAGCGTAGTGACATGGCTTAAAGGGGTAGGACACCATCAGACAAGGGGCAATCGAACACTTAGCTTTTGGGGGACCCCTAACTGAAGGTGAGGACTCCAAGGACCGTCTTCCCACCACTTCTGACCCAGGAGTTGGATGCGTGGTCAGGTATCACGGTCAGCGGCACGTGCAGCTCACTAACAAGCAAGGGCTCCCAGGGCCCGAAGCGGCAGCAGTGGGCGGGCAGCCCCAGGTTTGAGATGAATTTAGAATTTTCTAGCTAGTCCTCTTCTGCCCTGGGGCCTGGCTTCTGGCCTGAAGGGCGTGGGAGGCGAGCAGGACAGCACGCGCCCGGGTGTGTCAGCCCCCAGCCTCTAGAACCACCTCTTCCTCTGGGACGCCAGCTCTCCCTTCCACCCGCTCCCGCCACTGTAGGCGAAATAGGAGGAAGGGGCTGGCTCTGCCAGGGCTGACACCTGCCGGGGAAGCCCCCAGGGGGCCAGGAAGGAATAATCCCCACAGGGCTCTTCTACTTTTCCAGTGCCCTGGCTCCAGCTGTTCGTCAGAGCAGGGCAGCTAAACAGACATGCACGGGACCTGGACTTCTGCTTACTTCACTCAGTCCCTTCCCTTCTGTCTGGTTTGCTCAGCCACTACCCCTCACACCAGATCAGCAAATATCCCAGCAGTCGGGAGAGTCCCCCGCCCACTGCTTGGCCTCCGCTGGAAACATGGCAGGGGCCTGTCACTTGTCTTTCCCTCTGAGCCAAAGGCGGTTGCCCAGGGTGAGTGGTGAGCTGTGCTGGCCGGGAAGGATAGAGAGCTGAAGATAACGGCCTACCCGTTCTGAGGATTTTACCATGGCCGTACCTCACGTGCACATCTACTTCATACACGTTACCTCACTGAATACTCTCACACAACCCTTGAAATGGAAACATTACAGCCAAGGAAAATGAGGCTCCAAGAGGCTTCCTGGGACTTCCCTGGCGGTCCAGTGGGTAAGACTCCATGCTCCCAATGCAGGGGGCCCAGGTTTGATCCCTGGTCAGTGAACTAAGATCGCACGTGCTGCACAGTGCGTCCAGGAAAAAAAAAAAAAAATTCCCCACCAGCCCAAGGCCCCAGGACTCCAAACAGCCCGAATGGCTCTGAAACCTTGCTGTGCCTCACGTGGCACCGCTCTCCCTCCGCGGAGCCTGTCGGTGACCCGGGGCAGCCCAGAAGTGGGAGGAAGTGGGCTAGAGTTTTCGACAGCTTGCAGGACAGGAGGCTATAAAGTACAGAAAAAGTTTATTGGAAATCTCTTGAATGCATTTTAAAGTATAGCTCAATATTTCCAAATGAAGTAGGCTGGAGGAGCGGGAGGGGCTCTCCCACCTGGAGACACGACTGGTCCCAGCCCTGTCCCGGGGGTGCTGTGCGGGTCTGTCTAGGGCTCATACCTTTCACTGTACAGGGCTGAGGGACAAGGGCCGGCCTTGACACTTGCTCTGCTCCTCCCAGGCTCAGCTCAAAGTCAGGGCTCAGCCTCCCTGGCCTCTCACTGATGGGGTCCTGAAGAAAGGCTGCTGCCTGCAGAGGCCAACAATTAGGATTCAAAGAGGCAAATGGCTAACAGGCCTTTCCATGCTTGGCCGTGGACGAGGGCAGCGGCTGAGATACTGGGATGAGGTGGGGGAGTGGGGGGCAACCAGTAACTTACCAGGGAGGGCCTTTGCCCGTCTCAGTGCTGGGGCCTGGGGGGTAAGCCTGGATTGGTTTAGCAGGCCACAGGTGTGCTCTTGCCCAGTGACAGGATGGCCAGCTGGACGCCACTACTGGAAACACTTTTTAAAAAAATTTTTTTAAATTTTTGGCTGTGTTGGGTCTTCATTGTTGTGCACACGCTTTCTCTAGTTGTGGTGAGCGGGGGCTACTCTTCGTTGTGGTGCGCGGGCTTCTCATTGCGGTGGCGTCTCTTGTTGCGGAGCACGGACCCTAGGCGCGTGGGGTTCAGTAGTTGTGGCTCGCAGGCCCTTGAGCACAGGCTCAGTAGTTGTGGCGCACGGGCTTAGCTGCTCTGCAGCATGTGGGATCTTCCCGGACCAGGGCTCGAACCCGTGTCCCCTGCATTGGCAGGTGGATTCTTAACCACTGCGCCACCAGGGAAGCCCTGGAAACATATTTTTAGGCAGGAGAATGTGTGCACAGGGGCAGGGCTCAGCTCAACTGAGGCAGCATCAGAGCTGACCCCAGCCCTCAGAGATCAGCCTCGTAGGTGAAAACAATGCCACGTGCACTTGCTAACAAGCAATTGAGGGCCACCTGCTCTGCTGCAGAACAGCTGCTGCCAATGAGTACCCCAGGTGGGCCAGAGGAGTGGGGTTGGGCCTATCAGTTAGGCGGGGAGGAACAGATGGTCAGTGGGTGAGGCTGGGCCCTTGACTTAACTCAAGTAACAACACCTGAATGCCCAGCTTTGGCTTCTCAACAAGGAACCAATCCAACTAATAAACCTCAGGGCGGTGTACAGACCCTGGGGTTAAAGAAAGGTGGTGGCTAGGCCTAGGTGGAAGAAGGAAAAGGCCCGTAACCCAGCCCTGAGAATCAGGAACAAATGCCCCAGGAGGAGGGGCCTGTCTGGCCTTCCCCGGGGCCACAGCGCCCCTCGGGCACTACACGTGCCACAGCTCTGGGGAGTCATCACATCTCGCGCCCAAGACTTCCTGGGCTGCCAGAACAGAGTCAGTCTCTCTGGAGAAGCTGGGAGATTCAAAGTTCTCACCAGGAAAATGTACATGTCCAAGGCAGAGTGTGATGTCAGTTCAAATGCAGCAATTCTGGGAGGTTCTGCTGCCCTCAGCCAGCCCTATTCTTGGATCCCACCTTATACACAAGGGAAGGGAAATCCTCAGGGCAGCAACCTGAATCCGAGGAATCTCTACAGGAGGAGGCACTGCCCCAGGAAGAGGCTCTCCAACCTTCCCCAAGTGAAAACGTCTAACCTCAAACATGTTTTCTCTACAAAATATCCGACTTCTCTGAAAGTAATAAATATTTACTGGGTTCTATAACCAAGGAGTAATGACAGGGGAAGGGAGAGGAAAGAGAAGAACCTTTGCTGTGATACTCCAATGACAGAATCCTAGAGAGGGAGGCTTCTGTCTCCACGTAGCTGAGCACAGGCAGCCGCCAGGGCTGCTCGGAGGCGCTGGCACAGACTTCAAGGGTGGGAACAGCTGACTTTAGGGTTCTCACCACCTTGGGCAGGAAGCCTGCCATACCGCCAAAAATACAGGCACAGGGCAGAGAGAGGGAGAGAGAGAGAGAGGAAGAAGATACCAGAACTAAAGGAGAAAGACCCTGAAGGAGAGCTTCCTTCCTTCCTCCTCCTAGCACTGTCTCCTTCCTCTTCCTGCCTCTACACCAGTCTCTGGGCCGCCAGCTGGAATGTCGGATGGTGGATGGCCACGGCAGGCAGGAGAGGGGCCAGCTGCTGGGCAAACCTGGGGCAGGGGGCCGGCAGGAGGAGCGGGATGACAGCCTTCGTGAAGCAGCTGCTGAGGGCGGTATAAGCAGAGGGCCCTGCAGAGGGAGGTCAGAGGGTGAGTCCTCTCAAATGCTATCACTGGCCTTCACTGCTGCCGTGAGTCTCCAGGAGTGCAAGAGCAGGGACTTCCGGGTCCCCGTGGGGGAACCAGCCTCCCCTCCACCTGGCTTGAAGCGGGACAAGGGATGGGAGCAGCTGACGAGCGGGAGGCTCTCTGTCTCCTGGGAGCACAAAAAGGGGATGCTGCTGGTACTCGAGGACACCAACTTTTACTGCAGGGTTTCTACAAAGGCATCAAATTCTCGGACATTCTTCTCGTGCACAGCCAGCTTCTCTGGTAGTGAGTCCTGTACCGGGAGGGGAGAGAAGAGCTGCTTATTCAGGTAGGGCCTTGAAGCCGGCTGTCACCCTGGGCTGAAGGGAGCACAGCAAAGAGTCCGGCTCAGCAGTGCTGGGTTGGAGAGCAAAGTGCCAAGCAACTGAGCAGGCACTGGCCAGTGGGCCTTTGCCCAGCAGGGGTTAGTGGGGGCCGGGGAGGTGGATAGAACAGCCTAGGGAATCCAAGCCGGCCACACACATAATGAGATGGAAAAGGACCATGCCAACAACGGGATGACACAGAGAAAGTCAACGTGAAGTATCTTTGGCACAGATGAGACTGACATTAGAATAACACAGTAGGTTTAGAGCCCTACAAATTCAGAACGTGTACAAATGATTCCTTCACAGCCTGCGCTGGGCAGGCATCAGAATCCCCTGGGGGCACATGAACAAGGCAGTCCCAGCCATATACTCCCAAGAGATTCTGACCTGGCAGGTCTATGGTGAGGCCTAGGAATCTGCATCTTTACATCAGCTGAGAAGGGGATGGGTTAGAGGGGGTTGAGAGAGAACAATGAAAACAAAAAAACAGAACCATGAGGACTTAAGTTTAACTGCCCTCGGGTATCAACCATTAATTAAAATTTGGTCCTAATCAGGTGGTCTGTCTGTCTCCACTGATGAATTTGCATTTGAAGAGTGCAGCCATCACAGAAGACTTCCTGACAGGCACGAGATACTTGGTGCCACAGGACTTACAAAGCAGCCCAGACAGGCCAGATGCCCAGATGGGTTTGGGAGGCTGGGGCAACCAGCCAGCACTGGCTGCAGCCTCATCTTCCTTTGGACTCCGGTTCCTTCCAAGCAAACTTCAAATGAGAGGCCAGGGAGCCAATGGTTAAAAGCCTAAAATCAGAAGCCAGACTCTTAGGGGTCAAAGCTTGTTTTGCCAGCTCAGTGTAACCACCAGCAAGTTATTTGCTCCCAGTGTCATTTTTCTCATCTGTAAACTGGGATAATAAGAAAACCTACCTCTTAGGGTTGTTGAAGATTCACGTAAACTTAAAAAATGCTTGGCACCTAGAAAGCTTCAATAAATGTTAATAATAATGGCATTATTGCTGTATTATTATTACTGAGCATGCTTTTCTGATTAAAGCAAATCAAGGGCAGCTAAACCTAGATTCCTATTCCTAGAGCCATTCCTCTGATTTCGACATAGGAGGTGATATTCCCACCTCAGGCAGAGGGACCATGACATCTTGTGGCATGGGGCACCCTGAGTTTGCAGCTGTGCAGGGCACTCCTCTGCCCTTCAGAGACAGGAAACAGGAAATATCCTAAGCGGACACGTGGTCATTACAGTCGGTATCAGGACATCTGGCTGAACACGAGAACCAGGGAACGAGCTCTCCGAGGAAAGCGCAAGAACACCAATACTGGGGACCTTCTGCTTCTCCTGCCCTGCACCGTTGTCATCTGCCTGGCAAGCTTAACAGCTGATGGCAAGAGCTGTTGGAGCAGCCTGGTGTAGTGGCATCAGCAAGTAGAAGACATCAGGCACCAAACACAGGAGTGCGTGAGAAATGCTGTGACAAGAGTGCAGAGAAAAGGAGGAAACGAGCGCAAGCAAATTTGAGATAATGACCGCCAGGCACAATGCAAATCTCAAGTGTGATTCCAGGAAGGTAATGGTCTAAAAGTCTCTGTCCTGTTACAGGGAAGATGGGAGGTGTGGGCATGGAGGAGTAACAGGAAGAAATTTCCAGGCATGTGGAGCAGGAATGACCACAGAAGGAGGAAAGGAGGCCAGAGGATGAGGTGGGGTGGGGGAAGGGGTTTCCATACCAAGTCCTCAGCCATGGACTGTGCCCCGATATCTATGGAGAGGCTGCTCAGCTGAGGGGGGTTCTGAAATTCACGATAGAAGGTCCCCAAGTCCATCGGAAGAATGTCGTCTTTAGAAAAAGCTGGTTTCTTAAAAAACAAGACAGACTCAAGTTTAGCTTGCCTTGGACCATAGAGGAAAATCTGAGGGTGTCAGCTATCAACAACCCTCTTTCCTTCCAGTAATTAGCAAAGAAAGGCTCCTCCAGGCTTATCTTAGAGAAATCTTTACACCTTTCTCTTCTGGGCAGCTCAATTAAGCCTGGTGATGACATCCCTCTCCCCGGGTTAGGTTTTTGTCCCCTTCCTTCACACTCCTCTCCTTGGAAAAGGGCTATCCAGGGACTTCCCTGGTGGTCCAGTGGTTAAGAATCTGCCTTTCAACGCAGGGCACGTGGGTTTGATCTCCGGTCGGGGAACTAAGATCCCACATGCCACGGGGCAGCTAAACCCACGCGCCACAACTAGAGAGAAGCCCGCGTGTTGCAACAAAAGACCCCGCGTGACACAACTAAGACCTGATGCAGCCAAACATTAAAACATTAAAAAAGAGGGTGGGGGGCTATCCATTCATGAATAGGACCTATGCAGTTACCACTGGAAAATCCCATTTCAAGTTGAATTTCAATCAAAGACATGGCACAAAATGCCTTACTGCTGATGGGCCTCCAAATGCCTCCCCAAGCAGGGTGTAAGGGCAGGTTCCCCACATCAGACGCACAGCCAGCACCCACTCCCTCTGCCTATACCGACCCATCTGATCCCCGAAGTCCTGTTCAAGTGCAACGGGTGCTTCCAGGTTTACTGCCCCTGAAGCGGCAAAGGTCAAGGAAGGCGACGGCAACTTACGAAGTCGATCACGACAAAGTCGTCCTGGGTGTTGCCACTGCTGCCCCCACTGGAGCCATCGGAGTGCAGGCTGCCCTGAAGAGGCGATGCAGTCTCTGGGGAATCTGGAGGATTCACCTGTTTCAGAAGAAGGCAGAGGTCAGGGCTGGTTCTGGGCACTGGCTGTAAACCAAAAGCCAAGGAGCCTGGCTAACGGTCTGTGGAGGAGCAGTGAACGACTCGCCCGGGAAGGACGAGGACTACGGCACCACCCCACTGCAAACTTCAGTCAACGGTGGACTCACCATGGGATCCACGTCCTCCAGCTCCAAATTCTTGGGAGCGAACATGGCAAAGGGTATGTCCAAACTGGTCAGGGTCACCTGAAGAGACATGGGAGAAAGTATTGGTGTCCCCCTTCCCCAAGTTTGCCTGCTTCCTTAGAGCCCACCAGAAGCCTGGGGGTCCAGCACGTCTGCACACCTCAGCTGACCATGCCACCCCTCAGGTTCCCATCTCGTTGGAGACCCCGCCAACCTCCCGTGCCTCCCACTGCACGCCCACGGCACCAACGGGGGTGAGGGCTCCCCAGGAATCTGGGAATTCAGCTTTGGAAGCTGGAGCCACAGTAACTCAGTAACAACTGCTTTTCACTGGCAGAGCTGAGGAGGAACTTCCTATTTCAAGTTAGGCTGAGGCAATGACACTTCAGTGTAACGTGTCTGTACCTAATGGCGTGGTCTCCTCTCCTATGTGATCACAGAGCAATAGTTAACTTTTCTGGAGGGATGTCACAGGTTATTAACCCTCTTCACAAAAAATTCACACACACACACACACAATTTCACATGCGATTTCAGTGGTTCCACGGATCCCAGGTAAGACCTCACTCTAAGGGCTCACACATTCTCAGAGCTGCAGAGGCACTAAAATCACCTGGTTGATGGGTTTGTTGACAAAAGCCCCCACTTTCCGGACAAAGATGGTCTCCAAGACATCATGGGGGGAGGACCGTCCCTCACTGCTGTTGGACACAGCTTCCGTATCCTCACTGGAGGAGAAAGGTAATGTTGGTTCTCATTCTCAAACCACAGCAGAGCCTACTTGGTTCCCCATAAATCCACCATCTCGTGAGGCTGCAGCCTAGGGCAGGAGCTGCCCCCCACCAGCTCACACATGTGGGAAATGGCAATATGAGGTCTGGCGGCTGCCACCGTCACCCTCCCTTTTGAGTTGAGAGCAGAGGACTGCGTTTCCTGGAAAAGCTAAAAATTATGCATATGTTAATGAAACTTGGTGTTACAATTGTGTAGAGCTTACACAAAATTTAATCTGTAATACCAATGCTAAGCATCAATCACCGTGCATCTAGCGATCATACATATAGGCAAGCGGCTCTCATAAGCCGCTAATTTTAATATTAATCTAATTACAAAGGCAGCCTCAAGATTTTAGATTTTTCCTGTCTTGTTTTGCTTCGTTATCTAAAGCTCTATACCGTGTTTCCGCCCTTCTCTCTGCCCCCAGTCATCCCTCTGTTCAGCAAGATGTTTCAGCGACACATTCAGCTTGGCTGCTCCCACTCCCTCTAGACTGAGGCTGAGTCCTGGACGATGGGGGACTCCAGGCAGCAGACACAGGGGCCCACACTGTCGCCGCCAGACTAACAGTCATAGCCCTACAAGCAGCAGGGGATGGGAAAGGCTCAAAGCAGGGGCTCAAGATGGGGAGAACTATGCAGTCCAAGTGGCCTCTAGAGCCGGCAGGGAGGACCAGCATTTAAGAACCCCCTGTACAGGGTCCTCTGTCTTAAGTTACTCCCAGTCATACCCCAGGAATCAAGGCTCAGAAAACGAGAGTGTAAAATGACCAAGAGGATCCTCCTTTGATTCTCTGACAGGAGGAGGGATTGGAGGGTGGAAGTTTGGGGCGCCAGGAATGAAAGTAATTACTTTTCCTGATGGAAGGCACAGAGAGATCTTCCCAAACAATTTCCCCCTCCTCCATCTCCACTGTGGGAATGGAAAAAAAAAAAAACCAGGAATTTCTATTAGCTTAAAGTTCGTTTAAGATGTGGTGGGGCAATCAACGTCATCATCTCTGGGGCCTTCCAGTTAAGGGAGGGAAGGCCAGGTCAGGACAGGCCCAGCTTCCCACAGAACTCCGAGTGTAATGGAAAGAGAGAGCCCAGGCTTTGCAATCCAAGGAGCTAGGCTTGTGTCTGGCCATCTTGCGAGCTAAGTGCTCTCTTAGGCAAATTGCTTAACCCTTCTGAGATCCTCTCATCTTTTAACAGGAGGTAACCGTGGTGATTTTTGCAGGGTGGGATTATAAGGACTTTTATTTCCACCTAATCAATGTCTTCAAATTCTGAATTTTACAGACTGTATCACTTCTGCAATCAGAAAAGACAAAGATTTTTTTCTTTTTTAATTTTAGTGAGGGAAAATAGTTGTTTCTAGAGGATCTCCATGAGGCACTAACGTAGTAGAAAAAGAAAATCAATCCTAACTACCACCACAGACACACTGTGACTCCCGACGTCAGGGTTATGGTTAACGACGCCGTTCTGGTCTCAGAAAACACTGAGGATGCCAAGGGAGTCGATCCTGGGGTAAGAGAGAAACATCTGAAAAACACCTTCACTGCACGAGGGTGAGAAGCACCAAGCCTGATGTTCGCTGTTAGCAGCAGTGCCCAGGGAGAGCTTCCTCACATATCAGCTGCAATGTATGGTTCTTACTGAGAATTTTAAGGATTCCATGTTCTTCCCTCAAAGGCCAAGCCTGAGCCAATGCTGAAAGCTACTCTTCACTGATACCAAATAAGCACATGTGCCGGGGAGGACAGGTCCCTGGCTGCTCCGAAGGGCAGCAGAGCCAAGACGTGAACTCACCTGCTGGAAGGTGTGGCAGCAGAGTGGGCCCCATCAGAAGGCGTGTAGGCGGCCAGTCTCTCCTGGTCACCAGCCTGGGCACCGTGGGCAGGCTGGTTGGGAGCCAGGGGTACCCCACCTTCCTTCCCGGGAACCATGAGCTTTGGGGAGAAATGGAAAAATACAGCGAATCATGGCCGTGTCAGGTAGAAGGGGAAACTCACGGCCTAGCATGATGGTATCTGCTTTCCAGCTTTTCCATCACCAATGCTGCCACCAAGTGGGCAGGAAACCTTGGAAATCTTTATCCTCTCTGGGGCTCAGTTAATGGAAGACGTGCATGGAAATGACTACAGAGGGAAAGACAGGGAGAAAACACTTGGGAAACTCTTCTTTCCTTTTTGAAGTCTAAAAGGTCCCCGCTCAGAATCATCTTAGTCCTCCAAAGCTACAGAAGAGCTCTGAACACTGGTGTCTCAAGAGGCCCTTCAAATGTGTCAGGGCAGGGGAGGCACTGTAGGAGCCCCTAGTGTCCTCCCCATCTTTAAAGATACCTGGTAAGGGTGTGTGGTGTTTAAGCCGGCAGCAAACACTGCTGGACAAGCCAGGTCAGCGGATCCAACGCCCAGGGCAGCAGGCTGACAGGAAAGGCGAGAGCTTGAGAGCTAAGCAAGAGAAAAACAAAGAAGGGCAGAGGAAAGGAGGAGGAAAAAATAGGCAACCCTGGAGTATGACTCATGATCGAGATGGGCGGAGAGGTAAGGAATGGATCCCGGCCACATCCTCACGGTGTGGGGGGCCTGGTGTGAGGGTTAAAGACAGACCAGGCCATTACTCTGTAAATAAGAAAGCAGACTTGTTTGCAGTGGGACTGAGATTCCCAGCTCTGTGCCTTCCCAAAGCCTCAAGTGAGTTCCTTGCGCCCCCTTTTCCCAGGGCTCAACTAACTGTTTCAGGTTCCACCCCGGCAGACCTGTGGAGCACAAGCCTGGGCAGAACTCAGAGCCAAAGTCATCAGTTTTTCCCAGGTCGCTTTTCTCCTTTGACCTCGGTCGCCCTATTTTCTCCTTTGACCTCGGTCGCCCTATTTTCTCCTTTGACCTCGGTCGCCCTATTTTCTCCTTTGACCTCGGTCGCCCTATTTTCTCCTTTGACCTCGGTCGCTCTATTTTCTCCTTTGACCTCGGTCGCTCTATTTTCTCCTTTGACCTCGGTCGCTCTATTTTCTCCTTTGACCTCGGTCGCTCAATTTTCTCCTTTGACCTCGGTCGCTCTATTTTCTCCTTTGACCTCGGTCGCTCTATTTTCTCCTTTGACCTCGGTCGCTCTATTTTCTCCTTTGACCTCGGTCGCTCTATTTTCTCCTTTGACCTCGGTCGCTCTATTTTCTCCTTTGACCTCGGTCGCTCTATTTTCTCCTTTGACCTCGGTCGCTCTATTTTCTCCTTTGACCTCGGTCGCTCTACTTTCTCCTTTGACCTCGGTCGCTCTATTTTCTCCTTTGACCTCGGTCGCTCTATTTTCTCCTTTGACCTCGGTCGCTCTATTTTCTCCTTTGACCTCGGTCACTCAATTTTCTCCTTTGACCTTAGTCACTCTATTTTCTCCTTTGACCTTGGTCGCTCTATTTTCTCCTTTGACCTTGGTCACTCTATTTTCTCCTTTGACCTTGAGGTCACTTTGAAACAGAAGCAGTCTTCTCTAATCACACCCTCCATCACCACTGGGTTTGGGAGGGTTCCTATTTATATGGAAAAAGAAAGAAAACCATTCTTGGATGGTTTATTTGGAAAAAAAGATATAAACAACTCCATGTATTTTTCACATCAATGGTAGGAGGAGGGGCAAATGACAAATTCTATTTTGGGCTCCTGTGCTATGGCTGTATACTGTTAAAAATCAATTACCATGCCTCAAAATAACCCACAGAAAACCTGGGGATATTTAAATAGCTATACCCTGTACTTTAGTTACAGTTTTTAAATAAAAAGATACCGCCTGATTATATATACCCCCTTCTTCCCAGTATGGACTCACTTGATGGGAAAAGGCCAGTCCTGCCATGGGGACCCTCAGAGTGTCCGTCACCACAGGAGTAGGGGTCTGAAAATGTGCCTTTGTGACAGTAAACACACACTGTGCACAGATACACACAGAGACAGGAGAAACAAGAGAAGAAAAAAGAAAAGGGACTTGAGAAAGAAGTGAAAAAAACTCTGGAAAGGGCAGTTGCAATAGAGGCTGAAATGTACAATGAAGTCAGGAGGGAAGCAGGGAGAGAGCTGCATGACTGCCTTTGGCAAAGGACCGCTTGGAAGGATGTGAAGAAGAGATCTTTATCCCTGGTGCTCTCCCTGATGAGCAGGTGGAAAACAAAGCTGAGTTGAGCTGCTATGACTTGGTGAAATCTGAACCAAGCATTAGTCTGTCTTTAGTCAAAAGAGGGTGGATGTTAGAGAACAGCTTCCAATAGGAAGGTCCTGAGAACAGACACAAGGTGTGCTAAGCAGGAATGAGGACACTGAGGTTAAGATGTTAGACTCAAAGCCTTTTTCTGGGGACTCAGGATCTGCAGGCTCAGGTTTAAACAGCTGACGTTTGTTGGCTGGAACTTTAAAATGCTCAGATACCCAGCTGCAAACGTTCCTACGTCATCTCCGGGAAGATGAGCGGGGGTGTGCAGGTGTAGGCATCAGGGTGTGTGTGTGCACGCCCTTACAGTCCCTGACGGTGTAGGAGAACTTCATGGAGTAAAAGCTGGGGCATTTTCAAAACTCATGATTTCAAAGCTAATTACGGGTATGATGACTGTTTTGGGTCTTGCTGTTCCATCTTTAAGTCTCACCAATTAGCTAATTAACGCCTAGAAATGGAGGTAGGACCTTAAGTCACAGTAGCAGGTTCAGGGTCACAACTATTTCTTGACTCAACTCTGTGCCCAAATGACACAATGATCCTTATTTTGTTGGGGGGAAAAAAACCCAGCTCATTAACATGTATTTGCTGGATTCTAGCAAAAGCTCAAATAGAAGTTGTTGAACAATTATGCAATTCCCTAGGTTAAACCAAGGAAGAAACTATTTCAATATTTACAGGAACAAGGAAGCCAGATGGCATATGATTTTTCTCTCTCCGTTCTACCATCAAGGTTCTAAATGAGTATTTCTGCACCAAACTGTACAGTCTTGATTACAGGTACTCAGGGAGAAGTGACAAGGCTCACCCATAGGGTGCTCAGTATTGATGAGATCTTGATGTGATCTACTTTTAAACTGTAAGAAGATACAACTAATAGCATGAAAAATATAGACTCTCCTTACACAGGTTAACAAACTTTTTTGCAAACATCAGGTACAGAAACTACTTAACTTCCCTTTACTTTGGGGGTCAGGTCGAATTTCCACTGTATCAGAGAAAAAGACAAACTGATTTGTTAAGGCCCAGACTCACCATCCCTCATATCTCCCAAGTTTATATACTGTTCATGAATTTATCACTTGTAAAACAAAACTGTTTAATGAACATTAAATGACATATTCACACTTTGATCTTAAAAAACAATCTACTCACTAATGTGCACTAGTAAGAAAGTGGGCTTTCCCCCCCCTTTTTGGTCAGGATTGTTCCATGTCAGCAAGCATACCAGAAGCTACCCCCTCCCACAGCAATGATGACATCCATGCCTACATATATTAATAGGTGGAGGGAAAAAACAATGTCCACACCCCCAAACCAAACTGTCTAGGTAACTTTACAACAAGAATCTCTTTAACTCTAAACTGGGACAACAGAAATAACAGTGATCCATGGATTTTGTAAAGTGCTTCGCACACCAGTTAGCTTTTGTGCTTAACTCCTGCTTTTAAAACAAATAAGAACTATAATTTTAATCCAGTACCTATCAACCCAGGATATAATAAATTAAATTTTTTTCTTAATTAAGAAAACATAGAAAATAAAAATGAATGGATAGCTAATTAATTTGTTGGGTCCCCCAAGTCAGATGATGAAAAGGGATAATCTGGAGCTAGTTTCAAGGAAAGCAGAACTGACTGATGTCTAGAACCATCTAATATGAAAGCGAAGAGGAGGGAAATAATAGAGATGATGGGCAGGCAATGGATAGAAGATGAAGACTTGGGGTGGAAGGGAAGAAATGTCCCCCTGAAATTCAGACAGCTGGCAAAAATGATTCCTCATCTGAAGCAGTCTCAGTACCACATACATCATACAACACTTCTTTGTGAGAAGTTCTCACATTGTTTGGAGACTGTTTTATTGAAACTGGATTTGACACTGAAGATGGACTCTAATGGAAAAGTGAATGGTTAAAAATGTTCAGAGAGGGAATGCAGACAGGCAGATATCTGTGTACCTATTAAGAAAAACTGCACAGATGGTGTCTTACTGGTATTTTATGCTAAATTATCATTGGCTCCTTTTGTGCTCCTTCCATTATGAGGAACCATATTTACCACTTCAAAGAAGAAGTAGCTACCAAATTAACAAGTGTAGGTTAGAGTACCTCTCTGGTACCAGAACACATTTCTGATTTTCTGTGACTGATTTTCTAGAGAATTTTCAGATGTCCCCAGGAAGGTAAAGGTTACATGTAATCTTGCAGGTTAAGAATGATTACAGACTAGAAACACTGCAATATTACCAGCTGGATAAGAAGGCTCTCCCTCACCTCTCAAAATAACCTCCTTGAAATAATCACCATCACCATCAAAAGAGATTGTATCTAAATTCTGACACCATTTCATAAGGCCCATATATGTACCAAGTAACTACTGCCACCCCAGATCCTGTTTCCCCCTACCTGGGATGGAGGGGAGGTGGAAAAAGAGGTGGTACACACTTCTTGAGAATCTTCCACAGAAGGATATGTTACTCCAGTGTCCTCACCAGCGGTTCTATGGTGAGTGGAAAAGAAATCATGAACTGACTGACGGCAGTCAATTTCAGAAAGGATACAAAGAGAGGTTAGATACAGATGCAAGTTGTGACATGAACTGTTTCAGGCAGAGTTCCTAATGGCAAGAGAGGCATGTCGAATCCTTGATAATTTCAAACATTTCCAGAAAGCAGCATCTAGAAGTTGACAATGGCTTTTTTTTTTATCCAAACATTCTACCTGACATATCATTTGAGAGGATTTTCTTAAGCTTGGCCAGTGTTGTGACCAAGAGTTATCAGCAATAGAGAATGCAGTGAAACAAAAGTCTAGACTCCAAAGACGAAACCTATCCAACTTCATCAGTCCTTTACAGAAAGGCAGTATCTCTCCTGATACAAATCTACTCCAATCTCTAGAAAATTCTGTTATCTGGGATCTAGGTCTGGAGATATTTGATTCTGATGTACAAAACTGCATTGTGCCAGCCAGGGGTGACCTGAAAACCATTTAATTTGCAAAGGACATTCTACAAATTACTGCCACTCTCACAGTCTCGAAGTAAAATCGAATCAAATCACTACTGTCAAGATCCAAAATATCCAAGAATTTTCTGAGACTTGGTACACCCTAGGTCTTGGTATACCTTATAGGCAGCAGCAAGGATGAAAGCTGGCCACTCCACTTCCCTCCACGTGGCGTCTCCATCACTGCTCCCTGCCTATCAGTGAGTGCGGATAAAGGTTCTCTATGGACCCGTGCGAGATGGATGCTTCTGCCTAGCTGCAGTTTGGGGAAGTGTTTTTCACATTCCTCACCTGTAATTGCAGGGATGCATGGGTGAGGAGCTGGGGTAGGGACGGTCCACAAAGTGATCAATAATAATCCCCATGATAGGTGGGGTCCTTTCAAAGTGCCTGTAATGCAGTAAGCAGATTGCCGTATTTGTTAGAATGCCTTGTCAAGTCCCCCTGAAGTCCTCAGAGAGCCCCTCGCCTCTTATCTATTGGCAGGAACCACAGAGCCTTAACTACTACATCTCTAAATAGAAACCACCAATTCTACATCGGCTCTGGGACACTCAGGTTCTCCAATCTGGAAAAAGGGTTCTCTCAGTTCAGCAATGGAGAAGCTGAATTGCAGGCTTAGCCACAGGGTTTGGAGGAAAACAACTTTAATATCTTTAGAAGAGTTCTATTGGATTCCAAGGCTCTTTCCTCACCTGGTGGACATGAATGCCAAGTTAATTCTGTAAGCACAAGAAAGAGTGATGGTGCCCACAGGGGTACCCACTGTCCCAACACGAACTGTCTGGAAACCTAGGAAAAGAGATAAATAGTTAGGTTTTTCTAGAGAATACTTACACTACCCGCAGTCTGTCTTTCCCTGAACCACTTAGCCTGTTGTACAATCTCTGGCATTACCCACTTAGCACCCTGAGTGCAGCAGCCTCAATTTCATACATACGTGTATGTGTATATATATATATATTTTTTTTTCCATTTATTCTATATTGACCTAACATGGCCAGGGGAAACAGCATTGTATTTCCAGATAAAACTACCTTCAAAGAGGTAAAATGATTATTAGTCCTGAAGCTTAAACAAGTCCTAACCAACCCTGTCCAGATGTGCTACTAAGACAGCAAAGGGGCACAGGGAGTTTCTCACACAAACACCTCAATTTATGAAGTAAATGCACTCCCACCCAAGTTGCCACCCCAGAACTAAATACAGACAAGAGTCGGAGTGTTACAGCAAAGCTTTCCTGGTTTTCTTGGTTTCATTTCCAATTTTTCAAAATTGTTGATGCTCATCAGAGACATTTAACATGCTCACTGTAGAAAACTAGGAAAACAGACAGTTGTATAAAGCAAGGGTCCCCAGCCCCTGGGAGACCGGGCCACAGAGCAGGAGGTGAGTGGCGGGCAAGCGACTGAAGCTTCATCTGCCGCCCCCATCACTCGTATCACCCCCCACTTCCGTGGAAGAACTGTCTTCCACAAAACCGGTCCCTGGTGCCAAAAGGCTGGGGACCGCGGGTATGAAGCGTAAGAAATAATAGTGAATTACTGGAACTTTTGGGAGAACTATTCAGTCATTCCCTGGTGGCTCTTTGGACCAACTACCTGTCTTTCCCTTACTTGTATCACTCATACTAAATCACAAGCTATGTATTATTACAGGCAGCATGCAAGCATATCTCTGAAGTCAGGAGAGCTCTTAACAATACTACAAATGTTTTTCAACCTTGATACATACCTTCTCCTAAGCCATTCAGCTGAACTTCCCCAAAATATATTCTGTAGGGAAGCAAGACAAAAAAATGTTACCTGATTCTTTATTCTAAGGGGCTACATACCAAACACCGAGAAACAAAATAAACAAAACCAACCCTTCTTTTCTTATCTGCATGAACATCTCTCCTATTGTTGCAATATTGCTACCACTTGATTAAGCTGTAGGCATGGGCATGTAGATGGAGAGGACTGTTTAAGAAATTAGGAGAATAGGGACTTCCCTGGTGGCGCAGTGGTTAAGAATCCGCCTGCCAATGCAGGGGACACGGGTTTGAGCCCTGGTCGGGAAGATCCCACGTGTCGCGGAGCAACTAAGCCCACGCACCACAACGAAGAATAGCCCCCTGCTCACCACAACTAGAGAAAGCTGGCGCACAGCAACGAAGACCCAACGCAGCCAAAAATTAATTAATTAAATAATTAAAAGAAAAAAAAAGGATCAGTTAGTAAACATTTTATGCTGTGGGCCACATAGTCTGTAGCAACTACTCAGATTTGCTGCTATACTGCAAAAGTAACCATTGATAATAGGTAAACGAATGGAGTGGCTATGTTGTAAGATAATCTTATTTATAAAAACAAGGGACTTCCCTGGTGGTCCAGTGGTAAAGAATCTGCCTTCTAATGCAGGGTATGCGGGTTCGATACCTGGTTGGGGAACTAAGATCCCACATGCCATGGGGCAACTAAGCCTGTGCACCACAACTTCTAAGCTCACGTGCCTCAACTAGACAGCCTGTATGCCCCAAACTACAGAGCCCACGTGCTCTGGAGCCTGTGTGCCACAACTAGAGAGAGAAAACCTGCATGTCACAACTAGAGAGAAGCCCATGTGCTGCAACGAAGAGACCGGGCGTCGCAATGAAAGATCCCACATGCCGCAACTAAGACCCGATGTAGCCAAAAAAGAAAAATAAATACATAAATTTTAAAATATATTAAAAAATAAAAACAAGCAAATGGTCTGCTGACCATAGTTTGCTGACTCCTGCCATAAAGTAATACGCGAATGATGTCAATGAACTGTTGCCAAAGGAGATTTGGCTAGGTACCCTCTGACAAAAAGCTGACCATCAGCTCACTACTCATCTGAATATTGGTGCAATGCTTTAAATAATCTGATTATGTTCCACTTTTTCTTGGCTATATTCTTTATGCCACTCAGGTGCTAAGCAAAAGTTTTCTTCACAGATAGTACACAATAAAACTTTAATGCAGTCTTGATGAACAACAAATTCAGAATGATTTTTTATAACAATGTAGTTTTACAGTGAAATTGTCAGATCTACAGGATCAGGGGAAAAAAATGATAGTACAGCAAAACAAACAAAAAACCAAGACAAGACCATTGTTTAACGGTCTAAGGCTATACTGTTAACCTGTTACCAACTGTATAAAAAGAAAAAAAATAGAAAAAAAAGAGCTAAATCTACCTCTGACATAATGTACTTCTCTATGGTTTAAGCTACAGCTATTTGTATCCAAAAAGCAATCCTAAATGATAAGCAATCAGTGAGCAATAAATACTGTATTACTCCAGAGATACAATGAAGACTTGAAACACAGGTATGAAAAGGACTAGGAGTTCTAGTTAACTAAGCTGATGACTAGTAGTGTAACGTGGCTACTTACAGAAGACCCAAAATGAAGGAAACTTAGCATAGGTAAATGGGAAATAAGAGTTAGAAAGGAATCTATTATATCTAAATAAAAGTCTAGTAATTTTCAAATGGAATACTCATCCTGAAACCTAGGAAGACAATAAAAATGTATTAAAGACTTGGAAAAATAAATATAGGTAGGGTTGCTGGATTATTTCAAAAGAACTAGTTAAGTCTCTAATCCTTGGTCCTTCCATCCTGCTATACTACTTCGTCTAAATATCAGCTCTAGGGACTTCCCTGGTGGCACAGTGGTTAAGAATCCGCCTGCCAATGCAGGGAAGATGCCACATGCCACAGAGCAGCTAAGCCCATATGCCACAACTACTGAGCCTGCACTCTAGAGCCCGTGAGCCACAACTACTGAGCCTGTGTGCCACGTCTACTGAAGCCCGTGCGCCTTGAGTCTGTGCTCCGCAACAAGAGAAGCCACCACAATGAGAAGCCCGTGCACCACAACAAAGGGTAGCCCTTGCTCGCTGCAGCAAGAGAAAGCCCGTGCGCAGCAACAAAGACCCAAGGCAGGCGAAAATAAATAAATAAATAAATTACTTAATTAAAATAAATAAAGATCAGCTCTATACATGTAAGCCAAAGGCTAAAACCCATGGCTCATCAGTAATATGAAACAGAGTCTTGGATGATTTAGGAACCCTTGACTTTCCATGCTCTGCTCTCACACTTTGCTACACATCCTCCTCACCACCGCTCTGGTCCATTCGACAATCTGAGTACAGCTCATTTCTGCCCCCCATTTCTGTTCCTTGTCATCTGCTGTACACCCCACCTGGAATGATCATGCTCCCTCACTGCCAACAGATGAAATTTTCTCTGCCTCAAGGTCTAGCTGGAATGCTACTTCCTCCATGAAGCCTGTCTTGATTCTCCCACCCAAAACAAACTTTTTCTTCCTGTGTTTTCACAGCACTTTTTTTCCTGACACTGCTATGCAAATCCTGCTTTTTACTGTGACTATGTACCAAACCATTTGCCCCATTAGATTAGAAACACCAGTACGGCTGGGCTTCTGTATAGTTCTTCCTTGGGCCTACCAGACTGCTTGCCTCAAAAAAGCAAATATATGTTGATGTGAAATACTACAAGGAAAATACTCAAAGAACAGTTAACCAGTTCTTTATATCCACAGACAACTAATTAAAAACACACTGAATTAGCAGTTTGTTACACAAAAAGTTTTAATCTAACTCTGGAATATAGAACATTGTGGAGTCTTCCCAGGATAGCCTGTTTTTCAAAGTCTTAACTTCCTTTTCCAGCAATGAGATATATATCAGTACGACTTCAAAATCCATTCTACAGGAGTCATGACTGTGTACAAACAAAAGAATAACGAACTTGGTTGCTTTGCAAAAAGCTGAGGTTCAGAAGGGAGAATAGATAGACAATCATAGTAAAGCTATAGCATCAACTATCCAAACGTCTGTCTAAAAACTAATCATGGGGCTTCCCTGGTGGCGCAGTGGTTGAGAGTCCGCCTGCCGATGCAGGGGTCGCGGGTTCGTGCCCTGGTCCGGGAGGATCCCACGTGCCGCGGAGCGGCTGGGCCCGTGAGCCGTGGCCGCTGGGCCTGCGCGTCCGGAGCCTGTGCTCCGCGACGGGAGGGGCCACAGCGGTGAGAGGCCCGCATACCACAAAAAAAAAAAAAAAAAAAAAAACTAATCATGGAATACCTGAATGCTGGTCAGACAATGTGCAAAATGATGAGGCCGATGAGTGAATCATGAAGGCGAGCTGCTTACCTATACAATATGACATATTCATGCCCTTGTTTCCTGGAGAGTCTGTAAGCTGGTGTCACCCTAGTTATAGCAAGGAGAGACTTCAGTAGCAATGACAGTCTGTTGTACACGGCATAGGAAACTTTGATTTCTTTATCACACCTGAGGAGCAAAGACACTATCAGCATTCTCCTACTCCACTAATGAAAAACAAAGAACAGAAATGCAATGAATAGAGATGTTAGCTATGTTCCATCTAGCTACTGAGATTAATTTGTTAGCATTAGAATATATACATATAAAATTGAATCACTTTGCTGTACACTAGAAACTAATACAACATTGAATTTCAACTATACTTCAATTTTAAAAGTCTAAAAAAAAATCTGTTAGCATTATTTATCAATTCTGATAGAATATAATCTGACTTGCAGTCTAAATAACCTTTCACAGAGTATTACAGTCAACAGAGATAGTCACAAATTAAGTGCTGGAACTGTATAAGATTAAATTTATTATTAAAACATGTTCTGAACTAACATTGTAGTTAGAGTTCTTTGTCAGCTTATCAACAGATTGTTGAAGTTAGCCAAAGTTTCACTTTCTCATGCACTAGACAAAGGCAGGTGGGCACCAAAAGGTATCCAATGTATTTTTTTTCTAGCTTTGAAGCAGTTATCTTTCTAAGAAATAAAGCAACACCCTTAAAAACAGTAATTCAATATTGCAATTGTATTACTAAAGGTGCAAACAATTTCAATGTACTATCTTACGAGCGGTTTACCTCTATACATCTAACGAAATCTGGAGAGGTGTTTGGTACTAAAATTTTGGACTATGACCTGGCAGTTGCTTTCTATTTAAGAAAGAAAAGTAATGCCCATACCACTCATACTTATTAATAAGATTTTTCTTCTGATGTGTTGCTATTTCCTCAATTTTCCTATATATTCTTCTTGAAGACTAAAGCTTTGGGCAGGAAGTAAGCTAATCTGCCCTGAAAGAAGAAAATGGAGGGGGAAAATAACATGCATTTCTAATCCGTGACCAACACAGCATGTCTAAAGGAGTAGTGAGGGGAAATCTTATTGGATGTCTGCCACACAGAAAACAGACAAAACAGAGTAGTCATGTTACAAGAGCTCAAGGGATTTAATCAGAGAACCATCTGTACTCTGGGAAAACAACAAATCCTTTTTCAGCTTTCTCTCTGCTCCTCTCCCAGTGGTGTCTGAGTCTCTCTGGACTGACACTCCCTCTGAAGGTCATCTCTGTGCCTGGGCTGGAAGCCAAGCATGAAGCAAACTGTAGCAAAGACCTATTGGCTCTGTTAAGCGGTCAGAACCCTCTCCATGACTGGTACAAAGCCCTGCTTTTCACATGATGTCGTGCACTTTATCCTCAGCTACAACAAAGGACCCTAAGACAGACCACTTACTTTTCATTCATTTCCAGACACCAGATTTCGAGCTCCATGGAATCTCCCTGTAGATGGAACAATTGAAAGATATTTCAGGGTTTTTTTAATCTTCTTTTTCCTTATTATAAAGCACTATACAGTCACTTATAAAAATATTAGAAAGTATAAATAAGCAAAAAGAAAAGACATCAATTTATAATGCAACCAGTGATTCTTCAAAATAAAAGTGAGATCATACTATATATACTATTTTTATCACTTAAAAAATTTATTTATTCATTTATTTATTTTTTGGCTGCACTGGGTCTTTGTTGCTGCACGCAGTCTAAGCCCCTATCACTTTTTTATCAATAAATACAACATGGAATTTTCCTTACAATTAAAAGCTCTAGGGGACTTCCCAGGTGGCGCAGTGGTTAAGAATCCGCCTGCCAATGCAGGGGACACGGATTTGAGCCCTGGTCCAGGAAGCTCCCACATGACGCGGAGCAACTAAGCTGGTGAGCCACAACTACTGAAGCCCACGCACCTAGAGCCCAGGCTCCGCAATAAGAGAAGCCACCGCAGTGAGAAGCCCACATACCGCAACGAAGAGTAGCACCCACTTGCCACAACTAGAGAAAGCCCACACACAGCAATGAAGACCCAACACAGCCAAAAATTAAATAAATAAATAAAATTTAAAATTCTACATTATTATTATTATTATTTTTTGCAGTACACGGGCCTCTCACTGCTGTGGCCTCTCCCATTGCGGAGCACAGGCTCCAGATGCACAGGCTCAGCGGCCATAGCTCATGGGCCCAGTCGCTCCGCGGCATGTGGGATCTTCCCGGACCGGGGCACGAACCCGTGTCCCCTGCATCGGCCAGTGGAACCTCAACCACTGCGCCACCAGGGAAGCCCTACATTATTTTTAATGGCTGCATAGTATTCCAACATATGACAATTATTTTATCCAGTCAGTACCCCCATACTTGGACATACAGCTTGTTTCTAAATTTTCACTACTACAAACAACACTGTGATAAACAGACTTGAGACTAAAATTCTGTATGCATCCTGAATTAGTTTCCTAAGGTAAATTTCCAGGATTAGAATTGTTGGATCAAAGAATATTCATGCTTCTAAGACTTTTGCTATGTATGTCCAAATTGCTCTTCAGAAAGGCCAACACTTCAAATGATGGAGAGAGCCTTTCCCTCCAATTCTATAGAGGATATTTTTAGGTGACACCCACAGTTAAATATCTTAACAAGCTCCTCACTTAAAAGTCTTTTTAGCTATTTGATGTCTTTAGCCAAACTGTTCAGTCTCTCTATGTGTTACTCTGAACAGACTTAGTCTAGTGGGTGGGAAAGAAAAAGAAAAGACCAAAGCCAGAATCCCTTAACCCTGTAACACTCCTGTGTGTCATTTAGTGAGATGGATAGTCACATACTTCTGAACACAAGTAATCTTTTTACGAATCAGCTGTAAGAGGGCCATTCTTTTAGGTTTGGGAATAAACTCGGGTTAGTTTGCGGAGTAGAGAATTTTTACTTGTTCTAGATCAAATTTAAATATGTATTCTTAATATATGTCCTTTTCATCACAGTGTCATCTCTAAATGACATGATGAATTTTGAATTCACCCCCCCCCAAAAAAAAAATCAAGGGATGACTGGACAGTAGGAAGTATCCAAGATAAATTGGTGTGGTTTCTCTAGGATAATCACAACAGTTTAGAATAGGATTACACAGATGCCTGAGAGAGGAAAGAGTTCTTCCAGGAATTCCTTTTGGACTCCCTATGGATCACTAAGAAAAATAATCTACAGTATAAATTGGTAATTCAATAAAGAAAAATACGAAGTTTTGTTTTATTTGGTGCTTAAGGTTGCCATGGAATAAGTACTGACATCATTCGTTCAACAAAATTGAGAACCTACTGTGTGCCATCCCAGGCACTGTGCCACGCAGAGAGATGATTATTTATTTATATCCTGCCTCATTTCAAAAAGAATTTTTAAAAAAATTTTATTTATTTTTGGCTGTGTTGGGTCTTCGTTGCTGTGTGCGGAATTTCTCTAGTTGTGGCGAGCAGGGACTGCCCTTCATTGCAGTGCGCAGGCTTCTCATTGCGGTGGCTTCTCTTGTTGCAGAGCACGGGCTCTAGTCACATGGGCTTCAGTAGTTGCAGCATGCAGGCCGGTAGTTGTGGCGCGTGGGCTCAGTGGTTGCAGCACACGGGCTCTAGGGTGCACGGGCTTCAGTAGTTGTGGCTCGCGGGCTCTAGAGTGCAGGCTCAGTAGTTGTGGTGCACAGGCTTAGTTGCTCCGCGGCATGTGGAATCTTCCTGGACCAGGGCTCAAACCCATGTCCCCTGCGTTGGCAGGCGGATTCTTAACCACTGTGCCACCAGGGAAGTCCCTCAAAAAGAACTGAAGAACTACACAGATAAATAAGATGTGGCAAAGCTCCTGACCTCAAGAATAAAAGTGCAGGGACTTCCCTGGTGGTCCAGTGGTTAAGAATCTGCCCTCTAATGCAGCGGACATGGGTTCAATCCCTGGTCAGGGAACTAAGATCCCACATGCCACAGAATAACTAAGCCCATGTGCCTCAACTAGAGAGAAGCCCGCGCACTGCAACGAAAGATCCCACATGCCACAATGAAGATCCCAAGTGCTGCAACTAGACCCAATGCAGCCACACACACACACAAAAAGGATAGTATGAAGAGGAAAATGTAATGATCACCTACCATATGTTATGTTAGGTAATTTACAAATAAGAATGAAATGAGGAAATATTATAGCTCTGCAAGACTGTGAAGTGTCATGTTACTTTGGTGGTCTTGGTGGATGTGGGGTTAAGTAATTTGGCCAAAGTTGCTCAGCTAGGATCTGAATTTGGGCCTGTATAGCTCCAAACTCATTTGCCTTTTACTATACCATGCAGCCTCACAATCCTGTAGTGGATATAAATTAATAAACATGAAAGAAAGAATATTTGCCTCAATCCTAGCACGGAATAAGGTGAACAAAAACACATTAAAAAACGCCCACAATATAGCAAGTTATACTCTGGAAACAAAGGTAAAGAAAACACACAGGAAATCTAAAGAGGGTTTCGAAAGGGAGATCCTCTAGAGCAGCGGTCCCCAACCTTTCTGACACCAGGGACTGGTTTCACAGAAGACAATTTTTCCATGGGGGAAGGGTGGTGTGGATGATGACAGTTCAGGAGGTAATGCGTGTGATGGGGGGACAGTTCAAGGCAGCGTACGGGAGCGACGGTTCACACGTTAATGACAGCGACGGGCAGCGGCAGCTGAAGCTTCACTCGCTTGCCCACTGCTCACCCCCTGCTGTGCGGCCCAGGGGTTGGGGACCCCTGCTCTAGGGCATATAGTAAGTCTTGAAGGATGAGTAGAAACATATCACATATAGATGATATATATGAAGGTGAGGGTGAAGAGTCTATTCCGAGTTGTTGGAAAAATAAGTACAAAAACCACAACCTCCTTAGAGAATGATGAGGTGATCAGAGAGGGAAGGAGCAGGAACAAGGCTGAGTTGGGGGACTTCCCTGATGGTCCAGCGGCTAAGACTCTGCACTCCCAACGCAGCAGGCCCAGGTTCGATCCCTGGACAGGGAACTAGATCCCACATGCCACAGCTAGAAAATGATCCCGCATGCCACAACTAAGACCCAACACAACCAAATAAGTAAGTGTTAAAAAAAAAAAAAAAAAAAAGGCTGAGTTGGAACCAGAGTGTGAAGAGCTTTGAGTGCCTAGTTAACACACCGTCCTGGTGGAGAGAAGGGAACCCTCCTACACTGTTGGTGGGAATGTAAATTGGTACAGCCACTATGGAGAACAGTATGGATGTTCCTTAAAAAACTAAAAATAGAGCTACCATATGACCCTGCAATCCCACTCCCGGGCATACATCCGGAGAAAAACATGATCCGAAAGGATACATGTACCCGAACGTTCTTTGCAGCACTGTTCACAGTAGCCAAGACATGGAAGCAACCTGAATGTCCAAGGACAGGGGAATAAAGAAGATGTGGTACATATATACAATGGAATATTACTCAGCAATTAAAAAGAATGAAATAATGCCATTTGCAGCAACATGGATGGACCTAGAGACTGTCATACTGAGTGAAGTAAGTCAGAAAGAGAAAGAGAAATATCCTGTGATATCCCTTATATGCAGAATCTAAAAAGAAATATACAAATGAACTTATTTACAAAACAGAAACAGACTCACAGACTTAGAGAATGAACTTATGGTTAGCCGGGGGCGGGGGGGGGGGGAAGGATGGGGGGAAGGGATAGTTAGGGAGTTTGGGATCGACAGTACACACTGCTATATTTAAAATGGAGAACCAACAAGGACCTACTGTATAGCACAGGGAACTCTGCTCAATGTTAAGGGGGAGCCTGGATGGGAGGAGAGTTGGGGGGAGAATGGATACATGTATATGTATGGCGGAGTCCCTCTGCTGTGCACCTGAAACTACCACAACATTGTTAATCAGCTATACTCCAATATGAAATATAAAATTAAAAAAAAAAAAAAAGACACCCTTCTGGCCATAACCTTACCTCAGAAGTCTTGAGTGATATCTCCACACACATAGACCTCCCGATGGCAGGCAGCTGCCCTGCCAGCGCCTTCTTTGCTTCATGTGTAACCTCTGGGATGTCTTTGATTGCTAAATTGAACTAGAACACAAAAGGAACTTTGTGTTAAACACTCACAAGGAACATTATGGAAACATAAAGAAGTAAGATTGGATGCTGAGTAAAGCAAGCATTGCTCTTGACTGATTAAGGACATTGATTTACTTCTCCCTTCCCCGTAAGATATCTTGCATCAAAGCCCCAAAACTCAAGTTGAAAAAGCTTTTCACCTATCACAGCGGAAAGCCAAAAAACAAATACATCAGACTAACACTGATGAAGAACATACTTTCCAAGTGAATGGATCAAATGGAATTAGGTATTTTAATGTTATGATTTAGTAATATTAGAAATAGCATTATTTATTACTATACCGCGATTCCTTGTGACAAACACCATAGTATATCCCTTAACAAAGAATTGGAATTTTACCCAGTCTGAACCCGTTGGGGAAGAAGATGAACGAGTACAAATCTTCTCGCCCAGTCGAGCCTGGACAATCACTTGGACAGTCTAAGAAAAGCAAACAAACAAAAAAATCAAAGATGAAAAGTTATAACAACTTGATTTGGCTCCTAATCAGGGTTAAAACCCTCCCAATGCAGGATTAAAAAGATGCCAATGATCATAACTATACTGCAGGAAAGGGTAGGATTTAAAACCTTCAAGAACAGGTAGGAAAAAAACATGGCACAAAAATAATACTGTAAATATTCTTGAGGGCACAGTGTCAACCAATTAGAGAAATTACAGTTTGACACTTGTAATCTATAATATTCTCACATGGCAGAAGGAAAGTTGCACATGGTGGCTCTGACTTTCATAGAAAAACAAGTCCAACCATGGGTTTAAATATTCACTGCCATACACTTATGTAATCATAGTTGATTTAAACCAAGGATTCCACAATTATTCATATGACTTGGCCCATATGGCAAAAGTCTTCCAACTAATTTTACAACCAGAATCTACTGCATGGATTATTCTTACATAGCAATGATTGAGAGGAAGCAGTGAGAGAGGTGGAAATGATTTTTAGATTTAGGAAAATATGCCTTCTAAAGCATTCAAAATTCAGTTTTAATTCTTCATTTACCCAGAAGGGAACAATAAGTGAAAGTGAGACATTTCAGAGGTAGTTGATGCTTACGGAAAGATGCCCGAACTGCTGCCCATTCCAGTCTGCAGTCTTTGTTCCCACCCCAAGGGAACATACTGTGCCAATAACCTGGCATAATAAGTTTGACATTTCTGCAAACAGGCTTGCAAAAAAAAATTTTTTTTGAACAAGTAGCTGAGGAAAATTGGAAGCTACTTTTTAGTTACACCCCCAGTACCGCCCCCAAATTTCACAGTTTGGTTTACAACAGACAGAAGTATTCCTTAAAATGGGCAAGCTGCAAGCTGTTATGCTATATTTCCAAAAAGGGAGAAGCACGGAAGTTATTTCTAACAGTTCTAGGCTCAAGAGAATGGATATAGTACCTTGAGGGCAAAAAACTTAATGAATTTGTCCAGGTCCTTTCTGTCCTGGGAATTGAGATCAGATTCCATTGCCTATAGGAATCTAAAACAGGAAGAAAAAAAAGTGTTGAAAAATGTGACTAATATCTTTTAAAAGGAATTGCTACAACAAAGCATACAGAGATGGTATTGTCTACTAGCTGTATGAATAGTCACGAAGGAGGTAAAAAAAATTTCCTCCCTGACTAAAGACACCAAAGTGAAAAATACATACTATCTTTTGAGCAAAATACATTCCACACAAAGAGCTAAATCTATAGCCCTTAAAAATAGATGAGACAAGCCATTTTACCTGAATCTGAAACTTTGAGCTTTTAAGTATAACTTATATAATAAAAAACTTATATTACTTACCTATTAAAAAAGTTTTATTACCCAGCATATTGAAGACTAAGTGTTAATAAGACAAAAACTTTATTAGAACATAAAGTGAGTTAACATTCCTTCAAAGGGCCAGTAAATCAATTTAACTTTGGGTGGGAGTGGGGTAGGGGTGGGGGTGGGTTTTGGACCCCTCTTGAGAATCCAATGACATGACAAGCCCTTTTCCCCCAAAAATGCACAAATATAGAAACTTTGGGTATATTCAGGGAGTTCATGAGTTTCACGAAGTACATCATAAACCCCCAGGTTAAAATGTTTTGAGAAGGGGCTGGTATGAGGAAGAAAGCATTTATGGAGAGAAGAGCATGAACAAAGGCGTATAAGCCACAGAGAGCAAAATGGGTTTGGAGCTATTAAGTATGCCAATTTTCCAGCGTTTGTGTATGGCTGGCTGGGGCCAGATCACGAGAGTCTTAAATACAGTGCTAGAGACTGACCTGTGTCTAACAGGCCAGAAATGGGAGCACCCGCAAGGCTTTTGAGGGGAGGAAGCAACACAATCCAAATGGTGCTTTACATGATAGCTTTGCTGGCATATTGTAGAATAGTTTTGAGTATGGAAAGCAGGGAAACCAATTAGGTCCTTGGCAATAATTCAGGCTTGTGGTCAAGGCTAAAATTCTAATACAGATACAGACATGGTTTGGAAATAGTATGGATGAGAGGTTTTTTTTTTTTTGGTACGCGGGCCTCTCACTGTTGTGGCCGCTCCCGTTGCGGAGCACAGGCTTCGGACGCGCAGGCTCAGCGGCCATGGCTCACGGGCCCAGCCGCTTCACGGCATGTGGGATCCTCCCGGACCAGGGCACGAACCCGTGTCCCCTGCATCGGCAGGCAGATTCTCAACCACTGCGCCACCAGGGAAGCCAGATGGGAGGTATTTTAAAGGAAGAGCTAACAGGATTTAAGGACTGAGTGCAAAAAGTTTAATGGGCTTTCAGTTAACAAAAAATCAAGAAAGCCAGAGGGAGAGCTAGTTTTAAGGAAAGGTATAAACAAAGGGATAGAGTTAAAACAGGAAATAATGAATACAAGTTAAAAAAACAAGCAACATTGTTCTCTATTGAGGTATAACTTACATGCAGTGAAATGCACAAATCTTAGGTGTACAGCTCAATAAACATTTTGTATGTAAACACTCATACAATGACAACCCAGATGGAGTAATAGTACATTTCCAATAATCCAGAAGGTGCTTTGTGTTCCCTTGGTCAATAAAACCACCAAAAAGTAACCATGATTCTGACCTCTAACACCATAGATTAGTTTTGTTTTGAATTTCTTATAAATGGAATCAAATAGTATTAACTCTTCTGTTGTGTACCTTCCTTTATTCAACATTATGTCTGTAAGATTCATTTATAATGCTGCATGTAGCAGTTTATTCTCTTTCATTGTTATGTAGCACTCCATTTTATGAATATGCCACAATTTATAAATTAAACTGTTGATAAACATTTGGGTTGTTTCCTACTTTTAGCTATTATATTCTCTTTTTTGGGGGCTGCATTGGGTCTTCGATGCTGTGCACAGGCTTTCTCTAGTTGCGGTGAGCAGGGACTACTCTTCCTTGTGGTGCGTGTGCTCCTCATTGCGCTGGCTTCTCTTGTTGCGGAGTACGGGCTCTAGGGCATGTGGACTTCAGCAGTTGTGGCACACGGGCTCTAGAGCACAGGCTCAGTAGTTGTGGTGCACGGGCTTAGTTGCTCCACGTCATGTGGGATCTTTCCAGACCAGGGCTCAAACCTGTATCCCCTGAATTGGCAAGTGGATTCTTAACCACTGCGCCACCAGGGAAGTCGGTTATTATATTCTTACATGAGAGTTTTTGTGAATATAAATACTCACTGCTATCAGATGTGGAGCCAGGAGTGTTGTTGGGTCATAGAGTATGCATATGCAGGCATGCCTTGTTTTATTGCACCTTGCTTCACAGATATTGCCCCCTGCTCTTTTTAAAAAACAAATTGAAGTGGCTTCCCTGGTGGCGCAGTAGTTAAGAATCCACCTGCCGATGCAGGGGACATGGGTTCCAGCCCTGGTCCGCGATGATCCCATGTGCTGTGGAGCAACTAAGCCCATGCGCCACAACTACTGAGCCTGCCTTGTAGAGCCCACGAGCTATAACTACTGAGCCCACGTACTACAACTACCGAAGCACACGCGCCTAGAGCCCCTGCTCTGCAACAAGAGAAGCCACTGCAATGAGAAGCCCACGCACTGCGAAGAGAGTAACCCCCACTCGCGGCAACTAGAGAAAGCCCGCACACAGCAACGAAGACCCAATGCAGCCAAAAATAAATAAATAAAATAAACAAATTTATTAAATAAAAAAATTGAAGGTTTGTGTCAACCCTGTGTTGAGCAAGTCTATCAGCGCCATTTTTCCCATGGCATTTGCTCACTTCGTGTCACAGTGTCATATTTTGGTAATTCTCAAAATATTTCAAACCCTTCACCAGCAAAAAGATTACAATTCACTGAAGGCTCAGATGATGGCTAGCATTTTTTAGTAATAAAGTATTTTTAAATTAAGGTATGTACATTGTTTTTTTTAAGACATAATGCTATTGCACTCTTAATAGTCTATAGTTTAGTTTAAACACAACTTCTATATGCACAGGGAAACAAAAAAATTCATGTGACTCACTTTATCACAGTGATCTGGAACTGATCCACAATATATCCAAGGTATGCCTGTGTTTAGCTTTGACAGGTACTGCCAAACAGTTTTCTAGGATCTGTACCGACTTAAATCACCACCAACAGTACGTTAGACCTCCCAGTGCTCCACATCTATACTACCACTTCGTATTGCTGATTCCTTAGCCATCTTGGTAGGAATGTGGTGGTATTTCATTTAATCTGCATTGAATGACTGATGATTAAATTAGAGATGAAATGATGACTGCCTTTTCCCCACTGACACCTTTTCATATGTTTATTAGACATTTGGATATCCTCTTTCATAAAGTGCTAGTTCAAGCCTTTTGCCCACTTAAAAAATTAGGTTGTCTTTTTCTTACTGAATTGTGGGAGTTTTAAAAAATATATAGTGGATTCAGTACATTGTTGGATATGTACTGCAAATACCTTCTCCCAGTTTGTGGCTTGCCTTTCTTGCGGAATTTGTTTCTTATCATGAGAGTCACGACATACTAACGGACAATGGCCAGACTATATATATAAAGATAGAGCTCTGACCCACAATCTGCAAAAATCCAGCCCAGGAAGCCAACCTACTATCTACACTTACCAGTCAAGGAAGTCAGACTATCTCTAGCAACCAGTCCAGGAAGTCAAACGATAACCCCTGTAAAAACTGGCCCCAAACAGCCAGGACTTGATTAACTGACAGCTTCCCTAATTTTTGATCCCTGCTTCCAACTTAGGACCAACCAGAGAAAGCCAAATATGTACCTTAACCAATCATATAGGATACCCACTTGTAGTCAGGCTGCCTACAGCTTCCTTGTGCCAACAGCCCCAAATTAGGACATACCTGAAGGCTTCCCTGCCTTTTTTCCATTATAAAGCTTCCCCAGTGGTCTACCTGCCTTTGCATCTCTGCCAAAGGCAAGTGCTGGAGCTGACTCCTCTGCTACCCGCAAGCTCTGAATAAATGGCCTTCACCTGTTCTCATCTGGGTGGTCTTTATGTTCACATTAAATACGGATTTATTGAGGTATAACTGACAATATCAGAAGTATAAGATAAGTTTTGACAGGTTTATAACTATAAAATCATCACCACAAAATAGTGAACAATTACTCCCCAAAAGTTTCCTCATGTTCCTTCGTAATCCCTCCCTCCAGTCGCGCCCCCATAATCCCCCATACCTAAACAACCTCTGATATGCTTTCTATCACTCAAGATCCCTATATGCATTTTCCAGAGTTTTATATAAATTAAATCATACAGTATGTACTCTTTGGCTTCTTTCACTCAACACAATTATTCTGAGATTCACCCATGTTACATTTTTTTTCACCCATGTTATATTCTATGTTGATAGTTCAGTTCTTTTTTTTTTTTAATTTTTTTTTGATGTGGACTATTTTTTAAAGTCTTTATTGAATTTGTTACAATATTGCTTCTGTTCCATGTTTTGGTCACAAGGCCATGTGGGATCCTAGCTCCCCACAGGGATCGAACCCGCATCCCCGGCAATGGAAGGTGAAGTCTCAACCACTGGACTGCCAGGGAAGTCCCGATGGTTCATTTCTTTTTATTGCTGAGTATCATCCTCTTATGGAGTTTCCTGATGATCAGAGGTTCTTTATTTTAGTAAGTCCAATTTATCAACATTTTCTTTGATGGTTAGCACTTTTCTGTGTCCTGTTAAACATTTTTTTGTTGATCTCAAAGTCATGAAAATATTCTCCTACATTTTCTTCTAGAAACATTACTGTTTACCTTTCACATTTAGATTCGTGATGCATCGAAAATTAATTTGTATATGTGGTGTACATTAGGGATCAAGGTTCACTATTTTTTGCCAATCAGTTCAGTTTATTTAATAGGTTGAGTTAGAAACACCTGAAGAACCGTCTGAAAATGCTTATCTGAAGCTAATGTTAAAGGTTAAGACTGAGATTAAAGTTGGAGGTAAATCTCAAAAAAGAAGGAATAATTAAAACTATAGCAACAGATGAAATCACCAAGGGAGATAACAGAAAAAAAACAAAACAACGACCTTGGAAAGCATTTGCATAAAAGAACCACAAAAAGAAATGCAAGAACTGATCAGAGAAATAGGAGATAAAATGATTTCTGAGAAGTTTTCATTGAAACTGAGGGGAAATTAAAGTTTCAAGATTGAAGAGATGGTCCAACAGTGTAAGTTCTTGTGGAGGAGGCAAAACTTTACCTCTACTCATCTTAAACTTTGAGCTGGGACTCCTCAACAAAAGACAGATTAACAAGAGAAAAACAGTTTACTGACTAATGCAGCACCTACCACAGAGGAGAAACATCAACAAAAAATAACTCAAAGCAGTGGCTTAGAACTATGGCTCATATGGGGTCTTCAACAAAGAATAATAACTTCATAGAGAAATGACAGGACAAAGGAAAGCAGTTTTAGGCATTCAAGGGTGCAGGCTGTGGGAGGAAACTAAGTAAGGGAGCAAGGTTTGTTTGCAGATTTCTCTGGTGTCTTCTCAGGTCTGATAAGAATCTGTCTCCAGTAAAAAAAGGGAATTTATATCCCGCCTTTAGGCAGAAAACGGGAGGGCAGAGAAAGGTTCTCCTGCGTTTGCTGCTTCTTAACTGCCTTCAGTTCAAAATAATTATTATGTCAAAGAGGCATATTTTGGGATGACATTCTGGATTCTTTCATTCTCAAGAGGAAAAGGCCACTGGACTTGGCATTACGTTGTTAATGACCTTTGAGAGGAGAGTTTCTTAGGGTGGTAGTGAGGAATGGAGTCAGCTACTTCTGAGATGTTAGACAGGAAAAGAGCTCAAGCTTTTCTGTTAAAAGAATTTTCCCTGTAGGATATGAATATCTGAGCAAATTTATTGGGGGGTGGGAAGAAACCAATGAAGGAGAAATAAAACCTTTGAAGAAATAATTGATGAGATGCCACAGGAGAATCCACTGATCAAATTACAAAGGACTCATCTTTGGGGGCCTATCAAATAATATCCTCGACATGTATACCCACCTTCAGGCCTTCCTAATTTTGGTTGAAAAGAACACTAACAAATATTAAAGTAAAAATAAAAAAACCTTTTAAAGGGTTAAACAGCTCAAGGCCCTGAGGCAACACAGCAACAGATCTGAGATAAGAAGGGTGCTGGAGGATTGGGCTGCCCCTATCTTACGCTGAAGCGGGGGAAGGGCTCCCACTACCAGAGCATCTACCAAAGCACAAACATAATGGCACAACGACTCTTGTGACTTTTTGTACCACTGGAGGCACTCAAAGGATGATGTAACTAGAGTTAGTTATTGAGCCAAAAAGAGTGGTCTCCACAGAGAATAAGTTCTCTCAAAGGGATCAGAGCTTATTGTCCCCTTAGGCCTAGGCTATCTATCAAGGATGTTAGTTCATCCTTTACAATAGAAATGTAATAGAAAGTTTACTTTTGCTTTGCACTTTGCAAAATTCCTTCTTTGAGTGCTCCAAGGAATATAAAGGGAAATTTGGTACAAACATTAAAAACACTGAATTTTTTCTTTTTTTCTGCCCTTTACTACACTAGCCAATTACTGAATCCTTCAAATTTATGCTTATACAAAATCCTTTATATTAGCAGCATTTTTATTTCCATAGATAACCACCTTAATCCAAGTCTCATTTCTTATCTGGAAGAGACTCTCTTGGTTAGTTACTTTACCTTTGAAGAGGATAGGCTATGCCATCTTAAAATATGCCACTCTGGCATAAAGATTATTTTAAGCTGAAGACATTTGAGATTCAACAGATGTAGAAAAGAAATCTTCTCAGAGCTTCCCTTATCTGACTAAAAGCGGAAACTTCTAAGAAATGAGGACTGCCATAAATTCCCATTTCAGGTTGGCTTCTACTCCCAGGAGAGAGACCTAATATAAACCTAATATAAATCCCCATCTGGGGGAGTTTCATAGTCATGAAGAAGATGGAAACACCATTTGCACCCACACAAGATAAAGTTTGTTATCACAAACTTTCTTATTTCCCATTTGTTCTCCAAAACACCCATTCTTCTTTCCTAAAGAAACTAATTTTTCTTCCCATAAAACCTTTTTCCCCTCTCTTTCTCCTACTGAGTTAGGCATATAAGTCCCAAATTTTTACCACCTCCTTGAACTATTCATCACTGAGCACTCTTGTGGTATACACTTTGCAGGCATTAATAAACTCTGTCTTTTCTCTTGCTAATCTATCTTTTGTTGGTTTAATTTGCACACCCCCATCTGCTGAATCCAAAAGGTTATAAGAAAAGTTTCTTCCCCAACACCTTCTAGATTATACGGTAAACCTCAGGTAAACCACTGAAAGGCTAGTCTAATAAAGCATTATGTCATATATTGCTCCTATGTGCCAGAACTCTGGGCAGACTCCTCAGTCTGACCTTCAAGAGTCCACATACAAAGTCAGCAGGGAAAATAGGTAAAGGAGGCAGGGTACAACCTTTGAAAGAATGACATAGCCTGAGGACATGACCATAAACTGATTAGAACCAAATGGGTCCAAGACGGGACACCTATGACTTCCACTAGACGTTGAGCCTCAGTACACGCTCACATCAGCAAGCTAAATGACACACCCACAGGCACCACTGACAGTTTCAAGACGGACCACAAGGATCAAAAAGTGGGCAGAGGCCCAACTCCTGGAAATCCCCACCCCTTCCTAAAATAGCTAGAATACTCCTCCCACTCATTAGCCTATGAAATTACCCACTCCTATGAAAACTGACAATCCCATACCCTCGTGCCTTTCTCACCTTCTGAGGTGGCCCACACTTTGTGGACTGTGTTTCCCCCAAGGCCGCTCTCACCTTCTGAGATGGCCCACACTCTGTCTGTGGAGTGTGTTTCTCTCTAAATAACTCCACTTCCTACCTATCACTTTGTCTCTCACTGAATTCTTTCTGCTATGAGACATCGAGAACCTGAGCTTCATTAAGGCCTGAAACCATGTGTGTGATCTCAGTTGGAAGACCATGGGTTTTGTCTGGGTCCGAGTCCCGGCACGTGGGTTCAAGCGCCAATATGAGGTGCAAAATTTCACAAGCGTTCAAATTTCATGTCCCATTCCTGTTAATATGTTGAATAAGCAAGCGCATCAGGGCTACTTATTATCTTATTAAATTTTTTTGCCTTAGGGACATAAACCAATTACTATGTATGATTTTGGATATTTAAAAAAAGTTCTATGTGGTTCCCACCCACATATACTTGATTAAACTTACCAGGGGTCACCTCTAAAATGGCTTAATTAGGCCAAAAATATATTTATGAATCATAATGCTCCTAATATTGCTGTCCCCTCAAGTTTCATCAGCATCTATTTCCCCAGACTTGCCACTTGTAGCTTTGCTTGTCTGAGAAATACCTCACTTAATTAAGGCCTTTCTTTAAGGCTTAAGACATTTAACAAATAACAAAAACTATTCACTGGACCTTGATTAGCAATTTCAATTTAGCAACATTCTCTACACATCATTTTCATTAACAGAAGTTCATAACAACAAATAATTCTGTCAGGTTCCCACAGTGTTTAGAACATGTGCAGACTTGTGCCATACTAAAATGTTTTTAAACAATTATCTGAAAATAGAATGGATAAGCAAAATGTGGTATATACATGCAATGAAATATTATTCCACCTTAAAAAGGAAGGAAATTCTGACACATGCTACAACATGGATGAACTTTGAGGACATTATGCTAAACTGAAAAGAACTAGTCACAAAAAGACAAATACTGTATGATTCCACTTATACGAGGTACTTAGAGTAGTCAAAATCGTAGAGACGGAAAGTATAATGGTGGTTGCCAGGAGCTGGGGGGAAGAGAGAATGGGGAGTTGCTGTTTAATAGGTAGAGTTTCAGTTTTACAAGATGAAAAGTTACGGGGACGAATGATAGTGAAGGCAGCACAGCAATGTGAATGTATTTAATGCTGCTGAACTGCACACTCAAAGATGGTTAAGACGGTAAATTCTGTTGCTTGTATTTTAACACACACAAAGAAAAAATAGATGCCATTACTAAATAAATAAAGTTTCCCATTATTATGTAATGGATGTAGATAATCACCAACTCCCAAATACTAGACAGAAGATTCTACAACACTGCTCAAGTGCAAATGATACAATCAGGTAAGGGAAAAGTACAGTTATCTGGATAGACAGGTTTTTTAGATCTTTTACTTACTTCCATACTGAAATGCTAATTTAAAATTTTAAAAAGATGAGTTCTTCTCAGGCAGACAAAACCCATTTATCTCAACTACTTTCCCAATCCTCAATTAAAAGCACAGAAATATAAAAGCTATAAATAAACCCAGAAGAAGAAATAACCATGAAAGATGTCAACAAAATATTGGGGGAAAAAAGTGAACAGACTGGTTAAAGGTTCAATGTTTATTTCTGCTCACTCCTAAAAAAAAGGGTGGGGGACTTAAAAAGCATACAGACAAGAGATAACAACATCAAAGTTCGGGAAGGTAGAAAGCAGAAGAAATAAATAGCTGACTAAGCAGAGCACAGCTGATATCCAAGACAGCAGTGGGAGAAACCCTAAACAAAGAAAGCTCTTCTGAACCAAAGAACCTAAGAAAGTCTAAGGAATTAGTCACCAGGTAGCTACTAAAGTAGGGTGGCAGATGAGGCTGAAAACAGCAGGATTATTTGAAAGTCCACAGAAGGAGCAGTTAGACCCCACTCTAAGCCCTACACCCACACCACGACCCCACTCAGACCAGAACTGCCCCTCCTTCCTAACGTTAGAAGGCTGGACATTGGGAGGTCCCCAAATGGTGGAGTAGGAAGACCCTGATCTCACCTCCTCTCACAAAACTTACAATTATGTACAGAACATCTATTGAGGAAAAAGACCCTGACCCTAACCCTAACCTACCAGGAAAGATCTTCTACAACTAAAGATACAAAGAAGGAACCACAACATGATGGGTAAGAGTGGGGAGTCCCAGTACAGTCACGACCCATATGCCCCCGGTTGAGGAACCCACAAACATAAGAATAATTACCATGGCAGAGATTCTCCCCAAGGAGCAAGGGGTCTGAGTCCCACATTGGACTACCCAGCCTGGGGGTCCCATGCCAGGAAGACAAGCCCCCAGAATGTTTGGCTTTGAAGGCCTGTGGGGCTTACATCTGGGAGCACCAGAGGACTGTGGGAAATAGAATGGAGTCTCTTAAATGGCACACAAACTCTCACATGTGCCGGGACCTTTAAGGCAGAAGTAGTCATTTCAAAGGAGCCTGGGTCAGAACTACCTGCTGATCTTGAAGAGTCTCCTGGAGAGGCAGAAGGCAACTGGAGTTCACCCTGGGGACATAGATACTTGTGGCAGCCGTTATGGGGAGTTTGTTCTACCACATGGACACTGGTGCAATCACCATTTTGGAATCCTCCCTCTACCACTAGCATGGTGTGTGTGTGTGTGTGTGTGTGTGTGTGTGTGTGTGTGTGTGTGTAAACACACACACACACACACACACACAGAGGACTACTACTCAGGCACAAAAGAGAATGAAAATTTGCCATTTGCAACAACGTGATGGCCCTGGAGGGTATTACACTTAGTGAAATAAATCAGAGAAAGTCAAATACTGTACATTATCACTTATATATGGAATCTAAAAAAAAAAACAAGTGAATGAATATAACAGAACAGAAACAGACTCATAGATAGAAAAAATTAGTGGTTACCAGTGGGGAGAGGGAAGGGGGGAGGGGCAAGATAGAGGTAGGGGATTAAGAGATATAAACTACTATGTATAAAATAAATAAGCTACTAAAGGTTGTTGACTAACAATCAATCAACCAATCAATCACCTACAAGGATATGTAGCCAATATTTTACATTTATTTTATTTATTTTTTTGGCTGTGCCATGCGGCATGTGGGATCTTTATTCCCCAACCAGGGATTGAACCCATGCTCCCTGCATTGGGAGCATGGAGTCTGAACCACTGGACTGCCAGGGAAGCCCAGTAGCCAATATTTCAGGATAAATATAAATGAAGTATAATCTATAAAAAATTTGAATCATACCTGAAACTAATATAATATTGTAAATTATACCTCAATTTTAAAAAGTAAAAAAACACTAAAATAAATAAGAAAAATTAAAAGGACTGGACATTAACTTTTTGGAAACAGTAAATCAAAAACATGGTGAACTTTAGTTATCTAAGTCTTTATGAGACACTCCCTCTCCCACCTCTTGAGCTCCCTTCCTCACTAAGCTTGAAAAATACTGGCAGCCACAATGGATGCTTTCATCAAGTGACTGGTGATCCTTGGCTGTCCCATTCACATTTGAGCATGAGGCAACAAAAAGCCAGAAACTCAGGGTATATGAGTGAGGCTGGTAAACTGGAAGGGCTCAAAGAGGGTCATCAGGAACAAGCTGGGCACAGCCTCACACTTTTTTCTATGGAAAGAAACCTCAGGTGTCGATATATAGAGGTTTTTCCCTCCAAAGACAGTTAATTTCTCCAGAGAAGCCTCCAATCTCCTGCTGAAAACAAGTTTTCAACTCCTTTGCGTGAGTTACAGGAGTGCAACTGTTGGATCATACGGTAAGAGTAAGTTTAATTTATAAGAAACCATCAAACTGACTTCCAAAGTGGCTGAACCATTTTGCACTCCCACCAGCAATGAGTGAGAAATCCCAATGCTCCATGATCTCTCCAGCATTTGGTGTTGTCAGTGTTTTTGGATTTTGGCCATTCTAACAGGTGTGAGATAGCAACTCATTATCTTAAAAGATACCCCTTTTGGGGCTTCCCTGGTGGTCCAGTGGCTAAGACTAGGCACTCCCAATGCAGGGAGCCTGGGTTCGATCCCTGGTCAGGGAACTAGATCCCACATGCCACAGCTAAAGATCCCGCACACTGCAATGAAGATCCCACGTGCCACAACTAAGACTAAATAAATATATATATATTTTTAAGATATATATTTTGCAAATATTTTCTCCCAGTCTGTAGCTTGTCTTCTAGTTCTCTTAGACAACCTTAGTTTTTTTGAAAAGCAAATTTATACATGGAACTAATATAATATTGAAGAGTTAAAGTTTCCTTGATTTATCTTAAGGATGAATGTTATTAAGCAAATTCAGTTGTTCTGAGTAACAGCTCCTGGCATATTAACAATATTGCTTTCATATTTGTTTCATGCCTACTTCTATTCACACATACTCTACAAAACAGTAACCTCAAAACTATTACAGATAACAGGACATTTTGCCTGCAATTAAAAAAACAAACTTGCTGACAAATGCTCAGCACAACATTATTTTCAAGACTGACAAGTGTTTAAATAACACTTTATATGCATAAAGTGTTTTTAAGTGTTTGTCATGCAATATGTAAAAGTTTGGGGAACACTGAAATTAAAACTGACAATTTTACATTTGCTTCTTCATCTAACAGTGGAAGAGCAGAGATGATCTTTTCTTGCCATAATCATTATTCCACAGCAAGAATTTTCACATTTTCTCCAACACTGGTTTCAAAGGCAGTTGTACAATAAGTGGGGGGAAAAGAATACTTCTTCACAGCAAATTGCCACTTAGTAAATGTATAATAAATAAAGATTTAGGAAAATCACCATTTGGGGAGTTCCCTGGCAGTCCAGTGGTTAGGACTCAGAGCTTTCACTGCTGTGCCCTGGGTTCAATCCCTGGTCAGGGAACTAAGATCTCACAAGCCATGTGGCGTGGCCAAAAAAATTTTTTTTTTAAATCACAATTTTGCAATCATCACAGGAATAACTGGTTCAAGCAAATCACCAGTGGATGATAAAACCACTGTAAACATACCCTTTGCCAACAAATTTTCACGCAGTCTTCCTGCTTATTGACTTATTAATTATAAAGAGAGGTCAGATGAACACAATCTTAACAAAGTAATCAAAGAAACATACCAACAACTGAAAAACTGACATTACATCCTCTTGATGTGACATAGGGAGAAGGACATATCACTTATGTAGCTTTTATATTAAAACTGTATAGGGGTTTCCCTGGTGGCGCAGTGGTTAAGAATCCACCTGCCAGGGTTTCCCTGGTGGCGCGGTGGTTGAGAGTCCGCCTGCCGATGCAGGGGACATGGGTTCGTGCCCCGGTCTGGGAAGATCCCACATGCCGCGGGGCGGCTGGGCCCGTGAGCCATGGCTGCTGGGCCTGTGCATCCGGAGCCTGCGCTCCGCAAAGGGAGAGGCCACAACAGTGAGAGGCCCGCATACCAGAAAAATAAAAAATAAAAAAAATTAAAAAAAAAAAGAATCCACCTGCCAGGGGCTTCCCTGGTGGCGCAGTGGTTGAGAATCCACCTGCCGATGCAGGGGACACAGGTTCGTGCCCCAGTCCGGGAAGATCCCACATGCCGTGGAGCGGCTGGGCCCGTGAGCCATGGCCGCTGAGCCTGCGCGTCCGGTGCCTGTGCCCCGCAACGGGAGAGGCCACAACAGTAAGAGGCCCGTGTACCGCTAAAAAAGAAAGAAAGAAAAAAAAAAAAGAATCCACCTGCCAATGCAGGGGACATGAGTTTGAACCTTGGTCTGAGAAGATCCCACATGCCACGGAGCAACTAAGCCCATGTGCCACAACTACTGAGCCTGCGTGCCTCAACTACTGAAGCCCGCGCATCTAGAGCCCGTGCTCTGCAACAAGAGAAGCCACCACAACGAGAAGGCCGTGCACCGCAATGAAGAGTAGCCCCCGCTCGCCGCAACTAGAGAAAGCCCGCACGCAACAACGAAGACCCAACGCAGCCAAAAAAAAAATAAAAACTGTATAACCCAAATCTAACCATGAGGAAGCAATCAGATGAGCTTATATTGAAAGACAGGGCATTTTACATAATAATGGACTTGTACTCTTCAAAAACGTCAATCTCATGGGAGAAAAAGTCTGAAGAACTGTTTTAGAGTAAAGGCAATAGGAGTACGACAACTAAATACAATGCTTAACCTAGGACTTTTTTTTTTTAAGTTGCTATAAAGGAGGGTATTGAAACAATCTGGCAACATTTGAATACTGACTACATACTACATAACCAGTACTGCATCAATATTAAATTTCCTGAATTTGATACGATTACACTTTGTTCAATGTTCTTGTCTTAAGAGATACAAGTAACTTTTCTCAAGAGTCCAGGGGAAAAGAAAAAAAGAAAAAAGTAAGAAATCGTGCATTGTTCTATTATGTAGTATGTGATACATACAGAGAGAAGTAAAGCAATGTGGCCAAGAGAGAACAATGTATGAACGCAGGTGAAGAGTATATGAAAGTTCACTGTAATATTCTTACAATTTTTCTGTATATCTCACATTTTTCAAAAAACATCTAACAAACAAAATCCATTCTCATCAAATGGTCTATAGCAGGGTAAAGATCTTAACTAACTTTCACCCAGCATAAAAGTTTTCTATCTCCTCGTAGACCTATTTCAAATACAATTTTTCAAGCATCTGAATGACTGCTCTAGCTATACTTCCAAGATCCCATCACAGGATATCCTTGCCTTGAGAGTGAAGGAGACAAGGAATTCAATGCACTGCGCCACGTCAGATATGAGTTTCAAAACTCGGAGGACATCCAACAACAATGTGGACTGAACTAATGTTATCAGTCACACCCCACCCCTGCCCACTACAGGTATATAAAAATGCAAATAAGATATGACAATAAAAAGGTTTTGATACACAGCTAAACCAGAAAGATTGAAAAATCCCAGGTTCCAGAAAAAAAGGTAAGTTAAAGCCATAGATATAAGGGAAAATTGATGCCAGGGAGCTGAGGTTTATGGGGAGCAAGGTCAGATTCTTATAATAAACACATGAGAACAAGAGTGGAGTGTGAGGGAAACATACCTCAAGCTTATGGGCAGGTAGAAACCTCCCCTGCAGAAAACCCCAGAGCCAAGTGCTCCTTGATCAGAGGCCAGAAGAATCCTAAAGAAGCAACGAAGAGCTTTGCCATCTATCACGGCAAGGTTGGGAGGTGGGGAAGTTACTCTCAAACCTTCAAAAGCATATATCAGTAAGGTACACAGATATAAGATCCAAAATTACACTACCTACATGGATGGTAAGGAAACAAAAAGCCAAGAAATTAACTTAAAAACTTGTCCCAAACCACTGAAACTCCTAGAAACAGGCAGAAGGAAGCCTGAAGGAGCCTTGAGAGAAGCTTTCACAGACTTGGATCATCAACAGCCTACTGCCAGGCCATTCATAACCCTTCCTTCCAACTTTTAGCTAGATGAACTCAGAATTTTAAAATCTGCAGATTGGGGCTTCCCTGGTGGTGCAGTGGTTGATGAAGAGTCCACCTGCCGATGCAGGGAACACCGGTCTGGGAAGATCCCATATGACACAGAGCAGCTAGGCCTGTGAGCCATGGTCGCTGAGCCTGCACGTCCGGAGCCTGCGCTCTGCAACGGGAGAGGCCACAACAACAGTGAGGGGCCCGCTTACTGCAAAAAAAAATCTGCAGATTGCACATGGAAATAAAACACCAAGAACTCAAAAGAACAAGACAATGTGAGAGACTACACATCTGAGATAGGAGATTGGGCAAGCTAAGAAGAAATACGCTTATTTATGAACTTGTTAAACGCGTTGACTTAGAACGTTAAGGCAGTAGGTTAAATTCTTTTAAAGAATCACTTTATATAGTTTTTCTTAACAGAGTTATAATTCACATACCATAAAATTTATCATTTTAAAGTGTACAATTCAGTGCTTTTTAGTATATTTACGAGGATGTGCAACCATCACCACATTTTTATCACATTGAAAAGAAGTCCCACATCTGTTATCCATCACTCCCCTTCCCCTTCTCCCTGTCCTTGGCAACTACTAGCATGCTTTATTGCTATGGACTTGCTTATTCTGGAAGTTTCACAGAAAGGAAATCCTATGCCACCTTTTTGTGACTTGCTTCCTTCACTTAGCATGTTTTCAAGGTTCACTCTGTATTTTAGCATGTGTCAGTACTTCATTACTTTTTCTGGCTGAATAATATTCCACTGAATTGGTAGACTACATTTTGTTAACTGGCTCATCAAGTGATGGACATCTAAGTTGTCTCCACTTTTTGGCTACTGTGAATAATATTCCTGAGAACACTCGTGGGTAAGTTTTGGTGTTAACCTATGATTCTCTTGGGTATATACCTACAAATGAAATTGCTGGATATGGTGATTCAACATTTAATTTTTTTGAGGAACTGCCAAACTGTTTTCCAAGGCAGCCATGCCATTTTACATTTGGTAATGGCTTAATTTTAAGATTAGGGCATATAATGAGTACAGAGATGACAGACATTATAAATGGGTCTTTCTTTTTTTCTTTTGTCTCCAAGTATTTCCTTGTTATTCCTTTCCCTTTTAATCCATAATATACAACCCAGATAAATAGGCTACTGCTGTATTGTTTAAGGTGTTTTTTTTTTTTTGCGGTATGTGGGCCTCTCACTGCTGTGGCCTCTCCCGTTGCGGAGCACAGGCTCCGGACGCGCAGGCTCAGCGACCATAGCTCACGGGCCCAGCCGCTCCGCGGCACGTGGGATCTTCCCGGACCGGGGCACGAACCCGTGTCCCCTGCATCGGCAGGCGGACTCTCAACCACTGCGCCACCAGGGAAGCCCTAAGGTTTTTTTTTAATTTACAAAAACAATGGATAGGGCTTCCCTGGTGGCGCAGTGGTTGAGAATCGTCCTGCCGATGCAGGGGACACGGGTTCGTGCCCCGGTCCGGGAAGATCCCACGTGCCGCGGAGCGGCTGGGCCCGTGAGCTATGGTCGCTGAGCCTGCGCGTCCGGAGCCTGTGCTCCGCAACGGGAGAGGCCCGCGTACCGCAAGAAAAACAAACAAACAAACAAACAAACAAAAAAAAGGATAGTTCCTCTCTCAGAAAACAAATGTAGTTATAATTTGTATGACTTCAAGCTAATTTTAAAAAGGTTTTATTATGAAAAATTTTACACATCACTCAGCTTCAACAGTGTAGAATAAGGTAAGGTCTGCCCTTAGCCTCTGCCAGAAACACATGTAATTTCTCCCTGGAAGAAAATAATGTTGTCCTAACCCATAAATTATCTCTATAATTTTTCATATACAATTTCTGGCACATGTGAAAGTAAACCAGGCACTCAAGGAGACAAACACAAATGATCAAAATCCAAAAGGTATTAGAAACACATTAACAGTTATCAGACACAGACCTTAAAATTACTATGCTTGGGCTTCCCTGGTGGCGCAGTGGTTGAGAATCCGCCTGCTGATGCAGGGGACACGGGTTTGTGCCCCGGTCCGGGAGGATCCCACATGCTGCGGAGCGGCTGGGCCCGTGAGCCATGGCCGCTGAGCCTGCGCGTCCGGAGCCTGTGCTCCGCAATGGGAGAGGCCACAACACTGAGAGGCCCGCGTACCACACACACAAAAAAAAATTACTATGCTTAACATGTTCAATTAAATGAAGCACAAAATTGAGAATTTGGACAGAGAACAAAAATGTATAAAAAGTAGGTAAGTATGATCCAGTCAGATTAGTAGGGAAACATAAAAGTGAGCAAAAGAGACTAACAGTAGATTATAGTAGGGAGTCAATGCAGATTCTTCTATAGGTAAAAATTTAGGGACATTAATCTGAATATAGAGAGGGGGAGATGAAATAAAGGGACTAGAGGCAGGAAGACCAGCTAGGAAGCCATTTCAGTGATCCAGATGAGAGTTGGTGGTAGCACTGGGTTAAGGTGAGGCAGTCAATAAAGGAAGGAAAGAGCAAATAATTTCAAAGAAACAACTGAATAATTTGGCAAGAGATCATACAAAAATTACCCCAGATAATATCTCCAGCCCTTAAAACTGGGAAAAGTTAATTAACATCAATTACTGAAAAAATAATTATGCTTTCCAATTTTTAACAGTTTTTAAATGTTCTGGATTCAGGCTTAAAAAGCTCAGTATGGCAAACCAGGTACAGTTAATAAGAAAAAAGTTAAGGGAGTTCCCGGCAGTCCAATGGTTAGGACTCTGCGATTCCACTGCAGGGGGCATGGGTTCAATCCCTGATCAGGAACTGAGATCCCGAAAGTTGGGTGGTGCAGCCATAAAACAACCCCTCCCCCGCAAAAAAACAGTTAGGTACAAGTTCAAGGGTAAAGAGAACAAAACTGTAATTTCCCCACTTTCTAGGCATCAGAATTAGTAAATCATAAAGATCTTTATTTCCATTTAGAAAGTTCTTTGTAGACACATGAGAAACAGAATGGAAAAGTTTAAACAACTGAAACAGTCTTCTACCAAAAGAGTTACAAAGAAAGACTGAAAATAAAGAAGCAAGCAGAGATACACTCACTTGGTGGGGTTGGGGGAGAAGAAGATAAAAGAAAGAAAAGAAAAATAAAGCAGGGTCTTCCCTGGTGGCGCAGTGGTTAAGAATCCGCCTGCTAATACAGGGGACACGGGGTCGAACCCTGGTCTGGGAAGATCCCGCATGCCGCAGAGCAGCTAAGCCCATGCACCACAACTGCTGAGCCTGCTCTCTTGAGCCCGCAAGCCACAAATACTGAAGCCCACATGCCACAACTGCTGAAGCCTGCATGCATAGCGCCTGTGCTCCGCAACAAGAGAAGCCGCCGCAATGAGAAGCCCGCGCACTGCAACGAAGAGTAGTCCCCGCTCGCAGCAACTAGAGAGAGCCTGCACGCCAATGAAGACCCAACGCAGCTAAAAATAAAATAAATAAAATAATACATTTTTTAAAGAAGAAAAAGAAAGCAGGAGTGTCAATATTTATGACAATTCCAGACCAGAAGTGATGAAATGAGATTAAAAGGGACATTCAGTAACGATAATCTCTGAAAATATGATAGCCATAAACCTTTACATGTAAGCAATATAGCAATAAAATACATAAACCAAAAATTCCTAGAGATACTAGGAGAGCTTGATAAAACCAAAACTATACCTGAAGATTCAACATACCTCTTTGATATATCAAATAGATATAAAAAGTTTTTGAGGATCTGAATAATAAAAACAAGTCATTCATTCATATATATATATATATATATATATATGGTGGCATACAGTGCGAGTCACTCAATCTTCCTGTACTACAGATTCCTTTCTCATAGGGTTGTGGTGAGGATTAAATGAGATAGCTCCTGTAAAGAGTACTTGCCACATATGAAATCCTCAATAAAGCTCTTAGTTATCTAACTCTACCTTTCACATTATTCTCTTAGGTTCAAGGGACACCATAAACTGATCATGTTCTTGACCATTAAAAAATTTTTTTTCCAAGATGTTATTGCCCATAATCCAATAAACTAGAAACATATAATAAAAAGTTAACCGTATATACACTAGGAAGTTTTTTATAATAAACATTGAAATAAAAACCCGTTACAAATGATCTAGAAATTAACAAAATGAAGAATATTTGACAACAAATGAGACACAGCAAAAGAAGAATTCAGAGGAAAATTTATAGTCTTTATAATTTAAAAAAAAAACCTCAAGTATTCAATTTAAGAAACCAGAAAGTAAAATAAACCAAAAGAAATGGGAAGTGGGAATAAAGATAAAAGACAAAAGCTGTGTTTGATTAACTAAGGAACAATTTAAAAACCAGTCTAAAGAATACATAAGGCCAATATCTGATTTCTTGAAAATTCCAACAGAAATAGATTAAAGCATAAAAACACCCTTAAGCTTATATTTAAAACAGGGCATTTAAACCTCCACAAGTATTTCTCTACATAATCTCTCCTAATGACATAATAGCTCTGGGCAATACAGGAGGAATGTGAGGGTGGCAACAAACCACCCTGGAAAGCCTGGAAAGAATAATAGATTTTTAACTATATTTCTTTCATATTTGTATGAATCAAAAGTCACGAGTGAAAACAGTATTTTCCAAAATAAGAATACTGGGTTATCACTTCTATACATTCTTTATTTACCTTTATTTTTACTAAGAGAGTATTGACAGACTGTGAAGGTTAATTGAGTTGTTTTTCTATGTAGTGGTGATTCACAATCTTCTCCCTTCTTTGTAACCAAGGGCATATATAGCCTTTCTCCAACAAACTGGCTCACATTTACTCTACAGTTAAAAACAATTATTTAAAATTAATTTTACATCCTCTTAAGGGATTTTAAATCTTTTTAAAGATTCAAAACTAATTTTACAACCCCTCTAAGGATTTTAAATCGTTTTAAGATTTAAAACCCAACCCTCAAGTTTTTTTTTTTGGAGGGGGGGGCCCATGCACCACTCGGCAGGCGGGATCATAGTTCCCTGAACAGGGATCAATCCCGTGACCCTCTGCGGTGGAAGCGTGGAGTCTTAACCACTGGACTTCGAGGAATTCCCAAGAAAAGTTTCTTTTTCCCCTTGGTCATAGAGGTCTAGTTAGCCTCCTCTGCATTCTCCCTTTGCATACACTGCCTTTATCCTGTCAGGGACTACCTGCAGTTTCTACCACTCTCCACAATTTGACAAAAAGGAGGCAAGGACAAGTAACCCCGTGCACCCTCTCTTCTATTAAATCCATGCATGAAAAAATGAGGCCCTGGGTTTCCCTGGTGGCACAGTGGTTGAGAGTCCGCCTGCCGATGCAGGGGACGCGGGTTCGTGCCCCAGTCCGGGAAGATCCCACATGCCGCGGAGTGGCTGGGCCCGTGAGTCATGGCCGCTGAGCCTGCGCATCTGGAGCCTGTGCTCCGCAACGGGAGAGTCCACAACAGTGAGAGGCCCGCGTACCGCAAAAAAAAAAAAAAAAAAAAAAAAAAAAAAAATGAGGCCCTATGGAAATTAATTTTACTCAACTCAACACCTCAAGTTGGAAATACTTCTAAATTATCCACACATAAAGTTTAGGTAAGCTTTTTCCAAGAATAAACTTTCAGTAAAGTATACATATTTTAAGACTCTAAAGTCAACATACAAGCCAAAAAAATCTTAAGCAATATAGTAGTTCAAATATTATCTGAAGAGCCTGCATTTCTTAGTGAGTTTCTATACTTTTCTTCCATTAAAAAATAAAACCAGGGACTTCCCTAGTGGTCCAGTGGTTAAGACTCCTCACTCCCAATGCAGGGGGCCTGGGTTCGATCCCTGGTCAGGGAACTAGATCGTGCATGCTGCAACTAAGAGCCTGCATGCCACAACTAAAGATCCGGGGCACAGCAACGAAGATCCTGCAGGCGGCAACGAAGATCCTGCAGGTGGCAATGAAGATCCTGCATGCTGCAGCTAATACCCAGCACAGCCAAATAAATAAATTTTTTTTAACTTTTAAAATTTATATTTGGCTGTGTTGGGTCTTCGTTGATGCACGTGGTCTATCTCTTGTGGTGAGCAGGAGCTACTCTTCGTTGTGGGGCTTCTCATTGCAGTGGCTTCTCTTGTTATGGAGCACGGGCTCTAGGCACGCGGGCATCAGTATTGCAGCATGCAGGCTCAGTAGTTGTGGCTCCTGGGCTCTAGAGCACAGGCTCACAAGTTGTGACGCATGGGCTTAGGTGCTCCGCGGCATGTGGGATCTTACCGGACCAGGGATCAAACCCATGTCCCCTGCATTGGCAGGTGAATTCTTAACCACTGCGTCACCAGGGAAGTCCCATAAACAAATATTTTTTTAAATAAATAAAAACAAAAAAACTTAAGTTGAATAATAAAGGGTCATAGAGTGAGGAATGCAGTGCTCCAACCATAGTGTTATGAATGTCATTTTCATCTCTTCTATAATAATGTAAAAAGTGTTTAAAAAGTAAAAGTTTTAGGGATTTCCAAGCATTACTAAGATTAAATAAGTTCCCTCCAGATAAAAATTCCAAAACAGGGCTTCCCTGGTGGCGCAGTGGTTGAGAGTCCACCTGCCGATGCTGGGGACACGGTTCGAGCCCCGGTCCAGGAAGATCCCACATGCCGTGGAGCGGCTGGGCCCGTGAGCCATGGCAACTGAGTCTGCGCGTCCGGAGCCTATGCTCCGCAACGGGAGAGACCACAACAGTGAGAGGCCTGCGTACTGAAAAAAAAAAAAAATCCGAAATAAATAACTTCCACTCCCAATGGAACAAAATGTAATTGCAGAGCTTTGGTAATGAACCTTATCAAGTGACAGCAATAAGTTCTATAGTGGTTTCACTTTCTGATTAGTCAAAATTATCTTTGAAAACTCACTCATGTAGTAGGACTCATGTCTTTGGAAGCTCAATGTTAATGTCTTAGGCTTCTTTTTGCGTTTAGACTATGGACACCCTGCTCTGAGTCATGGAGGTCATAAGCTGATGCAGCTGGGTGGATGCAAGCAGGAAAGACAATGGAAAAAAAGAGATTTCTTGCCCCCACCTCCATACAGTACAATTCCAGTACGTGTATATGGTAGGACTGAATTGTGTCCAGCTGATTCTTAGTCCTTAAATAAAACAATATAATTTGGAGTATTTAGTAGCTGGAGATCTGCAGTTTTTGCAGACCTTAATAACCACTTGAGGGAAAAAAAATACAAATAATAAGAACTGTTAGGGCTTCCCTGGTGGCGCAGTGGTTGAGAAGATTCTCAGCCTGCCAATGCAGCAGACACGGGTTCGAGCCCTGGTCTGGGAAGATCCCACATGCCGCGGAGCAACTAGGCCCGTGAGCCACAACTACTGAGCCTGCACGTCTGGAGCTTGTGCTCCGCAACAAGAGAGGCCACGACAGTGAGAGGCCCGCGCACCGCGATGAAGAGTGGCCCCGGCGCGCCGCAACTAGAGAAAGCCCACGCACAGAAATGAAGACCCAGCACAGCCAAAAATAAATAAATAAAAATTTTTTAAAAAAACTGTTAGGTGTAAGTAAAGAAATAGCAATTTTTATGAAATGTAAATCTCAAAAGTTGACATAGCCGTCTTAACTTCCGACCCAAAGGGGTCGGAATTTGAAATTTGAAAATTTCAAATTTGAAATTTGAAAACAGTGGGAGAATTAACTACATGCATTTTACTACACAGATCAATACATATGACATTTGCTTCATCACTTATTCATCATCCTCTGGGTATGAAAATTATTAACTCAGGATTCCCTTCCACAAGCACTTACAAGACTTCTGCTCGGCTGAAAAATGGAGTTGAAAGAAACAAACAAAAACATATAATTTAATTGGAGCCACGATATCCACACAATGAAAGGACTAACACATAAAACAACACACAATAACCTGGAGTTAATTTAGTGTAAAGAAAGGATCTGTTGTTTCTTAGTATTGCACATCTCCCATTGAAAGTGTTCAATAAATTCTACCAACTTAGGAGATGACTTTTAAAGTAAGTGTAATGAAAAAACAGGCACTTTTGTTCTTTAAATACTCGTTCATTCACATCCATTCCCCCGCCCTCCACCGCTCTCTCTCTGGCTGTGGGGTGGCCAGAGAGGCAGGAATACTAAAAGTGAAACGCTACACTGAATTGACCAGAAAAACTTGGTAAATAACTGCCTGAGAAAGTGAAAACTGAGATGAGTTAGTGATGAATCCAAGAAGGTGCTTAGCCACTTACCCAGAGATTTACTTAATGAGAATGGATCGCAGGTTTCCACGGGTCATTCCACTGCCAGTAAGAGAGTCGTGAACCTTGGGTCCCTTTTTTCACTAGTCAACAGTCACCCTCACCTACACGCGGAGTACATATTTGGCACTCAGCAAATCTTGATTGAATGAAAACCTATCTCATTCATACTGGTACCCAACCACAGAGTTATGGGCCCACAAATTCCTTCCCCAAAGCCTTACGACTTAACCCAAAGAGCTGAGAAAGCAGAGTCGAAAGCTCTGGGGATCTCTGTAAGGACTGGGAATGATCAAGGGCCAATGAAGCCTACAGTAACCCGACTTCGCAAAGAAAGCTTAGGGGACTGACCTACAGCTAGTAGGCTTCGGCTTCGCCAGGACGTACCCGACAGGCCGCAGGCCGCAGGTCCACAGCCTCCCACCCGGGGGCGCTGAGAGATCCGGGGGTATCCCCCCCTAAAGTTAGTACCTGTGAAGCTGCGACACAGAGAGTGGCTCGGGGCTCTCATTACGGAGGCCGGGGCCTGGGGCCGGCCAGCTGCGCCTCCTGGCTGAGAGCTCCGCGCTCCGGAGCTGCACTGACAGCACGGGTCGCAGATAATACCTCACGCCTCAGGAGCCTCGTGGCTCGCAGGCCCCGGGAGTTTCGTTCCCAAGACTGCGCGAGTTGTCGCACTCACGTCTACAGGCTGCTCTTCAGGGCTTCCCTCACAGCTCAAGTGATCACTCCTGCCTTCAGCCCAGCACCCGGTCGCTTCCCGGCGCCGCCATCGTTACTGTTTGTTTTCATCCGCTTCGGTGACGGCGGGGGGAGGAAGAGGGCTATGGGGGAAATACAGCTATCTAACCTCAGCCGCACTTTCGCCACAGTATGGATGACCTACTTAATTTCGTTCCTCTTTGACGTTCTCATAAAAACTGGTTTCCTTACCATGTAAGTCTGATTCACCAATCTCTTCAAGCGTCTCAGAAAACAAAGGCGTAAAGAGGCGGTCTTTGAAAGAGCGTGAACCTTTGGGCCGTGTGTAGAATGTACGCCAGCGAAACGCAGGTCGCGGCGGCAGCTGCAGTGAGGACGCGGCTTGGGGCGGGCGGTGACGTAAGAGGGCGGTGCCTACACAGTGCGCCGTGGCGGCTTGTGCTCGGCCGCCGGTTCCGGAGGAGGGCCGGACCTGGCTGGGTGGGTGGGAAGTGCGGCTGGTAACCTGGCAGCCGCCGAGAGGTGGGTGAGCGGCCTCGGCTGACTTTGAGTGGCCGGGGCAGTCACACTTCCGTATCCATTTCTAAGACATCTTTTTAAAAGCTTTAGAGGTGGAGTGTCCTCTCAGCCCTAGCTCTCCCAGCCCCTTCTTTTGCGCCTTCCTTCCAAGCCGTCTGGTCTTCCCTACTTCCTAGCCCTCAGCCTCACGATTTGGATTTCTTGGGGTGAGGGGAAAGGCTTTTGCTACAACGCAGAAGCTCCGTCTACCAGCCTGGGTCGTGGGCGATTTTTTGCCCCTTCTTCCCTTGTTAGGCTAGTATGAACAACGACACTCCCCCCTCCCCGCCCCCGTCTCTTACCCCTTACTTATCAGGTGGAGCCAGAGGGCTTTGGGTAATGAATCCTGCCGTGACTAATCCCAGTCCTGGGTAGCTATGACTTACGGCAGCTGCTTCGTGGCCTGTATAGTTAGGAGCCGACCTCTTTTACTTTGTGGATAATTATGCCATCACCTCCATTAATCTTTTGTTCTTCCCAGTTCAAATGCCAGGCATTAAATGAGCCACTACAATTCAGCTCCCATTCTCCTTCAAACTAAAGCAAGCCTGTTGTGCAGCCATGAGTTAGTGGAGAAAAACCGAGTTACAGTTATAGCACCTTTTGAACAAAATGGCAATTTGATCTGTTGTAGCCTTTGAATCACTTTTTTTTTTTTTTGATGTGGATGATTTTTAAGGTCTTTATTGAATTTGTTACAATACTGCTTCTGGGTTTGTTTGTTTGTTTTTATGTTTTTGGTTTTTTGGCTGCAAGTCATGTCGGATCTTAGCTCCTCCACCAGGGATCAAACCCGCACCCCCTGCCTTGGAAGGTGAAGTCTTAACCACTGGACCGCCAGGGAAGCCCCTGAATCACTTTAAAGTCTTTGGTAGGTTTCTAATGTTTTTTGTTTTTTTCTTTAACCTTTACAGAGAGAAGATTATAAATGCCAGAGCCATTTAAATGATGGTTAGCTGTTGAATTCTGACACTTCCTTAAATACCTTCTTGCACCAACATCTTCAGTGGGAAGAGTTCAGGAAAAGTAGCAGAGGGAAGGAGAGACAACAGTTACATGTACCATGGCTATACCAATAACAGTACTTGACTGTGATCTCTTGCTATATGGCCGAGGTCACCGGACATTGGACCGCTTTAAGCTGGATGATGTGACAGATGAATACTTGATGTCCATGTATGGGTTTCCTCGACAGTTCATTTATTACTTGGTGGAGCTCTTGGGGGTGAGTCTTTCTAGACCTACTCAGAGATCCAGGGCTATTAGCCCAGAGACACAGATCCTTGCAGCACTGGGCTTCTATACCTCAGGTTCCTTCCAGACTCGGATGGGAGATGCTATTGGAATCAGTCAGGCATCTATGAGTCGATGTGTTGCCAATGTCACCGAAGCGCTTGTGGAAAGAGCTTCGCAGTTCATCCACTTTCCAGCTGATGAAGCCTCTGTGCAGGCTCTGAAGGATGAATTCTATGAGTTGGCAGGGATGCCAGGGGTCATAGGGGTGGTTGACTGTATCCATGTGGCAATCAAGGCACCAAATGCTGAAGACCTTTCCTATGTGAACCGCAAAGGTCTTCATTCTTTAAGCTGCCTCATGGTGTGTGACATCAGAGGGGCACTGATGACTGCGGAGACACACTGGCCGGGGAGTCTCCAGGACTGTGCTGTGCTACAGCAGTCTTCTCTCAGCAGTCAGTTTGAAGCTGGGATGCACAAAGAGAGCTGGCTGCTTGGTAAGTCTGCGGGTGTAAATGCTTCATTTTTGTAACTATAGGAAAAAGTTTGGGCAGAGTAGAATGAAATATAGGGGTCTATAGACCTGAGACTCAGTCCTGTTCTGTTTTAAACACGACCTCAGATGAGAACTCTCTGAGCCTTAATTTTTTTTTTTTTAAGCAGGACTGAAACAGAAGTAATGTCTTTTTTTTTTTTTTAAAGTCTTTATTGAATTTGTTACAGTATTGCCTCTTTCATGTTTTGGGTTTTTGGCCTCGAGGCATGTGAGATCTTAGCTCCCTCACCAGGGATGTAACCCACACCCTCTGCATTAGAAGGTAGAGTCTTAACCACTGGACCACCAGGGAAATCCCCAGCCTTAATTTTTTTAAATCAACATCTAAAGGACACTTGTTAACATTTAAAAACATACAATTTGACCCAGCTCTTCTTGGAGGTACATGTGCAGAAATATGTAAAACAAAATTACAGGCATTTGCATCACAGCAGTGTTTTGTACTCACAAACAACAACAGCAACAACACCCCTACAAAAGCATTCCCCTTAAATATAGCCAAGATACTTATCAATGCAGATCTTGTTAAATACAGTACATCCATACAATTGAGCCTTAATTTGTATCATCTGTAAAATGGTGAAAATAATGCTAATGGCAGTAATACTATTGTTAAGATTAGGGAATATATATGAAAGCTCACTCTAAAGTATTGTGCAAATGTATTATTTTTGCCATTGGTGATTGTTACCATGATATCTATATGAAAATGATAGTAGACAGTGCATTTATACAGTTCTTATGGAAACTCACTGCATAGATCTGTTTGCTTGAGTGCCCTCGGAAAGCCTGGCTTAATGATCTGAGTAGGACAAGAACCCATTCAGTACTGAGCAGTGCAAACTGATGTGACTGTAGAGCTGGGAGGAATACAGTTAGTTGACAGTGATAAAACCCTCCAGCCTGGCAGCTTTCTTTTATGTTGTCTTTTTTTTTTTTTTAAAGCACCATTCTATGTGAGCAATAGGACAAGGGTTATCTTGGACACAACATGTTATATGGGAGATGAAGGCACATTAAGAATTGGAAGACCTCTCTTTAAGGCCACTAATCATCTCTGCACTGCACATGCTCATAACACAGTGTTTTACATGTAATAAACGTTCAGGAATTTTTCTCTTTAATGTGCGGACTGGCAGTTAAAGAAAAACCTCCCCGTGGGACTTCCCTGACGGTCCAGTGGTTAAGACTGCACACTTCCACTGCAGGGGGCACAGGTTTGATCCCTAGTCGGGGAACTCAGATCCCACACGCCACACGGGGCAGCCAAAAAAAAAAGAACCCTCCCACCCCCGCCCACTGTTCCAAGTGAGAAGAGGCTGCTGTCACACTGATTCGTTTAGAGCTGCCAGGGTACCATGGGTAACATCTTGGAACTTAACTGATTTTCTTCAGTTGTTTCTTCTACACACTGTTGTCAGTGCCCCACCTTCTCGTTACCCTAGTGGAACTTTGTCTTAATCCCACCTTTTGCCTACTCTGAACTTTCAAATTCCATTTTCATACAACTCACACCAAGAAGTGAAAGGGGGCTTCCCTGGTGGCGCAGTGGTTGAGAGTCCGCCTGCCGATGCAGGGGACACGGGTTCGCGCCCCGGTCCAGGAAGATCCCACATGCCGCGGAGCGGCTGGGCCCGTGAGCCGTGGCCGCTGAGCCTGCGCGTCTGGAGCCTGTGCTCCGCAACGGGAGAGGCCACAACGGTGAGAGGCCCGCATACTGGAAAAAAAAAAAAAAAACGAAGTGAAAGGAAGACTTTGCAAGTGCCTCATCCAACTACTTCTTCTACGGCTGGGGAAGTACTTGGCTTCCAAGCTGATTTCTTGTGAAATCACTTTGGTACCCTAACTCTAAAGCCAGCTAAGGGGACTTCCCTGCTGGCGCAGTGGTTAAGAATCCGCCTGCCAATTCAGGGGACATGGGTTCGATCCCTGGTCCGGGAAGATCCCACATGCCGTGGAGCAACTAAACCCGTGCGCCGCTACTGACCTTGCACTCTAGAGCCCGTGAGCCACAACTACTGAGCCCGCGTGCCACAACTACTGAAGCCCACGTGCCTAGAACCCATGCTCCACAACAAGAGAAGCCACTGCAATGAGAAGCCCGTGCACCGCAATGAAGAGTAGCCCCCACTCGCCACAACTAGAGAGAGCTTGCTCACAGCAACAGAGACCCAATGCAGCCAATAAATAAAGAAAGAAATAAATTTAAAACACATTGTTTCTCATTTAAAAATAAATTAATAAAGCCAGCTAAAAATGATTGAGCACTTAGAATTTGTCAGGCGATCTTGTAAGCACTTTGCATTGGATTATCTTACTTAATCCTTATAAAAACTCTTAAGGAGTTAAACACTAATATCAACATTTTCACAGAAGAGGAAATTAAGCACAGAACATCTGCGTCATTTGTGTTTATGTTTTAAACTGGATCATATGAGGAGTTACTCTATTTGGCAAATGATCCTTTTGTTAGGACTTCAAGGTCATGTATGAATTACTGATTTTCTTTTCCTTCACCCCTTGGGACCCCAGATTCAGTTGGAATTATGACTTTAAAGTAGTTTGTTAGTTGTTTATAGGACATGGTTGAAAATAAGTAGAAACTCAGACAAATTTTTATTTATTTTTCTGATTCCCCTCTTTACAAAAAGAGTGGAAGTGGAAGAGATGGATATTGCAACAACATTTAACAAGTGTTTACTAAGGCCAGCTTTGGTACCAGGCCACACACTAGGTACTAATGATGCTGGGGAAGCACATCCACAGCAGTTGATGATGTGGAAATCGACTCCCTTAGTACTATCAGTTCTAACACAGACCCCTTGGAAATCCTCCATGAGCCACTAACAGGCAAACTAGTTTGCAGACCCCTTAACTAGTATAGTGTTTCACAAATTTTCCAGATCAAAAGAGTTATCTGGGAAATTTACTTAAGATGTACACTTCTGGGCCCCACTTCAAACTTCAGGAATGAGAATCTTCAAGAAAAGAATCTGGACATCATTTTTAACATGTTCCCTAGATGATTTGTAATGAATAGATGTTTGGACAACCCTGGTCTGGATGTGTAGGGAAGACTGGTAGGATTATAAGGAATGACAAGATGTTATAAGAGAGAGGGAGATAAGATGGTTGATTGTGGGACTTCCCTGGTGGTGCAGTGGTTAAGAATCTGCCTGCTAATGCAGGGGACACGGGTTCGAACCCTGGCCCGGGAAGATCCCACGTGCCGCGGAGCGGCTGGGCTCGTGAGCCACGACTGCGGAGCCTGCATGCTGCAACTGCTGAAGCCTACACGCCTAGAGCCCATGCTCCGCAAAGAGAAGCCACCGCGATGGGAAGCCCACGTACCGCAATGAAGAGTAGCTCCTGCTCGCCGCAAATAGAGAAAGCCTGCGCGCGGCAACGAAAATCCAACACAGCCAAAAAAAAAGAAAGAAGATGGTTGATTGTATCTTTTTTTTTTTTTTTGCGGTATGTGGGCCTCTCACTGCTGTGGCCTCTCCCGTCGCGGAGCACAGGCTCCGGACACGCAGGCCTAGCGGCCACGGCTCACGGGCTTAGTCGCTCCGCGGCATGTGGGATCTTCCCGGACCGGGACACGAACCCGTGTCTCCTGCATCGGCAGGCGGATTCTCAACCACTGCGCCACCAGGGAAGCCCTGATTGTATCTTAAGAACACCATCAGATTTGTAGAATGGTACTAGATTTGCCAAACCTAGAGCTAGCTGTGATTCCCCCTTGTTTTTTTTTTTTTTTTGGTTTGTTTGTTTAGCATATTTTCATCTTGGGTGTCATCCCTTCATGTCCTCATTCTTGTATGCCGCTTCAGAGGGCATCCCCTAATTCCTCTTCTCTAAATGTACCTGCTCCTACAAACAATTCAGCCTGAGTTATTTCTTCAGCTCTTGGGCTAGTCTTGTTAAGCAGCTTTGGGTAAGATCTGCCAGAATGTCTCTTGAATGACTGATCATGTAAGCAATTGTAGTCTGTTTAGGAATTCTGATCCTAATCCCCTCCTGAGTGTCTGTCTTCCAGTGGTGCTTGGATTATACCAGTTAATGATGATGGACCTTTTTTCTGTGTGTGTGGTACGCGGGCCTGTCACTGCTGTGGCCTCTCCCGTTGCGGAGCACAGGCTCCGGACGCGCAGGCTCTGGACGCGCAGGCTCAGCGGCCATGGCTCACTGGCCCAGCTGCTCCGCGGCATGTGGGATCCTCCCGGACCGGTGCACGAACCTGTGTCCCCTGCATCGGCAGGAGGACTCTCAACCACTGCGCCACCAGGGAAGACCCCAACTTTATTTTAAATGCAATTTTTTAAATTTAAAAAATTACTGAGATATTGACATATAACATTGTATTAGTTTTAGGTATGCTGGATTAACTTTAAATATCTGAGATGGCTCACAAAATTTTCAAATTGTATATTTAGCTGACTTTTTTCCTCCTATGTACAACCTATTTTAATTGAACTTGTCCCTACTAAATACTGAATTTTAGAAACTGATGTTGTAAATAATAATGAAAATAATATCTATTACTTGTCCAATCCCAACTCCACTAGGCAGATACTATTGACCTCATTTTACAAATGAGAAAATAAAAATAAACGTCACCCATCCTTTGATATGTTAGGCACAGGAAGAGGAAGGAGCTAGTCACTAAATGCTAATAATGTCAGACTCAAAGTCAATAAAACAATGGTATAATGCTGTAAAAGAGAATAAGAAAAACATTTAAGATGAATACCAAAACAAAGAGATACTAGATATTTGTTAAACGTCTCTTAAGAAACAGTATGAGCCTTAATTGGGAAGACATACAAGACAAGCTAGTTAATGTAGACTTCTTGTAAAATGCTCCATCTTCGGGCTTCCCTGGTGGCACAGTGGTTGAGAGTCCGCCTGCCGATGCAGGGGACATGGGTTCGTGCACCGGTCCGGGAGGATCTCGCATGCTGTGGAGCGGCTGAGCCCGAGAGCCATGGCCGCTGAGCCTGCGAGTGGCACAGTGGTTAAGAATCCGCCTGCCGACACGGGACACGGGTTCGAGCCTTGGTCCGGGAAGATCCCACATGCTGCAGAGCAACTAAGCCCATCTACCACAACTACTGAGGCCACATGCCACAACTACTGAAGCCCGCATGCCCAGAGCCTGTGCTCCGCAACAAGAGAAGCCACTGCAGTGAGAAGCCCATGCACTGCAACGAAGAGTAGCAGCCAAAAATAAATAAATAAATAAATAAATTTTAAAAATAAAATAAAGTTAACCCATGGGGAATTCCCTGGTGACCCAATAGTTAATACTTGGCTCTTTCACTGTCATGGGCCGGGATTCAATCCCCGGTCAGGGAACTAAGATCCCACAAGCCTCTGGTGTGGCCAGAAAAAAAGAAGAAAAAAAAAGAAATGTAAGCACCTAAAAGGAAGGAGTGCTGTATGTTTGGAACAGTGCCTAGCACTCTCTGAACAATCCATAACTATTTACTGAAATTGATGGTAGGTGAGGAACACAGCAACTATACAAGTTGGTATTCCTCAGGTCTGTCTCAAATTTCTAAGGGGTTGTTCCTCTGAGACATTTCATCTTCTAGATTTAGTGAGTCAGGACAATTAAACATTATAGAACCATTGTACTATTGTAATGGGACATTGCACCCCAGTTTTGTTTTGGTTTTAGCACTTCCCAGGATTATTCCATAAAGAAGTCACTTAAGGGAAATGCCTTGTGTATATTATTTTAATTGACTTCTGATTTTATTTCTTTATCCCTGTTACTATTTGCATCATTATATTTATGGTCTCCTTGTTAATGTGAAATTCTACCTGTTCCTCTATTACAAAGGCATGGTTCTAATGAATGTAATATCTAGGAAGGCAGAACACCTGAGTTCTGATCTCTTTTGGGAATTTTCTCTTATTCTTAGCACTGGGAGAATGAATGATTATTGTCTATGAAATACTCTGAAATTCCTAGGTAGTGCTTTCAGACCTGACATTTTAATGGTAAAGTCAGAGATTTTTTCCTCACAAGTGTTTTGATGTCTCCTGGCAGAATTCTCTTTTTCTCTTTTGCACTCTTGCTCTTTAGAGATTTTGAAGATTGGCTTGCTATGTGATAGTTTCTATTAACTTTTTTTTTTTTTTTTTTTTTTTTTGCGGTATGCGGGCCTCTCACTGTTGTGGCCTCTCCCATTGCGGAGCGCAGGCTCAGTGGCCATGGCTCACGGGCCCAGCCGCTGCACGGTATGTGGGATCTTCCCGGACCGGGGTACGAACCCATGTCCCCTGCATTGGCAGGCGGATTCTCAACCACTGCGCCACCAGGGAAGCCCTCTATTAACTTAAAAAAAAAAATTATTTTATTTATTTTTGGCTGCGTTGGGGCTTCCTTGCTGCGTGCATGCTTTCTCTAGCTGTAGCGAGCGGGGGCTACTCTTCATTGCGGTGCGTGAGCTTCTCATTGCGGTGGCTTCTCGTTGCAGATCACTGGCTCTAGGCACGCGGGCATCCGTAGTTGTGGCTCACGGGCTCTAGAGCGCAGGCTCAGTAGTTGTGGCTCACGGGCTTCGTTGCTCCGTGGAGTGTGGGAACTTCCCGGACCAGGGCTTGAACCCTTGTCCCCTGCATTGGCAGGTGGATTCTTAACCACTGCGCCACCAGGGAAGCCGTATTAACTTTTTATTGAAGAACAATATCTCTGAATTCAGAAAATCCTGGAATTCCCTGGAGGTCCAGTGGTTGGGAGTCCGTGCTTCCACTGCTGGGAGCCCACGTTCGATCCCTGGTCCGGGAACTAGGATCCTGCAAGCAGTGCATCGTGGCCAAAAAAAGAAAATCCAGGAATTTCATTTCCTCCAGTGCCTTCACCTCTGTCCTACATTCGTTCAGACTTAGCTTTCTTTAGCCGGGTCAGCTTTTTTCTCTGTTGGTTTTAACCAAGGGTATTCCCAGCCAAGACTCACTCTAGTCTTCCTGCTCGTGACTAGCTGTGGGCTCTTTACCACAGCATTTCCCTCTTCATTTCCCTGGTGTGCTTTGGCTCCGGAAGCTGTTGCATTTTCTTGTCCATTCTCTGTACATTCTCCTGGATTTTCCTTTTTGTTTGTGTTCCAGTTATAAACATCTGTGATGTCTTTGGGCCTTCCCCACAGGTGACAGTTCCTTCTTTCTCCGCACCTGGCTTATGACCCCACTTCACATTCCTGAAACTCCAGCCGAATATCGCTATAACATGGCCCATTCTGCAACTCACAGCGTGATTGAGAAGACTTTCCGAACCCTCTGCTCCCGATTCCGCTGCCTGGATGGATCCAAGGGGGCACTGCAGTACTCACCAGAGAAGTCCAGCCACATCATCTTGGCCTGCTGTGTCCTCCACAACATCTCCCTGGAGCATGGGATGGATGTCTGGTCCTCTCCAGGGACAGGACCCGTGGAACAGCCTCCCGAGGAAGAGTACGAGCACATGGAGTCCTTGGACCTGGAGGCTGACCGTATCCGTCAGGAGTTGACGCTCACTCACTTCAGCTAACGTGGAAGGTGGGGAGGAGGGGGGCTTTCCAGAAGGAGCTGTGACAAACTTTCCCTCTCACCACCCCCTACACAGTTCCATCATCTAGCATGACTGAGCGTGTGGACACTTGTCACAAACTGGCATTTAATCTGCATGTTTTAGAAAGGTTGAGGCTAGGCCAGAATATCTCGATTCATTTGCAACTTTATTAACTAAACCAAAACCTCCGAGACAGCAGTTCTCTACTATCCATTAAACACCAGGTTAGCACCACTCACTCATTTGGAAGTTCCCTGGTTACAGACATTTATATCACGCTTATAAAATCAAAGCAAAGGGAAAAATAGCATCTAGACAGCCAGAACACTTTATTTCAGTTATCTAGAGATTTCAAAAGAAAACAATATTTGTCCTGAAAGATTTGGATGGTGTTTTAGCTTTTCTACTTTACTACCTATATAGGCATAATCTGAGGCAAGTGTGAAGAGTAAATTTCAGTTGGGAAATGGTCTTCTGACATAAATAAATGGCTACTAATGTGATTTTTCAGCTTTTTGTTTTTAAGAGGAGGTTAGGGACAGTCCAAAACCTCCATCTTAATTCTGTCTGTAATAACTGAACTGTGACTTGGACCTAGTTCCCAGGGAGAACATCTGGACTCCAATATCTTACTTCCAACCCTGAGTAGGAGCTAAAGGCTAAATGGCTTTAAGAATTCAATCAGCTTAAAGAAGACAAGTCAAATAGAGACAAAACAGCAAGCTTACACTTTACAGGGCATCTAAAGACCCTGATAGATGGATGGGCAAAGGAAATTCACCCAGGTTTAGACAGTCCACATCTAAATAGACCACATTTCTTATGATCATGATGTTAGGATGTCTTTTTGGCCATTCTGCACTGAAATTCCTTGTTTAGAAAGAAAGTTTAGGGGATACAGAAGACATATATTAAAAAGGAGAGGTAAAAGGAATATAATTTCTTGGTTTGAAATGAATTTTGGTGTTAGACCTACTTGAATATCTTCTGTGCAAAGTGATGGACAGAATTTCTCAGGAAGTAAATAATCCTCCACCAAATCTTATTCTAAAATTATACCGATATAAAAATAACCGGATAGGAATAATGAAAGTGTGAATTAGGTTCACACATTGGTGCCTTTGCTGGGACAAAATAGAGACTTTCCTGAGGATTGTTTTGTTCCCAGTTTCTCAGCCACTCACTCCTGTGATCCCTCTGAATTGTCCTCATGGATCATCTCCTACCTGCCTTTGGCAGTGTTAATCTGGTGATTTTCAGAGTAAAGAAATGAACAGCTGATGACAAAAGAAATTTGGAAATAAATTGAAGGTGACTCATCTACAAGATTAAAAACAATTATGGATTATTATCTGCTGTTTATTTCTACTCCACATGCTATTTTCCATCATCATCCTACTCTGTAAGGAGTGGGTCCATTTGGCAGGAGGTTGACCTTAACAAGTACAGTGATATTGCTGAGATGGGAGTGGACAATGAAGAGGTGACTGGAAACTTTTGTTCTATTCATTGTGCAATAGAGGTGCCCTGTTATGTTTTTTTTTCTTTGTAAAGTTTAACCTGTGACCCAAGCTTGCTTTGTCTCCCTGATAAGGCAATATTTTAACTCTCACAGTCTTTCCAAGTTCCCTGAGATGGGTATTTTTCCCTCTAAAGTTTTGGTTCTATTATGATTATTGCATGAGGAAAGGCATACTGTCACCCGTGCATCTTAAGAGGCAAGGTGGAGTGTAATCTTGGAAAGTGCCTAGCATTTTAGCTTTCAAAAACCACATGAAAGGAAAATTGGGGTTTTCACAACTTAACTCATTAGATGGTGACATGAAGCCTCAGTGGGAGGGACCGTCTGGGGGAGAATTCATTAGCAATTTCAAGCCTATTACTTGTACACCAAAGATCATTTCTAAGTGCGGAACAGACCGAACATTGGCTGGAAGTGTTTTTCCCTGGGAGCATTTTATTTCCTAATAATTCCACAGAGTAACTGTTAAAATCTATTCCTTTAATCTCCTTTCGACCTGGATTTTTTTTTTTTTTTTTTTTTTTTTTTTTTTTTTGTGGTACGCGGGCCTCTCACTGTTGTGGCCTCTCCCGTTGCTGAGCACAGGCTCCGGACGCGCAAGCTCAGCGGCCATGGCTCACGAGACCAGCCGCTCCGCGGCATGTGGGATCTTCCCGGACCGGGGCACGAACCCGCGTCCCCTGCATCGGCAGGCGGATTCTCAACCACTGCGCCACCAGGGAAGGCCCTCGACCTGGATTTTTTTTTTTTTTTGCGGTACGCGGGCCTCTCACTGTTGTGGCCTCTCCCGTTGCGGAGCACAGGCTCCGGACGCACAGGCTCAGCGGCCATGGCTCACGGGCTTAGTTGCTCCGCGGCATGTGGGATCTTCCCGGACCAGGGCACGAACCCGTGTCTCCCGCATCGGCAGGCGGACTCTCAACCACTGCGCCACCAGGGAAGGCCCTCGACCTGGATTTTTATAGGCCAGGATTTTTTTCAGTCCAGTTACACTTTCCTCAGAAATGAGCTAGGGGAGGGATCAAGATCTGTATTTCCAAATTGCCAAGGGTTTGCTTATAGGGGCTTTTTATAGGTGCCTGAGAAGTCTTCTCTTGAGGTCCTTATTGTGGATTTATAGTATCTTCCTGGTATAGCTTTGGGACAAAGTCAAGGATTTCATCTGTCTTATATAAGCCTCATCTTCCCATAGATGATTCCATCTGGCCAGCATAGAGGTTCTCCAGATTTGCCCTTAGCTGTTCCAAGACAGCAAAAGTCCCAGGATGTATTAAGGGAAAACTACAATATTGGGTTATCAGCGGTTCACCAATTCCAAATTATACAAAAGAGGGACCATTAACATATTCTTCGTTTAAAATGAACTAAACAGAGATGGAGCTCCTTTCTTGGACTGTAAAGGATCTATAGCAAGTTAATCTAATTTAGGGACAAAGAAACAAGACACAATTTTAATGGGATCATATATGAAAAAGTATAAGAGATAGGGAGGAATAAAATAGAGGCTAGATAGATAATAGACATATTACAATTGTATCCCTACCTGAAATAATAAACTGGAAACTCAAGATTTGAGCTTAACAGTTGATTTCCCTGACAGTGGAGGGGAAGTTAAGAGGTCAAGAAAATAAGAAATTGGAGTTTTAACCACTGTACATGCATATATCCTCAGGTCCCTTTTGCTCCCTAGATCCCACCCAGATTTTACAAAATTGTGGGTATAAGAGATAACAGACTCAGAATTAAGTAAAAATGGCAATGCAGGAAGGAAGAAAAAATACTAGTTGAAGGCTGGGGACATCCCAGGAACCTAACCACATAAAATTTACAGGCTTTTTTTTTTTTAATGTGACTACCATCTCAGACCCTACTTCGTGATAGTCAAATAGGAGGTATGAGATCTCTTGATATTAAACAGGAACAAGAATAGTAGACCTTGAAATCACAGGCTGGTAAATTTCAAAAAGTCTTTTGGAAAGGAGTCTCCATGTTTACCCAGCAAAACATTCAGTTTCAGTCTGTTGAGACTTTTTCTAACCCTTTCATATACAGCTGTCTTTATAGAAGGGCTGATTTCCATGCCATTCTAGAGTCTTAAAATGCTCATACATTTCAATCCATTGATAAATTCCACCACTAGAAATTTATCCTATATAAATAATTCCAGAGAAGGAAAAGCCTGTTATGGTTCTGTAAATGGTTACCTGCTGTTCTGGGATCTCTTCTCTTCCCTGGGCTGCTCCTACATCACTACACAGCTTCTACCTTTACTGTCCAACCCAAAGTGTGTACATTATCCCACAGTGTCATGAGACCAGGCTACCAAAGAACAATAGAAATGCAACGCAAAACCTACAAGCAACTCATCATTTTGGCTGCTCAAGGCCTAACTCCTCTTCCTGGACTTCTTAATAAGATGACTCATGGTACTGCTACAGAATCTCATCTTAGGTTCAGGCCTGATTCCTTACCACCCAGTGTGGTAGGTTTCTCAGAGCCCAGAGCAAGATAAGGAACAGTCTCCTCCCATTCTCTCCTTTTCCTTCCCTTCACCCTTTATCACAGGCAATTCCCCCGGGTCAATAAGTCCCAATCCTCATTCCTGGTTTAGTCATTTTTAAAAAATTAATTAATTAATTAATATATTTTTGGATGCTTTGGGTCTTCGTTGCTATGTTCAGACTTTCTCTAGTTGTGGTGAGCGGGGGCTACTCTTTGTCGTGGTGCACAGGCTTCTCACTGCGGTGGCTTCTCTTGTGGAGCATGGCTCTAGGCGTGCAGGCTTCAATAGTTGTGGCACACGGGCTCAGTAGTTGTGGCACACGGGCTTAGTTGCTCCGTGGCATGTGGAATCTTCCCAGACCAGGGCTCAAACCCGCGTCCCCTGCATTGGCAGGCGGATTCTTAAGCACTGCACCACCAGGGAAGTCCCCTGGTTTAGTCTTTCCAGATTCTTTCCACGTGATTGACAGTGGCTATATTTATTCTTAGGGTGACTAACTCTCCCGGTTTGCCCTCAATTGTCGCAGTTTTAGCACGGAAAGTGCTGTGTCCTGGGAAACCCTTTAGTCCTTAGCAATCTGGGACACTTGGTCACCCTACTTCAGGGGAAGCATCCTCTTACCTTCAAGGGGGGGGTACTCCTCCAGAAGAATCCTATAAGAATACAATAATCAACAATCAACATAATAATGAGTTATGAGTTTTTAACGCCAAGGGGTAGGCTTCTGTGTTACATCCCAAGATGATCTTTCCTTCTGCCCACCTGGTTTCTTTTTCTCAGGTCTTCCTCCAGTGTAAAAAGATTCCTGTAGGTTTGAGGGTTTCAACCCTTGATCTTTTGTGATCTACTCTTCTGTCCAAATAGACTTGATAAGAACAAATAGTAGTTTACTGTCACACTTGAAACAGTTTCTCTAATGAAATTTATCTGTAAAGATGCAACTCTGCCTGCAGAATAAACCATCTTTTCCATGGTTTCACCGAGCAGTCTAGCCTCAGTTTCTCAAACATCTCCATTTTCAGATGTTGATTTTAGGTTTATATTTGCATAACCTTCAGGTGTTTTTCCCAAAATAAATGTCTCCAGATTTGAAAAACCGAAAACTTCTTATAGCCTCAAAAGTAGTTGTTTTAGTTTTCCTCACTGAAATCAAGGTTTCAAAATAAAGTCATTGTATGGGTCAAGTCTGAGTGAGGGCTGTAGCTTTAGACACTTAAGCCTCACAAGCCTCCCCAAGAAGGAAGCTTCCCTAAAGCGTGTATTCTAGAAGAAGAAACCCAGCCCTGGGAAACAGTAAAGCAAACTCTATTTGCCTGCTACTCAGCTGGCTCTAGGAATTTGGCAGACTGCTTATTTAGTCATCTTCTAGAATCCACTTGCCCCTGGCTTTTCATGGGTACATGGATTCCCAGGATAAAGACAAATTCCTAGTTAGGCGTGGCTATGTGACTAAATTCTGGCCAGTGGAATGTAAGTGGAAATATCCTGTGCTATTTTCAAGATGTGTCCTTATGGCTAGGAGACATGCCTTTCCTCTTTCAGCTTCCTGCTGGTTGGAATGTAGATATAATGGCTAGAGCTTGAGCAGCTGTCTTGGATCTAAGACAAAAAAACACTTATTGAACATGTCACAGCAACAAGATAGAAGCCTGGTCCCTGATGCTGAATGGCCACACCTTACCCTAGCTTTCTTTTATATGACAGAAATAAACCTCTGCCTTGTTTCCTTACTCTTTTTTTTTGTGTGAGTGGTACACGGGCCTCTCACTGTTGTGGCCTCTTCCGTTGCAGAGCACAGGCTCCGGACGCGCAGGCTCAGCGGCCATGGCTCATGGGCCCAGGCGCTCCGCGGCATGTGGGAATCTTCCCGGACTGGGGCACGAACCCGTGTCCCCTGCATCGGCAGGTGGATTCTCAACCACTGTGCCACCAGGGAAGCCCTCTTTTTCTTTTTTTTAAAATTAATTAATTAATTTTTGGCTGCGTTGGGTCTTCGATGCTGCACGCAGGCTTTCTCTAGTTGTGGCCAGCGGGGGCTACTCTTTGTTGTGGTGTGTGGGCTTCTCATTGTGGTGGCTTCTCTTGTTGCAGAGCACAGGCTCCAGGTACATGGGAGCATCAGTAGTTGTGGCACGTGGGCTCAATAGTTGTGGCTCGTGGGCTCTAGAGTGCAGGCTCAGTAGTTGTGGCACACGGGCTTAGTTGCTCTGCAGCATGTGGGATCTTCCCAGACCCTTCTTAACCACTGTGCCACCAGGGAAACCGCTTGTTTTCTTACTCTTTTTGTTTATGTGCAGTAGCTTCTTTTTAAAAAATAAATAAATAATTTTATTTATTTATGTTTGGCTGTGTTGGGTCTTCGTTGCTGCCTGTGGGCTTTCTCTAGTTGTGGTGAGTGAGGCCGACTCTTCTTTGTGGTGTGTGGGCTTCTCATTGCAGTGGCTTCCCTTGTTGCGGAGCACGGGCTCTGGGCACATGGGCTTCAGTAGTTGTGGCTCGCGGGCTCTAGAGTGTGGGCTCAGTAGTTGTGGTGCATGGGCTTAGTTGCTCTGTGGCATGTGGAATCTTCCCAGACCAGGGCTCGAACCTATGTCCCTTGCATTGGCAGGTGGATTTTTAACCACTGTGCCACCAGGGAAGTCCTGTGCAGTAGATTCTAATAATTAATAATAAGGTTATAACTGCCTCTTTCCAGGAACTGCAATACCTACTACACAGAAAATGTTTGGAAGCAAGATACATATGCAAAATGGGAAGCATGTTCAGTAAATCCTCTCAATGGAATATTGTGCAATTGTTTAAAATAACAACTATTAAAGACTTTAATAGGGAAATAATATAATGCAAAAAATAACACTATTGTATCTCTGCTTAAATTAAACTTTAAAAATTGTGTAGAGGAATTCCCTGGCAGTGCAGTGGTTAAGATGTGGTGCTTTCACTGCTGTGACCCGGGTTCAATCCCTGGTCGGGGAACTAAGATCCCACAAGCCACACAGCATGGCCAAAAAATTAAATAAATAAAAATAAAATAAAATGAAAAATTATGTAGACTATTTCCAAGGAATTCATGAGAACATGAACAAATTAAAACTTCGTGTTTTGGAAGCAGATTGTTAAATTCTTTCTTTTTATGCTTTTATAAATGTTGCTATAATGTTTACTCATTTGAAAAGTCCTCTAAAACAGTGATAGACAAGGGACTTCCCTGGTGGTGCAGTGGTTAAGAATGGGCCTGCCAATGCAGGGGACATGGGTTCAAGCCCTGGTCCGTGGAAGATGCCACATGCCGTAGAGCAACTAAGCCCATGTGCCACAACTACTGAGCCTGTGCTCTAGAGCCTGTGAGCCACAACTATTGAGCCCATGTGCTGCAACTGCGGAAGCCTGCACACCTAGAGCCTATGCTCTGCAACAAGAGAAGCCACCACGATGAGAAGCCCGTGCACCAAGACTAAGAGTATCCCCGCTCTCTGCAACTAGAGAAAGCCCGTGCACAGCAATGAAGACCCAAAGCAGCCAAAAATAAATTTATTTTTTTTTAAGAGTGATAGACACACACACACAAAAAAAAGTGATAGACAATAAAGCATTTTGTCCTCATATTATGGATGCTGGTCTTATCCTGCATTTTATACATATGAGTTGTTCCCTAAATATTTTCATTAATTTTAAGGATTAAAAAAGTTACAATAAATTGTAAATAAAGCTAATGTTTTAAGAATGTGGGCTTTCACTTTGATTAGATTATATACTCTTTAAGGGCTGGGACTATCTTTTCTTTTTTAAAAAAATTTATAATTATTATTTTGTGGTACGGGGCCTCTCATTGTTGTGGCTTCTCTCGTTGCGGAGCACAGGCTCCGAACGCGCAGGCTCAGCGGCCATGGCTCACGGGCCCAGCCGCTCCGCGGCACGTGGGATCTTCCCGAACCGGGGCACGAACCCGCGTCCCCTGCATCGGCAGGTGGACTCCCAACCACTGCGCCACCAGGGAAGCCCAATATCTTTTCTTTTTACACCTTTACTCTCCAAGTCTCCTCCCTCCTTCGAAGGAGGTAAGGTAAACTATTATTGCTCACAGTTGGTAACCCATATTGTAGTGATCTATATGATTTACTAAATTGTGCCTGGGATGAACATATTAATCCATATTTGTGCTCACCATATTAGTCTGTCTACTAAAAGACTTCAGAAAAAGGCTATTGTGATGATAAAAATGTCAACACACTTCGTTAAGTTCAGAACCCAAAGAGACTTGGTTATTATGTAAGAAGCACACCTGTGGTTCTAGGCCTTTGGAATAAAATAAAAGAGAAAAGCAGTACGTGTATTATTATTTCTTTTTATTTTCTTGTCTTAAGATCAGACGACAGAACCCTGCATTTTCCAGTTTCTCTCTGCTATGCTTATGGGAGCTAAATTGGAGCTTTAATAGAGATTATTCACTTTGTTCCTCAGCCTGGATTCTCTCATTCTCTCTGTGCCTCTGTCATACCTCTATCTATCTATCTATCTATCTATCATCTATCTATCATCTTTTTCATTCACCTCACTGTTTCATGAGGAAACTAAGGTCAAATTTGCTCAGTTAGGATAGTGTTGAGAGTCCATAAGGTAGTCGCTGAAGTATAGTTAGATAACGTGTTATTATACTAACTATAGTTAGATAACGTGTTATTATACTATAACTTGATCTTCAACACTCCCAAGAAAAATTCGGTTCTCTAAACAATTTAGACAGCAGGCAGCTGACACAGAAAATGGCAGAAGCCCAGTCAGTCTGCTTTACTCCGTGGCTTATGATCTGGGTTTGTTTATTTATGCCTTGGACAGGAGCCGGACCTTGAGTTCGAGCGAAGTTGTTTTCCGACACTCGACTCTAGTTCCTTGAACGACTGCCTGGGCGCTCCTCCTTTGATGTCTGGGCGTTCGTGTATTCGGTGATCTTCTGGGCCGTCTTCTTGCTTGATGTCTCCCGAGCGGTGGCGGCGCCGGGTGGAAGGCTGGCTTAAACGCGAGGCCCCGCGCTCAGGCTGCCTTCTCCCGCTGGTCGGTAGAGCGGACCCCTTGCTTCCTCCTTGCCTCTTCTTCTAGTCTGTGGCTCAGTCCACTCGCTGGGCTGCAAACTGAGCCCCCTCCCGCCTTTCAGGTAGGCCACGGGAGGAGCCTGGGAGGCCCGGCCCGGCATCCTTCCGCCGCCGGGTTGAGAAGACCTTGGCGCCGGCGGGTGGGCGGCGGGTCGGCAACGGATACACGGCCAGAGGAGGAACTACCCGGCTGCGTTCGGGGGCGCGGTCGGTGAGGCGGCGGGAAACTGAGGGAGAAGCCGGAAGGACGCAGAGATGGTGGGGCTGCTCGGTGTGGTTCGGTAGGGAGGGGACGTTGGCTCTGGGGCGGGTGTCGGTACCCCCAGTGTGAGGGGAAAGTCGCTTTCCAGGAACGGATAGAGCTTTGCGCGCTTTGGTTCTCCTCTCTTCCTCCCCGCCCCCAAAGGCTCCGTGTGTCATGACTCAGTTGCACTGGGGACACTTTCTGAGTCCGGCATTTGAAGGGGCCTTTGAATAGGTGGAGGCTGTGGAACAGGGCCCTCTGGCTCCTCTGAGCTAAGTGTCATGTTCTCGCCTTTTTTGGGTAGGGAAACTGAGGCTGATCTAGGACGTGACTTTTCCCCGTAGCCCTGACAGATCTTTAAATGCACCGTAAGTCATTTTTTGGTTGTTTACCAGTTCAATTTTTTCCCCCACTTTACCAGTCATTTTATCTACATAGTGATTTGCCATTTGATTGTCTGTGATCCCTCCTTCCTAAGAATATAGAGTCCGTCACTGGGGATTGCAGAAGTAAAGGGACCACGCGATCTTTGGCTGTTTTTGCTTTTGAAAGTATTATTTTAGCGAGAGTAGAAAGAAACAATTTCTTTGTTTCTTCATAGAAAATTTTGTTTGCTGTCTGTTTTGCTTTCTGGTCGATACTTATTTCTCCTCCTTCCCCTCAGCCTGTTTCTCTTAGGAAGTCTTTAAACTATGGTGTTAAGTGGTTAACGTCCTGCAGAGGATGGTAAAGATTTTGAAGTCAGATATTTATCCTCAGAGAGTGCTTTCTAGGAAGAATCCAAATAAAACCCAAGGAGTCTGTTTCGGACCAGTTTTGTATTTGATTAGTGGCTTAGTTACTGCATATACTAGAGTTAAAATGCCTGTGTGTAGAAATCATTCAAATATTGAGATATTTAAATTGAAAGTTAGCATTCTGGGAACTCCATTATGTTTTCCTTTTCTCTCCCAGCTTGGAAATTTTGAAGACTACATGTTCTTACTCATTTTATTTTCATTGGATTCAGTGTCATGATTCTACTTTGTGTAATATCTTTGTTGAAAATAATAACCTAGAGGTCATTCTAGGTTGAATAAGTATTTCCACAATACGTATGTAGAATCAGTAGGTGATAGGCTTTCTTAAGGGAGAAGAGACTAAATTTGTAGTCCTTGGATGGAAACTATACAAGTCTATGTTCTTTAACAGGTTTAGACTTTTCATATGAGTTTTGGAAGGATTATTGTTCCTTATTATTATTGTTATTATTATTATTTTGGTGAGGTCAGCAGGATTTAAATGAAGGGCCTTTGATCATGAGTGATTTCCTAGTTACCAGGACCTTTGTGCTCCCAGAAAGGGATTCATGAAGAGTCATGAGACTATCTTTATTGAGAATCTAGACTGGGAAGTTAGGCTAAGAATGTGTGTTCTCTGGAAAAGTTTCTACGGTAGAAGAGAATTTATATCAGAGGAAAAAATTTAGAGAAGGAAGGGACATTACCCTCTGGGGACTGATAGGTTCTGCATAGAATTTAGAGTTAGTGTAGTATCTCAGTGGCTACTAATGAATGCTAAATAATAAATGGAATTTGCTCTGTCAGGAAGAAATGTTAGGAACATTTTGTTATGCTTCCGTAGAAAATAATTAGCAGAGGTTTAAGTTGAATTGAGGAGGACAAGAAATGTGGTTGTGCTGGTGGGGAGGGGTAGAGCTTCTTATCAGCTTCTCCCCAGCTTTGTGATAGAAATTCACTCAACTCTTACCTTCCTTGGTTAAATCTTGTGTTCTTTCCAAGTCAGATCAAGCTCTCTCCTGGCATTTCTTTTCAGAATTTACAAATTCAGGATGTGACTGAATTATTCTGTCTTCTCTTGGGGATTGCTAAAGATGTGAACTTCTTCGAATGTCTTCTAGAACTTGTCCTAGAAGGAGTTATGTATAGCACTTGAAAAAGATTAGTTATATATATCACTTTGAAAACAATCGGTTATTTTTTTAACAGAGTAATAACTTAGTTTTATACTGTATAATTTTCAAGATATTTTCAACTTGTGTTAGGATAGTTATGAAACTTTTATTCTTTTGATCATACTCCTTTATGCTGCTTATTAACACTGAATCCAGAACAAACATTTATGGTCTTCAAGGATCTTCATGAACGTTTATGTTGACAGTTTATGTTGACAGTTTATCTCACTCTTCCCATTTATCTCACTCTTAAAGGAATTGGAGAAAAAGTTTGTTGTTAGCACACTGAGGTCTCTTTTTTTAAGATACTTCTCAGCCCTGATAGAGTTATTTTGGAATGGGATGCAAATCTTTTTGCCTAGTGGTTTGGTTTACCAAAAAAAAATACCCTAAAGTTCCTTTAATCATAGTCATGCTCGTTTCTTTCTCCAGTTGTTCCTCATAAAACCAGAGAGAACTTTCTGTTTCTTGTCATAATTTTTGTTTGTACGGAAGTGCTATGGTACAACTGTACTACGGTTTGGGGGTAATTTATATTTTATATTTTCGAACCCCTTCTGCCCCCAAGTTAATTAGATCGTTTTTTTTTTTTTGGTCCCTTTTTCTCAAAGCTAAAATTAGTTGCTGATAAATAAAAATGTTGTGATCACTTATTGTCAGAATATATTTATATGCTCAGTAGTATGTGGCAGTCTGCCAAAGTGATGTGGCTAGAATAAAACAGATTAAGGAATCAGGACACCTGGGTTTAAGTCCTAGGTTTACCAACTTACTAGTTGAGAAATCTTGTACAAACTATTTAAGGAGGCCATAGGGAAGGTTACTGTCCTTTATTGAGCATTTACTGTGTCCTGTTCTTTGCAGGTGTTAATCTCACTGAATGCTCATAACAGTCCCTTAAGGTAGATATTAATTTCCCCATGGATACTGAACTCACAGAAAGTAAATAATTTATCCAAGATCACACAGCAAGTATGTAGCAGAGCTGGGATTCAAATTCAAGACTTTGAGTGCTTTTATGTGTCTGTATGTAAAGAATGGGAAAGGTAGTACTTCTATCGTAATACTTCTGTTGAGAAAAAAAATACATGAAGCTGCTTTGAAAAGATAAAGTGGTCTTCAAATGTTAACTTCTATGCTGTCTTACAGCAACAATGAACAGATGTCATCTGGGTTCTTGGACAGCTTGATTCTTTGAAGGCGGCATTATGCCTGACAGTCATGGAGGATAGAGGTGACAAACATTAAATGCATTGGAGAGGCTTACTACATGTTTGTGGAAAGGAGTAAGTCCTTGGAAGTGCTAGTAGTTTTAGGTGCTGCATGTTACTCCCTCTGTTCCAGTTAGTCCTGGCTTATTTATAGATTAGTGTAGTCTTTTCTAACTTGCTCTCTTGTCTCTTCCTTCGCTCTTAGAGTTGATAACCTTCGCTTCACCTAACTTTTTTCCTTTATTTATTGAGTATTGTTGCACTGTGTTTTTTCCTGAGGTATGAAATATTCCAGTCAGACCTTTTGTATCTGTTCCTTGATTGTGACTGTGTGTTTCAACCGTTACCTTTTCAGACTTTTGTTTATCTACCAAATATTTATGGAAGTCTCATTAGATGCTGGGATACAAAAGTAGACATGAGTGTTCCTGCCTTTATGGAGATAAAGGGAGCAGAGTTGACCAGGTATCTGATAAATATTGAAATTTAGGCTGTACTATTAAGGAAACAAGTAAGGGCTGACAGAGCGAGAGATGAAGGAGTGAGGAAGGCACTGGGTGTTCACGGGGATTGGGGTCTTCAGCCATGGCATCCTTAAGTCCCCTAAAAAGTTGGAAACATACCATGATTCAGTAAATTAATGTTCCCCTGTTGCCATTGCAATGGAAGTCTTCATTTAAGATTGCTACATAAAATATTTGTCTGTTACTTAATGTATGATGACACTGGATTTGGCATAGTAAAGGATAACTAAGACTTAATGAATATCCAGCATGCTTGACTAATGAGTTTAATTTTTTACTTCTTATGTGTTAGTTTTCATTTATTAATTTTTTCCAAAAAAACCCTGTCCTTTGGAAGTTGAGTTCAATGAATTTGAAAACTGGATACATGCCTTCAGGTGTTTGTAGCAGGGAATAAGCTGAGGTATTTAGCTTCATATAAAAGGAGAGAGTTAGGAGAATTGTCGTGAAATTGAGAGAGGGAAAATGTAGGTTGCTGTTGGGTGTGTATATAATAACACCTACAATCTTGTTTGGTACTTTTCCTGCAAGAAATTAAAAGTATTTTACAAACATTTTTTCCTACTACTTACTGGAATTATATTTCTATCTGTAGGATTCACTGAGGCAAACTTCACTTTTCATGATTTCATCATTTGTTTATTTCTGCTTCCCAGGATAAAACATATATTCTCCCATGAACCAAAATTACTTTGTTATAGGTATATATGCCTATGATACAATGAAACATCTGAAATTTTGCTGAATTGGAGAGGTTTAATATGCATGTTTGATTTGGGGAGAGAATTGGAGTATTTCTGTCTAGCTGATCTGTGAAAACAAGGGAGAAAAAAATGTCTTGCCCAAACTCTTGAAATAATAGCATAGTGGTCCTGACTCTGGAGCCAGACAGTCTGGGTCCAAATCACCATGCCAGTACTTAACTAGCTCTGTGACTTGTGCAAGTTAATTAACCTCTCTGTGCCTCTCCTCATCTGTAGAATATCATACGGTTGTTGTGAGAATTAAATGAGTTGACATATGTAAAGTGTTTAGAATAGCACATAGCACTATATATGCCAGCTGTTATCATTTTCAATATTGTTATAATAAGCTAAAGATTATATGTTCTTCAAAAGCAGAACAGATAATAGTGATGCTTAGATTGAAGTTTAGGGTCTTTTGAGAAAGCTTGAATAAGGAATAGGAAGTTAAAGCAGCATATTTGTCCCTCCTTCCCCTCAGTGTCCTTCAACTTAGAGTGAGAGGATGCGTCTTTACTGGGAAAGAGAAAACCTCCAAAGCAACAGTGTCTGAAAGAGTTCCAGATATTAGATTGAGGGCAAAACTTTGAGGATTTTGTAATATATGTAGCAAAACAGTCTAGAGCTATTTTAGAAACAGAAGAACATTTCTTTGCAAAACAGGTAGAATGATAGTATCTGAATTTTACCATCTATTTGAACTGTGATTGGTGCTTGAAGGATTTTGAAGAAAGTGATTAAAGTTGTGGAAAAGGGTGATATTTAGGGAAAAGTCAAAGCAACCAAATCATCTTGGGCAAACATCTGGAAGAGTGAACATATTTTTTGCTTAGTGGTAAAGACTGAGCATCCAGTAGAGTTGGTTTTTCTGTTTGTTTTTTAATTTTATTTTTGGCTGTGTTGGGTCTTCGTTGCTGCATGTGGGCTTTCTCTAGTTGCGGCGAGCAGGGGCTACTCTTCATTGTGGTGCGGTGGCTTCTCTTGTTGCGGTGGCTTCTCTTGTTGCAGAGTACCGGCTCTAGGCGCGTGGGCTCAGTAGTTGTGGCTCGCGGGCTCTAGAGCGCAGGCTCAGTAGTTGTGGTGCACAGCCTTAGTTGCTCTGCAGCATGTGCGATCTCTTCCCTGAGCAGGGCTCAGTCCCGTGTCCCCTGCCTTGGCAGGAGGATTCTTAACCACTGCGCCACCAGGGAAGTCCCAGAGTTAGTTTTTTATTACTGTTATCCCTTTATGCATTCATAAATCGTGGGTTTCTTCAGTCTTTGTCTTAACTGTTTATGTTTTCATCTCCAAATCTCTATAATATTCCTGCTCTGTCATTTTTAAAAGCCTATTTAATGACTATAGTAGAGTCTGTTTTTTCAGTCATTCATCCAGTAAATGTCTGTTGAATGTTTACCTCTGTGGGAGGTGGTGAGGATACCCTAATACGAGCTGATCAGAGCCAGTGCTTATTGAAGTTCTTTGCACCAGGTACTGTACTAAGTGCTTTGTGTTGTTGATTCTTTTCATTCTTACAACAACCTTATGGTGTAGGTACTTTTGTTCTCCCCATTTTCTAGATGTGGAATTGGTGGCACAGAGAGGTTAAGCAGTTTGCCCAAGGTCATAGAGCTTGTACGTGGCAGAACCAGGATTTGAATCCAAGCAGCCTGGCTCCCCTGCTCCTAATCCCTAAATTATACTGATTCTAAACTATCAATACTTTAAACAATTCTAAACTCTCTAAACTACTGCCATTATACCAAGAGTACAGTGAAAAAAATAGACATTGTTCATGCCCTTATGGAGATTGTGATCCAGAGGAGAGAGAGGCAGTAAACAAAAAATACACCAATAGGGACTTCCCTGGTGGTCCAGTGGTTAAGAATCTGCCTTCCAATGCAGGGGACGCTGGTTCATCCCTGGTCGGGGAACTAAGATCCCACATGCTGTGGGACAACTAAGCCTGCACGCCACAACTAGAGAGAAGCCCACTGCTGCAGCGCAATGAAGAGCCTGTGCTGCAACTGAGACCCGATGCAGCCAAATAAATAAATAAATATTTACAAAAAAATACACCAATAAATGTATAATTACAAAGTATGTAAAGTCTTATGATGGAAAAGTAAAAAAGATTATAGCAGGGGGACGTGAATTATATTGGAGCTTTGGGGGAGGTTTCTCTGTAGAAGTGATATTTAAGCAGAGACTAGAAGGATGAAAGGGGAAGGGAAGGGAATAGCATGTGTGAAAGCCTTGGGGTGGGAAAGAACTTGGCACGTTTGAGAAGCTGCAAAAAGACTGGTGTGCTTTGAATACAATGAGCAGTGGGTAAGAATGGGGGGCATAGGATGAGGATAGAGACTTAGGCAGGACTGTGTCAAGGATTTTGGATTTTTTTCCTAGGTATAATCAGAAGCCTTTGAAGGTTTTAAGAATGAGTGTTGTAACCTAATATATGATTTTTAAAAAATTATTCTGGTTACATTGTGGAAATTTTTAAAAATCTGTGGTGGAAAAAATTGGAAATTGTGGAAAATTTGGAAAGAGGGGAAGTGGGGAAAGTCTAATTATTAGGATGCCTTATAGTGGTCCAGGCAAAAGATGACAATGGTTTGGATTAGGCTGTAGGCAGAGGAGATGGAGGAAAGTAGAAAGATTCAGTAGATATTTTAGAATTAGGACAGAACAACTTAATGATGGATTGGATATGTGGGAAGAGAGAGGTATCAGGTACGATTCCCAGATTTCTGGCATGAGTATCAGCATCTCAGAAGTTGCCATTTCTGAGGTGGAAACATTGGAGGAGGGGTAGATTTTAACTTGAGTTGGGGAGTGGAATGAAAGCCTCAATTTTAGTCATGCTAAGTGTGAGATACCTGTGAAATAATACAAGTGGGCCCATCAAGTAAGCAGTCGTTGAGCTAATGCTCAAAAGTGGCGCTGGAAATAAATCTGGATGCCCCAGTATATAGATGTTAACAGTCAAGGAAAATGGATGAGTTTACCCAGATGAAAGGCATGTATAGACTAGGAGTAGAAGAGTGCTTAGGACCAAGCTGCAAGGAATTTAAGGGAAAATCTCAGAAACTGGGAGAGGAGCGTGTTTCAGGGAGGAAGTGATCACCTTTATTTTGTTTGATTTAGCAACACAGATCACTGATGATCATAGCAAGAACAGCATTGGAGGAATGTAGGGCCAGAGACAGATTATAAGTGGGTTTAAGAAGTGGAAAGGGAGGAAGTGGAGATGGTCTGTATATTTAGATTATTACCATGTGTGTCTTCCCATAAGAAGTAAGACTTTAAGAAGGAGTAATATCATAAGGTCCATGAACATAGGAACAGTACGTTTTAATTTTGTTGTCCTTGCCTGCTTAGCCTTGGTGTCTTGCGAAAAAGTTGTATTAAAGCAGAAAGGGGCAAGGGAATGAGGATATTCGCAAGATGGTGAGAGAATGATTCTCATGGTCTTTATATGTGGCCTCGGAGTTTAAGGCTTTATGTATACTTTTCAGCTTTGCTATCGTTAGCCTTTCTATTTTCACCTCCCTACCCACCTAATGGATCTTTTGTATTTTAGTATTATTGGTTTTGGATATTTTAAATTATTATTATATTTATTAACCACCTGCTTTGAGCAAGCACTTTTTTCTTTCTTTTTAAAATTAATTAATTAATTAATTAATTTTTGGCTGCGTTGGGTCTTCGTTGCTTCTTTCTCATTGCAGCGGACGGGGTCTACTCTTTGTTGTGGTGCGTAGGCTTCTCATTGCAGTGGCTTCTCGTTGTGGAGCACAGTCTCTGGATGCATGGGCTTCAGTAGTTGTGGCACGAGGGCTCAGTAGTTGTGGCTCGCGGTCTCTAGAGCACAGGCTCAGTAGTTGTGGTGCATGGGCTTAGTTGCTCCGCGGCATGTGGTATCTTCCCGAACCAGGGCTCGAACCCGTGTCCCCTGCATTGGCAGGTGGATTCTTAACCACTGTGCCACCAGGGAAGCGCCAGTTTTGGTTTTTAAAGTTCATTCCTTACCTTTATCTTTTTCTTGCTGCTTTCCTATGTTCATTATTGCTATAGCTAATTAGCTGATATGCTTGGTTATTTACTTTATTTCCCTTTATTCATTCACTTATTTGTTGGCTCGTGTTTCCATATGGGATACTATATAACTCTAGACTTTATTTTGGTTTCTGTTTTGTTTTCCATTTGCATATTCTTTGCTCAAAGTCTAATTGGCTATATTGAAGTAATATTAAACATTTTGGCTACCATTCTGCCTAGAATTTTATATGATGACTTTCCTGGAAAGGGTAGGCATTTTATGGTTATTGTGCCCATTAGTTCTCCTAGCGTTCTTTTTTTTTCTTTTAAAATAATTTATTGAGGTAAAATTCACATAACACAAAATTAACCATTTTAAAGTGAACAACAGTTCAGTGACATTTGCACAGTGTTGTTGTGCAACCACTACCTCTATCTAGTTCCAAAACATTTCCATCATTCCAAAGTAAATTCTCTTTCCAGTTGAGCAGTTTCTCTTCATTCCCCCCTTCCACTAGCCCCTGGAAATGAGCAATCTGCATTCTGTCTCTATAGATTGATATATTTTGGATATTTCATATAAGTGAAATCATCTAGTATGTAACTTTTTGTGTATGTATAGGCCATAATTTGTTTATCCAGTCATCCATTAATGAACTGTTTAGACTGTTTCCATCTTTTGGATATTATGAATAGTGTTACTGTAAACATGCATGTGCATGTACTTGTTTCAGTTGTTTTGGGTATGTACCTAGGAGTGGAATTACAGAGCCCTATGGTAATGTAATTGTTATGATTCTTCCTAAACCATAGGGATCAAAGTCAACATCTGCAGTTTCTATAGAGTGTGTGATGTGAGAGTTGTTGGCTTAGATTGGGATTGAGAATCTCTTTTCATGTGTTTAACTTTTTGAGGAATTGAGTTCTCCTTTACTCCTTTTGTTATTTGCATTTTACTGATGGGATAATTGAGGTACAGCATCTGCATGGTTTTTTTTTTTTTTTTTTTTTTTGGTGGTACGCGGGCCCCTCACTGTTGTGGCCTCTCCCATTGTGGAGCACAGGCTCTGGACGCGCAGGCTCAGTGGCCATGGCTCACGGGCCCAGCCGCTCTGTGGCGTGCGGGATCCTCCCAGACCGGGGCACGAACCTGCGTCCCCTGCATCGGCAGGCGGACTCTCAACCACTGCGCCACCAGGGAAGCCCATCTGCATGGTTTTAACTTCATATCTTCTTTAGAGCAAGTCAGTGATGGAACTGGGAATTTAAGACTTAATCACGTTCTTTGTCTAGGTGACCCACTGAAAGCCACGTGGCATTTACATGAAGCTATTTGAAATAGGTTTCCTATATTTTATAGTCCTTGAAGGGATATTGTTCAGGTGGTGTTAAGCAGATGTTTTCTTTCCATAGTGGAGAAGACAAGAGGGAATGTGTTTTAATTGCAATGAAAAGATATAGATTACAAATTAGAAAGAACTTCCTGACTACAAGATACCGGAATGTTACCAAGGAAGGTTGTGAAATATCTTTCCCAAAGACTTTGTAACTGCTTTTCTAGGATGATTTAGGTGTGCACTTGTTAAGAAATGAGGGAGATGACAAAGATGACTTCCTGAGGTCCCTGGTAACTGCAGGAAATAGTTGTTTGATGGTTAATCAAACAGTATCTCTGGCATTTTAATGAGTATATTTTCATTTTCCTTATGAAAAAATAATCATTAGAGAGTAGGTGAATTGCTCAAGGTCTCCTGGTAAAATAGATTAGCATTCTGAATCTTCTTGGCTCCCAAGTTGAATGCTTAGGGATGTGTTCTTTATTGTAAATGAGTCTTTTCATGGCTGTATGATGTATTATCGTTATAATTCTTCCTAAACTGTAGGGGTCAAAGCCAACACCTGCAGTTTCTATAAAGTTGATAATTTGAGAGTTGTTGGTTGGGCTTAGATTGGGACTGAGAACCTCTTTCCTGTGAAAATGGATTTAGTCTCCTGTTACATATATATAGAAAAGGGAACCATTTTATCAGTAACAGACTAAGTAATATATTCTTTTTTGGGGGGGTTATTAGAGTCTTAATGATTAGTTTAGGAATGGCCAGGTTAAAGTTGCTTGGGTGAAGGTGCACATGACATCAGCATAGTTTTGGTTTGTAATGCCTGGAGAAATAGAAGCCAGATGGGCAAATGAACATTAGATTCTGTTGTAGAACATGAACATAAAAATACTCATTAAATGTAGTATTAAGTAGCCAATTTAAATGCTCAGCTCAGGAAGTGCCAAGTTTAAGGTGCTCAGAACAACATTAACCCATTCACCTGACACTTGTGGTCTGCATTATGATAACTCATAAGGGATCTCAGGTCTATTAGCAACATTGTGCTTTGAGATCCATGGGTCATTGACTGACTGGGAAACTAAGCTTGGAGGGGGTATTACCATTGGTACCTTTAATGAAGGGTTTGTTAGGTTTGTTTATTTTAGTTGAGCTGTGGGAGCATTTACTTGTTTACTTCTTTGCTACTGAAGATACCGTCAAGTATATTTTATTGAGCTTTCTTGAATTGGCAACAGCTGCTACCTCTGCAGGATTAAAAGAGGGGGGAGCCAACTTTCCAATACTTACGATGTGCTGGGAAGTTTATTTTTGTTCCTCCACGTAATGTTAATAACAGACCTATGAAGTGGATGGTGGTATCTCTGTTGTAAAAGACAAGAAAAAGTGATCCCTCATGAGGGGTTTCAGGTCTGTTATCAGAATCGTGCTTTGAGGTCCACTGGTCCTCATACAGATGGTGAGTGGCAAAGCTGAGATGGAGAAGGCAGCCTTCTGTATTAAGCTAGTATGTTCTTTGGAGGTGCCTAAAGGATGGCCATGAGAGTAAGGAAGAGCTTTGGTTCTCCCATTCTGCTTAAACCAGAGCAGCTCAACTTTGATCTCTTTTATATTTTAGTGTTTTCACCTAATATTTCATTTGGAAAAAGGGTTTTGCTTCCATAAAAACAAAAAAAGGAAAGGAAGAAAACATGGAAGACGTCTTCACTGTGGAATCATGAAAGAAATTAGTTAAGACAACCTGAAGATTGAAAAGATGGCTACTTACATAACTGCCGATCAGGAAATTATGTCAGAGTTTGAAGTGACTTGATGTCACAGCCACATGTGCAGTGCAGTTATTCTGTTCTTAGGGAGCATAGGATAGTGGGAAAAGAGCATGGACTCTAGAGTTTAAATTCTAGCCCAGCCCCTGGGTAACTGTGGAATTTGGGGATTCTTCTTTTTTTTTTAAAATTAATTAATTTATTTATTTTGGTACGCGGGCCTCACTGTTGTGGCCTCTCCCGTTGCGGAGCACAGGCTCCGGACGCGCAGGCTCAGCGGCCATGGCTCACGGGCCCAGCCGCTCCGCGGCATGTGGGATCTTCCCGGACCAGGGCACGAACCCATGTCCCCTGCATCGGCAGGCATCGATTCTCAACCACTGCGCCACCAGGGAAGCCCGGGGATTCTTCTTTAAACCTGGTGTGCACCAGTGTACAGTACAACACCTATCTTTCAAGAGTTGTTGTAAGGATAAGAAATAGCATGTAAGTACTGTGAGTGCCTGGCTCATAGTCATATCCCCCCCAATACTAGCTATTGCTAAGATGATGATGATGTTGATGATGGCAAATTTTTTTTTTTTTTTTTGCGGTACGTGGGCCTCTCACTGCTGTGGCCTCTCCTGTTGCGGAGCAAAGGCTCCGGACGCGCAGGCTCAGCGGCCATGGCTCACGGGCCCAGCCGCTCCACGGCATGTGGGATCCTCCTGGACCGGGGCACGAACCTGCGTCCCCTGCATCGACAGGTGGACTCTCAACCACTGCGCCACCAGGGAAGCCCGATGATGGCAATTTTTTAGTGTATTAACATTGCCTTCCCAAATGCCTGAAGAGCTTCTGCTTTATCAAGGATAGGCAGTCCTTTACCTCTGTGTATATGTATCTCATCATGCTTAGCATGTCTGTTTTTGATAAAGTTCATCTTTAAACTGCACATGATTCATGAATGCATCTATCATTGATGAAATGAGAAAACTTGAACATCACTAAGTTTTTTCATTGGACTTAAAAGAAAGAAGCAGGAGTGGAAAGGAACTCCATACAATGAGTTGAGAGATCTGGGCTTTTGTCTGAGAGCTGCCCTTAGTGAGTCTTCTAACAATGGATAAGTGAATTTACCTTTTTAAGTCTCTGTGTTCAAAATGATGTCTAAGTCACTTTTAACTCTGCACATCCATGATTTCACCAAAAAGGTTAATTTCTTTTCATTGTCAAAATTTCAAAAAATTGCAGCATTAAGGAGCTTTCTGCTGATTTGAGCTGGCAGCTTCTGTTCATACTAATTGAGCGTGTCTGGGGCAGTGTTTTGTATAGAAGGACATTGTAGACCTTTTGCCAGAGATCACGAAGAGAAATATGTGACTTGTAGAATATGAGTGGAGTTGAAACTAAGAACAATTGTAAGGAAGCTAATGTCACTTGATTTCGGGAGGAGAGCTGGATTCTTCAAACCCACAGCACTTTGTACTTCCTTGAGAGTAACACTCGCCACATATCAATATGGCAGTTATAGTTACAGTATATTGCAGTTGCAGTTTGAAAGCTCTTTGAGGTTGGAGGCCTTTTCTGTGTTGTGTTTGTTTGTTTTTACCTCTCTCTCACTGTCACCTATGATAGGTCCTGGCACATAATATAGTCCCCTCAGACATGCTAAATGGAAAAAAAAAAGGTTGAATCAAAGTCAGCAGACAGCTTTACCACTTGCTGGCTGTTTGATCATGGGCAAGTAATTTTACATCAAGCCAGGTTTTGGTCTGTAAAATGGTAGTGGGGTAGGAGGGGGCTCTAGAGATACAGTACATAAAACATTAAGTGCTTAATCGTGGTAGTTGCTGTTTTACAAATGGATGTCTTAAATGTTATCAACAATATATTTTGCACTTCTGCTTGAAGGAGGAATACATTTTCAGGGAAGTTTGTTTGCTGTGGCTTCAGTATGTGGGAGAATTATCCCCCCTTGCAGTTTTCTGCTGAAAAGAAATCATTTAGCATTTCTTCCTCCATGGGCCCCCGGGATGGTTCCATGGAGGAGGCAGAGAGGGGGATGGGATCCTTGAAGAGCTGCTGAAGACCTTATATTTTTGCAGATCTCTTTAGAATGCTACTTGTATATTGTGCTCTCACTGAATGCACTTGGCTCAGCTATGGCACATTAGCACAGTAAACATTTTGTCAGATTTGCCCTAGTCAGAAAATTTTCTATACCTGCCATCCTGCTTGGCACTTAAATATTTATTTATTTATTTTTAGCTCTCTATGATATAGTGATGGTAGGTGAAGAAGGTAGGCTGCAGGGTAATGTGTAGTATGTATGATCCCATTTTGATACAGAAAACAAAAAGTATTAAATGCATGCCTGTTTGTATGAGCAGTGAGTTTGCATGGTTATCTCAAGAGGGAGGGAACGGGGCTTCCCTGGTGGCGCAGTGGTTGAGAATCCGCCTGCCGATGCAGGGGACACGGGTTCGTGCCCCAGTCCGGGAAGATCCCACGTGCCGCGGAGCGGCTGGGCCCGTGAGCCATGGCCGCTGAGCCTGCGCGTCCGGAGCCTGTGCTCCCGCAACGGGAGAGGCCACAACAGTGAGAGGCCTGCGTACCACAAAAAACAAAACAAAACAAAAAAAAAACAAAAAAAAAAACAAGAGGGAGGGAACGGAATGGAACGGGATGGGTGGGGAAAGAGATTGACCACAGACTTTCCTTTTACTTGTTACAAGAGGCATGTGTTGCCTTCATTTCTTATTAAACTTTTTGTTTACAGATTACTGTAGGTTTACATGCAGTTGTAAGAAATAACAGTGAGATAGATCCTGTGTGTCCTTTACCCAGTTTACCCCAATGGTAACATCTTACAGAACCATAGTATACTGTCACAACCTGGGTATTGCCATTGACACAGTCAAGATACAGAACATTTCCATCCCACAGGATCTCTCCTGATGCCATTTTATAGCCACTGCTGCTCCCCCGCCCCACACCAAATCATAATGATCTGATAGTGCAGTGGATAAAGTTGCAATAAAGTTTTTGTGCAGATGATCAAGGGAAAATACCCCCTGGGGAAGATGGCCCATCTCCCACTCCCCCGGCCCTATCTGTCCCTGGCAACCTGTCATTTCAAAAATGTTATGTGGGACTTCCCTGGTGGTGTAGCAGTTGAGAATCTGCCTGCCATTGCAGAGGACATGGGTTCGATCCCTTGTCTGTGAAGATCCCACATGCTGCAGAGCAACTATAAGCCCATGCGCCACAACGACTGAGCCTGCGCTCTAGAGCCCGGGAGCCACAACTACTGAGCCACATGCCACAACTACTGAAGCCTGCGTGCCTAGAGTCCGTGCTCTGCAACGAGAAGCCACCGCAGTGAGAAGCCCGCACACTGCAACAAAGAGTAGCCCCCGCTCGCCGCAACAAGAGAAAGCCCACACGCAGCAATGAAGACCCAACGCAGACAAAAATAAAATAAATTAATAAATTAATTTTTTTAAAAAGAATGTTATGTGAATAAAATCGTATAGTGTGTAACCTTTTTTTTTTTCTTAATTAAAAAAATTTTTTTTTGGCTGCGCTGCCGGTTATGCAATCTTAGTTCCCTGACCAAAGGATTGAACCCAGCCCAGGCAGTGAAAGTGCTGAGTGCTAAACACTGGACCGCCAGGGAATTCCCAGTATGTAACCTTCGGATTGGCCTTTTTCAATCAGTGTAATTCCCTGGAGAGTCATCCAAATTGCATGAATCAATAGTGCTCCTTTCTTTTCTTCCTTTTTAAAAAAATATTTACTTATTTATTTATTTGGCTGTGTGTGTCTTTAGTTGCAGCATGCGGGATCTAGTTCCCAGACCAGGGATGGAACCTGGGCCCCTTGCATTGAGAGTGCAGAGTCTTAACCTCTGGAACACCAGAGAGGTCCCAGTGCCCCTTTCTTTTTAATTACTGAGTAGTATTCCATGGTTTGGATATACTTCAGTTTGTTTAATTACTTGTCCATTGAAGAACATCTGAGTTTTTTCCCAGTTCTTGACTATTACTGATAGAGCTGCTGTGGACATTTGTGTACCTTTTTTTGTGCGAACATGCGTTCTCTGGGATAAATGCCGTATGGTACATGTTGCTTTTTTTTTTTGGCTATGCTGTGCCACATGTGGGATCTTAGTTCCTCAATCAGGGATCGAGCCCGCATTGGGAGCTTGGAGTCTTAACCACTGGACCACCAGGAAAATTCCTGTATTGCTCCCCCTGCCCCACTTTATTTATTTATTTATTGGCTGTATTGGGTCTTAGTTGCGGCACGCAGGACCTTCGTTAAGGCATGTGGGATCTTTTTTGTCATTGCGGCGCATGGGCTCTTCGTTGCAGCATGAGAGCTTCTCTCTAGTTGTGGGGTGTGGGTTTTCTCTCTCTAGTTGTGGCCTGTGGGCTCTGTAGTTGTGGCATGCAGGCTCCAGAGCACCTGGGCTCTGTAGTTTGTGGCACGTGGGCTGTCTCGTTGAGGTGTGCGAGCGAGCTCAGTAGTTTGGCGCGAGGGCTTAGTTGCCCTGTGGCATGTGGGATCTTAGTTCCCCGACCGGGGATCGAACCCGCGACCCCTGCATTGCAGGACAGATTCTTTACCACTGAACCACCAGGGAAGTCCCTGTATTGCTTTTTTAAATTTAAAAAAAAAAGGAAAAAAGTTAGAGGTAAAACAACTAATTATATGATTGCCTTTCAAAGTACATATTCAAACCCTACATTCTTGGTGTACATAACTTATTTATGTTGATTTCTGGTGGTTTGCTCTAGCAACAAGGCAATAATAATAACACTATAGTTTTCCTTGTTTCTTTCAACTGGTGATCTGTGTATTTATGACAAATAGTAATTAACACTCACAACCTACCAGGAGGCAAGTAATGGTTAGCGCTGGTGTGGTTAACTCCTTTATCGATAGGGAGGTTGAGGCATGGGTATTGTGGAATTTGCCTAAGGTTATAGCACTGTATTCTGACTCAGATTCATTCAGATTTATTCCTTCTCTTTCTGTCTCCTGAATTAATTCTTTGTAATTTTGACCTAGGTGTGAGGACACAAAAAAGGGTTTTTTTCTGTATCTGAGGTTTAGTGCTTGTTCTATAGAAAGAATATAGTGTAGTGGTTAGAGTATGCACTTTGGCATCTGATTTTTTCTTTTTTCTTAATTCTTTATTGAATTTGTTACAATATTGCTTCTGTTTTATGTTTTGGTTTTTTGGCCCTGAGGCATGTGGGATCTTAGCTCCCTGACCAGGGATCGAACCAACTCCCCCTGCATTGGAGGCAAAGTCTTAACCACTGGACTGCCAGGGAAGTCCCATGTGATTTGATTTTGAATCTCTCCTCTACGTGGACAAATCATTTAACCTCGCTAAGCCTCAGTTTTGTGATTTGTAAATGGGAATAATGATAGTACTTATCTTCATAGTGTTGCTGTGAGATGTAAATGAGATAATGTGTGGAAAAGTGCTTAGCACTGTCAGGTGTGTAGCACATATTAAGTGAATGTCCGATAAAAGTATTGCTTTAAATATATGTGTTATATTCTGCCACTGGGCTTGTCTTTATCAGTTGGTGGATGATAGGATAAATATTGGGATCTTACTGCCATGTACTTGTAAGGCTTTAAGATTGCTGTAACTTTTGAGGTAAGAATACTTTCTTTGAATGCTATTTCAAATTTAGTCTTATATATAATTATTTAAAAATAGGAAGTGATATTGGATTATATTTATTGTAGTATTAGTTTGTATGAAAATATTTTAAAGTTTCTCCTGAGTTATTCATACTTTCTCAGGCTCATAGTCATAGAAAACTAGAAAGTGATACTGAACTGTTGATTTCCTTCCTTTATCCCCCCTCAAAAACATTACTTTTCATATTTTCTTCCTAACATTTATCAGTACTTGAAAGTGTCATCATTTTTAAAAATTACATAAATAATCCCATAAGCTCCTTGAGGGCAGGTATGTTCTCATTTGCTGTAGTATCCTCAGTGCCTAGAATAGTGCTGAGTACATAGATACTCAGTAAACACTTGCTGGCTGTCTGTTATTGCTTTTGCATCTTTCCAGTCCCCCTTAAGTGTTTTTTATTTGGGAAGTACGGGAAATACAATCCAACTTCTAGTCAGAGCTTAAAATGACTAGGTTCTTAAAATCCAGTGCCTTATTTTGATTGGCTGAGAAATGTGATTGGCAAGGTAGAAGGGCATCTGGACCTTTTAGCATAAGAGCTCTGCATTTAATAATTTGACTTCTCCTTTTCCTGAAGCCTTGAGGGAAATTTTTCCTTTCCCTATTCTAGTCAGCCAAGAACCTGACCTGGGCTGACTCTAACATTGGAGAACACTGAACACAGTATCTGCTGAGCCAAGGACTGAGAGTCAAGCTCTGATACTATCTGAAGGAAAAGCCTGAATTCAAATCCTGCTTTGCCTACTGACTCATCTTGCAAACCTAGATGAATTTCTTAACCTCTTCCAGGTTTAAATGTTCTTATTTGTGTGGTGAGTAATCTTACCTGTCTGGGCTTGTGAGGATACCTGGCTTAATGTTCTCAAAGCTTTTTACAGTACTGTTGCTGTGGCTCCAGGAGTTTCCAGGAAATACTGGGGGCAGTGTGGTACTCCAGGGAGGAGAGCTGGACTCTTTTTCCCAAAGACTACGCAGAAAACAGAAAGATGTGATCCTTCGTGATTTGAAATCGGCTCTACTTCAGCCTCATAATGTTGTTGGTGTATGAAAGGTATGTAGTTGCCAAAGCCATTAGGCCTGTTTGCCTGAGGCAGCTGGGGTCAGTTCCCATTTCTGGGGTTAAGCTGTTTTTGTCTCTGTGAAATTTCTTCCATCAAAAGCTACTCTTCTTTTTTTCTTTCTTTCTTTTTTGCTTGCTAGTAGGAAATCTCTTGCCATTTTTGTGCGCTTAGCAGTAGCCTTCCTGGTCCTGATTTTGTTGACAGCTTGGGACTCAGAAATTGAGCTTCAATTTCTTTTTGGTTCAGTGGTTTCCTCTGTGTTCTTCCTTGAGTTTTCAGGGGTTCTCAGCTCACTGTTTTCCCCAGAAGAGTTTGCAGGTGAAGCGTCGTTTCTTTTCTCTTCATTCTTCTGAGGTAAGTGAGAGTAAGGAAGATTGTCAGTCTCAAATTTGGGTCTTAGGGCTTTCTGTTTCTAACTTTGATCATACTTGTTTTTGAGCGTAAACTTTACTATGTTGCAGACCTTAGGTTATCTCATTGTGAGTTACTTTAGGAAACTGTAGTCAGCAAAATCTATAGCAGAAAAGCTGGTGTTTTTTTCCTCCCCTTCATTATAATAGCAGTCACTAGAATTTATTTAGTTTTATATCTTCAAAGCATTTTGGAAAGTTGTTAGCTTATTTGTGATATACCCTGTAGTGGTCTGCCTTACACTGAGTTTATATATAAAAAACGCCCTGGGGAGTGTAGATATGAGAAAAAGAGGTTAAATTGCTTGCTTATCTCTTGGTAAATTTGGACTGACAACCTTTTACAGGTACTTGATTCACTATTATCTCTTAGCCTAACTTTCTAGAGGCAGACCAGTTGTATTTTAGGGTATTTGTAATTCTGAACATAAATGCTGTGCATGTCTACAGTACAGGTGCAGGTTCTATTAACATTTTATTTCTGGTCTTTGGCTGCTTATAAAGGGGCTGTGTATAATTATGATTGTATAGGTCTTGATTCCATCAAATTATTTGCTTTTAGTTTGTTGGGTGATTAATTCGAGGTACTCTCTGATTCTGCTTCATAGCCACCGTAGTTTCCTTTGCACTTTCTCTTAGAGCTGCATGTGCCGGACTTCTTTGTGTGAAGTCCCATTTATTGTTTATTCTGATTACTGTTGGTTCCTAACTTGGCTTTTACTTTAAAAAGTTGTAATCCTGCCTTGAACTTTTTGCGACTCCTAAGATACTCCAAGGATATTATTCCTTTAAGGTAGAAAGAGAGAGTGTTATTACTTTCAGTTTTTATATGTAGAGTGTGATTTGTTCAAGATTATATAACACCTCAGTGGTAGGAATCAGTCATTGAAGCTTCTTACCTATTAGTCTTATCTTTACCCATTAAATCACATCACTTTTATATCCAGCACTCTCAAGCTCAGAAGATACAATATCCCATATTCCCAACCTTGCTCTCAGAAAATCCACTACTTCTGTATTTTGTTCTAAATATGCTGTGTTTCAAATATGAGTATAAAGAAGCATTGTTATATGAGTATAAAAAGTACAAAAGACTCCTGTCATCTCTGTATATGTATTTATTTAGGTTTAGCGCCCCCCTCCCCCTTAGTAGTGGTAGGGATGGATTTGCCCTGTTCATACTCTGTTGCCTGGCCTTGTCTTGATTAATGACAGGTACATAATGAAATGACTTGTTGAGATTAGTTAATGGTACAACGTTTTCTCTTTTTGGAGATATTTGACTCGTAGAAATTGAATTTATGACCTTGAACCAACAGCACCACCTATAACTGACCACATTTTTTTTTTCACCTAGGTGTTGCTATTTATGAGAGTTTGGTGTTTGTTTTGGGCTTTCCTCACAGTTGGATATAAATACACACACATATTCATTCTCTTCTATGTTAGGCACTAAAGTAGGTACTGGACTAGGACAGACATGATTTTTGCCCTCACAGAGCTTGTAGTCTAGTGAGGAAGATAGAGTCCTAACAAGGCATTACGTACACTGGGTATTAGGTAGTAATGTTTTAGTTATCTGTTGCTGTACAAAAACCACCTCTGATGTGTGTTTTTTTTCCCCCAAACTGGCAAGCATTTCTCCAATTCTCAGGAGACACTGACCAGGTGTCCTACAAATTTAACTCAGTTCTGACACTCTCTACCTGGAGTTAGCATCTGATCCCACAGGTTTAAGGGCTCAGTCCCAAAAAACTGCACCCCCTCAACTTTAGATGCTGATTGCAAGTCCAGGTTGTAACCTGTGCTTCTGATTGATGGGTTGTAGGTGGTAGGTTCCCACAACCCCCTTCTTGGGTTGGACTAATTTGATAGAGAGGCTCACAGAACTCAAATATTTACTTATATTTACCAGTTTGTTATAAAGGATTCAGATGAACAGCCAGATGAAGAAGTACATAGGGCAAGATCTGGAAGGGTCTTGTGCCACAGAGGCACAGGAGCCTCTGTCCCTGTGGAACTGGGGTGCATCACCCTCCTGGGCTGTGAATGTGTTCACCAACTTGGAAACTCATCAGATCTTGTAGAGTAGTATGTATGTATGTATGTGTGTGTGTATGTATTTTTTTATATCCATTTATTTATTCATTTGGTTGCACTGGGTCTCAGTTGCGGGAGGTGGGCTCCTTAGTTGTGGCTCGCCAGCTCCTTAGTTGTGGCATGCGGGCTCCTTAGTCGTGGCATGCAAACTCTTAGTTGCGGCATGCATGTGGGATCTAGTTCCCCGAGCAGGGATCGAACTCAGGTCCCCTGCACTGGGAGCGAGGAGTCCCAACCACTGCGCTACCAGGGAAGTCCCTTCAGTAGTTTTTATAGCGCTTAATCTGCAGACCCATCTATCCCCTTTCCTCTCCCAGAGGTCAGTGGGTGGGACTGAAAGTTCCAACCTTCTAATCACTTGGTCTTTCTGGTGACCAGCCCCATCCTGAGGCTTTCTAGGGATACCTCCCTAAGTCACCTATTAGCATAAGTTTAAGAGACTCCTTATGAATGACAAAAGACTTCTATCACTCAGGAAATTTCAAGGGTTTTAGGAGCTGTGTGCCAAAAATGGGGACTAAGACCAAATATGTATTCCTTGTTATAAATCACAGTATCATACAACCTCCAAATTTGTGGCTTGAGACAATGATGTGTTTCTCACGATCCTGTGGGTTAGGAATTTGGGCAGGGTTTGTCTGGTTTGTTTTTCTGCCCTGTGTCGCATCAGTTGGGGTCACTCATTTGTCTGCTTTAAGCTGGTGGCTGGGCTGGGTTAGACAGGGCAACAGGGTTTCAACTCATTGGTCTGGCACCTTCAATGTGGCCTCTCCTAGTAGTGTCTTATCATCCAGGTCTCTCTATATGGTCTCTGTCTCCAGTGGGACATCCTGAATTTCCTTGTAGCCTGGTGGTTGGCTTCCAGGAGTGAAAGTGGATGCTGTCAGTCATCACTTCTGCCATATTCTGTGGTCAGAGCAAGTCACAGGGTCAGCCCAGATTCAGGGAGAGAAAAATATGTTCTTATCTCTTGATGGGCAGAGCAACATGGGAGTAGGGTAGAAGGAATTGATGGAGACTGTCCTTGGAGAGAACCTATCACAGACAGGTAGACTAAGTTAGTTCTGGAGAATCCCAACTCTAGCAATGCAGGGAGGTCACTAGCATATGTGTCTGCCATGTGGATGAGAAAGGGTTGGTATGAGGCTCTACATTGAAGACTCCCCTTTTTCTTTTCTCAGGTGTGTTGATGTCATATTTCATGTTTGACAAAGGGGTATGTACAGACATGACAGAGTATGTTCAATCACATTCTTTTTTTAAAAAAATAATAAATTTATTTATTTATTTATTTATTTTTGGCTGTGTCGGGTCTTCGTTTCTGTGCGAGGGCTTTCTCCAGTTGCGGCGAGCGGGGGCCACTCTTCATCGCGGCGCACGGGCCTCTCACTACCTCGGCCTCTCTTGTTGCGGAGCACAGGCTCCAGACACACAGGCTCAGTAGCTGTGGCTCACGGGCCCATTTGCTCCGTGGTATGTGGGATCTTCCCAGACCAGGGCCCGAACCTGTGTCCCCTGCATTGGCAGGCAGATTCTCAACCACTGTGCCACCAGGGAAGCCCCCCAATCACATTCTTTGTTGACTGTGTTTTTTGAGATTTATGTTCTATCCTGGTTGCCGTACAAAAGTAAATTACTGTGGCATCTATCTCTATTTCTTAATAGGTAATTTTTCTTATTTGGATGGAGTTGGTAGGTTTGTAGGGTAAACACATTGTAGCTGAATTTCATGATATAGTCTTATTTGGCACTTTATCAAATTCAGAGTTATTTCTGGTCAAAGGTTTTGAAGTCCCCTTTTCTCGCAAAAACTATGTAAATAAGTTGCTGTAAAGGAAGGAATGAGAATTATTTTCATTTTTCCTCAGCATCATTTATTTTTTTCTGGCCACACGGTGGGGCTTGTGGGATCTTAGATCCCCCACCAGGGATTGAACCCGTGCCCTTGGCAGTGAAAGCACAGGGTCTTCACCACTGGACTGCCAGGGAATTCCCCTCAGCATCATTCTTTAATTTCTTGACCTTTGAGGAAATGAACATTAAAAATAGAAAGCAAGCTGATTTCCAGTTGATATGGTAAGACAGTGAAATGTTGATTGAGGGCCTAATACATGTGAGACTAGTACATGAAATAGGAGAGAGACCACATAGGAGGTTTTATCTCAGGCATTAGGGAGTGTTCTGTTGTAATGACGTATGTAGACTCTGGAGCCAGACTGCCTGGGTTTCGATTCTGAATCCAGCACCGACAGTGTGACTTGTTCTCTTAGGGCCTCATGTACCTGAGGATTGTAAATGAGTTACTTTATGTAAAGTGCTAAGAACAGTGGGAATGAAAAGGACTATGAAAGTGTTAGTTATTATTATTTTAACCATTATCTCAAGATTTTATTATTTTTTTTAAGGTTACAGTGGTAAGATTTTTTTTTTTTTTTTACATGAAATGGTTTGGAGACCTTTGCAGTGGACAGTCTCATTTTGTCTGGTAGAATTTGTCTTTAATTAGTCTGATTGTTTATAGGACTTTGTGGCCTTAAATATTTTTTTTCTCATTAGATTCTGTAATTCTTCATTATAGAATGAAGGTATTATTTTGGTACAAGCACTGGAATTATATAATAGCAAGCACTTTTCATTTGGTAAGTCTTTTAATCCTTGTGGTAATCCTATCATATACATACTATCTTTTACGATGATGAAACTGGAGTACAGGGAGGTTAAGTAACTGTTCCAAGAAACCTTCATGTACCAAGAAAATGACAGAGCTGGGATTCAATCTCCAGTCTGATTTCAGGACCCATAAATCACTATACTATCTCTTATTTAGAAATTATGGATAAAAAAATTAAACAAACATTACTTAAAGTTTCTCTATCTAGAATTAAACCACAATTAGCAGTTTGGTATATCCTAGGATATCCTTTAGTACTCCGCATATAGTAGATACACAACTCAGGTAATATTTGAAGTTTTTATGCTTCCAGGTGTGTTTGCTTTCAGAATTTGTTACCTGTTTACAGTTCTAGATTTGTGATGCTTTGCCCCAAATTCCCTGCTCCCCTCCAAGTTCAGTCTACTGTAGGAGTCAGGCAAGAGCTATATAGAGGCAGGGATGGTTGCTGCTGTGGTGCTTACATTTTTGGACACAGATCATACATGGTGTCATTTGAAGTGTCCTATTAATGAAAACAGAGCTGCCAATTGTAGAAAACCCTGTGTATTTCCACCCACATGGAGTTTCTAAAGAGTTCTGGGCCACTTTTAGGCCTCTAATTAAAGGCCTGACATTTTGTAGTTAATTTTCCGGTTGTTGGGAGAACTCTACTTATGCAGGTGATCCTAGGTTTAGTATTTAAAGGATTTTTTTTTTTCTTTTAAAGAGTTAACCCTCAGGACTTCCCTGGTGGTCTATCAGTTAAGACTGTGTGCTTCTAGTGCAGGGGGAGTGGGTTTGATCCCTGGTTGGGGAACTAAGATCCCGCATGCCACAGAGCGCGGCCAAAAAAAGAAAAAACAAAAACAACAAAAAAAGAGTTAACCTTGGGTTGAATCCTGTATGTTATTTTGGGACATATGTTGGTATTACATGGCTGATTTGACTCTTAGACTTTGCCTACATGGGCATAGTGAAGTGAAGAGAGATGCAGTTAGTCAAATAAATGAGATAATTGGACTGCATTTTAACAGTGCTTCCAGGCCTAATAACTTTCTGATTCACACCCCTGGAATGCTACTGGTAGGGAGGATTTGGGGTGTGAATTATTAGCCAGGTTTTGCAGATATAGCTCTAAGTTGTTGGTTCTGTTTTTTAATTCACTTTTTATGTAGAGGTAGCCCAAATATCATTTAATTATTTTTGCCACACAAATGAGTACAGTACTTTCCCTGAGTACTTTTTATTTTGTTGTCTGGTAACAGCCTTTGAAATGTTTCTTAGGAATCTGCTACTTTTGGGAATCGTGGCATATCAGGTCTCAGAGGTTTTAGTTGGCCATATTGTTTGGTGAGGGAAACCGTGGTGAACCCCAAAGAGGATTCAATAATAATGACAACAATAACAGCAGTGGTCTTAATGCTCCACCACACTTTTCTTATTGGAGCCTCACAAATTGATGAGGCAGATATTGCAATTCCTATTTACAGAAGGGGCAAAAAAGTCTCATAGAGGTTAAATAACTTGTCCAAAGTCATATTGCTTGAAGCTGGAATGAAATTGCTAGCATAAGGTGATTAAATTGCAAGGAGAACCTGTAAGTCTGACTTTAGTTTCCACTGGGCTGTGCATAATCTCTAGGTGAGTTTTATTCGTGCTCATTAAATATAATTTTGTCCTAGAATTAAGCAGAGAGAACCTTTCAAGGTGGTAATCTTCCCATCTTTTTAGAATGATCATCATATTATGGGGGGGGGTTAGAAATGGGGTGGAATAACAAATAATATTTGTGTTATGTTGTTATGTACATATCCCAGTCGTGCCCTTTTGGTTGTACGTGCGTAAGGCTTTTGGTGATTGGAGATTGATTCCCAGGGCCTGTGTAATGGTATCACAAAGATTCTTCTTGGCACCCTTTGTCCCAGTCTGGTTTAAGGGACAGATTGGGAAACTTGTTTCTTCTTCCTTTCTAAAAAGAGGAATGAAAAATACACTTGACTGGCACTTCCTCCTCAGCAACAGGCCTGCCTGACTGCAGTTTGATTTAGCTCCTTTTGTTCTTTATGGAGAACAAAGTAAAATTTCTTCTCAGGTGGCTGTAAGGAGTGTATCAGGAGAAGGCCCCTTATCCTTTTAAAGAAACAGAGCGAATATTTTTTCTTCACACAAAAGAGAGACTGTGCAGTTGTTTTAGTTCCTTTGACTTCTTGCCATCATTCAGACTTTCTCTTCTTTGAACTGTTGGTGTGTTTAGGTCTCTGGGAATTGGTAGACAAGCTCTTAAGTAATCCTGAGCTTTAGTTTTTGAATTTTCTTGATAACTGGTATTTGTAGCAGCTCTTCCCTCGTCCTTCTGATTCCTGTAGGAACTTCAGACTGCATCACAGTTTTCTGAATCATCCAATGTTTTGTGACCTATATTTTCTTCCTCTTGAGTTACACGAGGTCAGAAGGTCAGACTTTTTTTAGGAATTGGACTGCTGCTGTGTTCACCACATGTTACAAGATTATAAATGGTTTAAAAGTACTTTTAATGTTGCACTATAGGGCAAGGAACCCTCAAAACTCATTTCTGCTGAACTTCTCTATATTAGGTAAAAGAATGATTGACTCTAAAAAAATTATAGGCTCAGTTAAGGGTTAAGGTGAATGGATGGGAACTGTATTTCTGCCACCTTCCTGGTTAGTAATTATTCAGCTTTGTGGCAGTTTCACTTCCAGACTTTTGGTCTTTTTTTTTTTTTTAAAGGAAACTTTTTTTATTAAATAATTAATTAATTAATTAATTTATGGCTGTGTTGGGCCTTCGTTTCTGTGTGAGGGCTTTCTCCAGTTGTGGCAAGCGGGGGCCACTCTTCATTGCGGTGCGCAGGCCTCTCACTATTGCGGCCTCTCTTGTTGCGGAGCACAGGCTCCAGATGCACAGGCTCAGTAATTGTGGCTCACAGGCCCACTTGCTCCGCGACATGTGGGATCTTCCCAGACCAGGGCTCGAACCCGTGTCCCCTGCACTAGCAGGCAGATTCTCAGCCACTGCGCCACCAGGGAAGCCCCCAGACTTTTGGTCTTAAACCATGAGTTGTCAGGGTCACCAAGGAGATTATTTCTTTCCAGTTAGTTCATCCTTAGTTTATGCAGGAGGTTGGCCTGCACTGTGTTGACATATTCAGTGTGTACATAGTATTTATATTGTAGGCTACTGGGGGATGAGAGCTGTACTACAAGGATACAGGCTAGAGTGTTCCTCAGTCAATCCTTAGGGAACTTTGTGCTGTATGCGACTAGGAACTTGGAATTATGTCTTTCTGTGGAATCTTTCTGACTTTTTAAATTTTAGTATTCCAGGGAGAAAACTCATTTCAGCACAGGCGATAAATATTTTTCCTTCTGTATTTGGATGCATCTAGTTGTGTACTTTTTAGATTGCAGCCTTTCATGAAGTGTAAAGAGCTGATTATTGTTTGACTTTTTACAATAAGCATTTATTACTTTTTAAATTAAAAAAATGAAAAGAACACTGCTTTTCTGATGATTGTCACCTACAATCCTGCCACCCAAAGAGAACCATGGTTAATACTTTTTATATTTCCCTTCTATCATTGTTTGTTTTTATGATTTTTTAAAAAATTAATTATTTATTTATTTTTGGCTGCATTGGGTCTTTGTTGCTGCGCGTGGGTTTTCTCTAGTTGCGGTGAGCGGGGGCTACTCTTTGTTGCTGTGTGCGGGCTTCTCATTGCGGTGGCATCTCTTGTTGCGGAGCACGGGCTCTAGACGCATGGGCTTCAGTAGTTGTGGCATGTGGGCTCAGTAGTTGTGGTATGCGGGCTCAGTAGTTGTGGCTCACGGGCTCTAGAGCGCAGACTCAGTAGTTGTGACACACGGGCTTAGTTGCTCTGCAGCATGTGGGATCTTCCCAGACCAGGGCTTGAACCCGTGTCCCCTGCATTGGCAGGTGGATTATTAGTCACTGTGCCACCAGGGAAGTGCCTCTATCGTTATTCATAAAGGTTTAAAAAAAAATAAAATTTGGGTCATACTGTATATATAATTTTCTATTCTGCTTTTTTCACTTAACATGTATTTTTTCACATTATTAAATATTTTAAAAATAAATTTTGAATAGGTAATTTCAAAAATAAAAATGTCATAAAACAAAAACACTGAGAAGTCTAGCTTCTATCTTTGTCTCCATTTACCTTGTCCCTTCAGTCCCTAATAAGTGACCATTAATTTCTCTTTTTCAGAAGTTAGCCTTACTATATATGTTGTTTTGCTCTTTGCTTTTTCCTCCTCTGAACAATGTATCTTGGAGATCTCTTGTTATCAGTACCCAGAGAATCTTCCTTACCGTAGATTAGTCATTTAGTCCCTTTTAGAGACTTGGGTTGTGCCCAATTTTTGCTATTACAAACAATAAGAAGTAGTAATTAAAGGGAAAAAAATTAAGCATTTACTCTGCTTCAGTTATTCAGGGGACGTTCTTTCCAGAAGAATGCCAGCTAATAAATGTTGAAATAATGATGGAATTGGAAAATCAACGTATTCCAGCCCCAAATGAAATAATTTAAAAAGGAATCATCAGTGACTGCTAAACGATTAAGCAAAAGGTTGAAGAGGAATAGCATATTCACATGGTGCCAAACGTTAGCCACAGATCAGTAGTTGTAAAGGGGGAAATATACCTTTATAAAGACAGCTCTGGCTGTTACAGACTCAGCCAAGTGATCATGTTTTGCCAGATGATCATGTAATTTACCAGGTCTCACTAAATGGAACAGTCTGAGAATATGATGTGCTGCATCATGAGATGAGGTACATAGGTAGTGTCACCTGAGAAGCATTTTTGCCCAAGCCTCTTAACCTAAATCTAGTCAGTGTTTACAGGAAGTGTTAGGGATAGAGATGCAAGCTAAATGGCACTGTGAGGAAATAATCAGACAAAACTAGGATGTAGCTGTCAACTGCAAGTCAACAAGTCAACTCTCCTGGTCTTTTTAAAAAGCTTGTGTTGTAAACAAACAAATAAGCATAAACAGAACCAACCAAAATAAAACTTGGAGGCCATTCTAGAGTTAAAGAGACATAACATCCAGATTCGTTGCTTGAACCTTGATTGGGTTCTGGATTTTTTTTAAGACACTTTTTGGTGTATTTGGTGTATTAAAGGCACAAATGATAATGGGTGTGATTGATAATGGTATTGTGGTTATGAAGTTAAATGTCTTCATTCTTAGATGCACAGTGAGGGATATAGGATTAGAGTATCTCAATGCCTGCTGAAATGGTTCACAGGAAAATTAAAACAACCCTTATATATCTCTATCCATAGAGATAAATGAGGCAAATTTGACAATATATTAGCAATTCTTGCGTCTAAGTGGTGAGTAGTTGGTATTTATTCTACTGATTTCAACTTTTCTGTATATTTGAATTTTTTCAAAATATAGTTGAAGAAACAGTGTTGCAATGAATGAGGTTTATATACATATTCTTTTCAAATGCCATTTCATTGGGCTGCATCTTCCATTGTTTGGAGGGACCACAATTCTTTAATTGTTGCACATGTGTATATTTTGCTGCTATTTGACATTTTAGTAGAATTTGTATTTTTTTGGTGACAGTTTTATACCATTAAGGCTTGCAGTGGATGAGAAAAAGGAATTGAAATTTTTTCTTCTCTTTCCTCCTCTATCCTCTATTCTGGAACTTGAGTGGGGAAGAGAAAAAGAGAATGAGAAAGGTACCTCGAAGTGGTTCTGTGCACTTGCTTTTAGGTAGGAGATAGAATTGAAGCTGCTGCATAAGAACCATACCTTAAGTAATAGCCTTTTAAAATTGGTTACTTGTCCTTTAGTTTGGAGTCTGCCCAAGTGATAAGGAGGACTACGAGCAACTAGGGAAGCAGCTTGGCACAGAGTGGGGGGTGCAGATTCTTATTTTTATTTTTGGCCGTGCTATGTGCCATGCAGGATTTGAGTTCCTGGACCAGGGATTGACCCTGTGACCCCTGCATTGGCAGCACGGAGTCCTAACCACTGGACTGCCAGGGAAGTCCCCAGAATGCAGATATCGTGCTCTGATTTGTTTTGTTTTTGACAGGGTTTTAGGCCTTTTGGTTAGTAAAAAAGTTCTTACTGCCTGATAAAAAGAATAACTCCTTTAGACAGTGGTCTGTTCTTTAGATATAATGCTGAGCTATGGAGGATATGGGAGGAATTTAAGGATGAAATATTCTTGGAAGACAAGTTCTGGGAGAAGGGTCTTTTCTGAGAAGATGTCATTAAATATGAGAAGAACAGTACTTTCCTCTTTGAGCTAGAATCGTATTTGCAGTGGGAATCTTCTCTGACTACAGAATAGATGTTCTTTGACATTAATGTCTATACCTTAGATTTCCATGAAGGCAACTTACAAGGACCTGAATGGCCTCATTTTAGCTGCTTCAGCGTATAGAGCTATTGCTCGCTCCTTCTCTTCCTGGGCCTGGTGTGACAGTGGCTACTGAGGACCATGAAGGTTGTTCCAGAGAAGAATGCTGTCCGGATACTCTGGGGGCGAGAACGGGGCACTCGGACCTTTGGAGCTCAGCGACTTCTGCAGGAGCTGGTGGAAGATAAAACCCGGTGGATGAAATGGGAGGGCAAGGTGAGAAAAATGGGTGTTTTTCACATAGGAGTTGTAGGGGGGTGACGGTAGAATGGGGCCTTAGAATGGGTTAATGACATAGAGTTGGGGTACAATTTATTTTGTGTAGGAGAATTGATATATCTAACTTGGTTTTTTGTGGGGGGGAGGTTTTAATAAATTTAGAAGTGTAATGGGCTAGAAATATCATTTTTCTTGAGAGCTAGATATTTTTCCTGAAGGTAATTTAGATTTATCTCTCTCAATTTGTAGCTTGATCATTGTCTCCAGTTTTTAAGCTTACACTGTAAATACTAGTCTAGAATGGTTTGGTGCTTTTGAGGTAGAGTGAGCCATAGTTTATAAATAATGTATTTTAACTTTTGTTTGTTTGTTTCTCAGAGAGTAGAACTGCCGGATAGTCCACGTTCTACCTTTTTATTGGCCTTCAGCCCAGACAGGTACCAAGTCCTTACCTAAACTTTACCTGAGACTTGTGACAGCATTGCTTTCTGTGTATTTGGCCTAGCTTGATCTTCCAAGTCAAATCCCTAAAGGCTCTTTTTAAAAATTTATTTATTTATTTTTGTCTGCATTGGGTCTTCTTTGCTGTGCGCGGGCTTTCTCTAGTTGTGATGAGCGGGAGCTACTCTTGGTTACGGTGCTCAGGCTTCTCATTGCGGTGGCTTCTCTCGTTGCAGAGCACGGGCTCTAGGCGCGCGGGCTTCAGTAGTTGTGGCATGCAGACTCAGTAGTTGTGGCACACGGGCTTAGTTGCTCCGTGGCATGTGGGATCTTCCCGGACCAGGGCTCGAACCCGTGTCCCCTGCATTAGCAGGTGGATTCTTAACCACTGCACCACCAGGGAAGCCCCCTAAAGGCTCTTTGAAGCACTGAATGAACAGAGCTTTGCCAGTGTTATCAGAAAGGGAAAGAAAGTAGATGAGCAGTGCTAACCATAAAAGTAATGGGAATCCCTGTACCACCAATAGGGATTCCCAACACCAATCCCTGGTGGCACAGTGGTTGAGAGTCCGCCTGCCGATGCAGGGGACACGGGTTTGTGCCCCGGTCCGGGAAGATCCCACATGCCACGGAGCGGCTGGGCCCATGAGCCATGGCCGCTGAGCCTGTGCTCCGCAACGGGAGAGGCCACAACAGTGAGAGGCCTGCGTACCGCAAAAAGAAAAATAATAGTAATGGGAATAAGCAAAGGAATCTATGAACGTCGAGGATCAAAATTTGGAAAGTTTCTCAATAAGAATCCTTTGCCTGTGTGATATAAGCCACCAATGGTGTGATAGTTTTCCCTGCTGGAAAAAATAGTCTCTGAAGGGGTTATGTGTCATCTGGGGACAGAATGGAGAAGCCAAAAGCTTTTAAAGATGAGAATGTTTCTGTTGTTTGTAATGCCCAAGGCGTAGTTTTTATCATGTTGGGATGGGAAATAAGTATCAATTTTCATTTTTGTCCAAAGCTGATAAAATTTGTTAGCCTCCCACATGCTTCACATTTACTTCCTCCTCTTTGATTCCCTAGGACTCTCTTGGCCTCCACCCATGTAAACCATAATATCTATATCACGGAGGTGAAGACAGGCAAGTGTGTTCATTCTCTGATTGGACACCGCCGCACTCCATGGTGTGTCACTTTTCATCCCACCATCTCAGGCCTTATTGCTTCTGGCTGCCTAGATGGGGAGGTTAGGATTTGGGATTTACACGTAAGTGTTTCCTTTTCTTTGGTACTCTAAATGCAGAGACTTGTTTACCCTTGGGTTCTTAACTCTGGAGGAGAGACTAGCCAGGTTCTTAGGACTATATCTGAGTACTTAATTCAGTTATCATTGCCTACTTACTGATAGGGAGTCTAGCCGACAGCCCTCCATTCTAAGCTGAACACCCTATTTAACTGTCTGCCCATTGTGACATAGTACAGGACACTCTAAGACGTCTTCAGGATGGATTTCTCTTGTTTTAGATCAAGGATTGTACTGTATTCTGATCATGATCATCAAAGCAATGTGCTCCTTGTCCTGGCGACTGGCTAGTGGGTTGTTGTGCACCATGTCATGCACCAAGCTTGAGTTTTCACAGGCTACGGAAACTGGAGCTGTGTGGGTGCTCATTGCTTATGGATTGTAGATGACAAAACTGAGCTGACAGTAATGTTTTTCTGATAAAGTTGGTGACACTGCCAGATCACTGGTTTTGTACATTGTTTTCAGAGGACATACTTAAAGTAGGCCCTATAAGTAGTCATTTTATGTTAAATGGATCCTTTTTTCTTTTTTTTTTTTTTCTCTAATTGACATCTCAGTCTGCTGGCAGCTTGTAACCTAAGAATGTCTGGGATTTGTTCATTCATAGGGTGGCAGTGAAAGCTGGTTCACAGATAGCAACAATGCCATTGCCTCCTTGGCTTTCCACCCTACGGCTCAGCTCCTGCTGATTGCTACTGCCAATGAGATCCACTTCTGGGATTGGAGTCGACGGGAGCCCTTTGCCGTGGTGAAGACAGCTAGTGAGATGGAACGAGTCCGGTGAGTGCTCTGCCCACCACCAGCAATGTCTGGCGTAGGATTAACATGGCAGAGAGCATTTACCCATGCTTTCACCGCAGGAGACAGATTATTATCTCCATATTATCCCTGCTCAGGGCAGGGTGTTATCCCTATGGCTCTTCCTACTTTTTAAGCATCTGGCTAATCAGCCAGGAAGCAGTTCATATTGTTCATTTCAGCAGTTCCTTATTGGCCTCATCTTTTGGTCTGTAGACTATGGCTGTTAGAATCTTTTTTAGGTTCAAAACTATCTGGTTTGGTATAAAGCCTTTTTTTTGTTGTTTTTATAATCCTGAAAGGTATTCAGGTGGTGGGTAGCTTGGTGGGTAAATTGCTCATCCCTGGTTTTCTGGAAATGGAAAGTGGAGATGTAGATATGTATCCAATCTGCTAGTAGATATTTACATATTTAGCCTTCAAAATCAGCGCACATATTGCCTGAATTAAAGTTGATGCATTGTTTTCCTTTGGTCCTCTTGGTATCACAGTTGGATATTAGCTAATTTTCTAGCCTCAGCTATGTATGTCACTTGATGCTGAGACTGTTCCTTGTCACCAGCACTCATGCTTCTTGCCAGTGTAGGTGCTGTGTGAGGGGATACCTAAACCTGTGGCAGAGTATGGGAGCATTCTCTGCTTTACTATTATGATGGGCTCTTAGACATGAGCAGCTGTGTGGTTAATGTAACTAGCTTCTTCCTGGGATGGAAGCCCAGGTGTTTTTTGAAATTTTTTTTGTGATATGTATTCCCTTATTCTGGCAAGTGTGAGGACATAAGAAGAAGTATTGAGCTTTATTATTTTAATCTGTTTGAAGTTTTGGAAGTCCGTAGCATTAAGTGGATACCTCGGTGATCCCACAATTGTCAGTAATGATTTCCAGACGTTTTCTCACAGGTTTCCTCTTCTCAGTTAACATAATTTCTCTCTGTGTCTCTGTCCGTTTTTTCTGTGCTTTCAGTCTGGTGAGATTTGATCCTCTTGGACACTACTTACTCACAGCAATTGTTAACCCCTCTAATCAGCAGGTAAGTTAGTCAGCAGTTTCAACTCTGTCTAAACTGTGGGTTATTTTCTCAACTAGTGCTCTAATTCTGATTATATTGGACTTCAATTTTCAACATCCAAGTGTTTCTTTCCAGTCAGGATTCAAAACTAGCTTCAGACTGTATTCAAAGTTACAGCCATATCGTGACAGGGGAGTCCATTCTGAAACCCCAGTAGAAGTAACCAGGCCGTGTTGGATAACTTGTCATTCATATGCCTCTGGCTGGTTGACATTTTGCTTCTTACTGCCTCCATGTCATGGAAATGCCTTTTGTAACAGAGTTGGTTTGCCAGCTGTACTCGTTCAAAAGTGTTGCTAAATGGAAGTGAATAATTTAATACCATATGATGATTCTGAATCTGGAACCAGTTAGTTCTCAGTACTTCAAGGATAGAGTTGTTGCCTCTCTAGAAAGGTTTTCCTTGGATGATTATCAGTAGTTTTTCTTGATTTACCTGCAAGTTCTACCTAACTACCTGGCTCTGCCCCCGCCCCACCTTGGTCCACGTTGCAGGGTGATGACGAACCAGAGATCCCCATAGACGGAACAGAATTATCGCATTACCGTCAGCGTGCCCTCCTGCAGTCACAGCCAGTGCGCCGGACGCCTCTCCTCCACAATTTCCTGCACATGCTGTCCTCCCGCTCCTCTGGCATCCAGGTGGGAGAGCAAAGCACAGTGCAAGATTCTGCCACCCCCTCACCCCCACCGCCTCCCCCTCAGCCCTCCACGGAGCGTCCCAGGACTTCCGCTTACATCCGGCTCCGACAGCGGGTCAGTTACCCCACAGCCGAGTGCTGCCAGCACCTTGGGATCCTGTGCCTTTGCAGCCGCTGCTCTGGCACTCGAGTTCCTTCCCTCTTGCCACACCAGGACAGTGTCCCCCCTGCTTCTGCCAGGGCTACTACCCCTTCCTTTTCTTTTGTACAGACCGAGCCCTTCCATCCCCCGGAGCAGGCCTCATCAGCGCAGCAGGACCAGGGCCTCCTGAACCGGCCGTCTGCCTTCAGTACAGTCCAGAGCAGCACTGCCGGCAACACGCTCCGCAACCTCAGTCTGGGTCCCACCCGTCGCTCTTTGGGAGGCCCTCTGTCTAGCCACCCTTCTAGGTATCACCGAGAAATCGCTCCCGGGCTGACAGGATCTGAGTGGACCCGGACAGTGCTCAGCCTGAACTCCCGCTCTGAGGCGGAATCCATGCCCCCGCCCAGGACCAGTGCCTCTTCGGTGAGTTTGCTGTCTGTGCTGAGACAGCAGGAAGGTGGCTCTCAAGCATCTGTGTACACTTCAGCCACAGAAGGGAGGGGTTTTCCAGCTTCAGGGTTGGCAGCTGAGTCAGATGGAGGGAATGGCTCCAGCCAAAACAACTCGGGCAGCATTCGCCATGAGCTTCAATGTGACCTGAGACGCTTCTTTTTGGAGTATGACCGGCTTCAGGAGCTGGACCAGAGCCTGAGTGGGGAAGCGCCCCAGGCCCAACAGGCCCAGGAAATGCTCAACAATAACATTGAATCCGAGAGGCCAGGCCCCTCCCACCAGCCCACACCACATAGCAGCGAGAACAACTCCAACCTGTCCCGTGGCCACCTGAACCGCTGCCGCGCTTGCCACAATCTCCTGACCTTCAACAACGATACCCTGCGCTGGGAAAGAAGCGCACCTAACTACTCCTCTGGTGAAGCCAGCTCTTCCTGGCAGGTCCCCAGTACCTTTGAGGGCATGCCCTCTAGTGGCAGCCAGTTGCCACCTCTCGAGCGGACTGAGGGCCAAACGCCAAGCTCCAGCAGGCTGGAGTTGAGCAGCTCTGCTAGCCCGCAGGAGGAGAGGACTGTGGGGGTGGCCTTCAACCAGGAGACAGGCCACTGGGAACGAATTTACACCCAGTCCAGCAGATCTGGAACTGTGTCACAGGAGGCCTTACATCAGGATATGGCTGAGGAAAGTTCTGAGGAAGATTCACTCAGGAGGTGAGCACATGCTTTCCTGTCTTCTCCTGTATCCCTTACTTTCCTCCTGATATCTCTTCCTTCAGTCCTGTGGGTGTTGTGGCTGGATCTGGAGTGTCTGGGATCCATGCATCATGCATCTGGTTCTGATCTCCCTAGCTTCCATTGCATCTTCTTGGAAAATCTTGCTGTGGTGGCAGAAAGAGGATAAGTCCTGGCAGTATGAGTCAGGTGACTCGGCTTTCTCCTTTTCTGGCTAAGCTCATGTGACGTTTAGCCTTGGAGGAGAGTTGTAGATGAGGTTAAGAGAGGCATGAGGAGGTAAGACCGTTGACTTCCTCTACTCTGCTTTTTGGCCTTCTCCAAGGATTGTATGTGCAGGACTGGTTATTGTGAAACAACAAAACGTCCCAGAGAGACTAGGAAAAAGTAGTAAAAGAGAACCCTGCTTAGGACAGATTAGTATATTGGGTCTTTGATTGTGTTGCTTTGGACAAATTCTGAAACCATATCTTTTGGAACATTGCAACTTGACAAAAGGAAAAGAAAATAGTCCGTACATATGTCAAGGAAAATTTTTTTTTTTTTAGAGATATATATTTTTTGGACAGCAAGTTAGTTGCTTAGTTAAGATTCTTTGAGTAGATCTTCCAGATGGACATTCACCTCGAGGTGGAGAAGAAGAAATTCATAGAAGGAAGGCCTCTCCATACTTGGATTGACATCCCAGGCAACTCTTTCATGGAAGAAACAGAGTGGGTGTAGTTGATCGCCCACCACATGTTCCGTGTATGGCTGTGTGCGCATCTATCTTGATTTATTAGGGACTTCTTTCTGTAATTCTGTAAAGGTCAAATCTAGCATAATCACCAACTCCCAGAATATGCCTGTTGGATCCAAACAGCATATTGCTGTGCATTACATCCTCTGTTGAAGCATCTGAAATTTCTCTGACATAAGCTTCTAGCAAGGGTGGGAATATGGATTGTGCACATAATGTACTTGTTATTTTGGGAGAATGCTTTAGAGAGTTACCCAGTTAATAAGTATTTGTTGAATTATATTTTTTTTCTAGCACTGTGCTAGGCACTGTCAGCAGTACAAAAGAAGTATAATACCTGGTCTTTGCCCACTGGCAGTATACAGTGTTGTTGTAGAGGCAAGACTTATATTTACATGTAATTACATAAAAAATGTAAATGAGCCGAATGCTTCATTGTATGGTACTGAGATTAAATGTAGTCTAATTTCAGAGAAAGGGAAGGATCATCAAAGAAGGCTTTACAAGAATAAGTCTTGAAAGATGGGTAGGATTTGGAAAGGGAAAGACCTTTTTATTTTGGGGGTATAGCACATGCTAAGGGAGGAAAGGGCATGATGAATTCAGGATAGTAAGTTACTTAAGGGCAGTTAGTAACGTGAACACAGGGAGACTTGGTCAGATATGAAAGATAGATGAGGTAGCTGAGATTGTTACTCTGCCCGTTTGATTGAGGCCAGTTCTGGATTAACATCTAAATTCCCAGCTTTGGAATACTCTGCCTTGCATAATGACCCATATCAGGAGCCTGAGACTCTGTTCTTCCTTTTTGTCAAGAGAGGTGAGACAGTAGCAAGCATAGTGCCTGACATATAGTAGGCATTCAAAACGTTTATTAAAGGTAGCCATAAAGGACTGTCTTCAGTTATTGCTCTAAAAGCCTACCAGTGCCTGTTTCACTAGCATCAGTGGGTTTGTGGTCAGCCTCTGTTCTGTTCTGTTCTAGCAGGACCTCTTCATGTGTTGCTGTTCTGAGAAATACCTGAGTTGTTTAAAACAAACCCTGTTGTTTGATAATAATTAGAGATACCAATTACTGAGAGCCTACTACTGTGTTCTAGCTTTGCATTAATTATTTCTAATTTCCACAGTAACTCTGTGCAAGGCAGGTATGAAATTTCCCATATTCCAGTTGAGGAAAGAGTGGCTCAGAGAAGTCAAATTTCTTGTTAAAGGTCACATAGTAGGTTGCTGAGTGGGCATTTGAACTCCAGTGTGCATGACTAAAGATTTTTCTAGGCTGCCCTCCATGGTGTATTTCTTTTTTTAAAAATTAATTAATTAATTAATTTTTGGCTGCGTGTGGGCTTTCTCTGGTTGAGGCGAGCGGGGGCTACTCTTCATTGCGGTGCACGGGCGTCTCATTGTGGTGGCTTTTCTTGTTGCAGAGCACAGGCTCTAGGCACGTGGGCTTCAGTAATTGTGGCATGCGGGCTCAGTAGTTGTGGCGCATGGGCTTAGTTGCTCTGTGGCATGTGGGATCGTCCCGGACCAGGGCTTGAACCTGTGTCCCCTGCGTTGGCAGGTGGATTCTTAACCACTGCACCACCAGGGAAGTCTCCATGGTGTATTTCTTAAAGTGATAATCTCATTTTTAGGTGAACCATTTTTATGTTTTCTTTTCATTTTTTATGGAGATCTTCAAATATATAAAAATTAAAAGTAGTATAAATGAACTGCCATATACCTATCACCTGGCTTCAAAAATTTTCAACACTCGTCTGTATCCCTTACCCACTCCCAGCCACCCAGACATCGTATAATTTTGTCTGAAAATACTCTAGTATGTTTCTCTAGAGCAATTCTGTCTAATAAAATGTTCTATATCTGTGCCATCTAGTATAGTAGCTACCAACCGCATGTGGCTATTGAGCATTTGAAATGTGACTAGTGTGATCTGAGGACCTACATTTAAATTTTAACTAATTTAAATGTAGATAGCCACGTGTGACTAATATATTAATAGTCACTTCTTAATAAAGTAGGCCATTTAAAACCCAGAAACTATTAAGGATCTATCAGAATTTTTTGTAGGCAAAAAGTAGTATGTGTTTGTGGTTTAAATAAAGAAGTTCAAGCATTCAGAAATGTTATGTTGTAGAAAATGAAGTCCCATATATATATATGTGCATATATATATATATATACACTCACACATACGCTTTTTAAATTTTAAAATATACAAATGCACAGTTCTCATTGTAAAATAGTATATTAATCCAGTGGTTACATTATTTATGGAGTTGCTTTTCAGATGAGCTTGAATGAGGTGTACCACGAGGGTTTACAGCCTACTCAAAAATGAGGTATCTTGTAAAATATTCTAAGTGTACACCCATTAAAGAAGGGCCACCACTTCCTCATAAACTGAGGGGCTACATTCTGGTATAAATCACTAATATATACTTGTGTTAATCGGCATCTTCTACCACCTTCTGAAGGTCCAGAAGGTGGACCTGGCAGATGAGCGGCCTTGCTTGGATTTCCCCAGCAGGTGTCACTGTTGGGCTAGGCTGGCAGGGAAGAGAAGGTGTCCTTACTGTGTGTGTGCATGTCTACTTGAAGGGAGTGGGGTTATTCTTCAGTCTTGTAGTAGGAGATGGACTAAGGAGGCATGTTTTGATCCTTGGTGTTGCTGATATAATCTATAGTGTTTTCAGATAGTGAGAATATGAAGCAAAAGTGTGTATTTCAGTGTAGCTCTATGTTGCTGAACAGTGATGCATGGTTTATCTCCTTTTGCCTCTAGACAGTGGAAGGTGACTGTCTCTATATAGTCTGACTCCAGGTTACAGTTTATAACTTGAATGGCAGACCCTTTGCTTCACCATGAGAAGCTTCTTTTGAGGTCTGATAGCCCAGGACTTAGCAGGAGAAGATGAGGGTGCTGGGGCTTCTTGCAACAGGGTCCCTGTGGCCTTGAAAAGCTGGTATTAGGGGAAAAAAGAAAATTATTTAAATGGCATCTTAAAACTGGAGTAAACCTAGAGTTTATTTAGTCCAGTGTCTGTCTGTCTCTGTCTCTTTTTCTAATTGATGAGAAAACTTAGATGCAGAGAGGGGAAGTGACTTTTTAAAGAGGTGCTTGTAGCAAAGATGGGAGTCAAACTCCTGGGTCCTAAAGAGGGCACTCTTTCCTCCTCTTCATTTGAAATTAGTGCTTTCACACATAAGTTTTCTCTGTCAAAACTTTTATTGCTCCTGTAGCTCATTGCCTAAGGGGACTCTTCAGTTGACTTTCTTTGTAAAAAATTGGAGCTCTAGGGCTTCCCTGGTGGCCCAGTGGTTGAGAGTCCGCCTGCCGATGCAGGGGACACGGGTTCGTGCCCCGGTCCGGGAAGATCCCACATGTCGCGGAGCGGCTAGGCCTGTGAGCCATGGGCCTCTGAGCCTGAGCATCCGGAGCCTGTGCTCCACAATGGGAGAGGCCACAACAGTGAGAGGCCCACGTACTGCAAAAAAAAAAAAAATTGGAGCTCTGATAGATTGTTTGTAATTATTGTCACTGGGTAAATGTAATCAACATGATGTTTCTAGGGATACAGGAGAAGCACTGTTTTAGTTATTTGCCATAGAACCACATTGATTAGTCCTTTTATTTATTATCGTTTTAAAAAATATTTTTTTGGTTGCACCGTGAGGCATGAGGGAATCTTAGTTCCCCGACTAGGGCTCGAACCCGCACCCCTTGCATTGGAAGCATGGAGTCTTAAATACTGGACCACCAGGGAAGTCCTGATTAGTCCTTTTAAAGTGATCCCAGTTACGGAAGTTCACTGTTAAAATCTCACCAATTGCGGTATCAAATTTGGACTAAATCTTCTCTCACTAAAATTGTTACTTCATTCCTTCTCCAGATAGGTAACAAGGCCTTGTGTCTGAAGTATTTACTAAGATCAAGTGTGTTCTGAGAACAGACATCTCTTGATCTGTACTTTTCCCTTATGATAGCTGAAGATTGGGGAAGACATTCATGGTTACAAGCGTAAAATTTGACCCAGAACCTCGAAAGTTAGAATTGAAAGCCCTCATTAGATTTCTGTGTTGTTGTTGTTGTTGTTGTTTTAATTATTTAATTTTGGCTGCTTGGGTCTTCATTGCTGCACGCGGACTTTCTCTAGTTGCGGCAAGCGGGGGCAACTATTCGTTGCCGTGCGGGGGCTTCTCATTACTGTGGCTTCTTGTTGTGGAGCACGGGCTCTAGGTGTGTGGGCTTCAGTAGTTGTGGCTCGTGGGCTCTAGAGCGCAGGCTCAGTAGTTGTGGCCCACGGGCTTAGTTAGTCCGTGACATGTGGGATCTTCCCAGATCGGGGCTCAAACCTATGTCCCCTGAGTTGGCAGGCGGATTCTTAACCACTGCGCCACCAGGGAAGTTCCGAGATTTCTGTTTTTTAAAGACTTTTGTGAGGGAATTGCTTTGTTGGAGCAGCCTGAAACCTCTTGAGGCTTCATGCGCCAGCTAACTTGCTTGAGCCCTCAATCCCTCAGCTCTAGTCACATGGGGATTCTCCCTGGAGCGACAGCAGAACATTGTTGATGGAGGGAAATGCATGAATGACTATGTCCACGAGGCTAGTCACAGGTCCACAAGAGGGAGAAGGCAAAGTAGATATTAGGAAAGTACCAGTCTTCTCAGCATGATTGTAATATAGATGAGGTTCCATCTCAAGTAGTTCTTTTGTGCCACTGACCTGAGTCTACAGGGTTTTATATATCTCAAATCGCTCCCAGTTTCTTTGGATGGGGAGTAGACTCAGCTTATTATTCAAAACCTAACACAGTGGTCCCCTTTTCCTTTGGGAAACCTTCTCTGATTGCCCCAAATGATCACTTTCTCTTCTTTGCTGTTTGTGTACTACATATAGATACTTCCTTGTAGTATTGCACCCATGACAGAGAAATATTTGTTTCTCTTTTTGTCAGTGAGCACCCTGAAGGCAGTGATTGTGTCTGTATCCCTACTGTACCTAGAATACTACCTGGCACAATGTAAGGTGCTCAATAAATGTTAGTCATATTGAACAAATGGAATTGAAATGATATCCTCTGTGATTCAGTATGCAGTGTATATCCTTTTTGGCTTTCTTAGTAAAAGAGAAAAAAAATCATTATATCACATCCTTAGTCTTCTAGAGAGTTCTTGGGTCAGTGAGTACTGTTGAATAAATGAAGTGGCATAACTAGAGTTGCACGTGGTAGACACCTTCTATAACTTGAGCTCAGGTGACCTAAAATTTGTTCTCTGCTGTTTCACCATTGAGCCATGTTTCTAGCTTGTGTGTTGGTTTTGCTGAGGGCTGTAATAAGTCTTAATGCACCTGGTCAGCTGTCCTTCATATTGGCTCCCACTGATGACTCAGGGCCAGCACACTCCTGAGCATCATCTACAGGTTCCTCGTGAGACCATTGTGTTGTTGGTCTTGGCTTGGCATCTCAGTGATATTAATATCTTTGGCAGTCAGTGCTTTTGTTTTGTTTTTTTCCTTCTTAAATACTCTCTGCAGTCTCAATGATGGAATACTTGATCTTGATAAAGTTCAAATTAGATGTGAATAAGCCAAATTAGATGTGATCTGTTTCCCATTGGTGGTTTATGTTTCTTTTAGTTTCTGTGGAAAGCTTTCACTGAACTTGCTTAGAAGTAGGCTGATTGGGGATTGAGGAAAATAGGTTCTCATCTTTTTTCATTTTGGGGGTCTGAGCATTATTAGAATGAATCTTTTTTAAAAAATTACTTTATTTAATGTATTTTATTTTTGGCTGCATTGGGTCTTCGTTGCCGCATGCAGGCTCTCTCTAGTTGCAGGGAGCGGGACTACTCTTCATTGCAGTGCACTGGCTTCTTATTGCGGTGGCTTCTCTTGTTGCAGAGCACGGGCTGTAGGTGCGTGGGCTTTGGTAGTTATGGGCGTGGGCTCAGTAGTTGTGGCACGTGGGCTCTAGAGCACAGGCTCAGTAGTTGTGGCACACAGGCTTAGTTGCTCCGCGGCATGTGGGATCTTCCCGGACCTGGGCTCGAACCTGTGTCCCCTGCATTGACAGGCAGATTCTTAACCACTGCGCCACCAGGGAAGCCCTAGAATGAATCTCTTTTAGATTTGAAATGATTTTAGTTTGTTCCTCCTGCCACAGGGGGCAGAATCCTTATATGAAGAAGGAGTTTTGCTTTACCTCTAATTATGCCCCCCCCAAATTGGTGGACTCGTTGTTTTTTGATATTCAAATTAAAATAAGCCCTTCCTAACTTTTGAGTTTTTACTCAGAAATTTGGGATTTGAGGACAAAGAAAAGGGAAGAATCCTTAACCAAGGGAATTTAATATGTGGACGGGCAAATCATGACTTGTTCCTTCTGGGAAAAGAGAGAACCAGGTATTGAGAAATCAGAAAGGAGACAAAGCTGATGGCGGAATTAAGCAGCTTAGTTTTAAGAGTAAGGGAAGCCGGGGGAAGATAAACCCAGGCCTTAAAGGAGGAAGCTCCTATGAGGGAGCGTGGCTCTTGTTATAACCCTGGGAATTGGACTGGTGAAATAATTACTCTGATTGATCGATTCATTCATTCATAAGGTTGACAAATATTTACTAAGTACCTACTGTGTACCGTATACTATTTAAGTACCAGCAAGAAGTCTCTTATTCTAATGAAAGAAAGAAAATAAACACATAAATAAAATATCTAGTATGCCAGATGGTGTTAAATTCTATGGAGAAAAATAATTGAAAATGTAGGTGTTTCTGGGGTGGAAGTTTGTAGTGTTAAATAGGGTCATCAGAGGAAGTCTGGTAAGGTGACGTTGGAGCAGACACCTCTTCCTTCCTTCAAGCAAGTAAGGGAGTAAACTCTGTATACATTGGGGCCAAGGGCATTCTAGGCAGAGAAAGACAAATGCAAAATCCCTGAAATGCTTGGCTGGAGCACAGTGAAGGATGGAGTGATAGAAGATGAAGTTAGAGAGGTAATGGGGACCAGATTATGCAGGCCTTCTAAGATATTTAAGGGATTTTACATCTTACTCTGAGTGATTTAGGAAGCCTTGGGAAGTGGAGTAGCATGATCTTATATTTTAAAAGGATCATGTGGCTGCTGATTGACAATAGACTGAAGAGGCTCTGCTAAATAGGGTAAATTAAAGTTAAGCCAACATCACACACTTTTAGATTAATTTGTGTCTTGATTCTGTGGTGAAAACCAGAAGGCGGGAGTCAATGATTGTGTCAGAATTAGAAGGGCCTTAAATGTTTGGATGAAGAGTTGCCAAATAAATAAAGAAATAAAGCCTCTTGGCAGGCATATTATCTGCAACAAAGCTACGCCCATCCCCCAAGCATGACAGCATGTTATTAAAACTGTGAGGAAGGGAGAGCCTGAAAAATTTGTAGTCAGCAAGGTATCATAAATGGAATTTTGAGATGCCTGTTTTGTCTGCTTACAAAACAAATACAAATTCATTTGTAAAAATTCAAACATAGAAATGTGTGATTTATCTGTCTATAGTGAATGTCCTCTGCAGTGCTAACCAGTGTTAGCAATTTGTGTGTTAACTTCAGAATTTTTTCTCTGCAAATGAAAGCACTTTTTTTAATTTATAAAAATGGGGGCTTCCCTGGTGGCACAGTGGTTAAGAATCCACCTGCCAATGCAGGGGACACGGGTTCAATCCCTGGTCCGGGAAGATCCCACATGCCGTGGAGCAACTAAGCCCGTGTGCCACAACTACTGAGCCTGCGCTCTAGAGCTCATGAGCCACAACTGCTGAGCCCACGTGCCACAACTACGGAAGCCCATGTGCCTAGAGCCTGTGCTCCACAACAAGAGAAGCCACCCCAATGAGAAGGCCACACACCACAACGAAGAGTAGCCCCCACTCACCACAACCAGAGAACAGCCCAAGTGCGGTAAAGACCCAATGCAGCCAAAAATTAAATAAATAAAATAAATAAATTTATTAAAAAAAAATAAAAATAAAAATGGGATCATACTAAACCTATTCTTCCACCATTTACATATTTTACTTAATATGTCATGGACATTTTTACATGTTGATGTGTGTAGATCTGCTACATTCTTTTTAAAAATGACATTGTATTCCAACAATTGGATGCACCATAATTAAACAAGTCCTCTGTCGATAGAATCTGTATTGTTTCTGGTTTTTGCGTGCAGAAACAATGCTGTAGCATCTTTGTGTACTTGTGCAGGTGTCTCTAGAGGAGGATGAATTTTCAGAACTAAAATTGCTGGGGCTGAAGAGTATGAACATTATTAATGGTGAAAATTAATTTTATTCATTATTACTAATTTAAAATGTATAAAATGATATTTTCTATTTTAGTGAACATAATTTCATAGATATTCATAATTTCATAGATTAGAACTCCTAATTCTGTGTTTTTTCCCCTCCCATAAGGTCTTACGTTTCTTAGTTGTAAATCCTACCACCTGGTTTTTCAGGAATCTGATCCTCAAGGTTGAGAAGGACTTCTAACATATGCCACCTGGAGGTGTTCATGTACGTTTCTTCTCCAGTAGCCTTGCATGAGGGAGACTTGGTTCCATCTTTGACATTCACTTAACTTACTGGCTTTGGGCCACCTAGTCTTCCTGGCCTTGTTAAATGATTGAGAGAGTCCAGATATTTCTTGCCCCATCATAAGGCAGTAGTAACATTTAGATATTTAAGTTATTTGTTTTCGGGGATAGTTAGAAAACCCACTTCTCTCTTTGGCAATGTTAAGGGTGAGGGTAGAGTAAAAGAGGGTACTATTGCTATTAATCTTTTTCCCCCTCTGTGCTCATCTGCCCAACTAAGTCATTCTGTATTTGAGCCTCTGAATTCTGAGTGTGATCCCTGGTTGTATCCTCTGTTTCAGTGACTAGGACTTTTTCTGTGAAGGGCAAGTTTGTAAATATTTTAGGCTTTGTGTAGGCCATATGGTCTCTGTTGCAAATACTGAACTTTGCCATTGTAGCGCGAAAGTAGCCATAGACAATAGGTAAGTGAATAAGTATGGCGGTGTGCCAATAAACTTTACTTACGGACACAAATGTGATTTTTATATAATTTTCACGTGTCATGCAATATTCTTCTTTTGATGTTTTTCAGCTATTTAAAAATATAAAAACCATTCTTAGCATATGGGCTATACAAAAACAGGCAGTAGGCCAGATTTGGCCTACAGACCATGGCTTGCCAATCCCTGCTTTATGTGAATATGACTTGGAATGGAAGAGAGTTGGGTGCTATAGTAATAAAAGGCATTATGATAAGGAGGGCCCTGAAAGAGGTAGGGAGGGGACCCCTGCACTTGTCTCTCTCTGTACTTTGGACTAGATGTCCTGAGTATTGGCTCTTGTAAGATTCTTTGACAGTTAAGAGCAGGCTTAAGTGCATGAAGAGTTTCTTGTTTCCTCTGCTTTCTGCCCTGAAGCAAGGTTTTCTAACCTTGCTATATATATCTGTCTTGGGAATTGTTTGCAAGTGAGGAGGCTTGCCCTGGTGTTAGGGAGGGTGTGAGCCTCCAGGTCCTTCAGGCAGTATGCTTGACAGGCAGCCCTTCCCCCACTGCAGGTCAAATTAACACCTGTTGGGCTGATCTAAATTATCCCCCGTCATCCCTCTGTATGGGGCTGAATGGTGTAGAGCAGGCTGTGTGCTTTGTATACACACTGAGAACCTGAAAATATGTAATCGCTTCTGTCAGCTCAGAGTGTTGGGAGTGCCACAGGGACTACAGTGGGATCTATGTGTACTGCACAAATATTTGGAGCAATTTCCCATTTTCCCCTCTTCAGATCCCCTTCTCTACTGTCATCTGTTCAGAGTAGTGCTCTAAAGGATGCGTTGGAGGTTTTGCTAAGACAATAACACCAGGTGTTTGGGGTTCTGTTTGCATAATATATTTTGCTTATTGTAATCGGTCCCAGCCCATTAGAGCTGTGCAGGTAGCTTCTCCTCCTCCTCTAGGATTTCTTATATATTTATGGGGAGGAGGAGGATCCAGTACATCATCTGCTCCTTCTTGGAAGCACTCCTGACAATGTGTTCACATGAGCAAATTTGGCTTTAGCAGGTGGGCCTGTTTTATTAGCCCAGAGATTGCAAAATAACCTTCAGGTACATTTGTTTGGCCCTCACGATGTCACTAAAAATTTCAGTTTTTTCTACATAAATCCAGATTTCTGGATTCTCTTGAAAAAAAAGAATTAGATCTGGCTTACATTCCCACATAATAACGATCAGCAGGAGTTGAGTAGTTGTTGCCCCTTTAGTCAAGGTGTGGACTTTCTTTGTGCCTTAGTCTGCACTGGGCTGACTTCAGCCATTTACGTTTCCTGCTTAATTCCAATTTTGTGTTGGTTACCACTGCATTCATTAGCTCAAGGTCTTCTTAAGTTCCCTACCCCTTGTCTCCACGAGGGGGAGGCACTGGACATGGCAGTACTCTCTCCTCTACCCCACCCATCCTGCCTAATTCACGCACAAAGGGCTCCCCTGCTGGCGGTAGGCTGACATGCTGACAGCCCCCTCACCTGAAAAGCTGCCTGACTTTTTTTTTTTTTTTTTTTTTTTTTGCCTAACTTTTTAATAGCAACAATTAATAAACTCCTCCTTTGTTTCCAAAGGAGGAAGGTGGGGGTGCCAAGCTTATTTGCTGGCTGGGGCACCGTTCAGTAAGCAGACCTCTGTCATGTCAGGTTATGCAGTATGAAAGTAACCTTCCTTTTCATGATGAACTATGTGAAATCTTGGACAAGAATGTCTGCACCTCTCCCTGTAAGCAGAGTGCCTTGGACAGAGGGGTGGGTTTCAGTGAAAAAGCCGATTGATTTGGATGTCACCCGCCAGAAAATTAAAATCAAGTTAGAGCAAGAGTAGAAACTTGTAATAATAAAGGAATCAAAGGCTGAAAGTATGACCTTGTCATAGAAGGAGAATTGCAGCTTGTTAACATTGTGCTCTTTTCCTTTGCTGCATCAGAGAGTATGAGTTTGAATCTTTTTGCCTCTTTGCCTTTTTTCCTCCCCTACACATGTTCATATATGTTTCTCAATTTTCCTCTATCTCCCTGCTGTCTCCTTGGATCACTTCACCTCAGCAAGGTGGCTTTTATCCTTTCCTTTCTTTGTTCTGGTGGCAAATGTAACCTATTTTTGGGGTCTTTTTTCTTACTGTGATAAAAAAACATAAATTTACCCTCTTAAATTTTGAATGTCCAGTGTTGTTAAGCCTATGCACATAGTTGTACAGCAGATCTCTGGAACTTTTTCTCCCTGCAAGAGTGAAATGCTCACTGAACAATTGTCATTTCCCCCTCCCTCCATCCCCTGGCAACCATGATTCAGTTTTCTTTTTCTGTGAGTTTGATTACTTTAGATCCTCATATAAGTGGAATCATGCAGTATTTGTCTTTTGGTGATTGGCTTATTTCACTTAGCATAATGTCCTCAAGGTTCATCCATGTTGTAGCATATGACAGGATTTTCTCCTTTTTAAATGCTGAATAATATTCAGTTGTGTATATATACCACATTTTCTTTATCCATTCATCTGTGGATGGACCTTTATGTTGCTTCCACATCCTGGCTACGTGAATAATTCTGTAATGGACATAGGTGTTCAAATATCTCTTTAAGATTCTGTTTTCAATTCCCTTGGATATATACTAAGAAGTAGTATTGCTGGGTCATACAGTAGTGATATTTTTAATTTTTTGAGGAACTTCTGTGCTGCTTGTCATAGCAGCTGCACCATTTTACAGTTCTACCAACAGTGTGCAAGGGTTCCAATTTCTCCACATCCTTGCCAACATTGTTATTTTCTGTTCGGGTTTTTTTTGTTTTTTGTTTTTGGAGAGTGGCGTCTTAGCATGCATGAGATGATATGTCATTGTGGTTTATTTGCATTTCCCTGATGATAAGTGACGTTGAGCATCTTTTCATATGTTTGTTGGCCATTTGTATATATTCTTTGGATAACTGTCTATTCAAGTCCTTTGCCCATATTTTAATTGGGTTTTTGGTCGTTATTATTAAATTGTAGGAGTTCTTTATATATTCTTGATATTAACTCCTTATCTGATAAATAGCTTACAAACATTTTGTCCTATTCTGTAGATTGCCTTTTTATTTTGTTGTTTCCTTTGCTTAAGTTTTAAAAGTTTGATGCAGTCCCAGTTGTCTATTTTCGTTTTTGTTACCCATGGGGTTTTTTTGTGTAGTATTTAAGAAATCATTGCCTATTCCAATGTTATAAAACTTTTCCCCTATATTTTCTTCTGTGAGTTTTTATAGTCTCAGGTCATATGTTTAGATTTTTAATCCATTTTGACTTAGTTTTTATCTGTGGCATAAGATAATGGACAATCTTCATTCTTTTGCATGTGGATAGCCAGTTTTCCCAGTACTGTTTGTTGGAAAGACTGTCCTGCCCTCATTATGTAGTCTTGGCACCCTTGTCAAATATCATTTGCCCATACACACAAGGGTTTATATCTGGGCTCTCTATTCTGTTCCATTGGTCTATATGTTTGTCTTTATGCCAGTACCATACTGTTTTAATTGCTATAGCTTTATAATATGTTTTGAAACCAGGACAAGTTAGGCCTCCAGCTTGGTTCCTCTTTCACAAGATTGTTTGGCTATGCAGAGCTCTTTTTGAGATTCCATATGAATTTGGGGATTTTTTTTTTTTTCTCTTTCTGAAAAAAAAAAAAAAAAGGGAAAAAATGCCACTGGGATTTTGATGGGGATTGCATTGAATCTGTAGATTGCTTTGGGTATTATGGACATTTTAACAATGTTAAGTCTTCCAGACCATGAACATGGGATGTCTTTCTTTTTATTTGTGTCGTTAATTTTTTTCAGCAGTGTTTTATAGTTTTCAGTGTACAAACCTTCCACCTCGTTGGTTAAATTTATTCCTAAGTATTTTATTCTTTTTTTTTTTTTTTTTTTTTTGTGGTACGCGGGCCTCACTGTTGTGGCCTCTCCCGTTGCAGAGCACAGGCTCCGGACGCGCAGGCTCAGTGGCCATGGCTCACGGGCCCAGCCGCTCTGCGGCATGTGGGATCTTCCCAACCAGGGCATGAACCCGTGTCTCCTGCGTCGGCAGGCGGATTCTCAACCACTGTGCCACCAGGGAAGCCCCCTAAGTATTTTATTCTTTTTGACACTGTTGTAAGTAGGATTGTTTTCTTAATTTTCTTTTTAGCAGATGTAACCCTTTTATTTTATTTTATTTTTTTTTTGCGGGCCTCTCACTGTTGTGGCCTCTCCCATTGCGGAGCACAGGCTCCGGATGCCCAGGCTCAGCGGCCATGGCTCACGGGCCCAGCCGCTCTGCGGCATGTGGGATCTTCCCGGACCGGGGCACGAACCCGTGTCCCCTGCATCGGCAGGCGGATTCTCAACCACTGCGCCACCAGGGAAACCCAATATAACCCTTTTAAAAGTAAGACAAGAAGGAACTCTTTTTTTTAACTTTAGTGTTTTCCCAGAAGTCTAGCACTCTTTCTTTTCTGCATGCTTCTCTGATTCCTTTTTGTGCGTGTCTCTTTTGAGTTCTCAAAATTGAGGCGGAAGCTGGGCTGGTCATTTTCTGCTAGCTCCTTGAAGGCAAAGGACCATTGCTGTAATGGTCATCCTAACAGAGTTACTGAATTTTTAAAAATATTTTTAGGGCTTCCCTGGTAGCACAGTGGTTGAGAGTACACCTGCCGATGCAGGGGACACGGGTTCGTGCCCTGGTCTGGGAAGATCCCACATGCCGCAGAGCGGCTGGGCCCGTGAGCCATGGCTGCTGAACCTGCGTGTCCGGAGCCTGTGCTCTGCAACAGGAGAGGCCACAACAGTGAGAGGCCTGCATACCGTAAAAAAAAAAATTTTTTTTAATTAAATTAAATTTAATTTTTAAAATTTATTTATTTTTGGCTGTGTTGGGTCTTCGTTGCTGCATGCGGGCTTTCTCTAGTTGTGGTGAGTGGGGACTGCTCTTTGTTGCAGTGCGTAGGCTTCTCATTGCAGTGGCTTCTCTTGTTGCCAAGCACAGGCTCTAGGCATGCGGGCTTCAGTAGTTGTGGCACGTGGGCTCAGTAGTTGTGGCTCTCAGGCTCTAGAGCTCAAGCTCAGTAGTTGTGGCACATGGGCTTAGTTGCTCCGCGGCATGTGGGATCTTCCCTGACCAGGGCTCGAACCCATGTCCCCTGCATTGGCAGGCAGATTCTTAACCACTGCACCACCAGGGAAGCCCCCCATTTTTTTTAAATTGAAGTATAGTTCATTTACAAAGAGTTGCTGAATTTATAGTCCCTCCTAGAGCAACTAAATTTGGCAGCTGTGTTAGATGGTACTATTTTGGGCGGGGTAAGGTATATGTGAGAGAGAGAGAGACAGAGGGAGAGAGAGTGGTATAGATACATCAGAATGTGTTTGTCGTGTGAGCTTTGGCCAGTGGTTCTCAAAGTGTGGTCTTCAGACCAGGAACATCAGCATCTCCTGCTGATGTTAGAAATGGTGAGTTTCTGGGCTCATTCCAGACCTACTGCATCAGAAACTTGGGGTGGGAGGTGTGCAGTCTGTGTTTTTAACAAGCTCTCCAGATGATTTTGATATGCACTAAGTTAGAGAATACTAACTGGGTTTTAGACCACCCAGGAACTCTTAACATCGCAACCACCACCTCGTCCCTAAATCTCTGTAGTGTACTAAAATTCCTTTGCATTATCCATCACCTTTGTTTTTCCTTTTGCTCCTGTCCCATGTGTGATACAGTGTTACTTTATTTAACTCTCATAGTCTCCTTAGGTTCCCCCTCTTTTCTTGTAATGTATTCTAATAGAAGGATTTGGATTTGAGCAACTTTGGATTCAAATTCTGGCCCTATTGTGTGACCCTGGGCAGATTACATATCCTCTCTGAACCTCAGTTATAAAATCGTTGTTATGCAGGTTAAATGAGTTAAGCATCAGTTGCTTTTACATGTTTAGATGCTCAAGAAATGCCAGCTCTTTTCTCTCTTTCTCCATTATTACTCTGCTCAAAAAACAAACAGAAAAAACCCAAAAAGGAAACAAAAACTCCTTTTGCCATGACACATTCCCTACAGGTCATTTTCTTTTGTATCTGTTAGTATCGTGTGTGGTTTTTTTTTTTTTTTTTTTTTTTTTTGGACTTCAGTCTTCATGGTCTATCTATGAAATCTCACCATGTAAAATTGGAGTAAACCAAGTACATAAAAATGTGAGGTGCTGTATAAAGGAAAGGGTAAGGAATGGCTATTGTGATAGGGCTAGTGCCAGTTACTCCCATTAGTCACTTGCAGCAGACTCAATGAGATTCTATTTTAGAAAGTGCAATAATACAGAAAGTAGTGTGGCCCATAGCAAGGGAATGGGATATTATCTTCATTTTTCCTGCACTCTATTATAATGATCTGTGCAAAAGAAACTGTTTGCCTCTTGATAAGAGAGGGAGTACAAATAGCCTTAGTTTTCCCGATTCTAGGGTCACCTTCAATATTGAGAGGGAGCCATCCAGGGCAGAAGTGTGTTTCAGAAAGGAAGAGAGCCTGATTGAGACAGGTAGGAAAAAGTAGAAAGTCTTTCTAAATTGACATTCACCCTTTTGACCAGTACCAAGACCTCATGCTTTGGACAGTGAGCAAGTTTGCGCTGAGTTTTATTGTTTAAGGTCCCTTTCCAAATGTCTTGTTTGGTGTTTTGTTTTGGTAGCCAAGTTTCCATTGTAGACTAACTTTTAATGCTGCTGTTGTAACTAGCTTGAAAGTTCTACAAGATCAGGAACTATTTCATTCATCTACTGATGCACAACCAACCAAAAAACAAAACTAGTGACTTAAAATAACAATTTTATTATCTTTCATTGTTCTTTGGGTAGACTGGGCTCAGTTGGGGAGTTCTGCTGGTCTTGCTTGGGATCTCTCTGGAGTCATCTGGAGACTCATTTGGAGCAGCTAGGCCTATTAAGGGCTCCTCTCTCCATGTGGCCTCTCCAGTAGAGTAACCAGACTTTTTAATGTAGTGGCTTAGCACTTCCAAAAGTGACAGTTCTAAGAGGGAGGAACTGGAAGCAGTCAGTTCTCAAAAAGGCTTAATCCCAGAACTCACCACTTTTTTTTTTTAAATTTTCACCACATTTTCTTGATTAAAGCAATTAACAGGCTGGTCTAGATTCAGTGTGGGAGGAGACCACACAAGGGCAAGAATACCAAGAAGTACGATTCTTTGGAGTCCATCTTCAGATACTAGCTACTGCAGGGACCATATCTATTTTATGTACTAATATATACCCAATAATAGACACTCAATAATTATTTGTGGTTTGAATCAGTGGTTGGATGGGCCAGTAGCCAGATTGGTGGATGGTTGACTAACTCCTCTTGTTGGTTTATTTTGGTGAGGCTTCTGTGATTCTTAGGGCTGAGATACCCATGTCTCTGCCTTTACGGTACCAGTCCTTCTTCAACACTTGTCTTTCTAGGGAACCACCTTTGTAGGCATAGTGACTTGGGTGGCTAGGTGTTCCCTGCAGGTACTTTGGGAATTGTAATCGAGGGAAGAAAAAAAATAATCATTATTTATTAGACTGTGTACTGGCTACTAATGTTCTTACTTAATTGCAACAACCTTGTGAAATAGGCATTTCCCATTAAATTTGGACGCTGAGGTTAATGAACTTGCCCAAGGTCACACAGCTAATAAGTGACACAAGATGATGAGTTAAACTGCAATTTGTTTCTAAAGCTAAAGCACGGACTTACCTCATATATTAGTTATTCAATTTCCCTTTGTTAATCTCAGACTGTTAAGATGTGTCAGAGGGTTTCTCAAAAGCAGCACTATTAACATTTCAGGCTGGATAATTCTTTATTGCGGTGGAGGAGTGGGGAGCTGTCCTATGCATCATAGGATGTTTAGCAGCATCCCTGGCCTTTACCCACTAGATGCCAGTGTACTCCCCCCACCCATTTGCAACTACCAAAATGTATCCAGACATAGGTTTCCTGGGGGGAACCCCCTCCCGTTGAAAACCATTGATAAATTATTTCATGATTTTCTGTCCCCTGACCTTGCTGGTTTTTGATATTACATTTCACAAGGAACTGGCAGTGGCTTCAAACTATCTTATTTTTATGATAGTTACAGTCGTACTGCCTGGTTCTGATGCTCTTGAGTCATGCCTTTCTCTCATTGCCTCTCTTCTCTTTTGCCTTGTCTTTTTGCTTTTGTCTGATTCCGCTAAATAAAATGCATCTGGATAAAGTATAAGGACTTTCTACCCAGGTATCGATTCAGCAGGCATTCAGATCTCTGAGATTATAACCGTTAGTGCTAGAGAAAAGAAGGCAGTTTAGATCTTCTAATTATAGTGGAGTGGGGGGGAATGCATAATATTTAGCAAGCTGGAAATTAAATGGCTTCCAGGCTCCACAGAGTTAATCTTCATGGGAGTTCTGATTGACATGCATGTGCAATTCTTTTGGGAAACGGGGGAGGAGAGTGGAAATTGCAGGTTTTCTCCTAATTGTACTTTAGGTGTCATTTATGACAATTTCGTGTTGTCTAGACAGAGGGAAATGGTAGAGAAATTATTCCAGTGGAGTCAAATGCTGAGTCCAGAGGGAATCAAGAAGGTTCCTGAGGTTGGGATCAGGGTGGAAGGTCAAGTAGTATACCCCCAGAGGTGAATCAGTGAAAATCAAATGTCACTAAGAGAAGCAGTTCAGAGTGAGCCCAGGATATAAGAAAAGCGATCTGAGCTTTGGGTTAGCGCAAGGACTGACAGTGGATTGTTTGGGGGCCCAGCTGGAGTCTCTGCCCTCTTTTCTATTTCTATAGACTCCAGAAACCTAATTGCTTGAACAGACAGCCAGGAAGACTGCCTGTTTGCCTCTGGTTAATAAATGCCCCAGCCCACTGTGCATTCCTTTTTCCTCATTCTCTTGTTAGGCTTCATTTACTAACTTCTCTTTGCCTTCCTGATGTTGGCCCTAAGGTTTTACTTCATATTATAGAGTATGCTGTTTGCAGTATACCAGGATCAGTAGAATGAATGGCCCTCGTTGAGGGTTTTTAAAATTTCAGGTCAGGAATGTGAATGTGAAAAATCATCTGAGAAGAAATGTGCAAGGTTTGCTGTTGTTGAAACAGTAAATGATTATATCATATATCCTTTGTAGTATTAGTAGGTCTAGAGATAGACTTTTTTGGAATTGTCTATTATTCTGAATAAAACTAGCTGAGGGAACTTCCCTGGTGGTCCAGTGGTAAAGAATCCGCCTTACAATGCAGGGGATGCGGGTTTGATCCCTGGTCAGGGAGCTAAGATCCCACAAGCCACAGGGCAACTAAGTCTGGGTGCTGAAACTACTGGGCTCGCGCACCTCAACTAGAGAACCTGCGTGCAGCAAACTACAGAGCCCACGTGCTCTGGAACTCATGCACCACAACTACAGAGCCCATGAGCCCTGGAGCCTGCACACCGCAACTAGAGAAGAGAAAACCCACACGGCACTAGAGAAGCCACGTGCCGCAAGAAGAGCCCGTGCGTCACAACGAAAGATCCTGCATGCCTCAGTGAAGATCCTGCATGCCACAGTTAAGAACCAATGCAGCCAAAAATAAATAAAATAAATTTTAAAAAAATTAGGGGAGAATTCAGGATTATTGAATTCTGTAAATCTCTTCTTGATTTGGGGGGAAACCAGTCAATTAGGATTCACTGCCTCTTACAAATTTTTAAAAAAATTTTTAACAGCTTTATTGGAGTATAATTGCTTTACATTGTTGTGTTAGTTGCTGCTGTATAACAAAGTGAATCAGCTATAAGTATACATATATCCCATATCCCCTCCCTCATGCACCTCCTTCCCACCTTCCCTATCCCACCCCTCTAGGTGGTCACAAAGCACCGAGCTGATCTCCCTGTGCTGTGCGGCTGCTTCCCACTAGCTATCTTTTACATTTGGTAGGGTATATATGTCAATGCCACTCTCTCACTTTGTCCCAGTTTACCCTTCCCCCTCCCCATGTCCTCAAGTCCATTCTCTACATCTGTGTCTTTATTCTTGTTCTGCCCCTAGGTTCTTCAAAACCATTTTTTTTTTTAGATTCCATATATATGTGTTAGCATACGGTATTTGTTTTTCTCTTTCTGACTTACTTCACTCTGTATGACAGACTCTAGTAACTGCCTCTTGATTAAAGTCCAAACTTGCATGTCATGGCTGCTGCTTGTTGGTATGTGTGCATGTGAATATCAGAACTAGCTCTGGAACTTGTTATTGATATTATCCTACTCATCCTTTGGTGAAAAGCCTCTGATCTAAATTCCTAATTTAAAAATGTCTGTGGTCTGTGGGCAGACCTCCCAAGTCTCCCAGAGAGAAAGAATTGGAGACAGAGTAAACATGTCCATGTAGATCACCTTGGACCTTTGAGTTCAGATGCTGACAAAAGTGAGTTTTTATTATAAATGGAAGTTTCATAACTATAGTGTGATATGTTGAGGATATACAGGAGCTAAGCATAGCGCCAACCAGTCATTTTACAATTGTATTAAAAATAACCTATCAACTATGCTCCGATATAAAATAAAAATTAAAAAATAAATAAATAAAAATAACCAAGTACCTAACGGTCAGCAGAGGGTCTGCTGTTCTAAGAGGGGTCTGGCTGACTTTTCAGGCAAGACTTTCATATAGCTAGATACACAGTTGCACACCCCGTATGAATTGTTTCCACCTTCTTCCCTCTTGGTGTCGGTGATTATGTTGTGCTCTGATATTTTGCCATCAATTGCTCACTGCACAGAGACATTGAGGGATATGTTAATGTTTTGTAAAGATGTTTTTTTCTGGTAAAAGGCTTTACTTTGAGCCCTGTGAATTGTTTATACTGGATGATGGTAAAATAAGGCCAATCCACACAACAGGCACTGTGAGCTCTTTCTGTAGCATGTCTGTTTTTTTCCTAAGGTTAGCCTTTTAGCAGTGCCACCTTGCCTTGGTCTACCCCACAGCAGGGGCAGGGATTGCCTGCCAGTCTCTGCTGGCAACTGCATCATGGGCTGTAAGTGCACCCCTAGAACTAGGGGGCCCTACAGGGATCAGATGAGTGCCTATCATTGGATAACTTAAGCGATAATTGCCAGTGTGTGAAATGGGGAGGCTTAGATGCCTCCGCTTTAAAGCAGAGATGTCAATTTGGAAATCATAATAGAAGTGTCGTTTCAGAACACACAATTATTTTTTACAAAGAATAAGGGCTTGTCATCTCCCAGCCCTGGCATGCGCCAAGGCAGAGATCTGGGGCTTGCCGAGCAAGTTGCAGAAATGAAGAAGGCAATATTGTATCCAAGTTTCTTTGGCCTCCCACCTCTTCATTCCCCTGAAAACATTGCCCTCTTTCCCCTGTGAGGTCTCTTTCGGCAATAAGCTGTCCAGGAGCATCAGTGGTGGTTTCCCAGGCAAGTAGCCAGCCTCAGACTTTATGACTTAACATGCCTCCTAGGGACCAGGCTGCACTGCATTTATCAGGACAACTGTGTCAGCACTTTAACCTGAAGGGCTTAAGTGACCGAAGGGATGAAGAGTGATGTAAGCAGTTTCTGAAAAACTAGTTCCTTCAGGAATTTCAGTGTGAGTTTTCGGACATCTAGAAACCTTGTCTGAAAGTCACAGGGTCAGTGAGGGGCAGTCACATATGTCTTCTTGCTTATTTTAACAAGTCTACTTAGGCCTGCTGATTTATTCACTTAGATATTTATTGGTCTCCTATTGTGTGTTCATTAGGATGTGAGTTTTTATGGGGATAAAAAGAGGACTTGGACCCAGTACTTGCTTTCATGTACCTTGTAGTCCAGTAGCAGAGAGAAGAAGACATAGTTACAAGGAACTGCAGTACAGGTGACTTGGGAGAAGGCCTTTTAAGAGAGGATTCAGATGCTACGGGGTGTGGGGGAAAAAAGGGTGAACTTCTGGCTAGAGGAGTCAGGTATTTGAGCTTTGAAGGAGTTTTACAGACAGAGATGGGGAAGAACTTTCCAGAAAGAAGAAATGGCCAAGCTAAAGACAGAGGTGAAGCAGTGAGGGTGTGTTTAGTTTAGCTAGAGCAGTAGTTCTCAAAGTGTGGCCTGGGATCCCTGAAGTCAAAACTATGTTTATAATACTGAGATGTTCGTTGTCTTTTTCACTCTCACTCTTGCATGAGTGTTCAGTGGAGTTTTCTAGACACTGCATGATGTGTAATGAAGTTATCACTCTGATGGCCAGTGGAATGTGTGCTTGTGTATTAAATTTTTCTCAATTTTAATTTCAAATATAGTATATATTGATAGATAAAACCCATATAAACCAAAACTGTTTGGGGTCATCAATAATTTTTAAAAACTTTTATTTATTTTATTTATTTATTTTTGGCTGCATTGGGTCTTCATTGCTGTGCACAGGCTTTCTCTAGTTGCAGCAAGCGGGGGCTACTCATCGTTGCGGTGCGCGGGCTTCTCATTGTCATGGCTTCTCTTGTGGTTGTGGAGCACGGGCTCTGGGCACACGGGCTCAGTAGTTGTGGCTCTTGGGCTCTAGAGCACAGGTTCAGTAGTTGTGGCACGCGGGCCTAGTTGCTGCACAGCATGTGGGATATTCCCGGGCCAGGGCTTGAACCCCTGTCCCCTGCATTGGCAGGTGGATTCTTAACCACTGCGCGACCAGGGAAGCCCCATCAATAATTTTTAAGAGTGTTAAAGGAACTCTGAGACCAATAAGTTTGAAAACGATTGCACCAGAGCATATAGTATGTTCAGAAGGAATGAGAATTTTGGCTGCAAGGCTTTGGGTGTCAAGCTGAGGAATTTGGATTTTATTTCCTAGGTGGAAGGGAGTTTATTCCTTTGGGTTTGGCTTCCCTGAACTGGACTAGAAGATGTCACCCAGACATCAGAGCCAGACTGGGAAATTACTCTTCAGGCATGGGGCACCAGCATCTTAGCTTCTAAGAGCAACTTTCCTTATCAGTATATATAGGTCACAGAGTTTTATTTCTTTTTTTTTTTTTTTTTTTTTTTCCCTGGTACGCGGGCCTCTCACTGTTGTGGCCTCTCCCATTGCGGAGCACAGGCTCCGAACGCACAGACTCAGCGGCCATGGCTCATGGGCCCAGCCGCTCTGCGGCATGTGGGATCTTCCTGGACCAGGGCACAAACCTGTGTCCCCTGCATCGGCAGGCGGACTCTCAACCACTGCGCCACCAGGGAAGCCTGGTCACAGAGTTTTAGCAATTGATTGTTTTCAGTGATTGGAGAAGGTCTGTACATGTTTGTTGGCTTTAGTTTGTTGATTTTTTTCTGTGATCTGACAATTAGTTAAAAGAATATCTTTAGGATATAATTGTTTATTAAGGAAGAGTTGTCACTGGCTTGTTTATTTGCCTAGACTGGTACCCAAACTTTCTACTTCTCCACCCCAATACCCATTGAATTTAAAACAAAGATTCTTTTCTTTTTTCCAGCCGTGCTGAGCGGCTTGTGGGGGTCTTAGTTCCCGACCAGGGATGGAACTCATGCCCCCTGCAGTGGAAGCACGGAGTCCTAACCACTGGACCACTAGGGAATTCCCCAAAGGTTCTTTTCTTTTGGGTAACCTATCTCATCTGCCCTGACAACTTTGTTCTTTTCCAGAGCTTTCTTCTACTACTATTTTTTATTGTTTTCCTAGTCATCAAAGGATACAGCTGATCTAGGGAACTGTTGTACATATTCAGAGTATTAATTAGGGAAGGAAGAAATAGTTGTATTCATTTAAAATATTAGGAATTTTACAGCTTGAATTGTGTTCCTATTGACTTATATTTTAGTAGGGCTTAATAGTAATTTTTGATAACTTATTCTAGTGTGTAATACTTTGATTTCAAGTTTTTCTGTTAACATTCCTAAGTGACTCCACCTTATCTTTCAAGGGATTTTATGTAAGCAAATATTTTAGAACATGGGTGGGCAGATTTTTTTCTGTAATGGGCCACGTAGTAAATACTTTAGTCCTTTCCCTATCAGGACTACTCAACTCTGCCTTCCTAGCTCCAAAGCAGCCACAAACAATATTTTTCGTTTTTTTTTTTTATTAAAAAATTTTTTTTAAAATTTACTTTTGGCCACGTTGGGTCTTTGTTGCCACACACGGGCTTTCTCTAGTTGTGGTGAGCAGGGGACTACTCTTTGTTGCGGTGCGCGGGCTTCTCATTGCGGTGGCTTCTCTGTTGCAGAGCACAGGCTCTAGGCACGTGGCTTCAGTAGTTGGAGCAGGCAGGCTCAGTAGTTGCGGCACGTGAACCCTAGAGTGTGCCGGCTGTAGTAGTCGCAGCATGTGGGCTCAGTAGTTGCGGTGCGCGGGCTCTAAGGCACATGGGGTCAGTACTATGGTGCACGGGGTTAGTTGCTCCATGGCACGTGGGATCTTCCTGGACCAGGGATCGAACCTGTGTCCCCTGCCTTGGCAGGTGGGTTCTTAACCACTTCACCACCAGGGAAGTCCCCACAGACAATATTTAAATGAGTGGTTGTGGCTGTGTTTGGATAAAACTTTATTTATAAAAACAGGCAGCTGGCCCAGTGCCTGTAGTTTGTCAAACCTGCTTTTTAGAGGCAACTTGCTATTTGAAGAAACTCTTTTTAAGAAGTGAGTAATTCTTTTGAAAATGAGTAGTTTTCTCTTTCGTTTTCAGTGGTTTACTTTTAGATTTTGTATATTGGATGTTTTAAATTTTGAAATAATTTCAGACTTGCAAAAATAGTGCAAAGCATTCGAATATACTCTTCACCCACATTCCGTAAATATTAACATTTTACCACATCTGCTGTATCATTTTCTCTCTTTTGCTCTACCTGTATGTGAACATAGTTATGCCCTTATTTATAGTTTTTATATTTTATATATTTGTGATTATTATATTCTATTAAACATTGAATTTTCTTAAAGTACTGTGTAGTTTGATAGAACAGTGGCCTTTAGACTTAAAAAAAACAACCTCCCTTAGTAAAAAGCTTTTGAGCAACCTGTGTGTGCGTGCGTGCGTGACATTATGGTTATACATTTTAAATCAAAAGTTCTAATATTTTCTTCCTGTTCTCCAGTGGATCAAAAGAGCAGAACCCCTGATGTACCTCACTTGAACACCACTGGTTTAGAGAATAAACCCAGCAAACTTGTAAAGAAAGGTTTTTTTTTCCTCTGTCAGAGCTTCAATGACTCTTTAAAACATTTCTAAATAACAGGTCAGAATGAAATGGTAGCTTTAAGCTTGAACAAGCTTGTCTGAGCCCATCCTAAATCCTACCTGATTTCATATTACTCAACTACTTGATTGATCATTGTCAAGTGAAATCTGTGGTGGCCAGAGCAGAAAGCGCTCAGCTGCCATTCCATTCCTTTTTCTTGTGTCATTTCCCCATCTATGGCTCTTTGTAGGAAGCTAACTGTGAGAGAGAAAGATCTTTCTTTGAGTTTCCTAGGAGTGGTGGTGATATTTACTCGTTCTTTCTTTATTCAGCACCAGTTGGAGAAGTGTTTTTTAATCCCTCAGATAGTGTTTGTGTTGTAACTGTAGAGAACTTAATGTTTCATCAGTGATACGTGTATGGGGGTGCTATTCACCATAATTGGCTCTCCTGGTTTTGTGTATTAGCAGTTAAGATGCCATGTGTGTATATGACTTGCTAGTCCACTGTATTGCCTGAGGAGCAAATGGTGCCAACAGATTCTAGTAAGTAGGCACAGGGGATATATATATGTTCCAAAAGAACCTCATCAGGGACTCCCCAGAGACAAAACTTAGCATTTTGGTATAACTCTGTTTTAAGATGCCTTCCTAATTAAGGTAAGAATTTAGGGTGGGAAGTAGAGTTTGTGGGATTATAAAATGGAATCATTAAAACTGAAATTGTCTAAACCAAGCTCTTCTGGTTCAAGAATCTCCTTCACAGCGTCTCTAAAAAGTCACCTCATTTCTTTGAGTACTGTCACTGCCTTGGCAGAGTAGTGGGTAATATTGGCCTCCTAATTTGGCAGGGTCATTTTTCAGGCAGAAGTACTTAAGAAGGATATATGTTGGTCACTCTGGAGGATGCCTCTTGTCAAAGGGCCTCTGCTTATTAAGCAGCCATTTGGAGGGTAACACGACAGGGCTCAATGAAATTCAAGACTCGTTCCAGAACCCTTTGGGATAGAACAAGCTTCTGGGTGTTCCAGGGCAGTCAGCTGCTCCCAGATCTTGTTTCTGTTCTTCAGCTCCCACCCAATTTCTATAGGACAAATTTATTAGTAGTGAATATGTGATGGCCTAAATTGATACTCTTCTCAAAATTTCACTTTTCTTCTTTCTCCAGTCTGTGTACCTCTCACTATCCCTTCCTCTCACAAATAGTCCGTATTTCAAGATTCAAAGACATGCCATTATTTTATGTGCTCCTATGAAAGAAAAAATCCTGCCAATTAAATTGCATCACACAATTATAAAATGTATCCTAATTTCAGACACATTAAAATGTGGGGGGGGGAGCGTGTCTTAGAATTGATGAAACACAGCATTTCTGCTGCTGTAAACAGTGGTATCATTGGAGATTCAGGTTTTCAACCAGAGAGAAGTGTTTTATTGCTTTCTTCTCTTCCTCATTGGTTTCATTGTATGCGCTCCCTTCAGTGGTAGGACTATTTAACTTGTCCTAAGTGTGGGGATTATAAGCCTTGTCTAGATCCAAAACATCATGTAACAGTTACTTTCCTGGGTGGGAAAGGTAGCAAGCCAGGTTGACAGGGCCTCTGCTGTATCTCTTTCCCAGGCTGTGAGGGAAAATGTTTCCGTGAGCCAGTCGCTGGGATAAAGTGACTGCACATGACTATACCTAAAGCCAGCTGTTTTTTTTTTTTTTTATCTTTTTATTATTTATTTATTTGCGGTATGCGGGCCTCTCAGTGTTGTGGCCTCTCCTGTTGCGGAGCACAGGCTCCGGACGCGCAGGCTCAGCAGCCATGGCTCACGGGTCCAGCCGCTCCGCAGCATGTGGGATCTTCCCGGACCGGGGCACGAACCCGTGTCCCCTGCATCTGCAGGCGGACTCTCAACCACTGCGCCACCTGGGAAGCCCAAGCCAGCTGGTTTTAATAACAGTGAATTGAACTAACTCAATTGGAAAAGATTGGTAGCTGCTGTCCTTATCCTGCAGATCTGCTTTAAAGAAGAGTTCAGCAGGGAGCTGGAGGCCTGCTCCTGGTAGAGCCAGGCAAAATGCTGCTGGAGAGGAACAATATGCATTTCTTTCTGAGACCACTTCCTTTGAAATGTCTTCTATGGCAGGAGCTTGATTGGCTGCCAAGGCACATTTGAGTTGGGAAGCAGTGTGGCAGACATGGCAAACTGGGGTCCCCGAGCCATGTTTGTCAGATGTGTTTTAACTGGCCCTTCCCGTACGAAAAGGAAAAAAATGTTTTAACTAAAATGTAACAGATTTCATGCAAAAGTCCAGATTTTTGGCTTCCCTTAAATAAATGGGAAGAGCCAGTGATACTGGAGCTGCATTCTAGTTGGGACTCAGAGTGGATACATGTACCTAGTGGTTTGAAGCATTTTGGAGTTGACAGGCCTTCACTGGAGTCCTGGTGCTATCACTTGGTAGCTGTGTGCTGCAGTGCAATACACTTAACTTCTAGGCCCATTGATCTCATGTATATATAGAAATGCTTACCTTTCCAGGCTGTGGTGAGGTTTAAATAAAGAACTACATGTGAAGTGCTTAGTATTTGCCTGGCACTAAAAAAGTGCTCAATAAAATATGTGTGTAACACATAGGATCATTGAATTGACAGTTGGGCTAGATTATATAATTAGAGATTTTTATCACTTGTTAAGAGAGCCGTAGGAGTACTCACAGAAAGGGTGTGGGCAGAGCAGCATGTGTAGTAGATAAGGGGCTTTGGATTAGGATGACATGCAGGAACTGAACACCAAGGTAAATGTTGGCACTACATGATAGTCTCTAAGTATGCCTCATTTTCCTCTCCCATGTTGATCCCAACCTCCTATTTGTCTACTGGAGGTACTGCAAATAGAAATAAGATCATGTCTCTAAAGCACTTGTTCATTTCTCACAGAAGAGCAGTATTCAACATGATACAGTGGCCATATCCAGTGTGGGAGCTCTGGAGCTCTTCATTTACTTATGCCTCTAAGTGCTTATAGGAAGGGTGTGATCCCAGATAAGAGGTGTTAGCTAGCTGCAAAGGGGGATGTTATTTATCTCTCCCCCCATTTTTCCTTATGAATGACCTCTGAGTTGGTAATTGACAGGGATTATTGCCATTTTTTTAATCTCTGCTAGGAGGCTGCTGGAGTCTTCCCTCATTTCATTATCCCGTTATGATGGAGCAGGATCCAGAGAGCACCCAATTTACCCAGACCCAGCGAGGTAAGGCCAAAGTGAGAAATGGCACTAGGTGGGGGGGAGGGACTGCCCTTGGGGTCGCCAAGCTGTTGGAAGCCCCGTTCTGTGCCTCTCTGGTCCTGGTGCTCTTTCACTCTTCAGTTACAGTTTTGAGACAGGTGGTTCAGGTGATTGGGAAGTATTACAGGTAAGTGAACAGAACCTCTGGTGACAGAGGGTTATGACTGAGCCCTTGTCCTTTGAGGCTCATTTTTGTAAGTGGGACACTAGAGGAGAGACCTGAGGAGGTCATTGGCAGAGTCACAGGATATTTCTTTTCGGCTCATCAGAGAGGCTGTTGCCATTCAGATGGACAGCCAAAAGGGAGACAAAAGTTTTTATTAATAGGGAAATCACTTACAAATTAAAAACAAACAATTCTCTCTCATTTGAGAGAGAATTTAGACCATCAAAAGGCGGAAATCAAGTTCCTTCAGATGTTGAAGTTTTGGAGACTATGTGACCGGAAGAGGTGACTGACAAAAGGGTAACTGAATAAAACAAGTTGACATATTATTAAAGTGCTTGCCATACCCCCATTCGAAGACATTTGAAAAGTTCTTGAAGAGATAAAAAGAAAAAAAGAATTCAGATGAGTTTAAGACCCACCTTTACCTTATACTGGTAACTCAGGACCGAGGCTGGGGTGTTGAGTTGATATATAACATTTATTTATAGTGAGCAGCCCTTTGGGGTTGTCACAGCAGGACTTAATAATTGTGTTAATGATCCGAAAGGGGGATAACCTGCACATTCTCTAGCAACAGCAGACCGCACATTGTGAGGCTTTGCCAAAAGAAGAGGGTAATTTATAATGGTGGCGTTGAAGTTAACAGTGTAGGTCAGAAAAGGCTAAATGAGCTTTGCTGTAGATTAAGAATTCCAAGTCTGGAAAAACCTTTAGATCAAGTTGTTTCCAAGGTTATTGAGTGATTTTGTTGTTACTACAGTTATGTCATGATACCGAACATTCTTTCTGAGATACTAGTGAAAAGAGTCCCTGTTATCCTCTTACTTCCTTTTCCTTTACCCCAGAGGTGGCCGATCAGGGAACATGGGGATTGGTGACTTTAAAACGGGCAGGCAGCTTAGATGATGACTGAGACAAGGAAGCTTATGTTAGTCTCTAGTCATATTTGAAAGTAATAAGCCCTAAATAAGAGGAGGAAATATTTTGCATGAATCAAATTCTTTGAAACCCTGAGAGAACTTCTTGCCGTGAAACAGTTTCTTTTAGGACAGTAATGGGAATCTCATCCCCAGAATTTTTAACCTGATAAAGTTTAACGGTGACTCTTAAAGACCATTATTTGTCCTCCTTTCATGTAATAAATTTGTTATTTATTCCTACTCAGATCTCTTTATCACAGAAAGGCCAGACTTTGTGATGTTGTTTTTACATTTTCCCTTTAAACACAAAAAAGTGGTTTTGGGAGGGGGAAGTATTCTTCCTTGAAGAGAACTTGAGGAGTTACTTAAAATATTCACTTGGAACAGTTTTAGAGTTTGATAATTATCCACTCTTCAGTAGGAGGATGATTGTTACCTCATTACTGGTTGTTTAATTTCTTTTTCCTCTTAGATTTCACCCTGCATAATATGTATAGGTCAAAGCCTTTATGAGACATGTCAGCATTCAGATCCTTAGCTTCCCTCTGGATACCTAAAAAGATGGGGCTATGATGTACTTGTACTTAATAATTGTGAGTCCATTTTTCTTTACCATTGATGCAGTTTTGTAGCTTAGGGAATTCCTGTCCAATGGTGAAATTAAACAATTGAGGTTACCTCGTGCTGAATTTTTACCCCTACATAAAAGGACAATCTTTATTTATTATTGTTAGCGTCAACATTATTCCTACCTCTATCACCATAATATAATTTTTCCATTAGTTAAGGTAGGCTATCAACTCAGTAATGAGTATATTTATGGTCACTTTTCAGAATCTTTTCTAAAAAAAGAATCTTCATTCTCCTCTTAAAACTTTTTTTTAACATTCTTTTCTACTCTGACTGACTTGAGAATTTAACCAGCAACGATTGTTCTACTGGAAGATTTCTGTATATTTGGTAGCTATAGGAACAACTCAAGAGTATTGACTTCTGTCTGTTGAAAATTTAGGGTTCTTGATTCATCCTTACCAAATGCATGGGAACAGGTGCCCAAAGAGACAGTGAAAGTTCCACAAGTTGAAACTTTAAATCTTATACTCTGATGGTCTTGGCCAAGGCCTCTGTATGTCCCATGCCCACCTACTGTATAAAGATAATTTGGATTCAGAGGTGCCAAATGCAGCATATTGTTCCATAACACAGACTTTTGAGTTCCAAAGATCGTCATCTGGCCTGCTTGGAAATTCTGTTTGATGGTTGGCCAGAAGGACACCACCTCTGATGACAGGCATTTCAGAGGCAGCCCTGTTTCGTGTAGCAGTTGACTGCAGGATCTCCTTTGGTCTGAGTGAGTAGATTTATGGAGGATTTACCTAGAGGCTTACTTTGTCCAGGGGTAATGAAAGGTCAGGCAGCAAGATGTTTGTAAATACTTTCCCTACCATTTGGATGTAAGTATTTCCATTTCCATTCTCGATCAGTTTTTCCAGATTTCCATTAAAAAAAAGAAAAGAAGTTACATGCTTTTTTTTCCCTTCTATATTCAAACATTATAGAAGTTAAGGTCCCTAGGAATCCTTATCAGGATTGCTGTGTTTCATTTTTTTGTTCTAATTACAGGAATAAATATTTTTATATACATATTAGTATATACATACCATTCTTTAATTTTTCCCCCACTTAAAATTTTATTTTAGAGGGCTTTCATTGTGCATATATAGGGATGTTCTTTTCAATTGTTATATAGTGTTTCTTTGTATAGATATAATCTATTTAATCTGTTGGTGGGCATTTGGGGTGTTTCCCAGTTTTTCACTAGTGCCAGCAATATATATATCTCTTCATATCCTGTTGTGTTTCTGTAGGATAAAATTACTAGTGGAATTGTTGAATCAAAGTTGGCAGGTTTTAGGTCTTGGGCAGGTTTTAAGTCTTGAAATTTCTTAGTAATCCACTTAATATTATATATAAAACATTTTTCTGTTACTGTTCTTCTCTCACTTTCTCAGTTCACAGTCTCAAATTATATGCGTTATGAAAGATGGAGGAAAAACTTGAGAAAGAAGGGAATGTGCAAATTGTATAGGACACTTGACATTTTCATGGAGTATGAAGACGGTGAACCATAGCTGGAAGAATATAGACTTTTTACTAATTTAAAGTAAATTAAGTCTTTTAAGACTAATTACTGAGAACAGCCATTGTAAGGGAGAAGAAGAGTGACTGTTGTCTTTTGTGTTGCTCAGTGCCCACGTAGCCTCTGATGCTCTGTCATAAGAAATAGAAAAAATCTGTTTTTTCTTTTAGATTTTCTGTTCTCCTGAGTATATTTTACTCTCAGTCTATATCCTGAATATTTTCTCTGTGTTAAAATATCTGGATAATCTGTAAAGGAGAGATAAGAGGTTCAAAGAGATACTCTTAAGGAGCTAAGACAAATCTGGAGCTACAAGTATTTGTTGGAGAAGAAAGGAGTCCTGGTGAAGGTGATGCCTGAAGATACCTTCTTTAGTCATCTCGGATTCACCATCTCTTGGCCTGTTTTCTCATCTATAAAATGAAAGAAGCTGTGGTCCCTTTCATTTCTTATATTTTGAATATGGATGATTAAGGAAAATCTGCGAATCTTTATAAAGGGCACACCCTGAGAAGTTAAAAGAGGTCCCTTAAGAAACTAAAAGAAAGGTCCAGTGTTAAAACTCTTGGAAGGGGCAGCTGTTGATCAGATGATGACTGATTAAACAGCCTGTTTGCCTTATCTCAGAACAGAAACACTCGTGGTAGTCTGATAAGCATATTGTGCAGTACAAACCTCCTGGTGAGTTAAATGCCGTTTATTTTTCATGTCTCCAGAGTTCGCCTCAGCAGGGAAATGTGATGGGAGAGCTGGATTTACTGTCTTTCACAGTGTTCCCCACATTAGTGCTAGTTTGTGTTTGTTCATCTGTTTCTCTCAGATTATCTCCTGCTGCATACTATGCCCAGAGGATGATCCAGTATCTCTCACGGAGAGACAGTATCCGCCAGCGTTCTATGCGCTACCAACAGAACCGCCTCCGTTCTTCCACCTCCTCCTCTTCCTCAGACAACCAGGGTCCATCAGTAGAGGGAACCGACTTGGAATTTGAGGACTTTGAGTAAGTATATATTCAACTTGCTTTCTTACCCCTCCTCCCGAGCTGTGGGTGCTTCCAAGTTGGCCACTCTGAGTAATAGTGGTTTGACATTCTTGCTTCAAACCCCTAAGTTATTATTTATGAGAAGTAGGATGGGGTGAGGGACAGAGGGTTAAAATGCCCGGGGCACTCCCACCTCTGGTAGTTGCATTGCTGATTCCCTAAAGCCTCTGGGAAGAGACAGCCCATTGGGCCCCAGACCAGGCTGGGAGAAGATGGCTGCTGCTCTTTAGGCAACTTTTAAATTTCCTGTTTGCGTGAGCAGTGACTGCGGAAGTGCTTCATGTGGACTGTCTTCATAACATCAAGGAGGCAGGAGGGTTGGTGTTTTTTCTCTTAAGCAGAGTAGATACAGAGATTAACAACAAAGACAATACTCGGATTTCCCTAGGAGACAGATTCTCTCAGTACCCTTAATCACACTGCTTCTCTGAGGTCCTACTCCCTTGCCCCTAAACTTTCTCAGTCTCCCTCTATCCCCGGTAAGGATCCTTTGGAAGTTGTCTGTCAAATTACCTTGGGGATTGAGAGGTGATCCCTTGCTCTTCTAGTCTCTCTGAGTGGTTGGGTGGGGTACAGGGGTGAGCTAAAGGAGCAGTGTCAGCCCTGGGCTCCAAGATCAGGCTCCCCAATCTTCCTGCTGGCTTTTACATGGTCTGACCTGCTGCTCCTGACCTTTCTAGCCATGCATTGTGTTTCTTTCCATCTTGAAACTGAGCTTTCCTGGCTTGTACCAAATTGGACATTTGGCTCTTGCTTTGATTCCTATATTTTGATATTCTCAAAACATGCAGAATAAGAGGGAAGGGTGGTTAAACATTTTTCTTTCCCCATCTTTTTTGCTGCAGCACTGGAATAGGACAGCCTGTCAGTCATCTTCCTTTTTTTTCCCCTTCATCTTGACATCCTGGTCGGGTCTGGGATCTTAAGAGCTCCTGCCTCCCTTCCACCTTCCTCTTTCATGAGCTGAATGAACAGTTCCCCAGGAGCCATCTTGCAGTGGAGCTTTATGAAGTGTTTGAGAAATATCTTTGCCAGAGAGGACCAAGAAGGTGGGAACACCCTTTGTACCAGTTGACCTTCCCGATACAATCCTTAAACACACTGGCCAAATATGTACTGGGAAGCAGAAGGAACCCTCAGTGGGAGGCTCATTCGTCTGAGGAAGATGTAAATGTGAAAGAAATTCAGGGATGCCCTCAAACAGCTGTGCTGTGGCAAACAGAGCAGGGGTGGTGGGAGAAGGGCCCAGCTGCTCTGTGACTCTCAGATGTGTCCTTCTGCCTTAAGTCCCTGCTGGGGGAAGATGGACGTGGGCACATCAGTGAAGGGAGAGTCTTCACTCCTTTAGCCAGGCAGACACCTGTAGGGAAATATGTTCCCCTGTAGAAATGATTTTTCCAGCACCGGGGTCTATTCAGGGAAGCAGTTTCAATGCACAGTGCCAAGGCTGCTGGGGCTTGGTGCTGCTCAAAAGCCTCAGTAATCCCGTGGAGCTCTGGGAGTCAGTGCAGATTGCATAGCCCTCTCTCCACGCATGTTTGGAAGGCTGTTATCTCTTCGCAGTGGTGAAACGTGGGGCTCATGCCTTTGAGCTGTATCTTGCCTCGTGACTTGTCCTTCACAGTGGAGTTCTGGGTTAGTTTAAAATGTTCTGTTCTCATCTTACCTTCTCTTTCTTCTGTTACCACCTCCTCCCTTTCCCCTTCCTTCCCCCTTGATTTTCCTGTGTCAGACTGCCTCCTCCCTGTGCTCCCCACAGCCCACCTGTGCTCTTGCCTCCCCCCGGCTTCAGCGCAGCCTGAATTTACATCACCCTCTTCACCTTTTATGCACTGATTTACCACTGTATTGCTCCCTGGTTAGTAACAATGGGCTGGTTTCTCTAAAGCCCCTCCGAAAGTCCCTCCCCTTGGTGTTTGCCTTTCTTGTGGGGCTGAAGCAGACTATAATCTTGTTTTTAATAGCAGCTGTGGATTAGTCACCTCAATATTAGCAGTCCAGGTCTTCTAGTGAAGGATGTTGCTGGCTGGTTGATGCTGAGTTACCGTCTGTTCATTCTTTCTCTTGTCTCTTTCCCCGCCCTCCTCCCCCTACTGTAAACCGAGGGCTGCTTGTGGTTGGGCCTCTTCTCTTAATTTCTAGGTACTCTGAGGAGAGAGAAAGTGAGAAATTAGGGAATGTACCGGCCCATTTTAATTTCTCTACCCCAGTCCTTTTCCTCGGCTTTGATAACTAGAAATAAAGTTACAGGCTTATACAGTCATAATTTATAGTTCTTTCAAGTACAGAGAAGCAGATTAAGTTAGATACGGCCTGGAATCCTAACACTTAGGGTACCATTAAGAGAGACTGTTCTTCCGCTGGGTTTCCTCACCTTCACAGCACAGCATGGTCTTGCCTTTGCCACCCCACTCTGCCCTCTTCACTGTCCTTCCCTTTGCTAAGTCATAGATCATTTTGCCATTCTCTAGCTTGTCCCATCCAGGTGTATAGGGGCCTCAGAAAACAAAAGGGAGACATTACACAGATCCCATCTTTTTTGGTTCTCTTTCATCATCCATTGAATGAAAGGTATCAGCTATCATATTTTTCATGTATACTAATTTATAACACACAACATTTGTAGTATATATAAATATACTAATATATATATATCTTTTAAAATCTTGTTTACTCCTTATAATAACCCAATGAGATAGTTGTTCATTTCATTGTGTTTTTTAAAATAAGGATACAGAGGTTTGACCAAAGTCAGACACGTCGAAGATTAGAGATCAGGAGCAAGCATGTTTAGTGTCTGACTTTCGTGTCCTGCAGATTTAAAAACCTTTAAAAATGATGTACAACCATATTTGAGCCCTTGCTCCATGAGCTTGCTGTGGAACAAGACTATCTCGATTTATCGCTAGGGAAGATAGGTTTGAAGGTTGGTCAACATCAGGTTAAACTTTCTATTCTTTTGTGGTCTGGATTAATGACCATCTTCCCAGGCAGGCATCTTCTCCTGTCATTTGTCTCTGTCTGCGGCAAGGATTGAGACTGCAGGGTCCCTGTGTTTATCAAAATGCACAAACAGGACATCCAGAAACCTGCTTTCAGGAGGTCTGTCCTGAAGCCCTCAGCATCTGTCTTTGCATAAAGATGTTCACAAGCAGGGTAAAGGTGTGGCTGCCCTTGACCCTGCTGTCTGCCTCCTTCTGAGCTCAGACCACCTGCTAGAATGTAGACGGCAAATAAGCATAAGGACAACTCACATTTTTATTATCACCATCCCTTTGGAAAGAGGGAGGGAGGCTTTTATGAAGCCCAGGTTGAGTGCTGTGTTGCCGTAGTTTCTAAGGCCTGCAGAAGAGGTGCTACCTGTGACTTTATGACTATTGTTCAAGCTACCCTCGCCCCCTCTCCTCATTTTATCTGTTATTCTAAATGTAATTATAATCCTGGAATCATCTCCAGTTCATCTTCTTGCCTCTTTTTTACCTGCTTTGCCTTCCAAGGCAAGGATACCCTGAGCTAATAACAGTCAGAACTGGAGAAGCTTCAGATTAGATCAGTCACAAATATCTCCAACACTATGTAATTATATTCAACTTCTTTTTTTAAAAAAATTATTTATTTGGCTGCATCAGGTCTTAGTTGCGGCACATGGGATCTTTCTTTGCAGTGCGCAGTGTCTTTGTTGCAGCACTCAGGCTTTTCTCTAGTTGTGGTGCGTGGGCTCTTAGAGTGCGTGGGCTTGGCAGTTGCAGTGCGTGGGCTCTCTCATTGTGGTGCGTGGGCTCCAGAGCGCACGGGCCTAGTTGCCCCACAGCATGTGGGATCTTAGTTCCCCGACCAGGGATCGAACCCGTGTTCCCTGCATTGGAAGGCAGATTCTCAACCACTGGACCACCAGGGAAGTCTCTCAACTTCTTAAAAATTGTTGCCAGCACAGAGAGAACAAGTCCTTCATTCACAGTTGTGACACCGGTCTGTACTTGGGGAAAACATCTCAGTTGAGAATTCTAGTCTTTCAGCCTAGTCTTTCAGATGAAGTGTCTTGAAGTCATTTACATTTATTTTATTAACTCTCCTAATTTATCTCGTTGTATTTGAGTTTCTTTTCCCCAGAAATCCATATTGTGACCAAATATGCAAAAGCCGTTTCATTGTGAAATGAATGACAGTCATTTCTGGTTGCCCAAGATGGGTTCTGGTTCCTTAATTTGGCATGATATGTTGTAGCAGTACCACATACACATGTGCGGAGGAGCCTCAACCAGAAGGCTTTCACGGTCCCCTTGCTAGACACCTTCTAGCAAGGAAGTCATTAAAAGGTCTTCTTGGTATATAATGTAGCTGAGGACAGTTCCGAAGGCTGTCACTCAGTTCTGCCATCTGATTGGGTGTGGCATAGAAGTTACTCACCTTTATAGTTCAGAATTTAATATTCTTCATCTGCCCTTTTGCCACTACTGAAATTTAATTGAGTCACACAAAGAAAATATGTTAGAAACCTGATGATGTTACTCTTATCTGTCTATAGGTGAAATCCTGACAGCTTTGTGAGACTCATATACTTGTGTCAAGTTCTCATGGCTAGAAATTCCATGGCTAGAAGCCACATGTCCTTGGTAGTATTTGCCCCTGCTCTCTCTTCTGTGCCCCAAATTTCCAGGACTCCTATGGGAGTCAGTGACTACTAATAACAGATATGTTACTTATAGCCGAGAAAGGGAAGGACAGATCTTCAGAGCAAGAAGTCATGAACTTCATTCTGAAATGGGGTTGCCTTTGTCTCTTCCTTTGACTTTACAGACCATAATCTCTTTGATATTAGAAGTGCAAGAGAAACTATAAGGGAACACGCTGTAAAGTGACTATTCTCTTTACAGACTGGAACCTGCCAAAGCAGTCAAGGATCAGGCAACCAGCTACAGTTACTGAGTGGTGGTATTGTATAGAAGTAGTTCTTAAAGTGAGATGAGATAAGAAACCATTCACTTCCTTTTTAACGGAGTTTTAAATAATTTCATTTAATTGATGTTTGTGGTGGTTGATTGTTTTTTACAGCGTGGGTTTATAAAAGAGAAAGTCTTAAAATAGGACTTTTCTCCAGATATACTTAGAAGAAAGGCAAATGCATAGTCATAGAAACATGAAACAGCATGGAGCATGTCAGGAATTCCCTTGTTGACAAGTATGGTCAGGTTGTAAAGTCCAAGATACAGCAGGAGATGAGCCCTGAGAGTTAGAGTGGCACCAGATCTTGGGGAGTCTTGTGTGCCTTGCAAAGGAGGAGGACTTTACCCTGCAGGTAAGAGGGAGTCACTGAAGAGTTTTAAGCTATGGAATAACATGATCAGATTTTTACACAATATCTTATAAGATAGACTGTAATAAGGTACCCCTAAAGTACAGGACAGCATTGTATGAAGGGAGAGAGTACCTGGGGAGATGTGAGAAGGCTTCATGGGTTTCAGCTAGGTGTGAAGACCCCATAGGACTTTGACGAATTGACGTGGAGGATGGAAGTAGGGAAGGAGATTCTAGACAGAGGAGTAGCTTAAGCAAAAGCCCAGACACAGAAGATTTACAGGGTTTGTTCGGAGACCCTGCATACATCTGTGGTTAGAGCAATGGAGTATTTGTACTTTGAGCGAGAAGATCGGAAAGACGTGGACTGTGGAGGGCCTGGAGTGCCTGGCTGAGAAGCTTTGACCTTGTTTTTGTCCAGGGACAGCCATTATTCAACATGTGTTTTAGGCAGTGAATTCTGACAGTGGTTGTTAGGCAGGTGGCAAGTATATGGATGCAGGAAAACCAGTTGGAAAACAGTGGGCAAAATACATACGTGAACATATGAGGACTGAATGTTAAGTATGGGACACAAGAGGCCTTGGTGTTTTATAAGAGTGGGACCTGTTTGTGAATGTTGCTGGGGAGATGAGCTCTGTGAGAGCTCAGCTGCCTCACTTCCTACTTCTCCAAATAAAACGTTGCCGGAGTCCTTTTTTACTCTTACTGGAACTGATTTTGAACTAAGTTTGTAAAGTAGCAAGTGACTCCCAGAACAGCTGTGATTGGAGCTGGGATCTCTTGTTAGTGCCCACTGGTCCCCAGAGCCTGACAACTATTGTCTAGGGAATAGCCCTGCATTCCAGTTTTGGCCGAGCCTGTGATATGACATTTGATCTTTGGCAAGTCCCTCTCTTACCCTAGGCCTCAATGTCTGACCTTGTAAAATCAGATTAGATAATCTCTGAAGTTTATTTTAGCCCTAAAGCTCTGGGCTCTTTGTTGGAGCTAACTAACTATCTTAGAAGGATTTCCCTTGTACTCAGCAGAGGTAGAATAATGAGAAGTTTCAGAAAAGTGGAGAGACTTCCTGAGGATTAGGAATAGGATATCTGGTACCTGTGGAGCCCCAATATATTTATAAAATATATGCCTACCTGAATTCCAGGTCTTTCCTGAGGATTTTGAGCCTATTGCTTAGAAATATATAATATTGCTTGGCAACTTTAAAATTAGTATTCTTTCTGGGCAACTAAAATACATACAAATATTTATTATGAGGAATGCTAGGAGAAGAAAAAGAAAATGGAATATATCTGGATTTAAAGAATTAAACAGCTGTGAGGGAAGAGGGGGAAAGGAGGATAACTATCACTTAGAGATATATATTTATTTTTTAACATAAAATGCACAATAGGAATATGGATTTGCATAATACATGCAGATGAAATTAAAGGTAGAACAAGAAAGGAGAGGACTTCCCTGGTGGCACAGTGGTTAAGAATCCGCCTGCCAATGCAGGGGACATGGGTTCAAGCCCTGGTCCGGGAAGATCCCACGTGCCGCGGAGCAACTAAGCCCGTGCACCACAGCTACTGAGCCTGCGCTCTAGAGCCCGCGAGCCACAACTACTGAGCCTGCGTACCATAACTACTGAAGCCTGTGTGCCTAGAGCCCGTGCTCCTCAACAAGAGAAGCCACGGCAATGAGAAGCCCGCGCATGACAACAAAGAGTAGCCCCCGCTCTCTGCAGCTAGAGAAAGCCCGCATGCAGCAACCAAGACCCAACGCAGCCAAACAAACAAATTTTAAAAAAAGAAAAAGAAAAGAAAAAGAAAGGAGAGGAATTTGTAAGTGTTAATTATGTGTTATATTACTATTCCTTGGAGAAAAATTAAGGCTCTGAAGTTCCAAGAGACCTATGCTATTAGGTAGCCCATATGAATGATATCAGCTGGGCATGTGCCTTCCTCCCAGAAATCTAGCCCTGACATGTGTGCACAGTCCTTCGAAGTAGAGTCTAGAGCCTTACTAATAGCACCTGAGTAAAGAAAGGACTTGGCCAAGATCACTGTGCCATCCAAGGACAGGAACACCAGCTAGGCCTTCTATTGTCTGGAGATTGAGTAGAAACCGAAGAGCACAGGGAAACAAGTATTTTTTTAATGGTCTAATTTTCAGCACAGTCAACTGTGTATTGTCAAGAAGACAATGGCCTTTTGAGCTTTGTGCTGCCAGAGCTTCATTTACAAAGGCCCAAGTCAGAGCCATTTGTCACTGAGTAGTAATGGCAGCCTGACTGTCTGGTTAGGACTCAGACAGCAGTCTGTAGGTGTATTTTACATTCCTTTAAGTTACAGCCTCTCTCTGAGGCAATTAATCCCAGGCACTTAGCAAGAGTAGCTGCCGTGTTTCTCCCTTGTTCCATAGATGCATTTTCTTGTATTTGGCACTTGTCTTGGATGCTTGTTTGAAGGGTGTTTTTTCCTTACAAAATCTTTTATGAGAGAGTCTTATTTTTTCCCCCTCTCCTTCCCAAATAGCCTTCTGAGAGTTAATCAGAGATGCACAGAGTTCAGCAACTGGGAAGGCCATTAATAACTCAGCCAGCTTGTATCCTGCTGGCTTTAAGGCAGCTTCTGGCTGATGAAGTTGATGAGGATTTCTCTGGTGTTTCCCTGAAAAGTATTCTGGTGAGAAAGAGTCCTCTAGTGATAGAGGAGTGGTACCAGCGTGCTTGCATACTCTGGTCTTCACTGTTTTTTTGTTTGTTTGTTTGTTTGTTTTAAGTACCCCCCTTGGAAAGGGCATGGGCTATGTTATGTTAGGCCCAGTATTTAGCACCTTCCATTATTCGTAAGGTAAACTGTCTCCCTGGGTCTGCCTTTCTCCCACTGTGCATCTGGCACGCATCTTCTCAACTTTAGTCTCTGCCTAAATTTGCCTTCTTCATCTCGTGGAAGCTCGCTCCATGTTGGTCTTGTATCAGCACTGAAGTGAGTGTCAGAGTCTGTGTAGTTTTCTAAATTGAACATTATTTTCAGTACTTTTAATTTCTTTGCCCTTTTCTTGAAACTCTTAACCACTCTTCCTCTCTCCTCACTTCTACCTCGACCCCACCCTTGCAGATTCCCTTTGCATTGAAGTTTGTTTCCCCATCTCAGCTCCTTATTTTGAATTTTCCCTTCTTTCTAGACTATAGAAGCTAGAGTCATTAGTAGCTCTTTTCACCTCTAATTTATTTAGAGCCATGTTTTTAGTCAGGGATTTTTGTGTGCCAGCATTAAAACCTGGGGCTTTTGCCCTCTACTTGCTTAACTTGTCCTGTGGTTGGACATTCTAGCCTTTGCCACCTTACCCATTCATGTTTTAAGTATTTCCTTGTCAGGAAATGTTTGAGCTGATCTAGGCTATTTTCTCCTAGATGCCTGTGTTTTTTTCTCCCATAGGCAGCATCTCATTTGCGTGTTCACCACATTTCACATTTTACTAGTTGTTCTGTGTACAGTTCTGTCATTTCTCCTTCTTTGCTAGTGTGCTCAACACTTTCAATTTGAAGTCTTTTCTACATTTATTGAGATGCTGTTTAACTCCTACTTCCCCATCATTAGTCAAGATGTTAAGCTGAGGACCAGCAGATACATCTCCACTCACTCAGTATTATTGCCTCTTTTGCGGTGCCTAATGTAACCATCAGTCTGAGACTGCTTGTATCTGAGCTGGCTGATTTTCATATATATATATATATATTTTTTTTTTTTTTAATTTATATATATCTTCCAGTAATCTCTAAATAACATAAAGCCATTATCTCTGACCATGTTTTTCCCTTCCTCCTCCCTTTTTTTTTTTAAGACGGAAGGAGAAATTGAATCAGAAAGAAGTTAATTGTTTTTAGGTTTTAATAACAATTAAAAGAGGCTTGTGAAATATGTCATAGGAGCCAAATTTTCTCCCAGCCCTGGCATTTGTCCATTTTTCTAAGTTATCTTCATATGTCCTTTCACTCAGCTCTGTGTCATGTTTGATTCTGGTAACTGCTGATCAGAACTGTCTCCTGCACACCCCTCTCCTTCCCTGCTCTTCAACTCTGCTAATGCCAGATAGAGTACTGTTTATTGTCCAGAGAGCGAGGGCTCTTTGGCCCTTGTTCAGAAGTAAATTGTCAGCTCCACAACGTGGTTCTGGGAAGAACAGCTCTTTCTTAGCTGTAGAATAAAGTAATTGGATTTGTCCCATGATGCTTCTTTCTATAACTTAATTTTCAACCTTTTTGAGGCTTAGGACCCTTGCCCCCCACCCCACCTTAGGACCCTTCTTAACTTCAATATGTGTTCTAACTTCTCTCATGATGATTAGTTGTACTTTTAGTGCCCATCTGTAAGTAAAATATACTGTTATGAAAAGCTGTCATGAATTCACTTGTACTTTTAACCGAGTTGATACTTTGATCACAACTTGAATCTACATATACTTGAAAAGTAATAATATACTAATTTGGGAGCTGTCTTATTTGTTTGATATTCAGCTACTCCTTATAGTAATTTGTGGGTTCCCCAGAGCTGCAGTCTGCTGGTCAGGAACTTCTGATCTCGTTGTTCTTTATAATCCCCTTTTCCCTTTCCATATGGTCTTATCTCTCTTTCCTTGCCTCTCCCTTCATCTGTAGAGTTTCAAGTCAAAGGAATATGATACGTTAAAGAAAACAGTAATATGCTTTCTCTTCTGGGAAAAGAAAAACCAAGTACTGACTTTTAATGGATCAGCTTCCAATATCCCTGATATTGATTTGTCTCTAAATGCTCAGCATCCAGTTCCTCCAAGATATAAAAACCTTCCTAGGCTTTCATTTCTGGTTTGTAAGGGTCCCAGTAATACACTTGAAAGCCAAAGTGTTGTCTTAACTTTGGTTACAGTGCCAATTTGAAGATTATCTCATTAAGTTGAAGATAATCCAAAGGAAGAATTCAGAAAATACCCCAAATCAAGCTCTCAAGAGCTTCATTTATTTTGTGGAGTTGGTTAAGAAGCTAATTAACTGCTCTATCCAGCCAGTGCCCTTTGGCTTCTTGTTCCTTTGATGCATTGGAAACTAAGCCACGTGAAGTTTCTGTCTTCTCTTGTAGGAAGCAGTGAAGTGTAGTGGAAAGAGCAAGGGCTTCAGAGTCAGATGGATCTTCCTTGAATCTTGTCTCAACCACTTACTAGTTGTGTGACCTTGGGCATTTGCTTCTCTGGTCCTTAGTTTCCTTATCTGTAAAACAGATCTAATGAGACTTAATGGGAAACTCGAAAGATTAAATGGGGTAACATATTAATAACCGTTGTGTTAGGACTTAGTAGATATTTAATAAATGGTGTTTATTATCATTACTTTAACAAACCATAAAGAAAACACTAGACTTTTTTCTTTTTAATCAAATGACCGAGCTTAGGATTGCATTGTCTAATAATCTTCATCATTGTTAATTTTTCAGTCTTTAAAAGAAAGGACTGCCTAGTCTTTTTCTTGTGTTGTTTTTCTTTCACATATCCATGATTTTTCCACACCAAGGACCTAAACAGTTTTAAAGATAACCATTTGTTGAATGAACTTGATGGGAGAATTCTTCTTCCTTCAAGATCCCCTGAAGCCAAAGTTTCTCTATCTTTCAATCTAGAAAAAGACATAGCTATATATATATCTCCATATATACATATCCATTCTAAATCCCTTTAGAAGATCTAAACTTGGCTTCAATTTCAGATGCTGCAGAGTTCAGAGACCACATTATTTCAAGAAAAATCATCCTTCTTACTGAACTTTAGTAAATGCTCATAAATATTTTAATTGAGGTACTCCAGAAATGCAGTATATTAATGTGCCACCCAAATTAGTAAGCAACCGGATGACTGATTTCTCTGGGACCTTCACCTAAGTGTAGGAATTTAGTTTGCGGGATGTCTGTCTTTTGGGCTGGTGTCTGTTTCTGCTTTAGTGACTCTCTTAGGTGTAGTCTTTTTGTTTTCTCCAGGGACAATGGTGACAGATCCAGGCACCGAGCTCCACGAAATGCCCGGATGTCTGCACCTTCACTTGGACGCTTTGTCCCAAGGTAAGAACTGGATAGTCAACTTTTATGAGAGACTTTTCTGAGGGAGACTTTATGAGAGCCTGGGATTTTTAAACCTACTTTCTGGTCTGGATTGTCCATATCTGGAATTATTTCCTAGTGAGCCTACAGTCCAGCCCTCCACCTAAAGACTTGACAGGAAATGATTAACCACAATGAAAAGACATAGAAAAATGGCATTGGGAGCATCCTGTTCAAGAATAGAAGCCCCAGGAAACTTTAGAAGAAAGATTGGAAGAAGATACAAATGTGTGAAAGGAATTTTACTCTGCTCTAGGTTTCTGTGGATTCCTAGGCTTAGTGGATCCCTTATCTTTTTTTTTTTTTTTTTTTTGTGGTACATGGGCCTCTCACTGCTGTGGCCTCTCCGGCTGCGGAGCACAGGCTCTGGACGCACTGGCTCGGCGGCCATGGCTCATGGGCCCAGCCTCTCCGTGGCACATGGGATCCTCCCAGACTGGGGCACGAACCCGTGTCCCCTGCATCCACAGGCAGACTCTCAACCACTGCGCCACCAGGGAAGCCTGATCCCTTATCTTTGATTGTTGAGGGTTGGTAGATAGTATATCTCCTTTGTTTTAAGGCAGTCTATAGTAGGCTTTTAACGCGTGATTCCTTCATATAGGTGTTTTTTAAAATTAATTTTTATTGGAGTGTAGTTGCTTTACATTGTTGTATTAGTTTCTGCTGTACAGCAAAATGAATCAGCTATGCATATACATATATCCCCTCTTTTTTGGATTTCCTTCCCATCTTATAGGCGTTTCTTGCTGCCTGAGTACTTGCCTTATGCTGGGATTTTTCATGAACGTGGACAGCCTGGTTTGGCTACTCACTCTTCTGTTAACAGGGTCCTGGCAGGTAAGGAGTTGTTTCTTTGGATTTTGAAAATTTAAAGGGGGAGGGAGCCGGGTAAAGCTTTCCCCTCCTTTACCTATGTTGATGTGATGGCATCTTGGCATCTGGTTGAAAACTCTTTTTTAAGGTCTTGTACTTGGTTCCTTACTTCAGGGCAGGAAACTACAGATTGAGGAAAGCTGCTTCTTTTGCCCATTCCCACTTCCTTCAGACATCTCTTTTTAAATTAATTAATTAATTAATCTGTTTTTGGCTGTATTGGGTCTTTGTTGCTGCACACGGGCTTTTCTCCAGTTGCAGCGAGCGGGGGCTACTCTTTGTTGCGGTGTGTGGGCTTCTCATTGTGGTGGCTTCTCTTTGTTGCGGAGCATGGGCTCTAGGCGCACGGGCTTCAGTAGTTGTGGCATGTGGGCTCAGTAGTTGTGTGTGGGCTTAGTTGCTGCACGGCATGTGGGATCTTCCCGGGCCAGGGGTCGAACCCATGTCCCCTGCATTGGCAGGTGGATTCTTATCCACTTCACCACCAGGGAGGTCCCCAGACATCTTTTTAAAATTTATTTAAACCATTTGTTTCTTAATCCAGCAGATAGACTTTTTAAACTGAATGATAAAGGTGCCTTGCTCATGTTTTATTGTTGAGGTACCCATGAGCCAGATCCTGTGATTTAATTAGGAGCTGAAAGCACACCTCTCCAACCCTTTGCTGGTGCCAGCACATGGAGTTTCCAGGTCCTGTGGAATCTTCAGAGGAAGGAGGAGGAGAGGGACCCGTGGAGCTGGGTTAGAAATTCCCACAGAATAGAAAATGGACTGGACAAGCCCAGCCGAGGCACTTTTATGGTGACTGAATAACTTAGTGACCAGTGTTTTGGGGCTAATATGCGTGATGTGACTGCACTGAGACCCAGTGTCTGCTGCTGCTTCTGGGCAGTCTCTAGAGAAGGAAACAAGGCAGAATCTATTTTTTTTCTGACAAAGGTTTTTCTCTTTTCCCCCCTCCCCCCCACCTCCACTGCCAACTTGTAAATTTATGTATGTGAAGGCATTAAAAACTATAAAAATCAAGCCACATTTTGGTGTTTTTTTTTTTTTTTTTTTGTTATATGTGGGCCTCTCACTGTTGTGGCCTCTCCCGTTGCGAAGCACAGGCTCCGGACGCGCAGGCTCAGCGGCCATGGCTCACGGGCCCAGCCACTCCGCGGCATGTGGGATCTTCCCGGACCGGGGCACGAACCCGTGTTCCCTGCATCGGCAGGCGGATTCTCAACCACTGTGCCACCAGGGAAGCCCTTGGTGTATTTTTAAAAAAATAAATTATTTAATATTTTTGGCTGCGCTGGGTCTTCATTGCTGTGCGCAGGCTTTCTCTAGTTGCAGCGAGCAAGGGCTACTCTTCGTTGCGGTGCGCGGGCTTCAGTAGTTGTGGCACGTGGGCTCAGTAGTTGTGGCTCGTGGGCTGTAGAGCGCAGGCTCAGTAGTTGTGGTGCACGGGCTTAGTTGCTCCACAGCATGTGGGATCTTCAGGGATTGAACCTGTGTCCCCTGCATTGTCAGGCGGATTCTTAACCACTGTGCCACCAGGAAAGTCTCTTGGTGTATCTTTAATAAGCATTTTTATTTTAAAAATTCAAATGACATTACGTTTTGGAAAATCTGGGCCACGTGATGGTTAAAGGTAGAGAGGGATTGGTGTGAGGCAGTAGCACTGTCGGGCTGGGGGAATGTGATTTCTGACCAAGCTGTTGTGGCAGCTGGTAGGCCATGGGACCTGGCTTCCTTTAAGTAGCAGTATCCTTGACCCAGTGTCAAGGCCTAGAAACCCCAGAAACCTCAATGGTTTCTCTCTACTGGACACCAGGGCTTCATAGGCCCAGGCTTGGTGGGGGAGTAGACTGCACCATGGTGTCCTGACAACCTTGACTGAGGAGGGCCCTAGTCGGTAAACAGACCCCATGGCTCTGTGCCTCTCCTTGCTTGGCGCTTCTGTGTGGCTTGGCTAATGGCACGTGGAAGCTCCTCAATGGCAGATAATCGCTTGCTGCCAGACAGTACTACAGAGTTCTTCTCCACCCTTCTTTGTTCCAGACATCTGCCTCTACCACCCAACACAGCAGCTCCCTGCTCCTCTACTGCTGGGAAGTCTCTATTTCCTTTGCATTTAGTTTTTTTGGAACAGCTGTATGTTGTTTTTCTCTCCTTTGATCTAATAACTCTTTACCTCCATTTTTTCTTCCCTACTTTATGCCCAGAGGTCTGACCCCAAATATCCCAGTTTCACTTATGGATACCTTTCCAGCAGGCAGTTTACAAACATGAAATCTCCTGAGAAAAGTTCTCTAACAAAAGATGTAGAATGCCTTGAGAGGAAGGAAATCTAGGTTCTCAAGAAGCTCATTCTTGAATTAGATTAGTGGATGGTTTCCATTCACATTTAAACTCATTTCTCCCATTTTCTCAAGATGCATGTTGCAGAGTATCCACTGGTCTTTTCTTCTTTTTTCATATTTTTTAAATTGAAGTATACTTGATTTACAATGTTGTGTTAATTCCTGCTGTACAGCACAGTGACTCAGTTATACACATATATACTTTCTTTTTTATATTATTTTTCATTATGGTTTGTCCCAGGATATTGACTATAGTTCCCTGTGCTATACAGTAGGACCTTGTTGTTTATCCATTCCGTATGTAATAGTTTCCATCTACCCCACTGGTCTTTTCCTAAATGCCCTCATCATTTGTAGACATTTGGATGTCCCTCCAGATTCTGTTGACAGTTTTCTGTTACTTTTTTTCTTCTCTTGAGAAAATTCCAATGATAATAATAACAGCAACAAAAAAAAGCTTAACATTCATTGAGCATTTGCTGTATGCTAGGGAGTGTTTTAAGTGCTCTTCCTAGTCATATTTCATTTCATTCTCACAGTAATCCTATGAGATGGGTGCTATTATCTAACAGTGGTGGGAACTGAAGTCCAGAAGGCTAACTTGCCCAGAGTGATGCAGCTAGAAGTAGAGGAGCCAGAAGTGAACCAGGCAGTGGGACTTCTGTTTCCTAGTCTGCCTGCCTCCCCACAGCTATTTTAAGGACAGAGCATCAAAATAGCATTCTTCTTCTAGGTCCTTAATCTAGAAGAGGGAAAGAGGTCCCAGGGAACTTGGCTGATCTTCAGGGGTTTTCTTATTTGTTCTAATTCCTCTTTTTTTTTTTTTTTTTTTTTTTTTTTTGCGGTACGCGGGCTCCTCACTGTTGTGGCCTCTCCCGTTGCGGAGCACAGGCTCCGGATGTGCAGGCTCAGCGGCCATGGCTCACGGGTCCAGCTGCTCCGCGGCATGTGGGATCTTCCCGGACCAGGGCATGAACTTGTGTCCCCTGCATCAGCAGGAGGACTCTCAACCACTGCGCCACCAGGGAAGCTCCTAATTCCTCTATTTTAAGTGGTTTCTAGACATAGCTTTTTGTGACACAGTAGTGCTTGCTAAGGAAAATCTTATTATATAACAGACCTTTCCCCAAGCCTTCATCCTGGACACAGAAGTTTTGCTTTTTATTAAACTTATTTGTGATCATGTAATAGAGAGAGCTGCTGTAATAATGGCTTTTGAAGTGAAGACAAATTAGTGTTTTAGCTGTAAGCACTCCCAATTTTCCTGGAAAGGCACTTTCTCTTGTATGATTGGAATGAAGTTGTGATGGTCTCAGAACAATTAGATTCAGTTGACATTTGTTCCGCAACTGTGTGCCAGGCACTGTTGTAGCATACCAGAATGAATAAGACAGACAAGATCCCTGCTCTTCTGTAGCTCAAAGTTTAGGTGGTTGGCTGTACCTCAGTCTTGCTGTTTGGTTCTTAGCTCCAAACATAAGGCAGAACCCTTTGTATGATGAATGTCTTTTTGTAGGGGTGAAGAAATTTGGCAGACCTGGAGGAACAAAGTATATACGCACCTGCAGTTTTAGGAGGCATTACCAGTGGCAAATGAGTTTTCAATGGACCCTAGCCAAAGCCATTCAGAATCATCAACAAAAATGGATTTGCAAAAAATTAAGATCCATTCTGCCCACTTCCTCCCACAAGAGCCTGAAAGCAGTAAGATAAAACAGAAGCTGCTACAGAGAAGTGTTTTGATAGTCCTGTTAATCTTCATCTCTTCCGCCTTATCTTGTTGTCTTCTCCACAATTCTGTGGGTTCCTGGTGGCCTCCAGTCACCCATCAACCCACACCAGGCCCCTTCTTCAACAACACAAATTCTGAACCTGTACTTAAAGAGGTATAACTACATTTAAAGCTACTGCAACTTTACCGGTATATTTTTGGGGAAACACGCAAAAGTCTGGGGCGCTCCCCCTGCTGACTTTTTAGCAGACAGCTCTAGCTCTGTGTAGTAATAGCAATCTATAAGAGAGAAGGAAATGAAGTTAGTGACTGCCTACTATGGGCCAGGTACAGTCCAAAGTGCTTTCCCATACATTATGACAACCCTATGAAGTAGATGGTGTGTTTCCATTCTGTAGGGAAGAAAGCTGAGGTTCAGAGAAGTTATATTACTTGCCCAATATAATGCAGTGAGAGGCAGACCTGGAACTTTAAACCAGGTCTGCCTGACTCATAATAACTCTCTTCTGCCTTCTGTGCCATGTTTTGCCTGAGTTCAAGTAGGGAGTATCTGCCGAAAGGTTCTTAAGCCTATAATATTTTTCTGCATGCTTGAGACCTCATATAAGTGAAATGAGAAGCCCTGGCATTTGACTTCTTCCTGGTAATTACTGGAAGAAAAATGCTGAGGGATAGGGACCTGGGTAATGTAGGGTATTAGTTATCTGTTCTGTCTAATCTTTTTGACTTTCATCCTAATGAGCATCTGCTCCCAGCAGATGTGGTCTTGTTGGATTTAATTTAGTATTTTTATTAAAATCAATGGGAAGTGTCAGGATTTTTTTGCTTCTAGCTACAGGTCATTGGGGCCTGGTTGAGTGTCATGGGCTTTGTGCCCAGTCATCCTAATTTCTCTTAGGATTTCTTCTTTGAGCCATTACTTTAGGAGTGTGTTCTTCAATTTTTACAAATTTCCTTCTGTTGTTGCTTTCTTCTTTAATTTTACTGTAGTCTAAGAACATACTTTGTATGATTTCATTTACTGTAAATTTATTGAAACTTGCTTTATGGCTTAGCATATGGTCTGTTCTGGAGAATGTTACCTGTGTGCATGGCAAGATTGTATATTCTTTTGTCGCTGTGTGGAGGGTTCTGTAGATGCCAGGGAGATCTACTTGGTTGATAGTGTTATTCAAGTTTTGTATACCCTTGCTGACTTTCTGTCAGGTTGTTCTACCCATCATTAAGAATGGAGTATTGAAATTTCTAATATTATTCCTGAATTGTATATTTCTCCCTTCAGTTTTGTCAGTTTTTGCGTCATATATTTTGGGACTTTGTTGTTAGGTACATATATGTTTGTAATTGTTTTGCCTCCCTGATGAATCAACTTTTTTGTTATAAAATGTTCCTCTATCTCATGTAATATTGTCTTTTTTTTTTCAGATATAGATGATGGTACAATATTATATAAGTTTCAGGTGTACAACATAGTGATTCACAATTTTTAAAGGTTATATTCTCTAGTAATATTGTCTTTAAGTCTAGTTTTTCTTATATCAATGTAGCTACTCCAGCTCTTTTATGGATGTAGATTGTGTAATATATCTTTTCCCATTCTTTTACTTTCAGCATATTTATATATCAGAATATAAAGTGTGTCTCCTATAGAAAGCATATAGTTGTTTTTTATCTAGTCTGAAAATCTCTGCTGTTTGATTAGATTGTTTAGTCCATTCACATTTAACGCTATTTATATAGTTAGATTTTTGCCTGCCATTTTGCTGTTTGTTTTCTGTATTTCTAATGTGTGTGGGTTTTTTTTTGTTTTTTTTTTTTGCGGTATGTGGACCTCTCACTGTTGTGGCCTCTCCTGTTGTCTGGAGCACAGGCTCCGGATGCGCAGGCTCAGCGGCCATGGCTCACGGGCCCAGCCGCTCTGCGGCATGTGGGATCTTCCTGCACTGGGGCACGAATCCGTGTCCCCTTCATCGGCAGGCCGACTCTCAACCACTGCACCACCAGGGAAGCCCTCTAATGTCTTTTAAAATTACTGTTTCTCCTTTACTAACTTCTTTTTTAAAATTAATTAATTAATTTGTTTTTATTTTTGGCTCTGTTGGGTCTTCATTGCTGTGCGCGAGCATTCTCTAGTTGCAGCAAGCAGGGGCTACTCTGTTGTGGTGCACAGGCTTCTCATTGCAGTGGCTTGTCTTGTTGAGGAGCACGGGCTCTAGGCACACAGGCTTCAGTAGTTGTGGCATGTGGGCTCAGTAGTTGTGGTTTCTGGGCTCTTGAGCGCAGGCTCAGTAGTTGTGGCGCATGGGCTTAGTTGCTCCGTGACATGTGGGATCTTCCCAGGCCAGGGCTCGAACCTGTGTCCCTTGCATTGGCAGTCAGATTCTTAACCACTGTGCCACCAGGGAAGCCCCTACTGACTTCTTTTGTATTAAGTGGATAGCTTCTAATGTGCTATTTTAATTCCTTTCTTGATTTTAAACTGTACTTTTTATCAGGATCTACTTCAGACTTATAGAGACTTGATTCTGGTAAGATACAGAAACTTTGTTCCATTATAGCTACATTATCATACCCCTCCTTTGTGCTATTATTGCTATACATATTATATCTGTATATATTACAAACCCAGTGATACAGTGTTATAATTTATTGCTTGATGTAATCTCATATCCCTGGCATCCTTCTGTTTGTTGCCTGTTGTGAATAAATACCGCTTTTGCAAGAATTTACTTTTTTTTTTCTTGTTAACTTTATTTTTGGTTGTCTTTTGCCCCTCTCCTCTTTTTTAAAAGCACTGGTTCTCTTTCTTAGATATTCCCCACTTTTCTGGTATCTTAGGGAATTACTCTCAGGAGGCCTGTCTAATCTAGTTTGGCCAACTAGGTGGACATCTGGGTTCTTGGGCTTGCTGACATTTAAGAATTAGTCTAATTTCTCAATTTAATTTCATAGTTGTTTAATAAAACAGATGGTTTAATTACTTATACCAGATCTTCATTTCAATTGGCAAATCTAGGAAAGATGAAAAGTAGTGAATACAGTTGAAGGCCATCATGGTATACTTACATGAGTATGAACAGAAATGAATGATAATTCTGGTTGGACCCTTTATCTCCTTGGCTGGACCCTTCTCCATGTTCTTTACCTCTCCAGTATCCAGTTGCCAGGCTAATAAAGTAATTGGCACATTCCAGCTCAACATCAATTAAGGTAACTGTTTATAAACCCCAGATAAATGGACAGTTAGTGGTGGTGGTACTAGCTAGGACCTCTTTAATAATTAACCCAATTACCTTTCATTCTGCTCCAGTGATGAAAGTAAAGGCGATAAGGGGCTGGCTTGGTTGCCTGGGAAACAGAGAAATAAACGCAGCTCCTTCCAGAGAACCCGGCTTTCACAGATGCCTTACACAGCATCCAGGGCCTTTTACTGATTTGATTTCCACCAATCACTGGAGCATCCATGCTCTCTCTACCCCAGCCCTTTGCTGCATCTCCTTATTCCACTAGTGAGAAGTATGCTTGTCGAGAACCTAGGTTCTGGTTTCTAAGCTGAATTATCTGTGCTCCTTCAGGCTTTTCTAGAGGAAAATATTGGGCCTTGTCAGCGAACTTTTCTGTTCCTTTTATAATGTGTGACTAAGTTTTTCTGTGCCTCCATCTCTCTCTACCCTAGGAAATTTCCTCTTGATCTTTCCCCACTGATGATTTACACCTGTGCTCTTTCTGTACTGTCACTTTGAGATGTACATAGAATTTCTAAATGCTTAGCATTTTCCAGAGCTCTTTGGGTCTTTTTTTTTTTTTAATTTATTTATTTTATTTTTGGCTGTGTTGGGTCTTTGTTGTGGTACAGTGGCTTCTCTTGTTGAGGAGCACGGGCTCTAGGTGTGCGCACTTCAGTAGTCGTGGCGCGTGGGCTCAGTAGTTGTGGCTCATGGGCTCTAGAGAGCAGACTCAGTAGTTGTGGCACACGGGCTTTGTTGCTCTGTGGCATTTGGGGTCTTCCCAGGCCAGGGCTCAAACCCGAGTCCCGTGCATTGGCAGGCGGATTCTTAACCACTGCGCCACCAGGGAAGTCCTCTTTAGGTCTGTTAAAAGAATGTAATGGTTCTGCCCTTAATGGAGTTTACTGTCTAGCCAGGTTGTAGCCTGAGTTTCTATATGGTTTTTGTTTTTGTTTTGGCCCTGCCACTAAAAGTTTAATAATTCCCCTGAGAATTTAACTGCCAGTCCTAATAGATGAGTGTGTGTGTGTGTGTGTGTGTGTAACTCAAACCTGGGCTTGGACCAAGAATTTATGGGTTTTGGTGCAGTTTGAAGTGACTCTGAATGTGCCCCATTTGTCTTTTGCATAGATCTGTGAGCCTGAGTGGAGCTTGGGAAGGACAGCTGCCACTTGCAGTGTAGAGTTGGTTTGAGAGGCAGTAGAACAAAATGTTCAAGAGTTTGGACTCCAGAGCTAGACTATCTAAGTTCAGATATTCATGCTGCTACTTCCTAGCAGTATAATCTTTGTTAATTTATTTTACCTTTTTTGGGGACTCAGTTTCTTCATCTGTAAAATGGGCGTAAGAATAGTATTTAGCTCGTAGAATTGTTTTGAGGATTAAATGAGCTAATATATATGAAACACTTAGAGCAGGTTTTGTTTTTTTGCACAAAGTAAGTGTTCAATAGATTTTAGCTATTATCATTATGATTTTTATTGTAAGTCTTGGGGACCAGCATGAGTTAGAGCTGTGCTCGTCTCCTCAATGATTATAACTTTGCTGATCTCTCACTGTTCTTCTGTTTTCCTCAACAATGGTGCACTTCCTAGGTACCAAGCAGGGCTTTCTCCCCTTTGCTATGGTCAGTGAGTTGAAAAAACTGGGAGCTTGTGCTCTAAGGCACGAACAGATGGTAACCTGAAGGTCCCTGTGTTGATAGTTTGACATGCTAATGTGTCCATTGTTGCCTGTAGTCATGTCAACCAAGGGGGTTAGATTAGAGGATTCACAGAGTTTGCATTTGAGAAACCCTTTTCTGTCTCCCATCAGAACCTGTGCTCATGAAATAAGCATTTACTCTCCAGACTAAGTGCTTGCTCCTATGTGACCTTGGCAACATGGGACTCTCAAAGTGGAGCAATAACATCAGCATCATTTGGGAATTTGTTAAAAATTCAAATTCTTGATCCCTACCTCAGACCCACTGAAGCAGAAATTCTGGTTGTGGGTCTAGGAATTTGTTTTTAAAGAGTCTTCTAGGTGATCCTGGTGCCCTTGAAAAATTGAGGACCACTGCTGTAGATTAACTCATTAAAGCTAGGAACAGAGGCAGAGGGAAGAAATGGGAAGAGACGACTTGCCACACCTTAAGGAATGTGCCTGCAGGAATCTAAGATTTGTTAGACCTAGTGAGCTTTTGGTGTATAACTCTTCTTGATCTGGAGCTATGAGTAATGGGGGAAAAAATGAATGAATTTGTTATTACCTACAGAGTGCTCAGCTGGTATATAAGCCATTTTTACTTGATAAGCTTTTATTGAGCTTTTGTTGTTTATATGGTACAATGTTAGGTATATGATAGTACCCAGATGAAAAAGACATGATCTCTGCTCTCCATAAGTTTACCGTCTACTGCGTAAGCCCATCGTGCTCAGAAACAGCTGTAGGACAGTGTGCATTGTGCTAAATGCTAAGGTAGACGTATACACAGAAAACTGGCTATGAGAGCACAGAACCTGCCAGCATTTCTACAGCAGAAAATATGAGTCTATTAAGCTTTTATGCTGGGACAGCAGGTTCTTGTTAGCTCTGCTAGGAGATTTATTCCTAGGAGAAATTGACCTATAACTTTTCTTGTAACTTCTTAACCAATTTCCTGTCTCTTCCCCTTCTTCCTCCTGGAAAAGAAAGGTTAACATCAACATACCTGGATTGAGAACCCACTGTTTACTTGTACTGTAAGTTCTCTGTACTCTGGGGCTTCCCCAGACCTAGAGTGATGTCAAAGTTTATTGAGTCCTGTGGGTTGTGTACTTCTTAGAAATACTACTCATTTTGAAGGTATCAGCTGAAGATGCCCTCTAGGGCTATAAGTACCCACTGTAATGCCAGGACCCTTTTACTTTTCTTAGGTTATGATTGGTATGTGCTTTGACATGTTTTGCAACCCCTCAAAACAACAATATAGAAACCTACAGAGAAGATGTGAGGAAAGAAAAAGTGAAATATGAGGTCAAAGCCCATTTTTTCCAGTGGAGGCAATAGCCAATCTCCACTTTACTTAAGATTAGAGGTCTTATACATACTCTGGAAAGACTTGAAACAGTCTTCTTTGCTGTCCCATCTACTCCATCATTTTTTACCTAAGTGCTTGATATGAATGTTAACCCTCCACCTCCTTCTTTTTTAAAACTCTGATCTCATATTAGCTTTTCTTCCTCTTTCTCAGACCATGTCCTTGGGCAGTCTCATTTATTCCACACTGGCTGTAAATGCCATGGGAGCTGGCAGACAGCACCTCTCACCCTCTCTACCAAAGTAGATCCAACCTGTGGGGTGTTAATTTCCTTTAACACCTGCTGATCCACAAGCCAGCTCTTCCCCGGGGTCCTTGTGGCACTCAGCTAGAAGCCAAGAGTGAGCACAGGTATCTTGGTATAAGCCATGAGGTGGGAAGAGGCACCTGCAGGTGGGTGACCAGGGACCTTTTGAAGTGTTGAAAACTCTTTGCGAGGAGGGGGTGTTTCTTTTGGCCAGGTGTTTAGTGTCACCCCAGAGCCAGAAAGTTATCCTGTAACTACATACGTCAGCCTGTAAAAACACTCTCTCGAATTACAGGGCTACCATGATGAATCCCTGGGTTCATCATAAGCCCAGCCCACTGCAGCTGTGTGCCATGCAGAAGGGGCCGGCTTCATTCCTACTGCCTTGAGCTGTGGGGTTGTATACTTTGGGACTGCTTGGCAAGCAGACTCATGATTTTTACTCTTATGGCCCATGGCTGGTGAAGCACAAGCCAAAAAATATTCTTCCTAGACAGACAATTTAACTGGTCCAGGGTACAAAGGAACAGAGGGAAAACTGGACAGGAGGTAAAAGGTGGAAGTTCCCAGTGGGAACAAGAGTCTTCAGGGAGGTCGGATATACTGTAGGCATGTGAGGAAAATATATCATTCATTTTCATGAATAAATCTGTCTAAAAAGGTGAATTTTCTCCAGAATCTGCCATATTCCCAGTGGCTGCTTTTGGTATTATTTGCTCGTTTTTTCAACAGCAAGATTTCACAAGAGGCTCTGTATTGTAATATCCCTGGACTAGTAACACAAATGAAAAGAATGACATGGAAATATCTAGTCACTCCTGCTTATTGGAGAGTTTACCTAGGCAAATAGCTCGGAGACTATGACAGTTCTATAGCAGCATTTAAAATTTTCCAAAACACTGCCCCTTGTGCTGAATTGGCAAAAGGGTTGTGGACAGAAAGAATGCAGTAACTCAAGCTTAGATTTGACCATGAGCTGATGTTAGATCACATTTGCAAAATGTGGGGACTGTGGTGGAATACAGTGCTTCAAATGTGCTAAAAACAAAACAAAACAAAGACCCAGGAGCACTTACTATATGCCAAGTAGTTCTCTAAGCACTTCTCACATATTACTTCACTTAATCTTCATAATATTCCAGTGATGTCCTATTATTACTCATTTTTATAAATGAGGAAACCGAGGCATAAACAGATGAAGTAATTTGCCCAAGACCACAGCTAGTGATTGACAGAGTAGGAATCAGAACTCAAGCACTCTAGCTTTAGATTGGGACTTTTCAAATAGAAGCGTCATGGGGTATGGGTGATTCCATGTTGGTGGAAAAAGAGGCTGAAATGTAAACTCTGGCTTTACTTTAAGAAAACAAAAATAATTTGTTCAGCTACAAAACTGCTACTGGGGAGGGGGCTACAAGTTCTCATATACTCTTGTTACAGCTCCTTTGCACTAGAAAGAGCCCTGTAGAAGAACTACATTCCCAAACAATGACTCCTGAAGAGGTAATTACACTGTTGCCATCCCATTGGGAAGAAGGCTGGGTTGGTGATTACATTCCAAAACAAAGCTGTTTGGGTATAATTGCACTGTGCTGTTCTTATCAGTCTGGGGAAGGCAGGCCTCTGGTCTCTATCCACATTTATTTTTGAGATGGAATCCAAATAGCATTCAATTAATAGGCAAGGCCTAGGCATAGGGAAGTCAGCCAAAAGAGCCAAGATGACAGACATTAACTTGCTGTTGGCATTTTCCTTCCACTGAAGTTTTCCAGACCTTTAAGTATCAGCAAATTTGAGGGAGAGACCATTTGAGGAAATATATTTGGCTCACGAAGGGTTAGAGACCCCTGCTTAGACGCTGTGCCCCAAAGCCCTCATTGGTGTTTCTACATGAAGAGGAAACAGTTAGGTGGCAGTGAAATTTCCCTCTCATCAGGAGCTTTTGCTCTATCAAAAGTTGGCCCTTCCTTCAAATCTTTCCCTAAAACTTCTGGTGTGTGTGTGTGCATGTGTGTACATATATATTTATATTTATATGTAATTTGTGTGTATAGCATCTAGTTGTCCATCAAAAAGCCCCTCTCTGGTTCTGTTGAGATTATAAGGCTGACTTTTGTTAAATTTCAGCAATAATCTCCAGATCTGGACTGGAAAAAGAAATAAAACTAATTAATTATTTTGTTTTATGATTCAGAGGACAGAAAACTGCCAGTGACCTCTTAGGTATGCTTGTTGAACTGGAGCAGAGAAAGGGGAAACATCTATGTTACCAGGTTGAGGGTTGCACAGACCCTTTGGAAGTGGTGTAGCCTTGGCCATTTTATTAGTTAGCTTTTGCTGCCTCACAAACCACCCCTAAATTGACTGGCTTTAAAAGAGTGTTTACTGTTCCTTAAAATTCTGTGGTTCCTGTGTACAGTTCATCTGGTCTGAGCCAACTTGGCTGCTCTGTGTCAGTTGATGACTTGGCTGGTTATTGATGGTCTTAGTTGGTGTAATAATCAGGAAAGTGGACTGCTGAAGATCTCCACGTACTAATCGCTGGAACCTGTGAATATGTTACTTTATTTGGCAAAAGAAACTTTACACATGTGATTAAGGTTACAGGTTTTGAGATGGGGAGAAGATACTGAATTATCTGGGTGGACGCCAGTCTAATCACATGAGCCCTTAAAAGTAGAAGAGAAAGACAGACAGGTCAGTCCAAGAGATGCAGTGATAGAAGATGGGAATTGTTTGGCCCTCAACTAACAGTCAGCAAGGGAAAAAGAACCTCAGTCCTAAAACTGCAAGGAACTGAATTCTGCCAAAAACAAATGAGCAAGGAAATGGATCCTCCGCTAGAGCCTCCAGAAAATAACATAGTCCTGCCACCATCTTGATGTTAGCCCCATGAGACCCATGTTGGACTTCTGACCTGCAGGAATGAAAGCTAGTAAATTTACGTTAAGCCACTAAGTTTGTGGTAATTCGTAATTATAGCCGCAGAAAACTAACAAAGATGGCTTCACGCATATCTGGCAATTGACAGGCTGGCTGGCCTCAGCTGGATGACTTGTCTCTTTTCTCTTCACCAGTTTCTTCACACAGTGTCTCAGGCTTACAGAGAGAAACGAGCCGTCAGGCCCCAATACGCAAGCACTTTGCGAGTCTCTGCTGTCACTTTTTTATTGTCCTGTCAGCTAACGTAAGCCACATGGCTAAGCCCAGAGTCAGAGAGGGTACTCTGTTTAAGGGCATGGATACAGGGGGGCTTAAATCATTAAAGGCTGTTACTGTAACATTCCTCCACAGCAAAGTAGGTTTTTGAGATCTGAGGTAACCTGGTAACTCATTCTAAACAAACTGCTTTTTAAAGTGTCCTTACATATACATGAAAGGAAAGTTTCAGCATATCAAGGGATACAGATGTACAGATTTTGAATTCCAGAGAAGCATCTTGGTCTAAATCATTATTTGGTTTATTCAGAGAGACATGAATTTAGAAATTACATCCAAATGGGAAGCTAGATCCTGGTTTTCTAGACAGCATTTCAGAGAAACTGCATTTTCTTTCTGTTTTCTGGATGTAACCCTCTATTTCTGTGTGCTGGAGGGTAAAAAGATGTGCAAAAGAGCTCTGTGGGTGGTTGGGCCCCTTGGGGCCACATGTATTTCTGTGTAGGAGTAAGACTGACAGAATTAACTGTGTGAGCACTTACTAAATTGGCTGTAAGTGAACCTGTACCCGTGGCATTATTTATAATCCCCAGCTCCTTTAACAGAAGCAAATTGGAAGAAAAGTTCCTAAGGCAAGGGATCTTTGTGTGCCCAGTCACTGTGGCACATTATATGTTTTTATAGCAGTGGTTGGGAGAAGCTAGAATTCAGTTCTCCTCAAGCATAGGAGTTAGCTTTTGCTTGGCCGTATTGATGAGATTGGTTAAAAGTTATTTTATGGGCTCCAAATGTGAATGCATGGATTGGGCCTCAGGGCATATAGAGACAAATTTCATATCCACTAGTTATTCTTTTAGGACATCCTTGATGTTCAGAGCCATCTCCCATGATTGGTGGAATGCAAGCTCTGCTGTTGGTGAGCTCTGAATTTTGCACTGGGCAGTTGGGTTCAAAATAGGATGGCCTGTGTACAAGAAAGAGATATACTGATCATAGGAGATTTAAGCTGGCTTTCACAAGAACTTCATCCAGCTCAACAGGGCACCCAGTGGTTTAGTGTATTTACTGAACATCTCTTTGCTCTGTCTCAAAGCTTAGTCAAGGTTCATGAAATGACTGTGAGGCATAAAGGGAGCTGCCACAGCTTGGAGAGAGAGAGAGAGAGAGAGAGAGAGAGAGAGAGAGAGAGAGTGTGTGTGTGTGTGTGTGTGTGTGTGTGTCCCCGTCCGTCCATATTTGCTACTAAAAAGTGAAGAGAAGCTTAACCTGGGATGGGGAACTGTAGATTCCACTCCCCAGAGGAGGTGGAACAGTGGTATGCCTTGGGAAGGAAGAAGAGTGCTGAGAATAGAAGTGTAGAGACTGTTTAAAGAGGCAGAAACTCTCCTCAAATAAAACTACAGATTGTCTCATTCCCTTGATAAGAGGTTAGAGTGTGTAGTGATGGGACTCAGCCAGTAGCCTTCCATTCCTCTGCCTTTACTCTTTGGGTCCCCTTCCCCTCCTACCTTTACCTTTATTTATCATGGGTCACTGAATTTGAACTTCATGTTCTTTTAGGCAAAATGAATACAGCTAACATAAGACCTAATTGAGAGCTTATAAAAGTCACAAAGTGTTTCTTGGTCTGAATATTTTCATTGATTCTGCTGAAGTGAGGTGACTGGGAGACAGGGATAAAATATTATATTGCTTATTAGGTAAACTAATTAAACCTGAACATATCAATACAAAGCTTGAAATAAGTTTTTTCAAATGCCCAGTTTCTCCACCCCCATGTTCCAGGTAGAGAGACTACAGGGACAGCTTAAGAACACCTGCTCTAAAGAAGTTTCCAGCTATTCTAATCTTTATCTTACCAAGGAAGAATTTTAAGGTCCTTTGGGATAAGAAGCAGCTAGCACCAAGGGTGAGCTTGGGAATTCTTAGATACCTCTCTGGCACCATGATGCAACCCAAGCTACCCTTAAGAATAACACCATCTAAGTGATGTGGCACATATATACAATGGAATATTATTACTCAGCCATAAAAAGAAACGAAATTAAGTTATTTGTAATAAGGTGGATGGACCTAGAGACTGTCATACAGAGTGAAGTAAGTCAGAAAGAGAAAAACAAATACCATATGCTAACACATATATATGGAATCTAAAAAAAAAAAAAAAAAAAAAAGGTTCTGAAGAACCTAGGGGCAGGACAGGAATAAAGATGCAGATGTAGAGAATGGACTTGAGGACACGGGGAGGGGGAAGGGTAAGCTGGGACAAAGTGAAACAGTGGCATGGACATATAAATACTACCAAATGTAAAATAGATAGCTAGTAGGAAGCAGCCTCATAGCACAGGGAGATTAGCTCCGTGCTTTGTGTCCACCTAGAGGGGTGGGATAGGGAGGGTGGGAGGGAGAAGCAAGAGGGAGGGGTTATGGGGATTATATGTATATGTATAGCTGATTCACTTTTGTTATACAGCAGAAACTAACACACCATTGTAAAGCAATTATACTCCAATAAAGATACTTTAAAAAGAAAAAAATAATAATACCATCTAAGTGAAAACAGTGAGCTTGCTTTGCTGGCAGCTTCAGGACCTAACCTGTCCCCACCCCATCTGTTGAACTGCCAGCTCTAAGACTCATTTATAGAATTTCTCAAGCTGCCACTGGGTGGAAGTACCAGAGGAATTGCACATAGAATTTGGAGGTTATAGTGGTGAAGGAAAGGCTGACTGGTGGTTTATGTCCTTCAGCTTCATGTTTACTTTTTGTCCCATTCTACCATTATGTCCAGGTACACTGTGTTTTAGTTTTGGTTAGTGTGGACTTATTGTTAGTCTTCATTCTCAGGCATGAAGTGGAGTTGCTTACCTTTTCCTTTGTGTTATTAGTGTCTCTCCTATGTGGGACACTACGAGCTACGTGCTAATGTACTACAGAGAGAGACAGTGTTCTTTTCTGATACCTGAAGAAAAATTGTTAGAGTTTAGAGATCTTGAAAAAAAATAATCATAGTCTTGGTATCTGGGAATCTCCTTTATTTAAAGATGCCTGCTGGGGGGGCTTCCCTGATGGTGTAGTGGTTAAAAATCCGCCTGCCCATGCAGGGGACACGGGTTCAAGCCCTGGTCTGGGAAGATCCCACATGCCGCAGAGCAGCTAAACCCGTGTGCCACAACTACTGAGCCTGAGAGCCACAACTACTGAAGCCTGCTCATCTAGAGCCCATGCTCCACAACAAGAGAAGTCACGGCAGTGAGAAGCCCGTGCACTGCAATGAAGAGTAGCCCCCGCTTGCTGCAATTAGAGAAAGCCCGTGCACAGCAGCAAAGACCCAACACAGCCAAAACAAAAAAGTTAATTTAAAAAAAAAAAAGAATGCTGGATAAAACATGGTAAATACCCTTTAAAAAAATAAATAAAGATGCCTGCTGGGAATTCCCTGGTGGTTCAGTGGTTAGGACTGTACCCTTTCACTGCCAAGGGCCTGGGTTCAATCCCTGGTCAGGGAACTGGGATCCCACAAGCCTCGTGGCATGACAAATAAATAAATAAACAAACAATGCAATACAATACAACACAATAAAAAATAAAGATGCCTGCTTTCTTTGCCCTCTTCATTTTGTATGCTAGACTTCCCTCTTCTACATCTCTCCTGATCTGAGACCTTAAAGTAATAGTGAAAAGGGTATGGCAAGAAATCATGGGATTCTTATAGCAAGAGCTAAGCAATGTTGGTTACAATTTGACTATTTCACATTTTATAATTTTACATGACTCATAACTTTTGTGTGGGGAGCATAACTGAAACAAACTATCATACTTGAAGTGGCCTCAGGGCCCTGTCTCTAAAGGAAAATATTGGAATTTTGAGTTCTTAGACCTCATTTTTTTTTTTTAATAAATTTATTTATTTATTTATGGCTGTTTTGTGTCTTTGTTTCTGTGCGAGGGCTTTCTCTGGTTGCGGCAAGCGGGGGCCATTCTTCATCGCGGTGCGCGGGCCTCTCACTTTCGCGGCCTCTCTTGTTGCGGAGCCCAGGCTCCAGACGCGCAGGCTCAGTAGTTGTGGCTCACGGGCCCAGTTGCTCCGCGGCATGTAGGATCTTCCCAGACCAGGGCTCGAACCCGTGTCCCGTGCATTGGCAGGCAGATTCTCAACCACTGTGCCACCAGGGAAGCCCATCTTAGACCTCATTTTGACAAATTGAGTTATCCTTAGAACTCCTCTTATATCTTTCTTTTTTGTTTCTTTATTGGGCAGTCTGTGACGGGAGGGGATTTTTTTGTGTGTGCATAAATAGACTCAATCAAAGAATATTGCAGATGAATACAGGCAAGATTAAGGTCCAGTCTACTTCCCAGAGAAATGCATGCCTCCCCATTCCTTTTTCAACCTAGGACCTGGACGTTAAACTTGAATATTTCACTTATGTTCTCCTTTGGCTTTGATGTTTGTAAATGTTGAACATTAGGAGCTACCAAGGGGTCACCCATAACTGCTTTCTTGTGAGAAGCCAAAGGTTTGAATTCTTCTTTAATCATAAATAATCCTTTGTATTCCAGATTATACCTAGCATTGGGCCTTGGAGGCTGCACGCCAGTTACCTGACTAGGATTTAAAGTTAAGTAACTTAAATTACTTAACTTTAAATTATTTAACTTAAATTACTTAACTTTAAAGTTAAGTAATTTGATTTGCTATTCCACTTTCAGAAGGACCTAAAATACTTTATTATTTATTTATTTATTTTAAATTTTTGCTGTTGATAAGACTTTTTTTCCATTTAAAAATTTATTCAGGGCTTCCCTGGTGGCGCAGTGGTTGAGAGTCCGCCTGCTGATGCAGGGGACATGGGTTCGTGCCCCAGTCCAGGAGGATCCCACATGCCGCGGAGCGGCTGGGCCTGCGCGTCCGGAGCCTGTGCTCCGCAGCGGGAGAGGCCACAGCAGTGAGAGGGCCGCGTACAGCAAAAAAAAAAAAAAAAAAAAAATTTATTCAGTCCATCCCACTCGTTTTCTCCTCTCCTCCCCTCCCCTCCAGGTGCTTTTGTTGATCCTGTGGGAACATAATGTTGTCATCCTCATGCTGTAGATATCTGTGGACCTTCTCAAGCTGAGCCTTAAAATTTCCATTTCTCAGCTCTACTCTGTGTTGCTTCTCTTATGACTTTCTTGACTTCAGCTTTTTTAAAAAAAATTATGTATTTATTTATTTATTTATTGGCTGTGTTCGGTCTTTGTTGCTGTGCATAGGCTTTCTCTGGTTGCGGTGAGTGGGGGCTACTCTTCGTTGTGGCACACGGGCTTCTCACTGCGGTGGCTTCTCTTACTGTGGAGCATGGACTCTAGGCATGTGGACTTCAGTAGTTGTGGCACACAGGCTTAGTTGCTCCGCGGCATGTGGGATCTTCCCGGACCAGGGCTCAAACCCGTGTCCCCTGCATTGGCAGGCAGATTCATAACCACTGTGCCACCAGGGAAGTCCAACTTCAGCTTTTTCTCCCCATCTTTTTTGTTCTAAAGATCATGTCCAGCATCTCCTTAGAAGAAGATAGTTAGGGATTAGATGTCCTTGGTGAACCAGTACTGTATTTCCCTCCTTGAGCCTAATTTTTATCTGCTAGGCATAGGGGAAAATCTAGAATGAGTACTAGCGCTTTGTATTGGGTTGGCCAAAAAGTTCTTTCAGTTTTTAAGTAAAAACAAAAGATACATTTTTCATTTTCACCAAGAACTTCATTGAACAATGTATTTACTGTTTTGTTCAACTACCTTCTGCCATTTCTTTTAGGCAACTTCATAATTCCACCTTCCCCAAACTTTTTATCTTTTTGAGCAAAGAACTGTTCCAGGTGCCTTTTCCAGTCTTCCAGGGAATTGAAACGTTTTCCATTAAGAGAATTTTGTAAAGACCGAAATAAATGGAAATCCAAAGGTGCAATGTCTAGTGAATACGGTGGATGAATCAGAACCTCCCAGCCAAGCTGTAACAGTTTGTGCCTGGTCATCAAAGAAACATGCCATCTTGAGTTATCCTGATGGAAGATTATGTACTTTCTCTTGACTAATTCTGGACCCTTTCTGTCAAGTGCTGCTTTCAGTTAGTCTAATTGGGAGCAGTACTTATAGGAATTAATTGTTTGGTTTTCTGGAAGTAACTCATAAAAGAGGACTCCCTTCCAATTCCACCACATACACAACATCACCTTCTCTGGATGAAGACTGGTCTTTGGTGTGGTTGTTGGTGGTTTATTTCACTTGCCCCACAATCTATTCCGTTCCACATTATTGTACAGTATCCACTTTTCATTGCGTGTCACAATTTGTTTTAAAAATGGAACGTTTTCATTACGTTTCAGTAGAGAGTCACATACGGAAATACAGTCAAGAAGGAATTTTCGCTTAACTTATGTGGAACGCAAACATCAAAGCGATTCACATAACCAAGCTGGTGCAAATGATTTTCAACACTTGATTTGGATATTTTGAGTGTGTCAGCTATCTCCCTCATGGTATAACATTGATTGTTCTCAGTTAATGTTTCGATTTGATCTTTATCAACTTCAACTGGTCTACCTGACCGTGGAGCATCGTCCAACAAGAAATCTCCAGCACAAAAGTTCGCAAATCACTTTTGACACGTTCAATCAGTCAGAGCACCTTCTCCATACACTGCACAAATCATTTTTTGCATTTCAGTTGTGTTTTTACCTTTCTTAAAATAATAAAGCATAATGTGCCAAAAATGTTGCTTTTTTTCTTCCATCTTCGATTTTTAAATGGCTACACAAAAATTCACCAGTTTTGATGTCTTTTTTTTAAATGCACACAGATATGACAGCTGTCACATACAATCTAACAAAATTGTTTTGAATGAAGTTAAAGGCAACTAAGTGCTACTAGAACCATCTTACGGAAGAAACCAAATGAACCTTTTGGCCAACCCAGTAGGTTTTTTCACCCTCTGTCCAATAGACAGTATAGCTGCATTAGAAAGAGTAGAATTTAGGGTAGAAATTAGGGTCTCTCTTTGTATTTGAGAAGTATGTGAATGGATCTGTTCATGTTGATCTTATACCTCAGAACAATGATTTGTTCATTTATTCCCGTATTCATTGGAAACTGTTTTCCTCTAGTGGTTCTAACACTTACTAACTTCATTATGAAAATAATCAACCAGGAAAAATACCAAAACTGAATGATTTTACTATTGCTCTCATTGTTATTCAGACAGATAATATAGTTTTTGGGGTTTTTTTGTAGCCACATTGGGTCTTCGTTGCTGCATGTGGGCTTTCTCTAGTTGAGGCGAGCGGGGGCTACTCTTCGTTGCAGTGCGTGGGCTTCTCACTGCAGTGGCCTTTCTTGTTGTGGAGCTCAGGCTCTAGGCGCACGGGCTTCAGTAGTTGCAGCATGTGAGCTCAGTAGTTGGGGCACGCGAGCCCTGGAGCGCATGGGCTTCAGTAGTTATGGCTCACAGACTCTAGAGCACAGGCTCAGTAGTTAAGGCGCATGGGCTTAGTTGCTTCGTGGCATGTGGGATCTTTCCGGACCACAGATGGAACCCGTGTCCCCTACATTGGCAGGTGGATTCTTAACCACTGTGCCACCAGGGAAGTCCTGATAATATAGTCTTGTAGTCTTGTTTTTAAGTTTGTGTGTAATAAATTCAGTGGAATATACTTGTTTTTGTTTTTTTTGGCCGTGCCACATGGCATGTGGGATCTTAGTTCCCTCACCAGGGATTGAACCTTTGCGCCCTGCAGTGGAAGCGTGGAGACTTAACCACTGGACCGCCAGGAAGTCCCGAGTGGAATATACTTCTTGAGTGCTGCAACTTGCTAGACCTTACACTAAGTGCTGGGAATTTTTAACAGAAAAAAATAAGTTAACTTTCAGGTTCCGTTATTATTTTCATACCTTTTCAAAAGTGCTTTGAATTACTGTATCCAGAAGTCCTAGGTTTTATCTGTTTCCTTACTCTTGATCATTACATCACTCTGTCACAATTTCCCCCACAGGTAACAGGAAAATAATTAACTTTGATCTGTAACAAGGCTTTACCCAAAGATATCAATAGAATACTTAGCCTATCAGAGAATTGTGTTACAAAAATGCAAGTTATCACTTCTCTAGTTTTCCTTGTGTCTCTTAACCACACCTGAAGTTCCTACCACTCAAACCAGGCTTCAGCAGCCTTCAATAAGCTTTTTTGGGAGGTACAGTGTCTTTCCAGTTTTGCTTCCTTAGATGAGGTCAGTTGTTTCTCTGGCTGTCAGAGAGGCTGTCATTCTGATGTGATACAGGAAGATATATTCTTTAATGAGTGCCTTTGGCAGTGATTGTCAATTGCTTATTTCCTGGTGATGTTGCATTAAAGTATTAATTAACCACTAAATTCAAGTTGACCTCTTAGTCAAGGAGGCAGCTTTGCTTTCCTGAAGGGAGGCTGGCTTTTCTTGTACAACCTAGCATGCTGGTATGCCACCAAGTTTTGTCTGGTGTGTAAAATGCAGTTTTGCTAAATAAAATTGTTATTTCAGTGTGAGGTTGACTTTGGGCCTGAGGATGTCACACATGTGTTCTAGAGTAGGATATAAGTTGGTAGGAGTAAGGTAAGATGCTGGTGCCAAAGACAGAGCTTGTGTTTCCTAGAGCATGTGAGAAGTTAGATTGGAGTGCGAACAGTCAGGGCAGGGAGTACTGTTCTGCTCATTGATGCAGTACCAAAGGCCATCAGACGTGTGCTGTGAGACACTGTCTTATTAAAATAGTGCTGGCGTTTTTATTAGTGTCGACTTTACTGTTACGTTGAGTCTTTTAATCCCTTCAAAAATACTGCCAAAAAATCTAGTACCCAAATTGTACATTGTGAACACAGAAAGACTGAGAACTACTGATCTTGTGTGTTAGAAGCCGAACTAGACATTGATGGCCGGGTTTTTGTCATTCTGGCTCTTTCAATAATTCACAGTGTAATTTGAGTGAGTCATTTTGTCTCTTTGTCCACTTGACAGGTGAGGATGTGGTGCTTACCTCCATGTTCCTTCTAGGGATTAAGTGGAAAAAAATGGTAAAGCACTCTAACTTCTTTGGAAAATATATTATCTGAAGTTAAAAGGAATAAAAGTAGATGTTTGCCTTAGCACGCAGGTTATTTGCAGTACCTAAACTACTTGGGACAAGACAAGGCTGCCAACTTTAGATGTTCCGGTGACAGGAACACCTTGATGCTAAGAGACAGGCTTAGGAGACTGAAAAGTATCCATCTTAGCTTAATAAAATGAGTTGCTGAAACACATCTGAGTTGTGCTAGGCACCCTTGGGACATAAAATAAATACTTCTTGATGAACTAAATAGAGGTGGTTACAGCAGCAGTAACAGGAAGCAGGACTTGTTTAGGGTTTGTGCATAATCTTCTCATAGGCTGAATGTAGTTTGTGAAGTGTCCTTTGACTCTCCTTGACTAATTATTTTGATCTCTTCTCAGCTTTTCCAAGAATATAATGTCAACCAAAGATCTTAGGCCGTTCTTTACTCCTTTATAAAAGTTATGTGGATATGAAATAAGACATCAAATCCTGAAAGTAGAAAGTTATTTCTTAACCACTTTGGGAGGTTAAAAATGCCAACATAATCTTTTTTTTTTTTTTTTTTTTTTTTTTTTTTTGGCGGTACGTGGGCCTCTCACTGTTGTGGCCTCTCCCGTTGCGGAGCACAAGCTCTAGACGCGCAGGCTCAGCGGCCATGGCTCATGGGCCCAGCCGCTCCGCATCCAACATAATCTTAAAGAAATAATCTGATAAAGCAAACCTTTGTAAATGAATTTATTATTGCCTTGGGGAGAGGCCATATAGCTTAATACTAAGGACAGCTGAATTCAAATTTCATCTCACCTGTTACTCACTGGGTGACCATGGGAAAGTTGTTTAACTTTTCTGAGCCTCAATTTCTTCATCTGTAAAGAGGGGTTCTGTAAAGCCTTTCAGTGACTACCCTATTTAAAATTGCCAACTCTTCACCCTTTGTACTTTCCATTCCTCTTCTCTGTTTTATATTTCTCCATGACAGTTAACATAATTTAACATGTTGTGTGGACTCATGTCTTTGTTATATGTCTCTTCCTCCCCACAGAATGTAATTCCCATGAAGGCAGGAATTTTTGTCTGTTTTGTTCACTGTCTGGCATGTAATAGGAACTCACGAAGTATTTGTCTAATGAATAAACAGATTTCCTGTAGGATACTTGTGAAGATTGAATGGGAACATTTATTGAACAAGAACTTACTGTGTCCCTTGGCACAAGATAAATATTTAGAAAATGGTAGCCATTATAGTTCATGAAGTATCTTGCTACATATTTTTGAAAAATGAACATAAGCCACAGTACTCAGTTATATCTGAATGCAAGGTATGGATATTAGATGATTATAACTTTAAAAAAGTGAAATATATACTTCTGCTATGTCTTATTCTTAGATTTATTTGCTCTCAAGGTAACATTCAAATTGTACCTAGGGTGTATAATGTATTTATAATTTTACAATATTTATCCTTGTATTCTCATATTTGTATACATATTTTCTGTCTCCCACTAAATTATTAGTTCCCTCAAGTCAAGAACCTTGTCTTTTTTCATATTTCTAATGCCCAGTGCTTCTGTTATAGCCTATTTTGCTGTAATGCAAGAGTTATATTCCTAAGGCATTCAGTGTAATAAAATAAATTCTGTTTTAAAAACAGTAGTTTCAGGGAATTCCTTGGCAGTGCAGTGGTTAGGAGATTAAGACTCAGAGCTTTCACTGCTGAGGGCGTGAGTTCAGTCCCAGATTAGGGAACTAAATCCCACAAGCCGTGCAGCACGGCCAAAAGAAACAAAAAACAAAACAGTACTTTCATTTGGAGGCAGGAGGGTTATAAGAGCTAGAGAGTGCAACATACAACAACACATTTTACCTGAGGCAATTTCAATTAAAATATATTACAGCTATATGTATATAAGCATAAAGCCTAAACCAACCAAACCTAACATTTGATTGATTACATCTTCCTTTTCCTTAAGCGTGATGGCTAGGCTTTTTTTGTAATAACTACCAATGCACACTGCTTACTGCACGTTCTTAGCACTTTTTTTTTTTACCATTTAAAAAAATTGAAGTGTAGTTAATTCACAATGTTGTGTTAGCCTCAGTTACACAGAAAAGTGATTCAGTTATAAATAAATTTAAAATATATATTCTTCTTAAGGTTCTTTTCCATTATGGACTATTATAAGATATTGAATATAGTTCCCTATGCCGTACAGTAGATCCCCGCTACCCATCCACTTTATATACAGTAGTGTGCATATGCCAATCCCAAACTCCCAATTTATCCATCTCCCCCCTCCCTGACCCCGCTGTCCCCCTTGGTAGCCACAAGTTTGCCCTCTATGTCTGTGAGTCTATCTCTGTTTTGTAAATAAGTTCATTTCTATCATTTTTTTAGATTCCACATATAAGTGATATCATATGATATTTGTCTTTGTCTGACTTACTTCACTCAATATGACAATCTCTGAGTCCGTCCATATTGCTGCAAATGGCATTATTTCATTATTTTTATGGCTGAGTAATATTCCAGTGTGCGCGCGCGCGCACACACACACACACACACCACATCTTCTTTATCCATTTATTTGTTGATGGATATTTACCTTGCTTCCATGTCTTGGCTATTGTAAATAGTGCTGCTATGAACATTGGGGTGCATGTATCTTTTCGATTAGAGTTTTCTCCGGATATATGCCCATGTGATTGCAGGACCACACAGTAATTCTATTTTTAGTTTTTTAAGGAACCTCCATACTGTTCTCCATAGTGGCTGCACCAATTTACATTCCCACCAACAGTGTAAGAGGCTTCCTTTTTCTCCACACCCTCTCCAGCATTTATTATTTGTAGACTCTTTAATGATGGCCATTCTGCTTGGTGTGAGGAGATACCTCATTGCAGCTTTGATTTGTATTTCTCTAATAATTAGTGATATTGAACATCTTCTTATGTGCCTGTTAGCCATCCATATGTCTTCTTCGGAGAAATGTCTATCTAGGTCTGCCGATTTTTTGATTTTTTTTTTTTTAATATTAAGCTATATGAGCTGTTTGTATATTTTGGAAATTAATCCCTTCTAAGTAGCCTGGTTTACAAATATTTTCTCCCAGTTCATAGGTTATCTTTTCACTTTGTTTATGGTTTCCTTTGCTGTGTAAAAACTTTTAAGTTTAATTAGGTCCCATTTGTTTATTTTTGTTTTTATTTGCGTTACTTTAGGAGATGGATCCAAAAAAATATTACTGCAATTTAGGTCAAAGAGTGTTCTTCCTATGTTTTTCCTCTAGGAGTTTTATAGTATCTGGTCTTACATTTAGGTCTTTAATCCATTTTGGGTTTATTTTTGTATATGGCATAGAAAATGTGCTAATTTCATTCTCTTACATGTAACTGTCGAGTGTTCCTAATACCACTTATTGAAGAGACTGTCTTTTGTCCATTGTATATTCTTGCCTCCTTTGTCATAGATTAATTGACCATAAGTGTGTGGGTTTACTTCTGGGCTTTCTATCCTGTTCCTTTGATCTATACGTCTGTTTTTGTTCCAGTACTATACTGTTTTGATTACTGTAGTTTTGTAATATAGTCTGAAGACGGGGCGCATGATTCCTCCAGCTCTGTTCTTCTTTCTCAAGATTGTTTTGGCTATTTGGGGGTCTTCTGTTTTTCCTTACAAATGGAAAAAATTTTGTTCTAGTTCTATGAAAAATGCCATTGGTAATTTGATAGGGATTGCATTGAATCTGTAGATTGCCTTCATTAGTATTGTCATTTTAACAATATTGATTCTTCCAATCCAAGAAGACAGTACATCTTCCATCTGTTTGTGTCATCTTCAATTTCTTTCATCAGTGTCTTACAGATTTCAGAGTGCAAGGGTCTGTTACCTCCTTCAGTAGGTTTATCCCTAGGTATTCTTTTCTTTTTGATGGTAAATGGGATTGTTTCCTTAATTTCTCTTTCTGATGTTTCATTGTTAGTGTATAGAAATGCAATAGATTTATTAATTTTGTATCCAGCAACTTTACAAGATTCATTGATGAGCTCTAGTAATTTTCTGGTTGCATCTTTAGGATTTTCTATCTATTGTTCGTGTCATCTGCAAACAGTGACAGTTTTATTTCTTCTCCATTTGTATTTCTTCTCTGATTGCGGTGGCTAGGACTTCTAAAACCGTGTTGAATAAAATGGCTAGAGTGGACATTCTTGTCTTGTTCCTGATCTTAGAGGAAATGTTTTCAGCTTTTCACCATTGAGTATGATGTTAGCTGTGGGTTTGTCATATATGACCTTTATTATGTTACGTTCCCTCTATGCCCACTTTCTGAAGAGTTTTTATCATAAATGGATGTTGAATTTATCAAAAGCTTTTTCTGCATCTATTGCGATGACCACATGGTTTTTATTCTTCAGTTTGTTAATATGGTGCATCAAGTCGATCAATTTGCAGTTATTGAAAAATCCTTGCATCCCTGGAATAAATCTGACTTGATCATGATGTATGATCTTTTAAGGTATTGTGGGAGCCAGTTCACTAGTATTTTGTTGAGGATTTTTGCCTCTGTGTTGGTCAGTGGTATTGGCCTGTAATTTTCTTCTTTTGTGATATCTTTGTCTGGTTTTGGTATCAGGGTAACACTGGCCTCATAGAATGAGTTCTGAAGTGTTCCTTCCTCTGCATTTTTTTGGAGTAGTTTCAGAAGGATAGGTGTTAACTCTTCTCTAAATGTTTGGTAGAATTCACCTGTGAAGCCATCTGGTCCTGGACTGTTGTTTGTCAGGAATTTTTAAATTATTGAGTCAATTTTAGTACTGGTAATTGGTCTGTTCATATTTTCTGTTTCTTCCTGTTTCAGTCTTGGTAGATTTTACCTTTCTAGGAATTTGTCCATTTTTTCTAGGCTGTCCATTTTATTGGCATATAGTTGCTCATAGTAGTCTTTTATGATCCTTTATATTTCTGTGGTGTCGGTTGTAACTTCTCCTTTTTCATTTCTGATTTTATTGATTTGGACCCTCTCCCTTTTTCTCTTGATGAGTCTGGCTAAAGGTTTATCAATTTTGTTCATCTTTTTTTTTTTTTTTTTTTTTTTTTGCGGTACGCGGGCCTCTCACTGTCGCGGCCTCTCCCGTTGTGGAGCACAGGCTCCGGACGTGCAGGCTCAGCGGCCATGGCCCACGGGCCAGGCCGCTCTGCGGCATGTGGGATCTTCCCTGACCGGGGCACGAACCCCATGTCCCCTGCACCAGCAGGCGGGGACTCTCAACCACTGCACCACCAGGGAAGCCCTCGTTCATCTTTTCAAAGAACCAGCTTTTAGTTTCATTGATCTTTTCTATTATTTTCTGAAGTCTCTGCACATTCTTGCCAATTTTATCACTCATTGTTCTTAGAATGCACAGAACCACTTTAAGAAGGCAACATTGTTCAACCAACATTGCTTCATTCAACAAATGTCTGAGGGCTTTCTGTGTGCCTTTCAGCATACTATGCCCTGGGGATACAGCAGTCATGTTTTTCTAAGTAAACTGAATGTTCCAGGTTTGGGATCAAATTTCTGTTCCTGATCCAACTTACATTATAAATATTTACATTTTGGATAAGTTCCTATGCTTATACATTGTTACCACTTAATGCATATTTATTGAATTAATTAACAGCTGACAAAATCTTTTCTCCATTCCTTACTTATGTGATTTTAGAGCTTATTCAAATCCTTGGGACGAACAGTTGAAGAATATATAGTTAGGCTGAGTGTTTTAAGCAATTTTTTTAGATATCCTCTTTTCTTTGGCTGTATTGACCTGCTCTCAACTTCATTTATAAGAAAGTGGATGGGGCTTCCCTGGTGGCGTAGTGGTTGAGAGTCCGCCTGCCGATGCAGGGGACACGGGTTCGTGCCCCGGTCTGGGAGGATCCCACATGCCATGGAGCGGCTGGGCCCATGAGCCATGGCCGCTGAGCCTGCGCGTCCGGAGCCTGTGCTCCACAACGGGAGAGGCCACAGCAGTGAGAGGCCCGTGTACCGCAAAAAAAAAAAGAAGAAAGAAAGTGGATGATTTCCTTCACAGTGACTTGTCCCCCAAACTAATGACTTTTTCCAGGATTTCTGTCTTTATTAATTGAGATATAATTCACCCTTTCAAAGTGTACAATTCAGTGGTTTGTAGCATATTCACAGAATTGTGTAATGATTGCCACTATGTAATTCCAGAACATTTTCATCACCCAAAAAAGAGACTCCTTACCCATTAGCAGTCACTTCCTATTCCTCTCTTCCCACACACGCCCTGGCAACTACTTTCTGTCTCTGTGGATTTGCCTCCCCTGGGCATTTCATATAATTGGAATCATACAATACATGGCTTTTTGTGTGTGGCTTCTTTCACTTGGTGTAATATTTTCAGTGTTACTCCATGTTATAGCATGTATCAGTACTTCACTTCTGTTTGTGGCCAAATAATATTCCATTGTATATGGATATGCCACATTTTATTTATCCATTTGTCGGTTGATGGACATTTGAACCATTCCCACTCTTTGAATAATGCTGCTGTGAACATTCATATACAAGTTTTTGTGCAGACATATGTTTTCAGTTCTCTTGGGTATATACCTAGGAATGGAATTGCTGCTTCATATGATAACTCTGTGTTTAACTTTTTGAGAAACTGACCTCTCTTCAACAGTAACTTCCTTTGATCTCTTTCCTTTTTGAAAGCTTTCCTTTCCTGGCTTCCCTTTTCTCCATGTACCAGGTCTACTCTAGCTCTCCTGTTTACTTTGGTCTTCTTCAATTTTCTGAGTTATCACTTTTATGAAAATAACTCAGACATTTTTCTTTTTTCTTTAATTAATTAATTAATTTATTTATTTATTTTTGGCTTCATTGGGCCTTCATTGCCGCGCACAGGCTTTCTGTAGTTGGGGCGAGCAGGGGGCTACTCTTCATTGTGGTGCACGGGCTTCTCATTGTGGTGGCTTCTCTTACTGTGAAGCATGGGCTGTAGGCACGTGGGCTTCAGTAGTTGTGGCATGCATGCTCAGTAGTTGTGGCTCGCGGGCTCTAGAGCGCAGGCTCAGTAGTTGTGGCACATGGGCTTAGTTGCTCCGCGGCATGTGGGATCTTCCTGGACCAGGGCTCAAACCCCTGTCCTCTGCATTGGCAGGCGGATTCTTAACCACTGTGCCACCAGGGAAGCCCCTCAGACATTTTTCTAAATTCTTTCCACTTTGAATGGCCCACAACCTTCTTATATTTAATGCGTTGAAAGCCAAACTTTCTCCCACTCCCTATTTTTAGTAATTTTACCAACATTCTTCTTGATGCCCAGGTGCTAGGCCTATAAATTTTTGTGGGTTATTACTTCACCCCAGCTACCTATATTCTGTTCCTTACCATGTATAGGTGATTCATCCCTACTGGAGTATCTCATTGTTTCTTCTTTCTCTTCTCACTATTCTAACCCTGATTCTGGCCATTGTCATACCACTGCAGTTTTCTTTCTGGTAGCTCCCTGTTTCTAGTCTTCCCACCTTTAAAATATTTGTCAGGGGCTTCCCTGGTGGCACAGTGGTTAAGAATCCACCTGTCAATGCAGGAGACATGGGTTCGAGCCCTGGTCCAGGAAGAACCCACATGCCACGGAGCAACTAAGCCCGTGCGCCACAACTACTGAGCCTGCACTCTAGAGCCCGCAAGCCACAACTACTGAGCCCACGTGCCACAGCTACTGAAACCCGTGCGCCTAGAGCCCGTGCTCTGCAACAAGAGAAGCCACTGCAATGAGAAGCCTGCGCACCGCAACGAAAGAGTTGCCCCCGCTCGCCACAAAGAGAGAAAGCCGGCGCACAGCAACAAAGACCCAACGCAGCCAAAAATAAATAAATATGCTCATTGTATAAAGAGAATGGGAAAAGAAGGGTTACGACTAGCAACTTACGACAACATTTCTCCTCCAGAAGAAGCAAAATTGTATGTGAAAGGCAATATAAATTTATTATACTATTCCTGTATGCTATGAATATTTATATAGTCATAGTACTATAAATAATTAACATTATTTAACCTAAAAATGGGGTATAACTATTTTGGTAGGATGAGGGAGGAAAGAGGGCAGGAGAAATCATTTCCCATCTTAGGAAGCCAGTAGATAATTGCTGAAATTGAAAAATTTGTAACAGCAGAAATATGACAGTTAATTATCAGAAGAAAAACAGCTAAAAGATTTGGAAAGTAATTGCTTCTGGAGAGCAGAAATCAAGGGAGAGGATGGAGCAGGAGGCTGCTATTTAACTTTATTAGCCTGTAATACTCTTTAACTTTTAAAGTTATGTGTATGTAGTATTTTGATAAAAAATTAAAATTTAAAAGCTATCCACTTTGTAATTCCCTTACTCAAAAAATTTCAAAGAATTTCTATTTCCTGCTGTACAGATGACAAATTCCTTGTCATTTTTTAAGCCTTATTTTGTATTCTGCTTTATGTGAGCCTTTGCTTCCCACTGAACTGATACTAGCCCTTGAACCCTGAATCACCTTGAGCAGTAGCCTCTTTCTGCCTTGAATCATTCTCCCCCTCTCCTCCTTTCCAAATCCTTTGCTCCTTCCTTTAAGCCCTAGCTCCTGTTTCTTCCCTAAGCTTTCCTGGTTTCCCCTCCCCAAGCCCAGTGACCTTTCCTAAACAGCTGTGGCGCTAGTCATCTGTACCATTCATTAGACACTTAAGTTGCCTTTTCTTGTTTGTAATGTTTTTGACATAACTGTTACCTCCCCAACTGGATTATTGGCTTCAGGCAAGCAAGAAGGACATCATATTACCGTTTTATGTACCTCTTCCACTATGTATGTTTGATAGATATATGTTTAATATTCAGTTATCATTCAGCCATCAAAAAACTTTCTGGTTTGAGATCACTACTCTTTATTCTGGGCATGTCACAGGACTCTGTACTTTGGTCTAAAAATCTATCTCTGTCAGCCTTAGTGAGGTTGAAGGCCAAGGTTTTATCTCTTTGCTGGTGATACTGTCATTGGTTGGCACAGTGTGCCTATTGTTTTTATAAAACATAACATGGACGGTCCCTTATCTCCCCAACGCTTTGGATGTTTAAGCATTTCAGAAATTTTGTATTATTTGAGAGAAATGCTAATTTATCATTACCATCACCACTTCGGGGATTTATGAACCTTCTCCCTTTATACCCCCTTGCCTCACAATCCTCTGCACTGAAAAGAGCCAAGAAAAACAGAAACAGAGCCCTCTTCAATCTCCACTATTTCTCTTTACACTCTCCAAGAACAGCCACCTGGCTTTACATGTGCCCCAGAGAGGCTTCATCAGTGATATATTCTCATCCACTGAGCTAGAGCCCCACAGTGACCTGAAGCATTTAGGTTATTAGTTCTGTATCTTCTGGAGGACAGTGAACTCTACGAGAATAAGTGTTAAAAGCTTGGATGCTCCTCTCAGAAAAAAGGTGTGCACATAACTGTATTAAAGTGTACCCAGGATTTTGGTTTTATTCAGGTACAGTAAAGCCAACAGATAAGGAGAAAGATAGTTTGTTGAAAAGATAGTTTGTTACTTACAGTTTCCAAGAGTAGGGAGACACACCACGCCACGCAGGACCATGTGGGGAAGTATCAGGGTCAGTCAGGAGGCAGAGGAGCTGAGGACAGTGCATGAGCCAGAGCCCTTCTTGGGGTTTTCGGGGCAAAAGATGGGTGAGGTAGGGTAGGTATGCTGAGTAGATTTAGGATTAGATAATTCAGATAATTTTGACAGGATCTAGGATGGTCCCTAGTTGTCCATACCTGGCTCTGGGGTGATTTAGGGCAGAGGATATATTGATTGAGGGTGTGGGATCTGGATTGGTTGGTTTTCATGCTTGTAGGCAATTGTTTGCTATCTCTAGGAATTAGCTAATACAGGGAGGGGCAGTCTATCAGTCTTTGTGACCCCCAAGATATCAAAGCACCATAAAATATAGAAAACAAAACCCACTTAATACAGTGATGCACGCACACACACACACAAAATTTAATTTGCTATTTCAGTGGTTTCTTGGAGCTCCTGAAGACTGCCTATAGACCCAGTGTTTAAAACCCAGTCTGGGCCCTGGGAGCTCTATGCCTTTGAATACAGTAGTTGAGTTTAGACTACCTCTTCATAAGAAGGTCTGTAGTTAATTATCTATTAAGGCAACAGAGTGTAGCAGCTGCTCGATTTTTTATGGTAAAGCTTTCCTTTCTACTTTCTTTTGACTTTTACCCTAAGAACTTATTTGTGGGTATTTTGTGCCAAGAGGGATAAGCCTGTATCCCCTAATTGCTACATCAAGTCTGTACTCATAGGGCTTCCTGATGACATTTTAAATACATGGAAATTTGAATGCATGAACTGTCTGGTGCTGATTCTCTGCTGCATTTCTGCTCTGGCACCTGCTCCTCTCTTCTTGGAGTTTATCCCATTGCCTAATTCTGTACATTGTCTCCAAGCCTTTCATTAAGCATTGTTAGAAATTTTGCTTTTTAACCTTAGCATCCCCGCTCATCTTTTCAACAGAAACAGAACCGTCTCTGGCTACTAGGCATTTCCTCGCGTGAAAAGCTCCCCATCTCGCCTTTTCTGACTTTTCAGAGCGTGAAATGGCTGTGGTAATCCTGTTGGCCTCAAGGCAAGAGCCTTGCAGAGGCAGACAAAGGGGACAGCGTGCTCCCAGCTCGGATCCTCCAGAGGCCAAAGGGAGAAACTTTTTAACCTTAAACCACTTGCAGTGGAAAACCTGGCCACCCCTGCTTTGTTTTAGCTGCGGTTAAGAAGGACGTAAATTCTTGGAGTGTTTCTCCTGCATGTAACCATCAATTTCTTAGTGTCCTGAGTACTGTGTTTTGTAGATTTACAGAGGTTGGGTACTTTCCTGGAGTTCCGAAATCATACAAAAGTGGTTTTAGGAATTCTGGAGGTGTTCATCTGCTGGTTGAATGGATATTTCTCAAAGCTAAAGGTACTCTGGCTCCAAGGCAACAAACTGAGTTGCAACTATGTGGTTTGTGCAAAGTGTTCTTTATTTAGGGCACAAGGACTGAGAGGTACTTAAGTCTCTCAGAGGGATTTAAGATAGTCCGTACTCCTAAGGAGCTAACAATATAGTAGTAAGAGTCTACACATACTCAAAGAAACCTTCGCTTCTGTGTTTAATACAGTTATCGCACACCTTCTGTGGCAGAGCATCAAGATATTTCATACAAAGATGAGAAAATCATGTGTTGTCTTCCCGTCAAAAGAACCTATTTATGGGAATTCCCTGGTGGTCCAGTGGTTAGGTCTCGACTCTTTCACTGCTGGGGGCCCAGGTTCAATCCCCTGGTCAGGGAACTAAGATCCTGCAAGCCGCATGATGTGGCCAAAAAAAAAAACAGGGAACCTATTTATAATGGAGTATGGGGATTCAAGTCCAAGGAAAGTGTTGAGCAGGAACAGAGTAAGTATACTTGGCTTACAGATTTTGAGTTGGACCTCTGGTGGACTGAATTTTGTACTTGTCTTAAGTGGACTGAATAATGGCAGAGTCCTGCCTGGACAGGAGGGCAGGAGATAGAGCAGAAGGAATATGACAGAATAAGAGAGAGAAACAAAATGCTATGGGGCTTCCAAAGAGAGGATCATGTCAGGTTAATGAGATCAGTAGACTTCTTGGAAAAAGGGATTGGGAGAGTCCTTGATCAGGGACGGGGATTGGGAGATTTTAGGAAGCATTTGTTAGAAGAGAGAGGAAAGAGTCTAGATAATAGGAACAGCTTTCCTGAAGCAAAGTATAAAAGTGGAGATACATTTAAAACATATTTCCAGAAACACATGACTAATGAGCAGTAAGAGATAAGCACAGAAATGTAGATGGCAGACAGATTGTTGAGGGCCTTGAATAACAAACCAAGGAACCGAGCTCGGTTTAGGCAACGAGGAGCCATTAAAGATTTTTGAGCAGATGAGTGACACAATCAAAACTCTACTTTTAAAAGTAATCAATCTGGTATTCAAAGATGGATTGGAGTGAGGAGAGTGGAGAGGAAGATAGATAGATGGTTTTGTAAAGGACAAGGGCCCCCCATAGCTTAGTGATAGCTGCAAGATTCTTTCATGATGTTACTTACTTACACCCTAAGTGGCCTATAGAGAAGTTTGCAGGTTGTCATGCATTCTTTATGATGACTGCGGACAGAGTTCGTCTTTAAAAGACATGGGTACCATCATGCTCACTGGCTTTCAGGACATCCCTGAAGAGTGATAGCAGGCCCAGTGTTTCCTTAGGAGTTTATCTCAGCAGCTCTGGCAGAAAGGAAGAGACTTAAACTCCTTTGCTTTCCCTTGTGAAATATCCCTTTCAAAAACTAGAATTTTGCCACAGGCCTTTCTCAGAAATTTATCTAACCTGACATTAAAAATAAATCTTTCGTTTCTTCAAGGTAAGATGTTTTAAGGTGGCATCTAAGAGAAAAGCTTAGGGCTGGGCATCTGTTTTTACGTTTCATCTGTGCAGACAGACTGTTCCTAGTGTGAACCCAGGAAGCCTACGGCCTAAGAGCCTCCGCTTTTGTTGGGTACAAAGTTTGTGTGACCATATGCCATTCATAGCTGCCTGCTGCATGGTTTCACCAGTGCAGTCGCTCAGGCTTTACATGGTATAAATGTGATTCACTGAGACACAGGATATGTTTCTGTGGGAGAAATCTTTCATGTCAAGAATTCCAAGTAAACGGAATATGGCTGTCTCTGCCCACCTTTGGAATTTAGTGGGACTCCACATCCCAGAGTATTTGACTTTAGCCAATTCCTGCCTCACCCATCCTTTGTTGGACAAGCCTTGAGATTGTGGGGAAGCACTTAAAGGCCTTTTACCTTGTGTCCCCAGCTTCTTGCTTGTTTACTTTCTTCCTATCCCCTTTCTCCCTCCCTTCAATGGTGAGAAATTTTTTTAATATAAAGAAGTATAAAAAAAAAAGTATAAATACATACATACAGGCACACACATATATAACAAGCATCTGTGCCGCCACACCAAGATTTAATAGTTGTTAACAGTTTGCCCTGCTTTTGCCTCAGTTCTTTTTTTCTCTGGCTGCCACACAGCATGCAGGATCTTAGTTCCCCGACCAGGGATCGAAACCATGCCCCCTGCAGTGCAAGCGGGGAGCCATAACCACTGGACCTCCAGGGAATTTCCCCCTCAATATATATATATATTTTTTAATATGGAACACTTCACGAATTTGCATGTCATTCCTTGCGCACCGGCCATGCTAATCTTCTCTGCATTGTTCCAATTTTAGTATATGTGCCACTGAAGCGAGCGCCCCCCTCAATTCTTAAAAATAAAATCTTTTCAGATAAAGTCGAAGTTCCCTTTGACTTCCATAATTATATTTCCCGTTCTACCTAGAGGCAGCCTCTATCATGAATTTGGTTTATATAATTGCAGTCCCTCTTTTTATAACTTAATATGTTAGTAAAATATCATTGCTTTGTGTTTGTTTTTTTTTTTAATTTATTTATTTTTTAATATTTTTGGCTGCGTTGGGTCTTCATTGCTGGGAGCAGGATTTCTCTAGTTGCAGCGAGCAGGGGCTACTCTTTGTTGCAGTGCGCAGGCTTCTCATTGCAGAGACTTCTCTTTGTTTTGGAGCACGGACTCTAGGCACACGGGCTGCAGTACTTGTGGCTCGTGGTCTCTAGAGCACAGGCTCAGTAGCTGTGGCGCACAGGCTTAGTTGCTCCGGGGCATGTGGGATCTTCCTGGACCAGGGCTCGAACCTGTGTCTCTTGCATTAGCAGGCGGATTCTAAACTACTGCGCCACCAGGGAAGCCCTGCTTTGTGTTTTAAGAGTTGTATTTTTATAAATGGTATCATACCATATGTATCATTTTTACAGCTTTTATAATTCAATATTATGTTATCAATCCACAATGACAGTTTGATTGATTTGGTTTGTTCCTTTTAATTGTTGCCTAGTATTCATTTATACACATTATCTATTCCCTATTGAAGAACATGAAACTTTCTAGATTTTTACTATAACAATATGCCTTGAACTTTCTTGACATATGTCCTTGTGTACATCTGTGGCATTTTTTGTAAGATATTCACCCAGAGGTGGAATTGTTCTGACTCCTTTTTAGTCAAATAGCACAGATTTATTGGCTACCAAAGACATAACCCTCTTCTTAGATGTATGAAGGGCATCTCAGAGTATCATTCTGTCACTTGGTAAAAATGGAAAACTTGAGGTTTTTGAATTTTATTGCAAACCCAGGATCAAGGAGTTTTTCTCAAGTCCTTCAACTAGTTAGCTTCATGGAACAAATAAATGTATATGTTGAATATAGGGGATATCAAATGGTAAAACGTACAATTTTTCCATAGATCATTATAAAGGTAACTTCTCACTCTTCCTGTTTTCCCTTTTAAATCTTATTTAAAAAACAAAAACCAAACAGGTTCATTATAATTCAGCTAATATCAAAATATGTACTGTAAAATGCTTAAGTCTCTCCTCACCACTCTTATCCTCAGTCCCATTCCCCAAAGGGAATTCTAAGTCCTGCGACTGTACAGTATTTACTTTCCCTTTTAAATCTTATTTAAAAAACAAAAACCAAACAGGTTCATTATAATTCAGCTAATATCAAAATATGTACTGTAAAATGCTTAAGTCTCTCCTCACCACTCTTATCCTCAGTCCCATTCCCCAAAGGGAATTCTAAGTCCTGCGACTGTACAGTATTTAAAATTTAAGTGGAAAGTTGACCCCTTTCTCTCAAGGAGTTCACTATCTTTGGAGTATATCTTTCCAAATTTTTCTCTATGCCTCATCACACACATATATATTTATATACCTATTTTTTTCTTCATTTTGTTTTTTAATAGAGATGGAATCATACAGAACAATATATCAAGGACATCTTTCTGTATCCGTACATGCAGACCTACTTTATTCTCTTGGATGGCTGAATGGTGTTCCATAGTATAACTGACCATAGTTTGTTATGCTGTTTTTTTCTCGATGGATGTTTCAGTTTATTTATAATTAAAGACAAGCTCTTTTTGCAAACTATAATTGCTTAGTCCCATTCCTGGATGTATATACTGGACTGAAAATTAACATATGATTTGGTTCTTTATAATTCAGCCTATCCCTATAATAGATATAGATAGTAAGGACTGTCTAGGGCATGTCTTCTCACTTGCGGAAGGACAGTTCATAAAGCTAGCAGTGACCTTCCTTGCAGCTCCCATTGGTGTTCCTCACCCTTTGTAACTGTATGAATGGCAAAATTTTAAGTTCTGCGACTGTACAATGTTTAAAATTTAAGTGAAAAGTTGACCCCCTTCTCTCAAGGAGTTCACTATCTTAAAGAAGAAGGAAAGAGACCAGGCAGTATCAACTGAAAATTGATGGCTAAGTGTATGCAGAGATATAAACACTTGAACTCATTGCAGACTTTATCTACAAGGTGACAAATGTTTTGTGTTATGAAAATGGCTAATGCTGTGTGGGGAGGGATTTCTCCCTAATTCTGAGAAGCTTCCAGAAGGAGGTGAGATTTTATTTATATTTTATCCAGATTGTTGTCCAGCTTCCAGGTGCATCCTTCTAAGCAGTGTCTCAATATGGGGCTTGTTAATAATGTTTTTCCACTTTATACCTGATACTAATGTCTGAGCAGTATATTTTAATTAGAAACTATTTCAAATTAGCTATCTTTATGTGACAAGTGTTGTTCTCCCAGAATCCCAGAGCACACGCCTGGCTCTGGGGACTACTCACGTTCCCGAGCAGTTTGTGGTTTGAAACAGGCCCATTTACCAAGGTCTCTCCCACTTATTTTTGCTTCAGACTTTCCACCAGTTGGTGCCTGTACTTTAGAACAAAGGTCTAGAATCTTTTTTCCACCTCTGATGTGGAAAGAACCAGCCAGGCTGGGCCAGTAGAACAGAATGTCTTTTTGAGTATCTTAAAGGATCTAGTTACTAAGAGTTTTGTCAGGCTCACTTTTAGCATAATCAGGATGTACTTTTTACAAAATGCTCAACCATCTTCCTTTAAGGAGCTGCCACCACATGGATTAGGAATTACTAACCTTTTGACCTTACTCAAAAAACCCTAGTCCCCTGTGGGGGAGAGCGTGATGCAAGAGGGAAGAGATATGGGAACATATGTATATGTATAACTGATTCACTTTGTTGTAAAGGAAAAACTAACACACTATTGTAAAACAGTTATACTCCAATAAAGATGTTTAAAAAAAAAAAAAACAGTTATACTCCAATAAAGATGTTTAAAAAAAAAAAAAAAACCCTAGTCCCTTTACAAAAACTAAGTCAGCTGGATGCTTTATCTCAATGTCGCAAGTCCTAAAATACGCAATATTTCCCTTGGACTTAATTGCAGGAAACCCATATGATTGTGGACCTTATAGATGTTTCCTTCACTCCAAAGTGAATGTGGAGTTGGCAGTCAAGACTGAGTATTGTATTCTGTATCTACTTTGTGATCTGACTTCACCTTTGCCCTCCAAGCCCAAGGGGCTTCTTTGTTGGCCCTCAGAGCTTACTCAGCCTTTCTGTCCCTGGGTAAATATTAATGTGGCAGTGATTGCAGTGAAGTGACACCATGCTGTCCTTGGAGCTCAAGTCTCCTCTAAACTGAGTGAGCCAGGCTTGAGTTAAAGAGTCTCACTGGCTTGGGGCCTCTGTGCCTTCCCCTCTGGGAGCAGCCTGTGGCCTCTTTCTTACATGCTGGCCCCAACTGACTCAGCCCAGTAATGCCGTACCCTGAGATGTACAGGTGTGATCTGACAGGAGCTTTTCACCCTTTACAAACTGGGCCTCCTAATGAGAATGTAGGCTCATAGAGCAATAATTCACGTGTAGGTGGCCTGTAAGGAAAGTTTTAACAAAAGAGTTGGTTGAGAAGCTGATTTATTTTCTTGCTTTAACTCTCTTGTCATGTGCTGAGTGGGGGCGTAAGAGGAGGGGCGGGTGGGGAATGGTGCTGCTGAAAGCATTTGTCTTCATTTCTGCCATCTCCCAGTGTTTATTACCCTGTGATCGGCAGATGAGGAAAGCTGCCAGTCAAACCCACGTTCAGCACATTTCCATTTCCCTTCATTGCACATTTTAGGCTTTTGAAATTTGCATCCTCTTTGCAGCAGTAAAGGTCGTTTCCCTCCTGCTGCTGACAAGTCCAAGACCCTCTGGTCCAATTCCTCTTACTTGTGCTTCCACCAAACAATAAAAGCCACAGGAGCCTCAGCAATCTAAGACAGGTGATTGGTGAGAGCTGGTCAGTGTTTGAGTCGGTCAGTCGCTCTCTTTGTCTTTCTCTCTCACCTCTTTCTCCCTCAGTACTTTTCCCCGCCTCCCCCCACCCATCTCTGCCCATCCCTCTACCGCTCAGGCCGTACGCAGCCCCGTTGTGCAACGGTGCGTTGATGACAGCTTTCTGGACCCCTTTCCTGGCTTCACTCGGGGACCTGCCTAAGCCAGTGTCCTTCCAGCAGCAGAGGTTGCTAGGACCTAAATATAGGAAATGCAAGGTTGTGGGAGATGTGGAAGTGGAGGTAGAGTAATTCTTAATACTCTCATCCACCTGCATGTCTTCAGTCAGAAGTAGAGGCTTTGAGGAAATCCCTGCCTGGTGGGAGTCAATGCAAGGTTTTTTGTTTTTGTGTTGGGGTTGTTGGGCTTTTTTTTTTCTCCATTTCTCCTGAACATATTGGGGTTTGGAATGCTGTTCCTAAATATCTTTCAGTAGCATGTGTTTTTGTGAGCTTATTTGTGTTTGTCTTAAATAATGTTTGTGGGTGGAAGAAAGGTAATGATATTCATTTCTTTGAAAATGGATGTTCTGCTTTCATAATTACTTGTCCCAATTACATCATTAGTGTAAGTGTAGATAATTGCTTCATTAGGACATACATATCAAAGAAGGGGAGGTCTGCAGAATGGTTGATGAAAACAGGCCTCAGCGTCTTCATCTACCCACACGGGAGCATCGCAGCTTGACTTCAGAGGGCAAGCAGGTACCAGTCACTCTGCCAACAATCAAGATTAATCCTGGGTTTTAATGTGCTAGGAGGAAGGAGTGAAGACCCAGCGAAGAGCAGCTTACTCCTTTGCTTTAGGCTGGTGATGCATTGCTGAGCTCCTGCTGACACTGGTACCATCAAGGCACCGCGAGTCAATCATTGACGATCTCTGAATTGGGAAGCAAAGTAGTCTTGTGGCAGCCCCACCACCTTTGGACTTTCTGAAACTTTCTAGGTCTACTGGCATGAGCCCTGTGCTCTGTTTGACCTCTTTGAATGACTTTTTTTTTTTTTTTTCTGAATGGCTTTTTAAGGAGAAATGGCCATGCCAGGCCTAGAGGTTACAATCTCCCATGAGACCTAAGGACCACCTGTAGGTTTGAATTAGACTGATTTCACACCATGCCTTTGAATGACTTTTATGTGTGTGCTATCTAGTTGTGCATTCTTTATTTTTAATATAAATTTATTTATTTTATTTTACTTCGTTGTGGTTTTTTTTGGCTGTGTTGGGTCTTCCTTGCTGCGTGCGGACTTTCTCTAGTTGCAGAGAGTGGGGGCTACTCTTCGTTGCGGTGCACGGGCTTCTCATTGCGGTGGCTTCTCGTTGTGGAGCACAGGCTCTAGGTGCACGGGCTTCAATAGTTGTGGCACATGAGCTTCAGTAATTGTGGCGCACGGGCTCTAAAGCTCAGGCTCAGTAGTGTGGCTCACGGGCTTAGTTGCTCTGCGGCATGTGGGATCTTGCCAGACCAGGGCTCGAACCCATCTCCCCTGCATTGGCAGGCAGATTCTTAACCACTGCACCACCAGGGAAGCGCTGTGCATCCTCTCTTTTAAGACACATTAAAAACGAATGCCAGGGCTTCCCCGGTGGCGCAGTGGTTGAGAGTCCACCTGCCGATGCAGGGGACATGGGTTTGTGCCCCGGTCCGGGAAGATCCCACACGCCGTGGAGGGGCTGGGCCTGTGAGCCGTGGCCGCTGAGCCTGCGTGTCCAAAGCCTGTGCTCCGCAATGGGAGAGGCCACAACAGTGAGAGGCCCGCGTACCGCAAAAAAAAAAAAAAAACCACAAAAAACGAATGCCAATACTGCGTATGTGCTTCCACTTATATGAGGTATCGAAAGTAGCCAGATTAATAGAAACAGAAAGTAGAATTGTGGTTACTAGGGTCTGAGGGGAGGGTGAAAAGGGAAGTTGTTTAACGGGTATAGAGTTTCAGGTTTTTAAGTGTAAGATGAAAAAGTTCTGTTTCACAACAACGTAAATATACTTAACACTACTGAACTGTAACTAACTGTACACTTAAATGGCTTAGATGGGGGCTTCCCTGGTGGCGCAGTGGTTGAGAATCCGCCTGCCGATGCAGGGGACACAGGTTCGTGCCCCGGTCCGGGAAGATCCCACCTGCCGCAGAGCGGCTGGGCCCGTGAGCCATGGTCGCTGAGCCTGTGCTCCGCAACGGGAGAGGCCACAACAGTGAGAGGCCCGCGTACCACAAAAAAAAAAAAAAATTGGCTTAGATGGTAAATTTTATGTTATGTGCTTTTTACCACCATTTTTTCAAAAGCTAATATCAGATTCTGTGTACTGCTTACTCCACATAGGAAGGCTCTGTCCGCTGCTCTGACCCTAATGACCATCAGGTTAATTTCTCTTCCTCCTCTTGGCCTGTTGTAAAGCTTACTCTGCTATGGCCACATAATCCTAGTTTGAATTGTTGTTTTGAGAAAAATTTTGATGACACTCTGATGCGTAGAAATCTTTCATAGCTGTTTCTTTCCCCTTCCTTGCACAGTATCTGTATTCCAGGTCTTACTAATATCCTTGTTGAGTTCACAGGCTATAATTTATTATTTTGTTGGCCTCATCTAATGCCTTTGACCTCAACAATATCTTTCTTGGGTCTGCTCCTAAAGTTCATGATTTGTATGTGGACTAATGCTACCCTTGTGTGTGTTTGTTTTTTGTGTGTTTTGTTTTTGCTTTTGTTTTTGCGGTACGCAGGCCTCTCACTGTTGTGGCCTCTCCCGTTGCGGAGCACAGGCTCCGGACGTGCAAGCTCAGCGGCCATGGCTCACAGGCCCAGCCGCTCTGCGACACGTGGGATCCTCCTGGGCCGGGGCAAGAACCCGTGTCCCCTGCATTGGCAGGCGGACTCCCAACCACTGCGCCACCAGGGAAGCCAGCTACCTTTGTTTTTATGAGCAGGAGCTTTAGAGCCTTTAGGAGTTTACTGGACAATAAAATTATGTTGGTTTAGGGACCTGATTCCTGCTAAGAGCGCGTATAGTCGGGAATTCTCTGGTGGTCCAGTGGTTAGGACTCCACGCTCTCACTGCCTAGGGCCCAGATTCGATCCCTGGTCGGGGAGCTGAAAACCCCACAAGCCACAGGGTGTGGCCTCCCCCCCCAAAAAATGGACACATGTAGTCATTGACATCTGTATCTATAAAATACTTACCCTTTAATTTATGTTAAATATATTTCAGACCCGGGAATTCTCTGTTGGTCCAGTGGTTAGGGCTCCACACTTTCACTGCCATGGGCACAGGTTCCCGCAAGCTGCACAGCGCAGCTGGGGGAGGGGAATATATATATATATATATATATATATATATATAAATATTTTGGACCTTTATTGTATAATGGTTGATCTCAACATCAGTTTCAGTGACCAATTAGGGCAATTATTAAACAGCCTAAGTCTGATAGACCACATACCTTACTGAGAATATTTCCTATGTCATAATTATAGTCACCCATATGATATTTTGGGGGGTCTTGTTTTGTTTTAATTTATTTTTTATTGAGGTAACATTGGTTTATAACATTATATAAGTCTCATGTGCGGAATATAAAAAATAAAACAAAAATAAGTGAACAAACCAAACCAAACCAAACATGTAGATACAGAGAACAGAGTAGTGGGGTTTTATTTTTGTGTTTTTACGGAAAATGATGTCCCCTAATACTCCTCTTATCTTTTATTTTAGCCTCAGAAAAAAGCAAAGACTCGCTTCAGCTATAAGTGATATATTCAGAATTGTTTTGTTTTGTTTTGAATTTATTTTTGGCTGCGTTGAGTTTTCATTGCTGCGCGTGGGCTTTCTTCTAGTTGCGGTGAGCAGGGGCTGCTCCTTGTTGCAGTGGGCGGCTTTCTCATCGCAGTGGCTTCTCTTGTTGAGGAGCATGGGCTCTAGGCACACAGGCTTCAGTAGTTATGGTACGCAGGCTCAGTAGTTGTGGCTCATGGGCTCCAGAACACAGACAGGCTCAGTAGTTGTAGCACGACGGCTCTAGAGTGCAGGCTTGTTAGTTGTGGCACACGGGCTTAGTTGCTTCGCGGCATGTGGAATCTTCCCGGACCAGGGCTCGAACCCATGTCCCCTGCATTGGCAGGCAGATTCTTTACCGCTGCACCACCAGGGAAGCCCCCAGAATTGATCTTTGAAAGCCTGCTTTTTTCTTCCTTTGGAAAGACATAAATCTGTTTCCCTCAACACTTTCATGATTGCTAGGTTCCATGCAGTATGTTTTCTATAAATAAAAACTATTATCTTAATCTCATGTGAACCTGTGGTTCAGTTATAAAAACAGACAGTGGAACATTATTCAGCCATAAAAAGGAATGAAGTACTGATAAATGCTAAAACATGGATGAACTTTGAAAAAATTATGCTAAATGAAAGAAGCCAGACACAAACAGCCACTTATTGTATTATTCCATTCATATGAAATGTCCAAGAGAGGCAAAATTATACAGACAAAATAGATTCACTAATCTCTTCCCTCGCTTAGGGCAAGGCAGGGAGTGGGAGAGAGGGGAGGGGAGTAGCTGCTAATGGGTAAGGTATTTTGGAAGCTAGGGAATTATGAAAATATCCTGAAATTAGGTAGCAGTGATGGTTGTTGTAAATTTGATTTTGATAATGGTTGCACAATTGTGAGATATACTAAAAGCCCTTAAATTATATGCTTTAAGTAGGTAAATTATATGGTACATGAATTATATCATAATAAAGCTGTTATTTTTAAACAAACTACATATAGTTTGGTCATTTTCCTCAATGTCAAAACCATAAATGAGAACTAAGAGAAACATCTGCCCTTGGAGGAAGTCTTGTTATTTGCCACCAGGAACTCTTTCCAGGTCTCCAGGCTATAGAATAATTGACTATGATCTTGGATGAGATTTTTTTTTTAAATGGTGATAAGGTGATAAAGTGAGAGTTACAACGTGCTTAGTTATATACTCCTTCATGGAACAGATTTAAAGACTGCATTTAAAAAAATTTTTTTTAATATTTATTTATTTTTGGCTGCTTTGGGTCTTCATTGCTGTGTGGGCTTTCTCTAGTTGTGGCAAGCGGGGGCTACTCTTCGTTGTGGTGCGCAGGCTTCTCATTGCTGTGGCTTCTCTTGTTGCAGAGCAGAGGCTTTAGGTACTTGGGCTCAATAGTTGTGGTGCACAGGCTTAGTTGCTCCGTGGCATGTGGGATCTTCCTGGACCAGGGCTCAAACCTGTGTCCCCTGCATTGGCAGGCAGATTCTTAACCACTGAGCCACCAGGGAAGTTCCTAAAGACTGCATTTAAATAAAGCTCTCTGGAAAGAGGAATACGTGTTCTTCCTAGGATGCCATTCAGCATATACTTATGAAGAATGCTTTTTATGTCCAAATAATCCTGTGTTGTATTGCTCTAAGAATTATTTTTCATGGACAGAAACCAGTTTATTATTTACAAAGAACTCAATCTATATATTTAAAAAATAAATACCCAAACAGGGCTTCCCTGGTGGCGCAGTGGTTGAGAGTCCGCCTGCCGATGCAGGGGACACAGGTTCGTGGCCCGGTCCGGGAAGATCCCACATGCCGTGGAGCAGCTGGGCCCATGATGCATGGACGCTGAGCCTGCGCTCCGCAACGGGAGAGGCCACAACAGTGAGAGCCCCACGTACCGCAAAAAAAAAAAAAAAAACTCAAACATAAAAATACACAAAAGATGCGGGTAAGCAGCGCACAGTAAAAGAGATACAATGAGCCAGTAAACAAATATGGAACAAAAAGATGCTCACCAATACTCTTAAGTTATTAAAGAAGTGTGAAGGGATACCAAAAATGGAATTGCCATATTTTACTTCATAAATTGAACAAAAGTTATATTGAATACCGTTTTTTAATAATAGTGTTATTGAGATGTAATTCACATACTGTATAGTTCACCTATTTTAAGTGTACTATTCAGTGGTTTTTAGTATATTCAGAGTTGTGCGATCATTGCCACTATCTTTGTATTTCAGAATATTTTTATCACCTTGTAAAAAACCCCATGCCCATTAGCAGTCACTTCCCCCTCCCCCCTCCACTATCCCTGCCCACTCCAGCCCTAGGCAATTTCTGATCTACTTTTTGACTGTTGCTTTGCCTATTCTAGACATTTCATGTAAATGGAATCATACAATATGTGGTCTTTTGTGGTTGGCTCTCTAAGAAGAATTTTGAAAAGTTGCTTAGTTCTTCAGTTGGATCTGCCTTAGGGTTTCTAGTTTCAGTTCTACTGACCAATTAGCAAGCTGGTTCTTGGCTTCATATCACAACCAAGCAGAAGAAGAGTAACTGTGTTTCTGGGTTGATGCGTGTTTTCGCCCCCAGCCCCATTCTTATTCTGTCTTCCCAGCAGCAGTGCAGTCAGACGGCTGTTCTGAATTAGGCCGCCTCAAATGCAGCAATTTTATAGGACTGAGATATAATTTAATCGTTTCCTTCTTTGTAACTTGCCCTTCTTTAACCTCCCGAATTAGCTTTTCTGATAGATTTGCTAATGATTCCTATTGTTCCATATTTTCACTGTACTGTTGAATCATACTCTTTATATCCCTGCTCCTAGAACAGATCTTGGAGAGAACCTAAAAAGCTGTTTTGGAAAAAAGGGTCCCTGATTCTCCTTTCCAAGGAACAGGAGAGAAGGGTCTGAGAGAAGCAGAGGTAGAGAGATGTATGCAGACTTGGTAGAGCTCACCTACCATGTGACTGTTGTGACTATTAAAATTTTATCCCTAGACACATTCCCAAGGCTTCCAGCCTGCAAGTTGAACACAGGACTCAGAGAATGAGACTTGGCAGTTTGGTTTTTGCCATGGTTGTTTTCTTTTTCTTTTTCTTTTTTTTTTTTAAGAAGAGAAGGGTTTTTTTTTTTTTTTTTTAATATAAATTTATTTATTTATTTTTGGCTGCATTGGGTCTTCGTTGCTGTGCGTGGGCTTTCTCTAGTTGCAACAAGTGGAGGCTGCTCTTTGTTGTGGTGTGTGGGTTTCTCATTGCACTGGCTTCTCTTTGTTGTGGAGCATGGGCTCTAGGCACGCGGGCTTCAGCAGTTGTGGCACACGGGCTCAGTAGTCGTGGCTTGCGGGCTCTAGAACACAGGCTCAGTAGTTGTGGTGCACGGGTTTAGTTGCTCCACGGCATGTGGGATCTTCCTGGCCCAGGGCTTGAACCCGTGTCCTGTATTGGTAGACGGATTCTTAACCGCTGCGCCACCAGGGAAGCCCGCCATGGTTGTTTTCTGATGGTTGGCCAGGATCACTGGATTCAAGTTTCTTTTCCCTTTCATTTTGTCTCTCGTCAGAATAATCTTCATTTACTCTTTTGCTCTGAGGCTCCAGAAGAAGAGCTCTGTGGTTGTGAGATAGAAAGTGAACTGCTATGACTAACAGTATGCTTATGGACAGCCGCTCTTTCCACCATTTCCTAGAACATGAATGAGAGTCTTGGGCTCTCTCTCTCTCTCTTTTTTTTAATTAATAGACTTTTTTTTAGAGCAGTCTTAGGTTTACAGAAAAATTAAGTTGAAAGTACAGACAGTTCCCATATACCTTCCTTCCTCCCCACACACCCATAGCCTCCCCCACCATCAACATCCTGCTCCAGAGTGATACATTTGTTATAATCCATGAACCAACCTTGAAACATCATTATCACCCAAAGTCCATAGTTTACATTAGGGTTCACTGTTAGTGTTGTAAGTTCTGTGGGTTTTGCCAAAAATATGGTGACATGATCCACCATTATAGTACCGTACAAAATAGTTTCACTGTGACAAAAAAAGTCTCCTTGTGCTCCACTTGTACATTCCTCTCTGCCCCCAAACTCCTGGCAACCACTGATCTTTACTGTGTCCACAGTTTTGGCTTTTCCAGAATGACATATAGTTTAGAATCATACAACATATAGCTTTTTGCTTCTTTCACTTAATAATATACACTTAAATTTCTTCCATGTTTTTTCATGGCTTGATAGCTCATTTCTTTTTAGAACTGAATAATATTCCATTGTATGGATGTACCACAGTTTACTTATCCATTCTCCTATTAAAGGACATCTTGGTTGCTTTTAAGGTTTGGCAGTTACAAATAAAGTTGCTATAAACATCTCTGTGTAGGTTTTGTGTGGACATAATGCTTTCAACTCATTTGTGTAAATACCAAGGAGCATGATTGCTGGATCATATGGTAAGAGTATGTTTAGTTTTGCAAGAAACTGCCAAACTGTCTTCCAAAGTGGCTGTACCATTTTGCATTCCCACCAGCAAGGAATGGGAGTTCCTGTTGTTTCACATCCTGTTCCACATTTGGTGTTATCAGTGTTTTGAATTTCAGCCATTCTGACAAGCGTGTAGTGGTTTCTCTTTGTTGTTTTAACTTTGCAGTTCCCTGATGAGGAATGATGTTGAGCATCTTTTCATATGCTTATGTGCCATCTGTATATCTTCTTTGGTGAGGTGTCTGTTTCGATCCTTTGCCCATTTTTTAATTGGGTTTTTTGTTATTGTTGAGTTTTAAGAGTTCTTCGTATATTTTGGATACCAGTCCTTTATCAGTTAAGTGTTCTGCAAAGATTTTTCTCCCAGTCTGTTGTCTCTTTATTCTCTTTAACAGTGTCTTTCACAGAGCAAAAGTTTTTAATTTTAATGAAGTAAAATTTGTCAATTTTTTCTTTTCACGGATTGTACTTTGGGTATTGTATCTTAAAAGTCTTTGCCAAGCCCAAGGTCACCTAGATTATCTCTTATATTATCTCCTAGGAGTTAGAGTTTTGTGTTTTATGTCTAGGTCTATCCAACTTGAGTTAATTTTTTGAAAAGTGTAAGGTTTGTGTCTAGGTTTATTTTATAGTTTTGTATATGGATATCCAGTTGTTTCAGTACTGTTTTTGAAGAGATTCAATTCTCTATTGAATTGCCCTTTGCTCCTTTGTCAAAGATCAGTTTACTATATTTGTGTGGGTTTATTTCTGATCTCTTTTTTCTGTTCCGTTGGTCTAGACATAGATCAAGAATAGGTCTAGACATAGATCTAGAATAGACATATTCTTTCACCAGTGCCACACTATCGTGATGACTGTAGCTTTATAGTAAGTCTTGACGTCAGATAGTGTCCTCCAAATTTGTTCTTTCTTTGCATATTGTGTTGGCTATTCTGGATCTCTTTTGCCTTTCCAGAAAACTTTAGAATCAGTTTTTTGTGTTTTTTTTTTTTTTTTTTTTTTCTTGTGGTATGCAGGCCTCTCACTGCTGTGGCCTCTCCCGTTGCAGAGCACAGGCTCCGGACACGCAGGCTCAGTGGCCATGGCTCACGGGCCCAGCCACTCTGCGGCATGTGGGATCTTCCTGGACCGGGGCACGAACTTGTGTCCCCTGCATTAGCAGGCGGACTCTCAACCACTGCACCACCAGGGAAGCCCTAGAATCAGTTTTTTGATATTCACAAAGTAATGTTCTAGGATTTTGACTGGAATTGCATTGAATCTATAGATCCAGTTGGGAAGAATTGACATCTTAACAGTGCTAAATATTCCTATCCATGAACATGGAATAGCTCTCCAATATTTTTTCAGATCTTTTGTGATTTGTTTCATCACATAGATCTTGTACATGTTTTGTTAGATTTATACTTAAGGTTTTCATTTTTTTGGTGCTAATATAAATGATATTGTATTTTTAACTTCAAATTCCAATTCCATTTATTCATTTTTCATTGCTGGCATATAGGAAAGCAGTTGACTTCTATCTTGCAACTTAATTTAATCACTTAATAGTTCCAGGAGGTTTTGTTTTTTGCTTGTTTATTGTTTTATTCTTTGGGAATTTCTACGTAAACAGTTATGTTATCTGTGAACAAAGAAAGTTTTATTCTTCTTCTCCAATCTATATACCCCTTACTTACTTTTTTTTTTTTTTTTTTGCGGTACGCGGGCCTCTCACTGCCATGGCCTCTCCCGTTGTGGAGCACAGGCTCCGGACGCGCAGGCTCAGCGGCCATGGCTCATGGGCCCAGCCGCTCCGCTGCATGTGGGATCTTCCTGGAACGGGGCATGAACCCGTGTCCCCTGCATCGGCAGGCGGACTCTCAATCACTGCGCCACCAGGGAAGCCCCCCCTTACTTACTTTTCTTGTCTTATTGCATTAAGTAGGCTTCCAGTACAGTGTTGAAGAGGAGTGGTGAGAGGAGACATCCTTGCTTGTTCCCAGTCTTAGGGGGAAAGCATATACAGTTAACCCTTGAACAATGTGGGGGGAAAGGGACTCTGACCCCTGCACAGTTGAAAATCCATGTATAACTTTACAGTCAGCCCTCTATATCTGTTGTTCCATACCCTTAGATTCAACCAATTGCAGATCATGTACTGTATACGTATTTATTGAAAACAATCTGCATGTTAGTTGACACACATCGTTCAAACACATGTTTTTCAAGGGTCAACTGTCGTTTCTCACCTTTAAATGTAGCTGTGGGTTTTTTGTAGACATGTTTATCAACTTGAGAAGTTCCCTACTCTTCCCAGTTTGATGATAGTTTTTATCAAAAATAGCTTTTAGATTTTGTCAGGTGCCTTTTCTGTATCTATTGATATGATCATATGATTTTTTTTTCTTTATCCTGTTGATGTGATGGATCATATTATTAACCAATTTTGAAATGTTTAACCAGCCTTGCCTACTGGAATAAATCCCCATTTGGTCATAGTGTGTAACTTTTTTTTAATACATTATTATATTCAATTTGCCAACATTTTGTTGAGCATATAGGTACTAGCAGGAAGAGTCAAAATCGGGTCCATCTGATTCTGAAGCCCGTATTCTCAGAAACAGTGTTAAAAACAGACACATGAGATCCCAGTTCAAGCCAAACTCTAATCCATGGCAGAAATGGAAAACTGGAAGTTTGCTAAAGGAATATTTGTATAATGCTGTGCCTTTTATTGGTTTCTCTCCAAAATCAGTATCGCTAACAGTTTTGGTGCCTTTAGCAGCAAGCATTCCAGTAGTGGTGCTTCCTAAGAGCACCTATCTTGGAGTTAAAATGTAAGCTGTATTTATCTAACTTGGAGTTTCCCAACCAGGAATGATTTTGATCCCCAGGGAACATTTGGCAATGTCTGGATACATTTTTGGTGGTCACAACTGGGTGACTACTGGCATCTAGTGGGAAGAGGCCAAGGGTACTGCTAAACAGCAACAATGCACAAGACCCACCGCACCCCTAAACACAGAATTATCTGACCCAAAATATCAATAGTGGAGGTTGAGAAACCCTGAGTCTAGCTTGTTCCATTCTGTTATTACTGAGAAAACCTTGATCCCTCAGAAATCCCTCAGCATTCTGTCAGGATTTGGTTTCCAAGGCTAAGTGCCTTCTACGTAAATACTTTGTGGCTCAGTCCATTAATTCATTCTGGCACATTTCCTATACCTTGAGCTTAGTAGCCAGAGGCCTGTTAAATGGTTGGGGTTTTTTTTAATAGGGTAATACTTTTTCTTCCTGATGTTTCTTGAGATACAGACTCAGTTGGCCTGCAGCTCTTACAGAAGAGAACCTGGTGGCAATACTCTAATCTGTTGCTGGCATCTTTAGCTCCCTAATCTATGTTTACGCAGCACTGAAAATCAACTATCCCTGCTACCAGGCCCCATTCCTCCTCAACACTCTGGCACCACTGGCAGAGAATACCTCCCCGATCTCTTCCACACAGTACAACCATACATGGTTATTTTATTGCACAGCTGTTTTCCAGAAGATGTTTCCCGAGGCATGGATATACAGGACGCTTCTGGAGCTGTGAGTTGGAGTCTCAGTCATTTCTGTTCCAGTTGCAGATATGTCCACAGTGCTCTTTCTTAAAGCATCTGGTATTTTCCTTAACTGTTTTCCTGTTTGTAGCTCTCGTTCTCTCCCCCAGATTTTAAGCTCCTACAATACGGGGTTTGTTTCTTCAATTTTTTTCCCATCCTGTCTTAGGAACTAGCATTTCTTTCATCATATACTAAGAAATTCAACTTGCCTTCTTCCATTTTGGGTTATATGCTTTTCTATTAAAAGTTGGAGGAAATTATAAGGAACTAAAATCATTTCAGAGAGACAGGTGGTCAGAGGTTGATATCAACCATCTAGATATAGATAAGCAAGCCAGAGGAACAGTTCGTAAACTCAGTGGAATTGAGCCTGGGTCCAAATAAAACTGAATAATTCTTTCCTGAATAGTGGACCTTGGAATTTAAAAAGTTATTTTCACTATCAAGGAGGCCTAGAAAAATCAGGAAAGTTCCTATTAAGGAAGTCCTATAGGGGAACTTCCCTAGTGGCACAGTAGTTAAGAATCCGCCAGCCAATACAGGGGACATGGGTTCGATTCCTGGTCCAGGAAGATCCCACATGCCGCGGAGCAACTAAGCCTGTGTGCCACAACTGCTGAGCCTGTGCTCTTGAGCCCGCAAACCACAACTACTGAGCCTGCGTGCTGCAACTACTGAAGTCTGCGCACCTAGAGCCCATCCTCTGCAACAAGAGAAGCCACCACAATGAGAAGCCCACACACTGCAACAAAGAGTAGCCCCAGCTCACTGCAACTAGAGAAAGCCCTCGCGCAGCAACCAGGACCCAACACAGCAATACATAGATAGATAGATAGATAGATAGATAGATAGATAGATAGATAGATAGATAGATAGATAGATAGATGGATAAATAAATTTATTTATTTACAGAAAGAAAGTCCTATAGGTAGCTTACCCTCCTCATGACCCAGAGGTTCAGCAAAATTTCCCAAGTCAGATATCATTATTACAGAATTTTCTGTAAAATTTAAGCAAAGGCATATATTTATCTCATTTAAGTGATATGCCACAGGGCCCTCAATAGGGATTTTCTTTTTTTTTTTTTTATTTGGCTGTGTTGGGTCTTCGTTGCTATGCACAGGCTTTCTCTAGTTGCGGCGAATGGGGGCTACTCTTCGTTGCAGTGTGTGGGCTTCTCAATGCAGTGGCTTCTCTTGTTGTGGAGCACGGGCTCTAGGTGCATGGACTTCCGTAGTTGTGGCATGTGGGTTCAGTAGTTGTGGCTCACAGGCTCTAGAGCACAGGCTCAGCAGTTGTGGTGCACGGGCTTAGTTGCTCCACGGCGTGTGGGATGTTCCCAGGCCAGGGCTCGAACCCGTGTCCCCTGCAATGGCAGGCAGATTCTTAACCACTGTGCAACCAGGGAAGCCCCCTCAATAGGGATTTGAGGTCAGTGGGCTCATTGACAGAACGCTCAAATGCTGTCTTTCTTAGGCCTTCAGAGAGATCAGGACCATTTTGAACAATGTCTTTGAATCTGCAAGATTATAAAGAATGTATTGTTTGGATGGTATTGGTTTATCTAAAACAGTATTTCTCAACCTTTATTTTATCATTACCCTCCTAAGGAGCCTTTTTAGACATTTTTTTCCCTAATCAACCCCTCCCATGAAATTTTAATATCACAGATAATGCTGTGTATCTGTTCATATACTGCATTACTTTGGCAGGGACTGGAGATTGTACTATCTAAGATTTTCCCCCACCATGAACAGTTTTCACCCCCATGGGGGCAGTCCTGCCCATATTGACGATATGTTAATCTAGAAGTATCATCATCTTGGGAATGAATTGTTTGTACCTTTCTTAACAAATTGAAACAGGGACAAGGACTCTATCAATAAACTAATGTTAAAAAAGAGTCTTCTCATGCAATGGCCTGAAGCAACTGCGGAAGAGTGAGAAGACTACTTTTCTCATACTTCATAGCTTATATGGAGGACATTTTCTTCCTGAACAACCTCTTGACCATCTTAGGAAAGAACAGGGAAACACCAGGAGTAGCAGAGCAATAAATACAGCGTTCTAAAAGGAGGAGGGGGGAAAAAAAAGACATGACCCTCTTGCAGTGACATGCGGAGGAGGAAAATGATGATACTGAAGAATCTGGGTATAGAACTGTCCATTGTTCCAAGGCTAGTCAGCTCTAACAAGTTCAGTTTCTCAAAGTCAGAGTTGATTTGCAACAGAGAAGACCATTTAGGTTGTGTAGCACATAAGAATGTTCTATTCTCCCAAGAGGGTTTGGCTCTGTCTGATCAGAAGGGTGGGTGTGTATGAAATGCACCTCGGAAGGAGGAGGAGGAAGAGATGACATGTTCATGTAAAATGAAATACAACTGCAAATTAAAGTGTCACCCTGTTTTAAAAAAATCCCTTTTTTATTTAATTGGTTACCAAGGAAAAAAATGTCATACAGAAGTGTATGTCTCAGGGAAAGTTAAACTGTGAGATGTTACAAGTAAATCTGGATTAAAGGAAGTTCTCCTGGGGTGGGGCAGGGCAGGGGCTATAAAATACTGCCTTAATAAAAATATTCTGAGGCGGAAAAGCTAGGCTCATAAATTTCTATTGTATTACATGCCAGAGATTCAGAAGAGATTAACAAATATTACCTCGTTTCTTCTTTTCTCTCTCTCTCTCTCTCTCTCTCTCTCTCTTTTTCTGTGTTAATGGTGTCCTACCATTTTTCATGTTTCTTTCCAAGCATTTTTATGAACACCCGTTTGTCTCTTTAGATTGTGAGCCTACCAGATAGCATATATATACAGTACGTGCCACATTGTTGGCACTCAGTAAATGTTAGGTAATAAGGGAAGGGAGGCTGATTTATATTATATTATACTATACTATACCATATTATATTATACTGTATTATACTATATTTACAAGTTGAATTGTTCTTGAGAAACAAGTCTGGTTTCTCTTTGAGATACAGACTTGACAGATAGGACTTGTCAGCTTTCTTCAGCCTTAGTTGTGATTCTTCCTTTTCTCCCTCTTCTCCTAATCCTAGTTTTGTCTCATGTTTACAATGGAAACACATAGATAAACACTATAATGTGCTCTCTTTGTCTTCTCCCCCATCAGGGGCAGTGATTGGTGATGGACAGTCTGCCGTGGCCAGTAACATTGCCAATACTACCTACCGGCTCCAGTGGTGGGACTTCACTAAGTTTGACCTCCCAGAAATCAGTAATGGTAAGCCGAGGTAGAACTGGGGATACTGGTGGAAGGTCTGTCTCTTACTGGTGAGCCAGAGCTCAGAAGCCCACATAGCACTGGATTTTTCATCGCCTCGTTGAGCAGCTGACTGCCGTGTGCCATTTCTGCAGTCCTTCTCCAACTCTCGTTAAGCAATTCAACAAATGTGTATTGAGCACCCACCCTGAGCAGTGAACAGTGCTTCGGTACAGTGATCAGAACAGTGCTAAGGCGGACACCAAAGTGAAGATGTCTGCCCCAGGAGTTTACCGACTAGTAGTTCATTGTCCCAAGCCTAGAAGTTTGGGTGGAACTGAGAGGAAGAGAAGGAGAAGGGAGTCTAGGAACTGAGAGCCAGACCCTTGAGGAGAGATTACAGTGATGATAAACTCATTTATTAATCTAGATCTGAATGGAACAAAGGGAGTGGCCTGATTGATGTGTGATTTACAAACATGTCTGTCTGTCAGTCCGTTTTCCCAGCTTCTATGAGTCCTCAGTCCCGTGTCCCAGTTGTTCGATTGAAATCACATCATTTTTTTAAAAAGTAACTAATTTATTTATTTATTGGCTGCGTTGGGTCTTCTGTTGCTGTGTGCGGGCCCTCTCCAGTTGAAGCGAGTGGGGGCCACTCCTCGCCACAGTGTGAGGGCTTCTCACTACGGTGGCCTCCCCTGCCGCGGAGCACAGGCTCCAGGCGCGCAGGCTTTAGCAGTTGTGGCACACAGGCTTCAGTAGTTGTGGCTCGTGTGCTCCAGAGCGCAGGCTCAGCAGTTGTGGTGCACGGGCTTGGTTGCTCCGTGGCATGTGGGATCTTCCCGGACCAGGGCCTGAACCCATGTCCCCTGCATTGGCAGGCGGATTATTAACCACTGCGCCACCAGGGAAGCCCAACCACAGCATTTTAGACATCTCATTCCACTTTCTGATGATGGACTCTCACACGTCCCTGAGAAGTGGTGGTTCAGCCTCTGCTTGAACACTTCAGATAGGTCACACTGTCTGATGAGTTGGCCCTAGTCCGTCACTGCTAAATTCCTGTTCAGATGTTTTTTCTTATACCCAGCCACCATTTCCCTTGCTGTCACTTCCTCCCATTGGTCCTAGTTCTGCCTCTGAATCTCTATAGAATAAGTTTAATGATGTCTCTTCTAAGTGACAGTTCTCCAGCTATTTGAAGATAAACTGCCATTTCCCTTTAAGTCATTCTTTTTGGGCCAAAATTCCTGAGATTCCTTTTACGATCTGGTTTTCACAACCTTGACAGTCTGCTCATTTCCCCCTTAAGCTTTGAGGTGGCAGAACAAGGTAGAACACTCCAGATGAGAGCTGTCCAAAACAGAGTACAATGGTGGTTTGGACAGTGTTAGTTCAGCCTAAGATTTCAACAGCTTTTTCTGAAGCCACTATTGAGTTTGCAGTCACTTAAAATTCTTTGATGGGACTTCCCTGGTTGCACAGTGGTTAAGAATCCGCCTGCTGATGCAGGAGACACGGGTTCGATCCCTGGTCCAGGAAGATCCCACATGCCGTGAAGCAACTTCATGGGCTACAACTACTGAGCCTGCACTCTTGAGCCTATGAGCCACAACTACTGAGCCCATGTGCTGCAACTAATGAAGCTTACATGCCTAGAGCCCATGCTCTGCAACAAGGGAGGCCACTGCAATGAGAAGCCCACTCACCAGAATGAAAAGTAGCCCCTGCTCACCGCAACTAGAGAAAAGCTCGTGCACAGCAACGAGGACCCAATGAAGCCAAACATAAATAAATGTATTTATTTATTTAAAATATACTTGATAACTGTTAATAAACCAAGACATTACCATCCTATACTTACTTGCGCAGTTTGAATGTTTTAAAAACCAAAAGTTTGTATTTGTTTCTGTTAAGTTTGGTTTTTTTTTTTTTTTGTGGTATGCGGGCCTCTCACTGTTGTGGCCTCTCCCGTTTATTTTTTGGCTGCATAGGGTCTTAGTTGCAGCGTGAGGGCTCTTTTGTTGTGGTTGGAGTGCTTAGTTGCCCCGAGGCATGTAAGATTGCATTGGAAGGTGGATTCTTAATCACTGCGCCACCAGGGAAGCCCCAATTTTTCATGTCTTGATCTTAGTGAAACCTCAGTAGCAATCATTTTTTCCTAAGTGCTTTTAAGCTGCATGTTCAATAATCTATTCTTTACTAGAAATCAAATGCAATCTCCCTTTTCCCTTATTAAATACTGTTTGCTTGTTTATAGATTTCTGACCCAGATGTTTGCCATAATTTTCCCTAGGTACTTTGTTTCGTTATTTTATTTGCTTCGTTTCTTTCATTATAATCTGAAATATGTTTACCAAAGATTTTTAAAATATAAAAGGATATACAGTGAAAAGTTTCCCAACCCTGCTCCCAGCTACCCACCACTCCACCCCATAGGCAACCACAATTAGCCGTGTCTTGCATAGCTCTTCACAGATATTGTATGTATATACAAGTACATGCAAATGTATGTTTTTCCACCTCTACTTAACCTAAATGGTAGCATGTTATACATACTTTTCTTTCTGTACCTTGCTTTATGTCTTGGTGATCTTTCTGTATCAGTACATAAAGTATTTACTCAGTTCTTTTTTAATGGCTGCCTAGTATCCCACTGTCCTTTTTTAATATATATATATAAATATTTATTTATTTTTGGCTATGTTGGGTCTTTGTTGCTGCACGTGGGCTTTCTCTACTTGTGGCGAGCGGGAACTACTCTTCGTTGTGGTGCACAGGCTTCTCATTGCAGTGGCTTCTCTTGTTGCGTAGCACAGGCTCTAGGTGTGCGGGCTTCAGTAGTTGTGGCACACAGGTTCAGTAGTTGTAGCTTGCGGGCTTAGTTGCTCCACGGCATGTGGGATCTTCCTGGACCAGGCAGGCAGATTCTTAACCACTTTGCCACCAGGAAAGTCCCCCACTGTCCATTTTTTAACCAGTGTTCTGCTGAGATTTATTATTATTATTATTATTTTTATTTTTTAATTTTTTGTCTGCTCCGGGTCTTAGTTGTGGCACATGGGATGTTCATTGTGGCATGCAGGATCTTTAGTTGCAGCATGGGGGATCTAGTTCCCTAACCAGGGATTGAACCCAGGCCACCTGTGTTGGGAGTGCAGAGTCTTAACCCCTGGAACACCAGGGAAGCCCCTCTGCTGAGGAACTTTTAAGTTGTTTCCAGTCTTTTGCTATACAAACCATGCCACGGTTTGTCATTTTGCACATGTGCAGGTATATCATAGGATAAATTCCTAGAAGTGGAATTGTAGGGAGGAAGAATATGTAGATTTGTGACTTTGATAGATACTGCTAAATCACCCTGTGTAGAGATTATACCTATATATACACTCGCTTGTGGTTCATGAGAGTGCATGTTTCCCTAAACCGTTGCTTGTAGAATGTGCTATTATATTTTGGGGTATTTACAAATCTGATGGTAAAAAATACGATGTAGGTGGGACTTCCCTGGAGGTCCAGTGGTTAGGGCTCTGCACTGACACTGTTTGGGCGAGGGTTCAATCCCTGGTCGGGAAACTAGGATCCTGCAAGCTGCTTGGTGTGACCAAAAGAAAAAAAAAATAGTATGTAGGTATTTTAAATTTGTATTTCTCATATTATAAACCAGCTTGTGTGGCTCTGCATACATTTAGCCACATGTGTTGCCTTTTCTTGGCTTGTCTCTGTGCTTTACCTATTTTTTTTTTTATTGTGTTGTTGGTCTTTTCCTTACCAGTTCTACAGGAGCTCTTTATAAATCAGAAAATTAACTCATAATAGGAGTTTCCTGGTTGTCATTTGTCTTTTGACTCTGCTGAAGGTTATTTTTGTCAAAGAACTTATTTTAAGTAGTCAGAATTATCCAACTTTCCTTTTATGGTTCCTAGATTTTGTGGCAGCATCAAGAAGATCAGCTAGTACTTTTATATTTTAGTTTTTTCCTTTAAATCTTTGATTCATCAGAAGTTTAACCTAGTCCTAAATAAGCAGAGTATGATCCAACTTTTCCCCCACGTGCTACACATTTGTCACAACCAATTTATAAAATGATCTATTTGTCCCCATTGATTTGGGGTGTCACTTTCATCCTATTAATTTCCCATTGAGTATTTAGATGTATTTCTTCTGTCTCTTCTGTCCCAGGGATCTGTCTGATTATTCATGTAACAGTACCACAACTACCTCGCTTCTTCTCTTCACCCCCCTGAAAAAAATCCTGTTAGTGTAATTAATGTGATAACATTAAACATATAAAGTAACTTAAGGAGACTCAGTATTTTTATGGTATCTTCTTATGTAAGAACATGGTATGATTTTTCAGTTTCTCCAAGTCTCTCTTATGGTCTTAGGAATTTTGTGTGTGTGTGTGGTATGCGGGCCTCTCACTGTTGTGGCCTCTCCCATTGCGGAGCACAGGCTCCGGACGCGCAGGCTCACGGCCTGCTCACGGCCATGGCTCACGGGCCCAGCCGCTCTGCGGCATGTGGGATCTTCCCGGACCGGGGCACGAACCCATGTCCCCTGCATCGGTAGGCGGACTCTCAACCACTGTGCCACCAGGGAAGCCCTTAGGAATGTTTAAAGTTTTCTTCATGTAATTTTATACATTTTTAAAGTTTATTGTTACAAGCTTTAAAAAAATTTTCTATTTTACTGAATTTGTTTACTAATTATAGTTGTTATTCAGTTAAATCTCATGGGTTTTCTAAGTATGTTATCTGTAAATAGTATTAATTTTACCTCCTCCGTTCCAGGTTGTACACCTGTGGTTTCTTCCTCTTGTCTAAGTGCATTGGCTGCTACCATCAGAACAATGTTAAATAAAAGCAGGCATCCTCATATCATTCCTGATTTCAGTAGAAAAACTTCTAGCTTTTTCCCAGTAAGCATATTGCTGACCTTTGGGTTGAACCAGAACTAGTTTATTGTTTTAGGGAAGTCATTATTCTTATTTTATTGTGAGTTTTTAATCAAGAATAGATACTAGGAATTCCCTGGCGGTTCAGTGGTTAGGACTCCCCCCCAACCGCCCCCACACAAAAAAAGAATAGATGTTAAATTTAGTCATGCCTTATCAGCATCTGTGAAGATGATCATATGTTCTTTTCTCTCCTTTGACCTAATAATGAGATCATTGTTTTTTAAACAAGTATCTGTATATTTAATTGACCTTAAATTAATTTTTAAATCCCAATAATCCCAATAAACTTCCCTTGATTATTATTTTTTTAATTTATCTATTTTTGGCTGCGTTGGGTCTTCATTGCTGTGCGGGCTTTCTCTAGTTGTGACGAGCAGGGTCTACTCTTCATTGTGGTGTGTAGGCTTGTCTTGTTGTGGAGCACAGGCTCTAGGCATGCAGGCTTCAGTAGTTGTGGCTCACGGGCTCTAGAGCGCAGGCTCAGTAGTTGTGGCGCACGGGCTTAGCTGCTCCGCGGCATGTGGGATCTTCCAGGACCAGGGCTCGAACCCGTGTCCCCTGCATTGGCAGGTGGGTTCTTAACCACCGCACCACTGGGGAAGCCCCAAGATCATTATGTTGATAGATTCTGTAATATTGAACCTAACCTTACATCCCTTGAATAAACTCCACCTGGTTCATGTATATGCTTTAGCATTAAATTCTTTCCATGTAGCTTGCTAATAATTAAGAGTTTTTTCCTTGAAATTTGTGAGATGGATCTATCCTATTCTTCTTCATAAAATCTATGAGTTTTGGTATCAATGTTATGCTTGTGTTACAAATATAATTTGAAAGTTTTTCTTTTCGTCTGGAACAGCTTAAATAGTATTGGAATTACTTGTACTTTTTATACTTTAAAGGCCTGAGCCTGATGCTTTTTTTTTCACAAGCATAGGGAAAGGCAGTTCTTTGATAACGTTTTCTTTGTCATCTGTCCTATGATGGTTAAGCAAATGAACTCTTGAGCTACACTGTCCAGGTTCAAGTCTTGCTCATCCACCTTCTAGCAGTGTGACCTTGGTTACTTAATCTCGCTACACCTTAGTTTCCTTGTCTATAGAATGAGGGTTATAATAGTGCCAACCTCATAGGATTGTTAGGAGAATTAAATTAGTTAACATTGATACATGTCAGGCACTCTGAATGGCATCTGGCACTTTCCGTAGTAAATGGTCAGTAAATGTTAGCTCTTTTTATCATGTCTTTTTCTTGGAAATTATACCATGATTGTTTGAGAGTATGGCTGTAGTTCTAAAGTCACCCCTGCCCCTGTTTTCAGTACTCTGAGAGGTGTATTTTCCATCTCTGGAAAGTGATGTTCATGTAAAAAAGATAGTTCTCTCTTAACCTGTTGCCTCATCTGTAATTGGCTTCTGATCCTTCTGAAGCATGTTGTTTCTCCCCAGTTGGAGGCAATTTTCTTTGATAGAAAAACCAAATATTGAGAAGAATACAGGCATTGGATATGCTGCTAGCAGAGCTGAGACGGTCTTTTTGGTTGTCCTTAACATTCTTTGTACAAGCCTCCACTTGTTCTAACTACAACTTCCTGTCATTCACCTTCTGTGTTCCTTCTTACTTTGATCATGGCTGTTGTAAAACCTGAGCTGATTAAAAAGCATCATGTGCAACCAGATTGACTCATTTAGTTTGGCTCACCTTTCTTCCTCACTGAAGTCTTGTGTGGTGTTAGAATTCTGCTTTTTAAAAGTGCCCTATTTTTCTCAGAGTTTTGGCCTTGGGAAATACTTGGCATTCTAGGAGTTTAGGGCGTATATGTCTGATGGTGGTCAGTGTTCCTTGCCAGGTATTACCCTCTAGAATGACAGTCACTTTCACCTGAGGCTCCTGTAATTAACTCTAACTGCTTTTCCTGGTTGGTCTGAATAAAGTCTAGTTACAGTTGTGAATCTGGTAGATTCAGCTGTCAGCAGAGTTCAGTTGGGAATCTGTTTGTAGGATTCGTGTCTGAACCTTGCATACTTCCCAGAGGAGGGAAGTGTTTGGCTTTGGCACAGCTCATGCCTGGGAGCCACTGGCCCTCAGTTTTACTCAGGTGTTCAGCAGCCACTGTGTTGTTAAGAGGTCATCTGACTTATCTGAATTGAATTTAACTCTTTTCTAGAATTAGGCTAAAGAGTGTTACCACCTGTTTCTCTTAGCCGAGATACAGGGTTAATGAATTACTATCTGTAAAGCGTTTAGAAATTTGTGAATAAGGCCTCATATAACATAGACAATTTTGAAACCGCTCTCATGGGGAAAAAAATAGCTCATTAGATGCACTGTGGTTTTTAAGAGTGAACTCTTACGGAAGAATAGCATTAGTCACCAGGGTGCCCTGACAGAACGGACCTTAAGAAACCCAGGGGCTGAGCAACGTGGGGCACACGCACATCCACAGAGGACGTAGTGATTGGTGCCGTTGGGAATGCTTATATAGTGTCATCTGGAGCTCTGTGCAGGAGGTCCTATTCTGAAATATGAGGGCTCAGAGATAGTGAAAAGGAAATTTTCCTGCTGATTTAAACCCCTTTTGAGTTTTCCAAATCCATATCTAATGCATCTGGAAAAGTACTGCAGCTGCTCATCGCTCCCGTGGCCTCATCTGGCCAGCCAGCAACAGGCTACAAACCGATCTTTGGACAAGGTGTTTGTTTATAATTTATGGCGCTGATAGAAAAGCAGAGCCCTCTGCTCCTCCAGGCATCAGTACTTCTTAGCCCTCCCATTCCCTGCTAGGGCATTTTAACTTGGAAATCATTTGTAATTAGGAGGAGATTACATTGCACAGTCTGGAACGTGGCTTCCTGCTGTCTTCTGCATCGTTTTTGCTCCTCCTGGAGCTGCCCCCTGAAGTTCTTAAGCAGTTTTGATTTGAAAAATCCTTTCTTTCCTAGACTTTATTTCCATTCTCAGATGCCCAGCTAACTGCTCCGTCATCATTCCCCACATGTGTTTTGCCTTTAAGTGCAGGGCAGTTTGCTGGAGCTCCAGCTCAGGGGTCAAGGACTGTTTGGTGAGACAGCAGTTTTCAAGTGTGGTCCCAGACCAGCAACATCAGACGCCTGGGAACTTGCTAGAAATACAAATTCTCAGGCCTCACTCCAGCGTTCTGTGTTTTAATAAGCCCTCCAGGTGATTATGATGCATGCTGAAACTTGAGAACCACTGTGGTAAGGCAAGGCAGGGAGCAGAACAAAGCTTTCTCGTGCTGTGTGTGGGTTGCCACTGTCTTAAACTGTATTTCACTTCACCTTTTTCTCTACCTGCTTACATCATCATTGAGTCCAAAAAGGATGAGCTCTCCTTGTCATTAGTGCATTACTTTGCTATGGCCTGAGAAAACAAGTAACAGAGACCCAGGAAGTCTCTCCCTTTTTAAATTAGCTCATCAGAATTTCAGCCTTATGAGAAGAAGGTGCATGAACGAATTGAAGCAGTGACCACTCACCACTGTAACTGAACATTTCCATTTCCATTCCATGTTCCATCTGAACATTTCCATTGCTTGTTGTATATTAATCTCCATGAAATTAATATACAACAAGCAATAAATGTAAATTGCTAATTGGAGCTTTGAAATATTAATGAAACTGTAAACACACCACCCAGTGCTCAATGAAGCTACCAAATCACTCTGTGCCTACTACATCCCCTTCATTATGGTAGAAGTAAAACCCTAGATCCCTAGCTGTACAAGTTCTGAAAGGGAACATGCTGCTGGAGAAGCTCCATTTTAATTTTCAGCATTCTCTTTTCACATGCTATTTGCATATCTCTCTCTGAGCTCACTGCAGGAACTGGGAGCAGTTGCAAAATTGGGTGGAGTTGAGGGGAGGGGATAAAATTTGGGAGATGGCCATTGACTTGGAATCATCATAATACAGTACACAAACACCATGGCTTGAATTTGAGGCTGACAAAATGCTTTTTGTCTATATGCCCAGCTTTTTGTGGGCTTAGAGCCAAGCCTCCCAAAAGAAGGAAAACCTTACTTGTACTTTCCCCCCACCTGCAGACCCCTCTTAGTAATTAATCTGGCAGTATCTAGTTCAGTGCTTTTTTAATGTTGGTGGTGAGTTTTGAGGGTCATTGTAGGCTTCTATATGTTTGACTGAATTGCAGGTTAACACATATAAGCTAGATGTCTGTAACAGCAAGATAGAAAAGCCGACTTTCATAAAATACTCACCATGCATTTTTGGGACCTTAAATGTAGATAAAATGGAAACCATACAAAGCTGTCTTAAAGCCCGCAGTGTCCCATTTCCTTTTCTGTTTATTTTCATGTCCTACTTAATATTTGTCATTTCTTTCTTTCTTTCTCTGCCTTTTATGGTTGCAGTCTAAATTGTCAGTTTCTTTTTACCTTTCTGAGGATTGTGCCAACATCAAGGTTAGAAAACCAAGATGGACTCATTCTTTTTTTAAAAAATAAATTTATTTTATTTTGGCCGCGTTGGGTCTTCATTGCTGCGCGCGGGCTTTATCTAGTTGCGGCGAGCCAGGGTTACTCTTCGTTGCGGTAGGCGGGCTTCTCATTGCATTAGCTTCTCTTGTTGCAGAGCATGGGCTCTAGGCACACGTGCTTCAGTAGTTATGGCACGCACAGACTCAGTAGTCATGGCTCGCGGGCTCTAGAGTGCAGGCTCAGTAGTTGTGGCGCAGAGGCTTAGTTGCTCCACGGCATGTGGGATCTTCCTAGACCAGGGCTTGAACCTGTATCCCTTGCATTGGCAGGCAGATTCTTAACCACTGCGCCACCAGGGAAGCCCCTGGATTCTTGAAGCTCCCCCAGTTGCTTTGGTTCTGTATCCCCAACTGTGTAATCATGTGTCAGTCCAGGGAAGGGGGAGGAGATTATCTTTTTGGCAACAGGCTTGGGACCCTGAGTAAGGAGCAGACAGTCTCAGTGCTAACTAGATAAATCTAGCCATACAGGCTTGAGCAGATGGTGGGTTGGAAGTTGTGCCGTACAGAGCCCTAATGGTGATAGCAATGAGTATTTGGATGTCATTATCTTATTAGTTAGCAAACAGAACCATCCTTGTGGTCCCTCCTCAGCTTTATGTCTAATGGTGCTGTAGGTGTCAGCTCCCAGGAGTTGGCACAATAGCCTAATCAATGTGTTCTGATGTCTTTTTTGATCTCCTCTGTCATCTCTGCGGCTTCATTAACAACACACACAGGGAAAGGGGGATGAATATAGAGTTTTAGAAATCACTCCAAATACCTGATCCCATAAGTCGCAAGTTCCCCCTGGAAAGCAGCTCTTTGTTTTGTTTTCCTTAAGGTAATTTCCTGGGGAAACTTGCCCTTGACCTTCCGGGTCAGGCCATTTGGCTTCCTGGAGTAGATCACCTGGAATCTGGTGAGGGCAGTTAAGCTTGCCTTTTTGTTTGTTTTAACCATAATGCCTCTGACAGTGGACATCTGAAGTGATCTCCTTCAAATAAGAGAAAGTGAATTAGTCTCTTTGCATGTAAGTAGATCTAAATGAGACAGAGCCCGGAGGAGCTTGGTCCCTTTGGATGTGTTGTGCTGTTCTGCTCATGCCCATGGTGTGGGCCATCTGATTTCAGGCTCACATCAAGGGTAGGCCACTTCCTCCGGGCAGGGATTTGCACAATGGGCCTCAGAGACGGATTCAAATGAAAACCGAAACAAAGCATGCAGACACAGCCCCAGAGCTAGCTAACATCTCATTAGTCCTGTCATGTGGAACGATTCACCCCACCGACAGGCATTCCCCCACCCCACCCCACCCCACCCCACCCGTTCCCTCCTGCTGAGCCTGCCTGCTGCCTGGCTGACTGTGCTTAATTCTCAGTAACTGCTATGTGCAGACTGGGGCTGCCCATGGTCATTGGCTTATGGTATGGGTGAGGGATAGAGCGTAGTGAGAAATGAAAATAGTTCCAGCCATCCAGCCAGGGGTAGGCTTTGTTTATCTTTATCCTCTCTTGTGGAATTAGGGATTAGCATTAGCAAGGAGCTGTCCAGAAGACTGAAGTCTCTAAATGCTCCAGTTTTCTTAAACGAGAAAATAAGACAGAAACTGGTGAAATGATTTCCTTCTCCAAGGTCACATAGAGGTGGGGAGTAGGATTCTCACCCTCAAGGAAGTTTTACCTGGATCACCTTTTTCTTGGAATCAGTGGGTTTACATTTTCATTCATCTCAGTTTTGATCTTTTGGACAATAACAGCTGTTGAGTGACTCTCCAGGAACAATTGTTAATAACTTTTTCCCTAGCTCATCTCTCAAATGATGTTTCCTCAGTGTGAGCTAAGACTCAGCAGGTTGTTGGAGTTGTGTTGACTCTCTGTAGTTTCCTATTAAAGTGGTAGAAGAGACATATCTTTTCTGTGTCTTGTGTTGCTTGTTCCATGACATTTTAGTTTGATAAGGCAGCCTTTAGTATTTCTAGAGATGGTTCAGGTTCAGGCCCTTAGAGAGGCCCCCAGATTTCTTGACCCAGAATTTTTTATACCATCAACTCCAAACTTTCTTACCCTCTTTTCTTTCTTTGTCTGATGCAGCCTCCATGAATGTGCTGGTGCAGAACTGCAAGATCTACAATGATGCCAGCTGTGACATTTCTGCAGATGGCCAGCTCCTGGCGGCTTTCATCCCTAGCAGCCAAAGGGGCTTTCCTGATGAAGGCATCCTGGCAGTGTACTCACTGGCCCCCCATAACCTGGGCGAAATGCTCTACACCAAGCGATTTGGTAAGGGATAGGAAGCCAACCTAGTGACAAAGGGATGCTGGTACCTTGGCCTGGGCATTCCTAGGTGAGGTATAGCTTAGGTGGGAGTAATGGTCTCATACTGCCCCTGCTTGACTGGGGCACATGTCAGAGGAAGATTGCTTTGTGCTGGCTGGTAACATTGCAGAAGAATCTCAGAATAAGAGTCCTCCCTACCACACTGGCATCACCGGCATACTGCTGTTGTTATGGGCAGGAATAAGGGGGAGCTTCGTTCTTGGTCATGGCTTGGGGAAGTGGGCACACTCACACACTGCAAGGCCGTTTGGCATTGTGTATTTAAAGCCCCCAAAATGTATCTTCTCTTTGATCCAGTAATCAGAAAACTATACAAGATTTATTTAGAAGGATGTTCACAGCAGTGTTATTTATCATAGAGAAAAATGTCAAATTGTGAAGAACTGCTTAAAGAAATAATGGTGCATTAATAAGGCAGAACACCATTTGGCCTTTAAAATGCTCTTATAGAAGACCATTTAATGGTGAAAAATGTTCATAATGGATGAAGTGAAAAAAGTAGATTTCAAAATAGTATTTACAGTATAACAATTTTTAATGTGATTCTATGATAATACTGGTTAGCATTTATTAAGTACTTTTTATGTGTCAAACACTGTACTCAGTGCTTTACGTGCCTTCTCATTGTACTCTTCACTACAATCCTATGAGATTAACCCCAGGATGACCAAACAAAGATAAAGATTAGAGAGAAAGAGAAAAGACTAAGAGGGAAAATTATTCCCTTGTAATAGCAAGAACTCTGGGAGATGTCTCTCTGTTTTTCTGGCCCTCAGGTCCCAATGCCATTTCAGTGAGCCTATCCCCGATGGGTCGATATGTAATGGTGGGCTTGGCCTCACGAAGAATCCTTCTGCACCCCTCCACGGAGCACATGGTGGCCCAGGTCTTCAGGCTGCAACAGGCCCATGGTGGCGAGACCTCCATGAGGGTGAGTGCATTGCTCGTGGCTTCGCTGTATGGCGGCTCTCCTAGGCCTGGCTGGCAGGGTAATGCAGGACAAGGTTGTGGTCCCCCAGCCAGGACCAGAGATGTCATGCCCATAAGGAGCCAGGAAAGACTCCAGCCTAGTAATGACCAGCAGGCCGTACTTTTGGAAGCTCTGGACTATTAAAAGGCAGGGACGGGGCTTCCCTGGTGGCGCAGGGGTTGAGAGTCCACCTGCCGATGCAGGGGACACAGGTTCGTGCCCCGGTCCGGGAAGATCCCATATGCCGCGGAGCGGCTGGGCCCGTGAGCCATGGCCGCTGAGCCTGTGCGTCCGGAGCCTGTGCTCCGCAACGGGAGAGGCCACAACAGTGAGAGGCCCGCATACCACAAAAAAAAAAAAAAAAAAAAAAAGGCAGGAGATTTCTCATACCCTAAATCATGAGCTGGGTCCCCAGAGGCCTGAAAGGATCTTTGCATAAAGACCAAACTGAATACTCCTTACCTCAACATGAAACCTTTAGTCTGGAGATACACAGAGAACCCAATGAAATATTTATGCTTCTTTATTAAAATTTTTCAGGACGCAAGCTGTAAAAAGAGATTGATAGTATACTATGAAATGTTCTTTTCCTGAGGTTGTAATCATGATGGAAGATAAGGACTTTGGGCAGCTGCTATGCTCTTAACTGTTCCATCCATTTCACTAGCAGAGAAATGTTCTATTTAGGACCCTTTCTTGTCTGAAGCCATCCTTGCTTATGTTGCCATAAAAGCCTTCTGGGCATCCTGGGGTTAGTGGCCTCCTGGACTCAACCCGTCTAGTTTCTGACTGAGATTATTCCCACATCCCATGGGGGCTCATTTGGCCAGGTTTTTGTCAAGGGGAGTTGAGCATTTGAACACTTCTCTAATTAGATGGTGTTTAAGCTCTGTCTCAATCTAAGAACCTGTGAATTCCCTTAGCACTTTATGCTGTGCCACTTACAGCTTTATGCACTTGTTTATGTGTTGTTTTGTGTTTTCTTTAGCAGTGTGGTGTGTATGTTTAGTCCACCCAGTTAGGTTCCGTGTAAGCTCCTTAGGGGCATATCCCTCGGGGTCCCTCATTTAGTGCCACACATGTAGATGCGTGTTGCATTCAGCCTGGAATATGAAGCATTTGTTTTAAAGAAAAAACCCTAAAGATAGGACCCATTATATACAAAGCAACAGAAAGTGGGTGACCAGGTGTGGTATCTCCAGCCTCTTCTCCCTCCTGTCTCCTACAAGGACCCTCTATCCACCTCTACTGAGCCACTTTCGAAGCCCCCTGAATTAGTAAGGCTCTCTCTTGCCAGGGTGCCTTTATGTGGAGTGCCCTTTTCTCCCTGAAACCCAACTGCCTGCAAGCTCTTCCCCTTCTATGGAACCTTCCTAAACAGAATTGATCACTCCCCCCTGTGCCATCCCTGTACCTAGTACCCTCTCTGTGTTAACACTCATCACACCAAACTGCAGTTATTTATTTCTACATCATTCTCCTCTCTTGGCCCATGAGCTCCTTGAGAGTAGAACCATGTCTGTTTCATCTTTATGAACTCCAAATACCTAATAAGTGGTTTTATGTGTGATGCTTTGATCCTTTGCTAATTCTGTTGCAGACACAGTGGTGTTTGTGTTCTGTCTCCTATAAAACTCTTAGCTTTTTAGCTGTCCATGCTTCACCTCCCATTTTTCTCAGCTGTTGTTGCTTTACAGGGTTCTCCCTTGAATATCTCTATGTGCTGAATTCTTTTCTTCCCCATGTTGAATTTAATTATTATCCTTGTTTCTAGAATCTAGGGTCCTCAGATATTTCCCATCTCTGCTTACTAAGGCTAGGCTTAGTCTTCCCAATTTTAGTATCATTGGCAAATCAGGAAAAATAAGACTAGGCACATATTTTATCTCCCCTTCCCTCTGTCCATTCGAGGCTCTTCCAGGCTGAATATGCTACTCTCTCTGCCTCAGGGTCTTATGTGCCATGTGACTCCCTCACACTTGAGCCAGTAGGACTTTTTGTTAATTTGTTTGCTTTTTAAGTTAGGCATTTAAAGATTGCTGAGCTGAAGTTTTGCTGAATCTCAGAACACTAAACTGCCTGAGTTCTCTCTCTGCTTTCATTTTCTAATTGGAACAAGGCACAATATTGTAGCAGAAAACTGCGGTTAATTTTCTAAAATTATGGCAACTTGCACAGTGTAATAACTTTGGTTGTAACCAAGTGAAAGCATAATAACAAAAACATAAAATTACTAATGAAACCAGAAATAGTCATATAGCAAACTATGCCTCCAGTTTGTAATAAGTGCTGTTTTACCTAGGAATGGGGGCAAATGTCAGTGATTGAGGTGTGGGTGTAGGTGGGGAGGCAGTGCTGGGGCAGTTTGGACAGAAGTGATGGACAAGGGACTTGGGTGGGAGAAGAAGCCCTAGGACAGAAAGCAGTTTAGCTCTCCTTTCTCCATGAGACAGCATTGTGCTCTTTAAGGCCAAGCCTCAAACATCAATACTTAAGGGTCAGTTTTATTGAAAACTTTTTCTTTGTGGCAATGTGGTGAAACTGTATTCAAGGGTTGAGCAACTATTACCCAGACAGATTATTAGTTTGGAGGGGGTGTTGGACAGAAAGCCTGCCCCTCTCTCCCTCCACCCCTCTCTCTCCCCCTTCTTCTCCCCCCTCTTCCTCTCTTCTCTCCCGCCTCCCCCAACCCCTTCTTGACCCTGAGAGCTCTGCTCTTCAGTACTGGACAGTCCCCTTGTATACCTTCTTCCTCTAGAGCTCCAGCTCTAAAGATATGCATTCCCCCTCATTCTCAGTAGGTCCTAGGCAGCAGGAAAAGGAGGCAGATATTTTTTAGACCTACAACCTACTCATATCTAACTGGCCAGTAGTTCTCAATGTGTATTCCCCGGGGACTAAGTCAGCATCATCAGGGAACTTAATAGAAATGCAGCTTCTCAGCCCTGTCCCAGACCTGCTGAATCAGAAGCTCGGAGGGTAGGGCCCAGCCATCCTTGTTTTACCAAGCCCTCCAGTTGAGTCTGCATGCTGAGTCAAGATTGAGAACCAGGGCTTCCCTGGTGGCACAATGGTTGAGAATCCGCCTGCCGATGCAGGGGACACGGGTTCGTGTCCCGGTCTGGGAAGATCCCACATGCCGCGGAGCGGCTGGGCCCGTGAGCCATGGCCACTGAGCCTTCACGTCCGGAGTCTGTGCTCCGCAACGGGAGAGACCACAACAGTGAGAGGTCCGCGTACGGCAAAAAAAAAAAAAAAAAGATTGAGAACCAATCATCAACTGCATGGGGATCCCAGTTAGACCTCATCTGTCAGTATAGCTTTGTTGTTTTCTTTTTTGCTCTCACCTTGTCTCTGGAGCCTCATCTGGTTTATTTCTATGGCTCTTTCAACCAGATCTTTCACATACTTTCAGGAAGTTAAGAAATTGATGAGTACCTCCTGCCCTTAGCATTTCTGGGTCTTGCTAACATCCTAGTGATGGTACTTTAAAGACTAATGCTGTGGGGCCTTTTTCCCAATTCTAATTAAAATTCTTACCTGCCCACAGTTGACTTTGTTCAGGCTCTTAACTGTGATCCCATTCCTGTTTGCCTATGTGCTCAAATTAGTCACAACTAAATGGTAGCTTAGACCCTGGGTCGGGATGGGTAGCCAGCACTATGTCATTAGTTACATAATGCCAGCATTATGTAACTAACATGCATAGGCTCTTTTGGCTTGTCCTAGCTCCATTCTTCAACATATAATCTTTACTGTGGCTTACTCCTTGCCCTGAATTTAGCCTGTGATCAAATCCAGTCATCAGTACTTCCCTAGATTCTAAAAGTTTGGTTTTCAAAAGTGACCTAGAGGGCTTCCCTGGTGGCGCAGTGGTTAAGAATCTGCCTGCCAATGCAGGGGACACGGGTTCAAGCCCTGGTCCGGGAAAATCCCACATGCTGCGGAGCAGCTAAGCCCGTGCACCGCAACTACTGAGCCTGTGCTCAAGGGCCCGTGAGCTACAACTACTGAGCCCACGTGCTACAACTTCTGAGCCTGCACTCTAGAGCTCACGAGCCACAACTACTGAGCCCGCATGCTACAACTAATGAAGCCTGCGCACCTAGAGCCTGTGCTCCACAACAAGAAAAGCCACCGCAGTGAGAAGCCCACACACCGCAATGAGGAGTAGCCCCCACTCGCCGCAACTAGAGAAAAGCCTGCGCGCAACAACGAAGACCCAATGCAGCCAAAAAAAAAAAAAAAAGTGACCTAGAACTCTAGTTCAATCCAGAGTATTCTCCAGCAATCTAAGGGAACTGAGCTTCTTCTTAATCTTGTCTGAGCTTGGGAGTGGCAAAAAACAAAAATAAAGATATTTTATTTTTGTATCCTAGAAGGATACTATTTCTTCAAGGGGAGATTGGGATAAAAGAGAGACAGCTTTGTTGTCAGAAATGATTTACTCCTTCCTAAGATTTTGTCCTCATTAATTTTCTTAAAGCTGCTTGTCAGTTGATTAAATGCTGCTCCCGCTGCAATTATCTTAAAGTTGACTTCTGAGATGTGGTACAAAGCATCTATCCTCAAAAAGTTCCTTTCTTCAGCATGTTGTAGGAAAGGGGGAGGGGTGTGAGAGAAGTCAGGGGTGTCTCTGATGCAATTTTTCAGAGAAGGGAGGGAGCAAAATAAAAAATCAAAAATAACATTAGAGCTACAATCAAAGCCATTAATTTAGGCGAATTTTTCCATGATAGATTCCTCCGATTTTGATGCTTTCTTTCCTCCATGGCTTCTTAGTAGAGCACAGTCTATGCTGTATTTTATTCTTATCACTCAGCAAAATTTTATTGGCGCCCCTACCCTGGGCCAGGTACTTTGCCAGGTCTGGGAATACACTGAACAGAGTGGATCTGGTCCTTGCTCTCCTGGTGCATACGTGCTGAACACCTGGCTTCTTAACGGGTCTTTTCACTGCTGTATCCCCAGCCTTCACTGTGCTTGGCACACAGGAGGCACTCAGCATTCGTTCTGGGAATGTGTCGCTTTGAAGTCTTGTGTGCTGTGTATTCCCTGCACATACATGAACACACACCCCTACTTACCAGCACCATCAGCGTGCCTAGCACGTGCCTCAGGAAATGGTAATTAAACATAAATATTAGATATAATTCTTATGAAAATAGAGAGCGTCTTGCTCATGACCACAGTTCTGCCCAGTATCAGTGAGTTTCTCAGGGTTCCAGTCACAGCACTGAGAAATGGTGAGTGATTCCCAGTGGCTGTTTCAGAAGTGAAAGGCAAAACATTTTGTTTTTTAAGAATTGGTAGGAGGGGCTTCCCTGGTGGCGCAGTGGTTGAGAATCCGCCTGCCAACGCAGGTGACACGGGTTCCATCCCTGGTCCGGGAAGATCCCACATGCCGTGGAGCAACTAAGCCCTTGTGCCACAACTACTGAGCCTGTGCTCTAGAGCCCGTGAGCCACAGCTGCTGAGCCCGTGTCACGCAACTACTGAAGCCTGCGTACCTAGAGCCCGTTCTCCACGAGAGAAGCCACCGCAATGAGAAGCCTGCGCACTGCAACGAAGAATAGCCCTCACTCACTGCAACTAGAGAAAGCCCGCGCGCAGCAACGAAGACCCAACACAGCCAAAAATAAATAAATAAAATAAATAAATTTATTTTTTTAAAAAAAAAGAGTAGGAGAACCAACTTCTGCATTTGTAGGAGCTGGAAGTATTTTATTGTAATCCCTGTCCTGAGCTTTCTTCTTTCAAAAAAATATGGATCAAGTAAAGTGTATGAATATATTGAAAGACTCCCTTATCTGAGCTGAATATCTAGAACAACTACTCATTTGGCCATTTCCTTTGAGATTTAGAAAACAGAGGAAGTTCAAGAACTTGTGCTGTGCACGTAGGTGTGGGCACAGGAGGAAGCAATTATTTTAACTTCTGGGAGTTCCAGGAGCATTGAGTGCCTCGTTATTTGATCTAGCACAGAAGTAGATCTCTCAACTGAAGTAATCTCTGTGCTTCGATCCTAATGGCCAGAGATGGGCTTTGGAAAGCATCAGGCTGATTGAAAAATAAAATTCTTGTTCTCTGACTGTCCTTGGGATCTCTTTGAGGGGAACAGGTGAATAAGACAAAGTCTGTAGGTCTCACAAATCACAGGAGATTGGCTGGAAATGACTACAAGGCATCAGGTTATCAGGAACAGAGGAGGGCAACAAGTTCCCAAGAGATAAGAAAAGGAGCTGTTTGCTCTTCTTTTCTGCTGTGGGAGCTTTGGTTTAAACCAGAGTGTTCTAGGAAGATTTGTTCCTGCTTCAACTGAACAAAGAGGAGAGAGTAAAGTAACTTGGTATTCCGATTTTTGTTTTTAAATAACCACTTTAAAATCAATATTCTATGAGTTCTAAACTCCAAAGTAGAATATAAAGAAGGCTTAGAGACAGTAAAAGAAATTAAAGTTTCTGAAAAACAATCACATTTTCCTAGGGATGAAGAAACTCCAGTAATTGATGAATCTAAGCAAATCAACCCAAAAGCAAAAAAGGATGACTGTAGTATCCCTCCCCCTGCCTGTTTTGGGATGTTTGCATTTCTCAGCCTGTGACAAGATGTGTAGCCATCCATTTCCAATGAAAAGGTCAGCTGTCTCTTAACATCTGCTTTCCACTGAATTTTTCCTCTTTCCAGAGAGTTAATTCTCCTCTGGTAACCCTCTCTAAAAGCTTAAAGCCTCCCTTGATTCTCATCACGACCCAGAAGGCATTTCTCCTCACAGTTTCTTTCTTCCTCAAAGCCCCTTTGGCTTGCGACTTCTCTCATGGTCCTTCTGGCCTCAGTTTCCAGTTGTCCCCTTCCTTCAACCAGCTTTCATTGTCTTGGTTAAAACAAGGGAGATCTGCTTACCGCCCTTGACCTCTCACCACAGTGACAAGGTTCCAGGTTTAAAGATAATGAGATTCCCAAATGTAAACAAGAAAACCGCAAAGTTTTTTTCTTTTAGCTTCTTATGTGGGCTGATCTGAGCAATGCAGTTTGCTACTTGGACTAATGATCTGAGCTTTATTGACATGCGGTAGAAAAGAAAGCATCTTGTTGAGGGCAGCAATACATTTTTCCTCTAAATTTTAAAAGGATGGAGAGGAAGTTTTCCCACTGATTTCCCCTGGCTACCTCTCATTCTCTTCCTGTCTATCTTTGAACAAGAAACAAGACCCTTATAGTTTTGATCTGGGAACTGTTTTCTTTTGTTCCTACTTCCTATTAGAGACTTTGAGGGATAGAGGCAAGTGGTACAAGAGATTGTCTTGGACCCTTGAAGTAGAGGAATTATCTTTTCCCACTCCTTAGAACTGTAAAGATCTTGGTGACCTGACTCATTCCCTGTGGACATACTGAGACTGCACTGACTAAAAAATGTGTTCCTTCTCGCTCACTGATCCCAATTCCCTTCACAGATGTTAGACAGAAGTGAGAACAGCCTGCCTGGGGAAGGGGGTTTCTGTCAGCATTTGTCGTCTACCGGGGAATAGCTGCCCCTGAGACAGGTTGAAACCAGGCCTCTGCAAACAAGAATCAGCAGCCAGGCTTTGTATCCAGCCCCACAAAGGGACCCCAGAACCTGATAATCCTCCTCCAGTATAATGGAATTTGGTGGTGTAGCTTCATAAGGTGTCACTTTTGTCAGAGAGGGGGAGGCATTTTTGTCAGGTCCCCGGCTTTGTCCTTAACATCTGACAGGGAGTTTCTGGTCACCTGACTAGTGTTAAGGAAGGTTTTACTGGAGATATATTTGGAGTGCCTTAAAATAAAGACCAGAGCTTCCTTTACTGTCCCGGATCTTCGTTCTTCTCAGTGCTGATGAACTTTGGGTTTATGGAGCTAGCCCCCATGGAAATCTGGGAGGAGAGTCACAGATCACCCAGTTACTGGGTTGGAAAGGCTGATGGCCGAAACCATAAATGGTTTGGGAGTAGCCAGAGCTATAGCCATCTGTCAGCATTGGGGGACTTGTTGCCCAGTACGCTCTTATCTCTAGGGCTAATTGTGAGGAGTAGTTCCTGCCCATGAGGTTCTTTCAGAGCTGTTAAACTTCAGCCAGAGAAAGGCATGGAAACTACACCTCTGGGTGGTTTTCCAAATGGGCTAGATTCTCATTCCTCTAGGGTCCTTTCGTTCCAGGCATGTGTGAAATAGGAACATTGGATCAGATGACCTCTCAGAACCTATAAATCAGTGATCCTACCCATCCTGCATCCTCTGTGTCATCTCCTTGTCATCTCCTTCCTTCTCACCCCCACATTAGAGTGTGATAAGTAAGCGAGTGCTTATCAGGAATTCTGGAGGCTACTGACCTTCACGTGGCATTTTCTGGCTTCCTGCCACAAAGCAGGATTTAGCCTAACACCCACACACTGGAGGAGATGGGCTCTTGGGGGCTGCCCTTTCAACACCGTTTAAGGACTTGGGCAGGGTGGGGAGCTGCCAGAGTCGGAGGACAAATCGATGCCCCATGACTCCTATAGCCATGGAGGCTGTGAATATCTGTGCAGCAAGGCCTAGGGGTCTCAGCCTTTAATTACATCTCACCAGTCGCTCTGACCTTGTCTCACCTAAGCTGGGTCACCCATCATACTGGCTTCTTGATGGTTTTGTCCCCAGAGCAAGTTCCTGTACTTAGAAGCAAATTGATAGTATTTGCTTGTTAATCCCTCTGCAGCGACAGACTATAAAAGGTAAATTTGTGATGTGTGAGAGGCTTGTTTGCGTCTTTCCTGGTCTGGAACATCTCTAGAAAAGAGTCCTTATTCTTGTGAGACCGTGGTCAAAACACTCAGCACAACCTCAAAGCATTTGGTTTACTAACTGCATTGTCTCCCTTCTTGCAAGACCACTTTCTCTGGCCCTTCTGGCCCATTGCCTGCAATAATGAATCATGATTTTAGGGGAGACTCTTCGTGAAGCCCATTAGAACTGCCACAGGCGAAAAATAAGGCTCCCCTCATCCAACCCACTGAAATTAACACACATTCCTTCTGAACTCTGGGTGTATATCCCCAACTTATATTATCTGACCTCTGGGAGAAGAAAAATTCAGCAGATTAAGTGATACCAGCCACAGTTGTCTGATCACAGCCACTTTGTCCTTTTGATGTGTATATCAAGTCGTATTTAACCATATAGCCGATAGGTTGGACAGAAACCATTAATTATCTTCTGGAAAAGTGAAAACCTCTGTGAGAAAGGATGAAGGCACCACACCCATCCCCTGACCTGAAGGAAAAGAGTTGATTAGGTGCAAAGGGAGAAAGACTGGCATTGCCATCTCTGTGGACAGTCAGCCAGTAGTGAGGCCGATGGAGAGGAGTAGCCATGAATTCATTCTAGGCTCCTGCCAGATATGTACGTGTAAGGAAGGGATTATCCAAAGGTCAGGCAAGCACTGGATAACTAGTTTAGAAATTCATAAACTCCACTGGGCTCTTTTTCAGTAGTCTCCTCAGACCAAAGATTTAAGGAGCCCTGGTTAATTCTTACGTTTGGAGTTGAGTCAGATAGGGAGGGCATAGGAGGTAGGAGGTTCTTAATGCAGCAGCGCCCTGGGGCAGTCTGTCTTATGCCTCAAACCAGAGCCAGTTCCATATTTGTAACAGACCCATTCGAGCTCAGGACCATAACAGGGCCATTCCAGCAGTGTGCTGTAAGCTGCCCAGGCACGTTTCTCAGCACCACAAAGCCGGGGAATTTTATAACAGGATTCTCTGTGTGTGTGTCATTACATTGAGCACACATGCCGCTGTCTTCTCTAGTCCAGACGCTGTCCTGGTAAAGGCCTTTCAGATAGCTACCCAAGGCATGTGAGCAAGGTCCCAAATGCAGGACTTCTTATCACGTGATATCTGTAAATGGCATGTACCCTTAGCTCAGCAATATTTACCTTTTTGGGGGAGCAGGGTCTCTCATCAGGATAATCAGAAAAATTATTATTATTATTATACTGCTCTAAATTCATTTTTTAATATTACTTTCTAAATCACACTCTCATTTGTTCTCTCATTTTTTCCCCTTCCATCAACCCTTAGGGACAGGTAAAGACAGATGAAGTTCATCCTTATTTTATAAAAACCTGAAGAGGCTAAAAGAGAAAACATTGTATTGACTAAAACTCCAGTTTATAGATTCTCAGCCTCACGTCCTTTTCATAGGGCCTGATGACGTGTTTTTCTTGTTTGTTTTTTGTTGTTTTTTTTAAGCCCCAGATGCAGGTTCATGGTAATAATAACAAGAGTTACCATTTATGAGCTTGCACCACGTCAGGCATTTTATATACATCATTTCTTTTAACCTCCCCTATTATTTGAGTGTTGGTGCGTCTCTTTTTAAACTGAGATCCAGAGAAGTTGTTCTGCAGTGACGCCCGACTCCAACCCAGATCTTTCTAACTCTTAAATTATGCCCTTCACTCTTCCACTGCCCTGCCCCTGGCTCTGACTAAAGTCAATTCTGGAACATTGTGCAGATCAGTAACCAGATATCACCTTCATCCCAACCTGAGACAAGCTAAGCTGCCCCCTGAGAAAATAGTAGCTTTGGAAAGATGTAGACTAATGAAAGGAGACTCCCTTTGAAAAATGGAACTGATCTGTTTAATGGTGATTTATATAAGCTAGAAAGAAATCATATACCTGTGTGTTCAAGATTCCCCTCTGCCCTGCTTCCTACATCTTATTGCACCTTTTCGGTTTCCTTAACAATAGCAGTTTTAACATTGCTTTTAATTAGATGAATTAAGAATGTTCTTTGATGTTATCACCCCCTCCCGCCCCCCTATCACCTTCAGTTCCCTATTGCAGTGAGAGTGCTGTGATTTCCATGGTAACAGGACTTCCAGTGGAGCTTGGCTCTCACTGGTTTGTCTGGTCAGAGGAAAGTTTGGGGCAGTCCTTCCTGGTGTGCTAGGCTCTGCATCGGGCTTCCCAGGGGGTTACCTTAAAAGCGATGAAGTGAGAAATGTTAAAGGCTGTGAGGCGAGCATAGCGAAGCTTCATGCAGAAGGGTCCGAGTATGCCCCTGGTATTTCCTGACAGTCCTTAGCCCTCACCTGAAGTAAGAGGGTCCCACCCTCCCCTGTGCTTCCCCAGGTTCTCACATATATATTAAGAGTCATCCCATTCCCAGTCCAACCATCTCTTTTCTTCCCTGTGGTTAGTTAACTTGCTGTAGGCTATAGGAGGGACTTTGTTCCCCTTGGATTTTGTTATTCTTGGTAACAGACTGTTTATCCTCCCATTCTCTTTTCTTCCCTCTTTTTCCCTCACCCAGAGAGTTTTCAACGTCCTTTATCCCATGCCTGCTGACCAGCGGAGACATGTCAGCATCAATTCTGCCCGGTGGCTGCCCGAGCCAGGGCTCGGCCTGGCCTATGGTACCAACAAAGGAGACCTGGTGATCTGCCGACCAGAGTGAGTGGCTCAAGGGGCTGGCGGGGTGGGGACTCAGGGGGTCATCCAGGCTGAGGACTGGAGTCATCAGCATTCACCTGTGGATCTGGCCAGTGAGGTGGGGTCTTTTTTGGGGGGGGAATTTTTGAATTTCATTTTTTTATACAGCAGGTTCTTATTAGTTATCCATTTTATACATATTAGTGTATATATGTCAATCCCAATGTCCCAATTCATCACACCCCCAGCACCACCACCCCCTCTGAGGTGGGGTCTTCTAGATGGGAAATTCGAATCCTGCTAGAGCCTGACTCGTTCTCGGCGTCACTCCTTAAGGTGTCCTTTTCACCTAGGGGATGGTAAGGTTAGCTCTCCATTCCAAAAATCTTCAAAAGACTGGTATAGTTATTTGTTTTTAAATCTAAGGCAGTATTTTTTTTTCTTTGTTTTCCCTCGTTCCCTGGTTTCCTAGTGATAGTAAAGTTTTCCTGCAGGCAAAAGCATAGGTATCAAAGATTCTTTTCTAAACCCTTTTTGAAAAATTCAACAGGTGGTCTCAGGTTTGTGTAAATGCCATAGACATTAACTTAAGAAACAAAATTGGAAATAGAATTTTGTTAAAGCCCTAATTTGTCAAGCTGTGGATCTCTGACAGCCTGGCTCTGTCTGTGTCCTGCCTGTTTTCCTTTCTGCTTGGGGTTCTGGCTCATAATAGTGAAGGCAGATTGAAAAGCTTAGTTTAGAATAAAAATGATAATTAACTAGTCTTGATTGAAGTAGGGGGTAGGAGGCAACAGGGAACCAAAGCATCTCTGCCTTAAGTCCTGATGACACCCGCTTCTCCCCTTCCTCTGGCTTTTTGGAGGAGAGAGGTCCGTTCAGGCATCCTTTCACTCAAGACCCTGGGAATCAGCCAGGTCTGTTATCAATTTCCAGACCCAGCCAGGTGGGGAGAGTGAAACTCTGTACTTCAGTGCAGATCACGCTTATTGCTGCGTGGGCTACTGCGGGGTTCCAGCCGACTAAATGCCACTTCTGCCTCCAGGCCATCCTAATGTCCTTCACTTTGTGCAGAGTCTTCTCCAAGGGTAGCCTGCAGATCACAGAACACGCACGGTGTGGCTGGTCTGGTAGGGTCTCTGGCTGCTGGGAGTGTCCACGTTGCCTTTTGATAGGGCCCATGGTGATTCTTCCTAAAGTGTGTATTTGGGTCAGTTCTTGTGGCCTGGTAGGGGACTGGTGATGGAGCCCTTGTCAGCTGAGCTAGGTCGGTGGCCCAGGAGAAAGAAAACCTGGTTCTGATGACAGCTCCTTTATTCCACCTAGAATTTTCGGAGCCCATTCCAAAGGGAAGCTGCTCTCTCAGCCTGACCTCGTCAAGCTGCTCCTGGAGCTGGGAGCCTGCTTGGCTCTGCCAGCCACACTCTCCTCAAACCCCGTGTCCACAGAGCCCCTTTCACCAGCTCCTGGTGCCTCTCCAGAGCACAGCCTGCCTCCTTCACGGCTGTGTCACTGTTAACCCAGGCGCTGGGTCTCTCTGTTTCCGCCCTCCCCCGAGCCTGTCCGTAGTCTCAGGATCAGTCTTCCCTGAACGATTTCTTTTTCCCCAAAGCACATTACCTTACCTCTTACTCTTTTCTTAGAAATTCATAAGAGGACTCTAATAGGCATCTTTCCCAAAACTGGAAAAGAATTCTGGATTGTAATTTCACTCTTACCAACACTGTAGTTACAGGCCTTTCTTCTCCTGTTTCTCCAAGACAGCCTTCCTTAGCATTGTTGTCTTGTCCCTGGCTCCAGCTACTAACCTTTGTCCCAACCAGATGCCCAGCCCCTTCTCTTCCAAAAGCGATCTGCTCTTACGGAGGCAGTGTCTCTGCTCCCAATTTGTCATGGCCCCACAAGGCTTTTATGTCTGCAACCCCAGCCTACATACTTGGTGTGAGTCACAGACATCTCAGCGAGACATGAAGCTGGCTTTGGCCTCTCTTTTCTCCCCATATGTCATCTTCAGCATCCACCGTCTCGGCAAGCTGGAGCCATCTTGAGCTGCCTGGGGAGTTCTCTTACCCACCAGCAGCTCAAGTCTCTTCCATGACAAGATAGCACTAATGTTTGACACAGCAAACAGCACCCCATCACAGACCAAGTTGTGTTGGACTCAGAGAGAGCTAGTTGAGCCTGCCTTTTTGGTGTTGCCGTTTTTCTGATTTCTTGGATAAATGTGGGTAAACGCCCCATACCTTAGGGCCAGTATTTAAGGGTACCATATAAAATTAAGATGGACATGACTTTGTCCCAAGTTGTCCAAAGCTTCTCCAGTTCTCAGTCACCTTCATTTCTGTACTTTAGGCAGGAAATACGATGAACAATATTCAGGTAAGTAAGGTAAGACTCACCCGAAGTCTCCCAGCAGATCAGTGACAAAATGAGCCTTCCTAATTTTCCCATCCAGAGCTCTTTCCTGTAGCTGATTCTTAACCTTTTTTCAATCAAAAACCCCTTTAGAATTCCGATGAAAGCAACATACTCTCTTCCACAGAAGAATATACCGCAAGAACACACATATAATTTTGTAACTCTTTTAAGACTTCAGGTGAAGAATGCAGCTCTAGATCATGTTGAGGCATTTAGGTGGGTCAGGTGATTGATACAGTGGGAAATGAGAGAGGATAAGTGAGAACATGTACATCTTTTTTAACAGTCTCTGAGTGATCTCCGGCCTAGAACGAGGAGAACAAATAAATAGGGAAGTAGAAGCTCAGGGTTGTTGCCCGCTGCCTGGCCCCGTGTGACGGAGCTCCCTGGCACACCCATTCCCAAGGGCACATGAGCCAGCCAGCCAGCCAGCTGGACCAAGATTATAGCCCTCCCTCCAAAACAGGTGGTTATTTGCCTATGTCTCAGGCACAGGCAGCTATACCACATTTTGTGCTTTCAATCCTGTTCTTGATTTCTCTTCCATTGTCTTAGCCTTGGCACTCTCTCCAAGCACAAAGACAGAGGTAACAAGCTCCTTGGGCATCTCTTGAAGGTATTAAAACCCCACTTGACAGTAGAAAAAAGCCTAAGGAAGCACTCCATCTTTCCAGGCACAGAAATTCTTAGGACAGGTGAGGAGACGGACCACTGGCCCTTCCACCCATATACAGAGCCATTTCAGTGGCTGATAGCCTGGTCCCCACCCCACCCTCCCAGCAGTGAGATGCTCCTTTCTCCTTTGCTTTGCTCCCCGACCCGCCACCCTTCCCAAGCTGCTCCTGTGCCTCTGGCTGTCTGCCAGCCCAGCCAGCCCCCCCCACCAGTAACCAGGGTGGGTATGAAGTGCCAGATTGATGTGAGGGGCTGCTTGCTCACTTCCATCTCATAGATCAGCCCTACAAACGGTGGGGTGGGGAGGTGCTGGGAAGACCTCTGAGAGTCAGCTCAGAAGACAGAATTCAGAGACTCATGTCAGAAGAAAAGTAGGCTGGGGGGAATTCCCTGGCAGTCCAGAGGTTAGGACTCGGCCCTTTCACTGCCAAGGAGGGCAGCTCTGTGTGAGAGCGTTTTCACCACCGAGGAAGCCAGGTTGGCTCTTAGATGTGTTCAGGGAGCCCCAGGGGTCCCAGCTGTGAGGAGTCACTGAACCAAGCCCAGAAGCACAGCTCACAGAGGCTGTTGAAGGCAGCCAGGAAGGCTGACCCTGACTGGCCTTCCCATTCTTCTTCATCCCTCTGTGTGTTTGTCTAGCTTCCAGGAAGAACCTAGAGCAAACAGTGGTGGCTCATTCATCCTCCCTAAGGTCCAAGGAGGAAGGAGAGGGTTGGGACTGTTCTTTAGCTTACAGATGGAAATAAGCAACACTGAATATTGAACACTTAGAGTTTCAGTAGCCAGAGAGGGTATCTTCAACTCTGTTCCTTGGTACAGTGCCTGGAATTTCAACCAAATCCATGAGCTTGTTGTAGTCAGGCTGGTCTGACCATAGAAGGTAGAACAAATCATGGCTGGAATTGGACCTCTTGGTGGGGAGCAGAGAGGATTGGGGTCGGGGGGAAGAATGGAACAGCAGGTGGATAACCTCCATCACTCCTGTTCTGTTTGGCAGTTGATATCCTCAGTAAACGGCCAGAGTTCATAGCCTGGAGCTGATGGCGCTGCCAGATGGAAAGTGCTTGAGGGACTCTTTGGCCATCAGCGTCATGCTGGCAGTCGCAGCTCAGAGAGTGTGCCTTCAGGTGGCCTTTTCTCTGAGATGGGAAGGAAGGTGCCTGGTCACGCAGTACATGGTTTGGTATAGGTTTGGTGTGAGCAGTTTGTTGTCACTAACCAGCCCTGGGTAGCAGGAATTACAGACGAAGGATTTCGCGGGGACCCATGTGGTATTGCCACCTGTCAGTAAATCTTGACAAGTTTGTAAATCAGAGGCTCCCTGGCAGCTGGCTTCATGTGGTGCCTCATACAGCCAAGATTTGCTCATCAAAAATTGCAGTGGTGGCTTTGTTTTCTGGGGACCTCTGCTTTTGTTTCTGGTCATTTGCCTCTTCCCTCACGTAAGGTCTTCTCTCACCTTTGCTCTCCAATGCCCTGTTGTTCTCAGATAACCCTCACAAAAATAGCTGAGTATCTGGTGATTCAGCTCCCTGTGGTCTCGAGGAGAAACAGCAGCTCGCTGAGATCCAGGAAACATGGCCTGCCACCTCCTGTGAGGCTATGGGAGTGGCGGAGATTCGGGTTGAGGTGTCCCAGCTCAGGGTGCTGACCTCAGTCCTGGCCCCCAGGCTGCCGTGAGAGGCAGCCACCTGACCACAGGTGGTGTTACCCTGAACTTTAATTCTTTATTGATGTTCTTTCAGAGGGCTCGCTCGTCTGAAGATCACACCAAATCTGCCCTCTAAGAGGAGCTGGGAGGGGTTTAGTCCAGAACAGGGAGAGGAAGAGTACTTTTGTTTGGCTGTGGCTCTTTCCCACAGGTAAAGCCTAATCCCCAGAATCTTAGTGCCCCTTTAGTGGTGGATTTGGGGTCCCAGTGCCTAGGCCCGTTTCCTTTCATCTGAGGTAGCACAGCCTCCTGACATGCAGTCACTGACCGTGCAGGCCCCATCAGGCCCCTGCCCTATCCAATCCTCACATTTAGGAAGGAATCACCTTACGTCACCTCCCCCCGCCCCCCCCGACACAACTCATCTTTTCCTGGCTGATCCTCACAACCCACTGACTTTCATTTGTTTGCTCTTTATTGAAGAAGTTCTGTTGTTAAGGGAAGGTGACCTCAGCCTCTAGGTTAAAAAGCTGGCTTCTGTTGGAGCTTTTCTTAGTCAGCTCAAGACGGGGTGGCTTAATCACCAGAAATTTATTTTCTGCCATCTGGAAGCTAGAAGTCTGAGATCAGGTGCTGGCATGGTTGAGTTCTGGTGAGGACTCCTTTCCTGGCTTGCAGACAGCCACCTTCTCACGGTGTCCTCACACGATGGAGAAAGAGAATAAGATCTCTCTCTCTCCTTATAAGGCCAGAGTCCTTTTGGGTTAGGGTCCCAGTCTTATGACCTCATTTAACCTTAATTACCTTCTGAAGACCCTATCTCCAGATATAGTCACTTTGGGGGTAGGGTTTCAACCTGTGAATTTGTGGGGGATTCAGTCTGTAGCAGAGCTCTTCAAGCACATGTGCATGCCCTGTCCCTCTTAGGAGCAGAGCTAGCTTTTTTGAGTATCTCCTACAATCTCTACATAGACACTGGAGTTCTCATCAAAAGGCTCAAAGACACCTCTTTCCCAACTCTTATCCCTCTTCCCTCACCACCATCAACAGCACCCCACCCTCAACCATGTGATTGGTGCTAGGTAGCTGTCTTGCACTTTGGGACCCACCACTGGCAGCCAGGCTTGCTGCCTGAGGTGGCACATCAGTATAGAAAGACAAGAGGCCACTGCTTCTCTTCTGGCAGTTTTGCCTGCGTGAGGTTGGAAGAAACTGCTTGATACTCCATTGCAGGGAAAGAAGGAACCAGGAAAAGGTTGGCAGCCCAGAGAACTTGATGGATAGAAGCTCTTCTCTCTGCTGTCAGCAGTCCAGCCCATCGCTGCTGGAGTTTCTCTCCTCCCTCCCCCAGGAGAAGTTTGTGAGCCCTCCTGGGTCATCTTCAGCTCTCCCAGTTGCTTGTCCAGCCTCTACCCGGCAAAGGAGCCTCTAGGACCAGAATAGAAAGAGATGTGGGCCTCTCTGGCTCAGCGGGAGCTTTTTCCTGCTTAGACTTCTGAGCTCCAGGCAAAGTAAAAATGTCAAGGTGCCCTCATTTTCCTTTCTCCTGACCCCATGGCTGTAGGGAAGACCCAATGGTGAGAGCCTGCACTTCTGTTTCTGAGCACTAAGCACGCCCTTTAGACAGGGCTGTCCATGGCACCTGGTGTCTCCAGGGCCATCTTAGCTCCTTTCTCATATGTCTGAAGAACACGCAGAACTCACTGCCTATGATGGCATGGCCAATTTGTAGCTCTTCCTTAGCCCCAAAGAGGAGCCGGTTAGGGTCTGGGGGATGGAAGAGGCTAAAGCCACCACTCCAGGCTTCGGGGCTGTTGGAGATTCGTCTGGTCTGCTCTACACTGAGCATCCTGATGCAGGAATATCTTTGGTCCTGGCCTCAGCCCAGCCCCAGGAGAGAGGAAGGAGGGAATTGCAAGGAGTTCTGGCCATTCTCTATCTAATGCCTTCCACCTTTTCTCCTTCCCAATTGATTTTCAGGGCCTTAAACTCTGGTGTTGAGTACTACTGGGACCAGCTGAATGAGACCGTCTTCACTGTTCACTCCAGCAGCCGAAGCAGTGAGAGGCCTGGGTGAGTTTGTGAAAGAGGAGGCCCGCCCTCCCTCCTGCAACCAGTGGGCTCTGGAGTAGTGCCCTCAGACTGTGCTCCGGGCTCTGTAGCTGCCCGTCCTCAACCAGAGCAGCTCCTCTTTGATCTGCTTCACACATGGAGCTTTTGCACGTGATTTCGTTCGAGAAGAGTGTTTCATGGCTAAGAAAGAGAACAGAACCTCTGCCCTCAGAGCCTTGATTTAAGAGAAGCTAGGACACCATCTAGCCCTCTCATCCTGGCGTGGTATCTGGGCGAGCTGCGGTGAGGAGAGAGGAGCAGACTGGAGAGAGATGCCCTCCCTAGGAAATTGCTCGTGGGCAGTCTCCCACGTGACCCAGGCCTCAGGGTCCAAGCTGCCCAGAGCTGCAGCCCAGGGACAGACCCCTCCCCAGGGGCCAGTGAGAGAGTAGGAACCTGGTACTGATCCTCTCATCACTTAATTCATTAACGAAGACTGGAACATTTTGAGAAAAAGTCCTGGGTCGATGATAAAGCCAAAGCAATCATTGCTTCCTAGAGGAAGTACAGGGCACAGCTGGAGGAGTAATCCCCAGAAGCAGCTACAAATAGGAGTGGCTGGTGACTGTCTTGAAAGCCCTGGGCTTCCTCTGCCGCCAGCTCGAGCTGTGCTGAGGGTCAGTGCCTAGGAAATGCCCAAGGAAAGGGGCGTATAGCTTGGGGCCTGGGCCTTACTCATTGGCAGCTGGCGCTCCCTGCATTTAAGGGTCTATTTTCAGAAGGCCCCGAAGGAGGATCCCAGAACAGCCTCACAGGAGTCCTGGTGCTTTTCCTCCAAAGTGGACATTCAGTGGAAGTTCCAGGAATTTAAACTGGAATCTTGCCAGCATATAGTTAGAAGGAAGGAAAAGCTAAAGAGAGAAAGGGCCCTCTTCCACTGCTCACCCTTTGTCCTGTGGAGCTCAGCTAGTGGCTTCCCGAATCTAAGGAAGCGTCTTTTAAGATCAGCCATCTCTACCTCCCCAGAAAGGCCCTCGTTGTTTGAGTGGACCAGCTGGGTTTGCAAAACTGGACGGTCCTGCCGCCTCCTTTCATTGTCCCGGGGTGTGAACTGATCTGGAGGAGAAAGGACACAGGCGAGCTCACCGCCATCGGGAGGCAGCCGCGGGAGCAGGCCTTTCAGCCTGCAGACCCTGGTCCGGGCTGTGCCCTGGGGATTGGCGTGGAGCAGGCAGAGCTGTGTGTGGAGTGCTGTCCCCAGCCCTGCCCGACTCCGGTCTGCCTTTCTCTCCGTAGCACCAGCAGAGCCACATGGAGGACAGACAGAGACATGGGCCTGATGAATGCAATTGGGCTGCAGCCCCGGAACCCCACCACCTCAGTGACATCTCAGGGCACCCAGACTCTGGCCCTTCAGCTGCAGAATGCCGAAACACAGACAGAGAGGGAGATCCAGGAGCCGGGGACAGCAGCTTCGGGTCCTGGTGAAGGTAGGAGCCGTGTAACGCTAGAGGGGAAATGAGACCGGGAGAGTGGCGTGGGGTGGGGGCTGGGACCATTCTCACCCCTCCCTGAGGCTCCCAGCCCCTCCACATGGACAGCTGGTGCAGGGCGAGCACCACTGCCTTCAGGGTGAGTGCCCCTCATGTGGTGGCGCCTCCCCGGGCAGGAAGGTCATTCCCCTTATCTGGGTCACTGCTCCGGCAAGCCGAGCTGCTCTCACAGCTTTGCTCAGCCCCACCAAGGACCCTGACCTGTTTATCCTCTAAAACTTGGAGGACCCAGGGTGTTCTTCCAGAGAGAGAGCACAGGGAGTCACCTAGATAGAGAAGACTTCCTGCCGTGAGCTTTCGTTCCAGAGACACACCCCCCAGGCCTCGGGCTTCCAGGGCCACCCCACAGAGTAGCTTGTCTCCCCCTGCTGCCAGCCTGGCGGAGTCGGGACTGCCACGGGTGAGGCACTCACACACCTGTGCCTCATGGCCATTTTGGCTGCAGCCTGGCGCGCGGTCAGCCCCTTCCTCTCACCTGTTGCAGGTGTGGCTCAGCCAGCTCTGCCCTGGCTCTGCGCTGGCCTCACACTGCTAAGAACCAATTAGCACTTCCCAGCGGCAGCGCTCGAGCCCCTTTGGGGTGTGTTGGCAGCTGTGTTAAATAGGCTGTTCTCGCTCAGTCACTGTCCTTACCCCCTACCCCAGCCCCTGGCTGCTCCAGGCTCCAGACAAGGCAGCCTCCAAACAGACCCACAGTTCCTAGGTCCGTGTTAAACCATTTGCTCAAGAGAGACCATGAGAAGAGAGGACAGGTGTGCATCGGGCAAGGAGTAACTAATCTGCCTGTGTCACCTCCAGGGAACAGCTTTCCAAACTGCAGCCCCCCAGCAGGGCACTGTCCGTGTCGCTGCCATGAACTGACACTCTTTACAGTTAAGTCCCTTCTTGGTCTGTGGCCCAGGCCACTGCCTACATCTGTTGGATGGAAACCCCTTGTTGTAGAGGTAGGGGCTGCTGCAGCCCGACACAGCTCTGAGCCTCACTGAAGAGGAGAGAGCTGGAGCTCCTGCAGCCAGCCCAGGCGGAAGTCCTTGTCTGAGGCAGCCCCTCTGCCGCGATCTTGTGGCCGTTTACTGACTGTCTTCCACGCATCAGCCACTGGGGTTGCAAAGGCAGATAGGACTTGGTCCTTCCCCAAGGAACTGGAAGTCTATAGAGAGGGAGGCAGACACCCAGCAGGTAATTGCTTCACACGATAAGGACCTCGGGGCCACAGAGGAAGGGGGGCCAGCTCCCAACTGTGGGGCTCGGGGAAGACTTCTGGAGGAGGTGACCCTGAGCTGAGTCTTCAAGGATAAGTAGGAAAATGTCAGGCAAAGTGGGATGGGGGCAGGGGGCCGGCATTCCTGGCGGAGGGGACAGCAGCTGCAAGGGCACCAAGTTCAAAAGCATTACAGTGTACACCGAGGACCACTCACTAGTGGGCTCTCGTTCGTGGCCTGTCAGCACGTGTTGAGACTGAGGCTGGATGAGCAAGAAGGGCAGATTACAGGGATCTGGGTCAGAAGTGAGGCCTTCAGCCTGAAAGTGAAGTGCAGCAGGGGCTCCCCACTTGAGAAGAGAGCATCCACTGGTGTTTTCACCTCCCAAAGAAGCCGCTGATATTTCTTGATTAGCATCAGCTTATTTCTGACCTCCAGTCAATTATAAGTTCCTTTCTTCCTCTTTCGGGTTGGGGATGATGGGCTGGCAGGAGGAAGGAAGTTCTGTTTTCCAGTTTGAGACCAGAACCTGATTCTCTCCCAGTCTCCTCCCTGCAAAGTAGAACAGGTGGTGGAGAGTGAGCCCTTTAGAGGCCAGAGGCACTCTTCAGCAGAGGCAGCAGTTGAATAGTCTGTTCTCGAGGACGGGAGCCTTGGCAGGGTAGTTCAGGATGGCTCGCTGCATCTGTCTGGCCTGGTGAACTTTGCCTGGAGCTCTGGACCTCAGCTCTGAAAGGGACAGCATCATAGTCCCTTTCAGAAAGCCCCACATGTAGAAAGAAGTATGGAGACAAGATGTGTGGGGCGTTGACCAATGGGTGTGACCGGGCAGCCTCGTCCCTCCTGGGGCCAGGAGCCTTGTTCTGAGGTGCTTACCCCACTGACCACCGTCCACTACTGACGCTCTGGTAGGGGGACCAGGAACACACACACCCAGGAATCAAGAGTCTTCTTGGGCTCAGACACACACACACACACACACACACACACACACCTGCCTTCTGTCACACACACACACACACACACACACACACACACACACACACGACGCTCTGGTAGGGGGACCAGGAACACACACACCCAGGAATCAAGAGTCTTCTTGGGCTCAGACACACACACACACACACACACACACACACACACCTGCCTTCTGTCTCACACACACACACACACACACCTGCCTTCTGTCTCCCAGTGGGCTCAGACACACACACACACACACACACACACACACACACACACCTCTGCCTTCTGTCTCTCTCACACACACACACACACACACACACACACACACACACACACACACACACACACCTGCCTTCTGTCTCCCAGTTGGCAAAACTACTAGAGGAAACCGCTCATCAAGTTGGTTAACGGGATACCCCACTCTGCACCCCTCCACACACCAGGGCCCAGTCTATTAGTGTGGGCAACCAGCCCCGCTTGTGGTGGTTAGCATTCTGTGGCCCGCCCCTCCCCTAGCTCTTTCCCACTGGTTAGCACTGAAGGGTCCCAGGCTACTCCTCATTTTCGTGTTCTATGAGAATTTTATTAAAATCTATTCAGTTCTGTCTAGCCCTTCCCGGAAGAGCCCTCCACAGGGAGAATTTTCAGGTGTTGGCTTTTTTACTTGTCCAACTTTAAAGCTTCCCTACCCTGTCACTCAGAAAGGGAGGGGAGGCATTCCCTGGGCTCCCTGTTTGCTCCCAGCTCTGGTACAGTGCCTGCCTGGCACACAGTGGGCACTCAAGAAGTGTGTGGAATGAATGAATTGAGCAGAGGCAAGGCCCTGCCCCTGAGCTTGGCTGTGCTGCACTATTTGGGGAGCCCATGGCTCTGCCTCTGACCACTGAGAAGGGTTGCCTGGACCTTTTTGTTGTCTGGTGAAGATGACAGACCAGCTGGGCCAGGGAAGAGCAAATGTGAAAAGGGAAGGAAAGGGTGTTCCCCCTGAGGTCAGGAAGGGCAGCTCCTTCTCAGATGCAATCTGGCTTCCCTCTTCTGGGCAGTGAAACCCCCAGAACTGGGCATTATGGAAAGTTCCTGATCCCACTCTGGCCTCTGCATCCAGAACGTACCTTAGAACTTGCCAAGGAAATGATCTCGTGTCAACACTAAGTCAGTTTACCATTTTTCAGAGACAAAAAGAAATGCTTTTGCTACAGGGAAGGAGACAGCAGAATTAACCCCTGTGGCCGCCACTGCTCCTGGAGCTAATAGCTTGGATCCCTGACCACGGCTGCCACTTCTCTCAGGCCCCAGTGTGTTTTCCTCTTGAAGAATGTGCTGGCTGCCTACCTTGGCTCGCAGCCTTGCCTTAGAGCTCCCAAGACAGAAGCACAGCTCACAGCTCTCTAGGCTGAAGCTATCTACACCCAGCCCTGAGGAAATCGTTTGTGTGTACATTTTAAACTCTTCTATCCCATCTTTTGTGAGTACTTTCTTTATGTCTAGTATTGTATTAGGCACCATGAATCCACAGGTGTTGCAGAAGGAATCCGATTCAGAGATGAAGCCATGTCTCTACCCTCAAAAATAAGTCCAGGGCTTCCCTGGTGGCGCAGTGATTGAGAGTCCGCCTGCCGATGCAGGGGACATGGGTTCGTGCCCCGGTCCGGGAGGATCCCACATGCCGCAGAGCAGCTGGGCCCGTGAGCCATGGCTGCTGGTCCTGCACGTCCAGAGCCTGTGCTCCGCAGCGGGAGAAGCCACAGCAGTGAGGGGCCCGCATACCACACACACACAAAAAAAAAAGTCCAGAAAGGAAACAGACATATAACTGTGTCCCCATAGCAAAAGGGTAACGTGTGACCAGTTTTCAGAAGCCACCTTAAGTCTGGAACGCCTGTAGGCAGCCTGGGAGCCCTTTATTCACCCACACATTCTACAGGTAGGTGCCAAGTGCAAGCCCAAAGATGAATAAAACTTAGTCCGAGACCGTCAGGAACTTAGAGCCCAGAGGAGAGAACTCTGAAGCAGGGAGGTGTGGGTCACATGGGGCTCAGAGCAGGAGCAGCCGCTCCCCGCTGGGGGGCACCGAAGGCAGGGTGAGGGGGGTGGTACTTGTGTTGGCCCCTGACAACAAGTGGACTTCAGACGTGGGGAAATGGGCAGGTGCGTGGCAGGTAGAACACCCACAGTGTGTGCAGGCAGGGGCGCTGGACACACAGCAGCGCTGAGTGTCTGGGTTCGGGAAGGGGGATGGTCAGGGAAACAGCTAGGACCTGACCAGAGAGGGCCCTTAAATGTCACGGTGAGAACCTTAACTACTTGAGGAGCTCCTGGGTTTTGAACAGAGTATGGACTTAACCAGAACTCAGTGGATCAGAGCTGAATTAGAATGGTAATAGCAGCAGCATGGAGGCTGGGTGGAAAGGGGAGAGAGAAGCAAGAAGACCATTTAGGAAAGACAGCCACAGTTGTGAGAGGTGGCCAGGCCTGGAGCCACTGGCACAGTGGGAAAGGACAGGAGGTCCCAGACCCGAGTGCCAGCAGCCGGGCTAGGACCTAGCTGTGACAACTCCCCTAGGACCCCAAGGCAGACCTGTTCTGCCCCTCAAAGTGATCTACAGGAAAAGAGCTGATAGTTCACGGGGCGCAGAGCCCAGCCCACTGAGCTCCAGTGCCAGCAGGCTGTGGGCCGGCCTACTGCATACCCCAGGCCGGGCTGGGGAGGCCCTCAGTGTGTAGTGTTCTTGGAAAACTGTGGTGGTGGCAATGAGCATAGGGAGGTCCCCACGGGCCTGCTCCAGGTGGCCCTTTTGGCTCACAGGGTAGAAGCTGTGCTGGCACCAAAGCCCTAGGCTGACTGTTCCTCTCACCCCTACCCACTGCTGAACAGCTTTTCCCTTGAGAGAAGTGCTCTGAGAGCCCTTCAAGTTCTCTTTCCTTCTGCCCTGGGAGTTGGCACTGAGCTGTCTGAGGGGGAAGTACATAAGGGCAGCTTGCCTTGAGGGGTTGGAGGTGGGAGGGTAGAATTTACTAGAAAATCTGGAGAAAAGCAAGCTGGATATAAGTGAGAGCCCAGGCGGAGTCCCTACTCAGTGCTGGGGCGAACTGTCTCACTGAGACCCAGAGGAAGAGCTGCCAGCACGTGCCTGCCAAGCACTCACAAGGAGGGAGAGATCTAACGGGACTTCGGTGCAGCTAAGCTGCAAAACTGGCTGCCTGGAAATCCAGCTCTGACAAGGTGAGCAGAGAGAAGGCACTGGACAGTGTGGGAGCAAAGAAAGTCTTGCAAAGATAGCTGTTGACAACAAGTACCCCCCAAAAAGTTCAAACCTCACCATCAAAGCTGCCCAAACTGCAGAATCCCAAAGTGACCCAACAGGTAACCAAAGGAAACAAATCCGTACATAGTTTGGTAGAGCAGCCCTGGCAGCCTAGGAGCCTTGATCATAGTTGCCCACAGGCTTGGACTGCATGTCTGGCCAGTGGGGGCTGAACACAGGCTGGAGGAAGGTCCCTCAGGGTGGGGCTCTTCCTGCAGAGTCCAGGTTATTCACAACAGCCACCATTGACTGAGCACCCGCTGTGTGTCAGGTGCATAACGGGCAGTATCTCATTCCCTCTGCCTGGCACCATGCAGGCTGGATGTTCCATCCCTCTTTTGCAAGTCAGAAAATTGAGGGGTACTGCCCTGGTGGTCCAGTGGTGAAGAATCCGCCTTCCATTGCAGGGGGACACGGGTTTGATCCCTGGTCGGGGAAGTGAGATCCCACATGCCATGGGGCATCTAAGCCCGCATGCCTCAACTGCTGAGCTCACGTGCCTCAACAAGAGAGCCCGCGTGACCTGGAGCCTGCACGCCACTACTAGAGAGACAACACGCATGCCACAACTACAGAGAAGCCCATGCACCACAACTAGAGAAGCCTGCACACCGCAACGAAAGATCCTGTGTGCCTCAACGAAGATCCTGCATGCTGCAGCTACGACCCGACGCAGCCAAAAAAAAGACCAAAGAAAACAGGAATGTGGGTGGCAAGGGACTTATCCAAGGTCACACAGCTAGTGAGTAGCAGAACTAAGGTCTGAGCCAAAGCCTTGTCTGCTCACAAACAAGGGAATACTCGGGCCTTTGGGGAAAGAGCAGAACCTCCTCTCTTCCTCCCTAGAGGTGCAGACTGAAGCCTCAGGCTGGGGCAGTTGACGGCCTCTAGCGAAAAATGAGGGTATCAGGCATCCAGCCCCGGGAGAACAGTATGTGGGAAATAACTTGGGAAAGTTGGTGGGTAAAGTGGGACAAGAGGAGAAGATAGAATGCCTTCTAGGGAACAGTTAAAAATCGTCTTCCTTGTGTGCTTTTAGGAAGTGACGTAAACAGAACAACAATGAAGAGAGAGAGCTTTGAAACGGAGCGGAACAGACCATTTGCCTTCTAGCCACACCCTATACAGTGCCCTCGCTTTCCAAAGACCAGGCAGTGTACCCTGTTCCTGGGCCAGGTCTCCCAGGTTACCCGAGACACGGAGGAGCAGACACAGCCAGCCGTCTGGGCTGCCTGCATTAGATGCATGGCCAGTCTGCCTGTGGTGTCCAGAGGGTTAAAACCAGACTCCCAGCTTCTGGTCCAGCCCTGCCTCCTAACCAGCTGAGCAGCCTCGGCCACCTAAGCCTCAGCTTCACCACCTGTAAAACAGAACTACGGGGGGCTTCCCTGGTGGCTCAGTGGTTGAGAGTCCGCCTGCCAGTGCAGGGGACGTGGGTTCGTGCCCCAGTCCGGGAAGATCCCACGTGCCACTGAGCGGCTAGGCCCGTGAGCCATGGCCGCTGAGCCTGCGCGTCCGGAGCCTGTGCTCCACAATGGGAGAGGCCACGACAGTGAGAGGCCCACGTACCACACACACCAAAATAATAATAAATAAATAAATAAATAATATCTTTATTGCAGTATAATTGCTTTACAATGCTGTGTTAGTTTCTGCTATTCAACAGAGTGAATCCAGCTATACGTATACACATATCCCCATATCCCCTCCCTCTTGAGCCTCCCTCCCACCCTCCCTATCCCACCCCTCTAGGTCATTGCAAAGCACCGAGCTGATCTCCCTGTGCTATGTAGCAGCTTCCCACTAGCTAGCTATTTTACATTTGGTAGTGTATATAAAGTCCATGCCACTCTCTCACTTCGTCCCAGCTTACCCTTCCCCTGCCCGTGTCCTCAAGTCTGGTCTTTACACCTGCATCTTTATTCCTGCTCTGCCACTAGGTTCATTAGTACCATTTTTTCTTAGATTCCATATATGTGCTTTAGCATACAGTATTTGTTTTTCTCTTTCTGACTTCACTCTGTATGACAGACTCTGGGTCCATCCACCTCATTACAAATAACTCAGTTTCGTTCCTTTTTACGGCTGAGTAATATTCCATTGTATACATGTGCCACATCTTTATCCATTCGTCTGTCACCTGACTGATTCTTGAAGTGAGGGATTGGCTCTCCTCTTGTTTCTGCTTTTAGCTAGACTCCCTTAGTTCCTACTAGCGGTCGCCTGCCTGACTTAGAGGCCCAGGCCAACAGTCAATTCCCTCGCTTCTGCTTTGTGCCTTCCAGGTGAGGGCTCGGAGTATGGTGCCAGCGGGGAAGACGCTCTCAGCAGGATCCAGCGGCTGATGGCAGAAGGGGGCATGACAGCCGTGGTGCAGCGGGAGCAGAGCACCACCATGGCCTCCATGGGTGGTTTTGGCAACAACATCATCGTCAGCCACCGTATTCACCGCAGCTCCCAGACAGGCACTGAGCCCGGGGTCACGCGCGGGCCCTCGCCCCAGCCCTCCACCTCTCGGGGACTGCTCCCGGAAGCTGGGCAGCTGGCAGAGCGAGGCCTGAGCCCCCGGACAGCCTCCTGGGACCGGCCTGGTACCCCTGCACGGGACCCACCCCAGGCAGCCCTGCCCACCTCCTCCCCTGCCCCCCTTCCCAGCACTGAGGGACCAGCCCTGCACTGCGACCTCACCAATAACAACCACCTTCCCGATGGCGGGGGCAGCAGCCTGGGGGGAGCTGTGGGCCCCAGTGGGGAGCCACGGAACAGGTAGAGACGCGTGTGCGCTGGTGCCTCCCCTCGAACCGCTGAGCAGAAACCGGACCTCACAGCTGACTGGGAACTGTATGCGCAGAAGAGCCGCGGGCTGCATCAGGAAACAGGAGCGAGAGGGTGGGGGGTCGAGAGGGAGTCCGAGTCAGCCGCGTGAGGCAGTCAAAGGGGCAAGGCTTGCTTCCGGGGACTAGAACCTTCCAGGATCTGGAGCCCAGGGGAGCCACAGACTGCTGCGCTCAGTGTGAATGGAGGAGGAAGTGGGTATCCCTGCCATGAACCCCCCTTTCTCCTGGAAACAAGGCTCAAGGGACTCGGCCCTGGACAGAGAGCCCTCAGAAGGGTGAATAGTCTTCCAGATCTGGGCCAAACCATCCTGGAGGGTGGCCAGCGGGCCAGCTTCTCCCTGTTCACCTGTTGTGCGGGCAGAGCCATTAGGAGCCCTAGTGCAAGAGGAGCAGCCTGGCTCCCAGAAACCAGCTCCATCTCTGAGCCTTCCAGAGCTTCAGCCTCTCTTGATCATCTTACCCCACAGAGACCACAGTCAGGGCTCAGGCCAGGCCTCCGGATTCCTGAGGACAGGGACTTCCTGCACTTACTGGTGGGGAACAACCGTGGAGTGAATGGGGCAGCCTGCTTGCCTGAGACAGGATGGGGTCAAGGGATGGTGGGCAGGTCCTCGCTCAGGAGTGGGGGGTGTAGGCTGGCCAGCCCCCAGCACTTGTCCACCAAGCTCCTCCTTCCCCGCCACCCCCCAAGGTCCTCAGAGCAGCACCAGTGGGTGTCAGTATTAGCTGAGCCTAGGCCAAAGCCAGCCCAAGGCTGGGGGAGGGGATGAGACTCCAGATCAGAATGTGAGGTCTTGGTCTGTGGTTTAAGGTGTTGCATGTGGAATCTTGAACTGTACATGTAGTTTCTAGTGGAGAAATCAAGGCTCTGATTATTTTGTTTTCAGTATGAAAATGTGATTTCTTTTCTGTTTGTAACTCATCATAGAAACATTGTGGTGGGAGGAGAGGGGATAGTCTGACTGCTAATGAGGGAAACACCAAAGATCTACATCATTAAAATGATGACATGCCCCTCACCAGTCTCTTCTCTGTTTCCATGGGGGTTGGGGGGGGTAGTGATGGGGTCCCAGGGGAGGACATTGAACTGAGCCACCCTGGTTCTCCCAGGCACTGTTTCTGGTGCTGCTGTCCTAGGTGGGGAGCCCCGTGATGTCTCGGCAGAAGCCACTCAGGTAAGGGCTGCCACCTCTGCTTCATGCTGCATCTGTGTGCCTCCAGCTCCTGCTTCCCAGGGGCCTGCTAAGGACTGGAGCGACCTTCACAGTAACAGGTGGGTAGGTAGGAATGATCTAAGGTTGCTCGTCCTGATTGCTTCCTACCCAGGATGATGGGCCTGGAGTGAAGCTGTAACTGGTCAGAAAGCTGGCTCCCCTGCAGTCACGGGAAAGCACCCATAATGGGTGTCTGGGTGGCCAGCAGGGAGCTTGGCCTTATCTGCAGGCATCCCCCAAAGACGCCACTTGCTGGCTGCTCACGTTTCTCTTTACTTTGTATCAGTACCGCAGCTGAGGGGCGTGCTGTAGTCGTGGGCCTTAGACACTTAGTTTTAAGTCAGCAAGCGGAAGAAGGATGTTTGACCCTGCTCTCACAGAGGTATACAGGGAAATCAGAGCCACCCCGGGGCTTTTTGCCAGCAACAAGTACTTCTTGAGTAACTTGTGTGTGCTCAGCTCTGTCCCAGACGCTATGGGGCATACAGAAGCATAGGTTCTGCCCCAGCAGAGGCAAAACCAAAAGATCAAACGGGCAAGCAAATAATACAAAACAGTGAAGAGTTACATGGTGAGGAACTCTAGAATTTTTTGGAAAACGATTACAGCACACTCTGGACTAAGACACATCAGCTGTGAGACTTTGGGCAGGCCACTTGCCTTTTCTCTTGCTTCATGGAGGCAGGGCTTGTACTCTGCAACCTCTTAAAGTTACTTCCAACTCTTTAAGACAAGGCCTCCTTGAAGAGGTGAGATTTGAGCTACGCATTAAAGGATGGAAAGAGAAGGGCGCCCACTGCAATGCATGCCCTCCACCCACATACTGCCCCCAGTGGGAGAAAGAATTACGTGGTCCAAGAGTGGGGACTATGAGTTTATTGAATGTAAACGGTGTGCCAAGCATTCAGTGTTTATTATCTCTCAGTCCTTAGCACAAAAGCCCTCTGAGGTGGGTACTGGTACACCCAGACCACACAACTAAATGGTGGAGCCAGGGTTTGAACCCAGATGGGACCCTGACGTATTCTGTTACTTTGGAAAAGGGGGTATGAGGAGGCTTTGTGGATGAAGTGACCTAAATTCAGTCCTGCCTGGCCTCGCCTCTGTCCTTAACTGGCCAAGGATGAACCCAGCCCCTGCCTGTTGGAGGCCCCTGTCAACACATTCCATCCCCATACCAACCTCTTTCCTTAGAAAGCCCTTGCTGTGTGGGTAGAGCCTCCCCAGTAGGGCCTTCATGGGCCCGCGTGCATATCATGATGAGGTTATGGGGCCAGCGGGGCAGAGCTCAGCAATCCCACTTGGAGATGAGGAAATAGGTTCAGAGCAGTTCTGTGGACTCAAGATGTCTATGGACCCAGCTGGATCAAAGGTAGAGAGTATGGACTAAACCAGGTCCCCTGGTTCCTGTCTCAGCTCTCCACGTTCTGGGATTGGGGGAGGCCAAATGCCCTACACCATAGTAGGGATTTTGGAGAAACTGGAGCAGGTTTGCCTGACAGCTTCTGGAAGAATTCAAGGCAGTGGTTGGAGACTTTTCTAGTGATAAGTTTCTGTGGCCTCCAGTGGCCTTGCTTGTTTCCCCATCTGACAGTTATAAGTGTACGGCCTTCTCCCAGCCTGTGTGCGTGTGCACACACACACTTTCACCTTCCTAGGAGGACCACCCTCTCCTGGACCCTAGGAGGGATGTGAAAAAGGGAAACCAGTGAGTACAGACTGTCATCTAATTGTCATATGAACCAACCAAGCCTGTTTCCTCATCTGTGAAGTGGGGGCAAGAACAATAGGGCTTTTTCATCTTTGGTTATGAGAATCATGGGAGACCAGATCGTTCATGTAGAGGACCACGGCTTCTCACTGTAGCCGACTGCCAACTCCAGCCGTCGCCTTGGGGAGCGTTAGGACCCGACCTCTGCCTCGTTTTTCAGCAGAGGGCTCCACACCAAGAGCCCCAAAGGGCTGCCTCTTGCCTGAGTTCCCGCTCCTTCTCTGGCAGCTCCTGCTGCCTCCTCCACTGGTGCGGCCTCCACCTCCCCCGCACACACAGCCCCCCGCCCAACCCTTGGGGGAGGGTGGAGGAGGGGCGGGACTTGAGTTGTTTTTCCAAGAGAGGAACCCATCCGTCTTAAGGTTAATCGGGTGTTTGCGCTCAGAGGGTTTGGGGTGACAGGCCCGGGCGTTGTGGGAGCGAGTCGAACCTTGACCGGCCCGAGGAAGGGCCGTCTCAGAGGGAGGCAGAAACGCCGGAGCCTGGGCAGGCGGCGCAGAGCCGCCAAGGTCAAAGCTGAGGTGGAGCTCTCCGAGGTGCTGAAGCCTCCCTGCTCTCAGTCCGGCGAGCGCCCCAGCGGACTCTCCTGCTCGGTGCAGGCAAGGCCCCAAGTCCCAAGGCTCTGGCCCGCGCGGTTCCCGGACACTTCAAGAGACCAGCGGCTCGCCCTCCGGGGTCTCGTTCCGGGCTCCGCTCCAGGTGACCTTGGGCACTCGGCTCTCCCGCACAGGCATCGGTGAACCTGCCCTCCAGGTCGCGGCTGGATGAGCGGCGCGTCCTTTCCCGGGGCTGGAGAAAGGGTGCGCACCCACTTCCCGGCGTGGAGCGCGGGAGCAGGGAACAGGGCGGCAGGAATGCGGGGCGGGCGGGGTTGTGTGCGATGAGCCGGCTCCTCTCTCCCTGGGGACCGTTGCCCGGCTTCTCCCTCCAGCTCCTTCCCAGGCCCCGACGGCGCCCCTCTTCTGTGGCTGCCCGGTAGCCAATACGCAGCCTCGAAGCCCGAGACTGCCGGCCCTCGGCTCTCTGCCCCGACGGAACCGGGGCGGCAGAGCCTACCCCAGCCACCCATAACCTCCTGGTGGGGTCACACACTTGCGGTCCGTGGTCCAGCTGCGAGCCGGGCAGTATAAAGAGTGAGGTCCGGGCGGGGCGCGATACCACCTACGGGTCCCGGGGGCTTGGTCAGAGTGGAGATGGGAACGCAGCCAGACGGGTCTGCCAGCTCCCTTCCCAGCCCGCGAGGGGGCGCCGCGTCCCCATGACAACGCGGACACCCCACCCTATCCCCAGCCTCCCGGGAGGGCAGCGCCCCCCGCTAAGCAGCACCGGTGACCGTGGGCGGTGCCCCCATAGTGCCCGGTTGGAGAGCTGCCGGCCGGCTCCAGGGAGGGGCGCGCGTAGCTGGGGTCCCCGACGCCCGGGGTGGTGGCCCCCGCGCGTCCCCGTTGGGTGGCCGGCCCGGGGCGGGCGGCGCGGGCCCACCAGGATTGGCTGCTTCCCCGTGACATCACGCGGCTCGGGGAAAAGTGCGAGCGTGAGCGCGAGTCGGAGCCACAGCGCTGGGAGCTGCGGGCGGAGCAGGGGCCGCCCCTCTGCACCCCGTCCCCGCCCCCGGCCCGCGGCCCGGCCGCCCGCCCCACCCGCTGGCCCGCGGGGCCACCTGCCCGTCCAGCCGTCTGTCAGGTGCGAGGGGAACTGGGCGGAGGTGTCTGGTAAGTGACTCCGCGGCAGCGCGGGGGCGGGGGACTCGGCTGGGAGAGAAGGACGCGTGGCTTCTGGACCCTCTGAGGCGCCCCGCGGCGGGCCCAACTGGGCCAGGGCCTCAGGCTCCTTCGGGGGCGAGCGCGGTGCTGGGATCTCCAGAGGGCCCGGGGACAAGGGGCCCGCTGGAAGCAAGGCCCCGAGTCGCTCGGAGGCTTCTCCGGGTGCGCCTCTGGGAAGGAATGGACTCTCGGTGGGTCGGGCGGTGGTGGTGGTGTGTGTGCCCGCCCACAGCCCGCCAGGAGCCAGGGGCAGCCGTCGGGGGCGAGACCCCGCACTTCTGCCCTCCTCTGGCAGCTCTGCAGGTCGCCGGGCTCTGGAGCCCCAAAGAGCCTTTTTCCCGCCCGACTCCCCGCCCCCCACCCCCCAGCGCTGCCAGCCCACTCCAGTCCGTGGGGTGCTCCATCAGCGACCTTGAACTCCGACGGAAAACACCACTGCCCTCTCCTGGTGCCCCTCCCCCCTCCAAGACTCCCCACCTCTGTTGCCCAGGCTCAGAGACTGGGAGGTCCAGCGCCAAGACCCGAACCCCAGGGCGGAAGCTTCAGGTGCAATGTTGGTGCCAAATCCCCTGCGCGCTTTCTCCCTCCCCGCCAACTCCTGAGTCTCCTCTCCTGCCCTAGGGACAGATCCAGAGACCGCAGCCTTCCCGGAGCCCTAGAGTGAACGCCTAGGAATCGAGGACCCACCCCCACCCCCGGCGTCCAGGGAACACGCTCCCATCGCGTCCGGGAAAGGGGGGCTCCAGGACCTGGGAAAGCACGGTGCCCACGCCCAGAGGCTGCAGGAACTGCGCTCTAGGGGGTTGGGGGAGGGCAGGGCACGGGAGAGCCGAGTCCCCTTCGACAACCACGGAGACATGGAGGGGCCTCCAGATGGGCCCAGTAATCATTCCCAACGAGGCCCGACCAAGCCCAGGGCTTGAGAAACAGGGTGGCCACGCCAGCCGCTGGGGCCGGGCTGTGCCTCTTCGGCGGGGTTCAGTGTTAGGAGTGTGGGATGGGGAAGAATTTTACACACGCCTGACCCAAGCCCCGCTGGGCCTCCCCATTACGGAGGTGCTTCCCGCACCCTCCTGCCAGGCAGACGTGGGCCCACTGAGCTGAACCTAGCGTCCTGCAAGCCGGGTTGAAAGACTCTAGCAGCAGCCCCTCGACAGAAGTCAGTCCCAGCCTGGGACTCTGCACCGCAGCACTGGGGACGCAGACACCACAGGACTTTCTGCTAAGACGACGCCCCCAAGGTCAGGGGGTCTGTCGCAGCCCAGATTGTAGCCCGGTCTTGTCGTCCTGCCGGCGACTCTTCCCCATGCACAGGCGGGGCGCCATCTAGACACCGGTTCTTGGCCCGACCTTCTTCATACTAAGACAGCCGAAGTCTGGGCTGAGCCTCCCTCCAGGGGCGTTTAGAATGTGGCGGGTCACCCACTGTGGGACCTGCATTGGCTCACGTACACAAGCTCACAGGTACAGGCACCCCCGAACCGTGTGCATCCGCCAGGCTGCAGCACTCCAGTCGCACACACGCACGTGTCCACACCGCGCGAGCATGCTCACATGCGCACGGGCGCACTGGTATCCAGGCGTGGCCCAGCGCGCGCGCACACGCCCATGCAGACGGCTACTAGCTTCTACTCGAGCTGCCCAGGAATCACACACAAACAGAACTCTCAGTCGCCTTCCCGCCCACACTTTCCTCACCGCGTGAGGGGTGGAACCAGGCGCCCTTAACTTTCCCACCATTGAACCCCGTGCGGAGCCAAAGGCAGCTACGGGGTGAGGCCTAAAGGCAGCTATGGGGTGAGGCCTGGCGAGGGGGCCCCCAAGTCCCTCCCCTGGGAGGCCAGGCCTGGGACCTCCACTGCTTTCCCAGTCGCCTTGGAGTTGGGGGCGGTGGCGAATAGCGGCCATCCTCTCCAGGTCCGGAGCTGGCACCCGGGGACCGACATTGCCATCTAGCGGTGCGCACGTGCCTGGGCGGCGGCTCCTCGTCTCCCCAGGTTTCGGGCGGGCCTGCGTCTCAGAGAAGCGCTCCAGAGGAGGGTGCAGTCAGAACGTCTGTGGGTGACCCCCAGGGGTCCAGAAACATAGTTTGGGTGGCGAACAGGGAGAATGCCTTGCCACGTCTGCAACTGGCAGCTTTCCCAAGAGGGCCCAGAGAGGGACTAAACCATTGGCCACCTGATTGGAGACAAGCTGTACAGAGGGAGACAAGAGGTCTCTTTTCTTCTGGGAAGGCTAAGTGTGGGAGCTGGCAGGGAATGAGAAGGGGCCCTACCCAGGCCTCCCCTGACCCACCCCTAGTGGTGTGGTTTTGAGGAGGGGAGAGCAGAGGCGGGAAATCAATTCCAGAGGCAGCAGCACCTTGCAGTTAAGAAGGTGGCTCCTGGGTTCTAATCCTGCCCCCGACCCTGCTTACACACTGGGTAACTTTAGGCAAGTTAATTAACATTATCCTCATCTGTAAGAAGATACTTACTTCAGTAAAATGAGGATACTTATGGCACCTTCCTTTTCAGGCTGCTGTAGGAATTAAACCCGATAATCTGTATAAAAAGCTCAGAGGGATTCCTGACTCATAATTAACATTCAATAAACAAGAGCGATTATGTTTTTCCTATTTGGTACCTCGAGCCCCATTCTGATCTCACTGGCCTGTGTCCTGACCCTGGGAGGCTAGAATGAGGGTTTCCTTGGGGCTGGCTGACAGGTCACTCCTGCCCACCCTGTGCCCACGGGCAGGTGCCGGGGAAGGACAGCCTCTCCACGCTGGGTGCCTCTACCCTCCTGCCCCTCCACAGAGGGTGGTGCCTTAGGTTCCATTTTGGAGACTCTCAGCACTGAGAAGGGCTGTCAGAGACCCCCCTGCCCCCCAGGAGAGGGCAGTATCTGGTCTTAGCCCTTGATTCCTCTGCGACCTTGGGGGTGGCACCACCCCTCTGTGAGCCTCTCCTGTGAACCAAGGATTTGGGCCTGAGAACTGAAGCTACCAGGCCAGGAGACTGGTTCTGTGTCTGCGTCTAGTGTCTGCATCTGCATCTGTGATGGTGGCTTGAGGGGACTGAAGCCAGGCTTGGAGAGGGGGCATCGCCCTGGCACCTGGCTCCAGTGTCCAGTGCACGTCAATGCTGGAGATGGAGTTGAGTTGCTGACCCCCGCTGCCGCCGGGAGGGAGGCTGCCCTGGGCCAGGCGTCCTCTCTGTTTTGCAGATGAGAAAGAGAGGAGCAGGAAGGTGAGGTGCCTTGTGCAAGGCCACACGGCTAAGAGCTCGCTGGCCGGGGAGCCTGGCCCGTGGGGTGCGTGCTTCTTCCTCCACACGCCACCGTCTCCCCTCTGCTTCTCTCACACAGACGCACAGAACTGCATATACGACAGGGAGCTGCGGGGCTCGCATGGCTGTGACGGGCCCGTGTGTGTGTGTGTGTGTGTGTGTGTAATGGTGCGCGTGTTGGCGGGTGTGAAGGAGGCTGGGCTGAGCGGCTGCCCTGGCACAGTGCCCTGGGCGTGGGCCTCCCTCACACGAAGGGGAGAGGAAGAGGGGGAGGAGACGTGACGAAGCTCTGGGGAGGAGCCTCAGCCTCGTGCTTGGAGGACCCCAGCTGGGGCGCCCCCGTGGTGTGTGCCGCGGGGCTGAGCGTGAGCCTCACAGGCTGGCCACAGTATCCCCTGCTGCAGCCCCTCTCTTTCCTCTGGGACACTCGCTCACCCTTTGGGTTCCCTGTCAGGCCTTGCGGAGCGCACTGGCCCCTGGGAAGCCGTGTGTGTCTTTCCTCAGCTGATGAGCCCTTTACGCTTCTGATTCTTCAAAGGTCTGAGCCCCTGGCTGCTGACAGGCCCCAGCTACCCTTGCACCGCATCCCCGTGCCCTGGGGACGGGGGAGGGCTCCGGGAGGGGAGGCCACAGTGGCACCTTCCTCCTCCTCCTCCTTGGATTCCTAGTTCCATGTCACCTCTTCTGGTCCTCTGGGAAGACTTCCCCAGGGTGGGATCACTGGCTCTTGTGGCTCTTTGGGCCCCCCTCTGCCCGAACCCTGAGCTCTGGGACAGCGACATGAGATCAAGGAGCTGTGGGACTTCGGGCAATTTATTTAACATCTCCGTGCCTTACTTTCCTCATCTGTTAGTAAAAAATAACAGTATCCGGGACTTTCCTGGCGGTCCAGTGGTTAAGACTCCGTGCTTCCACTGCAGCGGCCTCGGGTTCAATCCCTGGTTTGGGGAACTAAGATCCTGCGAGCCAGGCCACATGCCCCGCCCCCCCACCAAAAAAACCCCAAAAAACCAAAACAACACAATATCTACTTCATAGGTTTGTTATGAGGATGAAATGAATGAATACTTACAAAAAGTGTAGAAGGTGCCCGGCACTGAGTAGACCATAAATGTTAGCTGGTAGTATATACTCTTGCTTTTGTCCCTAGCGCCTTCTGTAGGGATTGGAGGGCAGGTCCCCGGTAACGTTTGCTTAAGAAATGACCAAATGGGTAAATGAATGAATACCTCTGACCAGAGCCACATACTGATCTCTGGGACCTCTCTTCCCCCCACCCCTCCACCCACACTGGCCTTCTGTCCATGCCTCACACATGCCTCAGGGCCTTTGCTCTTGCCATTGCCCTTGACTAGGCCACTCTCTGCAGCTCTTCTTGTGGCTGCCTCCTCCTCCTCATCCAGATCACCTCCTCAGAGAGGCCTTCGCTGATCACCCCTCTGACTCACTCACCATCACCTGCCCTTGTCTTCTTCCTAGCACTCTTTTGTTACTCACGTGTCTGTATGTCTCCCGATAGGGTCGTAAGCTCCGTGAGAGTGGGGGCTGCGTGTGTCTCCTTCACTCTGTAACCCCAGCATAACTCCAGCGCCTACAACAGTGCTTGGACAGGAGTAGGCACTCGATAAAGGACGAATGACCGAACACAGGAGGAAGTGATGGGACAGAGTTCTCTAAGGACGGAGTTCTGCAGGACGATGACGCACCTCTGTCGCCTTGACCCCAGTGCCCCCCACCTCACCCCTCTAGTCCACTTCCACCATTCACCCCTCTCCTCTCTCCTTCCTCCTCCAGACCCTGCCCGTCCACTGCTGCTAACCCACATGGCGAACTTCACACCGGTCAATGGCAGCTTGGGCAACCAGTCTGTGCGCCTGGTCACGGCAACCCATAACCGCTATGAGACAGTGGAGATGGTGTTCATTGCCGCAGTGACGGGCTCACTGAGCCTCGTGACTGTCGTGGGCAATATCCTGGTGATGCTGTCCATCAAAGTCAACAGGCAACTGCAGACGGTCAACAACTACTTCCTCTTCAGCCTGGCATGTGCCGATCTCATCATAGGCGCCTTCTCCATGAACCTCTACACCGTGTACATCATCAAGGGCTACTGGCCTCTGGGCGCCGTGGTGTGTGACCTGTGGCTGGCCCTGGACTATGTGGTGAGCAACGCCTCTGTCATGAACCTGCTCATCATCAGCTTTGACCGGTACTTCTGCGTCACCAAGCCTCTCACCTACCCAGCGCGGCGTACCACCAAGATGGCAGGCCTCATGATTGCTGCTGCCTGGGTCCTGTCCTTCGTGCTCTGGGCACCTGCCATCCTGTTCTGGCAGTTTGTGGTGGGCAAGCGGACGGTGCCAGACAACCAGTGCTTCATCCAGTTTTTGTCCAACCCGGCGGTGACCTTCGGCACGGCCATCGCTGCCTTCTACCTGCCTGTGGTCATCATGACGGTGCTCTACGTCCACATCTCCCTGGCCAGTCGCAGCCGAGTTCACAAGCACCGGCCCGAAGGCCCTAAGGAGAAGAAGGCCAAGACCCTGGCCTTCCTCAAGAGCCCCCTGATGAAGCAGAGTGTCAAGAAACCGCCCCCAGGAGAAGCTTCTCGGGGGGAGCTGCGCAACGGGAAGCTACAGGAGGCCCCTCCGCCGGTCCTCCCACCCCCGCCACGCCCAGTGGCTGACAAGGACACCTCCAATGAGTCCAGCTCGGGCAGCGCCACCCAGAACACCAAGGAACGACCACCCACAGAGCTGTCAACCACAGAGGCCACCACGCCCGCCACACCTGCACCTCCCCTGCAGCCACGGACCCTCAATCCGGCCTCCAAATGGTCCAAGATCCAGATTGTGACGAAGCAGACCGGCAACGAGTGTGTGACAGCCATTGAGATTGTGCCTGCCACGCCGGCTGGCGTGCGTCCGGCGGCCAACGTGGCCCGTAAGTTTGCCAGCATCGCCCGCAACCAGGTGCGCAAGAAGCGGCAGATGGCAGCCCGGGAGCGCAAGGTGACTCGGACCATCTTTGCCATTCTGCTAGCTTTCATCCTCACCTGGACGCCCTACAATGTCATGGTCCTGGTGAACACCTTCTGCCAGAGCTGCATCCCTGACACCGTGTGGTCCATCGGCTACTGGCTCTGCTACGTCAACAGCACCATCAACCCGGCCTGCTATGCCCTCTGCAATGCCACCTTTAAAAAGACCTTCAGGCATCTGCTGCTATGCCAGTATCGGAACATCGGCACTGCCAGGTAGGCAGGTAGGGGTACCGCTGGAGGTGCTGGTGTGTGCGCTGGGGACCACGTGTCAGCTGCCGCGAGGGAGAGACGTGGAGGCACTTCTCAGTGTTCGTGTTTGCTGAAGAGAACTGATGTTCCCGAGACCCCGTGAGCCTCGGGAAGAGGCTCCGGCTGGATTCAAGAGACCAGGTCTCTGCTCAGGCCGAGGAGGATCAGCCCCAGGAAGTGACCAAACTGGACAGTCTGACCCATCGCTCTTGTCCTGCCTCAGGGAGCTGGGGAGCCCTGGCCTATGTGGGCACCTGCCCCACTGTGACCAGCCGGCGTGGCTGAAAGAACGGACATCTGGAGGGGAGCAGAGCCCAGCACCCGTCTGGGAGGAGCAAAGGGGCCACTGCTTGGGAAAGGAGGCTCAGGGAGGGAAGGGTCCCCCATCCTGCTGTAATCGGTGCTTTCTTTCCCCCTGTACCCCGCATGTAGGCTCAGCCTCCTCTTCCTATATCTCTCTCTCCAGGGGCAGAAGTCTCCCCTTGCTGCAGCTACTCAGCAGGGCTCTGGTTGGGTGGGCGGGTCAGTGGGTGAGCTGGAGGCCAGGCAGAGGGGGCTCTGAGCACCCCCTACAGCACTACCCTGGCCACGTTCAGGATGGGCTAGCGGGGAGATCAGGGGTTCGCTCAGGAACTGGGGCTTAGCCACCTCCCTCCCCAGGCTGAGCTGAGTGGCCCCTGTCATTCTGAAGAGTTGCCCTCCCTCCCCAAGCAGAGGGCGTGGCTCGGGTCACACACAGGGAAGGTGGGACTGTGGAGAGTGGTATTCTCGGCTGGCCTCTGCAGCGCGAGGGACGCCCTGGTGGGTCACCAGGGAGAAGACGGGGGTGGACTTGACCCACACACAGTTGGGGCGGGGCTGGTGAGGCAGGCAAGCGACCCCCATCTCTCCTCTCCCAACTGATAGAACCTTCTGGATTGGCAGTGGGCTGGACCAAAAGACCTTTACCTGGGGGAAACTGAGATGGGGGGAATCAGTTCTAGTGAGTCTCCTGGGTTCCCTCCCCCAGCCCTGGCCCCTGGAGAAACAGGACTGAGAGGCTCAGGGGACTCGATGGGGGGCAGCCTTCCAGGGGCCAGTAGCGGGCCCTGGAAGAAATTTTCATAACCGTTTTTTCTCCATGAGCTCTGGGGGGCACTCACCGCCAAGTCTTCAACCCCCTGAAAGCCACCGTTCCCTCCAGCCCTCTCTTTCCTCCATTCTCCCACCTCCAACAAATCACCACAGCAAACTTCCTGGGAAGGGGCTTTTATATATTAAAAGAAAGCTTTTATTGGGGAAAAAAAAAAAGACATTTATTTATTTCTTAGTAATGGCATCATTGGGGGAAGAAGAAAAGTGGGTACAGGGGACTCACATCCCTTTGGGCAAGGCTCAAGCTGCCCAGAATCCCTGTCCCTCCCCACTTTGGGCACTTGGGGTGGGTGTGGGCGAGTGAAAGGGAAGAAGCAGGGCGTGATTGATAAAAAGCTAACGAGTAGGCGAAAGGCACTGGTGGGTTATATCCTGGGCCGGTAGAGGGAGGCCATGGGCCAGGCCTCCGAGTAAAGCCAGGGGCTCCTTGGCATCCAGGCCTGGCCGCTAGTCCTTTCCCTTCCCTTTCTTGGCTGTAAAACAAGAAAGACCACATTAGCAGGGTCTGGGTGACCCACTGGAGACCCCCTTCCCCCCAACACAGACATTAGAGAAAAGAAAATTCTGCCCCCTGGTGGTTCTCTGTCAGCTAGCCTGGAAGCCCGTGGGACAGGACAGCTCCTCACTGCCCCCAGATCAGAAAACCCTCAAGTTCCCGGTCTCAGTCCTGGTCCCAGCAGCCCTGGACGACAGCCTCAGTCCCCTCACCTGAGAAGTGGGCAGATTCCCCTCGGCCCTGTTGGCCTCCAGGGCTGCTGTGAGTCAGGAATGAAGCTAAGGGAAAGAGGAAGGCAGGACTGTGAAGTCCTTCCCATATAGAAACTGCCCCCACCTGCTGGAGAGATGACAAAGCCAAGGCGTTCCAGTACGATTTCCTTGAACCCCCGGCCAAAGGCTCCAACAGAACAGCTGACTTTGTCCTTACTTGAGCCAGGATTTCAGCCTCCCGAGCACCCTCTGCGGTGCCCTCGGTACCGCCCACCTAAGGTGTCTCTACCCACAGGGAAACCCGGTACAGACACGTCAAAAATTCGCTGGCCAGGATCCAAAACTTCAGGCTTTACCGGCTCCCTTCACAGGTAGGGGCAGCCACCTGTGATGACCCCACCCCTGCCCCCTCTGCTAACCTTTGGCCTTGGCTTTGGTCTTGGGGGTGCAGGGCTTGGTCACACGAATAGTCTCCTGGCACTGGGCGTTGTACCGCGCCTTCTTCAGGGTGCCTTGGCGGGCTTTGGTGCCTGTGCCCCCATCACACGCCCCCCAGCTCTCAAACTTGTACTTGCAGTCGGCTGGCGGGAGAGTGCCCGGGTCAGAGCTGAGTGGCCTGTGGCCCCCTCCACGGGTCTGCTCACGTCCCCGTGAGGCTGGGCCCCCTGCCTACCCTCCGCCTGCGCCCCACCTCACCTCCAAACTCCTTCTTCCAGTTACAGGGCACCCGGCACCGGATGCGTTGCGTCTGGGCCCCGCAGGTGCCCTCGCGGAAACCCACGCCGCAGTCCTTGCTGCTGGGGGTGCAGGGCCCCCAGATCCACTCCGCGCACTCGCTCCCCGGGCCTCCCTTCTTCACTTTGTCTACAACGCATGGGGAACAGAGCTCAGGACCCGGGCCAGGAGAAGCTCACTCGGAGACCCCTTCCTGGAGTCCCGGCCTCGGAACCGAGGCTGCCGGCCTCACCTGCCCGGCTCCGGCCCTCCTTAAACCCCCCACCCTCCGTATCACCTTTCTTTTTGGCCACCGCGGAGGTGAGCGCCAGCAGGGCGAGGAGGGCGAGGAGGAGGAAACCTCGGCGCTGCATCCTGGGGGTAGAGCACGGGTCAGAGGCTCCACTGGGGGCCGCAGGCGTGAACCTCCCACCCCCTTTCCCCAGTTTCCAGGCCCAAAGGGTCGGGCTGCTACTGCGGTGGCGGCGGGCTTGGGGGGCTGGCCCCTCGCCGCCAGCCGGGGCGCACAGCGGGAGGAGTCTCCCCAGGGGCCGCCTGGAGCCCGGGACGCAGCTCAGACCCCCACCCCGCCTCCAGCGCCCAGATCAGCAGCGGCCGAGGGGCCGAAGCCGCCGCGCGCCCTCCGGGGCCCCGCACGCTCACTCGCTCGCTGCCCGCGCTGCTTCGCTCCCTCCCGCGCCGGGCCCGTCCCGCTCCGGCCGCCGCGGCCCCTTTTGTCTCCAGAACCGGTCTGAGCCGGTCACATGGGCCCCCCGCCCCCTCCCCCCACCGACGAAGGACCTGCCCCGCCCCCTCCCCTCAAACCCGCGCCGCCCCCGACCCCGGCGTCCCCGCCTCCGCTCCCTCCCCGAGCCCCCCGCGCCTCTACCCGCTCTTCCCGCCGCTCGGCCCCACACCCTCGCCTCGCCTCGCCTCGCCTCGCCTGGCCGGTGCCCTCCGCTCTCAGACGCCGGGCTCTCCTGGCGTCCCCATCCCCAGCCCCGGCTCTCCGTCCTGTCCCGGCACCCCCTGTCCCCAGCCTCCAATCTCGCGCTCCCTCGGCCCAGGCCCCTGTTTGCCGTCCCCGCCCTCTGCCCCCTCCTCGGGGCCGTCCCCTTTCCCCTCTGGACGCCAGCTTCCCTTCATGGCCACGGAGCCTTAGGTGGAGACCAGGAGGGAGCACGGAGCCCCGGGTGTGTCACAGGTCCCGGCGCGGGGCCCGCGTTCGAGCCTGTGTGCGGCTCTGTCCGTCGAGCCCCGGGTGCAGTGATTAACCCCGTCGAGGCCCCGCTGCGCCTCCCAGGGCCCGCTCGACTCTCAGCGCCCCTTAGATGCTGGAGAAGGAGTGCCAGCCCCCGCCTCGGGTCGCTTCACCAGGTGTGCAGTGAGATGCCCTGCTCAGTGTCGGGATGGGGCTCGGACGGGGGACCCCAGAAAAGCGCACGGGTCGGAAGGGCGCGGAGGCCGCTGCGCCTTTCTCCACGCGCAGGTTGGCTGGGCGCGCGGGGGGCGGGGGAGCTGGGGAAGGAGGAGCCCGCAGGCCTGGCTTTGGTTAAGATTTAGAGTCGACAGCAGCCGTCTGAGAAGTTCCAGACGCGGCCCGGCAGCGGCTGCAAACGCCCACCCCTTCTGAGCCTGGAGGCTCGGGGACCACCTCATCCGATCCCCTAAACAGCGAAAGCAGCTGAGGCCAGGAGGGGGCTTGCCCCAGGCCATAGGGCGACCGGGCCCAAGAAACCAGGCCTCGCCCCCGCTCCACCTCTTTCACTTTCATTGTTATCTTCCCCGCGGGAAGCGGGAAGCAGGAGGAAATCAGCTCCTCCCCCGGCTACGACCGGCGCGGCAGCCAGGCAGAGGTCAGGTCCCGGGCAGCCCCTCGGACCCCACCCCGAAACGGGAACCAGGATCCCTCGAAAGGAGTCCGGGTCTGGGTCGACGGTGTCCAGTCCCCCACCCGGAGGATAACCCGGCAGATCCCACCACTTCTGGAAGACCTCCCCCACAAAAGAAGAAAAACGGAAAGGAAAAAAAAATCCACTTTACTGAGTCACACCCAGCTGTAAACATGTCACCGTGAAAGCCCCCCCCCGCCCCCCAGGCCACACAGTCGGAGGTGAAATGACTGGGTTTGGGAGGAGGGTCACCGGGTAGGTGCTAAGCAGGGCAGCGGGCAGGCAGATGCAGCAGGCTCCGTGTTTCCGGGAAGAAGCCCTGGGGGCGGGGGTGGGGGGGGTGTCAGGGCAGGAGAGGGGCCCAAGCTCCCAGGAGCCTCAGAGTGAGGGTCCTAAAGGACCCGGAGGCTTAGGAAGCGTCTTCCTGGGGGCTCCCTCACAGGGCCTCAAGGCCCTCTGCCCTCCGGGCTGTGGGCCCTCAACCCCAGGGCACCCACCGCAGGGAAGGTGAGGGCCCCCCCAGCACCCCCAATGGTCTGCCCAGCCCGGTCCAGTTTCCTGGTCCCCTGTGAGCCTCTGGGTTAGGCTGTGGCCTCAGGGCGCCGGGTGAGACCCCACCCCCACCCCCCTCAGAGTCCAGCCCTAGGTCTGGGCAGCTCCTCAGGGAGCAAGCAGCACAGGGCTCCTTCCCTGGGGCCCGGGTCCCTCTGTGGCCATCCGACTGGAATGTGGCAGTGAGGTGGGCGAGGAGGGGCTGCTGCTCCGGCGGCCCGTCCCTCCTGCCGCGGCCTCACACGCGCAGCCGCGGCCTCACGCACACGCAGCCGCGGCCTCACGCACACGCAGCCGCGGCCTCACGCACACGCAGCCGCGGCCTCACGCACACGCAGCCGCGGCCTCACGCACGCGCAGCCGCGGCCTCACGCACGCAGCCGCGGCCTCACACGGCCGTCTCCTGGTCCTCCCGCTGGATCATCTGGTAGTGCTGCCGGTTCTCCAGGTACTCGGCCAGTTCCGTGTCCTGAGCCCTCTCAGCCCGCTGCCGGGGAGTGTCGCCCTGGATGAGGCGGGGGGCTGCCATCACCTCAGGGACCTGTCGGCCCCAGCAGGCTTAGAAGACGCGGGCTCTTCCCTCGGGAGCAGCCAACTCTTGCTGGCTCAGGTTCTCGGGGTCTGGACTGTGCCGGTTGAAGGGCAGCTTTGAATCCCCCGAGGCGGCCCTCCCCCCCGACTCCCCTCCCCCCGGGCTGGAGTTTGGGAAAGGGTTGCTCCGTGTGTGCGTGGATTCCCTGCCTGCGCTGCTAGTCTGCTCACCTGCTGGTCCGTCTTCATGAGAGAGGCCCCGGCCTCCACGATGTAGTGGCAGATGGTGCGCTGGCCCAGGGCTGCGGCCTGGTGCAGACAGGTCTCCCCGCTGGGGGAACAGGGGCTGGCTGTGGACCCCATCCAGTCCTCTGAGCCCTCCCGTCTCCCGAAGGCCATCAGAAAGGGCAGGAAGTTCAGGGTCCTGGGGCAAGGGGGTGGCCCAGAGGATGACAGATGTGGCCAGGAAGGGTTTATGGGCTCTGACAGGACCAAATGGGAGGGGCTAAAGACGGAGCAGTTTCCGGGGTAACTGGGGTCCTGCACTGCCCACGTACTCACTTTTCCTCCACAGCATCAAGGATCTCTGTGGGGGCTGGAGAAGGGGGAGGGGGAGGTCAGAGAGGCCTGGCAGCCTCTGCCTCCTCCCAGGGGCCCCAGTGGCAGAGCTCACCGTGGTCCAGCAGGTAGCGGACCACTTCCTTGCTGCCGGTGCTGACGGCGTGGTGCAGGAGCGTGCGGCTCCGCTCGTCTCGGTGCATGAGGTCACCCCCGGCTCGGTGCAGCTCCTGGAGCTGGGGGCAGGAGGCAGGGCAGGGCTGGGGCTCCTCAGGGCCACCCTCCTTCCAGCCACAGAAACGCCCCCCAACTCACACAGGCCCTAGGCTCCCTAGGGGCCTCTGAGGGTCTTTCTGGAGCGCAGGGGAGACACGATGGGCTTCTCTCACCCCAGGAGCCCCTGGACACCCCGGGAGCACTGACGACAGAGCCTCGGAGCCTGCGAAGTTCCTCTAAGACTCGATCCTTTCTGAGCGCCAGGGACAGGCAGAGCGAGCTAGGAAGCCCCTATGCAGGGACACCGGTTGTGGGCTGGGCAGGGATGCGGGGCAGGGCTGACCGGGACACCACACAGAGGCCCAGGCGACAACGGATGACCGCACCTCAACAGATCGGCTCTTGGCCCAGCCCAGGGGCCCCGCTCCCCAGGGCCTGAGGGGGCTGCCAAGGGGAAGAAGCTGGAGCCTGGCATAGTACCTTACAGAAATCGTTCCTCTTGGCAGCCTCGATCAGCTCTTCACCTGCACAGAACACCTGCCTGTTACTCTCTGGCGCTGGACGCCTAGGCATGTGTCGGTGTGTGAACACACGTCTGAAGCACCATTGTGCAGAGAAGGGGGCCTGTTGGGGCATGTGTGCCAAGGGCTGTGGGCTCACGGTGACTGTGACGTAGCTGTGTTCTTGTGAGGCTGCGTATGGGCTCCACCCCACATGACCCCACCCCACCAAGCCTCAGTCCTAGGACCAGGGAGGAAGCAGGGGCCCTACCTGTAGGGGGTGCAGCATCCCCTGGCAGTGACCTGCAAACAGAGCAGGATGAGATGTGGCAGGGCCACGGGTGACATGGCTGCAGGCTGCAGCACAGGCCCAGCCTGTCGCGCTCCCCAGCCCCAACCGGGGGCGCCCTCTGTCCTTTCAACAGTTTATTGAGTGCCTCCTATGTGTCAAGGGCGGTTCTGGGCACTGGCAGTACAGCAGTGAACACGACGGGTAGAGAACTTGCTCTCAGCGAGCTTACATTGTAGTCAGAGAGACAAACAGGTAAACAAATAAATAAGGTATTTTGAAACAGCAGGAAGTGCTACAAAGAACAGGAGACAGGGTAATGTGATTGAGCAGAAACTTCAGGTGGGGCTCCCGGGAGACTCCTCTGAGGAGGAAACACCCAAGCCGAGATATGAATGGAGGGGCAGCTCTGTGAAGATCGGGGAGGCAAGGCCAAGTCCAGAGGTGGGCAAACTTGTGCCTTAAAGAACCGAGAGGCGAGTGGGGCTGGACTGCGGTGATGGAGCAGGGAGGGCGCTGGTGGGGTCAGAGACCACCAGGCTCAGGCTGTGTGGGATGAAGTGACCAGGTACAGGGGGAGGGCACATTGACCGTAGGGTGCTGGGGAAGAAGGTTCCAGGCTGGGGGGAGAGAGCAGGGGGCCAGGGGCTCCGTGGTGTGCTCCGACGCGGGCAGGGAGCAGCCAGGGAGGGAGCCCGGGTCTTTGGCCCACGCAGCAGAGCCGACGGTGTGGTGGGGGGCTGGCAGGCTGCGTTCAGTTTGCTGCCTGTGGGTCAGTGGGGCGGGGCCGGTGGGGACCACAGGCAGCTGGACGTGGGTGAGTCTGGAGCTCAGGGAAGCGGCTGGGGCGGAAGACAGGGTTTGAGGAGCTGCTGGCTTACGGGTGGGATTTAGAGCCAGGGGACAGGCTGAGGCCTGGGACTCACCGGGGCCTGGGTGAGCAGGGCGAGGTGGGGAGAGGGGAAGAGGGGGTTGGGAGGTCGGGTTGGGCAGACGCCCCCAGCAGCTCAGGGTCCAGGATATAAATCTCATCCTGTGCGATCTCCGTCACATAGTTGAGGTGTTCCTGCGGGTGGGGAGGTCAGGGCCGAGGGTCAGGGCCCTGCGGGGTGGCGGGGGTGGTGGTGAAGGGGCTGCCAGGCCAGCAAGACCTGGAGAGGCCTCTGCTGTGAGCAGGGACACTGACAGGAGGCAGGCGGGCCAGTGGCCCTGCCAGTCCCCTGTCCCCTCCCCCATTCTCCTCCTCTCCTCTCCCGCCACCCAAGCCCAGCCCCTGACCTCCGCACAGCGGGCCCCCCAGCTGGCCAGCCCCTTCCCACTGCTAAGCGTTTGCCCAGGTGACCAGGCCTCCAGAAGTGCCTTTCCTTCCGTGTCTGGATGGATGACAGCTGTGCCGTGAAGGCTGCCCCCACCCCACCCCACCCCACCCCAACCGGGCGAGCCCTGTCCGGGCACACGGGCTCCCTTCTCCCGTCAGCACCAGCCCTGTGCACGGCCCAACCGCGGACACTATGGGACGCAAGGACGGCTGTGCCCGGCTGTGGAGGGTGGCCTAGCAGGACAGGGGACACTGGGGCCCCAGAGCCAGCGGCACACGGAGCAGGACGGCGAGTGCTCACCTGGGCCCTGTCGATTCTGTAGAAGCGGCTAGCAGTGGTGGCTGTGGGGAGAGAGGTGGCTGAGGAAGGGGGCCCTTGTCCAGGCCTAGGTCTTCTGCCGCCCCGCCTAGGACCCCCCAGGGAGGGGGCAGGACACGGCCCGGGGCCACTCACCATCCAGGAAGCACCACTTGGGGGAGAGTTTCTGGCACGTCGAGGACTTGGCTCCAGCACCTTCGGGCTCCTGTCGAGAGAAGCAGAGGCTGGGGCTGGGGGCGACCAGAACCCGGGGCGGAAGGGGGCAGCCCGGGCAGGCCCCAGACCTGCTCCTCACCTGCCGGAGCCTCTCGATGTGGGCGCGGCACAGCTCCAGGTCGCTGTCTCCTGGGACCACCACGGTGCCCAAGGGCACGGCTGGAGGACAGAGCGGCTGTCGTCAGCCCGCTGCCCCGCACCGCCCTGCCCTCAGCGCCCCCAGCCCCGCTCGTTCGCCACTCACAGGCCTCTTTGAGCTGCTCCTTGTCATAGTGCAGGGCCTCGTAGTCGTGCATGCTGACCCTGCTCACCTGGACCCGCAGCTGCTCCGGCACCGGCCGCTGGCTGCGGGCGGGGCGGCCACAAAGCACTCAGCGAGGGCTCTGCCCGGGCTGCCAGTCCGCGCCAGGCACCGAGCCGCGCGCCCCACCCAGCTGCCCCGGGGGACTGTAAGCCCCCTTTCCAGATGGGGAGACCGAGGCTGCGGAGGGGCGTACTCGCTGTGCAGGGGGGCGGCGCTCCGCCGCTTGGCCTTCTGCACCATGGTGGCCTGGTTGCGCAGGGAGATGCGGATGCGTGAGGCCGCGAGCTTGCAGGGCTCGCCGTCCACCTGCACCGGGATGGCCTTGGACGTGGTGAGCAGCACCTCTCGGCACTGTGTCAGCCGCTCGCCGTGCCCGCCCACCTGCAGTGCCGCCTGTGGGAGCGAGAGGCTCAGGTCAGGGGTCGGGGGGTGGCAGGACCTCAGGCTCCGCTTCCCCCAGGGATGCTCTGGCCAAAGTGAGAGTGACCCTCCCCCAACACAGTGGAGAGCAGACGGAGGGTGAGACCCCAGCCAGAGAAGGAGGTGAGGGTCAGCTCTCCTGTCCTGGCCAGTGAAGGAAGTTTGGTGACCGTCCCCCTCTCCATCTCGGGGCCAGGCTCTGGGGCACTGTGGGGACAGGGCCGGGGCTCTAGACGGGGCCCGTGCCGGCCCGCTCACCAGGGATGTCATGGTAAAGCCGATAACCTCGAGGTAGCCATCGTCGTGCCGCTGGGGCTCGAAGTCATGGTGCTCCCCAGGGTGGCCCCAGGGCATGGTGCCCGCGCAGTACCTGGAGGGGAGGGCACCACGACGAGCTTCAGAGGACAGGCGCGCGGGACGGGGCAGCAGCGCCCACACAGAGCCCTTCCCTCCTCACCTGGGGATGTTCAGGAAAACAATGCACTGGGGTTTCAGGTCCTGGATCTTGGGGGTCAGGTCAGTCCCGTCACACTGGAGGCGGGAACGGCGGAGGGTGTAGAGGGTGTACGTACCCAGGTGGTCTCCCTCCCGCGGGGCCCACCCAGCCTGCCTGCCAGCATGGCCCACTCACCACCACGCGGATGTGCTTGGCCAAGTCCTTGGAGCTGCCCGTCAGGAAGTCGGAGAAGGCTGTCTGTGGGAGAGAGGGGGCGTCACCATCCGGTGACAGGTGATTTCCTTCACCGCTGCCATGCAGGGGTCCTGTGGCCTGGCAGACACCGGTGGGCATGGGAATGGTGGGGCGTAGCTGGCAGACCCCAGACTCACCCCGGCGTAAAACATCTTATTCCGAAAGCGGCTGTTGAATTTCTCTGGGTTGGCCTCTGGGTGGTGACAAGAAATAGGGGACAGTCAGTTGTTCTGAGCCTGCTGGGGCTTCCCAGGCTGGGGTCAAGAGGGAGGGTTGAGAATGAATGCCTTTTACTGGGAAGGGCAAGGTCTGGTCCTCTCGGGGACCCCCTCCTGTATCCCTCCCTCCCCAGCCTCCCCAGGCCTCCTCAGCAAAAGTTTGCCAACCTCGAGACTCGTGGAACTCCAGGGTGACGTGGGCATCAAAGCCCAGGCTGAAGTAGTTGTTGAAGACATCCAGCGGCAGCTGGAGAAAGGCCAGGGATGGGCGTGAGGGCTGGCCGGCTCAGCCCCCGCATTTTCAGGCCCTTCCCACACAGTCGCGTCCACCAGACAGCTCTGTCCCCAGCCCACCGGCCTCGGCCCTGCCGTCTGAGCGCCTGGGCTGAGTGCCCCGTGCACAAGGGCACCCCGTGCCCTGCTGGCCCTCTCTTCCCACAGCCCTTCCGCCTGACGGGCCGCGTTCTGCAGGAGCCCCACGAGAGCCGGGACTTGGTTTTGCTCGCTGCCGAGAACAGACGGTGCCTGGCAGTAGCAGGTTCTCCGTAAATATGTGCTGAGTGGCTGAGTGACAGCTACCTCACGAGGTGAGTACCGTTACTCCCTCTTCCCGTGAAGAGGCCGAGGTCTGGAGACACCAAGAGTCATCCCGGGTCCCAGGATCCCAGACACCCCCGGCCCCGCCCCGGCCGACCCACCCGGTCGGTGGCCCCCTCATCTCGCTCCTCGGGCCCCGCCTCAGGGTTGGGCTCAGCACGGAGGTCCCAGCGGTCCAGCTGCACCACGTTGCCCTCCTCTACGTGGGAGAGGATCTTGGACACGGGCTCATCGGTGTAGCCCTGGGGAGAGGCAGGAACTGAGCCCCTCCGGGGTCGGGCCTTCCCCGCCGCCCCGCCCTCCCCAGCTCCCTGCCCCGTGGGCGCTCACCCCACCCCAGTTGAGGGTGCGGGCCAAGTCGTTGCCGGTGCCCAGGGGCAGGATGGCGACGGGCGGCGGTGGTTTTAAGCGCAGCTGGTCCAGGGTGGAGAGGATCCAGCCAACCTGCAGCGGGCAGAGCACGAGAGGCCGGGTCAGAACACGAGGCCAGGGCCGGGCCAGGCCGGGCGGGGCAGGAGCACTCACCGTGCCATCACCCCCGCAGGCCAGGATCCGCAGGTTGTGCACCCGGCGGTACATCTCCAGCCTGGGGTCAGGAGACAGGAACGGGCTCAGGGTCCGAGTGCTGCACCCCGAGCGCCGGGCCAGCCCCCACCACCATCCCCACGAGAGCCCTGGCGAGTACTTACGCCTCCTTGGGCCCTCCCTGGCTCAGGTCAAAGACTTGCCGGGGATTGAGATACCAGAGGAAGGACTGGATGATCTTGGCGCCCTGTGGGAGACCAGGAGCCGACAGGGATGGGGCGGCAGGGGGTGCTGGGGGTAGGCAGTCAGGGCTGAGGTGGGGAGAAGCGTGGGGAGAAGGGTGGGAACTGTGGGAACAAGGCCCAGGCAGGGGGCGAAGGGTGGAGACAGAATTGGATTTTCTCAGCGTCCCTGGGAAAGAGGAATGGGGCAGAAGCTGCAACAGAACCTGGGAACAGCTGCTGTGGGGAGGGGCGTGAGCCTGACCCCATCCCTCCCCCAAGGTGTGCTCAGTGGAGAGGGCAGGCTGTGGGTACCTGGTTGCCCCCACTCTTGGGGTTCACGAACACCAGCAGGGGCTTCATGAGGGGGGACGGGGTGGGCCTGATGATGAAGGGTCTCCAGCGGCCCTCCTTGGAGACACAGAGAGCCCATAAGGCTCTTTCCTGTCCTGGCAGACCCCGCCCCCGTTCTCAGCAGTGCCCCTGGGTGCCCCCTCGAGGGTCACACCGGGTCACAGCTCACAGTGGGCCTGGCCACAGAGAGGCACCTCGGATCTGACCTCTCACCCTCCTCAGGGCCGCAGAGCCCAAACTGACCCGCTGATGGCCGAACCGGCAGCATCAGCCCGGGGGGCTCAGCACCCCCCAAGACAGGCCCCTCTCTCCCGTTGCCCTCCAGCTGCCCACCTGGTCCCAGGTCTCACCTCAGGCCCTTTCTTGCTAGATTTCCTCTTGAAGGATGCCCTCTTCTTCTTCTTGCTTGCCTTGAGGGTATTCTGCAAGGGAAGCAGGATGTTGGTGACAAGGTGGCCAGGCCGGGTGGCTGGCAGACCCTAGGCGTCTGCGGGGTTCAGGGTGCGGGCAGGACTCGCCTGGGGCCTGCGGGCACGGAGGATCCAGGTGGGCGGGATGACCACGGCGGCGTGGACCCCCAGGGAGCACGGCTCCTCGATCTGCTGCAGCAGGAAGCAGGACACCTTGCTGTGGTACTAGAGGGGGTTGGTTGGTTGGCGTGGCTGAGCCGGACCCAGCTGAGACCTGGGACCCCCAGCCCAGCGCAGCCCGGGGGACAGCCCGCAGGTAGGGCGAGCAGCACTCACTGCCTGCTTGCACCAGGAGCAGCTGATGGCCACGATCTCCTTGCTGTGGAAGGCGAACTTCTGCTGGAAGCCCTAGGGCACACAGGGTGATGAGGGCACCCGGGACCCGGCCTGGAGCAGCAGACCCAGCCCCTTTCTGGTGCCAACCTTTCTCCACCCAGGGCAATGGAGCACATTTTTTAAAAAATCAAAGAACTGTATAATGAGTCCCTAGGGTAGGGAGGGAGGCTGAGCCAGGTGCCCACAACTCTCTTTAGTTAATTGCGTGACCTGCTGGAAAGGGGTCCACAGCTAACTCCTGCCCGATTCCAATCCCTCCTTCCTGACCCAGGCCCGCCAGGCCCGCCAGGCCCGCCAGCGCACTCTGAAAGCTCTTTATAGGACCGATCACATTCATTCCTGTTCATTCCACACACGTTCCTCGCGGGCCTGCTGTGTGCCCCGCACTGCTGGATACTGAGTGGACGGAGCAAAGAGGGACCTCTCAGAGCCTGAACTTACTGAGGGGGCAGACAAGCAGCAGACAAGAAATAAGTCAACGAAACCACAACTACTGTGGACTGTGCTCAGGAAGCCCCCTGCAGCCTGTCTGGGAGCCACATCCTCCTCTAGGAGGACAGGGACCCGCTACCCAGCTCGGTGCTTGCCACCCGACAGGCCCTAAACAGGCATCTGCTGAGTTCATGAGTGAAGAAGTCTACATGCTTCTCAAAGGGCTCACTCACGACTTCAGGGCAGCCCAGAGACACTGCTCTAGAAGGCTCTCCTCCCTGCTCTCCTGCTCTGCCCAGGGACCTGGCTGTTCTGGAACTGACTGGGCACTGCAGCCAGGCTGAGAGTGAGCCCTGAGACCACGGTCAGTGATGGACGCGCCATGCGAGGCTCAGGGGCCGTAGGGCCTGGGGCCAGTGGGCAACAGTCTGGCCAACTTCCTCGGGCAGGGCCTCACCTTCCCGCAGTGCCGACACTTGCCATCCTGGCGCCGCCTGTGTACCCAGTGGTGCCGCACGAAGGTTGGCTGGCGGAGGAGAGAAGCGTCACCGGAGTAAGTGAGGGGTGGAAGCTTTGAACGTGGCCTGTGCCCCTCGCTATACGAACAGTGAGGGGCAGGGGCTGCAGGACGCTCTCTGCAGTCCTGTGTGTAGGTGAGAAGGGGCTGAAGACTTCTCCCCGTGGCCCGGAGGTCGGGGCTCAGAGGAAGCACAGAGAGAACTGGGAGGCACAGGAGGGAGGCAGTGCCTACCCCTTCTGCGGGCAGGGCCAGCCGGGCCTTCCCCTTTGAGACCCTCAGAGCCTCAGCCCCGCACCTCCCTGGGGCCCAGAGCCGCCCAGAAGGAGCTGAGCCCCTGGTGACACTCTGAAGACACTGCAGAGAGGTCCACTCAGGAAACCTGGGGCCCTCAGTGCCCTGGGCACTTACCTCACGGACGTTCCTGGAGCCTGATTCTCGGAAGGACGGCTTACAGCGGAAATTTATCTGTGAAACATGAAACGATCACCAAAACATCAGAACCTCCCTTCGTGGGGTCAGGCATATGGCCACCCCCGTCAGGAAAGTGTCACTCTGAGGCATCCTCGCAAGGTAGGGATAGCCCCCAATCATCCTGGGAGCCCTGAGAACGCGAGACACCTCTTCTCAGAAGCCCTCCTGCATCCCCGCTCCTCTCCACTAGCCAGGAGTCTTTCCTTCCTCTGCCCAGTGTTCTGGGATGAGGGAGACAGCAAGCTCTGTATCCATCTCTCCCACTAAAACAGCACCAAGGCTTATCCCTCCTATACCTTTCCTCACCCTCCAGCACTCCCAACTCAGGCACGTGCAGGCAACCCAGTTCTTGCTTGCTGACTGGTCCCTGGAGATCGTTAGCTCATTTGTGAAATCCTGGTTTGATTCTCACCTTAGCGGGTGGTGTGATGGGTCTATAGTGCCTGGGGCTACACTGGTTTCTCTTTTCCTAACTGTCCCTGCTTCAGCCTTAGCAGAATTGTAGGGAAGCCTCACACTATGAGTTGGGGGGTACGGGAAGCAGTCCACGTTAGCCGTGTTCATGCCATTCCTAGTCCTACGGGATTTCTCTTATGCTGGTCTGGGTTTCTGCTGCCTGGGGAGCCCTGATGAGCCGTGGCAGCCCTCCCACCCTCTGCCTGGACCCACCCGCCCAGCATTCCTTCTGCCTCTCTCCCTGGAAGCACGCGGCCCAGACATGCTCCCAGCTGCAGACACACCGTGGACAGTGGTCCTTGGGGAAAGGTCTTTACAGTGGCAGCGTGGAGGGGCCAGAGCCAGGCTTCGGGGCCGCACAGGACTGGCCCTGACACAGCTGAGTTTCACAGCTTCAGCAGGGCATGGCCCCTTCTAAGTGTTAGTTTGGGAACTGATAAAATGGTGTCTTGGTCATCACTCATTACTTCATCTGGTTGAGTAACAGTCTACAAGCCCCACTCTGTGCCAGGCTTGTTCTGGGCACTGGGGTCACAGTAACAAATAAAGGGGGAGAGCCAGGATGCAAATGCAGCCATTTCAGCTCCAGGGTCCTTGGCTCTTCACCACTACGCGCACTGGGGTACCCCCGGCAGGTGATGTTTGTGTAACGTGAAAATGCGTGTACAGATACGCATGTGTGTGCACTGGGAGGGCTTTAGCACCCAAAGGGGAGGGGCTGGAGAGCCTGAGCAACCACACTCACCTTCTCGAGCTGTTCAATGCAGGGGGTGTGCACCACAATCTTGCAAGCTGCACACTTTCTCCGGGACACTGATTTCTGCTGCAGGAAAGAGAGGACCCCTGAGGCACCAGGTAACTCCATCCGGGCTGCTGCCCCGGGGCAGGCAGGGAACTCCTGGCACCTGCCCCAGCACAGCTGCCCACGGTTTGCACCGGGAAGCCCCAGCCCTGGCATCAGGACACAGCCCCACTCCTCTCACCATCCTCAGGCAGCCCACCGCAGGGGTGCTTAGGTGAGAGCCTTGTTTCCACTTTCCGCTGGAAGGGCAGCAGCCTGTCAGGCCCGCAGGAGTCGGCCCACAGGCGTCTAGACCTGGCTCCACCACCAGGGGGCAGTGTGCCGCACAGAGCTCACTCACCAGCATCTTGGCTACACAGTACTGCTCTCCAACATAGCAGAAGTCCCCGGACACGTTGGTCTCAAACCAGATGTGTTCCCCATACGTCGCTGACTCCTAGACCACAGGATGAGCACGCTTAGTGCACCCCTGCCCTGCCCGACCAACCCTCCCTCTCCCAATACAAACCTGCTCCAGCTGCCACAATCTACTTTGCTCCATCCTGTTTTCCCCACTGTCCCTTGGCTTTAAGGCTTGGCTCAAACGTGGCCACGCAAGGTCTGCCCTGACCCCACAGGCCCACGGGCTCTTCTCGCAGCTGCCCACAGTACCCCCAACCCGACTGCTCCCGCGGCCCGGAGCCCGGCAGGGGCTGGTCCTCATTTGCCCCTTGCAGCTCCCGGCCACTCACGCTCCAGTCCACAGTGCTCCGGATCTGGCGCTCAGGCTCACCGCGCGGGGCCCCAGGAGCAGGAGGAGGGGGTGCCAGGTGCTGGAGGCCTGACTTGGTGATGGCTTTCCTACAGAAAAGGAGATAGCTGAGGCTAGCTGAGCACTCGGCCACTCAGGGCTTCATTCCCCTCACCTGGGATCTTTGCCCTCACCGTGACCTCAACACCGGGTCAAGACAGGGAGGGTGACAGGGAGGGCAGAGGATGCCCTAAGGCAGCCCAGGACTCTGAGAGGATCCCCGAGGAGGCTGAGCCCTCCTCAGGGTCCTGCTGCCTTCCCAGCATGGCTCCGAGCTCTTCCCGAGCCGGGGGCCCCTCAAGCCAGCCCCCGGAGGCCACTCGCCCTGCTGGCTGCAGCTATACCTACGCAAGCAGGGCACTCCAGGTCTGGGGTCCGGCTGACTTGCGCCGCAGGGCTACCTGGCGTCTGCGGGACAGCGGGCGCACGCAGGCAGGCAACCCGGGGCCAGCTGCGGTGCCCGAGGCTCTTCGGCCCCCCAGGCTGAGGTGCTGGCCTGAGGGCCGCTGCTGGCTGAGGGGCCGGTAGTAACCGTGCAGGCCCCAGAGGGCGTGGTCTTTCACCACGTCAGCGGGCAGCAGGTGAGAGGAGGCCCGGCGCCGGCGCCAGCGGGGAATGGGCAGCAGGGGCAGGGCTCCCCGATGTGGGGATGACCCCGGTCTCTTGGTGCCTGGCTGGGTGGCCATCAATGACGCAACTGTCACATCCTCCTCCTGGACGCCCCCCTCCTCATCCATGCCCACGAGCCCGGCCAACAGCAGGGGTGCGCCCAGACGCGGGGCCCCAACAGCGGCAGGCTGCAGGGCGGGCACCTCATCCACGGTGAAGCGGGGGTTGCAGGCGGGGGGCGCGGTGCTGGAGCGCCGGCGGCTGGAGCGCCGGGCCCCCATCCCGCAGCCCAGGAGGCAGCCCTGCAGCTGTGGGCTGGAGCGGCGCCGCTGGACCAGCAAGGAGGAGGCCTGCCCTGCAGGCGAGCGGCGCCGGGCCTTGCCCGTGGGCAGCCCCACGCCGCCGGGCCGCCTCTGCCCCTCTCCAGGGCCTGGTGCCTTCCGCCGGAAGTGTCTCCTAAAGAAGGTCTCCATGGCAGGGGCAGGCGGGTGGCTGTTGGGTAGAGACCGGGAGCGTGAGGAGCTGGGCCAGGCCACGGCACATCCTGTGCCCGGGAGCCCGTCACAGCCTCTGCCCTTTGAGCACAGAAGGGACACTTGGGAGGCATGGGGGCGGCGTCTGTGGCCTCTGAACTCCGTAAACGGGTGCCTGAGGGTGCCAGAGGATCCAGCAGGGAGCCTGCGCTCATCACTGCTGGACACACTAGCGCTCTTCCCAGTTCCGTCCCTGTGCGGCCCCAGGAGTACTGGGCAGGAGGGGCCGCCAGCTACCCATCTGGTTCCCCTGTCCAGGCACCATGATCCACCAAGCTCTGGCCTAAAGGACTTTGAGCCCCTTGCCTGAAGCTGATGGAAAAGAAAAGAAAAAAGAAAGTGGAAGCCTGGAGCCGACCTAGACAGACTGAGGGGTTGAGGGCAAGGCTTTTCCTCTCCTTAGGCCTTTGTTTTGCCACCAACACAGGGCAGGTGAGGCTTAGGTGTCCCCTCCTGGAACATGGCACAAACCGAGCCATGGTAAGAAAATGAGGCTCTCTGAAGAGAAATTCAGTCCTGATACAACCCCCTGACTTGCGGTCAGGCTGACAGCGGCCCTAGAAATGGAGAGGATCTGACGTCTGCCTTGGGGATTGAAGGCCCTGGGGAACTAAGGCCCCCGAAAACTGGAGAGGCAGCTGCACAGGGAGAGAAGCCGCCAGGGGGACTTTGTGTGGGAAGCCGCAAGAGCCACGAGATGCCTCTGGGCTCTGGGTGCGTGTGTGCTCTTGCCCTGAGGGGCTGACAGTAAGAACTTTCCTGGTCTTACCTTTCTGAAGAGGCACAGTATGGACATTCCACGCGTGAAAGTGCTGGATGATGTCGGAAAACCCTTCCAGCTCTGCTGCTGAGGAAGCCCATGAACTGCACCTTGACCTGGGGGCCAATGCTCGAAGCCCAAACGCTGAGAATTCCAGACACTAAGCTACCCAGAGCTCCCTCCTGCAGGAGCCTTGGGGACCACCCTTGCTCAAGCCATCCTCCCTTGACCTGGTCTGAACACAGGCTCCGCTTCCTTTGCCAGCTCACCTACCCCCCGCCGCCCCTTCTGTGCAGGCGGCTGGGAGCACCTGTGCCCTCACCTCCCCCTGACAGTGCGGGAGGGTCAGGAAGCCTGGTATGCTTCAGGGGGGCAATGCCTCCAGAATTCCCAGGGACACCTGTGTCCTGCCATCAAGTACTCTCTTGGGCCCTGGCAGCCACAGGGAGGTCTCAGTCACGGCCATGGGACACCTGCCTGGGGCTGACAGGAGAGATACTTCTGCTAGCTGAGGGCCTCTGAGAGAGGGTGGGAGCCCTGGACAAAAGGTGGAAGATGATGGCTCTGAGGAATCAGGGCTGGGCTGCATGTCCAGCGCCTACTCCTTCCATCCACCACCCCCACCCTTGATTTGCTACTGCCCTGTGGGTCCGGGCAGGCAGTGTCAGGCAGGGCCCTGGATGGCTGTGGAGGTGCTGACATGGAGGCACCCATGCCTGGAGAAGCAGTGCTCGGGTCTGCCCAGCTCCGGGTCCACCAGCCTCTGCAGGTGACAGGGAGAAAGGCAGGAGGGATCTTGGCTTCCTCCTAAAGTCAATGCCATCACGGCTTACGTCTACTGAGTGCCCACCTGTAACAGGCACGGTTCTAAGCCCTCTGCAAACATGCGTACCATTTTATAAACCACAGCACCCCAGGGACTTCCCTGGTGGCGCAGTGGTTAAGAATCCGCCTGCCATTGAAGGGGACACGGGGTCAAGCCCCGGTCCGGGAAGATCCCACATGCCATGGAGCAACGAAGCCCGTGCGCCACAACTACTGGGCCTGAGCTCTAGAGCCCACGAGCCACAACTACCGAAGCCCGCGCGCCTAGAGCCCGTGCTGCGCAACAAGAGAAGCCACCGCAACGAGAAGACCACGCACCGCAGCAAAGAGTAGCCCCCGCTCGCCGCAACTAGAGAAAGCCCGCGCACAGCAACGAAGACCCAACGCCGGCCAAAAATAAACAAATAAATAAATAAGTAAAATTTAAATAAATAAATAAACACAGCATCTTAAAGAATAGATACCGTACCATGCCCCATCCCTCATGGGAGACTGCGGAGGTAACTCGCCCAAAGTGCACAGCTAGTCTGTGCGGAGCCACTGCTGGAACTTGCCTCTACCTGAGCCCCAAAGCCCGCGCCCCAGAGACGCGGCAGAGAGCAGGGCCTCCCCCGCTGGGCCACGAGCTGGGACTAAGGTGGGGTGGGGGAGAGGGAAGGGAGCCGTGATAAGGACAGCAGCGGTCCCGTTTACCCATCACCTGCTATGCGACAGGCCCTGGGCTAAGGGCTTGCGTTTATCATCTCGTCTGATCCTCAATACCGCCACCTCCTGAGGCAGGCAGGGTCCATGGCTCCGTTACAGAGAGGAGGAAGCAGGCCAGACGAGGCGCGGTGACGCGCTCCAAGATCACTCGGCTGGTCAGTGGCAGGGCTGGGACCTGAACCCAGGGCTGCCTGACGCAGGGTCTGCTCTGCACCCAGGGAGAGGAGCCTAAAGGCCCAGCTGCCCACGGCCCAGGGCACCGTCCTGCCAGCACTGGCCCAGGGTGTCGGCTTTCCCTGCCCGCCTGGTCAGGCCGCCCTATGACAGCTGCCCAGCCTGGAGGAGATTAGTCAGCTGAACACACCGCCTGACGCGAGTGTCACCCAGACAACAAAAGGCCACAGTCACCGGTGGTGGTGGTGGTGGGGGGGGTGCAGCAGTTGCTCTCTGGGTGGCATGAGGGCTGGACCCCGCCTGCTGCCCCAGACCCACGACAAGAGGCGCCGGGAGGACGAGGTCGCCCGCACATCCGCCTCACGACACAGGGGCCACTTACAGGTGCTCCCCTACCGCGTTCGAGCCCACACGCTGCCCCGGGGTCTCCTCAGGAGCCTGACGGTGCGCTCACTGCGAGCGGGGCGGGGCCGGCTAGGCCAGCCTGGCCTCGTGTGGCCCTGTGCAAAGCCCCTCCCTCACGGGCCGCAGTCTCCTCGTTGGTCCAAGGAGGCGGTCAGCTGGCCGACCTGACACCTTGTGACAAGCTCTCCTCTAAGGCACCCACTCCTCTACGCTCCCAACACACCCTCCCCCCAGGCCCCACGCTTCCTCTTCCTTCCGTCTCCATAGAAACCTGCGTCCTCCGGTCAGCAGTGGCCCGACTCCTGACTTCCTGTCGCTGCGGAGGCTCCCCCTGAGTCTGCTCAGAAGCCCAGCCTGGTCTCAGGCCCGTCCCAGCCTCTGGGCGCGGAGCCTCTCCCCACAGCACAGCTCCGAGCGGCAGCTTCTTGTCACCTCACGCTCTGTCACCTCCCACATAGCACACGGTACGTGTAGCGGTCACCGGAGGACGCCCCACAGGGCTCTAGTACCAGCGGCGGAGCACACATGGCTGCCCCTCAGCCTCCCGGTGGGGGACCTGGGGTAATCCTGTCACACCCGAAGGGGACAGAGCGGGAAAGGACTCACGGGCCCTGTCGACTGGCTGCTGGGAGCCCGGGGAGGACAGAGGATGCGACAGGGAGACACGCACAGCGGGGGCTGGCCATGCACCCCTGGTGGACAGCACCAAGTGGGGCTGCAGGTGGCCAAGCTAAGGCAGCTGCCGGGGGTGAGTGGACACAAGTGCCCCGGCTTCATCGGCGACTGGCTAGGAAGGACAGGACCCCCGGCCTCCCAGCCACACTGTCTCACACCCTGTTAGCTTCAAGTGGAAAAGCCCGTGAGCCTTGGCATCCTATATCTGCCACTGCTTTCCTGGGCTGACCAACTAACCTTTCCGGGTCTCAATTTTCTTATCTGCCAAATGGGATGAAATGACCTAGTTTAGGGGGTTTGACATAAGGGAGGTTCGGATGAGATAATGGTAGAAAGAGAGGAGGGGCAGGGCAGGGCCTATGCCTACAGCAGACACCAGGGCGTGCGGAGGGTGCCACCTCCTGGGGTCTGTCTTTGCCCACGGTGGGGGTGGGAACCTGGAAGGGGAAGCTGGAGATCCCGGGACGGTCACCCCCCACCCCCTGAGGAACAGAGCCCGGCAGCCAGAGCCGCGTGGGTGTCTGCTCCTGCTGTGACGAATGCCCTCTGCCCCTGGCACCAGGCCTGGCCCCCGGGGACCCCTCTGCTTCCAGAGGTGCTCGCACAGGCCGCCCTGTGGGATTCGGCCAGAGCGCCCGTCCCATGCTGTGGACGGGCCCCTCACGCCCCTCTTCCCGGTGCAGGCTGGGAATGGTGCAATGTGGCCCCATTTCCAGCAGCCCCAGAGCCGGGGCCTGGAGTTGCTTCCCCACCGCCTGCTGCTCAGAAGCCACCTCTAGCTGCTTTGCTCCCACGGCCCTGAGACTGAGGTCGGAGGGGAGGAGACAGGGACGGCTGGAAAAGGGGCCTGCCTGGGGCTGGTGAGGCAGGGTTCCCAGCTCTCTGTTCACTAAAAGGATCCTGCCCAAACCAAACCAAGTCAGAATGCACAGGGGGGAGAGGTGGCCCAGGGCTGCATGGCAAAGGAGGCGACCAGGCCAGTCATGTCTACCTCGACGAGGTCCTGCCCTGGCTCGGGGACAGGAGCTCGTACCGGAGCTCGGCCGGCCTACGCTTTGCAGGTCCCTTTCCGTCAGCTTCAGGAGCCTCGACCGGGGATGGTGGTGCCCCGGGGATGGTGGTGCCCGGGCCCACCCTGATCCACCCCTCCCCGGGCCCACCCAGACAGATCCAAGAGGGAGGAAGCAGAAGGCAAGGAAGGGTTGAGGCGAGCCCCTTTGACCTGGTCTGGGAGGCAGGGCGGCAGGCAGGAGGTGGGCCAGCGGGCGGGGGCGGGGGTCCCAGGGGGCAGGCGAGCCCCGGCTCTGGCTCCGGCTCTGGCTCCGGCTCTGGCTCCGGCTCTGGCTCCAGCTCCGGCTCCAGCTCCGGGCCAGCCTCCGGCTGAGCAAGTCCTAGTTTGGGGAGTGAGCTGCTGTGGCTGCTCCCCTGCCCCCTCCCCCTCGCCACCCTCCTCCCCCACGCCTGAGGCAGCCGTTATGAAAATAACCCTATCGGTAAGCGACTGCACTTCCTCTCTCAGCAGGGCAAGCAGGCGGCAGTGGGCGGGCACGCGCGCACACACACGCACACACACACACACACACACACACGCGCGCGCGCACACACACGCACGCACGCACGAGCCTCGCCTCCTGGCTCCTCTTCCCAAAGTCCCCAGGGGCCGGCTGAGCAACAGCTCAGTAGCCTCCCCTCCACGCGGCCCCCAGTACAGCTCAGCCCCTGCCTCAGCTCCTGGAGGGCTGGGGGGAGAAGAGGCGGGTCACCCTACACCCTCTCGCACCCACTGGACAGGTTTTCCGGGGTCTGGGGAAAGCATCTGAGACAGCTAAGCACCGGCTGCAGACAAAATAACCACAAAAATAAGTATCTATGGAGTGTTTCACAACTTACTAAGCACTTTTTCACAAGCATTGCCGGACAGGCGGCTTGTAATTCCCCTGTGCAAGTGGCATTCTGCTCCCAGCGGAACCCCCAGGGCACCTGAGGCTCACGGAGGCCCGTGACTACCCACAGCTCAGAAGTGGCTGAGCGGAGCCTCCTGATCCTGGGTTTCCCAGCCCTGCCAAGGGGGACTGTCAAATCCAGAAGAAAGCCAGCCCATGTCACCCCCATCCTGCCTAGAACGCCACCCCTCCGTTAACACTCCTAGCCCCTAGGATCTAGAGTGGCAGCTCTCAAACATCCTGGTCCCAGGACCCCCTTACACTCTTAAAAATTACTGAAGCTCCCCAAACGGTTTTGTTTATGGGAGTTATAGCTATTAACATTGACCATATTAGAAACTAAAACAGAAATATTTAAAATACTATTTATTCATTTGTTGAAAAACAATAAACCCAGTAACTGTTAATAGAAATAACATACTTTTATGAAAAATAAACTATCTTCTAAAATAAAAAAGTAGTGAGAAGGGTGGCATGTTTTAATTTTTGCAAATTTCTCATGTCTTGCTTAATAGAAGACAGCTAGATTCTAATATCTGCCTTTGCAGTCAATCTGTTGTGATATGTTGTTTCGGTAGAAGTACATGAAAAAAATTCTGCCTCACACTGACAATTAGTTAGAGAAGGAAGGAGTATTTTAATAGCCTTTTCACACAATTATGGATATTCTTCTCTGCTACTACACCAAAATATGACAAGTGGTAGTTTCTTAAAGGTTAGTGGCTACGTGGAATCTGAACTTTTCACTGGTCTGTCTTGCATTCTGAATTTTGAAACATCAAGCATAGGTCATTGGAATATATTGGTTTACTGAGTTAGGCAGATCTCCACACACTGGAACAAAGTTTCCAAAATTTTAATTTTCACTCAAATTTTATCAATAGCAACAAATACTGATACTGTTTTTGAAGTGACAAGCTCACTTCATTCATTTCTGAAAAAACGTCTGCTAAATATAAAATCTGAAGAGTTCTGTCTGTCGTCAGGTGTTCTTTCAAGTTTAAATGGTGTTCCTTAAAAAAAAAAAAAAAGTGAGGAGTAGGGCTTGCAACTCAGTCACAAAAGTGCTTTTTCAAGACAGCCATCAGAGCTTGGTTTGCAGCAAAAGTGCCGTATGTATATTTCACATTTCTTCACACAGAACTTTTAAAAAAGTGTACTCAAGGATCTAGGCTTTCGAAGATTAACATATTTACTGCATTTTTGCTGTTGTGAGTGTGAAGAATACAACGGCTACAAGTTTATGTTGAGGCCACTGCCTTTGTCTGTGCTGAGGCTCCAGTAGTTTTACCCGCCGTTGCTTTTATACAATGAGTACAAGTATCAACACGGTGAGAAGGACACAAACTAGGGCAGCTCTGAAAGTATTATTACGAAAACAGTTTTGACCTCAACCATCCCCTGAAAGGGTCAAGGGCAACCCCAGGACCGTACTTTGGGAACCACTGATTCAGAATGAATTCTAAATCCTCTAGCCTAGCAAACGTGGCTTCTGCAATGTGGCACTAACTCAGCTTCCTATGCCTTGATACAACCCTTGGTGCTAACCAACGCACCTTATTCTCTGCCCCCTAATCTGGCTGAGTCCAAGCTCACTGCTGTGTCCTTGCACATGGCATACCTTCTGCCTGGAATACCGGCCTCCTTCCTCACCTCGTATCAAAATCCCACCTGCTCACAGCGGCCCCAGCCAAGAGTACCTCACTCTCACTGATGACTCCACACCACCCATCTGGCTCCTCTGCCATGGGACCCCTGGAAGTCCTGATTCTCTCCAATCCACATGCCTCATTCCCCCACCCACCAGACAAGCTCCTGGGGGGGCCAGGGGCCAGATCTAGTGCATCTAGGCAGCCCAGCACGGTGTCTGGCAGTGAGTCCAGTGTTTACCGCTGATCGGCTGAGGAGGAAGGAACAGGGAATTCCGTCGGGGAGGGACCAGAGCCGTAAGGGGAAGAGAAGGGCTTCCTCCACCTCGGGTACCGCACCCGAGGGCTGACCACAGGGCCCAGGCTACTTCTCTTTGCTGGGCACAGGGGGATGGCAGCAGCCTTTGTTGTAGCAATTGGCCTCCTCTCCTCTCCCGAGGACCCAGAGAGTGACAGCTGAGGCTCCTTTCCGGGCTGGGTACCACTGCCCACTCCATGTTCTCCAAGGCTTTCCTTATGAAACCTGGCAACAGGGTTTGGTGACATGAAGTCACAGGCGAAGATGTGGGCAAGGAGGGGAGAGGAGCGGCTGCGTCAGATGCCGGAGGGGGGCCAGGCCAGGACCCCAGCTCTGAGCTCCTTGCTGAAACATACCCAGTCTCTCTCCTTCTATCCCGAGTCCCTGTCTCAGGGTCTGGCTCCTGGTAGGCCCTGGAGAAATGCTTGTGGAATTAATGACCGACTCATGCCTTTAGAGACTCCCTTCCAAACCATCCTCCCACGGCCACCCTAATTCATCCTGAAGTGTCCACGTATCCTTCCATGGCTCTCTGCTGTCAGGGAACAGAATGCAAAGACCTGGGCCTGACAGTCAACAGGCTTCTTGGCCTCCTCTCCCATCTCGCTTTCTTATTTTTTACATTTTACTTGACAAATACATAACTCACTCTGTGCCAGACACCGTCCTAAGTGTTTTCCAAATACTAACTCACTTCATTTCATAAAAAGTAATAGTAGTATCTCCCCGTTTTACACATTAGAAAACCGAGGCGCAAAGAGATGAAACAACTGGCCTGGGATCACGCAGCTGCTAAGTGGCAGGGCTGGGATCCCAACCTAGGAGTCTGCTCCGGGTCTGTGCTCTCAACCCCTCACTCTACCTCTAGATGCTTCTGTCAAGCAACGCACAGGGGTCTCTTCCTGCCTGTTTGTGTGGCACCTGACAGTCTCTTCCTCTGCTCGGTGAACTCTCTTCCTCTCATCTTTTCAGAGCTGGCTCAGCTATCGGCTCTGCCGGAAAGTTCTCCCCAGCCTCCTCTCCTGGGCGCTAGCTGCTCCCGCGCTCAGGCCCCCTCTTGGTTGTTCTGGGCCGTCAGCGCTGGTCTGCAGCTTGGCATCCCCCGCCAGACCGTGTGCCCCCGGGACCGTGTGTTACTCGTAATTGCATCCCCAGGGTCTAGAAGTGCTGGATGTGGTCTGAAGAGTGAATGGAGGGAAAAGTGAACGGTCCAGGCTCAGCCTCGAGGATCACGCTGGGAGCAGAGGGCTCTGGGCCAGTGCAGTGACCCAGCGGCTGGCCAGTTCGGGAGGCCTCCCTGCCAGCCTTGGGTGGACATGTAGCTGGTGTGGGCTGAGCTCCTGTATCTCAGAGGCACACAGTGAAATCGATCCCAGATGGGAATGCCGATACGTCTCCCTCCGAGCCTCCCAACACCTTGTTGGGAGCGTTATGAAGGCCCTGCTGGCCCTCACGTCCCTCTTCTCTTGTGACTGGTCCCTCCTGTTGCCTTCTCCTGTGTCTGCAGCAGGCTCCCGCTCCCCGTCTGCCGGGAGCAGCATCCCCCCGTATCCCTCATTCAAAATTTAACTCCCCCTCTGACTCTTCTCACCAAGTTGCTCCCTCCTCCATCTACCAGAAGATCTTCTTAGAATCAGCTGTCAGCCCCCAGGGCCCCACTCGGCCTCCCGGGCTTCATGCACTCCACACAGGGTTTTGTTTTTTATTTTTTTCCTGCCTCGAAGACAGAAAATGTGCCTCCAATCTCCCTGAGAGGTCACAGGGGTCAAAGGTGCTTTCCGAGGATTTGGACTCAACGGTCCAGAGGTGTCCTGCCTCTGGCCGGCTGTGCAACCGCAAGCTGAGTCTCTTACCCTGGCTGGGCCTCAATTTCCTCATCAGATTAATGAGGATAATACCACCTTGTCTTCCTCATGGGATATTGCAGGCTTGAAAGGGAAAGTGTTCACGGTAACCCATTCCTCAGTTTACCAAAACGTTAAAGACAGAAAAATAACTCCAGAGGCCTAAAAATTAGGACAACCACTTTCGTGCACAATTCGGCTACGACTATCTAAGCTGAAGATTCACTGCTCTGTAACCAAGCGCTGGCGGACAGAACGCACGAGGAGCCGTGTCCCAGCACAGCCCCTGAAGGACTACGTGCAATGGCAAAAAAACCACCAACAACCTAAATGTCCGTCAACAGTTACAAAAAGGAATGGTACATGGCAGTTAAATCTCTAAAACAACGTGGAGGAAAAAACCTAAATTCAGAACACGTACAATACACCATTTAACTCAAGGGCAAAGCCATACAGAACAGTACTATGTGTTACTATGGATGCATACATACATACACAGGAAAAAAAAAATCTTAAAAACAGGCACGAGAATATAAACACCCAAATCAGGATTGTCGTTTCTTCTGGGGAGGGAGACAAGGAGGCCTCCATCTCTGTCTAAGGCAAATATGGCATAATGGTAAGATCTCACCAAGCTAAGTGGTAGGTATTAACGTTATTCTGTATACTTTCCTCATGGCAAATACTTAATGCTTTTCAAAAGATTTTTAAGTATTAAAAAAAAAAAAGGCCCCGAGAGGGAGAACAGCTTCCGGGGGTTGCCCTGGGTCCCCCATGGGTGCATTTCAGCAGTGGCATGGAGCCTCAAGTATCCCTTACACTGTCTCCTGGTAGGAACCCCACATCTGTGGGGCCGGAAGGAAGGTCTCACCCGAAAGGATGCCTTTCAGAGGAGGGCGAGTGGCTGACAGGTTGCGTCAGTGGGGTGTCTGCGTGGGCTAGGGCCCCCTTTCACAACCAGCCCCCGCCCCAGCAAAATGTCAGCAAGCTGGGGAAGGGGGGCGGAGAGACAGGCAAGCTGTTAACCCGCAAGATGCTGCAGCGTGGGCGGCGCAGGCCCAGGCTCCTAGACAGCTATTTTGGTTCAGCCCTGGCAGGGGAGAGGCCTCTCTGTGGGAGCTCTGAACTGGCGCTAGGCCAGGTGCAAGCGGTGGGGAGGTCTCCACAGTGGAGAGAGCTCGGGGCCCTGCCTCTCCCTTCAGACCTCTCACCATGAGGCCCGGTGTGCTGTGCTCTCCTCAACACCTCTCCCCAGGCCACAGGCCACCCACTGCCTCCAGGGTGACATCTGGGGCTCCGAAGAACACGTCCCTTGAGTCGTCTGCTCCCTGCACTTTGAAAGCAAGATGAAAGGCCCCAGACTTGCTCCTCCACTCCAGACCCAGCCAGGGAGCCACGTGACATCCTCCTTACCACCCGAGTCTCCCTACCCAAGGGTCTCCACCCCCCCCACCCCCGCTCAGCCTTGCTCCCCCTGAGGCTAGGATCCTGGTGGCAGTTCTCCCTTGGGGTTGGGGCACAGATCATTTCAAGGGCCTCACTTTACTCCCACACAAGACAAAGATCTCTCAATTTCAAGGGGGTTCAAGCACTTAAACCCCTTCTTAGGCTCTACCAGTTTGGTGATGGGAAAATAAAAGAATAGAAGAAAGGAGTGCTAGTAAGTAGAGCAGCCTGGCGTTATGAAAAGATACTTGGGTTTGGGCTCCAGCGTAAGCTGCGTGATCCTGGGCCAGGCCCCTGACCTCGCTGAGCCTTGGTGTCTCATCTGTAAAATGGGAATAAAATCAACTACAAGGTTGTTCAGAGGATTACATGAAATGGATGGATTTACAAGCTTCTGGCAACCGTTAATGGCCAGAGAAAGGTGAGCTGGCATGGCACATCCCCTGCATCCAGATGAGTGTAAGAGGGGTGGCAGGTGGCAGTGCTCATCTCCTCGGCCTCTCCCTCCTCTACCCTCTACCTGGGCCACAGAGCCCTCGGCCTCATCAAACCTGCTCTGCACCACCTAACCATGCCTCTGGTGTCTCAGCCGAGGAAGGGGGCAGACGAGGAACGACGGCAGAATGATAGCTCCTCAAGGGCATCTGGTCACCGCTCTGGCCTGCCCTCTTCCACCTGAAACTGCCTTCCAAGACTCCCACCTGTGACGGGAGTGCCAGGCGGGCCCGGTGCTGAGAACCGCGGGGTGGGAAGCCACACGGCAGCCCTATGTGAGGATGATATCCTAAGGGTATCAGGGGCTCCCACACGTGAAGCACAGAGGAAGCAGTTCAGGGGGGCAAGAAATGAGGGCCTGGCATCACCCAGAGGTGCACTCTGCTAGTCTCGCCCAGGAGTGAGGGGAGACCGTGAGCCCGGATGCAGGTGCAGGGCTTGCTCCCTCCTGCCCACGCTGCCCCGCCCCCCATGCGGACCTAGAGAATTACTCAGGTGGCGGCAGGGGGGAGGGGAGGTGGAGGGCAGGTCGGAAGGTGCCTGCTGAGGATTTCTCAGAAAGCAGGGAAGCCTTTGGGGTCCTGTGATGTGGCACAAACTGACACGCTCCTGGAGTTAGGGGGCTGGCACTGAAGTCCCAGATAAGCCCTAGTTAGCTGTGAGACCTCAGCTCAGTCAAGGTCAACGCACTGGACCTCAATCTTCAGAGAGGGGGAGAGGTCGGGCCGGGTGGCGTGGAAGCTCACGCCCAGCCTGCCTTCGGCCGCAGCCAGAGCATCAGGTAGCTCAGCGGCGGGGGTCTGGCGGGTCCACCCACAGCAGGCCTGTGGTTCAAGTGGACGGACGGCAGCAAAGGGACTCTCCCCTCTCACGGCCCCACCGTGGCAGCTGTCGCCCCCTTGTGTCGCTCTAGCGACACCACAGGGCGAGTTTCCAGCCAGCTCCCGGACCTGGAAACTCGCCTTTGTCGGGGGGTACAGGGACCCAACCTCTGCTTCCCCTAGGGACCAGCACAGGCCAAGCCTCGGGGCCAGCATGCCCACTCGGCTCCCCCTCTGCTCGGGGGGCGACTGGTGAATTCTGGAGAGGGCTCTAGGAGGCGGCAGAGGCAGGCCTGTTTCCTGCTCTCCCAGGGTCACTCAGTCCTTCCTCGGTCCTGGCCTGCGAGGACACCCACTCTCGTGCTCTCTTTTGCCAAGTGAGAGTCCCGGGCGGCTCCGCGTCCTGAGACTTGAGCTTTTCGGAGGACGGCACAGAGAACACATGACGAGCTGCCGCCCCCTCCCCTGGCCTGTCAGCCAGAGCGGCGGGCGGCTGTGTGGCAGCAGAGGGGAGAGCACGGGCTCCCACCCCAGGCCCCGGCCTGGCTGGCTCCACGCCGGCACACGGTGTCGCGGGGCGACAGGCAGAGCAAGGTGAGCAGATGCACGGCTCAGTCACCGAGGCCCCTTGCTCTTCCCCAACCTGCGGGAACCCTGCGACGCTGGCTTACACCCGCCTCCCTTGGCCAGCTGGGCGGCTCCCAGAATCAGCCTGAGCGAGACAAACCACTCAAAGAGGCACCTTTTGCTCCCAGACATCCCGGCACCACGGCCCAGATTCTTGCCTCCGAACGTGAGGCATCCCTCAACACGCCCCTTCCCGATCACTGCAAACTCAACCCAGACCGGCGCCACCTCTGCTCAGGCTGCCGGCGGGCACGCTCTGCCGTCCTGGACTTCAGGACCACGCTCACCGGGCCCCGTGTGGCATCACCTCTACGTGGGACCTGTTGTCTCAAACTTGTTCCACAGGTGCGTCTTCTGCCCTCTGGGAATGAATGACTTTAAGCACTAATGAAGGGCAGGGGTGGCGGAGCCAACGCTCAGGCTCCCAGGGGCTCTGCAGGCTGAGCAGCCTTCCGTCTAGATGTGTGAAGCGCCAGGTGATTTCTGACGCCCCTGGGGTGCAAAACCAGTTAATTCACAAGCTGCGTGACCTGCCCGGGTCGGGTCGGGCTGCTTGGACAGGGCCAGAGGATGAGGGGGTCCTCTCCAGGTGGGCCCTGGAAGAGGAGGAGGAGGCAGAGCCAACTTCCCTCCCACTTCTGATTGACCACCCCTCAAGGCCAATAGAATCTGGACAGTAAGGACAGAGGAAACCCAGACGCCCTGGGGAGGGCAGAACCTATACCCCCTCACGTGGGCGTGGCCGATGTTTCCCAGCAAGGCCGGGCGAGGTGGACTGGAGCTGGGGAGGAGCACGGCTCAGCCGTGCGCCCTACTGGGCTAAATGAAAAAAGGGAGACGGCAAAGTGCTCCCCAGAATCCGGAGGGCGAACCAGACGTGGGAGGCTGCAGCGGACTCTAAGAAAAAGCCTCTTTAAGGAAGATGCCAAAGAGGCTGGCATTCACAGACCATTCTACCACACCAGACCAGGGATGGCAAACATGTGGCCCATGTACCATCACTACACCTCCCAGGCCCACAGCAGAGAGTGCTAGTCGGTTCTAGAACTCTACCCCTGAGCCAAGATCCGAATGCAGAAGTCTCAATACAGCTTCCGCAGCCACCACCAATCTATTTGTTATCCTCCCTTCCAGCCACTGTCTGTTGGCCTCGCAGGTTCCTCAGCCCCAAGGCCTGAAGTGTGTATGGCTGGTGGGGGGGAGGGAAGGGGAGGGGAGCAGGAAGGGGGCAATTCAGAGGGTGGATGCCCAATGAGCAGCAAGAGCCGGACTGAGAATGAGCTTGGAGCCTGGGGAAAGACGGAGGGCTAGGTTCAGCTGGGGCACTGGGGAGTTTTGAGACGGGCAACTCGCAAAGGTGGCAGGACCACGTAAACAGCGTTAAAGCGATGGTGCCAAGGCGGTGCACTATTCCAAATACCTGTCCCCCCAGCCTCCGGTCAAAGCAACGGGAAGCAGGTCAGCCGCGTGGACGTCTGATTCTCCAAAGCCCAGGCGTGTCAGGCGGAAGTCTTTACCCCACTGCCCTCTCCCTGACTCTACTGGGTTTTCCAAATGCATTCATTTCTGTGTGCCCCAATGCCCCAGCACAATGCAGCTATGCAGGGGAGACTCCTCACACACTTCCGGAGGTGCTGTTTGATTTTCTTCTCATTAAGGCGTCCCGTCAGATCGCTTACCATCCCCAGAGTGAATGTAATACTGCGGTTCTCAAACTCGGTAGCACCTTAGAAACACTTGGGAAGCGTTATAAAATGCCCAGCCCCGGGACTTCCCTGGTGGCACAGTGGTTAAGAATCTGCCTGCCAGTGCAGGGGACATGGGTTCGAGCCCTGGTCCGGGAAGATCCCACATGCCGCGGAGCAACTAAGCCTGTGCACCACAACGACTGAGCCTGCGCTCTAGAGCCCGCGAGCCACAACGACGGAGCCTGAGTGCCACAACTACTGACCCTGTGCTCTAGAGCCCACGAGCCACAACTACTGAGCCTGAGAGCCAAAGCTACTGAGGCCTGCGCGCCTAGAGCCCGTGCCCCGCCACAAGAAAGGCCACCGCAATGAGAAGCCTGCGCACCAGAACGAAGAGTAGCCCCCGCTCGGCGTAACTAGAGAAAGCGCATGCGCAGCAACGAAGACCCAACGCAGCCAAAAATAAATTAAAAAAAAAAAAAAAAAATCCCAGCCCCATCTCCAGACCTGATGAGTCAGACATGCCAAGGGTAAGATCTAGGAATCTGTAGTTCCTAAAGCACCCGAGGTCACTGTGATGTTCTGTTTGGGAACCTGGTACAGAGAAAAGGATGTGGGTTTTGGAATCAGACTAGAGTTCAAACTCTATCTCTGCCTCTTACTTGCTATGTGACTCTGGGCAAACTACTCATCTCTTTGAGCCTGTGTTCTTCTCGTCTATAAAAATGGAGAAGTAACATCTGTCCTGATTATTTTAGAGAATTATGTAAAGGTACTTGCTGTTCTCTTACTTCTTATCCTTCCTCCTGAATGTGTCTGAGGTTCACTGCTACATGCACAAACCTGTGCCCTTCACAAGGGGCAACAACCAGAGGTCAGAAGAGCCCAACACTTGGTACCCTGTGGGCAGACACAGGAAGCCTCTGGCGGAGCCCCTCCCTCCCCCTCACAAGCCTGTGAACACTGGAGGCTACATCCTGCAGAGCTGGGTGTAAACTGCTTCGGCATGCAGGGCTGTGGGTGACAAAACAGAGGTACAGAAGCTTTGTTCCCTGCCCCGTTTTATGTGGCATTGAAGCCTGCCTGGTTTCACAAGGGCTTACAGAGCTCCATCCGCCAGTGTGAGGACCCAGTCTTTGTGCGTGGCAACACAGGGCAGGCACAAAGAGCAGGGCCCTGCTTAGGGTAGGGCAGGCAGAGGGCACAGGTCAGCATTACAGGGAGGCCAACTTGTACAGAAAAACACTACCCATGTTATTGGTGGGTGAGGTCAACCCTGGGAAGGGACAGGGCAAAGCTCGGGGGGTCAATTGCCATGAAGCCTGGACAACTGAAGAACAGTGAGAGGGAGGCCCTGGGCAGACTCCAAGTGGTCAGAGTCCAGTCTGAGTTGGCTCTGGGGTCCTGAGCTGATTGGCTGCAAGCTCCGTGGCCACTGTAGAAGGACAGGGTAAGTCAGGGAGAAGCCCAGGGAGCCAGGTGGAGTCCTCATGGGGCTCCATCTCCCCTCACCTTCTACCAGAGCTGCACTGGCAGGAAGCGGCTCCCAGCCAACACCAGCACACATGCCACGGGTTGCCTGCACTCAATCTTTCCACACCCTCCCCACAGTTCCTCACCAGAGTCCTGGTCAAAGCCCTGTCACAGGCACAAGATGGTGACATTTGGCGTGCTGGGGGAGAGGCCAAGATAGAGCTTGAAGAGTCAGCACCCCATCCCTCTCCCAGCAGGGCTGGACGGGGGTAGGGAGAGATATGCCTACTGCCTAGCAGAGCAGAGATTGAGGTCTCCCTGCTAATTAAGAGCAGTGTAAAACAGGTGGCCAGAACCCCCAACCTCAAGGAGAAGCTGAAAATGCTGAGCGATTAAGTCTGTGACCAGTGCTCTGGGACAGGCATGGGTCGTAACAGTAGTATCAACGAGGCCATGTTCTGCGGATGTCACGCAGTGGTGGTAGGCAACCCGGCCACACCGAGGACCAGAGTGGCGACGTGACCGCCCACCTCCCTGGGGCCAGGAGGCTCAGAGGGAGCCCTGTTCCATCAGTGCCAAGAAGGGGATCGTGACCAGTCATGGGGGCCCTACCTGCTGGTGCCAGGGGGTTAGGTGATTCTGTCTCCCTGCTGGAGAGTTGGAAGCCGCCCCTGCCTCGGTACCACAGAGGAGGCGCGCTAAGCTGCCGGTGCCAGGGAATGACCCCCACTCGGTGCCAGGGCCCGGATGCTGGGGGATGATCCCCCACGCAGAGCCAACGCCAAGACAACCCGGATCGCCGGTGCCCGGGGACACCCCACTCGGTGTCAGCACCAGGTGGCCGAGGGATGCCTCCCGCCGTCGCCGCCGCGCTCACCTGTGCCCGAAGAGACGCAGCCCTGGGAAACGCCGCTTGCTGAGACGCCGGGGCGCCTTGTCCGGCTCGGGACCGGCGTCACGCTCGCAGCCGCTGGACGAGGCGGAGGCCGACTCGGAGTCGCTGCTCCGGGCCTCGGGGCTGCCGTCCCGCGGCTCCATCCGGCCCTAGCCCCGGCCGGCGGCGGGCCCGCGGAAGACGCCCATGCCGGGCCGGCGGCCGGGGCTCAGCACGCCGGCTTCTCGCCGCCCGCCGCGGCCATGGCGCGCGCTCGCTCCGCCCGCCCCGCGCCGCGCGCCCCCGCGCTCCACGCCCAGGTGCTGGGGAAGCAGCCGCCGTCGCCGCTCCAGGAAGTGCCGCCAGCTGCGGCCGCAGGACCCCGCATAGCTGGCCGGGCCGCTGCCTGCCCGCCGCCGAGCACGCCCCCCTCGGCTACGCGGTGGCACCAGCCCGCCGCGCCCTCTGCCGGCCGCCGGCCGAGCCGCAACCCGCCTGGGCCGCCAGAGGGGGCGGGGTGGAGAGGGGGCGGGGCAAACGGAGCCCCGCCCATAGCCCCAGCTGGTCCGCCTCCCGGATCAGAATAGAATCCAGTCCGATACAGCAGACCTGCGCGCACCCAGGCACACGCAACTTTTTTTCCTTCGTCTTAGCCCCGTCTCCCCGCACCAAACAACCTACATACTCACAAGTGAACACTCGCGAGGGTGGCTATCACCCCCTCCCCTCCCACATCTACAAGGAATAGACACCTCTCTCGCACACCCTGTGCCCGTCACAGCCACTCATACAATCTACACTGCTACCCGCTTCGCTCTCCCAAATTACGTCCTCGGGAACAAAAGTCACACAGTGCTCCCCATACGCACAGAACAGACACGGCTCTCTCACACAATTATGCTCACTCATTACACAAACTGACACTTCCCACACCAGCCTCTCACACTCAGAAATGTATACCAGGACCAAAGTCACTTAGTGACCCTCACACACACCAACAACACGTTTCTCATTCAAATACATCTTTCTAAATCCAAAGCTGTTTCTAATCCTTTCACACTCCTAACACGTAGCACTTTCCCAACACAATATCCAACGGAACCTGTAAATCTGTTACACTACAGGAATCACCTGCACACCTCTTACATAATCATAAATACATACACAAAAGCAAGGACCACACTCATTCCCCAACATCCATGCCCTCAGTGAGCATATACGTCTTCCTCCTATACCCAAATATAACCCAGGACAACGGTTACATGTTGCCACGTCCCTCTTACATATACCTCACCCACCCAGAAATATACCTCGCAGCCACACACAAACACAGCCCCATGGGCAGCAAAGGTTGTCCCCCTCAAGAGATGAGGACAGCAAGTGGAACCAGAGCAGTCGCCTTTGGGAATCAGCAGCTTGGGGGCAGCCTCTGGATAGCCCCTGCAGGGCTGACAAAAGGAGGCCAGGAAGCTGGAGAGTACCGTCTTCTCCCTCCAAACCCTGCCATCCTGATGCCCATATCAGCTGCCTGCTGTTTCTGTTAGCGCTCCTGCCACATCCTGTGTCGCTTCACTTTCACCCTCTCTGGGATTCTGGCAGTCCCTTTTCCAGCCTCAGCCTGCCACACCTAGCCAGTGCTGGGAGCTGTGACATGTGGGCAAGCCTGCCGTTTTTAAAAAATAGCCAGCATCCAGAAGCTCAGAACCTTCTCCCAGCTTCCTTCAAGTTTCCTCTAGGCCTGGAGACCAGGGGAATGAGGCAGCAGCCCTCCCACCAGCTGCAGGTGCCAGGGTGGTAGTGAAATCTGCAGGTGGGCCGGACACGGTCCTCCTGGGGTGCGTGGGTCCCTTTGGGAAAGTTTTGCAATGCTTCTGACACCAAGCTCTGAGGGAGGAGACCAGAGGCTACTGAAGACCCCACTGAGTCTGCACAAGGCGCCCAATGCCACACTCCTGTGGGGACTCCTCTCTCCAGACCCCCCCGCGGTTAGCTCCCTCGACTCTCAGCCTTCTGCAAGCTCAGGCCCCACCACACTGCCCCAGCAATTCAGACATCAGAGCCCCTCTCACCCTGCCAAGAGCCCCTTTGCCCTTTTCTGCACCTCTGCAGAGCCACTGGACACGGGGAGGGGCGTGACCCCACTTCCGTCACTCCCCCAACCCCAGATAAAAGACTCATGGAGGGACTGAGGGCCAGAGGCCCCTGTGCCCATTCTGCAGCCACCCGAGTACCTACTGTGACTGGGGGGCCTCAGCTGGGATCTGCGGCACGTCCCAGGAGCGGTAGCGCCACATCTGCCTCAGTGCCCCGGGCCGCTCTCCCTTTTCCGTCTCCAGAACCTCCGCGGGCCCAGAGCTGCAGCCTCATCGCAGCCTCCCCCGGTACTGTGGCCGGCCCCCCGTGTGCTCATCCTGCCCAGCGACTCTCTTCCTCTTTCGGCACTTCCTGACCAGGGGGCCCTGCGAGAGGCCGGCCGGCTGCCCCGTCGAGGACCATAGGCCTCGTAGGCGCCTTCCGCTGGCCGGGGCAGGAGGCTGGCTGGGAAGAGGAGCTGCCCCGGAGGCCAAGAGGCAGGTGAGGACAAGCCCAGCCCGGCAGGCAGGAGACGGCACCGAGTCAGAGGCTGCCCGGCAGCCGGCAGGCCTGGCCAGGCTGGAATCTGACCCTGGGCCCCAGTCTGGCCTTCCTCTCCACCTAACTGCTCTGATCTTCACCTCTGGGTCCTGCTGAGGTCTCCCGCTTCCTCACAACCTCTGGGTGCACTGGGACCGCGCCCAGTCCCCACACAGCTCTCTCTCCTCTCAGCTCTGTGAGCACCACACCGTCTAACACACGGACAGTGGCGGAGTGGAGAGAGTAACCAGAAGAAGAATATGGAGCTAGAAGATGTGGGTGCACGTCTGCTTTTGCCACTTACCAGCTGTGCACCCCGGATCAGGTCCGAGAGGTTTACCTCTGCAGGTCCCCTGAAATCCTTTTTGGAATAAGGGAGGCTACAAACAGATAAACTGGAGAATATGTGTGTCAGGGAGCCTTTCTGAGCCTCGGTTTTCTCATCTGTAACATGGAAGGGGGCAATAGTAATAACTGAGCTTGTGGAGTTTTAGGAGGATTCAATGAGAGGTGAAAGAGTTTACAAATGAATTCATTCAATAAATGTTTATTGAGCGCCTTCTATCTGTGCATCAGGCACTGTATCAGACTAGATAGCAGTGTGCAAGGAACCAGCGCTCTAACATTATGTTGCTTAGATTACATTCTAAAAAAGTAACATATGAAATAACGTCCGGTGATGAGATGAGATGAGCTGTCGAGAAAAATAAAGCCAAGGCGAAGGGGGAAGAGGATGAGACGGCGATGTTACTTAGGTTCGGGAGACTGGGGAAGGCCTCCTGAGGTGACACGCGAGAACAGACCTGAATGAATTGCGAGAGCAAATGATGTGACAATCTGGGAGAACAGCAGTCCAGGGGGAAGGAACAGTCAGAGCAAAGGCCCTTTGAGTAGGAATGTACTTGATGTGTCTAAAGAATAGCAAAGAGGCCACACTGGGTGGACTTTGAGGCCATCGTGAGGATTTGGTAAATAAATAGTAAGGCATACACTTGCTCTTTATTATTAGGGTTGGTTCTGGGATGGAAATCATACCCTCCTTAAGCACTCCTTAATCATGCTGCTCTGTAATTAGTTCTTTAGCTCTGTATGTGTTTGTTACCCCCGAAAGATTGTAAATTTCTCGAGGACAGAAAGGGTGTTAATTCAGTTCAGTTCAATAAACATTTACGCTACAGAACCTGCAGACACGGGAATGTACACGATGCCATCCCAGCCCTTAGAAACCTCCATCTGGTGCTGTAATCACCTTTGTGTCCCTCATGACTGGAACATAATATTTCTCAATAACTATTTGCTTGATAGATCAAGCTATGTCATGACGAATTAATACTTGGTAATAATAAAAAATAGCTAATATTTCTTGGACATTTCTGTGCCAGAAACCTTTGAATTCCTGTGACAATCCTATGACATAGATCTTGTTATTTTCTCCCTTTTACAGATGGAGAAACTAAGGCACAGAGCGGCTAAGCTCATTTGTCCAAGGTTACCCAGCCTGTAAGTGGTAGAAATAAGAATTTCACCCCAGAGTCTGTGCCTGTAAATAAGACATCCTATTATTGCCCCTCTGGGATTGGGGACATAGCCAGGTGATGCTGCTGAAGCTTGGCAGCCCCTTTCGCAGTGGTTCTCCCTCCAGCCCATCACCCTGCCTCAAGGCAGGTCCTGTGTGCTGTGGCCCAGCAGAGACTCTGCCAGCCAGGCCAAGGTCTATTCTAGAAGGAGGCTGTTGCAGGGCCCCGTCCTCCTCTCCCAGGGATTCTGCAAGTAGCTTTAACAGTTAAACAGAGGAAATGGGGCTGGGCTTGTTTTCAGTCTGAGGCTTCTGGCAGCCCTGGAGTAGCAGAGAGCAGGAAATGTGACGCCTGGAGGGGAAGCTGGGCAGGCTGGAGGCTCTGAGAGGCAGAGCAGTCCTATAGCTGTGGGACGGCGCGGTCCCCTTGGGCTTGTACTCACTGAAGCTGTCAATACTTTGCAGGTGGGGTGGGGAGGACAAGACTGGAAGGGACAGGTGCACAGGGCTGGGAGGAGGCCCTTGGCAGTTCCTAGGACAATGTGTGCCAGCACTGGGGAGCTGGGGACCCCTCAGAATCCACCCAGATACACACAGGAAGAGGAATCTGGGTAAGAAAATTATTCTGGGCTTTTTTGAGGCCCCAGGGGGTGAGGTGTTCTACTTTCTGTGGCCTGGATGAGCAAGTGGGAGCTGGGGAAAAGAAATGTACCAGGGCACCAAACACTTAACCCACCATCTGGACAGCCACTGTCCTCACAACCAGCCAAGCCAACCTCCTTGGCCTGACCTTCAAGACTCCTTGTGTTCTGGTTCCTTTCTTTTTTGCCTCTTCGTCCAAGCTTTCCCTGCAGAGGTTTTCTCTCGGCTCACACCATGCTGGTGACTGCCTCACAGTAAGTACTCAATAAACGTTTCTTCCTTCTTTCTTCACACTTCTTTTAACATGCTGCCCTCACCCCTGCCATTTCATTTGTTTATGCTGCTCTCCTTCCCCTGTCTGCCCATAAAGCTTGGCCCATCAAAATCTCCATCTTTCAAAACCCCAGCCCAAAGAGCAAAAGTGGGAAGGTGGAAAGAGTTGGTTCAAACCCCAGCCCTTGCTGTGTGATGCGGGGCAAATCACTTAATATCTCTGGGTTGGATCAGATGATCGCTAAGATCTTGTCTAGCTCTGACAGTTTCATTTGAATCTCCTTCCCTGACCTCCAGGTTTTCACCCACTCATTCATTCCTATGACAAATATTTTATAAATATCAATACCTACTAAGTGTCGAATGCTGCTCCAGAGCTAGCCCTCCCATCCCACTGATGCGTCTCTGACACTCACCTTTGTTCCCCCCAAATGGTCCTCTATTATGTGACCTTTTAAGCCTATCAGTCTTGTCTCCTTACAAGATTCTTGAACCCAGTGTAGCTCCTAGCTCTGTGCTGGGTGTACAGTATGTGCTTAGTAACTTCGTATGGAAGTCGAAATGAGCTGAATATAGCTGTCCGACAAGCAGAGCAGAGGCAGGGGGGCTGGCTTCCCGTTTGCATGAGTGGCTGTGGTGAGACATGAGGGACTTTTGGAGCCCATGTCACTTCCCAGCAGCTAAGCCTGTGATCCAGGTACCTGCTGGGGGCCCTTGGGAGCACCCTAGAGCCTAAAAGCACCTGCTGATCTTGGCCCCTGCCCAGGTTCTGGGCCTCTGCCCCCACAGAGGAGACAGATGTACCTGAGCTGGGTTGCAGGTGCTGCTGGCTAGTGACAGATGGAAATTTGATTAGGTTCCTTCTGGGTAGCCTCATTAAAGTCACGTGTGGGAGGAAATCTGGAGGAGGGCTGGGGACCCTTTCCCACTGGGGCAAGAGAGCTGCGGGTAGAGCACAAGCAGCTCCGCAGTCCAGTGTGGTCCCTCAAACCGTCCGTGATAGCTCTTGGAAACTGCCTTTGGCAACTTCCAGGTCCCCAGGCTGGAGGGGAGAGGAGCTTGGGTGTCTGTCCCCTTGCTCGGGGTCAGCTAGAGCTGCCCTGAGGAGCTTCCTGCTGCTTCCGGCCTGGACTGCAGCACCAAGCTCCCAGGGCACGATCAGCAGGTCTCCTGCCCTTCAAGCCTCCCATCGCCATCTGTTGGATCACAAGCCCTGATTGCAGAACCACCTTCCAGCCCTCACACCCCTTTGCTATTACCCATCCCAGGGATATGTGCACTTAGTACAGAGCCAAAAGAAGAGAGCCTTAAGGATGAACATCCAGGCCCTTGAAAGCCTGACAGCAGGTTTGGAGTGAAGCTGATCTGAGTCTGGATCCTGGCTCTACCAGTTACTGACTGTGGGATCTTGGCAAATTGCTTAACTTCTCTGAGGCTCAGTTTCTCATCTGTAAAATGCTGCCCAGTGACTCTATGAGTCCAGATGAGTCTTCCTTCCCCAAACACCTGTAGGCCAAGAACACTGGTTAAGCACAGTGGGGCCCAGCAGACACCAGATCTGTTGCCGGTGCCTTCCCTACCCACTTTGTGCATCCTTAAAGACAGGTCTTCCTTAGCCTGTGCTAACCCTTGTCCTTGGGACCTGGATCCCTGGGGGCTTCTCTGTATGTCCTGCTCTGAAATGGCACCCACTGAAGCAAAAATGAGACTCCAAGTCAGGCTTTCTGATGTCTTTTTAGCAGCACAGCAGAGAAGAACCTGTTCAAGTGCCTCTGCTGGAACTGGTCCTCCCAGCTCCCCTCCAAAAGGCCCAAAGGACTCATGTCCCCTGGTGCGGGAGGTGGGGGGCAGGCATGAGATGCTGAGGGGGCCTGTCTCAAGTGCCCTGGGCTATAATAGGCTCACATAAGACCCTCCTTCTGGAATCCCAACCCTACAACGCCGCCTTCACATAAGCCTGGCCCCACCTCTAGGCGCAGCCTTCCTGGCCTCTGACTCACGAGTCAGCAAGAACCTTGGGTCCCTGAGAGGAGGAAGGAGTTCCGGGCTGGGCCTGGGCCCGCGCCCTTCCCAAAGGAAGGAGAACGACAGACCCCGGCTTCCGGCTTCCTCTGGCGGCGGGCCCCCCTCCTCCAGCTCCAGCTCCAGCTCCACTCTCTGCCCCCGGCTTTTGCATTTTAAATTCAGGACAGAATGTGATCTCTTGCAGCTCTTTGCTTTATCCCGTTGCTATTTAAATTACAAATCGGCCCCATCTCCCTGTCACTCTTTGGTTATTTTTAGCTTCTGGTAAATAGCAGCAGGGAGAGTTGGATCAGGTGCCCCTCCCTCGAGGAGCTTGGTACCCACAGTCCCATGCCCACAGCAGGGGGCACCCTCCCCTGCCAGCTGGCCCCCCCAGTCGCTTCCCCCCAGCCCCTCCGTGGGGGTGGAGGGGGCAGGGGCAGGACTGCAGCCTGGGACGTGCACACAGGCTCAGCCCTTTGCTCTTACCCTTGGTTAAACTCTGCTACTCCCAAGTCTCATCAGCCATCCATCACTCAGGGCGTCGAGCCTCGTGCAGGGGCCTTCCTGAACCTCTCCCCGGCCCCAACCCACAAGGAGGTCCAGCTCTAGAAGGCAGAGGATCTAACTTGTGTCTCACCTACGCTACAAGTCAGGAACTTTACATCTCTTATCTTCTTTCATCTTGCCAGCCACCCTCTTGTACAGGTATTATTGTTCCCATTTTCCATAGAGGAGATGGGGTCAGAGGTGAAAGTGATTTACCCAGCTAGGAAGGGGCCGAGCTGGAATTCGAACCCAGGTTTCTGTGACCCTGAAAGCTGCATGCATGTGCACTGCACTGCCTTGCTCAGGGCAATGCATGTGCCCCTTTGCCCAATGCCCACCATCAGCTGTCTTTCCCATGTGTATGTCCTGTCCCATCTGCTGGATCAGGGGTTGGCAAACTATGGCCAATGGGCTGCATATGGCCTGCTGCCTGATTTTGTATGGCTGTGAGCTAAGAATGGTCTTTGCAATTTTAAATGGTTGGAAAAAAGCAAAAGAATATTTGTGACAGTAGAAATGATATGAAATTTAAAGTTCAGTGTCTATAAATAAAGTTTTACTGGAGTCCAGTCATGCTCATTGGTTTCCATATTGTCTGTGGCTGCTTTTGCACACGACGACGGCAGAGCAGAGTGACAGAGACCGTGTGACCTGCAAAGCTGGAAATATTTACTGTCTGGCCCTGGACCGAATCATACTTTTGTTGAGGGAAGAATGTTATCTCATGCTTCCATCTCACACAGTGTCTGGCCCAGGGTCAGAGCTCCAGACAGAGGTACTGATCCTCCTTCAAGGTCTTTCTAGGGCCACAGAAGCACCCAGGACAGGGAAGCCCCCTACCGGCCACACACCAGCGATCCAGCTCACATTTTACCCTTGCTCTCTCTCCTCCAGCTTCTCCGCAGGTGAAGTCAGTGGTTTCTGAACCTACTACTTGACTATCAAAATTACCTGGGGAGGTTTTTAAAAGTTGGCATGCCCAGGCCCAAAACCAGACCCTCTGCATCAGGATCTCCAGGAAGGGCTTTAGAAATGATTTTAAAAGAGATGCTCAGCCGATCTGGTTTGGGAACCACTGGGCTTATCTCCAGAGGTTCAAGTCCTGCATCTTCTGACTGCTCCTTTCAGACCAAATCCAGTGTCCCTTGCATCCCTGGCTTCTCCCAGGCTGGAGTCCACCCTCCAATGGTCTCTTGAGCCCAACCCTGAGCATTTAGGACTTCCTTGAGTGTCTGGGAGTTTTCCTCAGGCCCAGATGCAGACACAAGATGTCCTCCCACTTCCCTCTCCCTGAGAGTTTCCACTGGCAGAGACCTGCCATCTCTCCATCCCACTAAAACAGCTGCCAGGGCTGCTTCCCGCCCACAGCAGAGCGGTGGGGTAAAGGGGACCTATTTCCCAGAAACCTCCACGTCCCTAAAAACTCCTACTGTGCTGCTGAAAACGCCCCGGCCTCACTTACACGTCAGAGGCAGCCAGGCCCCAGTCCCGCCTCCACTGCCACCCCTCGCCCTCGGATTTTTTTTGCCCCCGCATTTCTGTCTAAAAGCCTTTTCTCTCTGTGAATGGCTTTCAACTGCTTTTCTTAGCAACTCCTCACAGCGGGCTGGGAGGTTTAGTTGCAAGCCAGAGCTGCGTGGAAGTGTGGCAGGCAGAGGATGTGGAAAGGACCACCGTGGGCCTGGCTCTTGCGGGCCCCCAGCGGCCTGGATGAGGAAGAGCAACATTGGTCACGAGGCTGTTGAGGATGGCAGCCACAGGGGAGGGCTGAGTCATTCCACGGGGGTCCCCTGGGCGGCCCAGGGCTCTGTCTCTTTCCCAGGGCTTCCTCTCCCCTCTACCCAGTATGCTCTTCTTGACCTGACGCTCTGACCTGCTCTGGTCCTAAGATGGGGCTCCTGGCCTGACCGCAAGGCATGAGGAGGTGCCTCACTTGATCTTTCCAGGGTGACAGCTGGCACCCGCCCTGGTGCTTCTTCTGCAGCCCTCACACAGGTGACCCGGAGGTCTCCTGATCTTTTCACAGTCCGAGAGGAGCCACAGCTTGCTGACCCTGCATCCTTAGTGACTAGAGGCCTCAAGTGTGGGCTGTGGAGGGGCCTCCGTTCAGGAACCACCCTGGGGGAATCCCAGCCCTTGTGGCTATATCTCTGAGTGTGTGTGTGTGTGTGTGTGTGTGTGTGTGTGAGTGTGTGTGTGTGAGTGTGCGCACACAGCATCTCCTATCTCAGCCTTTTGATTACTCTCTGCCCCCATCCCTCTAAGCCGCTACCCCACTCTGGCACTCTGGCTTCCTTGTCATCTCCAGATGCTCTTTGTTCCTGACCTTGGGTCACCCTCTTATGTCATAGGTGAAGAACTGAGGCCCAGAGAGAAAGAGAAATTGTCTAGCTCAAGGGCACACAAGTCACTGGCAGAGTGAGAATACAAGCCAGGCCTCCTGACTCCCAGACTACTATTTCTTTCATTCTATGCCCCATCACCCATCAGTCTCTTTGTACTCTCTCCTCCCCCCGGCGACTTTCAGGGACCCTTCTCTCTGCAGCTAGGGGACAGACGACGCCCTTCTCTCAGCACGGTGTTCCCAGTGGACTCCCGATTCCTCATAGACCGCAGACAGTGAAGGTAGGGCCCGTGGGAAAGTAACCTCCTGCCCGTTTATTCCGAGCGTCTCACTTCATGATGGTGGAAAAGTCCCTTCCTGTTCTCTCTCATCTTCCCCCAAGTGATGGAGGCCCGATGGTCTCATAGCCATTAAAAATACTGGGGTCCTTCAAGCTCCCAGGACTGGGTCAGTTTTATGAAACACCCTTCCAGAAGCCCCATGTAGCAGGGCAGCCTCAGACACATCCCAAGTCCTTGGGGTTATAAACAGGAAATTTGTCCTGTCTAACCAGGCCGATGGTTTCAAGGACTGCAGACACCTCGATGTCCCTGCTGGACCCTCCAAAGGTTCTGGGCCAGGGGCTTTAGAGGGGCAGCAAGTCCTGGTTGAGGCTGTTGTCTGGGAGAGGAAGAGGATGGCGGGGGCTGCCCCTGCCCTGCCTCCACGCCCCCCTCAGATCCCTCCTCTGTGTAACGCACTCACCCTTACTGAGGGGCAGTCCTCCCCCACCCTAGCCCAAATCATAAAAGTGGTCTCAGCGGATTCCTCTGGGCATAGGTGGTGGGACCTGGGAGGCTGGGAATCTTTCACAGGCAGAAGACGTTTAAGAAGATTCTGGTGGGAGTGCAAGTTTCAGTCTGCCCCTGGGATGCCGGTGAAGGTCTGCTTGGGCAGAGGGGTCCAGGGGGGCATTCATTCCCCTTCTCTAGGCAGCAGGGTCTCAGCCATTGTGGCAGCGAGCATCATTTCGGCCACTTCCACAGGCCAGTGTCTAGCACAGGGTCAGCGGACAGGAGAGCTCAAGAAAGGCCTATTGAATGAGTAGGGGGGTCCCTCTTTCCCCTAGAAGAAGAGCCAGGAGGATCTCCTGGCTCTCCCCAGCAGGTAGAGGTTCCTAAGGATCATGTCTTGGTTATTTTTCCCCTCAGCGCCCAGTACCGTGCCTGGCACGCAGTGGACACCAGTAATTTCACGTTGAATGAACAGGGCTTTCACTGTTCATTAGAGAAAGGGTCCCAGAAGCTCCCCCTTGGACACGGAAGGCGGAGACCCCTTGGTAGTCATTTCTGAATCCCCAGGGCCTAGAGCAGTGTCAGGCAAAAGCCGCAGGCGCTCAATGACTGCCGACTGAACAGGGGACCGGTCCCAAGAGCGGGGCTCCCCTCTGCCCGCATTCTTACCTGTAAGACACCTGCTTTCGTAGGTGCATCTGGCGGAACCGCTCCTCCACCGGGGGTCCAGCGGCCATGCCCCGGGGCGCCTCGAGCCACTGCTGCTGCGAGACCTCGGCCTCCGCCCCCCGCCGGCAGCGCCGCCGCACCACCTCCTCCTCGGCTGCGCGGCAGCCGCCGCCAACCCCGTCCCCGCGGGGCCCTCCAACGCCCGGCCCCTCGGCCATCCTGCGGCCGCCCTCTTCTCGCGGCTCCTGCGGCCTTTCGGGGTTCCCTGCTCAAGTTCAGCCTCCCTTCCTCCTGGGCCCGGGAACGCGAGGCGGAGAGGGAGGGAAGCGGCGGCCCCCGCACGTCCCTCCCGACGCCGGGGCTCAGACGACGGGCGCGGCAGCCGCTGGGCGCTGCGCCTCGGAAAGGCCGGCGGAGATCTTCCCGGGCCCCTCGGGAGGGGGCTCTTGGTGGGAGTCGGGTGCTGCGTGGTGAGCGCCAGGGCGCCCCCCGGACGGCTGGCGCCGGAGCCTGAGCGGAGCCCGAGCCCGGGCGGAGAGCGCGCGCCTGCAGCCACCGCCACTGCCGCGCACCGGAGTGTCACCTTAGAGACACCCGCCAGCCCGCGGGGTCCGGTGGGGAGGGCGCCGCCCCGCCCGGCCAGCCTGGCTCGGGCTCTGCAGGAGCGAGCCCGGCCCAGCCGGCGGCGGGCACGAACCCAGCCCTGGGCGCCCGCCAAAGCCCACCCCTGCGCCCCCTCCCCTGTACCCTGCGGCTCGGCAGCGGCCAATCACCGCCCCGCCCGTCACTCAGCGGCTGTGATATACCCACCTTGTCCCGCGCTTTCCGGCTTCGGCATTCGCCGCTGCGGCGGGCAGGTGGGGTGGCGGGGGCGGTGATACGAGCTGGCTTTAACCCCGTCGGCGCCACGGGACTTTACAGACCCAGTTCGATTTGGGGAAGGGGCACAGGAAGGGGAACATACTCTCGGGCGCCTGGAAGGTGGGGATGGACCCGATTGCCGGTAACACTGCCTCTAGGCCTAGAGCGCTTCTCAACCCAGCCGGGAGAGGGACCCAGCTCGGGGTGGGTGTGCGATGGAGAGCTTCCCGACCCAGGAGCCTGGCAGCCTCCTCAGGGCCCAGCTGCCTCTTGTGACCTACCCCCATGAGGCTCCTGGGCCAGGGTCTCCCAGAAGTTTGAATCAGCATCCTGGGTCGGGAGAGGGGGGGACCCAACTCCGGAAGGAAAGACTAGAGGTCTCCTTGGGGTCCATCTTATTCCCCCTGGAAATCCCATGGTTCCTCCTTGCATCATCTCCTCTTGTCATTGGGGTGTTCTTCACCTGAGCCTTACATCTGGATGATGGTGGGACCCTGGTTAGCTTCTCAGGTCTAATGCCTCCTATCTACTACCCTAGACTCATCTTTCTGAAGTCAACCTTTGACCACAGCATTTACTCTCCCTCTGTAGTATTTAGTGGTTCCCCCTTGCCTATACTTCAGCCTGGCATTCGAGGCCTGCCTTGATCTTCCCACATCCTATCCTCCAGTTCCATCCATTTCCTTCCACTCATCTGTGCTCCTTATTCTGGGAATTGGCATCAGGGCTGTACAGCATTGTTCATCTGAAATCTCCTTCTGTTGCTGTTCTTCAAATTCTGAGGATCCACTAAAATGCCACCTCTTCCAGGAAGTCTCCCTGGATGGCTCCAGCTGAAAGGCACTCTTCTTCCTCCCAGACCCCATTGCCCTCTGCACCCAGTGTCTAGTCTAGTCGGTCTTATCTTTCCTCACTGACTGTGAGCCCAGGAAGGTGGGAGGGACCAGACTCTCAGAGATAGAGAATGGATTACAGAGCGGGGAGAGCTGTACTCCTCAAGGCTCCTCCAACTCTCGCCAGCCCTACAGTGGCTGTCCTGCTCTGTGCTTTTGCTCACGTTGTTCCCATTGCCTGGAGTATGTCCCCTTCTCGGAAATCCTGTCCATCCATCAAGGCCATTCTCAGGTGCCACATCTCCCATGAGCCCCTCCTGGCACCCCACTACAGATGCTGTCTCCCTCCTTCAGCCCCATAACTATTTCCTGGGCCCCTCTCTGGGCATTCCCCTTCACCCTCTAACAAGAACTAACATCTCATTTGATTCTTACCACAAGCCTGGGTGGTAGATATTATCACTTCCTCATGTCACAGATGAGGACCCTGAGATGTCATTCAAGTGATTTATTTGCTCAAGATGGCTCAGGTGAGGTGAGTGAGTGGTGAGCCAGTATTTAAATCTAGGTCTTTTGGCCCCAGAACTCATGCCATTTTTCACTCCCCCGTGCTGCCTGTAACAGCCTCACATTTGCCCATTTCCCTCATCTGTAAACTCCCAAAAGGCAGATGCCTCAGCTCTGCCTCCCCCCTCTCTCCTGGTCCATCAATCCCATCTTGGATGAATGGTATAAATGGAATTGCATTAAACAGCTTGGCCGCAGGGGAGCTTCCTCCCTAAAGCCAAGTTCTAAAGAAGCCCTGTTGCTGGAGAGGGTGGGCTTGGGCACTTGGGAACTCCTCCTTCCCCCACATCTTCGCCCCTGAGATTGCCTTTAGGATTGCTAATTTTCCAAACGTGCAGGCCTCCTATACCAAGAATTATGGTAGTTCTAGCTGGATTGACATTCCCTCACAGCTGCTTAGCTGCTGGGTTGCCTGTTGGTTTTTTGTTCAGCTCTTTCCTGTGGAGCTCTACCCGCTCAGTCCTTTTTAAAGTGGAGCTTCTCCACTCTGTCCTCACACCTTCCCCACTTAGGACCAGCTGCTGACTGCATTATTTTTTAGCTGTGGCTCTGCCCTCTTCCCAAGAATCCAAGGGAAAAATGAAAGCCCCCCTCGCTCCCACCCTGACCCTCTTGACCACCTTCTGCAGCCTCTCCCAGCTGCAACTCTCTCCATGCAACGACTGCAGCCATCGCCCCTGCGCTCAGAAAATCATAGCGAATGCCTTTTGAGTGTTTACTGCATAACTGACCTTGTGCTAAGGCCTTCATGTGCAAGCTTTCATTTACCCCTCACAGAAACTTTAGGAGGGTGGGTCCTATCCTTCAGATGAGGAGGCTGAGGCTTCGAGAGGTTCGGTAATTTGCCAAGGTCGCATACAGAAGTGCGGCATGGACATCAGACCCATGCTCTTAACTGTCACTCCTATGACAGAGAGACCCGGGCTCCTTTGGAGGTGAACTCCCAGCCTGTCTCCTCCATCCCAATGCCCCAAGGGGCACCTGTTACCCACATCAGATAGGTGCCCCATTTGGCCAGATGGCTTCTGGGGTGGTCCACCCTCTGGAATTGGAGCCTGGCCCTGGCCCGTCCCAGCTCCAGCGCTTTCCCACAGCTGCTCTCCCTGCTGCAAGAGCTTTGGTTTCCAGGTGTAACAAAGGGTTTGTTATGGCAATCTGAGCAGGATGCCTGCCCCCCCCCGTGAAAGCCATCACACGTGTTTGTGGCAAGGCCAGCTGCCAGGGCTGACAACAGAGTGCGGAGGCTGCGGCTCCATCACTGGGGCCATACTGGGGATGTGCCCCCTTAGCGGCAGTGACACAGCACTGAGGAGGCGGGATGTCAACAGGTGGCTTGTGCGAGGGGATTCACCCTGCCTCCTAACATAGGTGGGGAAGACTGCCTGGGATGGACAGGCATAGGGTGGGGACCGCAGATGACCACGCTTTGACCAACTTGCCAAACCCTGGGCTCCAGGACGCCCCACTGTGCTTGGATCTTGTGCAAGAATAAGAAACTCGGCTGTGGGGAAGGAGAGAGGAAGTCGTGCTGGGATGAGAGCTGGAGAGCCGGAGGGGCAACATAAGCTCTGAAGCCAAACAGACCTGTCTTCAAACACCCACTTTGCCACTTACTAGATGTATGACCTTGGTCAAGTCATTTCACCTCCTCTGAACCCCACGTTCTTCATCTATCAAAATACTCACCCTTTAGGATTTTTTTTTTTTTTTGCGGTACGCGGGCCTCTCACTGCTGTGGCCTCTCCCGTTGCGGAACACAGGCTCTGGACGCGCAGGCTCAGCGACCACGGCTCACGGGCCCACCCGCTCCGCGGCATGTGGGATCCTCCCGGACCGGGGCACGAACCCGCGTCCCCTGCATCGGCAGGCGGACTCCCAATCACTGCGCCACCAGGGAAGCCCAGGATTATTTTGATTCCTAATTGGGACATGTAAAGTTCTCAGTCCAATGCTTGGTGGACGGTCACAAATCAATAATGGGAGGATGCTAGATTTCAAGCCCTTTGCTATCAGGAGCTGGGTCCTGTTGGTACTCCAAGGTCAGCACGGTGCCATGTACATAAGGGGTACTCTGCACATATTTGGTTTTAAAAAATTTTTAATTTTTGGCTGTGTTGGATTTTCGTTGCTGCGTGCCGGCTTTCTTTAGCTGTGGCGAGTAGGGGCTACTCTTCGTTGTGGTGCATGGACTTATCATTGTGGTGGCTTTTCTTGTTGCACGAGCTCTAGGTGTGCAGGCTTCAGTAGTTGCGGCACATGGGCTTAGTATTTGAGGCACCCGGCCTTCAGTAGTTGTGGCTCATAGGCTCTAGAGCGCAGGCTCAGTAGTTGTGGCACACGGGCTTAGTTGCTCCACGGCATGTGGGATCTTCCTGGACCAGAGGTCAAACCCGTGTCCCCTGTATTGACGGGCAGATTCTTAACCACTACGCCACCAGGGTAGTCCCAGTAAATATTTGCTGAAGGATGAGGCTTTGTCTCCTACTCCTCTGAGCGACTATTTCAAAGTCTCCCCCTTCTCCCCAGTGCAACTCCTATGCCCACCCTCCCCATTGCCCCACCCCAAACTTCACAGCCTTCTGGGGGCTCCCTCAGTTTCCTGTCTCTCCATGTTCTGCACTCACAGCGTGTCCTCCACTTCTGTCTAGGCTTCTCCAGTCCTAAGTGGATCTCTTGGGACTTCCCCGGTGGTCCAGTGGTAAAGAATCTGCCTTGCAATGCAGGGGCTGCGGGTTTGATCCCAGGTCAGGGAACTGAGATCCCACATGCCGCGGGACACCTAAGCCCACATGCCACAGCTACTGAGCTCCCGCGCCTCAACTGGAGCCCGCGTGCCGCAAACTACAGAGCCCATGCCCTCTGGAGCCTGAGCGCCACACCTACAGAGCCCACGCACCCTGGAGCCCGCGCACACCACAGCTAGAGAAGAGAAAATCCGCATGCGGCAACTAGAGAGAAGACTGCGTGCCTCAACGAAGATCCCATGTGCCGCAACTAAGACCGGACGCAGCCATAAATAAATCTTTAAAAAATAGAATAAAGTATTTCTTTCTTTCTTTTTTTTTTTTTCAGTACGCGGGCCTCTCCCATTGCGGAGCGCAGGCTCCGGACGCGCAGGCTCAGCGGCCATGGCTCACGGGCCCAGCCGCTCCACGGCATGTGGAATCTTCCCGGACCGGGGCACGAACCCGCGTCCCTTGCATTGGCAGGCGGACTCTCAACCACTGCGCCACCAGGGAAGCCCAATAAAGTATTTAAAAAAAAAAAAAAAAAAAAAAAAAGTGGAGCCACAGCGAGAACATTCCAGAGAGCTGTTGCGCAGCCATTGGTACCTGTATTGGGGAAACATAGCATACAAGCAAGAAGCTTACAGCCTCAGTGGCGAAACATTTTTCATGTCAGTGACCGAGAACTCTTGCAGTCGTTTATGTCACCCTTCTTCTCCAGACAGAGGATACCAAAAAGTTGCAATCAAAGATCTCTTCATCTTATTGATAAAGCCACTAATAAGCCAAAATGTCTGTCAATGTCAACCGCAGCGTGTCAGACCAGTTCTATCGCTACAAGAGGCCCTGTCTGATTGCCAAGGTTGAGGGCAAAGGAAATGGAATCAAGACAGTAATAGTCAACATGGTTGACGTAGCCAAAGCGCTTAATCGGCCTCCAACGTATCCCACCAAATATTTTGGTTGTGAACTGGGAGCACAGACCCAGTTTGATGTTAAGAATGACCGTTACTTGGGCTTCCCTGGTGGCGCAGTGGTTGAGAATCCGCCTGCCGATGCAGGAGACACGGGTTCGTGCCCCGGTCCGGGAAGATCCCACATGCCGCGGAGCGGCTGGGCCCGTGAGCCATGGCCGCTAGGCCTGTGCGTCCGGAGCCTGTGCTCCGCAACGGGAGAGGCCACAGCAGTGAGAGGCCCGCATACCGCAAAAAAAAAAAAAAAAAAAAAAAAAGAATGACCGTTACATTGTCAATGGATCTCATGAGGCGAATAAGACATGCAAGACATGTTGGATGGATTCATTAAAAAATTTGTTCTCTGTCCTGAGTGTGAGAATCCTGAAATGAATCTGCATGTCAATCCGAAGAAACAAACAATAAGTAATTCTTGTAAAGCCTGTGGCTATGGAGGCATGCTTGACACACATCATAAACTCTGCACATTCATTCTCAAAAACCCACCTGAGAATAGTGACAGTGGTACAGGAAAGAAAGAGAAGGAAAAGAAAAATAGAAAGGGCAAAGACAAGGAAAATGGCTCCATGTCCAGCAGTGAGACACCACCACCACCACCACCACCCAATGAAATCAGTCCTCTGCGAGCTGTGGAAGAAGAGGAAGATGATGATTCAGGGGAGGATACAACAGAGGAAGCTCAAAGGCGAAGAATGGACAAAATCAGTGACCACGCGAAAGTTTTAACCCTCAGTGATGATTTGGAAAGGACTGTCGAAGAGTGTGTCAATATCCTGTTTGATTTTGTTAAGAAAAAGAAAGAAGAGGGTGTTATTGACTCATCTGACAAAGAAATTGTAGCTGAAGCAGAAAGACTGGATGTAAAAGCCATGGGCTCTCTTGTTTTTTTTTTTTTTTTTTTTTTTTTTGCGGTATGCGGGCCTCTCACTGTTGTGGCCTCTCCCGTTGCGGAGCACAGGCTCCGGACGCGCAGGCCTAGCGGCCATGGCTCACGGGCTTAGTTGCTCCGCGGCATGTGGGATCTTCCCGGACCAGGGCACGAACCCGTGTCTCCTGCATCGGCAGGCGGATTCTCAACCACTGCGCCACCAGGGAAGCCCGGCTCTCTTGTTTTGACTGAAGTTCTTTTTAATGAGAAAATTAGAGAGCAAATTAAGAAATACAGGCGCCATTTCTTACGATTTTGTCACAACAACAAAAAAGCTCAACGGTACCTTCTTCATGGCTTGGAGTGTGTGGTTGCAATGCATCAAGCTCAGCTCATCTCCAAGATTCCACATATCTTGAAGGCGATGTATGATGCAGACCTTTTGGAGGAAGAAATCATCATTAGCTGGTCAGAAAAGGCCTCTAAGAAATATGTCTCGAAAGAACTTGCCAAAGAGATTCGTGTCAAAGCGGAACCTTTTATAAAGTGGTTGAAGGAAGCAGAGGAAGAATCTTCCGGTGGTGAAGATGATGATGAAGGTGAGAACGCTGAGGTGACGTATTCGAAGACTGCCAGTGTACTGAAAGTTGAAGCTGTAAGTCTGACAGCAAGGACGATGACATTGATATTGATGCGATTTAAAGGGGTGGGTGCAGCCCAGCTTAACAGTGTAATGCTGAGAATCTTTCTGCATCATCAGCCAGAAGTGCACCATGTATGTGCAAAAGCTAAAATGGCTCAACGTCATGCTACACTTTCTGCTAAAAATGTATTGCTGTGAGTGGTCTGTATTTAAACCCAACAAGACATCTAGGGAGTCTCCATACACATATCAGTGAGCAGATGTAGTTTGCTTATTTACAGCATGTTTCTTTTTGAAAATTTAGTGGTGGACACATTTGGGTCACATTTATACAGTTAAAAAAATAAAGATTTGATTTTGGTCGTTCTTCAGATTTTTGGCTCTGAATGACTTAAGTAAACTGAAATAATTGGCTCCTTTAAAAAATGTTGCACCATCATTTAATCTGATAGGATTATTGGAGCCTGTTAGATATTGTTAGGTGCTGAGACTGTAAAGAGGTCTCAGCAGAACGTGAACACAAACTTATCAATACCTTACTCAGTCATTAAGAAATGTAATAATTTTAAGTCTTATTTCTAGTCCCTCAGATTGGCCTCTGGTAATGTACATTCTTCCCATGCCAAGGTGGACTGGTAATCAGATGAGAGTGCAGCACGTTTATCTTACTGAGATGTTAAAATGACCTGAGTGTCCTATAAATAATTTTAAGAACAGGTTTTGAGGGCTTCCCTGGTGGCGCAGCGGTTGAGAGTCCGCCTGCCGATGCAGGGGACGCGGGTTCGCGCCCCGGTCCGGGAGGATCCCACGTGCCGCGGAGCGGCTGGGCCCATGAATCATGGCCTCTGCGCCTGCGCGTCCGGAGCCTGCGCTCTGCAACGCGAGAGGCCACGACAGTGAGAGGCCCGCGTACCGCAAAAAAAAAAAAAAAAAAAAAAGAACAGGTTTTGAAACTTGAATTGTGGTTTTTTTTTCATTTCTTCTATACTTGCCCCAAATTGTAGTCTTTGAAGTCCTGTGCATTGCACATTGGATGAGCCAGGGGAATTACTACATTAACATATAAGCATTTTATTATGTGTATGTAGCTCTTGCTTTATACTGAGAGAAAACTGAAGCTTTGGGGAGTGATTAGTAAGCTCTACGATTTTATTTGGGGGAAGCAGGAAAAGGTACACTTAATCTCTAGCAAAAACTGAGCATAATTTTTCAGCATTTACTCTTGATTCAAATTACAACTTCAAAATATTTAGACATACTGTATCTTTTGTTCAGTGTGGATTTTTCCCCTGATAAACTGGTTCTTCGATGACTTCTGCATTTGGACACATAGCTTATACTTTTTTGGGTTTTGTTGCTATCTTGCCAAAATAAGTGTTAACTATATCTCAAATTCCCCCCACCCCCAAAAATGTTTTATTTTTTAAAAAAGCTAAAAGCATACTTCTAAGAGCCTATATTTTGGTGTAAGACTTGGGGTGTTTTTTATTTTCACAATATTGTGAGATACCCAGGAAGTCTGTGATGATGGTAACTGAAAGCCAGTGACTAGTGCCTGACCCAGCCCATCCTGGGCTTTAGATGTGGAAATAACTTCCGTGTGATCTGCTTGTCCAATTTGCTGATGTAAACTCACTTAATAGAAGGGCTTATGAGTACATCTGAGAAATCATCTTGAGGGTGCAAATTTACACAAAAAGTACACTGTGGGAATCAAAATGCATGGAGCGAATTTTTTTTGGAGCACAGGCTTATATCATTCACCTCTTTGTTTGTGAGCCATCTCACAGATTCCAATGAGACCTTAACAAATGTATGTAAGTTTTTTTCACATTGAAATTATATAAACATTTGGTATAATAGAACCTTGTTAGCTTGATATTTTAAGAAATTAAACCCTGGCAGTCTTACTGGAGAGGTACAAATTGGTCTCCAGCTGCCTTTCTTGATAGATTTTGATGAGACTGAAGGAGAGCCATATACCTACCTGGAGGGAATGTGCTTTGTCTCACCAAAGAGAAGAGGTTTTTGCGAATTCATGTCTCACCTAGGTTTTACATTTTTGCCATTATCTGGAATTGTTTAGGGGAGATCAAGTTGCATTCAGCATACCCGTTATCAAGCTAATGAGGTTCTGTTATAGAGGGCTTTTTTCCCCTTTTTCGTCTCCCCCCCACCCCCACCCCGCCGCCCTTAAATCTGAAGAAAAACTTAACAAGGCTTTTAAACACTAAAGAGAAAATTTTGGCTTAGACCACTGTTCAGTCTAGTGCCAAACTTTCAGTGGAATTCAAATCCACATAGTAAGGAGTTTATTCATGGTGGCTATCCTGATAGAGTGATCTTTCACTTTGCTGTATTCAACTGTCTTAAAACTTCCTGTTTGAAACAGCTATGTTACGTGATTAAAACAATGTTAAAATTATTATTTTTTTTAAGTGGATCCTTCGACCTGCTCCCTGGATCCCTTCCCCTCCCCCACCCACCCCATCATCCATCATCTTCCCTCTCTATTGGGTCTTTGTCTTCTAGAAATAAGCATGGTCAACTCTCCCCCATCTAAAAGAGCAGCCCCAACTTGCTCTCGATCTCACCTACATCCCCGCTCTAGTTGCCACCCTCCGTGCTAAGTGTTCACTACATCCCCCGTCTACCCCAGTCTTCACATCCGACCCACCTGTCCTCACTCCCACCCGGGTCTCACTTCCGCTCCAGTTCTTCCCTACACAGCTCCAGCCACGGCCACTGGTGACCTCCTCATTATCAAAGCAAATAGACACGTTGTCTTCTCACCTTTTCCAGCCTCTCACGTAGCATCTGACACTTGTGAGCACGGTTCCTGGAAGCTCTCTCCATCAGTTTCTGGGGCGCTCACCTCTCCTGGTTTTTCTCCCCTCTCCGACCATTCCTTTTCAGCCTTCTTGTTCGCTCCTCTTCCTCCACTGTCTCTTAATGTCCAGCTTCCCTGGAGTCCTGCCCTAAATCTCTCTTCACTTTATGCAGACCCAAGACTTTAACATACCACTTGGATGCTGACAATTTTCTGACGTGCCTGGGATCCCTTTCTGCCAAGCCCTAGACTTGCATGCTAATGTAAACATTCTACAGGCAGCTCAAATGCAAGACGCGGTAAAACGAATTCTTCTTCTCTCCAAACCTGCTCTTCCTCCTGCATTCCCCGTCTCAGCGAAAGGTCTCATCCACCACCACCGTGGCCTCCAAGTCAGACACCTAAATGTCATGCCGGGCTCCACCCTCCCTCGTGCACCCCACAGCCAATTTAATGTCAAAGCCTGTTGATAATTCCTTCTAATTATCTCCGGAATCTATCTCATCTTTGCCATACCCCCTGCAGAGCCCCAGGACAGGCAAATCTGATTGTCTCACGCTCCAGCTTAAAAATATTCAGCGGCTCTCTATCACCTTCAGGATAAAATGTTCTTTCTTTAGATCCCTGCAAGGGCCCTACTTTCTATCAGGGCCGGGATGAGGGTGAAGCAAGTTGGGGCTCCTAGGGTGCCAAATTTAAGGAGGTACTCACTCTCAGGGCTGTACAAGTGCCTCCTTAAATTTTGCACGCTAATCACCCCCTTGCCTCACCCCGGTCCTGGCCCTGCTTTTCATGGCTCTGTGTCTGCACCTGACACTTTCTCCACCCCAAACACCCTAACCCCTTCTATACTTTGCCAACTCCTACCCATCCTTTAAGACTCAGTCCAAGTTGCCCTCCCTGACCCACAGAATCTGAATTACATGACATTCTTCTGCATCTCCTTAGCGTCTTGTACACCCCTCCATCACACTGGCTCTGATGACTGGTTTACTCCTCAGCCTCCTCCACAAGCCTGGGGGGGCCTTTGAAGGCAGTTTGTTGAATGACTAATAGAGAGAATGGATGAATCAATCAGGAAAGGGGGTGTGCTAAAAGTTATTGTTAATAATAATCATAGCTTTGGCCCAGAGCCCAGACTTTAATGGCCTTGCTGCAAAGGCCTGCGTATTCTAGCAGTTAAAACTGATGCCCAGCAGCAGGCAATGAGGTCCCCATCAAGTGGTCAAGATGAGACTGTGGGAGGAGGAGGATAGAGGATGGGGCTTGAAGGCCAATTCTTTTCTTTTTTTTTTAAAGGTTTTTTTTGATGTGGAGCGTTTTTAAAGTCTTTATTGAATTTGTTACAGTACTGCTTTTGTCTTATGTTTTGTTTTTTTGGCTGCGAGGCATGTGGGATCCTAGCTCCCAAACCAGGGATCGAACCCTCACCCCCTGCATTGGAAGGCAAAGTCTTAACCACTGGACCGCCAGGGAAGTCCCTTGAAGGTCAATTTTGAGGCTCCATAGTTCTGTGTGGTCTTGTCCATCTTTTCCTCTGGTGGGTGGCTGGCCCAGGTGCCATCCCACCACCAGCGAAGTATGAAAGTATCTTCTTCCGAGTATGAAAGTATCATGCCTGCATGATAAAGTCCAAATGCCAGAGCAAGGCATTCAAGGCCCTTCTGGATTTGGGCCATGATCACTATCCAGCCTCAGTTCTCAGTATCCTTGCCCTTTACCTTCTGGCTGTTCTGAACTATTTGAGGTTTTCTTGAAGTTTTCCTGCTCTCTCTCCCACCTTTGAGGCCTTAGCCCAGGCTGTTTCTTTCTGGAATGCCCCTTTCTCTCTCCTGCCTACTTCCAACAGCCCTTCATGTCACCTCTTCCAGGAAGCCCTTACTGCTCGTCTGGGTGAGGCACCCTCCTCTGTGCTTGTAGTAGCACCCCTAGCTTGGCCCTTAGCTCACTGTATTGATACTGCCTCTAAATGCACAGCTAATCTTTCTCAGAGCCAGTGTACGTTGGGCCCTGTTCTAAACACCTTATATGATTCACCTCATTGAATCCCTACAACAGCCTCATGTACTGAATCTTAGTTATATCCTCTTTTTACAAACGGAGAAGTGGAGGCTCAGAGAGGTTCAGGTTACGTAGTGTCTTAGTTTCCTACACTGCATAACGAAGTACTACAAACATGGCTTAAAACAACACATGTATGATCTCAGTGTCCATGGCTCAGATCTGGGTACAGCTCAGCTGGGTCCTGTGCTCAGGCTCTCACCAGGTGGCAGTCCAGGTGTTGGCTGGGCTGGGGTCTCATATGGAGCTGAGGCCCTCTTCCAAGCTGCTCAGGTTGTTGGCGGAATCCAATGCCTTGCCACCGTAGCATGAGGCCTTCAGCGCCTAGAGGCCGCCCTCTCCACGTGGTTCACAACAATATGGCTGTTCGCTTCTTCAAGGCCAGCAGGAGACTATCTCTTCAGGAAGGGCCCAGTCCCTCTTTTAATGGCTCTCGCCTGATTAGGTCAGGCCCACCCAGGATAACCTCCTTTTTAATTAACTCAGAATCAACTGATTTGGGACCTTACTTACACCTGCAAAATTCCTTTACTTTTTCCATAAAAGGTCACCTAGGGCTTCCCTGGTGGCGCAGTGGTTGAGAGTCCGCCTGCCGATGCAGAGGACGCGGGTTCGTGCCCCGGTCCGGGAAGATTCCATGTGCCACGGAGCGGCTGGGCCCGTGAGCCGTGGCCGCTGAGCCTGCGCGTCCGGAGCCTGTGCTCCGCGACGGAAGAGGCCACAACAGTGAGAGGCCCGCGTACCGCAAAACAAAAACAAAAACAAAAACAAACAAACAAAAAAATAAAAGGTCACCTAATTATGGGAGTGACATCCCCTCACATTCACAGGTCCCCTCTAGACCTTAGGGGAAGGGATGAAACAGGGTGTGTACGCCAGGGGGCAGGAACCTTGGGGTCATACTGGAATTCTGCCCACTGCACGTCGCTAGCAAGTGGCAGCGCCAGTAGCCAAACGCAGCTGTTCTTACTCTGAAGTCTGTGCTTTCAATCCAGCTGAAGCAAAGGATACAAGAACCAAGAAACTGGCAGGTCTTAGACCTGAGTATGGCGTGTACAGTGCCTGGTGCATCCCTGGCCACCCTAGGTGCTCCTTATTGCAGGTCCCACCCCCTAAAGGCCATCTTGGTGGCTTATATGCCTTTCAGCTTCCATACTCAGCAATCGTAGGTACTTGGAGGAGCCTTGGGGTGGGGGAATTGCTGCAAATTCTTTGACCATCTAGGTTGAACCCTGCGCCTGGCTGGAAGAGGGAACTCAACGCAAATGCTTTCTCAAACCCCTCACCCCCAATCACCTCCGGTCAGAATGTAAAATAAACTTACCCTTCTTACTCCTTCATCCTTCAGTCCCACCCCCGCCCACCCCCAGCCCAACCACTGAAGAAAGGCACAAAGTCAGGAATTGATGCTGCATCTTTTTTTTTTTTTTACTTATGCCTTCTTAAAGCATGTGCTGAGCTGATGGGTGAAGCAGTTTGGCAATTAAAAAGGCCCAGCGGCTTGGGCAGCGGCAGGGGGAGGCCAGGTGAGGGGTGGGTGGGACCCTCTTTCCTGGGCCAGGGAGCAGCAAAGCCCGCACTAACTTCATAAAATATAAAACAAGGGAGGGGTGCAGGTCGGAGGGAGACTTGTAAAATACAATATCTTAGGGATTGGCAATAATAAAAAATAAGGTTCATTATTTACAAACAATTTCTGTTCTTGGTCTCTGTACAGTGGGGGGAGGGGTGGGGTGTGTGTGTCGGTCTGTTGATGTGTGTGTGTGTGCGTGTGTGTGCGTGTGTGTGCGTGTGTGTGTGTGTGGTGGGGCTGGGGCAGGGAGGCAGTGGTCCTGTTGGTCGTTATGAGAAAGGTAACCCAGTGAGTGGTTTATCTGAGAAGGACGGATGGCTGTGAAGTGGTGGTGAGAACAGAGCAGTTGGCCTACGGGGACAGTCCAAATGTGCGGGGAGAGGAGAGGCCCCAGTCAAGATCCGGGGCAAAGGTGGGCTGGGGGGGGAGACGGACCCCAGGGGGCAGGGGTAATAGCCGGATCCGGGTGAGTGAGCAAGACAAGCCCTCTTCTGAGTGCCAGAGGGTACGTCCTGTGTCCTGGGTCTTGGCACGGCCTAGGAGAGTTTGATGGTGGTGTTGGGGCCCAGATCCCTAGAGAGAGAAGAGAAGTCAGGGGTGACTCTGTCCAGGGAGGACCCTCTCGCCCCTCTGCAAGCTGGATCTGGACATGGTAGGGACGGGGCCTTGGGAGGCTGTGGCTGAGGACATGGGGACAGGGGGCAGGCAGAGGGCGGGGGGAGCCTGGGACCCCAGGAAGGGAAGGGGTCACCCGCCCACCTCTCGTGGAACCACTCCTTAGGGTGGGAGAAGTCAGGACTGGTGCTGTTTCCACCGACGTCCTTGGGCCAGGCCTCACTCAGGTACTTGCTGGTCTCGTGGGTGCTGTCCAGGTGGTCATGCTGCAGGTGGTCCTGGGGTCGCTGCTCCGCCGGCCCCCCGGGCTTGATCTCCCAGCCATCCGGGGGCTCCACGGGCAGCAGGGAGCTGCGGCCATCCTCCCAAGAGCCTGGCCCCTCATCATAGAACAGGAGGCTTCGGGAGGGCACTGGAGAAGGAGATCAGGGTGAGCCACGGTGCCAAGAGGCTCCCTCCCCATCCAGGCCACGTTCAGGGCCGGGTGTTTAAGGACCTGGGCCCTGGAATCTTATGGGCCTGGATCTGAATCCCAGCTCTAGCAATTCTGAGCTGTGTGGCTGCAGGCAAGCCATGCCTTTGCTTTCAGCTTTCTGAGCCTCAGTTTGCTCATCTGTGAAATAGGAATACGAGGGCTAACCTGTTGATGTGAGGTTTAAATAGAGTGACTGAAACTGCACTCAGAGAAAGTTAGGTCTTCCTAAGCAGAGGGTGCTGGGCTGGGGCATCTGAGACCTCGGTTCTGATCCTACTGTACCACTCTCTTTCTGTGAGACGTTGAATTAATCTTTTTCCCGTTCTAGGCCCTAGTTCGCCCTTCAGGGAAATGAAAAAAAAAAACAAAACAGAAAACACATTTTTTTGGCTATCTATCACGTGCCAGGTATTGTAGGCATCCTTTAACCTATATCAAATCATTAACAGAAACTCTTGGAATGAGATAGTTTTAGCTCCATTTCACAGAACAGGTAATTGAGGCTCCAGGTTGCCAGGCACGCTGCCCCAGGCTAGTCTGCACCGGAGGTGAGATGCAAACCCAGGTGTGCCTGACTCCAGGACCCACCACCGCCCTTCTCACTCTCAGGGCCCGGATCTCACAGTCTATGTGAGTGGAGTCCCTGGAGCTGTGCGGTGCACCAGCTCTGTAAGCCAGCCTGCTCCAGAGGTCATCTCCTCCTCTTCACCCTGCGGACACTGGGCCTGAAACCCACTGCGTTCACTTGGAGGGGCTCATTCATTCCCTCACTCCTCTGGCTCCTCTGACTCTGGTTTGGTCCATCAACACTCCCTCTCTCTCTCCCTAAGGCCCCCGCCCCCCCCCCCCCAATTTCCACTCCTTCCTCTCCAAGTTTCCCTGTACCTCCCAACACACATAGGCCCTTTAGGCCTTGGGAAAATGGACACGTGGCTCTCAAGGCCTTACATCCCTGCCACCCACCTCCCTTAGTAACTGTCCTGTTCTCTCCTCAGGCTGCTCTGGTCCAGGGAGTGGTTTTCACTCCCCGCCTCTGCTTCCTCTTCCCCTAACCCTCCCCACGCAGCTTCCTCCCCTTCAAGGCCCTGCAGGCTTAGCTCATCCTCCCTGAAGTATCCCTCCTTCTTGAAACTCACCTGTCCCCAGCTCCTCTCTCTCTGACCTCCCATCCGTTTCCTCTTCCTCCTCCTGCCCTGCTGGATAACTCACTCCTGGTAAATGACGAGGGACTGTCTGGAAGTTCCTCCGCAGGTCTATCTGAAGTATCCTCTGCTTCTGGAAACCCATACTATTCTCTGCTGCACCCTATACCAGGTCTCCCCTTGCCACTGTGTGTTGTATCTTTTCTCTCCTCTTGTGAGCTCGTCAAAAAGGAAGCGATTGTGTTCACGTAGTAGGTGCCTGCTGTGTACCAGGCACTGTGCTAACGGCCTTTGTGCACCACGTCATTTAGTCTTCACAACAAATGTGCTCAGGAAGCGTGGAACTTGTAACTCTCATTCTCAAGATAAAGAAATTGAAATTTAGCGTGCTTAAGACACATGCCTGAGGTCACGCAGTTAGTGAGTGGCAGATACGACTGGCTCTGAAGCTCTATGCTCTTAACAATCCTCACAGTAGCCAGTGGGATGGTAACTATCTGAGCTCACACTACCGCTACCCCGCCTCTGCCCATGACAGACATTACCAGTGGATCCTGGCACTCCATCCTGTTGATCCTGAATGGTGCCTCAGAGTCCTTCTTAACACAGTGCTTCAGGCAGCCACCACCGTCTTATGGAAAATGTCCCTGGAGCTGAAACTGATTTGCTCTCCCAGTCGTAAAATACTGATGGTGCTCAGCAGATGTCCCTACCAACTGGTGCCATAATACATGGGGGCTAGGGTGGAAACGTTCCTGTTATTCCCTAAACCTACCCCCGCAAGCCACGCCTGGGTGGGCTGGCAGTCAGGGGCTCTTCACTGTAGTCTAATTCTATAACTAACGTTGAACACATCGTGGACCCTTTGGGGGCCTCAGTTTCCCCATCTGCAAAACGAGGAGGTAGAATGAGGCGGCGCCAGCCCCAAACCTGGCTCCTCTCTTGTGTCTGGCTTCTGCCCAGAAGTTGGGGCTGGCGTGGGGGGAAGGCAGCCTGGCTCAGAGCACTCACTCTGACTGGCAGTGTAGACGCTGTCAGTGGCCATGGGGTCTTCCTTCACAGTCTGGGAGCCGGAGGAGAACTCAGGGAGGCAGGGCACGAGGGAGCCCAGCACCAGGACGAAGCACAAGGCTGCCACCTGGTAGTGGAGACAGAGCGGAGGGGCTGCAACCCCGGCCATCCCAATCCTCCCCCTGCGCCCGAGCCAATGGGGGCAAAAGGCTCAAGAATTTTCCAGGAAAGCTGCTCCCAGAGCCAACCACCTCCTGCACCTGGTGGAGGAGAAGGTAGAGGCTGTTGGGACACCTCAGCCCGTCGTAGGGGGGCCGCCCCAGGCAGGGCTAGAAAAGAGGGGGAATCGGCCAATGTGGTTATCCCCTATGGGGTGGAGGAATCAGGAAGGGAAGGAGGGCGTAGGTGTGGGAGGAGGCTGAGACTGGGCCAAGGGAGGGGCACGTATCTTCACACCAGATTCCCAGCAGGATTCCCAGGAAGGCAGGCCAGCAGGAGGAGGTTAAGAGTCACAGAGCCCAAACGAACCCCTGCCTCTACCGGGGCTTTGCCACCTGAGAGCTTGAGGACCTTGGAGGGCCTGGGGAGTGATTAGCCAAGAGGCAACAGGTCGTCCAGCTCCAGGAAATGTGGAAGAGGGGCTAGCAGAGACCTGAGCCACAGCCTAGGCACCCACCCGCCGTTCCAGAAAGAACCGGGTCTGTACTTCCCCGCATGCCCCCAGGCCCATCACTCTACTCCACCGGGCCTGCAGAAGCTGTCTCCCCACGGGACCTGCCCTGCCATCCTCTAGCTGAGTTCACGGGAGTCACTACGCATCCACACCGTGTTAGAACTGGTCAGGGAAGGTCATGTTCTGGAAGGTTCCGTGGACTTGGGGAAAGAGGCTGGGGTCTGCTGGAGCCAGTGCACCAGGTACTAGGATGGTGTACTCTGGTGACACCGCCCACAATACGGCCAGGCTCTCGAAGCTCCGCGGCCCCACCTCCCCATAGAAAGCCATCCTGGGGAAGACCTGTCCTCTCGTGGCCCTGCGGTGAGGGAAAAGAACCTACCATGAGGCAGGTCCCAGTCTGGGTGGCAGCCATCTTGTAAGGTCTGGAGATCTTGTTGGTGACCAGAGTCTGGAGTTTCTGCAGCTGCTGGAGCAGGGTCCTGAGGAGGGCACAGCGGTCACCCGGCAGGTTCTGACCCAGCAGGCACCTCTGCCTCAGGGAGCTCTCCCGGGGAGGAGCTGGGCAGCCTCCAGACTTGGCTTCCACGCCAGGTGCCCATTTCAGTCAAGACAGAAAAGGTCACCTCCCACGTGGCTCCTGTGTGGTGCGGCTGGGGCACCTGACACCTGCCTCATGGTGAACAGCTGGGTCACCCTATGGAGGCTCAGGGGTGCCCTGTGACTCTCCTGGCCAAAGGTGGGGGCTGGAGGCGAGCCTGGACCACCTCAGCTGAGGCCACTTTCTTTTTCTTTTTTTAATTTTTTTTCGGTACGCGGGCCTCTCACTGTTGTGGCCTCTCCCGTTGCGGAGCACAGGCTCCGGACGCGCAGGCTCAGCGGCCACGGCTCACGGGCCCAGCCGCTCCGCGGCACGTGGGATCTTCCCGGACCGGGGCACGAACCCGTGTCCCCTGCATTGGCAGGCGGACTCTCAACCACTGCGCCGCCAGGGAAGCCCCACTTTCTTTTTCTTACCCTGAACCAGCCACAGCTAAATTGACCCTCCCTCCTTTGCATCCACGGCCCTTTGAGCTGATACGAAGAATACATCTGGCAGCTGCCTGGTACATACATGGTGAGGGGCAAGTGTCCAGGAAATGGTAGCTACCAGTTTTGTTAATTTTGTTGCTGTTTTTGCTTTTATCACAGCCCCTGTAACACTTCGTTTATTTATGAATGTCTATGTCAGTCTCATTCGCTAACTGTGCGCTCCCTGAGGGCAAGGACTGGGTCCCTCCAGGCGAGGAATCCTCTGGGTACCCACAGAGGGTGCCCAGCTCACCCTTGGTGAACAAATGTTTAATTCTCCCTTTCCTCCACCCAGCCGGTCGGTGGGGCTGCAGTTCCCAGAATGTACAGCAGGTGGCGAAACAGCTCCAAGGGCCTCGCCCTATTTGGGACTAGGGAGGCATCTGGGCCAGAGGAAGGGGGTGAGGGGTGAGGGCTCCCGCCCCCCCATCCCTGAGTCAGGGGGGCATTCTCCAGGTCATTCAGGGGAGTGGCTGGATCCCGCTGGAGAAGCTGGGCGAGAAGGAAGGAAAGAAGGAAAAAGCCTTCTGTTGAGTACCTGCTACATACTAGCTGTTGTCTGTTATTTCAATTACTCCCAGCAAACGATTATTACTCCCACAGACCTCCTGTGGGCTCATGGCTGGCCACTATCAAGAATTCAGAATAATAACAAGAAAAAACGAAGGAGAAAAGCTAGCATCAATGGAACATTCTCAAATGCCAAGGACAGTGCTGGCCCTTTACTTGCTAGGTCTCATCTCATGGTCGCATGAATCCTGGGGGATACTGCTTCTATCATCTCCATTTAGACAGAGAAACTGGCGCCCAGAGAGGTGTATGTAACAGTTTTTCCAGGATCACAAAAATGGCACCCAGACTTGTGACTTTACGTGGCTACTGCATGCCAGGCCCTTTGTGGGTTCCATACTAATGTTTCTCAAGCTTAACTGTGCATGTGAATCACCCAAGGATATTGTTGAAATGCAGATTCTGATTCAGTAAGTCTGGGGAGAGTCCCGAAATTCTGCATTTCTTTCTTTTTTTTTTTTTTTAAAGATTTTTTTGATGTGGACCATTTTTAGAGTCTTTATTGAATTTGTTACAATATTGCTTCTGTTTTATGTTTTGGTTTTTTGGCCGCGAGGCATGTGGGCTCTTAGCTCCCCGAACAGATATCGAACCCACACCCCCTGCCTTGGGAGGCGAAATCTTAACCACTGGACCGCCAGGGATGTCCCCTGAAATTCTGCATTTCTAACAAGCCCACACGTGATGCTAATGCTGCTGGTCTGAGAAACTCGCCTTGGGTGGCAAGCGTGTACACCGGTAGGTTCTAACTTTAGGGTGCATCAGAATTACCTGGAGGGCTTATTAAAACACAGATCAGGGGCTTCCCTGGTGGCACAGTGGTTGGGGGTCCGCCTGCCGATGCAGGGGACGCGGGTTCGTGCCCCGATCCGGGAAGATCCCACGTGCCGCGGAGCGGCTGGGCCCGTGAGCCGTGGCCGCCGAGCCTGCGCGTCCGGAGCCTGTGCTCCGCAACGGGAGAGGCCACAGCAGCGAGAGGCCCGCGTACCGCAAAAAACCGAAACAAAACAAAACCACAGATCATTGAACCCTCCCCCTGGAGTTCCTGATTCAACAGGCCTGGCGTGAGGCCTGAGAAGAAGCATTTCTCACAAGTTCCCAGGGGCTGCTGCTGCTGTGCTGGTCTGTATCGTCACATTTAAGCACCTTACCAGCCCTGTCTGGTATCTAGATGGGAAACTGAGGGTCCTAGGCTGCAGAGTCCCTGTTTCTGGGGTTCCCATCATCCCCAACTCAGTGACCTCTCCTTTCTCCTGCCTCCCAGAGCTATGCCATAGCCAGGCACTGGCTGCAGAAGGGCAGGGGCCGGGGGGACACAGGTGGCACCACCCACCTGTTGGCATTCTCCAGGGTCTCCACCTTCTTCCACAGTTCGTTGTTCTCGGATGTAAAGGTCTCCACCCTGCGGGGGCCGAGCAGGCACGGGCTCAGGGGCAGCCCCCAGACTCACTGCTGCCCCCTTGGCCCTGCCCACCAGCATCCTAGTCCCTGTGCCCCTGTGAGAGAGGGCTGGGGGGAGCAGGCCAGGCTGGGGAGTGGGGCCCAGGCCACCCAAGCTGCCCACCTGCCCAAGACCTCTTACTTCTTTTCTAGACACTCCACGTACTCCTTCTTCTTACGGCGGCTCTCCTGGGCCGAGATCTAGAGGGGGAAGCCCCCAAACGGGAGTTACCGCACCACATATCCACTTCCTGGGGCTCCCCGACTTCAGGGCTGGCATCTCCAGGGGAGCAGAGCCCTCCCCCCAAGCCAGGGAAGCCCCAGGGCAGGGGCAGGGGTCTGGCTCACGCTTTACCTTGTTCTTGATTTTCCTCCGGACCCTCTTTAATGCCTTCTCCTCAGCTTTGGTGAGGGGGAGTTTTGTGGGGATGGGGTAGCCCTCAGCGATCAGGGTGCGCTTTTCCTCCTCCGTCAGGAGCAGTGGCCCCGACGTCCCCTGTAATTTCTGTGGTAAGGGGGACATGATAGTTTGGAACCAGACAGCCCTGCATTCAAATTCCAGCTCTGCCATTTACTCTTCGCATGACCTGGGCAAGGCACTCAACTCACTGAGCCTCAGTCTCCTCATCTGAAAAAGGGGCAGATCTGAATTAAATCCAATAACATGTATCAAGTGCTCAGGACGTTGCTGGAAGCCTGGCATGTTTGGCCCTCAGTATATTGCTGGGGGTGGGGTGGCCCTGAGATCCCATCCTGGAGCCCACAGCCTCAAAGCTTACTTGTCCAGGGCCCCCTAAACAGCACCCACCTCAGACACCTACCGCCTCTTGGGAGGTTCCACACCCATCCCAGTGGATTCTGGGCCTCCTGAACATTGTTCTCCAAACAGTGCTCTTTGGGGGCAGCCTGGGCCGTCCCCCTGAAGGTGAGGAATGTCAAGTTCTAGTCCTGGCTCTGCCATAGTGTGGGTTCGGCAGGCCTCTTGGACTCTACCTGTTTCCTATTTACCCTAAGGCACGATTAAAGGATTGTCACTCCCATCTGCCGGGCAGGCACCTCTCTGAGTTCTGATGGGGACGGGGATCAGGCTTAGGGCCCCCCAGGCACTCAGTTCCTTGACCCTATAGGGTCAATCCACCCCCAGCTGCTTACGTGAGGGGCAGTGAGGAGCGGGGAGGTGGAGATGGCTGTGGAGGAGCGGGCCATGGGCCGGATGGGGCTGGAGGGGGGCAGAGAGCGGGGACTCTGGGAGCCGTCACTGTCGCTGCCATGGCTGCTGGGGGGCGTCGGAGGCATCTGCACCAGGTCCTCTGGGGAGAGCAGGAGAAGCCAGGTTAGCAGGGTGGCGCCCCAGCTCTGGTCGCGCAGTCAGAGTTCAGCATAACATGGGCCTAGGACAGCCCGGACTGACTGTGGCACTGGCTGCTGGGGCCTTGACAGCTATAACGTCAGAAGCCCCTCTGCCATGTCAGAAAGACGAGCTGGTGTCCCAGAAGACAATTCCTGACTGTCACCCTATCTCTGACTCCACAGAAGCCTGGCTCCTTTCAGCCTGGTCCTTGGTGGGGATATAACAGAGGCTTGATTCTTGGGGTACTCCCCCTACCCCTGACTTCACAGGGCTCAGGACCTTTGAGCCTCCAACTTGGCGAGCCCAGGAGGTGACTGGAGTCTGCCCATAGCAAGATCCATGGGGATCAGGCTGGGCCAGCCACAGCCTCTGTCCCTTTCTTCCCACTGCAGAACCCCAGGGTGGCCACGTTCAACCTCAGGGTAACAGGACAGCAGGCTCTGGGCTTTCAGCAGACCCACCAGGAGCCCTGCTCTCCCCAGCATGCCTTCTGTGCTGCCTCTGAGGCCACAGCATCCGGAAGATTGACGCTCTGCAGGTGGTCAGGAAGAGGCCTGTGCAGAGCCAAGAGGACCAAGAGCCTTGCTGCAGGGAGAGCTCCCAGGCCAGCACAGAATGCCCAGATTTAAGTCCAGGTGCGGGAATCCGGGGCCGACTGCACCGCAGAGCCGGGCTGACGCTGGCAGAAGAAAGCAGTGCATCCTTCCGGGCTCGGCCCGTGACTGCCTCCTGCAGGGGTCCCCTCTCCCTTCTTTGGCTCTCATTTGCCTATTACGGATGCCAGACTGTAAAGACCACTGAACTTGGACTCAGAGAGACCCGAGTTCAAGTCTCGACTGTTGCACCCCACAACTGTGTAACCTACAGTTATGTTTACTTAACCTCTCTCAGCCTCACTTCCCTGCTGAATGGGGGTGAAAGGACTCCTTGCATGGAGCCAGGAGGATGCAATGGGCTAATGTATGGGAACATGCTTTATGAAATGAAGGGCACCCTACAATGTAAGGTGTTTTCACACTGGTCCCTTTCTACCTCCTGTTAATTCTGGATCTTCTCTCAGAGGCTGGGACCAACTTGAGGGTGAAATTTGGGCCTTATTCATCTTTCTAAACCTTGTGGTACTTAGTCCAGGGCCTGAATAAGCACAGTACATGCCTAATCAATGTCTGATGAATCAATGAGGTGGGATTGGCAAGATTCAGTTAGCGCTTTCTCTTTCTGGTCAATCCAAGAAGCTTCCTCTGTTCTCTTCTCCCCTGTCAGGTCTGGGGGTGTGCTTTCAAGGCTTCCTGGGGATCTGCCATCTTTAACCCATAACACTGCTGTATAATTGGTGGTTTGTCCGTGGCTCACACGACTCTGTGCTCTACTTGGGTACAGGGACTGTCTTCTCTCTCTGCTTCCCCAGCTTCTTGGGGCTAGGAGATGCCCAGTGAACTCTAGTTGGATGGATGGATGGATAAATGAATAGATGGATGGATGGACAGATAGATGGATAAATGAGTAGATGGATGGATGGATGGATGGATGGATGGATGGATGGATGGACTGATGGCTATAGAGTGGACTTCAATTAATGAATGATGGGAGGGGTGAGAAGGTCTTGATAATAGTGATGACAGCTGTAGATTGTGTAAGAAGGGGACTGGAGGGACGGAGAATGGGCTGGGTGGGGAGGAGAGAATATTCTGGGGAGAGATGGGAGGTGTTGAGGGAGATGGGTGGGCTGGACCAAGGGAGTAAAGAATGCAGTCTGCCCAAGACTGGAGAGGAAGAGTCCCTCTCAGGACACACTTACCAGGTGTCACTTTGAGGAACTGGTTTACCTCCTGAGGCTCTGCTTTGATCACTGGCAGCTGAGTCATCTCTCCCGGGGCCTGAGGAAGAGACAGATCCCGCTCCGTCAGCTGCCCCGGGGGGCCCGTCCCCACCATGCCGTCCAACCTCCCTCTCTCCCTGGGCCTGGGGGTCTGCCCTGCAGCATTAAGGAAGTATCTGGGCCCAGGGTTCCAGGCACATTCCAGAGGAGCAGAGGCAAGTTCTCATGCTTAGAGAAGTCAAGTAGACCTAAGAAAAGAGAATGGTGGCCAAGTAGCATCGTTTAGCCTCTAAGCTCAGAGAAGGAGGGCCACCTGTGGCCTCTGAGGCCAGGGCCATCTTTTTGGTGGAGGCTGACCCTACACTGACTGTGAGCCCATGTGGGTTGCCATGAGGACGGGAGGTAATGTCTGGCAGATCGTAGTTGTTCAATGAGCGGTAACAACAGCACAGACGAAGGAGGCATTAACTGGCTCGGGGCCCAGAGAAAGCTCCCTGAGCAGCTGAAGTTGGAGTCCTGATGTATAAATAGGAGTATTCCAGATAAAGGATGGGGCAGGACGTAGATGAGGGGAGAGGCATTCCAAGAAGAGGGAAAAGCATCTGCAAAGGCACAGAGGCCGGACAGAGCACAGCTAGATCTGGAAACTGCAAGTATTAAGGGTGTCCAGAGTGTAGGGGTGTGTGTCAGAGGTGGAGTGGTGAGAAACAAGACCAGAAGATCTGGGGGGAGGGTCTGGAGAGGGGGTGAATAGAATCCAGACAAAGAAGTTGGAAATAACAAAGGGCCCCTAATGGGTTTTTAAGCAAGGGACTGATAGAATTAGATTAATGCTTTAAATAAACATGCATTCCTATTTCTTTATGCCATCCCAACTTGCTGTTCCAGAAAGGACATCAACAGGCATGGCTTCCTACACATGAGGACCAACACACATACAAGGGGTGTTCTCTTTGAGAAGGCACTGTGCTGGGTGTTGGATTTCAGGGCCATCTCTCCCCTCCAGGTCTGCAGTCAGCAGAGAGGTCATGATATCGCGGGTGGGACCCAGAATCCCGAATTTACGCAGGTGAGTAAGAATCCCAGGAGGCTGAGGCTGTCAGGGACCTTGGAGATTCCCTGGTCTACATCACAGCTCGGGCCTCAAGTGACAGATGAAGGGGCTGCAATGCGGTAGGGTGACAGCTCTCGTGTGGGCCACACGCTCATCATTGTCATACCAACTCCTGGTTCCTGTGCCTTCCACTAGGGGGTCGCGGCCTCACTAGAGTGGAAAGCGTGGGCTCCAGGGTCTGGAGGCTGAGTCTGGAATACAGCTCCATTGCTTCGGACTGCGCAGCGTGGGGCAACCCCTTCCACCTCAGTTTCCTTCTCTGGGGCATGCGCGCAGCTTCCAAGACCCTGGCTGCTGCCGCCGTCATGCCTTCCCTTCCTGCTATGGCGAGGGCTGAGGAGTCGCAGAGACAGTCCTAGAGGTGGTGCCAAAAGACGCTCCCCATTTGCGGCCAACCCTGAATCCTCAGGTCCCTTGCGGAGTAGGAGGGGCTGACCCGTCTCACTTTGGGTCCTGTACATTTTGATCAGGTGAGCTATGTGGCCAGCAGGGGGCAGTGCCGGCCAAACCTTGACTCTAGAGAGTTCAAGGTAGCCCTCACGCTGTAGACTCAGGGGTAGGACCCCCTCAGCAGCAGTTCATGCTCCCATTTTACAGAGAAGGAAGCTGAAGAAAAAACAGGGAAGGCAGCATGCCCAGAGCACAAGTGAGAGCAGAGCTGGGCCCCAGGCAGGGCCTCTCCCAGGAGCCAGGGGTCTGGGATGTCAACTTGGGATTTACAGCCGACTGCTCTTATCTATACGTTCGCGGGGGGTTAGGGCTGGCGTGAGGGTGTGGGTTAAAAATATTCATCTCATGAATATAAACAATTGAAATATGGCATAACTTTTGTATTTCCATTTAGGTGTTTCTTCCTTTTTAAAAATCCAGACACTTTGAGAAAATTAAGTGGCCTGGGCTGTCTCCTTCCCTGAGACCCTGCACTGGGCCCCTGCTGCCCAGCCCTGACTGGGTCCCTGTCATCTTTCTTCTGCACACAGTGAGGGCCCCAGCTTATTCCGAGGGTGCTGGGGTTTGAGCCTGTTCTCGGATGGTGAAGGGACGGCCCAAGGGGCGGGCAGGGGCCTGGCCTGGGAGTTCCGACTCTCAGTCCCGAGGTCACGTTGCTCCCTGTTCACAGGGCCCCTGTGTGCACAGGGCTTTGGATTGCTCTTCCCACAGAGACCCATCATCCCTCCTCCCTCCCTCAGCCCCTACTAACAGTTCCCAGGCTCACCTGGTGGGGGACAGGCAACCTGGTCAGGGGGCTGAGGCCCAGCAGCGGGGTGGTGGCCATGGTGGCAGCGGCAGCCATGGCTGAGGAGGCAGCCAGAGGGTCCACGGGCAGCTCCGGGCTCTGCTCCTGCTTCACCATGACCGAGCACAGTTTGTGTCCCAGCACCCACGCTCCGTGTTCCACATCTGGGGAAGGGGGCAGGACCCAGGCTCAGGGGACTCCTAGAGCAGAGGGCTCAGCCCCTCTCCTGGCCCCTTGGAGCTGCTCTGGACAGGACCGTGGAGAGATGCTAGGGTATACCGGGAGGCAGGTGGAAAAGGGCAGGGGGCGGCGCTTGTGAGGGAGGAGGGCATAAGTGGGCCGGGGCCAGAGGAGGTGGGGGCATCTTCTTCATTCAGCAGTTTACAGAGTGGTCTTGGACAACAAACCCCTCCGGGCGGGCTGTGTGACTTTAGGTAAGTTGCTTAACCTCTCTGAGCCTTAGCTTTCTCATCTGTCAAAGTACCTGACAAGAAGTAAATGTTCAATAAATGGCAGCTATTGTGAATACAATTATCGTTATTCAGTAAACATCTGCTGAGCGCTGTGCTAGGTGCTGGGGATCTGGTGAGAGTCACGAGCAGTTCAGTGCAGTTAGAACGCAAAGGGAAGGAGAAGATGGGGTCAGAGAGGCCAGCAGGGATGGCACAGCCTTGGAGCTGCAACTTTGTCCTAAAGGTAACAGGGAGGCACTGAAGAGTTTTAAGCATGCTCAGATTTGTAATGTTTAAAAAGATCGTTCTGCCTGTGTGTGCAGACTGGCCCGGCAGAGGGAGGCGGGGAGACCCGCAGGAGGCTGTTGAAATTGTCCAGCGAGAGAAGGTGAGGCACATGCTAAGGCAGTGGCAGTGGGGATGGAGAGGAAGGAACATTCTGGAGACAAATTTAGAAGGAAGGATCCACAGGACCTGGTGCTGGGGGAGCATGTGGGGAGTGAGGGGTGATGTTCAGGTTTCCCAGGGCAGCGTCCACTGCGTGGGCCTCCTGGCCTCCCTTGGGTCACAGGGCTGCTGGGCATGCCCCCTTTCCCTGATGGGTGCCACTCGGAGTCAGCCCTGCCCCTGGTGGCCCCAGCACCCGGCTCTGGTGCGGCAGAGGTCTGAGGAGCGAGCATGGGTGGGCTAGAGGGGACTCTAGCCTTTGGAACCCACTGTGGGTGGGGAGAGGGGGTCAGCAGCTGCCTGATCCCACCTCAGAGGCTAGGCCCTGCCCTGCTGGGAGGCTGAGGGCCTCAGTTCTGGGCTGCAGGCGGCCCCTGGGCTCCAAGAACACCCACAATCTTCCCAAATTACAGGGCCAGCCCTCTGGCCTCCGGGAAGCTGCCCCCTGCAAAGGACCCACAGACAAACTGCTCTAAAAATAGACTTGGGGTGGTGAGGAGTTGCCGGGCCGGGAGGCTGTCCACCCCACATGCTACCCTTGCCCAGGTTGGGGCCTGACACCCCATCGAGGTGACCTCCAGAGTCTGGGCGGAGGCCAGGGCACACAGGGAAGTTGAGACCTCCACAGCCACGAGCCCTGGAGCCACTGAAAGCCCCAGAAGGTGTCCCTGCCCTCAAGCAGCTGGATGGGGGCCGGGTACAAAGTCCCGTCTCTGCCCCTGGGGAATCTCAAAGACCCTCAGAAGCAGCTCACACTTCTTGCACTGAGTCTAATTCTAAGCTCTTGCTGCATATGAATTTGTGGATTCCTCCCACCAGCCCTGGCAGCAGGTACCGCTATTCTGCCCATTTAATAGTTGAGAAGATTAAAACACTCGCTCAAGACCATTGTCCTCCAAAGGGAAAGAGGAATAAGAAGCCTGTTCATGGTTCTAGACACGATAGTTTTAATAGGACTTTTATACACATAAGGAAATAGTCACTAATTATATATATATATATATATATATGTATACACACACACACACACACACACACACACACACACACACATATATGAAATGTGCTGGGCACTGACTGAGCTGGGTACTTTTCATATATATTTTTTTAATCCTGGCCAGAATTCTCAAGATACCTAGTGTCTTCATTTTGTAATTGAGGAAACCGAGGTCCAGAGAGGTTAAGCAACTTGTTAAAGATCACACAGCAGCCGGTTGAGGCGCCGGGATGCACACCAAAGCCAGTACCCTTTAGCGCCCCTTAAGGCTGGCAAGTGTGGTGGTGGCATGGGTGTGAGGTTTAGAATCAGGGGGCCTGCTTGCTCTCAAGTCCCTGCTCCGCACTTACTGTGTGCGTAACCTAAACAACCCAGCTTTCCCGAAGTCTCATTTTCCTTATCAGACAAATGGGGAGTATGATCAAAGTGATTCTGACCTCACCTGTGAGTTGTGAGAAACAAATGAGATAGTAACACAAAGGTACTTTGTAAACTGGAGAGTGCTATAGAAATGTTTATTGTTATCCCCATTTGTAGATGAAGAAACTGAGGCTTATCAAGGCTAAGACATGTGTCCAAATATGATGGAGCCATATGAGGAAATGCCCAAAGAGACCATTTCTAGGTGGGGCACAGTCTGGAGTTCTCAAATGTTGATCACCTGAGAGGAAAAACTCAAAGGGCCCTTTGCTTAAAAGGGATGGAGGTGGGGGAGAGGAGAGCTTTAGAGAACCCTACCTTTGGCAATAAAAGTAGGGTGCAGGGGAGTTCCCTGGTGGCCTAGTGGCTAGGATTCTGGGCTTTCACTGCCAGGGCCCGGGTTCGATCCCTGGTCGGGGAACTGAGATCCTGAGATCCGTGTGATGTGGCAAAAAAAAAAAAAAAAAAAAAATAGGGTGCAGGTGTTTCGCCCAGGTAACATCTCAGAGGACATCACAGTGTGAGGAGGTGGTAAGGTTCTAGAGTCTTGGTGACTTGTCCACATTTATTGTTTAATCCTCCCGTCCCCCGCAGCTGTTCCATCTAAGGCTGGTTCCCAGACCTAAGCCTGCGTCAGAATCACCTGGAAGGCTCGACCCTCCCCACAGCGTTTCTGATCCAGCAGGTCTGGGTGGGACCTGAGAATCTGCATTTCTAACAAGTTCCCAGGTGCTGCCCCTGGTCTGGGGCCCACCCTTTGCACATCACTGACCTAAGTCAGCCAGAGACCCTCTTGAGAAGTGCCCTTCTGGGTCTGACTTGCGGAAGAACAAAAAGGCAGGGTCTCCCCTGAGAGGTTTTTGTGGGAGCCCCCTCGAGCCTGGTGTCCCTCCTCTGGGTCTGGTGTCCCTCCTCGGGTCTGGTGACCCTCCTCTGGGTCTGGTGTCCCTCCTCTGGGTCTGGTGACCCTCCTCTGGGTCTGGTGTCCCTCCTCTGGGTCTGGTGACCCTCCTCTGGGTCTGGTGTCCCTCCTCTGGGTCTGGTGTCCCTCCTCGGGTCTGGTACCCTGGGCCCCGCCACCCCTTCTTACCTTGGGTGGTGTCCTCCATCTTGATGGGCACAGTGGGACTCTGAGGTGCCGAGTCACCGCTCAGGGAGTAGCTGTGCTCGGCCTGGATGCCTGGCGTGGGGGAGTCCAGTTCCATGTCCAGTAGAGGGCTCTTCTCGTCCAGCACGGGGTCATCAAAGAAACTGCTGAACAGGTCATTGGAGAAGTCCTCCATGTTCTCTGCAAAGTGGTCCAGGTGTTCAGGGAAGTGCTAGCAAAGGGGGAGGGGAGAGGAGGGAGTCAGCTCACCCTGGAAAGGGGGCGCAGATGCTGCTCTGGTGGTGCCACCAGCCCTGCCACCACCACCACCGCTGTCCCCGCGACTTCCCCATTACTCTTTCTTCCATCATCAATACCACCAACACCAACACCAACTTCCCCCCCCGGCCCACATCACCATACCAACTGTTATCATTTCTATCACTACTGTCACCTCCACCGCCGTCTCTAGCCTCTCTGTCAGTATTCTCAAGGGTGACTCCTGGGTGGTGTGAAAGAATCCAGGCGATAGGACACAGGGCTTTAGTGCTGGCTCTGTGACCTTGGTCAAATCACTTAGATTGCCCAAGTCTGTTTCTCAGTCCACTCTACTTCCTTCATGGGAGGACTAAGTACTAAAGAATAAGTGTATCTATGCCAGCAAGTTTGCATTCCAAGGGCAGTATCAGTGACTTTTGTATTCTCTTTTGCTGGAATGCAGGGTGGTGAAATTATTGAGGACTCTGCCCCCCTCATTACTACAGTGCCCACTTGTCCGCATGCCTCCAGGGTCTCCCTTTTCCCAGCCATTCTTTATACCAAGAGATTAGGCTCCAGAACCATATCATTTGGATTTGAATCCTGGCCCTGATGCTCCTAGCTATGACTCAGTGCTGTTCAGACTGTGGGTGGTGACTCATTAATGGGTTGTGAAATCAATTTAGTAGGTCACGACCAGAATTTAAGAAAAAAGAAAACAGAACAAAGTAGAGTAGAAAAGTATCAGAGTGCACATAGGGAAGTTATATACTTGGTAGATTTTTTAAATCTCAGTTTTGTGTGTGTGTGTGTGTGTGTGTGTGTGTGTGTGTGTGTGTGTGTGTGTATGTTCTTGGGAAGGATGTAAAATATATTTCTCAGAGACAAAATAGTCTGAAAAATATTGGTCTCCACGATCCTGGGAAAGTTGACTAATGTCTCTATGTTTCATTTCCTCCTTTGTACAGTGGGGATGATAATAGTTCTTATCTGCTAGGGTTATTGTGAAGATTAAACAAGTTAATGCATGTCAAGCACTTAGAATAGTCTGTGGTACATAGTAGTTACTCAGCAAACCTCTTATTAGTAAAGCTAATTAGTAAAGCATCTAGTGGCTGGCACATAGGAGGTGCTTGTTTTTTCTCTCTAAAGAATTATAAATATGTAAAGGAATGTTGTTCATTCTTTTTTTTTTTTTTTCTGGCCGCACCACACAGCATGTGGGATCTTAGTTCCCTGACCACAGATTGAACCTGCAGCCCCTGCAGTGGAAGCACAGAGTCTTAACCGCTGAACAGCCAGGGGAGCTCCCTGTTCATTCATTTTTTACTGACTGAATGAATTTGCTGGGGCTTTGCTTCTGGCCCTGGGGTCCCACCTGGAGAGTGGGTAAGGACTGACTTCTGGAGTCCGGAGTTGTTGGCTTTCTGGCCTGGAATACTTGGAGCCTGTCCTAGTCTGGAAGGGATAAGCAGAAAAGCCCTCTGTTTGAGAATAAGATTCAGAGCCACCTGAGCACCCGTGTGGTGGGGGCAGGGGATGAGCCCAAGCTCTGAAGATGAGCTTGCTTTTGACTCCTAGCTCACCCCTTGCTAAGTTTACTTCACTTCGCTGGGTCTCAGTTTCCTCACCTGTAAGGGGGAAATAATAGTTCCTGCCTCACGGTGTTCTAATGAGGGTCAAATATTTGTTAGGTGCTTAAGGCCACCCTCACAGGATTATGAGGATAAAATGAGGAAATACATATAACACATGTATACAAATAACATACGTATACATCTATACAGCAAACACATGTAACACTGAGAACAGGGTCTAGAATGCGGTGAGTGCTCAATAACTGTTAGCCATTGTTATTATCAAAAGCCTAACTCTGGGCCTGAGGTGAATGGAGCCTGGAGCCAATGCAGGGAGGTGGCTTGGTCCTCCCTCCAAACAAAGCATGGATCAGAGAATCCACGATAAAATGAGTTCAGAAACCCATCGTCTTAAGTACTCTCTCCTCTCCCCAGCTTGTCAGAACTTACCATCCCTATCCTACACTTTTCTTGTGGTTTTAACTTTCTGAAGTGCTTTCATATGTATTGTCTTATCTAATCCTCACAATTACCCAAAGAGACAAGGAAGTTGCATATCTATATTTGACAGGTAGGGAAACTGAGGCTCAGGGAGCCACGGAAAGCAGGGAAGCATCCACAACCCCAGTCACACCCCAGTCCTCCCCCAGTGACAGCAGACATTCCCCTGATCGGGAATTGCCTGTCTGTCAGACTGTGAATTCCCTGAGGTAGTAGGGTCTGGACTTGTTCACCTGCTGGGTCCCATCCCCTGGCCTAGGACAGACACTCAACAGCTACTGGTGGAGGGACAGGGCCTTGTACCCCAGAGGCAACGCCATCAGTATGTCATTCGTCCCATCAATGCCTGGGGTGAGGCAGTACCAGGAAGTCAGAGGCTGAACAAGTCTGCAAGACTGTGATTCCAGCCAAAGGCCATTTACAGGGTGCAATGCCCCCCAGTCACCTAGCCAGCCACAGTCTGGACTGTGCTAGCTACACCCTCAGCAGGGTCTGGGTCAGCCCACCTGGGGGCGCCCTCTCTTTCCCTCTGTCTCTCTCTGTCTCTCTGTCTCTGTCTCTCTCTCTCTCAGGGTCTCTCAAACGCCTGGTGTGAGGCCAGTGGGAGGGGGTTGTGAAGAGCCTAGTGAGTCAGCTGCTAAGGTATTTCTCCGGCAGCTGCTTCTCAGGCGATAAGAGTTTGCCAAACCCTTTCCCTGAGCCTGGGAGAGGAGAGAAACTTCCTCCAGTCTGGGCCGGGGTCCCTAAAGGATTCCAGGCAGATGAGCCAGGTCCTTCTCAGAGACCCCTTTTGGGGTGCCTGCAGGCACCTGCTGAGGGAGATCAGTTGGTCCCTGCTTTGTAAGCAGTCCCACCCCACCTGCTGGAGACAGCAGCAAAGGCCCAGCAGGACAGAGCTTCCAGAGGGTGGGAGCCAAGTGGAAGGGGAGGGCGGCCAAGGGGCAGGCGGATTGGGGGTGGGGGACACTCAGAGACCCAGTCCTCCTTGCTCGGGGCTTCCCTGTGTGCTGGGTGGACCTCTGGGGGCAACGGTGGGATGTCCCATCATCCCCAGGCCCACCTCCTGCTCATGCGAGCTGCTCATGTGAGCGTGCCAGAGGGGTTCCCTTTAGAGAGCTTTGAGCCCTATTTCTATTCGGTGTCTGGCCTCTCAGAGCAGCCCAATTATGGCTGGTTTATACCATCGATTTAGAGGCAGAAGGGACCTGAGAAAGCCCATGGTCCACGCCCCCTCTCCCCACTTGCTAATGAGGAAACTGAGGTCCAGAGAGGGACCTACCAGGGTCACACAGTGAGTTGGTGATGTTGAGGGAGGGGTTATCCGCAGCTCTGGGGCTGCACAGGAATGTGGAGCAACTTCTCCTTCCTGTCCTCTCTTCTTCCTCTGTACCCACCCTCCCCCTAACCCTGAAAAGCCCCCCCCCCGGAGATCTCAGGCCTCAGCTTCAGCAAGGCCCCTTGTCCCTTCTCCCACCCCCCAAAACCATATCCAGCTCTTTCTCCAGTTCACACACAAAAAGTTCAGGTTTCAGACTACCTGATGGAAAATGATTGGGGGTGGGAGGCAGGATTCTATAGACGGCAGGGAGTCAACGTTCTGAGGGGGATAGGGTTCTACTGGGGGTGAGCGTTCTACCGGGGGTGACTTTCCAAGCAACTGGGGTGGGAAGCCAGGGAAGGAAATATTATGATTTGTTTCCCTCCTTGTTGAAGACTTTTTCCAACAGTCTTGCCAATATAAGCTCCTTCTCGGCTGCCACGCGCAGCCGGCGCCGGCTCCCCTCTCTTGGAGGACAGGTCCCGAGCTCTCGGGCTCTCAGCCCCGCGCACCCCTCCCCCTCCTCAGCATCTCCTCCCGGAGCCGGGTCTCCGTCGCCGACCCTTTAAGTTTAAAGAAGGAGCGTGTCCAGTCGGCCCGGCGTGGCTCACGAGAGGTTAACGCAAGCGCGCCGGGGGCTGCCCCGCGCCGGAACCCAGCATGCTCATTGGTCGGATCTGCGGAGGTCGTGGCCAATGGGAGGAGGCTGCGAGACGCCCGCCGCTGGAGCCGCGGGGATGGGGCGAGAGGAGGGCACGGCTTGCACGGGGGAGGGTTCGCGGCCTCCGCTGAAGGCGCGGGCTGCACAAGGTTAGAGTGTGCTCGTCTTGTGTCCCTTTCTGCACCTGGGGCTGAGGCAGAAATGGCCCCTTTGAGCTTTCAGGTGCGTCTGGCAGTTCTATGGTGCCCTAAGACCCTTATCAGCTGCGTGGCCTCGACCCCTCTCCGGGAGCCCGAGAAAGTGAAGACAGAGGGGAGGTCAGGCCCCAATTCTTAAGTTCCTTCGCAGCTCTTCCAGCTCAGCTCCTTCCTTCCCTCCTCGAATAATCCTACCTTGGGCGCATTGATGGGGCAACGGGGTCTCTGTCCCAGGTAGGGGGAGGTGGGACACTCCTGGGCGGTAATAGCGCCGTCTGAGGCTCCTCTCAGTTCCCCTCCCCCAATTCCCCCCTGGGGGTCGATGCAGAGAGAAGGAAAAGCTCTGGGGGCGCGGCTGTCACCTGAGGGTGTGTGTGGGAAAGAGGTTTCCCCCACCTGCCGCAGCCTGAGAGCGCTCCCTTCTCTCGGGCCCCTACCCCTCGGCGCCTGCACACCCATCCCGGGCTTCTCCCCCTCCCCCCGTCCAGGCTGATTCAGTCTGTGTTTGGGGAAAGGAGGGAGGAGGCCGGAGTGGGTCCAGGCTGAGCTGTGGGATAAGGAGTGGGGGGAATGCCGAGCCCGGACATTCCTTCCGAGAGAGTGAGCTCTGGGGAGCGATGGGAGGAGAGTCCTCTCACATTTCCCCTTCCCCTCCCCCGCAGGTTAGCCCCCCCCCCCCCTCCACTGACCCATACATTCCCGGACGGTTACTTGCCTCGTGGTCACTAGAAAATTGCCCCCATTTCTAGCTGAAGGGCCACCAGTCTGAGTCATTGTTGTGCCCTGTGTGGCGGTGAGGGGTGGGGGGTAGGGTCAAGAGAGAGCAGGGAGGGGCTTGGGGAAGGGAGGTGGGCCCCTGGGTACCCAGTGGTCCTCCTAGTCCTTAAGCATCACCATCCAGTCATTTGGGGATAGGGGGAGATCCAGGCATCTTCCCAGAGCTAGACTGGAAGGCTGTCCTATGAAGGAAGAAAGGCCCTAGACTCAGACTCAGGAGGCCCCAGTTCAAGATCCATGTGTGCTGTGAGACCTGGGCAGGGGCAAGTGGTGTCTCCTCTCTAGGCCTGTTTCCCCATCCATTCCCCAACATAGTCTGTGTTCCTACTGAGGCAGGGGTGGCAGGCATAGGGTGAAGTGGACTAGTCGGAAAGTGGCCTCTTTTCCTCTGCTCTGGCATCTCTGGGGACTGTGGAGGGATGGAGCCAGTTTTCCTCATCCCTGGAGCCAGCCCCTCCCTGAGCCTTCCTGGCAGGGCATAGGGGTGAAGGGAAGCACATTGTTCCAGCCTCCAACCTCACTCTCATCCCCCATTCCCCACAGGCCCGGGGAAGGCGGCTGCTGAGGTTTCATATTTTTCCCCTACCGAACTCTTCACCACAGAGCCCAAGTCCAAATAAGCAGAAATGCTTCCGTGTGTGTGTGTGTGTGTGTGTGTGTATGTGTGTGTGTGTGCGCGTGCGCTTGTGCACATGCATGTGTGTGCACGTGCTACACAGGCGTGGGCTGTGAGGTTCTTTCTTACACAGGGAAACACCATCTTCCTGACACCACACAACATAAGATCCCCACATTTGGACACATTCAGACTGTTCTCTCTACAGCCTGGCACAGATACTAAATGCACATACACACTCTCTGGGCTCACATAGGCTGACACTGGCAGGCACTGACACAGACCCAACAAGGAAACACTCCTCAGATGTGATCAGACAGACACAGACTCCCATGTGCGCGTGCAAACACACACACACACACACACACACACAGACACAGAGATGCAGTTACCCCCAGACAGTCACGGTCACAGACGGGCATGCACACTCTCACACAAACACACACAACATCTCACAGCACCGCAGCACTGAATGCTGACTGTGCCAAGCCACATGCCTGAGTCATGTGACCCCCAGCGAGGGAGCGTTGGGAGTCCCGGGCTTGCCTGGGGCTGGGACGGTGAGGGCTGGGACTGGAGGAAGAGGTACCACGGAGATTGAGCTTTTCTGTGCCTGGGTGCTGGAGAAAAGAAGTGGGAGAAGAAGGGGCAGGCTGGTGCCCCCCACAGGCTGCCGCTGTGCAGAGCAGGGTCCACAGTCTCTGCAGCCCCCAGCCCTGTTAGTCTGGTTCTCCAGTTCCCCCTCCTGACACTGTGGTAGCCCTTCCCTGGCTGGACCACAGGTCCCTCAGGACAGTGAAGAGCTGGCCTACAGTTTCCCAGCCAGCCCCTGGCATCTTCTGACCAGGCGGCCCATGTGCTGTGACCCAATGCTGGGGTGGGTGCCAGGTACTGTCTGGGCAGAAGGAAGCGATGGCAGTTAGTGCCGCCGCCCAGGGCTGGGATGAGCTGTGACTGGCACCAGTGAGAGCACAGCAGCCCAGGGTCTGGCTGCCGGAGATGCTGGTCCATAGGCAGTAGCCAGAGGATCCCTGTGGGACAGCTCGGGACACTGGAGACTAAGTGCCAGGGCTGGCGCTGGGGGCCTCTGGAGAATAAGGGCATCTAGTCCCATCCGCTTATTCATCCCTTGTGCATTTGTTCAGTGTTTACTGAGGACCTACTGTGTGCCCAACCCTGTGGATACAGAGATGAACAAAGCCCAGTTCCTGCTCCCACAGGGCTTCCTGACTAGTGGCGTGACTACCCAGTTATGAAGGTAGGTCCAAGGCTTGAACTCTGCTCTGTCTCCAGAACATTCTCCACCTTGGGATCTTCTAACATAAATATGACTGTGTGACTCCCCTGCTCACTATCCACTAATGACTTCCTCTGCCCTTAGGATAGTTTCTGATTTTCCTTAGTATAGCTCGAAATGATCCAGCCATGTCACCTCTGTGTCTCGCTGTGTCCCATTCTCATCTGTGTCTCCAAAGCCTAGCACTGATCCCAGCACATGGTAGGTGCTCAGCTCTTTGCTGAGTGCCTGACCGAATGAAGGAGTGTGCCGGTGAGCAGATGGACTGAGGCCTTTTCTCCTGCAGCTGAGCCTCCAGGACTGACTGCCCTGAATTCCGCTCTGGTGCCAGCTTGCTCCTGCTCCAGGCGGTTTCCATGCGCCTGGATGCCTTCCCTCAGCTCCTCCCTGGTGGGGCCTCTTGTACCCATTCTCTGGGTTGTTCTTTCCCAAGGCCTTTTTGCTCTTAAGCCCCAGCCAGACCAGACCACAGCCCCCAACTCAGCTCTGGAGGAACTGTCCCCAGGGTTAGGCCAGGTCCGAGAGTATAAACGGAGCCCAGTGGCCAACCGGCCGAGCTGCTCTTCCGGCCCCTGGCCAGCTGGAAGGCCCTCTTGGGCTGGAGCCTGCCACCAGGCTCTGGCTGGAATTCCCTTGGCCTCTTCCCTCTCCTCTGTGCACTCAGCATTCGGCCTCTGGCTTCCTCAGCGGTCCCAGGCCTGTCTGAGTTGTCCTCAGGTTTTATTTTTGGAAGAAGTTGCATTCTCTCTCCTTATTTATTCCCTTCCTTCAGGGAAGGTGTGGGACCCCTGGGCTCGGCTGGGGATCAGGCTGTGACTCCAGCCCCTGGGGTTTGGACTTCTCTGGGGCTCTAAGGAGGGGACCTCCAGAGATTCCTGACCGATCTGATGCTTCAAAGCCATCTGACTCTGCCCTCCTTCCCCCACCCAGTGTGTGACTAATGCCTGCCCCTGCCCTTCTTGAAGAGCCCCATGATAGCCAAAAGAAATCATTACAATTTTAGAGCTGAAAGGAATTCTGGCATCATTAGGTCCATCCCCTTTTACTTGTAGAAGCAATGTAGTTCAACGGTTATAAGCAAGAGAGGCAGACAGATCCAGTTCTAATCCTGGCTCTGCTGCCAACTGTGTAGCCTTGGGCAAGTTACTTAACCTTTCTGAGCCTCTGTCTCAGCTATGAAATAGGAGTACTTATATCTACGCCACCTGTGAGGTTTCTGTGAGGGTTAAATGAGACAACATTTGTAAAGTGCTTTGTACAATGCAAGACACATAGAAGGCTCTTTTCAAATGTAGCTATTATTATTATTATTATTATCATTATTATTACAGAGAGGAAAACTGAGAGCCAAGGGAAGGAATGGACTTGCCCAGGATCACACAGCTCAAGGTAAGCAGCCATTTCCAGAGTCTCTCCTCTGTCTCCATCTGCCTTCCAAGGAGAAGGGATGGGGCAGGCGCCAGCCCAAAGGAGGAAATCTCCTTGAGTCAGTCGCATGGGCAAACCCCTGTGTCTTCCATGGCTGCCTCCTGCGTCAGGCCCCGGCCCTCCTCTCACTCAGGTATTTCCTCCACTGCCCCAGGGGCTCCTTGCTCACTGGGGGTGAGAGGTCCAGGGAGGAGACCCCAGGCTGAGGGTCCACCTCAGCCCCAAGGTGGACCCCAGGCCAGCGGGACTGTGAGAGGAGCGGGAAATGCTGGGTCCTGACATCACAGAGCAGAGAAGCTGGAGCCACAGCCATGCAGGCCAGCTGGGGCCCTTCCAGCACGTCCAGATGTCTCAGGAATGTGCTGAGCTGGGAACCACCTCACTCCTTCCCTCACCACCCCCAAGCCCTCATCCCCTCATATGCTTGCTCAAGCTCTGCCTCTGCCCCGCCCCCTACCCGTCCTCTTTCATCTCTCCCTGGGAGAGCCTCGTGTCCACTGCCCCTCTGGTTCCCTGCCACAGTCCAGCTCCCTCTCAGGCCTCGGGAGGGGTCACCAGAGGCAAGAGCCCTTCCCCTTCTGCAGACCCCCTGGTCTGACTCTGACGGGTGTGGGGGGAGATGGAAGCCTGAGCTAACTGGGAGGGGAAAGTTCTGAGCAGATAGTGCCTGCCAGATCCCAAATGTGGAACTGATTTGCAGCCCTGGGAGAGAAAGGGGTGAAGGCTTTGGGGTGGTAGAGGGCAGGGTTGGGCCTCTTCTCCGGGAGGATGATGAAAGGGGCTTTGGGTATCTTGTCCCAGTTGATGGGTGGGAGGGCCAAGGAGAGGAGGTGCCAAGCTGGGCTGGGCTCAGAAGGAGGGCTCAGATCCTTCTAGGCTGCTGGGATCAATGGGGACATGCTTTGCCTGGTAGTGGAGGGTCCTGAGGGGGTGAGGGAACCCCATTAGGGTCTTGGGGTTGGGCCAGGAGGCAGGACATGGTTCAGACTGGAGCTCTCAGCCCCAAAGAGGGACAGCTTGTGTCTCTGCAAGGGTGGAGTTGCCTTGGGCCTCCCCAGGCCAGCCTGGCCCCAAGTGCTGGGGATGAGAGAGCCAGAAGGGAACTGGTGCTCCTGGCCAGTGTGAGAGTGACATCAGGGCAGGGGGTAGAAATCAGAGGAGAGAAGGGAACTGGGGTCAGTTGCTGCCTCGGCCTGCTCTGGGCACAGAGAGGGGCCCACAATGCTGTCTTGGGGGAGAGGCCCTGATCGTCCAGACAGGCTGACAGCTGGGATGCCCTAATGGACTCTAGACCTCCTAGCACTGAGACGGTTCAGGGGAGCTGCGACCACTGCCCTGTCCAGCTCAGAACTATCATTGAGAACTATCACTGGCTCCCTTCTGCCTGCTGAAAAGACTCCCAGCTCCTAAGCACAGCATTCAAGGTTTGTCACAAATTGATCTCAACTTCCCACTATAGCTGGAACCCCTCATCTTTCCTTTCCCTCCAGCCTCATTGGATGACTGCTCCCAGTTCCTTAAACCTGCTGTAAGCTCCATGGCTGCAGAGCCTTTGCTTGTACCATTACCTATGCCTGGAAGGCCTTTTATCTCCTCATTCTAACTCCTATCATCCTTTAAGGTCCAACTAAGTGCTGCTTCCTCCAGGAAGCCTTCCTTGATCACCCAGCTGGAGGAGTCCTCTCTTTCTTATACCACTGTAGCATTCATAGGCCACTGGTTAATATCATGCCTTGAACTCTTAATTATCCACAATGGGACCCATCTCTCCTTTTAAACTTTAACCACCTTGAGGGTAGGATATAGGATGGATTTCATCCTCAAACCCTCTGCAGGGCTTCACACAGGGACTGGCATACAGTATACCTAATAACAATAATAGCTAATGTTTATATGCCAGGCACTGTTCTAGTTCCTTCCATGCAGTACCTGATTTAAGTTTCAGAAGATCAGGTAGGTACTATTAGTACTGCCATTGAATGGTTAAGGAAACTGAGGCACAGAGAAGTTAAGTAGCTTACCCAGTTTATTCAGTTAGCAAGTGGCTGAGCTAGGATTTGAACCCAAGCTCTGATTGCAGATTTTGTGCTCTTAAGCACACACGACAGCACTGGTTGTGGAAGGAATAATGATCGATTTCCTGCTGTCCCATCCCAGCACCTAGTACAGGGCCAGATACAAAATATGGGCCCCCATTCCAGGCATTGGGTCCTCACCTGGGGCCCCAGGTTTGCTCATCCCTGGCCATCCCTCTCCTGATTCCCAGAAAGACATAGCCCTGAGAAGAGGCCTGGGGTTTTTTGCCTTTACCCAAAGAAAACAGCCTTTCAGCTCCAGAGAGGTCCAACAGGTAGGCAAATAAAATCCCTATGATTAGAGGCTAACGAAGGGACGAAGATGGGACAGTCCTCCCAGGGCAGCCCAGCGCTGAGGACCGTCCTTCCGGGCAGTGACAGCAGCAATCAGAATAAAAACAGCAGCAACAGCTCCTGTTTATAGAGGGCTTGCCGTGTGTCATGCACTGTGCTAGGCTCTCTGCAAGAGTTGTCTGAGTCCTTGTAGGAACTCTGTGTGCTACAGTCATCCTTACTTAATGGGTGAGGAAAATAAGCTCAGAGAGGTTAAGGTACCTGTCCAAGCTCACACAGAGGACAAATGGTGAGAGCCAGGATTTGTTCCCAGGTCTGGGCAGGGCTAAAACCGACCGCTAATGGTCACCACCCCCCCCACCTCAGGTATGGCTTGGCTCCCCAGCGCTTGTGGAGGTATCTGCCATCTGACCTGTGGACTTGCTGTCTGGTCAGGTGGGGTCTTGGGATAGACACCAGGTGTCAGGAGAATTTCTGTTCAGAATCTGCCCAGAGTGGAATGGATTTAGAGTCTACAGCTCAACTTTTCCCCAAGCTCATGCAGCTTTGAGAGCCCAGGATACTGAGAGCTGGGTCAATTTCTTTAGCTGGGTGGTGAGTACCCAGGTATCCATTTTATTACACTTTGTAATTCATATACATGCATTATATATATTCTCTTACGTGCACCATATATTTCATAATAGAAAAGGCCATCATAATTAGGAGACTGGGATTAACATACACACACTACTATATATAAAACAGATAACTCACAAGGACACACTGTATAGCACAGGGAACTCTACTCAATATTCTGTAATAACCTATATGGGAAAAGAATCTGAAAAAGAATGGATATATATATATATATATATATATATATATATATATATATATATATATGACTGATTCACTTTGTTGTACACCTGAAACTAGCACAACATTGTAAATCAACTATACTCCAATAAAAATTAAAAAAAAAAAGAAAAGGCCATCATGATAGAGTGAAAGGTAGATGTAGGATTTGGGTTAACATTCACTACTTGATAAATAAAATCCACCTAAAAAAAGAAAAGTGCCATCAAAGCTGGAAGTGTGGAAGTGTCCTTTCTCCCATTACCCATCCACCCACTCGTTCATCCATCCATCACCACTTCTCACTCCTTCCTTCCATCTATTCAATAAATAAACATTTCCTGAGCATCCAGTCACTATAGCTGTAACTAGTGAATAGATAAAAACAATTGCCTGACACTCCCTGCCCTCAAAGAACTCTCAGTCTAGTTCAGCAATGAGGAAACCAAGGCCCAGAAAGGGGAAGTGATTTGCCCAAGGTCACACAGAGAGTTAGGGAGATGAGGTGAGGAGAGGTGAGAACATTCTAGGCAGCGGGGAGCACATGGGAAAAGGCTTGGGCCTGTCTGCCTCCCCAGCAAGTCCCCTCAGTTGCTGCTTTCCAACTGCCTCCTGGCTCTCCGTGAGGGCCTGAAGAGCCTGCCTTTCTCCACCGCTGCTTTCATTTTTGTTATTCTTTTGGAGGGAGAAGAGGGGGACAGCTGCTGCTGTCCAGCTGTTCTGTCAGACCACACAGCCCAGCCCAGATGTGTCAGCCTCTCTGTGATGGGTGAAGTGGCTCCTGGGCCAAGGGCCAAGGAAGCTGCAGTGAGGGTTCTGTCCCGGGAGAGTTGGGAGAAGAGGCACCTTCAGCCTGGCAGCAGAGAAGCCCAATATTCCTCCAGCTGTCAAGCTGGCCTCGCTCATGATGTGGTATGTCCAGGTCATAAGGATCAGGATTTTGACATTCCAAAGAAATCACCCTTGATCTGTTTTCTCTAATGGTCAGAGTTCTGGGCTGTATCTTGTCCCTCCCAGCTTCCCCAGAACCAGACATCCTCATGACTACCTTCTGCCCAGTCCTGCTCCCCAGTTCTACCATTTACTCTGCCTGCTGAAGTGGGTTACTTTGTGTTCCAGCCAGAGCAATGCTCATGGTCTTGACTTAACTCCACCCAAATCTTCTTCCTCCATCCTGCCCCCTGGAGCTCTGAGACTTCCAGAAGAACAGCCTGTTCTCCAGCATCTGGAGCTGGTTTCTTGAGGGAGGTTCAAGAGCAATCCAGGTCCCACAGAGGGATGCTCTGAGAGGGCCTTGGTACCAGGACTTGCAGGAGGCACATAGTATGGGGAAGGGAGGACACAAAGCGGGGCTGGCCTTCATCCTCCCCTCTCCTGGCACAGTGGCCAGGCCAGACATAAACAGACCCTCCTGGGGAGTCCTGGGAACTGCAGAGAGCAAAGGTCCAAGTTCACAGGTGGGCCAGGGAGGGGCATCCTAGAGTGAGGATGAGGAGAGGGCAGGGGACGGGATGTGCGGATGTGCGGTCTCTCCTGCCTGGCAACGTGCTGGCTCTGCCCTTAAAGCTGTAGGCATCCATGGTGCCCTAAGGATGGGAGTGAGTGAGCGTGAAAGCGGAGCCCCTCTGATACCTGAGATCCCAGATGTTCCTGCCCTGGAGGGCAAAGTCCAAACCAGAACAAGAGCGGGAGAGAAGATGGTGATTTCTCCTCCTTGACTCCATGGGACCCTGTCCAGAGAACAGCATTTAGATGTCCCCTCCTCTGTAAGTGTCAGTTTTCTCATCTGCACAGGGGCCAATGATGCTTATATAACAGGCTCAGTAAAAGGGACACGGCCCCAGTCCTCCCTGCTGAAATGCCTTCCAATAACTCCTTTGCCAATAGGGATGGGGATATTTACTTTTTTTTTTTTTTTTTTTTTTTTTTTGTGGTACGCGGGCCTCTCACTGCCGTGGCCTCTCCCGTTGTGGAGCACAGGCTCTGGACGCGCAGGCTCAGCGGCCACGGCTCACGGGCCCAGCCGCTCCGCGGCACGTGGGATCTTCGCGGACCGGGGCACGAACCCGCGTCCCCTGCATCGGCAGGCGGACTCTCAACCACTGCGCCACCAGGGAAGCCCAGGGATGGGGATATTGGAGAGGGAGGGTGGGGAGGTCACCTCCTCCGAGAAGCTTCCATGACCTCCAGCCTGGCTGGAGGCTCCTCTTCGGGCTCCCATCATGCTCTGCTCCATCATGGCGCCCCGCGGTGCTGCTCTGTCTGCTTCCCTCTCTGTCTCTCTTATTTGGCTGTGAGCGGCTGGAGGTCATTCTGCACAGTGACCAGCACCGGCGCTCCTTTAGTTCCCAGTTGTTAAAGGACGGATGTATGTATTGAAAAATAACCAAGCGAATTCCCGGCTGGTCCAGGGAGGCCGGAGGGCCCTCACAGCAGGTGGGGGCACAGGCAGCATTTTTGTGGGATCCAGCCCGCATCACCCTCACGGCTGGCTGGGCCAGAACCTGAGAATCCAGGGCCCCTTCTGGAATTATCGGTACACTTCTTGAACACTCAGGCCTGTCTTTTAAAAAACAGTCTCCCCTTCCCTTATAGGGACTGCCTATAAGGGAGTCTGAAGTCATTTTCTCTACAAATACAGTAAACCCTTGAAATAGAGCAAAGTACACTACAATGTGACCAAAACTTGGCTTCTGTCCTATGCCTGGGACCCATCTCAAATAAAGGTGGGAAAAACTCTTATCTTTGTGGGGCTGGTAAAGAAGTGACTGCCTCGTGCTCCTTTGGAACTTCCTCAGTTTGGTTTGCTGCATGCACTACGGTTTCACAATCTTTACTTTTGTGCTTTTTGTGATCGTACAGACCAACTGAAAAATACCACTTTTCATTGATCCTACAATAACATAACTCCACATTTTGTATGATTGAAAATTTTGGACTCAGCTTATTTTATGGTTGAGTGTTACTATACTAAGCGCCTATTTTGTGCCACGGTACTGTGCTAGGTTTATGGCAATGAACACAACTGACGTGGTCTCTGTTCTTAGGGAGCTTGCTTTCTCACAGAGGAAGTGGACAATAAGCTGATAAAATAACAGCAAATTGAGATATGAGCGATGAAGAAATCAAAGGACTGAAACAGGGACTTCCCTGGCGGTCCAGTGGTTAAGGCTCCATGCTTCCACTGCAGAGGGCATAGGGTTTGATCCCTGGTCAGGGAACTGAGATCCCACATGCTGTGCGGCGCAGCCAAAACAACAACAACTACAACAACAACGGACTGAAACAAAACAATAAGGGCTCCCACTTGAGGCGGTTGGGGAGGCTTCTCTAACGAGGCTTCCTTTGAACTGAGTAAGATGAGATGGAGAGAACTGGAAAGCTTTCTAGATGTCAGGAATAGCATGTGCAAAGGCCCCGCGGCAGGACTAGAAAAGACTTAGTTTTAAGCTGGGTGAGTGTGGATCCAGGAGTCCCAGTGAACTGAACAAGGGGAAACTGGGGAGGATGGAAGCCCTAGAGCCAACTGGTGCTCAAGGGTGAAGCCTAAGCCACAAGTTCAAATCTGCTGTGCATCTGTCAGCTGTTAACTGTCCTACACCAGGGGTTGTGGGGGTCTGTGCCAAGGGTAGGGATGACTCAAGGCAATGATAACTCATTGGAAACTTTCCTGAATTTCAGAGACAGTGTGGGCCGCAGGACCCTGATGGCTGGGGGTAGAGAGCATCCTTTTTCCTCTTCCTTAAAAAATGTGGGGCCTGGGCTTCCCTGGTGGCGCAGTGGTTGAGAGTCCGCCTGCCGATGCAGGAGACACGGGTTCGTGCCCCGGTCTGGGAAGATCCCACATGCCGCGAAGCGGCTGGGCCCGTGAGCCATGGCCGCTGAGCCTGTGCGTCCGGAGCCTGTGCTCCGCAAGGGAGAGGCCACAACAGTGAGAGGCCCGCGTACCGCAGAAAAAGAAAAAAAAAAAAAAATGTGGGGCCTGGCCTGAGGGTTAGGGAAAACGGTTTCATTCAGCAACGGTTGGTTGAAGCCTCCTCTGTGCCAAGCACTGTACTGGGCACTGGGGATACAGCAATGAACAAGACAGTTAAACGCCTGCCCTCAAGGGGTTCACATCCTAGTTGGGGGGAGCAAAAACAAAATAAAAAGCTGCCCAAAATAAACTTAGTGTTTTAGAGGAGAAGGAGGTGTCTGGGGCGATCTCCCTTCCTGAAGGGGAGCCCTGAGATTTGGGTTCCTCCATTAGTTTTTCACAATTAGTTCTTTTATAGTGGATTCTACTTGGAGACCAGAGTGCCTTGGCCCTTGGGTCCTCTTTCCTGTTGGTGAGAATTTAAAGAGAAACACAGGCACATGCGCTCGCACCCTCCCCTTTTAAGGGCTGTTAAAGGCCCACACACAGACATAGGAACACCCAAATGCACATACTTCTCTAATCTCCCTAAATCCCCCAAAGGCTGGGGTGGTGGAAATAGTAATGGTAGTGGTTCTCTGCTTCCCCACTCAGCTCAGGAGAAGCCAGGCTGGGGGTCTGGGGAGCAGTGATCAGGTTTAGCCCTCACTACCCCCCTTGCCCTGGGCTGGTCCCCGGGCCTGTCACTCCCACACCTGGCCTCCCCAGCTGCTGGGAGGTGAATGACTGTGCTGGGCAAACATCCTTGCAGCTTCCTGCTGTGCCCCTCTGAGACAACACAACTCCTCTTCCTCCTTCTCCTCCTCCCCACACCCTCCCAGCTGGGGCTTCTCTGGGATCCAAAGCCATTTCCCCTCTAGGGAAACCAGAGTCATCCTTTCCCCTGAGCCAGAGGACGGACCTAGTGTCTCTCTCTGGAGACATGACCTGTTCTCCCTCTGGTCCTTTATCCCAGTTCTCTGAGCACCAGGCCCTCTCTCATACCTGCCCAGGGGCTGAGGGGTCACAGGGGCCAAGGGAAGAGGGCTCTAGGGAGGCCACATCGGGAACTGTGGGAGAGTGGGGAGGGGATGGGAGGAGAAGCCCTCTCATCTGGCAGGGAGGGCAGCTCCTTCAGAGGGATGTCTCTGAGGATCACATAGACAAGATTGCAATAGGATGAAGGTATCCTCACAGAAGGAGAAATGCAGCACCCCTGGCCACCCCTAAGCACACAGGGCTTATGCAAAGTCTGCAATTCATTCTCCTGTCTCTGTCCAAGAGATTGCATATTTCTTACACACTTGTGTTCAGGGTAAGCATACTTTTTGATTTTTGCCTTTTGTACAGAGTAACAGAGCTCACATGGTTTCCACTGTGTCTTTATGGCCTTTATCTGGATTTTTAAGAAGGATAGTGAATAACCTACCCTCCATCTTCCAGACTGAGAAGCACACAAACTTCACCCCTTTCCATCTTTAACCCTGGAAACACTTTTCTATCCTCATGCAGGATGAAGAGGCAGTTGGGGACGGGGTTGGTATGGGGTCCCAGCTGGGAGGGACCTTAGACATCTAAACGATGGAGGCACCAGGGAAGGATGGTGACCTGCTCAGGGTCACAAAGCAACTCCTACCAGAGTATTCTTTACCACTACCCCATCTAGTCTCCAGAGCATATTAACTATGGAAACTTACCTACCTGGCAGGCATCATCCTGCATTAATCTTTAATTAATTTTCTCACTAAATCTCTATAATAGCACTATGGGGAAGCTTCTGTATCTCCATTTTTCAGATGAGGAATCCAAGGCCCACAGGAATAAAAGTCACTTGTTTGAACTGCCCAGCTGTCTGGTGGCAGAAGCACAGCTAGAACCAAATTTCCTGATTCCCAGCCCAGGAGTTTTCTTTCCTCTTAGAAATTCTTTGCTCGCCCCCTGCCTCACCTGGCCTTGCTTAAGCCTGAGATAAGGAGCTTTCCCAGCAGGGCTTTCCCTCCCCAGGCCCAGTACTGGAGACCACTGTCTGATCATGATCATGTCTCCCTTCCTGTGCTGGACCAAGGCCCAGATGAGCAGCTGGGGATGCAAGGCTGAATGGAGCAGCAGGAAGAGGCTGTAGGCGGCAGAGTTCATTCAGAAGAAAGTCCAACTTAAGAGCTGCTGAGGGCTGAGGGAACCTCACAGGGGGGCTCTACCAGTAAAGGTATACGCTGCAGCAAACTCCCTCCCTCTGACCAGTATCTGTTACCAACTCCAGGAGGGGCGTGTGGAACCCCAGGTCCCTGCCACTCCATTCCTAGGATCAGTGCCAGACCATCCTTAGAAAGAATGATCCAACCTCTTCCCATTTTATAGACAAGGAAACAGGACCAGGGAGGAAGGCCGGTTGCATGGCCCAGGCTCACAGGAAGAGGCAGAGCCAGAGGCAGCCCTAGAACCTAGGTCTTCCCACTACTGGTTCAAGCCCTCTCCCCTCTTCCCCTCAGCTTGTCGGCAGAAGTGTGCTCTCTCTGGCTGGAACCGGGGGCCTTCTGAGAGAGCAGGGTGACCTGGATCTCCTGCCTGATGGAGCACCAGGAGACCTCTCACCCCATGCCTCCCTGACTCAGGTTCCTGTACCTGGACTTGTTCCCCACCAGCAGCCTGCGACAGTTTAGGTGGAAGTCCAAGATGCCCAATCCTTTAAGTCTCAGTGCACTTGGCTCCCATCTGCCAGGTTTATCTTAGTTCCAGGAGTTAGAGGCCAGCAAATAGAGACCCTTGAGATGATCACTGTGTGTGTGTGTGTGTGTGTGTGTGTGTGTGTGTGTGTGTGTGTGTGCGTGTGCGCGCGGGGGGAGGGGGGGGAGAGGCAGAGACTGGCAGGTCACTGCATGGGGTGAGGGAACCCCCCCAGATCCCCCAAGCAGCCCACATTTCAACCCAGCAGGCCCTTCTGAACCCAAAGATTTTCTCCCATTACCGAGCCCATCCCCCCGCCCCCCAGGGCCTTAGGGCTGAGCCTGAGGGAGGGAGGGAGGGAGGGAAGAAGAAAGAAGCCACGTTTCCTTAGGGAGGGAGGGGAAGAGAAAGAGGACAAGCCCGGAGACAGAGACAGTCACGAAGCCACAGGGAGAGAGAGACGGGGAGACATAAGGGACAGAGAAACAGACCTAGAGAAAGACCTCCCTCCATCTGAGCGATCACGCTGTGCTGCCCTGACCAGTTGAGGGTCAGGTCCCTCCCTGGGGGATCTCTGGCCTGACTTCCTGGGGAGGCCACAGCAGCACCCCTATATTTCCGGGTCTGACTCAAAACCCGGGTCTGGCTCTGGCCCCCCAAGGGGCGTCTGGTCTCTGGCCCTCGAACACTCCTCTGTGCGCCCCCCAGCGGAGAACCAGACGCAGAGTCACCGAGGTCTTAAAGGGGGCGCAGGAAAGGGCGCCGCCAATTTGCGCCCAGTCTGGTCCCAGAACCCCAGGGTGGGTGGAGGACGATTAGGAGACTTGGGGGGGGGGACAGAATTGGTGTTTCTTGAGGTCATATCAGTGGATCCGATGGCCCCGACGCCTCGACGTTCCCTTCCTCTAGAAGGCCGAGGCCAATGTATCCGTGGACGGAGCCTCCAGGAGGGCCGTGCACGGGCGCAAGCTCAGAGGCTCCAGGTTCGAGGGATCTAGTCACCAAATCTCAGAGCTCTAAGCACGTGTCTCTCAAGGGGACCCTGCACTGAGCCCCCTCCCCCACTTCTGCCCAGTGCTGTGTAGTCCAGTCCTTCAGGGGGCCCCAGGTGCACCGCGAAGAGGAGTAAGGAGTGGTGGAAGGGAAACACAGACCCCCTCATCTTACCGCATTGTTGAGGAAATCAGACTCGTTCAGATCCCCCAAGTCCAGGAAGCTGGATCCGGGGAACAGCCTGTCGGCCGGGAATGGCTCCAAGACGGCGTCCATCGCGGCAGGCTCCGGAGACCCCCTTCGGTTGGGCTTCCCTCACTCCAGGGCGGCGGCGCGCCCGGCCCAGAGCTCCGGCCCGAGCGCTGGCAAGCGGGCGGGGGGCAGGTCCCGGGCAAAGCCCCGGGGGAGGGGCGGGCAGAGGCTGCGCGGCCCCGGGTAGGGGGCGCGGGGGGCGCGGAGGCCTTAGGGCAGCGGCGCAGAGCTGGCTGGGGACAGGGGCCCCGGGCGCACCGCGGGCATTTAGCCGACTCCTCCTCCTCCCGCTCCTCCGGGGGCACAGCTGGCTTCCATGGGGAGCCCGGGAGTGGGGCTGAGGGCTTGAGGAGCCCCCCGGACTGGGTGGGAGCCGGGGGCGGGGGAGCTGAGCGCTCCCCCGAGACTGGGTGACTGCCGGGCGCTCCGCTCTCTCTGCGTCTCCCTCTGCACAGCTTCTGTCACTTTTCCTCTCTGTGAAACCGGGAACCCCTTGGCTGGTTAGCCCAGCTGGCCGAGGCGCCACTCCTCCACATCAATATTCACGATAATTTCATATTAATGAGGAGAAGGAGCGGCCTGAGGAATCGTCCCTCCTCTTTTAAAGAGACAGCTGTGAGCTAGTCTTGCCAATCTCTTTTCTCTGAAAAGGTAGGGGCTTGAAGCAAAATTGTCCTACAGCCAATAACTGTGTTCCTTGAACCTCAGCATCTTAAGGCTTTGAGGGATCTGAGTTATTTCTATTCTTCCAGGCTTATGCTAGGGCCTGAACCAAATCCAAAGTCAGGGAATTCCACCTCTTGGGGCCCTCAACAAATCTCCTTTTGATGGAGAGATTTGCAGGTCTCCTCCTCCAGGAAGCCTTCCCTGACCCCCAGGCTGAGGCAGTTACCATCACTATACACCCACAGGGCATGGTGTGCTTACCTCCATGTGGTGAGTCTAATACAGTATCGTCATTGTTTGCTCATGTGTCTATAAACACACTGGACTCTGAGATCCCTCAGGGCGAGGACTGTAGCGAGCTTTCCTGTGTGTGAAAGTGCTGGGGGGGGGGCAGCAGAGATGAGGTAAGGACCCCTCTTCTCATCAATCATCGAGTACCCCTAGTGTTTCTGAAGAGCAAGAAGTTGGAGAACAGTAGTCATGGACTCTGTGTGAGCCAAGATGTAGGTTGGCTGCATGCTCCATGGTCACAGGACACTCCCAGGCCCCCTGGATCCATTACCTAAGTGGCCCGCTCCAGAGTACAGCTTAATCTCTTGAAAGGGTTGATAAACAATCACCAGGCACCTGAACAAATGGAAGTGGTCAGAAAGTCACTCCCTCAGAGGGCTGGGCACACTGCTCCTGCCCAGAAGTCATTAATAGGATTAAGTGTGTCCTCCCTGTCTGGAGCTTTTAATTAGCTCAGGAACCGAAAGCCTTTAAGAAGCAGAGATGTCACTGCAGTTAAGCCAGGGATGTCACCCAAATTGCTCTCTCAGTGCCAAGGTGGGGAAAGGGCACACAGCTAGGCTGAGATAGCAGCTGTTTGCCTGGGGCGGGCGGGCAGGCATGTGGCTTTCCCCCATCTCCTGGTCCAGTTGACATAGTTCTGGAGAATGATGTGCTGACCCTCCACGTTCTCATATGACTATTAGCTCCTGGGCCTCCCAGAGAGTTTGCTCTTGAGAAGTTGGGAATACAGCTCATGCTCTGCGGACCAGTTCACCAGCAATGTCACTCTGAGAAGTGAGGCAGGGCCAAAAGAGAAATCAGTTCACTCTCTAAACAGTGGCGGGTAGAATTAGGGTGCTGAGACCACGGGTGTTTTCCCCAAGTGCGTCACCTCTGGCCAACTGGAGAACAGTCAGACACTGAGAACGTAGCTGATCCTTTGTGGGCGTGGGGGGTTGCCACCTCTGGCTGGGCAGACAAGTCAGTCCATGGTGGGTGGGCTTGTGACTGCAGGTGTCTGGAGTCCTGGCTCCCGTGCCGGAGTCCCTGCAGGTCCCCAGAAGGAACAAAAGTGCCCCTCTGCCTGAGGTTGGCCCGAAATTGAGCCTGTGTTCCTCCCAGCCTGCTCTGTAATTAGAGACATAGGCACCACTTAAGTGATTGGGGAAGATTATATAGTTTTAGATAAATAAGATTAGAGTGTCCTCTCTTTCCTGATTCTTACCCAGGTGAACACCCCAGGAAACCGTTGAAAATAATGCTGGGGAGACACTCTGGTTCCGGTACCTCCTGTGGAGTCTAAGAGGCAGGAGCTCCCAAGAGAAATCCTGGGGGGGAAGGGACGGGGAGAGGAGAGAAGAGGAATGGGCAGTGCGGAGCCTGGCACGTACAGTAAAGAGAAGGATGGCAGGGGGTTTGTTCACACATTCTTTTTTTTTTTTTTTTTTTGCGGTTTGCGGGCTTCTCACTGCTGTGGCCTCTCCCGTTGCGGAGCACAGGCTCCGGACGCGCAGGCTCAGCGGCCATGGCTCACGGGCTCAGTCGCTCCGCGGCATGTGGGATCTTCCCGGACCGGGGCACGAACCCGTGTCTCCTGCATCGGCAGGCGGACTCTCAACCACTGCGCCACCAGGGAAGCCCTGTTCACACATTCTACAAGTATTATTGAGCACCTGTGAACAGTCCCTAGACCAGGCCCTGGGGATGCAGTCATGATTAAGTACTTAAGTTCTAGAGTGAATGAGGAAAGAATGGGCAAAAAAAAAAAAAAATGTTACGAAGATAATTTCAAATAGTGATAGGACTATGAAGGAAATAAAATAGTGTGATATGAGTGAGTAGGTAAGGAAGCCCTCGCTAAAGAGGTGATGTGTGAGCTGAGAACTGGAGTCATTTATGGGGCAAACATGGAGGGAAAAGCATTCCAGATAGAGGGAACAGCAAGGAGAGGAGAAAGCAAGAGAAAGACTGGGAGGGGCAGGCAGTGACATGGGAGAGAGAGGATGAATGTGAAACCCCAAGGCCCTATACACACTCTTTATGGTCTCACTGATTCTATTCAAGTAGTGAAAAGAATTGTTCCTGTTCAGATTAGAGGGCCCACCTGAAGCCTTCTGTAGGAGTCATCCCTTCGGTATCTATAGCGCTTAAAGGTTTTCCAGCAGAGGAAAGTAGACAGCTCACCGGGTCTGCAGTCTGGGTTCTGACCCAACAGGGAGGGTCTACTTCCTCCAGGCCAGTCCTGAGCTTGAGGCCCAGATGCCTCAGGGCCCTTCTCTACATCTGAAGGGGCAGGGGAAGGAGGCCCAGTTTCGTGATGCAAACACCCTGAAATACTCCAGGTCAAGAAAAGCTCACAGACCGTAGCCCCTCTGGTTGTGGACTCAGGAAAATCTGGTTGGTGTGCTCAGCAGTGGCTCCAGCTGTGAAGCATAATGCATAAAGATGCTCCAACCCAGGCAGTGATGCACAGGAGAGAAGGGACAGAGGTAAGCTTCCTGCCTGTCCCAGACACTGAAGGTCAGGTGGAGAGAGAGGCGCCTGACAGGTTGGGCTGTGAGCAGGGATGGGGTGTGTGTGTGTTTGTGTGTGTGTGTGTGTGTGTGTGTATGAGGGGAGAGGGCTTGGCTGGGGACTGACACGCTTAGAGACTCGCTGCCCTTCTCTGGGTCTCAGTTTTCACATTTATCGAATGGGGGAGGTGTTAATGACCCCTAGGGTTCTGTCTTCTCCAAGCAGGGAATAGGGGGAGGTGGGGTGAAGGACCTGCCTCCTTAGGAGGCCTGGAGCTCCGATTTTCCAGGCTTCCATCCTGGAGCCTCCAGGAGGGTGTAAGGCTGGGTGTTTACACTTGGCGGGCAGGCTCTGGGTGGTGGTGAGAAGGTCGCCCAAAGTAAACCTGCCTTGTTTGCCTGGATTGTAAAGGAAAAAACGCTTTGGCACACTGTAACAGGAACTTCTGAGAAATGAAAACATATTCATCCTGGAGATTAGGCTGACTTCCGGGGCACAGAAGGGGGCCCTTTGTTCTCTTGTGGCTCCCTAAAATGGGCCTCACGGCTGCTCTCTCTGTACCCCCCACAGGGCTGGAAGTGGAGTCCCTGGGGTTGCACCCTGCCAAGAGGGCGGGGGTGGGCCTCAGACCCCAAGCTCTCACTCTTCTCCATCCCCCTGGCCTGTGGTTCCTTCCCCGCTCCACCCGGAACCATAAAAATACCTGACATTTATTGAGAACTTGCTTTGTGCCAGGCACTAAATACTTGACTTATATTATCTCGTTTAAGGCTTGGAACAAGCTTGTGAGATAAATATCATATTCACTGATTCTAAGATGCACATTTACACCTCTGAAATCAGAATGTGTCTTATGAATCAGTAGTATGTTATACTTGAATGGACAGTGTTTTTCCCTTCTTAGCGTACAGTACAAAAAAAAATGGTGTATCGTACAATTGATGACATCTTAGATTCGATGAAACATGATATTATTATCATCCCCGGTCTGCAGAGGAGAAAACCGAGCCTCAGAGAGTTTTTATGACTTACCACTTCTTTATTTTGCAGGAAACCAAGGCCTCCAGCCATAAGAGGCTTTCCTCAGGTCAGCCAGCTTCAATGAGACAGAGATAGGACTGAAATCCAGGCCTCCAGGCTCCTCACCCAGGGCCCTTTCCACTCACCCCAGATGAACTGGGTTTGCTCACTAGGGAGAGGCAGGAGCTGAGGGGAGGGCCTTCCAGGGCCTTCCTCAGCAGCGAGTGAATCACCAGCCACTCTGCCTTGGAGAAGGGCCTTAAAGATAGATTTTTTTTCCCTCTCCAAATTCTCTGAAGACTGAAGTTCCTTAAGGACTAAGAAAACACTTGTTTCCCTTCCAGCTCCTTTTCCTGGTAATTATTTTAGCTTCTCTTTCCCTGAATTTCTGTTCTACTGTCCCATCTTCGGACTGGAGGCAGGCCCACCCCTTGGCCCTCTGTCTGCCTGCTGCCTGGGGAACAGCTCCACCCGCTTCCTGCTTTGCTCTCAGTCCTGCTCTGATCTCACCCTTCTTTCTTCCACCTTGAATCACCTGCACCAGCTCTGCTTCTGGAGGCCTCTAGAACCCAGGCTACTGGCTCCGACCCCGAAGACATACACTCAGGCATACTCTATATATAGTCCTCCATCTCCCTCGCTCTCTGAGTCTAAAGTCAAGGGAGGAAGGTCAATAAGGCCAGTCTGTCCTCTTGCCTCAGTGAGCCCCCATGTTGTCGGGGGCGCTCCCCTGCCTATCCTGCTTCACTTAGGGCTGCAGAGCTGGAACTGTGGTAAGGGCAGGGGCATGGAAAGTCAGAGGCTTGACTCTGCCTATGATCTACTGCACTGTAGATCTACCCCCCCCACCCTACCCCGTAGCCTCGGTTTCCCCAAGCTCCAAGGCTGGTGAGGCCGAACGGCCTGTCACCAGGAAGCGGAGAGGCAGCATCAGGCGTTTAAATCACAGGCTTTGCTAAAATGCAACCAGGCGCGGTTCACGTCAGCAGGGACTGATTGCCATCCAGGTTAAGCCAGGACCTCAGATGCTTCCCAGTCAAAGGAGGGCTTTGGATAGGATAGTCTCGAAATTCCATCCTACCAGCTCTGAACCGCTATGATTCTGTCTCCCTCTCTGCCCAGAAAGCAAATATAGGCCTTGTGTGTGAGGAGCCCGTGTGTTCTCTGGGCATCGACTCGGCCAGGAGCCGAGCGTGCTGCCCGCGGTGGTGTGACTGGGTGCGCACGTGCCGCTGGGTGGATGACCCCGTGTCTGGAGGTGTGGACCTACGTGTGGGGCTCCTGCCATCCGTGCACATGTGCAGGCCTCTGGAGTAGAGAGGGCCGGCTCACACCGAAGAGCAGGCCCACCCCCCCGTGCACATCCATGCCAGAGCGTGCGGCTGCAAATCTGGTTTCCATCTCCTTCCAATAGGCAGCTGGGCTGGGGGAGACTGAGTGGAATATTAATTGTGCTTTTGCACGTGGCTGAGCTCCATGAATGTGGTGGTCGGAGGAGCAGCCTGAAGCTATGTGGGGAATGAGGGGGAAGCCACAGGAGCGGGGTGCCCTGGCCTTTACAGGCACACTTGGGAGGAGGCAGAGCCTTGAGACCCAAAAGGGTGGGTGGCGGCGGGAGGGAGAGGGCTTCTGAGACCAAGGATCTGGGGACGGCGGGGAGGATGCTAGCTAGGTTTAGGGTGATTCGGACGTTTGCCTGATCCAGAGCCTGGCACGTAGTAGGTGTTCAATAAGTGCTTGCTGAATGATTAAATAGCTGACTGCTCGAGTGCATGAGAGATCTCACAGATACTCTTACCTGGGAGAAGATGCACGACTGAGTAGGAGGAAGGAAGTGGGCACACTGGAAGCACCTACCACAGCAGGCCACTCTGAGGGTCACCGTCAGGCATTTTATTTTATTTCAAACACAGAAAGTGTTTGAAATAAATATCACCCTTGCTGCACACACTCTCGCCTCCCCACTTGCCCTTTTTTGGAAGGTCCAGGTGAGAACTTTTTCTTTGACTTCAGGGCCCAGAAACGCTGGCTGCTTCTGAGAGGTGGGTCTATTTTTTTTTTTTTTTTTTTTGCCTGTGCCGGGCAGCTTGCAGGATCTTAGTTCCCCCACCAGGGATCGAACCTGTGCCCCCTGCAGTGGAAGCGGGGAGCCTTAACCACTGTACCGCCAGGGAATTCCCAGAGGTGGGTCTATTTTCAATCTAATGGATACTCTGGATTTTATAGCTCACTGCCTTTCCTTCTTTACTTGGGCTGTCAGGAAGCTCAGAGATGAGTTTGCTGGGGCCCACCTCTTGCAACAGGGTCTCATGGGGGTGCATTTCACACACTGACTGCATCCCTGGCTTCATCTTAGCTTTTTAAACCCCCTTCTCCATATCCTTTTCCCTCTATTAATAGCCATTTAATTCCATCGACTGTAGGGTTTCTCAAGAAACTTTAATACACCCTGACGTGAGACAGGTATAAATACAAAAATTTTTACTTTTATAGGTGAAGAAGGTGAGGGGACTTCCCTGGTGGTCCAGTGCCTCAGACTCCGCGCTCCCAATGCAGGGGACCCGGGTTCGATCCTCGGTCAGGGAACTAGATCCCTCATGCTGCAGCTAAGACCCGGCACAGCCAAATAAATAAATAAATAAACATTAAAAAAAAATTAACCATAAAAAGAAAGAAGGTGAGGCTCAGAGAGGTTATGTTATTTGTCCAAGGTCACACAGGTATTAAGCAAGAGAGTTAGGAATTGGAGCTTGGATCAGTTTGACAATATTTTCAGTGTGCCAGACTCTAGGAGTGGACAAGGTGTATAGCAATCAGGGGGCTTTCAGGGAGCTGGGAGGGGCCTTTAACTCTCACTGGCCCTCATCCAGTCTCTGCTTCTTCTTTTTTTGAAAATAAATTTATTTATTTTCTTTATTTTTATTTTTGGCTGCATTGGGTCTTCGTTGCTGCACGCGGGCTTTCTCTAGTTGTGGTGAGGGGGGCTACTCTTCGCTGCGGTGCGGGAGCTTCTCATTGTCATGGCTTCTCTTGTTGCAGAGCACGGGCTCTAGGTGTGTGGGCTTCAGTAGATGTGGCATGCAGGCTCAGTAGTTGTGGCTCGTGGGCTGTAGAGCGCAGGCTCAGTAGTTGTGGCACACGGGCTTAGTTGCTCCGCGGCACGTGGGATCTTCCCGGACCGGGGCACGAACCCGCGTCCCCTGCATCGGCAGGCGGCCTCTCAACCACTGCACCACCAGGGAAGCCCCAGTCTTCGCTTGTTGAAGAGCAGGTCCAGGGGGGGATTCCCGTCCCAGGTCATGCACAAGGAGGGGGATCTGGGGGTCCTGGGCATCCTCTGTCTTCAAGGACCAGTCCCAGGCCCCACAGCTAAGCAGAATAAACAGAAAACCAGCAGAGCTGGGCTTGGCAATCACCAGTTAAAGCGAATATATATTCCAGATGCTCTGAGGAACGTTTCTGGAGCCTCCAGAACTGAAGGGCGGATCAATTCCCTGGAGGAAAGGAATGGATTTGGGCCCAGGGGAGCCGCCTTTTTTCTCAGCTCTATGGCAAGCAAGCACCAAGCGTCCACGGATCAGGGCAAGGAGCTCCAATGCTGCATTTTCCGTACCTCCGTCCCTCGCCATGGCCCCTCAGACCTGCCCACGTAGAGTCTGTCTCCCGCGGGGAGCCCCTGGATGATGACCTTGGGATTCCCCAGGGAGGCCTCATACTTACCTGTTAGTGAATTCATTCCTTACAGGGGATCACGCATGTGCGCCACAAACCTGGGGACCCCTGGGGAAGGCACAAAGGATGAGCCTAATCTAGGGGAAAGGGGTGTTGTTGTTCTGAAAGCTGCAGTGGAGAATGACAATGTCGGTCAACCCAGGGGACACTGTCACACTGACAGTGACACAGAGCCAATGAGTAAAGACTCATTTCCAGATAAGCCCTGAGGTCTCCTGTGTGGGATGCCTTCAGACACAGCCTGCATGGCCTGGAGGAGAAATAATCATAGAAATAATGATTTTCACAAACTGCCATTTATTGTGGACCCGTTGCCCTTTCAATGCTCTGCCAGTTTGCAGTGCTTATCTCAATCTTCTGCATCTATAAAGAGCACCTATAAATCAATAAGACAAAGACCAACAATCCAATAAAAATGTTGACAAGGAATATGAACAGTGAGTCTGGTACATTTATACAGTACTATTTATCATGTCCCAGGATCTATCTAAGCTCTTCCTCTGCATTTTCTCATTTAAGCCTTACCACAAGGCTTGGAGACAGATACCATGATTACCCTGTTTTCCTGAGGCTCAGAGAGGTGAAGACACTTGCCCAACGTCACACAGTTACTTGGTCTGACTTCATAGTCTGTGTTCTTAAGGTACGAGTTGGGATGAGAGTCACCATTTATGGGGACCCGAGGCCTCAGGAAAACCTGGCAGGGACTGGGGAGGGACAGTGACAGAGGGTCAGCCAGCTGAAGTGAAATCCTGTCTACTCAGCAACTTGGGAAGAAACCTGGAACCCCCAATATCTAGGGAGAGGGGTTTTTTGGTTTTTGTTTTGTCTTTTTTTTTTTTTTTTTTTTTGGCGGTACGCGGGCCTCTCACTGCTGTGGCCTCTGGTTGCAGAGCACAGGCTCCGGACGCGCAGGCTCGGCAGCCATGGCTCACGGGCCCAGCCGCTCCGCGCCATGCGGGATCTTCCCGGACCGGGACACGAACCTGTGTCCCTTGCATCGGCAGGCGGACTCTCAACCACTGCGCCACCAGGGAAGCCCTGTTTTGTCTTTTTAAATTTGCTGAATAGATAATGCATCACATGACTCAAAAAATATATATATATATATAATGAAAATTAATCCTCTCATCCCTATATCCTATGTCCTAACCACTAAGTTCCCACCCTTCAACCAACATATGATTCATTTTATTACTTTCTTGGGCATCCGTCAGTGGGATATGTGTGTGTGTGTGTGTGTGTATGCATATTCATATGTATACACATCTTTTCTCTTTTTTATTTAACCAAAAGGAGCATATTAAATACACTGTTCTAGGGATTTCCCTGGTGGTGCAGTGGTTAAGAATCCACCTGCCAGTGCAGGAGACACGGGTTTGAGCCCTGGTCCTGGAAGATCCCACATGCCGAGGAGCAACTAAGCCCGTGAGCCACAGCTACTGAGCCTGCGCTCTAGAGTCCGCGTGCCACAACTACTGAAGCCCACGCGCTTAGAGCCCGTGCTCCGCAACAAGAGAAGCCACTGCAATGAGAAGCCCGCACACCACAACTAGAGAAAGCCTGTACGCAGCAACGAAGACCCGACGCAGCCAAAAATAAATAAATAAATAAATAAATTTACATTAAATACACTGTTCTACATCTTTTACCCCCCATTTTATCTGTTTTGGAAATCTTTCACATTAGTACATAGAGCACTTCCTCATTCTTTTTTTTTTTTTTTTTTTAAGTAGGTGCATAGCTACCAATTGTGTGACTGTACCATAATTTATTTACGTGTCCCCAACTGACGAACATTTGGATTGTTTCCAGTTTTTTACTGTAATAAATAATGCTATCATGATAGCCTTGTTCAGGCACTGTATATCTGTAGGATAAAATCTTGGAAGCGGGATTGCTGGGTCAAAGAGAATGTGCATATGTAATGTTGACAGACATTTTCAAATATTTCATATTGATTTATCCCCCCACCAGCAGTATATGAAGCTGTTGGTTTCTCTACAGTCTCTCAAACAGTGGATATTATCAAACTTCTGAGTGGTTTCCGGTTTGCATTTCTCTTATCATTAGTGAGGTTGAGAGTCTCTTTAGATGTCCTCAAACAATTTATGTTTCCTTTTCTGTAGACGCTTTTCATTCTCTGACTTGTAAAAAATTGGTGGTTGGTCTTGTCTTATTGATTTCTAGAAGCTCTTTATATGTTAGGGAGATTGTGATATGATTTGCAGCAGCAGTGGGGCCACAGTTGGCATCCCCTCTGGGAAAGGCTGTGGAGGTGGATTCTTCCCCACATCTCCACCCTCTCATCCAAGCCCAGCCATTGATTCAAGGAGCATTCATTGAGTATCTCTTGAGTGCCAGGTTCAGTGCTTAGGCACCTGAAACCAGAGGTGAATAGCCAAAGTTCTCAGGTTGCTGGAAGTTTGGTGGGGTACCAGATCTGTAATCAGACAGGTGGTGGTCCAGTGTGAGATGAACTGTAGTTCAGGGGTTCAGAATGAGTGCTTCAGGAGCCTGTGGGAAGAAGCAATAGCCTCTGCCTATCCCAATAGACCCTGACACCTGTCACCTGTGTCCACCTGGGGCACGGGCTGAGGCTCTGCCTGCTGCCCCTCTCCCCTCCCTGTGGGTTCAGCCCTCAGACTCTGCAGAAATGCTCTGCTCCAGGAAGATGGCTCCCTCAGTACCTATTTACAGAGTGCTTACCACACACCAGTCTTCCCTGAGCTCATCCTGTCTGCTCTGCCTCCACGTGGCCTCCTTCCCTGGCCTGCACTGATCCTCACCGCCTGATTCTACCCATCATGCATTTCTTTTTACTTTTTCTTCTTTTTAAAAAGTATTTATTTGCACACCCTGGGTCTCAGTTGTGGCATGTGGGATCTTAGTTGCGGCATGTGGGATCTTTAGTTGTGGCGTGCGAGCTCTTAGTTGCGGCATGTGGGATCTAGTTCCCTGACCAGGGATCGAACCCCGGCCCCCTGCATTGGGAGTGCAGAGTCTCAGCCACTGGACCACCAGGGAAGTCTCTGTCGTGCATTTCTTGCCACCCGTTTGTGGTGTCCGTGCCTCCGCTGCTCAAAGGATTGTAATCTCTTTGATGGTACGATGGGAGACTTTCCTCTGGGTCCCCTCCCCTTGGCGCTTAGTATCCGGTGACGCTCAGTGAAGGCTTGCTGGATAATTGATCATCAGGTGGCTTGGGTGTTAGGGAAGTCGGAAACCATGGCTCACCTGAATTGGGGTGTGTATGTCGGGGAAGTGAGGATGGCCCATTAAGCATGGGAAAGGATGGTAAGCCGGCCCCAGCATCAGAGGCCGGCCAAGAAAAGGTTAAGCTTGCCAGAGTTTTGTATATGGAATGGCACCGGGTGCGGGGGAAAAAAGTACAGACTAGCAATTGAGCCCTGTCTCATCCTGGTTCAAATGACATTGTCTGAGCTTCCCCAGCCTCGCCTCCTGCACTAATTACAGACCTTCCCTAGGGAGGAAGACCAGGGCCAGGAGGTCCTCATTACAGGCTCGCTCGCTGGAGGGAGCAAACCCCAATGACTGAACTCAATGACCAAACAAACTCTCTTGAAGGGAGACCCAGGGGTTCCTCTGTATATCGCTGCTGCTGCCTGGCTGGGGAAGGGTTAAGAAGTAGGCATATGCACTGGAGGGACAGGCCAAAGGGTAATAGTGGGGGGCCAGGCTCGGGCTAAAGTTCCCCTCCCCGTCCCTACTTGCCCGGGGCTGGGCTCCCTTCTTGCCTTTGCCCCCCAAGATGGCTGCCACCAGGGCTGTGTCAGGGCCTCCTTGCTGTGGTCGCCTGCCGGTCGCCTCTCCCTGTGGCCTGTGGAGACCTCGCCTTCTTTAATCTTCCATTTATCTCGAGGCCTCGCCCCTCTGAGATTGGCTTTGATGTGGGGCCTGCTCCCAGGGGAGAAATCAAGGGTTTCTGAGGCCCGGTCTGGACTCCGCCCACTGCCCCCAGCCCAGGCGGGGCCCCCGAGGTCTCCCAGCCATCAGGGCCAGACAAACCCCCAGGGCGACCTCAGCAGCCAGGGCAAGAGCTCTGGGCCTTGACCTTCAGGCACATGGAGGGGCTGCTGCCCCAAAGTGGAGGAGAGGGCCCAGAAGTAAGAGTTTCGTTAGCACACTGTGTAATTTATTTTTCTACCTGTCTGGCCCACGAGACTATGCGTACAATAACAACAGCAGCAGCAGCGTTCTTGCATGCCAGCTAAGCACCAGGCACGAGGCTAAGCGTCCTCCATTGATAACACCAGTTAGTCCTTATAACTGTGCGCTATGGCTATCATTTCAAAGGGGAGGAAACTGAGGGTTATTGATTCATTCCTGTTCATAAAGATTTATCGAGTTCCTACTATGTGCCAGGCACCGCTCTGGGCGCTGAGAAAGTAGCAGTGAACAAAGTGGGCGCTTTCCTGCCCATCTGTACTCGTAGGGGAGACAGGTCATTAACAAATGGTCAAGTACACATAGTATCATGTTCGATAGTATAAAGATACAGCCTTGAATAAAAGGATCCTCTCGAGTCAGGGCCATCGTGTCGGACTCAGTGGTGTCCTCTTTGGTGAGGAAACAGAGACCTGAGGGGAGGGAAGGAGTTAGTCATGTGACTAAGGAAGAGGAGGGGCAAAGGTCAGAGGTTGGAGGGATCTTGTTTTGCTCCAGGCACAGCCAGGAGGCCCGTAGGATGAGGGGTGGACAGTGATAGGAGGCGAGCTGGGTAAGAGGGCAGGAGCTGGTCTTGTGGGGTCTGCTGAGGAGTTTGGAGTTCATTCTGAGTGTGACGGGAGCGACTGGAGGGGTTGAACATGAGACGGACTCAGCACGTAAGTGGCAGAGGCTGACAGCCAGCTCCGCTCACATGGCTAGAAGTGGAGATTTAAACACAGGTGCGGTCTGACTTGAGGATGGCGGCTATGCTGCTGTCTTCCGCAAGGGACAGGGACTGTGTCCCACTGGCCTCTGAGTGTCCCCTTGCCCCGCAGAGGGCCTGGCACAGACTGAAGGTCCAGCAAAGGCTTGGGGATCGGTTCTGGCACTTCCACTGGCCAGGCAGTGAGGTTGGGCAAGCCGTTGACATCCCTCTGAGTCTCAGTTTATCCAGCTGGAAATGGGGGAGAAAACAACATCCGCCCTGCCTATAGGAGCCCACCTGGTGGGGGACCAGTGAGACCTGATATCCGGAAGGACTTTGTGCGGTGGGAAGTGTCAGGAAATGCTCTGCTGTCCGATTTCATCTCTCCTCACTCCCAGGACAGCTCTTGACATCACTGCTTAGGGGCACAAACGTGTCCTCGTGGCTGTCCTGCCCCATGGGGCAAGGCATGCCCGTGTCACCTGCCTTAGGTATGTGTGAGCCTGTGTGTATGTCTGTTTACCTGTGGTGACAGCACCTAGAGGGTTGCTGCCTTGGCCTGGTGCTCTGTGGGAACTTGACCTCCAGACCTTGGGGAGAGGGAGTGGGAGACATAGAAACAGGGGCTTCTCTCCCCCCTCATCCATATTGGGGCCCCTGGAATTCCCATAGCTCCTTCTATAGCCTCTGTCCCAACCCACAGTGGAAGGTGTGGGGATTGGCTGTACACCTGTCGTTCTGTCCCACCTGCCTGTGGGCTCCTGACAGCCAGGACTGCACCTTGTTCTTCGTACGCTAGGAAGCAACACGGTGTCTGGGATATGATGGATGCTTCATAAGTGATGGACGGATGAATGAATAGTCCATGGTCCCTGCCATCAGAAGGGCCTGGAGTTACAGGGCTTCTGGACTCTACTTTAGCCAGGTCACTGCTCCCAGGTGGGCCTCAGTTTCCTCTTCTACAAACAGGGTTTTGTCTTCACTCAGTCCGTCATCTCTTGTGACTGTTATGGTACCATGGTATATTTTAGGGAAACAGACACTAATTAGAATCAGTGCTGCCCTCAAGACGCTGAAAGGTGTCACAGGCAGAAACTGCAACAATTGCAATGTAAAGTGATAAATGTCTTTATAGAGAGAACCAGAGTGGCTCAGAGGAGGGAGTGGTCCGCTCTGCGTTGAGGGGAGGACAGGAACATTTCACACTATCAGGGGTTCTTAATGTGAGTCTTGAAGGATGAGTAGGCGTTGGTTAGATAAACAAAAAGAGAAAAGGGCATATTCTGGGCAAAGGGAACAGCATGGCAAAATCCTGAAGGTACAGCAGAGCCTGGCACCTTTGGGGCACTGCTAACAGTTGGGAACGGCTAAAACTTTTCAAGGCAGCGAAGGCATGGTGAGGGGGTAGGATTGGAGAGGGGAGCTCAGTGCTATCTCCTGCAGGGCCTTGTAGGCCCCCTAAGGGATGCTAAGAGCCGTTCTGAAGGCAAATGGGAGCCACCGGCAGATTTTACAGAGGCAAATGGCATGATCAGGATTGCATTTTCCATAAACCACTCTGCTGTGGTGTGGACAACAGATTGGAGGCCAGCAAGACTAGGATCGGCAAGTGGAATTATGCGGCTGCTGCTGTTATCCAGGCGGATGTGATAGGGTCCCGAGCAAAGTCAACAATGGCTAACGGTTCTCCAGTGTTTACAGTGTGTCAGCCATGCTCTGTGATAAACATTTGAAAACATTATTGCATTTCCTCCTCATAGCTACCCTGGGATTACATGTTATTATGATTATCACCTGTGTCTTATAGATGGAGGCACAGCGCCTCAGTTACAAGGCTGAGGCTGATAAAGAAGACTTAAATCCATCCACCCTGGCTTCAGCCCCCAATATTCTGCTCACTGATGAGGGCAGTGGGTGGAGACGAGGGCTTGGAGTCCAGAGCTGGGTAGGAGGTGGGCCCACCAGGACATCGGTCAATGGGCTTAGCAGTGAACCCAAACAAACGAGCAGGTTTGAAGAATTCTGCAGCTATAGGCCTGGGATTCTGGGACAGTGTCCAAGCTCAGGAAAATTCCAGTGTGTCTCCGGTGCTCTTACCATGGACCTCCCCGTGGCATGCTGACACGAGGCCGGGCGCTCAACCAGTCGTCTCTGTTGCGGCTGGAGTCATCACTGCCGTTACCTCTTTTCCTGCAGGAGTTCTGGGAAAAGGAGCCCCAGCTCCCAGCTCAGGCCGTGGGAGGAAGTTTTTGAAGCCTCCCCTGTCCTTCCAGGACCCTGCCCCTCACAGAGGGCGCTACAAGTGTGTGCACACTGATGGGTGGGTGAGCTAACACTGGTCGTCTCTGGACCGGGTCCTGGTCTTTACTTGGAGACCCATTTCCTTGGGCCCTGTGGACTCCCATACCAGAGTGGGGCAGAGTCCCCTGGAAGAGTCTGGCTCTTTGTTCAGAGCCGGGAAAATGGCATCTGCTCCCTAGTGAGAGGTTTCCAAGTGGCAGTGGGTTCTGTCTGTGCTTCCCCTCCTGGGCCACAGTTTGAGATGCTGGCCTCCCCACTTACCTCTGTGGACTTTTCCAGGCCTTGCAGCCGGCTGGGTCAGCTGATGTCAGGAGGCTGGCTGGTGGACACTGGGCAGGACTGCTGATTCACCCCCAGAAGGGAACCCTTTGGCCTCCGTGTAGAGCTTTGCTTTGTCCTTCACGGGTCAGGGTGCTGGTTTTCTTTTCTAATAAATAAAGCTGAGCCTGACTCACAACTCAAGAGAGGCTCTGGTGCTCAGAGTCACCAGCATCGCCATGGTAACCACGTCATCCATGAGCACTTGAAAAGGAAGTTATCAGTAGCAACCTGCCTCTTCCTTCTTACCTCACAGCAGACCTGGGCTTCCACAGTCCTGACCCTTGGGGCTGGGGGAATGGCCCAGCTCTAGGCCTGGACTTCCCCCAAAGCAGCAGTTGAAAGTAGGGACCTGAGGTTCCCACTCATGCTTACCTATCTGCCTCTTGGACATCCTTCCAGAAGGACCTGAAAAAGTCTCTTTCATGCTGGGGCACTAGGGGCAGACATGAAGTCCAAGTTTTAAAGCCACGAATCCATGGCTTTGTCCGTGATTTCTGTTGGGAGGACAAAATTGTGTGGTGAGTACAGCTGCAGAGATGATAAAACCTAGAATTAAAATGAATGTGAGGATGTTAATAATAATAATAACCATTTACTGAGTGCCTACCACCGTGAGTCAGGCAGCGTATAAGAAGCTTTATATACCTTGTCTCCCTTGCTGTAATTACTTTTCTAGAGGCAATTTTAATTAATAAGTTAATTTAAATTAGTTAAATAACAATATCTAGAATTTGTTGAGTGTCAGACACTCTGCTAAGCACTAATGTTTATTTTCCCATGGGAAGCACTATGATTATCCCCATTTTACAGATGGGAAAACTGAAGCTTAGAGAGGTTAAAGAATTTGTCTGAGGTCACTCAGCTACCAAAGGATAGAACTAGGGTTTGGGTTCAGGTGTGTCTGGCAGTCATCCTTATTATTTTATTATCTCCTAAGGCTCAGTCAAGGCACAGACTACCTACTGAGCAGAGAGGGGCTCCAGGTTTGCCTGGTATAAGAGATTTTCTCCAAGAGCCTTGATTGATATTTTTCCCCCAAAATGGTTGGTTCCTGGTCACCCTCATCAGGGTCAACTGGGGAGACTGAAAGAAATGCAGGTTCTAGGCCCACCAACATCTATCGCATCAGATTTTTGGGTGGGCCCTAGGATTCTGTGTTTTAGGCAACTCTCCATGTTGAACTCTAACACTGGAGAATTTAAAGTTGACTAAGTTCCTGGAGAGCAGGGACCACGTGTTCTCTGAGACCTCCGCAGAGCCTGCGCAGGGCGTGGCCCTGAGTAGGGGCTCGGGAAGCATTTGTTGGATTTGAATGAAAAATGCAACAGGCCCCATTGAGACCCCCAAGCCTCGTCAGGGCCGGGTCCTCCCTTGGCTCTGAGAGTCCACTGGTTTCCTCCTACTCACTCCCTACTCCCACCCATCCCCCATGCCCGCACCCCCACCCTGAGCAGAGCTGCCCACTAGGCTCTGCCCACTCCTGTGACTTCCCTTGCAGTGGGAACAGCGGGATACAGCTGTTGCCAAAAAGCTCCATTTTGGGGGGTAGAAACAAACTCAGGCCCATAAGCCAGCTTTCTAGGCAGATACTACCCTGACGCCCCAGCCAAATGTCTTGAGTGGGTACCCACAGGGTAGAGAGGAAAGCTTGGGAGCTCTTCCTCCGACAAGTTTTAACCATAGAAGAGGCCTATTTATCAGAGCAAAACACCCAAGTAACAAGGCACTGGATCTATAAGCAATGCTCTATGCATATTATGGGCTATTAAGCAGCCATTAAAAATTAAGAATTTTGAAGACTATCTAATGATGTGGTAAAGTGTTCACCAAAAAAATAAGAGAAAAATACAGAATACAAAGCTATATGCACTGGAAAGATGTTTGTGAAACGTGGCAGAGAGGCTAGTGCGCTCTCCCCTTCTGCTGTAGTAATAGAACCCCTACTTAGAAAGGATCCTACTTCCCAGGGGCTGTGGGACTGAGTTCTGCTGGGTGGGGTATAAGCAGAAGTGATGCATGTGAATTCCAGGGAGTGTCCTTTGAGGAGAGGCAGCTCCTTCTTTGCTTCTTCCTCCTGGTGCAGCCGTCTTGGGTCCCGAATGGGGGGCACGTGTTGAGGATGGGGACCCCCAGTTAGAAGAAGCCTAGGTCCCTAATGGTCACAGAGCTGCTGTACCAGCCTGGGCTCCTTCCCTTTGGATGTCATTTACTAGAGAGAAATGAACATGTTTAAGCCACTGTAACTTTGGGTTTTCTGTCATTTGTAGCTGAAACAATTACAATCAATATAAGATATGTTGTTAAGTAAACAAAAAATGCAGGTTCAAAATAATATGAGTTGTATGATTCCGATTTTATTTTCAAATGTGTGTTTACATATACTTACATATGTACTCAGAAAAGTGGACAGGAAGGTTAAAAACTCAAATGTCAGCAGAGGTTATTTCAGGATGGTGAAGCTACAGGTATTTCACATGTGCTTTTGTTTGCTTATCTGTATTTTGTACTGATCTACAACAGAAGTAGTACTTTTAGGATAAGAAAAAATAATAAAAGGTATAAATGACCCAATGTATGATCCATATGGGTCCAACTCCTAAAAAATATACCTTATTCATGATTACATGGAAAAAAGACTGAAAAGAAGTGAACTAATATTAAGTAAATATTAATATTCAAGGGCATGGGAAACTGTTCAAAATATATTGTTGGGGGAAAAACGTTATTAAACAGTATAATTCTAGAGTTTTGTTTTGTTTTGTTTTGTTTTTGGTAAAAAGAATGAAGTGAACCTAAAATGAATACAATGTTATGTGCCAATTATATCTCAGTTAAAAAAAAAAAAACATATATTGGGCTTCCCTGGTGGCGCAGTGGTTGAGGGTCCGCCTGCCGATGCAGGGAACACGGGTTCGCGCCCCGGTCCGGGAAGATCCCACGTGCCGCGGAGCGTCTGGGCCCGTGAGTCATGGCCGCTGAGCCTGCGCGTCCGGAGCCTGTGCTCCGCAACGGGAGAGGCCACAACGGGGAGAGGGCCGCGTACCGCAAAGAAAAAAAAAAAAAAAAAAAGATATAAATACATGCTAGAAAAAAGACCAGGAGAAGATAAGCTGATATATAATGGTCTGATTCCAAAGTAGAGATTTTGGTGATTTCTTATTTTTCTCTTTATACTGTTTGGCATTTTTGAATTTTTTTCCAATAAACCTGTATGAATCTTATTTATTTAGAGAAATTTAAACAATACAGAAAAGAATGTTACAAAGAGCAATAACACATGCACATCCTCACTGCCCAGAGTTAAAATGATTAATATTTTGTTATACTTAATTCCTGTCTTTATTTCTAAGAAACAAAGAGGAACAGTAAAATCCTCTTTATGTATGTCTATCATGATCATTAAAAACACTTAAATTAGAGAGAACTTGCCCTGTCTGGGACGGCCAGGGTGGTGCTGAGGGAGGGCAGGAGGGAAGAACTCAAGGCCTGTTAACTTCCTTCCACCTTCAACCAAGGGTTTGGCTCCAAATGCCTATTTCCAGGACAGAGACGGCCTGGGTACAAGGGTGCCAGATTGGCCTGGCGCTTCCCCTGGCACATACAGTGGCAGGCAGGGCTGAAGAGGAGGGTCCCAGCCGAGCACTTCCCTCCTGAGGTCAGTTGGTGCCCAGCTAGTGTTTACAAAGAGGGTGCGGCCCCAGTCGCCCAGCTCTGAGGCCTTTGCTCTCAGGGGAGCTGGCCCACAGCAGGCCACAAGCAAAGGGTGGCAAAACCACTGTCTCCTGAGAAGCTCAGAGGCTGGGAGGATGCTGGGAAATGAGGGCCTGCAGCTCGGTGTTCAAGTGGTCAGGGGAGGTAAGGAGGTCCAGCAGGAGGAGGAATAAAGGGAAGAGGCGGGAGCACTCACGTTTACTAGACCTTCTGTGGGTATAGTTATTACCTCCGTGTTATAGGAGAGGAAAGTGAGGTTCAGAAGTGTTGGGTCACTTGCCCCAGGTCTCACAGCGCCTATCAGTCTGGACTGAGACTCAGATGAGTCTCAGTTCCTGCAGCCACACCAGGCTATGGCACGGGACTGTTAGGAGGGAGCATTCTGCATGACTCAGAGCCTGGAGCAAGGCCTGGGGTCATCTGGAGGTTGATTTCCAGGAGGTGGTGGGATCTGGAGATGAGCTTTCTGAGGCAGCCTGTCCTTACTCAGTGTGAGTCCACAAAGGCATCAGCCACCATCTGGCTCGGAGGCTCAGAGAGGCTGGTCGAGTCTGAACTGATTTTGGAGAAGGAGTTTCCCAGTGTCCTTTCTTCTTGACTTTATGGAGAGTAAAAGCCTCCAGGCCCATAGCCAGCTCTTCAGGAAAACATCAGAGCATCTCCCCAGAACTGGGAGGGGGATGAGAGTGGAGCCACCCAGCCCTTCCCACCCTTCTCACCTGCCAAATGAACGTCCCTTCACTGTCCTCTCCTGGGCCAAGGTGGGGGTCAGGCCAGTGCGTCCACACGTGTCTGTGTGTATGTGGTCACCCCCCGCCAGGCATCGGTAGCAACCTCCTGGTGGACCACCATTTTCAAGCCTGCAACATCTGGCAAACATCACAAAGGTGGAACAGGCCTGGAGGCCCAGGCTGAGTCATGGATGAGCTCTGTGAGCGATCCATTTCCCAGCGGGCCTCCTACTTCCTTGACTCAAATGCCAGGACCAGTGCCCTCTTGATGCCAGAGCCATGGGCTGAGAGAGGCACATTCACTCCTCCTTGGGAGGCTGAAGTCTTCTATCAGGTAGAGTTGGTTGAAATTTTGGCTCTGCTGAATTCTGGCTGTGTGATCTTGGCAGTTCCTTAACCTCTCTGAGCTCAATGCCTTTATCAAATGGGGGTGCTTTTGTTGATGATGATGATAACAGACACATACCTCCCCTTCTAGCGGCTGGAGGATTAAACCCAAGAGTACACAGGAAGTGCCTATGTGTTTCACACAGAGCCTGGCACAGAGCAAACCCCCAGTGGGGGCACCTGATGCTTGCAGAGTCCTCTGCCTCTCCCACCCCCGGCCCTCTGTTGGCATATGCGGCCTTTATTTGGAGGCGGCAGGGGCGGGACGGAACCTCCATCCCCTTCTCAGGCGTTGACTATTCCCCTGCCAGGACCGTGGCAGCTAGAGTGTCCGAGGACCAGCTGGAGGAAGAACTGTGACTGAGTCTGAGGTGTCGGGGAAAGGGTGCCAGTCCTCCAAGGGGGGAGACCAGCAGGTGGCCCCTGGACACAGAACCCCCAATCCTGCTGCTTTCTGGCTTGACTGCTCCATACGGGGCCCCACCTTATCTCTTCTGCTCCTTTCTCTGAAGACCCTCACGGACAGGTCACCAATTCCTCTAGTGCTGCCCAGGTTATTATTTTTATTTATTTATTTTTTATTTTTTATTTTTATTTTTTTGCAGTACGCGGGCCTCTCACTGTTGTGGCCTCTCCCGTTGGCTCCGGACGCACAGGCTCAGTGGCCACGGCTCACGGGCCCAGCCGCTCCGCGGCACGTGGGATCTTCCCGGACCGGGGCACGAACCCGCGTCCCCCGGATCGGCAGGCGGATCCTCAACCACTGCGCCACCAGGGAAGCCCCAGGTTATTATTATTATTAACAACAGTTATGACTGCTGCTCCCAGTTACTGACCACTGGCTCTGTGCCAGGCATGGCACTAGGCGTTATTTCGTTGTCATGACCACCCAAGAGGGGGTACTCTATTTCCCCCCAAACATGGAGGAGGACACTGAGGTCCAGAGGGAGTAGGTGTCTTGGCCACACAGGGAGGAAGTGGCCCCGCTGAGGTTGTATTGAGGCTGGGAGAACATAAGGTGCAGAATGGCTCTTGTTGGGCAGGAAGACACCCTGTAGACTCCGACCCGCCAGTTGTCAGGGCTCTTGGTCTGGGGTGTGTGAGGTCCTGCTGGAGGCTGCTCCATTCTGTTCATGGTCACCTTACCTGGCACCCAAGGGGCACCCTAGAGGCCTGGCTGTAGGATGGAGCGTCTGCCCACCCTCATGCTTGGGAGTTTCCTGTCTGCTGTATGGTCTGAACGTTTGTGTCTCCTCCAAGTTCATATGTCGAAATCCTATGCCCGCTGTGATGGGTCTAGGAGTGGGGCCTTCGGGAGTTGTTTATGAGGATGGAGCCTCATGCATGGGATTAGCGTTCTTAGAGGAGACCCCACAGAGCTCCCTGGCCCCTTCTGGAAGAGGGCTCTCACCAGAATCCGACCACGCTGGCACCCTGATCTGGGATGTCCGGCTTCCAGAACTGAAAGAAATAAACTCATGTTTTTTTGTTAGCCACCCAGTTTACGTTCTTTTGTGGCAGCGGCTCGAACAGACTGAGACATCACCGCTCTGCCCAGGGAGATCTTGACCACCCTGGTTGGGTCCAGTGGACCCTAACTGACGGAGCTGGCCACACTCTTTGTACTTGACTCTGACTGCCTGCTGGTCTTTGCCAGTCTTGTCCTTCACTCCAGAGACTGTGTTTCTCTCTGGTCTTAACTTCCTCCCCATCGGCACTGACCTCACAGGTCTGGGGTCTCACCATGCCTTTCCCCCAGGCCCGCCTGAGTTATAAAACCAGAGGAGATGCCGTCTAGTGACAAAGGTCTCCCCGCAAGCATCTGGTTAAGAAGCTGAGGTCAAATCCTGCTCTGTCTCTCCAAGCAAAGCCATTTCACCTAAGCCTTAATTCACTTATCTATAAAATGGGGCTATAGCAATGATGTATCCTACAGAGCCCTTGTGAAGAGAAAATGAGCTAATATATGGGCTCAGCACATGGTGAGTGTCCTCTAGATGGTAACTTCAAGAGGCATGGGAAGAAAGGATTGGAGCTGCTGCTGAAGCACCTCTGGACCTTCAAGGTCCTGGCTGACCAGGGTCTATTCACTGGTCATTTTCCCGGAGGTCTCATTTTCCCACGTTCCAGTTGGCTGAGTAATGAGGCTGCCCTTTCCCCAGTCTGGACGAGTGGAGTTCTCGTGGCTGAAAGAAGAAAGTGCGTTGCCTGGGACTGGCAGGTGCCCTGTTTTGGGCACCACTGATGGCATTCTGCATGGCTGAGGAATGGGCACCGGAGCTCGAGTGTCCTTGCTGCAGGATCTGCTGTGTGTAAGTCTGAGCACTGTGAGGGCCCTACCTGCCTGTTTCTCAGCAGAGTCAACCTCTGATTTCTTCTGGAAGGTCAAGGCTGTGAGAGTCCAGGCCCTCCTCTGGGCTTTCTCTTCTGTGCTGCGGGGCAAGAGGTCTAGTAGCCACTCAAAAACTTCCTTGTGTTCAGCATAGTGTTACAGAATCGTGGGACTGCAGAGCTTGAGAAGGCATCAAACAGAACCCTAGACTGTAAGGGAGTGGGGGCAGGAGCCCAGAAGGCCCTCTTGGTAGACTGTACACTGTTAGTGCCAGAAAGGCCCTCAGTGCGGACACAGAATGACACAGAGAGCCTCAGGCAGAGCCAGGGGACATTAGAGCTGGAGGGGACTCCGGATGTTTCTGCTGGAAGGTAGGCTAGTGTGAGTTTAATTCAACTTTCTGATTTTATAGCTGGGTCCGTGAAGAATTTTCTAGAGATGAGGTCCATGCGACTGCTTTAGGTATTTAGGCTGGGGCAGAGAGAAAGACAAATGTTTATAGTTTATCTGTGAGGTTGTCATTTCAGGTAAGAGAAGAAAAGTAGTGACTGGGCATTTATTCCACCAATATTTATAGACCTCTTCTGTGCTAGGCCCAAGAGGAGTGAAACACTGTAAGGTTAGAAGTGGCAGAAAGGTAATGTGAGCTGGTTTCAACAAAAGGACATTTATTGGCTCACAAAACTGGAAGCCCAGAGGTAGAGTGGGTGTTATGGACTGAATTGTGACCTCCTCCCAAATTCATATGTTGAAGCTTTAACCTCGATGGGACTATATTTGGAGACAGGGATAATTAAGGTTAAAAGAGGTCATAGGATGGAACCCTAATCCGATTGGACTGGTGTCTTTATAAGAAGAGGAAGAGACACCAGACTGCTCTCTCTCTCTGCAAGCACATGGGAAGGAGGCCATGTGAGGACACAACGACAAGGTGGCTGTCTGCAAGCCATGAAAAGAGGCCTCACCAGAAACCAACCCTGGACTTTTAGCCCTCTAGAATGATGAGAAAGTAAATTTCTATTGTTTAAGCCCACTGGTCTGTGGTGTTTTGTTATGATGACTCAAGCAGACAAGACAGTGGACCTCAGGGTTGTTTAGTCCAGAAACTCTGACTCCATTTCCCTGCAGTTCTCTCAGCTCTGCCCTCCTTGTTTGTAGCCCACGTATTAGGCTGGTAGCAAGAGCACTGAGGTAGTTCCAGGCCCGGCAATGTGCAGAGGAAGAGAAAGAGAGAAGGTTGCTCCACGATGTTCCCTCATAAAAACAAGAGAGATCTTTCCCAGAAACCCCCATTAAACCTTTCCTTGTATCTCACTGGCCCTTAGGTCACAGGCCTAAAAGACTCCAAACAGAAGTGTAAGCAAAATAGAAGTTTATGTCTCTTTCATATCATAGAAGAGTTAGGAAAAAAAGCCATCCAAGACTGATAGGTGGGCTCCACCATCCTCCAAATATGGCTTCCCTCTCTAGGTCCAGGGAGACTGTTCCAATTTCTATTACCTCTCAGAAAGGGGTAAGGGCAGGGGAAGGACAAGGGAGCACATTCTTTGCGAAGGCATAGCTTAGAAGTGGTACAATCGTGTCTGCTCACAATCCTTTGGTGAGAACTTAGACTTGTGGCTATATCAAGCTGCAAGGGAGGCTGGGAAATGTAGTCCTTACCAGGCAGCTATCCGCTTGGTCCCATACTGGCAGTAATGTTACTAAAGAAGGGGAGAGTAGATATTAGGGAACCAGAGAAGTCTCTACCACACACTGATTAGTTCAGGCCCAGGTTCCCAAACCAGTTCTTGAGAGGGGTGGTGGGCCCACCCCTGCAGCTGGGCAAGGGGTCAGCTTCCCTTGAGGCATATGGGCTTGCTTAAGCCTCTGTACTCTGGGTCTGTTTGTTATGGCAACTTAGCTTGTCTGCTAAAAAATACACTGTACCTTGTATACTTCTTAGGAAGCTGGAAGGGGGGTGAATGGGTCTTGGGTAATCAACCAGCAGGGTCCCCTGCATTACCTGCCTTTGAGGCCCTCTGACTCTAGGAGAGGGACGGATTTAAATAGGTCACTATGTGTCAACATAACAAATGGTCAACTAGCAGCAATATATAAATCCCAATGAAAACAGAGGGAAGAATTCAGAGAAGGCTTCTAAGAAGGGATAAAGAATATCATGAGTTCATTTTGTCTGGGTCTTAAAGGCTATGTGGGATTTCCCCCAAATGATTTTGGTTGGGAAAGCCTTTCAGACAAAGAGAACAGCAAAATCACAGAGGCGTGAAGGCCTACAGGGTGTGGCTAGTGGTCTGGTGTGGCTAGTGGGTGGGAGGGCGGGAGTGACCTTGGAAGCAGTTAACAAAGGGCACCTGAGAGCCAGGGGGAGGCAGCGGCCCGTCTGACCAGCCTCGGGAAGCCATGCAGGGTTTGTAAACCAGCAGAGACAGGGGCAGATCTGTGTCTTTCTCTGAGGTAGAGACTGGAGGATGACTCGTTAGGAAGCTATTTCGCAAATTCGGCTGAGTAATGAAGAGAGCCTGCATCAGGGCTGTGGTGGTGGGAAAGGAGACAAGGAGATAGTTTGCAGAGAGATTCTGGTGGCAGAACTGACAGAACTTGGTAGCCGGGTGACGGACGGGGGTTGAGCAAGGACAAGGCAGGAGGGGAGTTAAACATGATCCTAAGTTTATTTGCTTGTGCTAGAAATCTGGAGGAGGAGTACAAGGACAGCAAGTTTTGGGGGTGAACGGAGAAAACAACTACCCACTGTCCTCAGCCTGGTCCACAACAGACTCTTCTCTGGGTCCCCTGAATGTATGACGTTCTCTCTTGACTCAGCGCTTCTCAACACCGTGTGCCTACTCCATGGAGCACTGCCGCACCCCCAAATCTCCAGCTGGCCACTTCCTCGTTTCCTCTAAGAGCCTTTCTTGACAACCTCCTCCAACCTAGGTGAGAAGCCCTCTTCAATTTTCTTGTAGTTCCCCAGGCCTCTTCTTTACAAGCCTCTGTCTAACCCAGGCTTGTTTAATCACTCAGTCACTTCCACGAGGGACCACGTCTGTCTTGCTCGCGGCTTCATCCTCAACACCTTGTCCAGTGCCTGGGCACTTGTGCTGGGTTTGAGGTATTCAGCAGTTGTCAATGGAAATAGGAATTGGCCAATCGCTTCTGTCAGGGCCCATTCCGATGTAATGCAAGGCAAGGAGGCCACCATGGGAACAGGTGACGTGACCCTTTAATAGGCCTGGATCACTCTAGACCAGTGGTTTTCAACCCAGGGGGGATTCTCTCAGCCAAGGACATTTGGCATGTCTGGAGGCATTCTGGGTAGTCCTGACTTGTGTAAGTGTGTGTGTATGTGTGTGTGTGTGTGTGTGTGTGTGTGCTACTGCGTCCAGCGCGTAGAGGCCAGGGATGTTGCTAAACATCCTACACAATGCACAAGATAGCTCCACACAACAAAGGAGTATCCAAGCTGACATGACAGTAGTGCCCAAGCTGAGAAAACCTGCTCTAGAGATGGGTGAGCCAACCAGACGGCCAAGCGCCCATCTGGAGTACTGGCTTCTCTGACCCAACTGAGGAAGAGCAAGAGAAGCTTAGTGGCTGTCACAAGAAATGTGCAGCCAGGAATCGCCTTGGATTGGTCTCAGTCAAAGGCCCAACACCTTGGGCAGTTTCTCCTTAACTCAACTCCCGGCGGTAAGCCCAAGAGGCCCAGCCTGCACTCGCCTCTCTCTGACTCACTCCACTGGGTTTCTCTTGCTCTTTGGTGGAAGTGGCCACCGCACACTCTTCCCACCCCATCTGCCTCACTGATTATTTTCAGCTTGGCTCGCAGAGGCCCAACGCTACAATTACACCCCAACCTCAATGGCTCCTTCTGAAAATAACATTTGGGTCGAAGAAAACCTCAGTCTGGTGGGCTGGATTTTATACTAAACAGTTAAAGAGTGGGTGTGGGCATGGGGGTGGGGATGGGGACAAGGGAGTGGCAGGATGGTACAATTAAGAGAAGAATCTGGAAGAAGGGGAAGGAAGAGGAAGGGAAGAGAGGGAAGGAGTGGTGGCAAGGGCTGCTGCAGAAAAAAAAATATATCTACGGGACAGGGGTCAGCCATCTTTTAGAAGTCTTATGCCAAGTCTTTATTTAAGCCCCTAATTGAAGGTTTTGTCTGCTGAAATAACTCACCCCTACCCCCAATCATTGAGGCCTGGGAAATTCATGTCTGCCTGGGGCCAGATGAATTAGTCTATGGGCATACCAATCTTTGTCCTAGCTAGTGACCAGATTTTCCGACCCCAAAATAGGAGCCACATGGTCTGACACAGGATTTTTGTCCTCTTTCCAGGCGAGCATGGCAGTCTGGGAAATGTAGTTTCAATGCCGATAGGTGGAATTTCTAAGCAGTTCCATGGTCAGTGGAGGAGGGAAGACAGGACCTTCAAAGTAGGGGATTCCCAGGGAAATCAGAGATTTATGGGTTACTTTAATTCAGAGAAGAGAAGAAAACACTAGAAAAGAGAAACTTTGTCCCACTCAGGGGGCGGGGGAATAAGGAGAGAAAGACCTGGAAGCGCATTTTGGATTCCAAAGGAAGCGGACGGAGAGAAGGTTGTATGAGGTGAGATTTGGGAAAACAGGCAAAGGAGTCCCACACGTTAGTTAAAAGCTCAGTTCTGCAGTCAGCCAGCCTTGGGTTTAAATCCGGAGTATGCCAACCACTGTGGGGGATCTCGGCAGTCACTTAGCCTCTTTTTAGGCCAGTCTAGGTCTAGAGCGAGGCTAGTAGAGTTTGCATCCTGGCTCTGTGACCTTAAGCAAGTTACCTAACCTCTCTGTGGCTCACTTTTCTCCTCTGTAAAATGTAAACAACACCCACCTTCTCAGGTGTCCTAAGGACTTAGAATCTTAGAACAGTGCCTGGGACATTGGCAATCACTCAGCATATGTTAGCTATTGTTATTACCTCTGGAGTTTTTCTTCAAATGTAGTAGACAAGACACATTTTAGCTAACACATACTTTTTAAAATTTGACTAGTTATGAGTTTATTTTCAAGTGTATTAAAATATATGACTAGCACATCAGAGCTGTGGTTTCACTAATGTTGTTGCTTCAGGCAAGGCTATGTAGGAAAAGGGAATCGATTTAAAGTTAATTTTAAAAATAAGGAAAGTTAATAAAATAAAATAAAAGTCAACTTAAAATATATAATATAGGAGGAATGTGGGTATGGAAGAAAATCATGCAGGCAATACCTAAATGGCTCAAAAATTTGGAAAAAAATCCGCGATGCCATGTTCCTTTTTGCATATAAAAGCTTCTAAGGCACATGGGTGGAGAAATGAAGGAGGAAAGATACTGATCTAGGTGCTATCAAAACTCTGCCTCTTTTCCCCTCTGTAACCACTGTTCTTCCCTCTTGGAGAATTCAGTAGAAGGGCCCAGACAAGCGAGATCTGACGCGCTAGTGAGCTTTGGAACCCCGAAAGCATTGTGGACTGGCGGGGCTCGGGGAAGAGAGGCCGAGCTCTGGAAACCGAAAGCCAACTCCCCAACTTCGCTCTCCTGTCGCGTTTAGGGCGATTCGGGCCTCTGATTTTTTTGGATCACTGGGTCAATCAGTCAGCCAATGCCTCGGGAGAAGTTTAATTAAGCTCAGATCGCCGGCGCGAGCTGCCAAAGGTCTCCCTGCCCGCCCCGCCCCCAGCACATCTGGTGAAAAGCTTCCCCTCCCGGCAGGACGGGCCGCAGCCCGCGCATGCGCATCGGCAGGACGCCCAGCGCCCCACGGCCGGCTCGGCTCCCAGAACGGCGTTGCAAACTGTTGCATCAGACAGTAAGCAGCGGCCGGGCCGCCAGGGTTTCTAGGAAGATAGGAAAGGTTTGAGATCTTCTGTGGTCGCTTGGGAGCGTTGGCGGCCACTCAAGGTGTTTACACAGTGGTAACAAGATCCTCTGAAATCTCACGCTTGCGCCAGTCGGGGGGGGGTAGGGACTTAGCCACAGGTGAATTCGCTGAACTCCGCTGCTGCATCTGCTGCCACCCCAAGGCCCCAGGCTGGACCAACCGAACTGGGATTCGCTGTGCTTTACTAAGAGCATGGGCCCTGAAGGAGTGAGCGGGGTTTGATTCCTCTTCCCAAGAACAAGAATGCCCCCGAGGAATTTCTCACTCTGTGAAAGTGCAAAACTAATTTCCCCCCGGTAAGCGCTGTTGCCGATTCCCAAAAGGGCTTGGAAAGATCCCAGTAGGAATGTTTAGTGGTTTCCAAATCTCTTCACCCAGCAGCTGAACACGCAGACACTGACCATCAAAAACCTCTTGGTGGGCGGACACACGTCCTCCTTCACAGATAGGCCTTCTTTTGGTACATCTCAGTCCCCATGTTATGAAGACTTTGGACATTAGCCAGAGGACGCACAATCATGAACTCAGTGCAGACACAGCACACAGATACAGGTTCTCTAGACCCAAACAGCTCTGCAACTCAGGTAATGGAAAAGTCTTCCTTACTCTCCCTCAGTCTTCTGATCTCTGAGCCACTCCTTCCTCAAGGGGAGAGAAAAGAATACTGTATCTAGAAGGGGTGGGCCAGTCTTGGGGGTGGGATATTCAAGAAGAATGAGTACTGATTTAGAATCTACTTTCTAAAGGGATTTCCAAGGATGTAATCTGAATCCTACAGTCCAATCCTCTCTCTCTCTCATTTTTTTTTTTTTTTGGTGGGGGAGTGGGGGAATGGATTAAAACCAAGCTCATTCAGTATTAATGGATTTTCCAAAAAGACAAAAACTGGCAATTTACCTTATGCATTCTGTCTTTGCTAGGGTGTTGATGGTGGAAATCTATTCCATTTGAATAATCTTGAAAGCTAAAACAGGCCTAGTGTTCTTCCTTGCCCTCATTATTATGAATCACTCAGTCCCAAGATTCAATAGAAAAATGACCCAAAAGACTCATAAGCATTATCTCACACATCCTTTTGCCAGATAGTAACTGTTGTTTGTTTAAGCCAACGTTTTCCTTTGGACACTGGGGTATTATGGCACTGTGGGATTTTTCACCATAGTAGATGCTTCATAGATACGTCCTGAGCTATTCTGCTCAATGGTGATCTTATAAACAGAAGGAATGACTACTAGAAAAGGAAGGAGCATGGGCTAGTGCTGGAGCTGGAGCATTTCTGAGCCCTGCTTCTGAAGGTATATCAGGACCCACACCTTCAACCAAATTGGTGTCACCACAGTGGCGTCTGTGGTCACAGAGTGTGACCTCAGGGAGCTGCCAGAAGCTGCCAGAATGTCAGATATGTCTAAGCAACAGTCCTCACCTGGAGAAGCAAGTCATTTACTATTATGGGGCCTCTCCAGGCATAGAAGTTGGAGCCAGGAGGTCAGAAGCCAGGTGGGAATGGGAGAAAGTAACCTTCTGGGCTCATGTTAGGTTCTCTGCTGTACTGCTAGGATCTACACATCGTGGGCCCTCAATACATGTTTGTAGAATGAATGCACTGAAAGAATGAGGGGAGCAGCAGAGAGAGGAAAGGTCAAAGAGGTCTAAGAGTTTTGCAAGAAGCAGCCTGGGATGTTCAGGACTCTCTGGTGTTGGGTAAGAGGGGAATCCTTGTAGTTCAAAGACGTAGGGTGACAGAGTCACAATTGTTGTGACCAGTCTCAAGAAGTTCCTTCTGCTTTGCTTTCCCAGTTTGGAAAACCTCCAGTTAGTGATTCCAGAGCTGGCCAGTCAATCTCTTCAACCAAGCCTAGTGACATCATCAATCATTGCTTCACCTCGACAGAATTCCCGGAGTAAACTTCTGGAAAAGTAAGGGGTCTGAGGGAGGGTGTGTGACTGAGATCCAGAGGACAGGAAAATCCCCCAGAAGCCATTTTTTAAAGCCATAAGCAAAGTGGTGGCCCAGAGGACTAGATGATGCAGACAGACGCTAAAAATGTGATTCGTTTTCCACATTCTGGGGGCACTCATAAATTCTCAACACTATACCCAGCCTAAACCCAGACAAACCTTCTGTTCTAAAGGCTTATGATCTAAATTCCTTGTGGAAAGTCTGTCTTTGAAATGTTTAAGGCACCTCATTTAATCCTCATTTTCACTTCAAGTCAGGTACCTCCTCCCTGAGAAACCCACCACATTTGAAGTTTGTAGCTGGCCTTCCTTCTGTTTTTGCTATTTATGTGCCAATTTAAAGGGTGGAGAGAGCCACATTAGTTTAAAAATAAAACACAAATAGCAAAATGAGTCTTGGTTAAAGTAAAAACCACAGAAGGGATTTTTTTTTTTTCCCCTCTCATACTTTTCAGATTTTCCTAGAACCACCTTTATTTCCTCAGAGCCCAGACATAGAAAGTGAGTGGGCCTCTCCAGATGCTCTTCCAAGGGAAAGCTGAACACCTCATTCCTATTCTCCTCTCATTGCACCTTGAGGATTTGTTTTCCTATTTTAAACAATTGAGTCTCAGACTGGGGCTCAGAAAGCTATTGGAGCCCTTGCTACACATGTGGTATTTTTGAGCACTCTTAGAATAGATTTTGGTTTGTTTTTGCATGGTTTGTATATTACCTCTTTCGTTCGGCTGTATCACCTTTTACGTTCTAGGTGATAGGTGATGGGAGCATCACTTTAAAGTCAGATACTCCTGGTAGATTCCCAGCATTGCTACTTACCAGCCCTCTGACCCTACCTGTCAAATGAGAATAATGATGCATACCTCTCAGGGCTGTAATGAGCATTAAGGAGTCAAGGCACAGAGAAGACTCAGCACAAAACAAGCGCTTAATACACTGTAGCTATTATAAAAAAAAAAAAAGGATCCTTTTATCTCTTCACTCCTTCCTTAACCAATCCTCTCCTATTTTGGAGAAAGAAAGAAAGCTAGTCCTCCGTTCCAATGGATGATTTTTGTCAATTTTTGCATCACCAAAGGGTCTATCAGAAGGGAAGACAAGGCTGAGTTGACTTGTAAACACCTGGGCCTTTTCATGGGATGGGATCAGTATTCTTGCCTCTCAAGAGGTGACCAAACCAGCAGCGCAGGGACAGGGGAAACATTGAAGGCCGATGGTTGGGTGGTAGGAGCACAGGAGATGGGGAAGAGTGGTCAGGAAAAGCAGGCCCAGGGCTAAGGCGAGGGGCCAGATGGGGTGCCAGCTACCCGCTTTGGGGTTCTGAGTCTAGCTCCTGCAGGCCGAGGCCCGCCCACCCCGGGGTCTGGTAATCGTGGGACCCGAGGCGCATGCGGCAGCGCCCTCTGCCGGCCGCGCGGGGCAAGCCGCCCGGCCGGCAAGTTCTGCAGGTGGGACCCGGGATCCCTCTCGCTGCCTCCGCCCCCGCTCCATCCCTAAAGAGGACCTCGCGGCCCTGTCCCTGACCGGATTTCGGGAGAAGCGTCCCTATCTGACGCCTGTGGGCTGAGCAGAGATGCCGATGCTCGGAAACATCCAATTCATCCGGGATCGGAGGCCGCGGGAACTCACCCCAAACCCGCAGAGGCTGCGCCTCTGGGACCCGGGGCCAAAGCCTGCAGGGCTGTCGGATCGCCGTTGGCCAAGACCACGGGTTCCGCGGACAGAGAGGAGCCCTGGGTTCGCTTTCTGCCTCATCCAGTTTCCAGCTAGGTGACCTTGGGCAAGGTACTTAAATTTCCACGAGCCTTAATTTCCTCACCTTTAAGATGGAGAAAATGATCCCGACTTTAGTGGGTTGACATGACGATTACGTGGGATCAGACAGCCTGGGTTGGAATTCTGGCACCGACTTCAGCTAGCTGTGTGCCTGGGGCAAGTTACTTAACCTCTCTGTGCCCCGGTTCCCTTCAAAATAGGGATAATAAAGGTACTTACCTCCGAGTGTTGTTGCCTGCAAAGCGCTGAACACAGTGCCTGGCACAGAGTAAGCGCTCAATAAATGGTGGCTATTGTGGTTGTCGTTATTATTGTTCTTAAGACCGCTGAGCACACGAGCAGAACTCTAGCTGGCGGCTATTATTGGTCTTTCCCGGGTCCGGCTATTTCTTTCCGGGCATTGTTAAAATCTTTTACCAGGCGCTCGCGTCCTAATCAGTAGCCGAAGGACAGCCGGCCTCCCCGAGTTTGGAGAATCGAGGTTCCCCTGGAGGAGGGCCAAGAACGCGGCCGCGGGCTGCGAGGACCGGGACCTCCCGGGAGGGTGCCTGCGCCGCGCCGCCCCCGCCCGTGCCTCCATTAGCGCGCGTCAGAGCCGCAGTGACGTCGCCGGGTCCGCGGGCGGGGGGCTGGGGGGGAGGCGCGGCCGGGACACGCGGGAGCCTGGGGTGACTGGGATGGCCGTGGTGGCGCGGCCGCGCGAGTGCCCTGCTACCCGCGGCGGCTGCGGCCGAGGCAGCCCGAGGAGCCGCGGGAGGGCCCTGGCCGGGGTTTGGCTCTCCCGCGCCTGGGGGCGCTGCGCGCAACGGGGCTCCGCCTGCAGCCCCCGCGCCCCGGGCGCGTCCAGCGCCGCGCGGGGCTGACCTCCCGGCAGCCGCTCAGCGTCTGCGTGGCTTTTCCCCTGCTGTCCTCTCTTCCCCGCACCCGCCCCGATCTCATTCCTTCTCGTCCCCAGCGACACGCTCAGTTTCTTCCTCCACCTTCCTTCTGGACCAACTCCTTTGCTGTGAGTGGTTATTAGCCACCCACAGGAGGCGCCTCCCACTCCAGGCTCCATCTGCAGCCCTCGGCGCGCCCATCTCTTCGCTGGCCTGGCCGGACAGTTCCACTTGGCTGGCCGTGCACTCATCTCCAGCTCGCCGCGTCCGGTCCGTCTCCGTGATGGCAGTACCGTCATCCTAGACGCCTCGCCCCTCTAAACACCTCTCCAGGCACTCTCCATTTCTTCATATTCTCATTCCAGCCAGCCCGGTTTAGGGGTCCCTCTCCCATTGGCTATTCACATATTCCCCTCAAGGATCTCCCTGCTGCGCTCCCGCCTCCTTCAAAAATCCATCCTCCACGCACCGCCAGAGCGATGACCTGCAGTCAGGCCCGGCCACGCCTTTCTCTGCTTAAGGCTGCCCAGCCTGGGACCCCAAGCCCTCTCTGTCTTCATGGACACCCTCCTCTGCCATTTTCTATCTGGTACCTTTCAGAGCTAGCCCCGGGTGTTGCACCGTGCTGGGCCCACACGATTCAAGGTCTTCCGTCCGTATCTTTACTGCTGTCGGGCCCTATCAAGGGAATTTACTCCTCACTCCCCCTCCCGCCCCAGCTGGCTTCCTCTTACTCATTCCCTAAAGCTCAAGATGTGAGTCACCTCTTCAACACTGCCTTCCCTGTTCTGCTATCTGGCTGAGCGAAGTGCCTCTGGACCCGCAAACTTTCTATCCCTGCTGCTTTAGTTGTACTGGGCATAAAGGCCTGATCTTTCACGATGGCCTCTGAGGCCCTGCCTGGTCTGGGCACTGGCCCCCACCTTCACCCACAACTCCAGCCTCTTCCTCCCTGGCTCTGGCCACAGAGGGGGTCTCAGTTCCCAGCGTCTGTGTTCACCTTCCCACGCCAGTGGCTTTGTACAGCCTGTTCTCTCTGTCTGTACCTTTCTGCCCTTTCTCAGCTTCTCAACTTTTGGCTCTCATCCTAAGTAAGCATCATTTCCTCAGACTCCCCCCGCCCCCAATTCAGTTGAATTCTCCTTTGATGGATCAAAGCGTACACAAACACCTACAGACAATAATATTCTTAACACCTGTTTATCCTGTACCCCTTCCCTGGCACCCCCCTCCTTGCCAAAGCTTCACATTTGCCGTATTTTCTTCAAATCTTTTTTGAAGGACGTAAAACTTCACAGATCTAGGTAGAGTCCTCTGAACTCATTTCTGTCCCTCCCCTAAGGTACCTGATCTCTTGCATTTGGGGTTTATCATCCTCATTTATGCTTTTGTATCTTTTTTTTACTACATATGTTTGTGCCTGTAAACACTTCATAGAATTGTTTGGCATGTTTGTAAACGTTGAAGAAATGGCATTTACTGGATGTATCATTGTGTAACTAGTTTTTTTCACTCAGCATTATGACTATGAAATGTAGCCACACATGTAGTTCTAGATCATACATTTTCACTGCCGATTAGGGTCCCATTGGATGAGTTCACCACACTTTACCCATCTCCTTCTGGAGGACATTCAGCTTATTTTCAATTTCTTTTCCGTTAGAAACAATGCTACAATTAATATTTTTTATACCCATCCCTTTGTGTGAAAGTGAGCCGCCCAGGTAGATTCTTGGGTGTGGAATCGCTGGCCTCAGGTTGTGTAAATTGGCAGCTTTACTGGGCATGGCTGAACAGTTTTTCAAAGCAGTTGTACCAGTTTACACTTCGATAGCAATATATGAGTTCCCATGCTTGGCTTCCTCAACAACACTTGGTAATGTCAGGCTTTAAAACTTTTGCCAAGCTGGTGGGTGTGAAATGGTATTCCAGTGTTTTAATTTGCAATTCCCTGTTTACAAGAGAGACTGAGCATACTTTCATGTGTTTACTGGCTATTTGCCTTTCATCTTTTTAAAATTGCCTCTTGCTTTATTTGACAGTGCTTCTATTGGATTATCTCTTATTATGTGTAGGAGTCCTTTATATATTCTGGGTACTAATTCTTTGTCAGGCTGTAGCCCATCTGGTATCTTCTCCTCCACTCAAGCGCAGTTTTAAATCTGTGTGATTGATTAATGGCTGACTTTCCCACTGGACTGTAAGCTCCGTGAGAAGAGGGGGCCAACCCCCACAAGGCACGCAGTATCTAACACATACCGGGACTTAATAAAAAATATTTCTGTACCGAGGTGTATTGACATTATTTGTCTTTTTACCTGCTCGTCACTTCATCCCTCATCCTCAGTGACCCACAAGGCTGTAAACTCCTTGAGAGCAGGAATCTGGAGCTATTTTATTCATTTTTCATGTCTCCACCTTTGTATCTATCGCAGCATAACACCTCTGGCACAGAATATATATCCAGTCAGTTTTGCTTAATTTCCTTTGAGCTTTCTCTTTCTCCTCTTTCCTTTTTCTTTAACCCATCTTCTATCCCTAAGCCCAGTTATATTATCTATAAAAGGAAGGAATATGAAAACCTTCTCAGCTGTTTGTGAAATCACACGATACAATGTATTCAAGGAAGTAGAGCAGTGCTTCGCACACAGTTAGCGCTCAATAAGTGGTGACTTTCATTATTCCCAGAACAATCATTTTGGTGACTAAAGATATACTCTATTTAATTTTAACAGCAGAGTTCTTTGAGAGAGAATAAAACTGAACTTCCTGAAGATCTGGTGAGCGCTTTCCCCCCCGCCTCCCTTTATTGGCATTTGACCCACTATATAAGGCTCAATCCCAACACGATCTCTGAAAAGCATCAAATATCATTCTTCTCCCTTTCTTTTATAAATTCCAGACATATCAAAGGCATATGAACCATACATAGAATTCAAACCTTTAAGTGGAAACATATAAAGGCCAATTCCACATCTTTGGCCAGAAGTCAGAGAGCAGAAAAAAGGTCTGTCAGTGATACCAGAAGTGGGATTTAGTGGTTGCAGCCAGGGACAAAAGCAGAATTCTTACATCTGTTTCCTACATCTGCCATTGATTGTGTGACCTTTGATCTCTTTATAAAATGAAGATAATAATTCTTGCTTTTTCTGGAGCTTGAACTTCATTAATTACTCATTTTAAAATGCTTTGAGATCCTCAACAGGAAAGGCAGTTTGGCTGTATTTAAACAGCGCTCCCAAGAGGTAAACGGCCCAGCAACATCTGTCTAAGCAGCTCGGGAATCTGATCTCCATTTTACCAGAAAGTGAGGAGGCCCGGGAAGGCAGATTGTTGGTCCAGAGTTGTAAGTTGCCGACAGACAGACACGGGGAAACCCCCTTCATCTCCAGCCCCAAGCTCGCAGGAACGAGAAATCTCAGGGCAGCCTTATTTGATCAAGATGTAATGCTACTCGGAGGCCCGTCATCTCTAGGGTTTCATCGCCACATGAGGAAAGCAGGTGGCTGCACTGGGCCCACTGCAACGTGAGCCCACCGGCGAGAACGATTAGAGCCACGGTGGCGGTGGGCAGCGGCCTCTCCCCAGGAGGCTCAGAGGAACTTTGCTGAGAGATGTAACAGGAGGAGGTGGGCTGAACCCAGGATGCAGCGTAGGCAGGGCCCCTCTGGAGGCTGACCTTCTCCTCAACTCAGAGATCTGGGAAAGGGACCTGAAAGAAAACAACGGAGAGGGCTGAGATCCTTGTCTGACAGCTCTGCGTGGTAGCATCCGCGGGATGAGGGGGCCCCTACCGCGGCTGTTAGAACCAGCGACAACGGTGCAGTGGTTTGAGGAGAGAGCCCTGGAGCCAGAAGAGCAGGCTTTAAAATCCAGCTGCAAACTTACCAGCCGTGCAATTTGGCCTCTGAGCCTCAGCGCCCCAACTAGGGGTAGGGATAATAATACACCATCTTGTCAGGGTTGTTAGGAAGATTAAACAAGAAAAGGCATGTGACAGTTTGCCACTTGTGGAAGGGATTCAATCACTGCTCATGAGAAAGATGAAAACACTACAAACTCATTTATGACTGAGCAGAGTTCTCTCCCTTTTCTTAAAAAAGTTTTCCCCTCTTTATTCTTAAGCTAATACTTGTACATGATTTAAACAAACAAACAACCAGAAAACAAAAACTACGACATCACGAAAGAGGATTCAGTGAAAAGTGAGTGTCTCATTGAAACCTCTTTTTTTTTTTCCCCTTTTCCTTTTTTTTGGGGGGGGGGCTGCTCAGCTTGCAGGATCTTAGTTCCCTGATGAGGGATCAAACCCGTGCCCCCTGCAGTGGAAGCACAGAGTCCTATAGCCACTGGACCACCAGGGAATTCCCTTATTTGAACCTCTCATTGCCCATTTCTCCTCCCCTGGTGGCAATAAATATTATCAGGTTCTGGTGTATCTTTCCGGGGATAGTCTATGCACACATAAGGATCTACCTGGATTTTGAACTTTGCCTTTTGGTTTTTTACTAAACAATGTATTTTTTGGGGCTGTGCCATGTGGAACTTCCCTGACCAGGGATTGAACTCGTGTCCCCTGCATTGGAGGTGAGGAGTCTTAACCGCTGGACCACCAGAGAAGTCCTAAACAATGTGTTTTGAAATTAATTCACTCTCAGTATATATAGGGCTACCTCATTCTTTTTAAGGCTACATAGTATTGCACTTCATTTATTCAGCCAGTCCTCTACAGATAGACACTTAGCCTGTGTTAGTTTTATTTCTTTATTACCACCAATTTAGTGGCTTAACAACAGCACAAATCTATTATCTTACAGTTTTGTACATCAGAAGTCTGAAGTGAGTCTTGCTGGGCTAAAATCAAAGTGTTGGCAGGATTTCCTTCCCTTTGGAGACTCTAGGTGAGAATCTGTTTCCTTGTCCATTCTAGCTTCCAGATGTGTCTAGACACTTCTAGACCTGCATTCCTTGGCTGTGTCCCCTTCCTTCATCTTCAAAGCCAGCAACCATTGGTAGAGTTTTTCCTCAAGTCCCATTATTCTGACTATCCTTTTATGCTTCCCTCTTTCACTTTTAAGGACTCTTATGATCGTATTGAGCCCACCTGGATAATCCAGGATAATCTCCCTATTTTGAGGTCAGCTGTTTAGCAATCTTAATTCCACCTGCAACTTTAATTCCCCTTGGCCATGCATATTCACAGGTTCTGGGGATTATGATGTGGACATTTGAGGGGGGCATTATTCTGCTTACCACAAAGTTATTGCCTGTCTTTTACTATTACAAGCAGAACTAATGAATGTCCTTGTATAAATGTCACTTCCTACCTGTGGGATCAAGTCTGAGAAGCAGTGTCTGTGTGAAAGGGCAGGCATTTAAAAATTTTTGGAAGGTATTGTCAAATTTTGCTCTAAAGGGATTGTACCAATTTGCACACCTACCACTAATGTACCAGTGCAATTAAAAAAATTAGTTGCCTTCTTTATTTTAGAGCAGTTTTAGGTTTACAGAAAAATTGATCAGAAAGTACAGTTCTCATATACCTCCTTCCCATAGTTCCCCCTCTTATATACATGTTGTATTACTGTGGTACTTTGTTACAATTGATGAACCAATGTTGATACATTATTATTAACTGAAATTCCTAGTTTCCACTAGGATTCACTCTTGGCATCCTATGTTCTGTGGGTTTTGACAAATGTATGATATGTACCCACAATTATAGTGTCATACACGATAGTTTCACAGCCCTAAAAATCCTCTCTGTTCTGCTTATTCCTGCCTCTCTCTTTCCCACCCCAAACTCCTAGCAAAGACTGATATTTTTATTGTCTCCATAGTTTTGTCTTTTCCAGAATGTCATATAGTTTGAATCATATAATATGTAACATTTTCAGATTGGCTTCTCTCACCTAGCCATGTACATTCAAGATCCCTTCATGTGGGCTTCCCTGGTGGCGCAGTGGTTGAGAGTCCGCCTGCCGATGCAGGGGACGTGGGTTTGTGCCCCAGTCTGGGAAGATCCCACATGCCGCGGAGCGGCTGGGCCCGTGAGCCGTGGCCGCTGAGCCTGCGCGTCCGGAGCCTGTGCTCCGCAATGGGAGAGGCCACAACAGTGAGAGGCCCGTGTACCACAAAAAAAAAAAAAAAGATTCCTTCATGTCTTTTTGTGGATTGATAGCTCTTTTTTAAAAAAAATCACTAAATAACAGTTCATTGTATGGAGGTACCACATTTTGTATAGCCATCACCTAGTGAAGGACATCTTGGTTGCTTCCAAGATTTGGCAATTCTGAATAAAGCTACTATAAACATCCGTGTGCAGGTTTTTGTGTGGACATAAGTTTTTCAACTCTGCCAATTTTTTCACACCTTTGAATACACAGTATTTTAGCAGACTTCTTCATCTTGGCTAACCTGACAGATGACAGTGGTATCTAGTCACTGTTTTAATGTACATTTCTTTAATGAAGAGTGAAATTTGACATTTTTTTTTTTTTTTTTGTTTTTTTTTTTTTTTTTTTTTTTTTTTTTGTTTTTTTTTTTTTTTTTTGCGGTATGCGGGCCTCTCACTGTTGTGGCCTCTCCCGCTGCGGAGCACAGGCTCCGGACGCACAGGCCCAGCGGCCATGGCTCACGGGCTCAGTCGCTCCGCGGCATGTGGGATCTTCCCGGACCAGGGCACGAACCCGTGTCTCCCGCATCGGCAGGCGGACTCTCAACCACTGCGCCACCAGGGAAGCCCTTTTTTTTTTTTTTTTTTTGGTATGCGGGCCTCTCACTGTTGCGGCCCCTCCCGCTGCGGAGCACAGGCTCCGGACGCACAGGCCCAGCGGCCATGGCTCACGGGCTCAGTCGCTCCGCGGCATGTGGGATCTTCCCGGACCGGGGCACGAACCCGTGTCTCCTGCATCGGCAGGCGGATTCCCAACCACTGCGCCACCAGGGAAGCCCTGACATATTTTTATATTTATATTTTAATTTTTGGCAATCGTCTGCTCATGTTTATTCTTCTAGTGACTTGCTTTTTTTTTAAGTGAGTGTACATACAATCTTTTTACATAACAAGGAAATTGGAAATTTGTTTTATATTTTTATAAATACTTTGTGCAGTTTATTATGTCTTCTGATTTTTTCCATGTTGAAATTTAAAATATTTATAAGTCAAATTTATATCTTTTGTTTTCTTTTGAGGCCTTTGCGGTTTGTGTCTTGACTTTCCCACTTTGAGATTTTTAAAAATTCTCCTGATTAATTCTCATGTTTTTATGGTTTTAATTTTTACATTTAAGTCTTGGATACATCTGGGTATACTTAGTTGAAAGGAGCAAGGTAAGGTTCTAAGTGCTGCCCTCTCCGCAGCCCCCTGCCATTGTTAACCCATCAAGGAATGTTGTTCCAGTATCATTTTCAGAAGAGTCCATCTTTCCTCTTATTGGAAATGCCACCTTGATTAGATACTAAATTCTAGTGGGTAATTGTATCTTTTCTAGACTTTTGAGCTATTTTGCTTACCAAAGTTTTCCACTATTTTTAAAATTAATTAATTAATTTTATTTTAAAAATTTATTTTTGGCTGTGTTGGGTCTTTGCTGCTGTGTGCAGGCTTTCTCTAGCTGCAGCAAGTGGGGGCCACTTCCTTGCGGTGAGAGGGTTTCTCACTGCGGTGGCTTCTCTTGTTGCAGAGCACAGGCTCTAGGCACGCGGGCTTCAGTAGTTGTGGATCAAATGATCCAGGGCGCAGGCTCAGTAGTTGTGGTTTGCAGGCTCTAGAGAGCAGGCTCAATAGTTGCGGCACACGGGCTTAGTTGCTCCATGGCATGTGGGATCTTCCCAGACCAGGGCTTGAACCCGTGTCACCTGCATTGGCAGGCAGATTCTTAACCACTGCGCCACCAGGGAAGCCCTATTTTACATTCTTAACAGTACGGTATGTGAGTTCCAATTTCTCCACATCCTCACCAACACTTGTTAATGTTTGTCTTTTTGATCTTAGCTATCCTTGTGAGTGTGAAGTGGTATCTGATTGTGGTTTTGATTTGCATTTCTCTAATGACTTATAGTGTAGGACAACTTTTCCTGTGCCTATAAAACATTGTATATCTTGTTTAGATACATTTCTATTTAAATTCTTTGCCCATTAAAAATTTTAGTTATTTATCTTTTTTTATTGAGTTGTAAGAGCTCTTTATATATTCTGTCTCTTAGCAGATATATGATTTGCAACTATTTTCTCCCATTCTGTGAGTTGTATTTTTATTTTCTTATTTTCTTTATGGTGTCCTTTGAAGCACAAAAGTTAATTTTGATGAGGTCCAATTTATCTATCTTTCCCTTTTGTTGTTTGTGGTTTTAGCATCATATCTAAAAAACTACATTATGTTTTAATGTTTGGCAAAGAGTCTATCCTCACTTCCCACACCCCCCTGCCCCCCCGGCCTATTCTTGCATGCTTATTTTTTTTCATGTGAACTTTAGAATCAGCTCCTGTTGTTCCAAAAGCAATTCTTTCAGTATGTCTTAAAAATTGGAATCACTGTAAATATGAATGATTTGTGAGAACTGACATCTTTACAACAGTATATCTTCCTATTCAAAAACAGGATATGTCTTTACATTTATTCAGACTATTAAGTCCTTCAGTAGCATTCTAAAGCATTCTTCTTAGAGATTTAGCACATGTAAGATAGTTGTGTTTTTTGCTGTTGCTCATATGAATGGAATCTTTTCTGGTATTTTCTAACTGGTTGCTGATTGCATGTAAGAAAGCTACTCACTTTTGTATATCAGTCATATAACCAGTCATTCTTATTTTATTGATATTGAATGATTTTATTGATAATGAACGAGTTATGTTTTCTAGATATACAGTGATATCATCTAAAAATAATGATAATTTTGCTTTCTCCTTTCCTGTTTTTATACTTCTTACTTCTAATTGTATGGGCCAGCACTTCTAAAACAGTGTTAATAATGATGGTGTTAGTGGAAATCTTTACTTTGCTCCTGACCCTACAGGAAATACTTCTAGGTACAGACTTTGAAGAGAGGCAGCTGTCAGTGTCTCTTTCTGAGTCTTTCTTTTACTGTGTTCTCTCTGTCAGGTTTCACAGTGTTACGCTAGCTTTCATAAAAAGAATTTGAAGTTTTCCTGCTTTCTCTTTGCTCTGGAACAATTTAAATAGCAGGTAGAATTCACCCATGAAACCGTCTGGACTTGACACTTTTTTTGGGTATAACTCTTTGAAAACATCCCAATTTATTCTGTGGTATTTAGTATGTTTCAGGTTTTTTGGAGTATACATTTTAAAACTCTTCTAAATTAGTTGTAATATTTTCTATTTCCTAGAAAATAATCTATTCAACTCAGGGCTTTCAACATTTTGGCTTAGGTTGACTAAAGTAAACGCTTATGATTTTATTAATTAGTTTGGTATCTGTAGTGGTTTCCCAACTCTCATTTCTTATTTTAAAAAAACTGGTGGGAGATCTTCCACTGCAAGGCTGCCCGTTTATATGGCCAGTCTGAGGCTGAGGGTTCCCAAGAGTGAAATCTCCCAATGACCAGCCAACTTGGTTTTGTTTGAGATGATGTAAGACAGACATTCCTTCGTGTACATGGCTTTTGCTGTGATCAGCTGAGTGTGTGGCATGTGCCAGACCCTGTGCTAAACTCTTTATGTGTATTTTCTCATTTAATTTTCACACCATCCCACAATATAGGTAATATGGCATTATTCCCATTTTATCGACAAGGAAACAGAGACTCAGAGAGATTAAATAACTTGCCCAAGGTCCCACAGCTGGTGGCCGGTAAAGCTAGGACTCTGACCAGGTCTGTCCAGCTCAGGACTCATTCTAAGTAAAGGGCTTTCTTCCGCAGCCCCTACTTCTACTCTGCACCTGCCTTTTACCTCACCTGGTGTCAGCAGCACAGGAATGGCAGCAGTTCGGGGGCTTCTAACTCAGGCCTGTGTCTTCTGGACTCTTCTCAGGTGCCTCACAGTGTGACCCTGACTCCACCTCTTAGATAATTTTTGAGGGCTGGCTCTGGGTCAGCCACAGTGCTAGGCGCTGGGAAAACAGCTCTTATAATCTGGCGGGGAGGGATCTGTGTCAGCAGCTAAGTAAGATTCTCATTTAAATGGCAGAAACAAACCAAACCAAACCAAACCAAAAAACCAACCATCAAATCATTGTGCCTTGAGGTACAATTGTAGAGAGAGCCCAGGACTAGTTTGAATCATACACATCTGACCCTTAATAGCTGTGTGACCATGACATGCCACTTTATGCCGCTGAGCCTCCGTTTCCACATCTATAAAATGTGGATAACATCACACAGTTTTCACATTCTAGGGATGCATCTTACGGTTGATGGTGTCTCTCAAGGATACTTGGCAGTGTTAGTTTTGTTTTTTTAAATTTTCTTATTGTTACATAAAATAGTGGCGTGTCCTATTTTTTTTTTTTTTACAGTATGCGGGCCTCTCGCTGTCGTGGCCTCTCCCGTCGCGGAGCACAGGCTCCGGACGCGCAGGCTCAGCGGCCATGGCTCACGGGCCCAGCCGCTTCGCGGCACGTGGGATCTTCCCGGACCGGGGCACGAACCCGCGTCCCCTGCGTCGGCAGGCGGACTCCCAACCACTGCGCCACCAGGGAAGCCCGGTGTGTCCTATTGATGGTCTTAGATCTGATGACATATGATAGTAATCACATGGTTGCTGTGAGAATGAAATGAGATCATGTATAGCGGAAAACCCCATACACATTCAGGTAAAGCCGTGCAAGAAGCACTGGCGGTGATTCTAATCCCAGATCTGTTATCACTATCTTGTTGGATGACTGCAGGCAAGTTACCCCTGTTGTGTGGTCCCCGCATTTCCTTCTCTGGACTTCCTTCTCGGCAAAATGAGAGAGTTATTTAATTCATTAATTCAGCCAACGTGTGCCGAGCACATTTCCTGGGCCAGGCACGGTGCCCCTCGCGGGGGGACTTGGCTCAGCAGAGTGCGGGAACAAGACTTCCTTGTGAGCAGCGCTCTGGTAAAGGTAGAGACGGGCAGGGTGAGCTGATCTCACGCGGCTCTTCTAGCTTTAATTTCTGTCCTTCTGGAACTGGGAGGAGGGCCAGATAAGGCAGATGTGTTTGGGGAGGCCAAGTGGTATAGGGATTAATGTGCAGGCTCTGGAGTTGAACAGTCTTGGACCAGCTCTGTCACTTTCTATCTGTGTGCACTTGGGCCAATGACTTAATCTCCCTGAGACTCAGGAGCCTTAAGTGTAAAACGAGAGTGACAAGAGCTGCTGTCTCCCACGGTTGTTATGAGTATTGAATGAAATGCAGTATGTAGAGCGCTCAGCTCAGTGCAGGCCGGTAACCAAGCAATTAATGAAGGGTCACCTGCCTTTCTCCCTGCCGCTCTCCCTCTTTCCTTCCTTCTTTCTCCTTCCTGTTCTTCCTTTTCTACCGCTTCCTCCTTGCCCCCCTCCTTCTCCCCAGTTTACCTGCTGTTTTTTTTTTTTTTTTTTTTTTAATTTTTTTTTTGTGTGGTACGCGGGCCTCTCACTGCTGTGGCCTCTCCCGTTGCGGAGCACAGGCTCCGGACGCGCAGGCTCAGCGGCCACGGCTCACGGGCCCAGCCGCTCCGCGGCATGTGGGATCTTCCCAGACCGGGGCACGAACCCGCGTCCCCTGCATCTGCAGGCGGACTCCCAACCACTGCGCCACCAGGGAAGCCCTACCTGCTGTTTTTGAGAAACAAAAACTTACTGTGCAGGAATCCCCTGTCCAAACCTTCCCACTTTGTATTTGGAGGTCGGCACAGAAAAAACAACTCTGCTACATAGATTGGCCTCGCCCACTGCTGCCCTTTGCAGTGACGTCTCCCCTTGCTGGAAGTTTCTGATATCTGTCTGCCGTGACTGCCCAGCAGCCAAAGGGTCTCAAGCAGGATCTTTTCCTCTGTGAGGCAGGGTGGACACAGAGTCCAAGGCCTAGGGACTTTTCAAGGGCCTGGGGAAAAGTTTGAGGGTCTGAAAAACGTTATTGGCACCAAAACAGGAAAAGGAAACTGTAAAATCAAGAAGTGTTTAATTAAAAATCTACAAAATGTAACATTGTATTCACTTCACTAATTGTTAAAATCTAGTGTTTCTTTATCTTTGAAAACAAGTTATAGGTTGGATTTTACTCACTTTGTAAGAGTTCCCCAATATGCAAGACAGTTTGAGAAATTATTGCCAACTGTAAATTAAGTGAGTTGTTCACCAGTTGTAAATTAAATGAGTATGTTTAGCCAAATTCAGTAGCAAAAGTATTAAAAACGCTTTCAAAAATTTTACAGGTAAAATTGTTAATATGGAATATTTTAGGTATTTTATACAATACAAGGCCTCTCTAGGGCCTGGGAAAGTCTTTAAAATGCATTATGCTGTACGTGGGAGGCCATTAACCCTCTTTTTAGTTCTCCTGTTTTTTTCCCTAGGATAGCTGATTATTCTAACCTTTTGTAAGACATCTGATATTTAGAATTTGTAATAATTTTTTGAAAATGTTCACGATGTAATAAAAATTGCAGGATATTAAACTATAGATCAGTTAGATCTCAAGTTAAAAAAAATTCATACATGCATTAAAAAAAAAGACTAGAAAGAAATATACTAGAATGTTAACAGACTCTTGGTAGAAAAACGTGCATAATTAGCTTTTCGTTTTTATAGTTTTCAGACTTTCCAAATTTTCTACAATGAAAATGCATTACAATCAGAAAAACAGTTTTTGGTAGTTAAAAAAATTTTTTTTTCTTACTACAAAAGTAATTTATGCTCATTATAGAAAAATCACAAAGTACATACAAGCATAAGGAAGGAAAAGAAACATGCAAATTCCACCCACCCAGAGACAACCACTGGGTCCTTCCAGACCTTTTTTATGCATACATAAACATTTATATTTTTATCACAAAACGGGATCATTCTGTACATAGTACTGTTTTGAAAACTGCTTCTTTCCCTCACAGTATATATTGAGAACATTTTTTTTAATGTCAACAGCACATTTCTACAAGATGATTATAATGGCAGCATACCACCACATTCTAAGGAGGAACCATAATTTACTTAACCTCTAATTATTAGACGTGAATGCTACTTCCCAGTTTTCTCTATCACAAACGGGACTGTAATGAAAATATTTTAAAGCACCTAAGAATCCTTCATTTTCACAAGGAAATCATAAAACACTACCTGACATTTATTTTTTGAATGATGCCAGGCTCTGAGGATCCAAAGGTGTTTAAAGGTAGTGATTCCCGCTGGGAAGGAGTTTCCAGTTCGGCGGGAGACGGTGGCAGAAACCATGAGCTCTGCCTGAGAAAGCCGGGAAAGGCTTCTCTGGGAGGGTCACACTGCGCTGAGACTTGACTGAGTGGGAGGTCACCAGGAACACAGGGTAGGGGAAGCAGGGAGACCTTCACAGGCACAGAGAACAGGACAGGAGAAAAAGGGAAAGTAGCATTTAATCTAGAGCCTGGGATGTGCTGGCTACTTTCACGCTTTCTCATTTAACCCTCACATCAACAGTGCAAAGGTACTGTTATGATTCCTACTTTCCAGCCAAAGAAACTGAGGGTGCTGGGCTTGTTTAGCTAGAGGTAGAGCCAGGATTTAGACACAGGTCTCACTTACTCTAAAATCCAAGCTCTTTCTTTCTTCCTTTCTTTTCTTTTCTCTGATGGTAGCAGAGGCAGTCCTGTGCTCCCAAGGAAGGTAATCCCTGGCCATTTTAAGGCCTGTGCTACCGCCTGACGTAAAGAAGTACTTAAGTTCCAACCCGCTTTGGTCTTTTCCTGACAGAGCTTGAAAGAGAAGTGGGAGCATCCATCCGCCATCTTGGGTGCTGTGTTTTGCCACTGCTTGACTAAGCTGTCCTCTCTCCACTATATCTTGGCACAAAGACGCAAAGTTAGGCTCAGAATGGTGTGTTTTGGGGATGGTGAGACATTCAGTGGAGCAGGAGTGTGGGAGCTGGGACTGGGGTTGGGGAGAAGTGGAGGGTAAGCCGAAGAGGTGGGCCATGCTGAGGCCCGTGTTCCCGATGTTTGCTAGGGAATGACATGGTTAAACGGTTCCTTAGGAAGAAGAGCCAGACCGCTCAAGAGAGAGGACGGTTTGGCCTCCAGGGAGCTGGTGTTGGAGAAAATATGACAGGGACCAAAAATAACAATAGTGAACATTTTTTGATTGCCAGGCTCTGTTCTAAGCATTTCAAATATTTTAATTCTCTTAATTCTTGCTATTGTTATCCTTGTTTTCCAGGTGAGAAAACTGAAGTGCAGAGAGGTTAAGTAACTTGTCTAAGGGCACACAGTAAGTGGAAAAGCTAAGATTTAGACTGAGGCAGCCTACTCTTAACCTTTAATCTAGCTTAGCCCTTGCAAAGCTGAATGAAGCCGCCTGTTAGCTCCAGGAAGACAGGGGAGGGGAGAGCAGGGGTGGGCCTTTGTAGGTCTGATCGACAGTGCAGAGCCCAATTTCTGAAACATAATGCACTGTCAATAAATATGATTTATTAATATTTATTATCATAATAGTATAATTAAAGAACACTATGCTAACACATATATATGGAATCTAAGAAAAAAAATGTCATGAAGAGATTAGTGGTAGGACGGGAATAAAATGCAGACCTACTAGAGCATGGACTTGAGGATATGCGGAGGGGGAAGGGTAAGCTGGGACGAAGTGAGAGAGTGGCAGGGCATATATACAATACCAACTGTAAAATAGATAGCTAGTGGGAAGCAGCTGCAGAGCACAGGGAGATCAGCTCCGTGCTTTGTGACCACCTAGAGGGGTGGGATAGGGAGGGTGGGAGGGAGGGTGACACAAGAGGGAAGAGATATGGGGACATATGTATATGTATAACTGATTCACTTTGTTGTAAAGCAGAAACTAACACACCATTGTAAAACAGTTATACTCCAATAAAGATGTTAAAAAAATGTATATTATAATGGTAGATAATATTATAATAGTATTAATGATTAAATGTGGATGAGATTTATCTGAATTAAAACAGTGGCATGGGGGTGGAAGGGAAGAATGTTTCTAAATTAGAATTGCAGGATCTGGTGACAAGACATGGGGTGAGGAGTGGAAGGGGAGGATTCTGGGTAGATGACTTGGTTTCCAGGTTGGCGAGCAGGAGGAAGGTAGAGTCATTAATGAGGCTCGGTGAGAAGGGGCTTGTGGAGGAGCGCTATGCTTGGGCCATATTAACTCGAGGGGCCCGTGGGCTTTAGCCTTGGCCCTGAAGAGCACCTCCCATGGGAAATATATAAAGCTTGTTCTTCTGGTTTTGATAGCAAAACTAACAGGTTTACAAACTTCTCACATGCTAATTAAGCAACTAATTAAAACCCATCAGTTCTAAAAGGCATATGGTTTACTTAAGGTTGATCCAAGATTGATGTTTGCTAAAAACAATGTTTTAATAACTCATAAAATGAATTGGCTCTAATAATACTAGCATGGTGTTCTAATTTGCTGGTTATGTTTCACATGTGTTTTTTTCCATTTGGAAGAAATTAAATGAGATAGGCTAGATAAAAATGCCTAATGCCTCACGATCATTTAAAATTAGTTTCCTTGTCCTTGGACTCCACAGCAACTCTGTGTGGTAGGTAAGGTCTTTATCCCCCTTTTACTGTTGAGGAAACAGGCATAATTAAGAGAAGGTAAGGGACCAACACAAGAAGCTTCTGCAAGGAAGTAGGAAAGTCAGAACTCACACGTAGCTCCCCCACTATTACTGTAAAATAAATTATCCCCAAACTTAGCAGCTTCAAATAGTAAATATTTATCTCACACAATTGTTGACAGTCTGGAACCTGGGAGTGGCTTAGCTGGTGGTCCGGCTCAGGGTCTCTCATGAGGTTGATCTCAAGCTGTTGGCTGGGACCTCAAGGTCTGCAAGCTTAACGGGGGCTGGAGGTTCCATTTCCAAGTTTACTCATGTGGCTTCTGGCAGGAGGCCTCAGTTCTTCTCTATAGGGATGCTCATGACATAGCTTTTCCCAGATTGAGGGATCTGAGAGAGAGAGAGAGAGGAGAAGGAGAAGAAGAGGAAAAGTGAGAAAAAGCAACTACGATGGAATTCTTTATAACCTAATCTCAGAAGTGACATACCATCAATTCTGGCATATTCTACTCCTTAGAAGTGAGTCACTAGGTCAGTCTACACTCTAGGGGAGGGGACGTCACAAGGGTGTGAAAGCCACGAGGAAGGGATCATGTTAGAAGCTGCCTACCAAGGGCACCTTTTCCACTGGATACAGTATCTTGTCGTTTTCATCTTTGCAGCTACTCCCCCCACCCCTCTCCCAATACGTTATGAACTTCGTGAAGTTGCAATGTGACCAGTTTGGAGTGATACATATTTTCTGTAGACAACAGCATTGAACTACTTAGCCAATCAGGAAGTGGAAAATGGTTATAAAGGGATCCAAATACTTTCATTGCCAAGCCAGTATAAAATGTGACATGTGAAAATTGGTGAAAAATTAATTAGACAATTAAGCTTATTTCTACTTAAATACATTTAGGTGTTAATTGGAGGTCTGACTTGAGGTTTATTTTAGGGTGGATTTGTTATCTTGACTCTGTCCTTTAAGAAATGATCTCTGTTTAAATGCCAGGAAGCCTCCTGGTCTTGCTGAGAAACAATGTCTAGTTCATTGTCACGGTTCTTCTCCAGATGGGACTGATCAGGGTCAGAATGGCCCAGAAGGCAAAAAGGCATTTGCTTTGGAAACCCCGTCAGGAGGAAAAGCTTTCCACTGCCCGAGGGGCTTTTCTGGGAAGGCCGAATGGCAGTGGGAAAGGCATTGGATTATGAGTGGAAAATACAGGGACTCCTTACATCTCTCTGCTGTGACTTTGGGCAAGACTTTGCCTGGGTTTCATTTTCTGTATCTGTAAAATGAGGTGGGGAGAATAGATCATGTCTGAAGTCACTGCACCCATAAAAGTCCATGATTGTCGAGTCCAGTGGTCTCGCTGTGGGAGGGACCCCCTGCAAGGGTTTTCTTTAAAAAAATTATTCTTAGTGTGATCTCTTTGCTAGAATTTGTTTCATAGAGCATGCATCTGTTCTGGTTAAACATAGTAGGTTGAAAGCATGTTTACATGCATGCTGTTTTAAAATCCCATCGAAGTGATAAGAACAAAGGGCAAGGGCAAAGGGGACACCAGTGGACAGGAGAGGGAAGGAAGGAGCAGATATTGCAGAGCCTGCAGGGGGAGATGCTCACGAGAATACAAAAAGCTTGCCCTGCAGAATCCCAGAAAGGCCCAGGAATTCCACGGGATCACTGAGGGTGGAGTGAGGGGAATTAAGTGAAAACCTGGACGACTGATTGGTGACTTTGCCTTCCCCTGACGCTTCCACCCTCCTTCACCACCTCCAGGCAGGAGACCGGAAGCTCCTTCCCTGGAAAGACTAAGCGATGCCAGAGGAAGGGGCTCCCCAATGAAAAAGTCAATGCGCCTCCCGGTCACCTCACAGCGACTGCCACCACTGACAGGCCTAGTCACACTGGCAGCTGCCCACCAGCTTTTTTTTTTTTTTTTTTTTTTGCGGTACGCGGGCCTCTCACTGTTGTGGCCTCTCCTGTTGCGGAGCACAGGCTCCGGACACACAGGCTCAGCGGCCGTGGCTCACGGGCCCAGCCGCTCCGCGGCACGTGGGATCTTCGCGGACCAGGGCACGAACCCGTGTCCCCTGCATTGGCAGGCGGATTCTCAACCACTGCGCCACCAGGGAAGCCCTGCCCATCAGCTTTTAGTGTCTCCTTCTCAATGTGACCGCTCAGCCAAAGATCACCAGACGTGTGAGGAAAGCCTCCCGACAGGAGAGAGAGACCAAAAAAGGTGGACAAAAGAAACTGAAAAGAAAAAGAGACAATGCAAGGAACAAAAGAAAAGTCTAATAATTTTCCCGATAGACGAGAAGACACTCATCCCAATTTCTGCTCAAATGTCACTTCATCAGAGAGACTTCCTCTGGCCACTCTGTCCAAAACAGTATCTCCCATTACTCTCCACCTCCTCATCCTGCCTAATTTCAGAAAGAAAGAACAGAAATAAGTAATATGAAAAAAATCTCCCCAGAGCCCAAAGACATACATTTCCAGTTTGGCAGGGTCTGCCAGGTGCCAAACACAATGGGCAGAAGACTCCACTAGAGCACATCCCGGTGAAATTTCAGAACCTCAGAGGTAAAGAAAAGATCCTAAAAGCTTCCCGAGAGACCCAAAAAAGTGGGCTTTTACAAAGGATCAGCAATGAGAATGGCCTCAAATGGCTCAATAAAAACATCAGAAGCTAGAAGAAAATGGAGCCACGTATCAAAATCCTGAGGAAAAGTGATTCCAGCCTCTACTTCTGTACTGAGTTCAACGATCCATTAAGTGTCGAGGAGAAGTAAAGACATTTTAGACATGCAGGCGTATCTTTCTTGGAATAAACCAAGAAAGAGGGTGATAGGGTTCAGGGGGTCCATATCAGGACAGTGGCGAAGGAAGCTTCCGGGAAATAGAAGCAACTAGTCCAAAGGGAAGGAGAAAAACCGAAGGTTCCGGGAGGGAGGTCTGTGAGCAAAAGGAGAAGGGGGAGGTGACCTGATTGCTTGCTGTCTGGAAATGTTAAAAGGCTGGTAGAGGTGTACGAAAAGTCATTGTTAGATATCCAGAATACTAAGCAAATGAGAAAGAACAAAAAAAGAGCTAATTACTAACTTCAGGGTAAACAAAAATTTGTCCAAGAAAAGAAGCATTATCTTGGTACGCTAGTTCAGGTGAATAAATATCATAATAAAGCAAACATTAGGTGTTAACTTAAGCAAGAGCTATAATTACATTGAACAGAAGAGGGGAACAGGTCGTGCTTTAAAAGACCTCACTCATCACGCTGGCCAAGGGATGACGGAGAAACACACAAATCGAGACATAGCCTCTATGCTTGTTCTTTTTTTTGTTTGTTTAATTTCTTTATTTTTGGCCGCGTTGGGTCTTCGTTGCTGCACACGGGCTTTCTCTAGTTGCGGCGAGTGGGGACTACTCTTTGTTGCGGTGTGCGGGCTTCTCATCGCGGTGGCTTCTCTTGTTGCGGAGCAGGGGCTCTAGGCGCGCGGGCTTCAGTAGTTGTGGCGCACGGGCTCAGTAGTTGTGGCGCACGGGCTTCGTTGCTCCACAGCATGTGGGATCTTCCCAGACCAGGGCTCGAACCCGTGTCCCCTACATTGGCAGGTGGATTCTTAACCACTGCGCCACCAGGGAAGCCCTATGCTTGTTCTTTAGACATATGAAGGCCAATACCAGACAGAAATGTGCAGAAGAGTGATGGTGGTTGCCTCTGGGACTAAAAGGGGCTGTTTTTTGTTAAAAGTGTATTTAGTACAATTTGACTTCTTCAACTAGGAACAATCATGATATTGAGAAAAACAAAGATGAAGTTTAAAGGCTGTATCCCATGTATAGACAGTTCAGATTTACCCCTCCATCAACAGCCAGTGTGAACAGAAGAAAATCACGGCCAGAGGTGAGACCTGGCTCAGCTTACGCTGCTCCCTGAGTGTGATTTGAGGAGGCCTGGAAAGGTTGTCCTGCTTGCAAATCCCTATTGGTGATGGATGTCCCACAATTCGGTGGTGACCTTGGGAAGAGAGTGTAATGGGCTGGAGTTAAAGGATTAGGGGTTCAAATTTAGTTTCTGCCGCATATTAGCCAAGCAGTGTTAGGAAAATAACAAATCTCGCACATTCCCTGAGCACCCACCAGGACTTGTGTTAGATATTGGGGATACATATCTCCGTCCTCGAGGGGTTTAAGGATGGGGATGAGTTAGTTTCCTCACGGGTAAGATGGGAGTTCATCTGCTGTGTGTACGAGCCTGGCGTTGAGCCTGGCCGCTGGACAGAAACAGCAGTGCTGGGGGCCGTGACCCGCAGGACACGCAGAAGCCTGTGGGATATAGAGAGGCCGGGAACGCAGCGTCATGGGGCAAAGACCCCAAATCAAAGCACTTGTGCTTGGGGAGGGGGAGGGGGCGGAACAGTGATGCCTGTTCCATCCAAGCCTGGCTGAGCTGTACCATTATATTTCCTTCTTTAGAGTTTCCTTCTTAGGACTATCTTCAGAGAGCTAGGATTTTAGGATTTTAGAGGTGAGAGCCCTGCAAAATATCTAGGCCACTTATTCCTGCACTTTGGCAATTCATAAATCGTTTCACTGCAGTCCTGTGAATCCGTGGGTGGGGACGAACGCTGAGTGGAGGCCTGCTTCGGGCACCCTTTCACTCACCTGCTCCTTCGTGTTGCAGGTGAGGCGATCAAGGGTGGAGCACAGGCCAGCTGTGGAGATGACAGCAGAGCTGGCCCGAGAGCCGGCCTCCGGGCTCCGTCCTCAGCTTTGGTTGCATCGCATGTGCACCCTCAGGTGAGCAGTCAAGAGTGGGGTCACGGACTAGCTCTCGCCGCCGTGGAAGGAGGGGGGAAAACTTGAGGAGAACGACTTCCCGTTGAGGCTAGAGCCCTCTCTCGCACCTTCCCCACACCCCCAAACTGCCTGCAAGATACCTCTGCACCCCCCGATTGGGTCTCCGCCTTGGACCTCCTCCTCAGCCTCTCCTCTCTAAGACCCTCTGTGGGAGTCTTCATTCTCCGACCCCTGTAGCACTGGAGGCATTTAACATTGTTGGCCATTCTCCCCCGTGAGCCCCCTGGTATGTGGTACCAGTGTCTGTTGGTTCCCCAACTGGCCCCTAAGCAGGCCTTTCTCCTCCACTCATTCCTCTTCCGCCTGGCAAATGTAGGTGTTCCTGAGAGTTTATTCTTCACCCTCCAGTGATCTCACTCATTAGTACTTACATACATTCCCCAGCTTTTACCCCAGTGCCGTCCTCTCCTCCAAGCTCCAGACTCATGTTGTCAATGGGCGTGTTGACATCTCCACCTGGAACTCTGGAAGGCCCCCCAAGTAACATGTTGCAAACAGGAAGCTTTGTTTTTCTTTCGAAACCCGCTCCTTCCCTTTTCCCGGTCTTGCCTAATACACCCTCCATTCAGCCTCCACTTTGGAGTCAAACTTGACACTTCTTGCTTCTTTCCTGCCAGTTTCACACCAGTCACAAATCCAACCCAGCCTTTCTTAGAAATGTCTTTCTAATCTTAAAAGTTCTTCTAAACCCACCCACCTTCACTGCCTGGCTGTGTTGTTTCTTTTCTTCGCTAGTGCGATATTTTCCTCATTGGTCTCCACTCTCTCACCTCTCTTCAGCACAGCCTCTTTATCATCTAAAACACAAACCTGAGCGTGCTGCTTTCTTTCTGATGAAACCTCTACTAGAATAAAAATAAAAACAGCAAAAGGAGAATTTTTTAAAGTGTAATTCTCAGTGCTGATGAGGATGCTGTGAAACAGGCAATCTCATTTATTGCTAATAGAAATGCATGGGGGCTTCCCTGGTGGCGCAGTGGTTGAGAGTCCGCCTGCCGATGCAGGGGACACGGGTTCGTGCCCCGGTCCGGGAAGATCCCACGTGCCGCAGAGCGGCTGGGCCCGTGAGCCATGGCTGCTGAGCCCACATGTCCGGAGCCTGTGCTCCGCGACGGGAGAGGCCACAACAGTGAGAGGCCCGCGTGCCGCAAAAAAAAAAAAAAAAAAAAAAAGCAATTTGTCAAATCATTTTAGAATGCTGTATAAGAATACATCATAAAAGCTTAAATATATTGTCTTTGACCCAGTGATTCCATTTCTGAGAAGCTAAGGAAATAACCCCAGCTATGAAAAAGTTTCATGCACAAAGATACTTATTACATCATTATTTATATAAAGAAAAATGGGAAATAACCTAACTATATTACAATGGGAGTAATCTATGATACTAGATGGCCTATTATACAGCCATTAAAAATGACATTTACTCATAGAGGACTTCCCTGGTGGTCCAGTGTTTAAGATGCCACGCTTCCACTGCAGGGGGTGTGGGCTTGATCCCTGGTCAGGGAATTGGGATCCTGTATGCCACGCAGCAGGGCCACACACACACAAAAAGCCATTTACTCATAGAAAAATAAGACAAAATAAGATACACTAAAATATTAGTAATGATTACTTTTAACTGGTGGGATTATGGATGATTTTAATTTTCTTCTTTATAATTTTCTATATTTTCCAAACTTTCTACCATAAATAACTATTATAATTAGATAAGAATTTTTTTTTTTTTTGCGGTATGCGGGCCTCTCACTGTCGTGGCCTCTCCCGTTGGGGAGCACAGGCTCCGGACGCGCAGGCTCAGCGGCCACGGCTCGTGGGCCCAGCCGCTCCGCGGCACGTGGGATCTTCCCGGACCGGGGCACGAACCTGTGTCCTCTGCATCGGCAGGCGGACTCTCAACCACTGCGCCACCAGCGAAGCCCCAAGAAATTTATATTTAAGTAATGCTTAGAATAAGTTTATGGTAACTGACAAAAAAAAGCATACCAAATTGTACATGAAACATAATCTTGATACGAACACGAATAAGAGCATAATGAAATACAACAAACTTTCATCCCAATTGCTTCTAGGTGACAGCACCATATGGGATTTTTTTTGTTGATTTCACCTTCCTGATTTTCCAACTGTAGTGGAAAAAGTGTGAATGTTTGTGTGCATAGGTACACACACACACACACACACACACACAATATTAAGGAACTCTTCATTGCCCACAGGATTTAATTCACATCCCTTAGTGTGGCCTTCATGCTATAGGGACACCAAATGACACTTTATAAAATTGAGCTATAATTCACACCATAAAGTCCACTCTCTCCGTACCTACAACTCAGTGGTTTTTCGTACGTTCACAAAGTTGTGCAGCCATCACCACTAGCTAATTCCGGAATATTTCATCACCCCCCTCAAAAAAACCGTTTACCAATTAGAAGTTACTCCCCATGTCCCCCTTTCGAAACCCAGCTGCTGTGAATCACTAATCTACTTTCAGTTTCTATTAATTTATTCTGGGCATTTCATACAAATAGAATCATACACTATGTGGCCTTTTGTGTGTGGTTCTCTCACTTAGCATAATGTTACGGAATTCATCCATGTTGTGGCTTATATCAGTACTTCGTTCTTTCTTTTTTTTGCGGTACGCGGGCCTCTCACTGCTGTGGCCTCTCCCGTTGCGGAGCACAGGCTCCGGACGCGCAGGCGCAGCGGCCACGGCTCACGGGCCCAGCCGCTCCGCGGTATGTGGGATCTTCCCGCGCCGGGGCACGAACCCGTGTCCCCTGCATCGGCAGGCGGACTCTCAACCACTGCGCCACCAGGGAAGCCCTCGTTCTTTCTTACTGCCGGAGAATATCCGCTGTGTGGCTGTACCACATTTTGTCTATACATTTATCGATTGGTGGGCATTTTAGTTGTTTTCACTTTTTGGCTGTTGTGATTCATGCTGCTTTGAACATGCATGTACAAGTTTTTGTGTGGACGTATGTTTTCAGTTCTCTTTCTCATATAGGAATGGAATTGCCAGGTCATATGGTAACTCAATGTTTCACTTTTTGAGGGACTATTTTCCAAAACACCTACACCATTTGACATTCCTACCGGCAGTGTATGAGGGTTTCAATTTCTCCACATCCTTGCCAACACTTGTTAATGTCTGTCTTTTTTATTATAGCCATCCTAGTGGGTATAAGGTGGCAACTCACTGTGTTTTCTTAAAATTAATTAATTTATTTATTTGGTTGTGCTGGGTCTTAGTTGCAGCAGGTGGGCTCCTTTGTTGTGACACGAGAACTCTTAGTTGCGGCATGCATGTGGGATCTAGTTCCCTGACCAGGGATTGAACCTAGGCCACCTGCATTGGGAGTGCGGAGTCTTAACCGCAGCACCAGCAGCGAAGTCCCGTCATTGTGTTTTGATTTACATTTATTTCTCTAATGACTAATGATGCTGGCCATCTTTTCGTGTGCTTATTGGCCATTAGTATATATTCTTTGGAGAAATATCTATTTAAATCTTTTGCCCATTTAAAAATCAGGTCATTTGTCTTCTCATTGTTGAGTTGTAAATATTCTTTGTATATTCTAGATACTAGTTCCTTATCAGACGTATAATTTGCAAATACTTCTCCCATTCTGTGGGTTGTGTTTTTACTTTCTTGACGGTTTCCTTTGAAGCATAAACGTTTAAATTTGATGAAGTCCAATTTATCTGTTTTTTCTTTTGTTTTGTGCTTTTGGTGACATAGCTAATTTATTATTTAGGATTTTAGACTTCCTGGCCTAGTCCAAGGTCATGAAGATTTATACCTAGGTTTTCTTCTGAGAGTTTCATAGTTTTAACACTTACATTGAGGTGTTTGATCCAATTTGAATTACTCTTTGTATGTGGGTGGGAGGTGGGAGTCCAACTACATCCTTCTCCATGTGGACATTCAGTTGTCCCAGCACCATTCGTTAGAAAGACTATTCTTTTCTCATTGAATTATTTTAGCGCACTCACTGCAAACCAACTGACCATAAATATAAGGGTCAGGTGACATTTTTAGCTTAATTTCTAGCTTCATCAGACTTCTCAATTTGCCAAGCTTTTCCCATCCCTGATACCTTTGGAAAAACTGGTCCTTCACCTGACTTCCATTTATCCTGGTTGCTGACCATCTTCATTCTCTTGATGTTACCTGAACCCACAGCCGTCCCCTCTTCCCCTGGCAGTCAGATTCAGGGCTCTTGGAGCATTTTGCTCAGACCTCTGTCATTACTCTATCCACATTGTATCAAAGTTATTTATCCATGAGTCTGCCTAGATGGATATACTTTCACATATCCCAGAGCTGCAATCACATCTTCTTTTTCTCTGAAGCACGTAGCACAGCACCTGGCACCTAACAGGGATTTCATAAATGTTGAGTGACCATTGACTGAAATTTCTGAAAATTAAGACTGTAGTGAAGACTTCAACTGGGAGAGAAAAGGACAAATTATTGGATCAATGCCTCCCACCCTCTCTTTCTCCAATCCCAGAGAACAGTATTTGTTCATTTATTCCAGAAGTTTTTACCGAGTACCTATTATGTGCCAGGCATTGAGCTAGAAGCTGAAGATAACATGGTGGACACAAACAGACATGACCCCTACCCTTAATGGAAAGTACAGTGTAATGGGTGAAATCGACATCAATCGAATAGTCATATAAACGTGAAAAATATGAGCCCCTGCCATGAGACCATGTCTTGTTCTCTCTACCTACCTCCTGCTCGTGTGTTTATTGACAATTTGGCCACCTGGCTCCCTGGCTTCCTCTGTACCTCTCCTCCTGCCATTGTCCACGGTGACCGTAAGATCCACATAGGCGACCGTCCACACCCCTGCCTCTCGTTTCTTGATGCCTCAGTGCCGCGATCCCCGTCGTCTACCTCAGCCACAGAGTGACACACAGACCTGGCCACAACCACCATCCTTCTGGAGTTTCCGTTCTAACCATCCTAGTCAGATCATCACCACACATCACCCCAGCTCAGTTATCCTGGGACTCCCATTCCCACAATTCTCTGATCCTACTGAGATCGTCAATGCTTCGACCACTTTTTTCACTGTCCTTACCAGCCCTGGCCCAGGCCCTCCCTTTCCTCCTCACCCAACCTGGACTCCATGGGCTAGTATGATGGTTGCTCCATTAACACCCTTGCTCTGCTGTTTCCACCTGCCAAAACCCCCACCCTGGTTAACCCCAACAGAGCACCTCCTTTGCACCTGCATCTGGGCACAGGAACGTGGCTGGAGAAAACACCCACAACAGCCAGGACAGGTTGCATTTTACATTTAAGTCTGCAAATAAGTGGACTGCCTTAGCACTGCCCAGCGATCCTGTTGCAGTGCCCAGTCACTCTGCTATTCTCCAGGATGCCTCTTTGTCCCTTCTCCTCTTTTCTCCAGCTTCACTGCCCTTCTCTTGCCTGGCTCTCAGCTGATGATCTCATCTTCCTATTCATGGGGAAAACAGGCCATCAGAATGCTCATTCCCCACCACAAACTTACCAACCTCCAGCATCCATACATGTTTGCTTTGTCCTCTCTCCTGTTGCAAACTACAAATCATCCCTGTGCCTGTGTAATGCCAAGCTCTCCACCTGGGCCCTGGACCACATTCTTCCTCACCTGCTCCAGGACTGACTGCAATTATCTCCTCTCTCATGAATCGCCATTGTTGCCCTAGCTCCTGGAGCCTTCCTTTCAGCATACAAATATGCTGTCATACTTACCATCTTAACACAAATAAAAAACAAACCGGAAACACCCTCCACGGAGCTCACGTGCTCCCCTGGCTCCTGCCCTATTTCTCTGCTCCTCGTTTTGAGCAAAATTCCTCAGAAGACTTGTCTGCATGCCCTCCAGCCTCATTTAGTACTTTCCCAATTTGCTGTCTCAACCCTAGCCACCCTGGCCTTCTGCTGTTCTTTGGGCTTACCAAGTTGATTCCTGCCCCAGGGCCTTTGCACTTGCTGTTCCTTCTGTCTGGAGTCGTCTTTCCACACTCCTTTGCATGGTTTGCTCCCTCATTTCACTGGGGTCTCTGTTTAAATGTCATCTGCTCAAAAAGGCTTTCTCTGCTACCCTTTTGAAAACCATTACCCCTACCCCTGATGCCACACCAATCCTAACCCAGCTTAATTTTCCTCATAGCACTGATCACTGCCTAGCATTCTGTTACACATGTATGTGTTTACTTGATTATTGTCTCTTCTTCTGTTAGAATGGAAGCAACCCAGGGCCTTCTTTTGTTCACCATTACATTTCCAGCCTACAGAATACCATCTGACACATAGTAGGTACTCAATAAGTATGAATTAATGAACGGATGGGTGGCTTTACACGATTCTCTGAGATTGTAGAAGGGAAGGATTCACCAGTCAGGAGAGGTGGACAAAGCTTCTTTGAGAAAGTGTGCTTACACTGATATTGGGACAAAAAGAGAGGGTTAATCGGGTGAGGGAGGGAGGGATAAAAGTTCTAGACAGAAGGAGTATGCAGAGGTCCTGGAGCTGGAAGGAGTGTGGTGAACTTAAGCTGAGAGAAGGCCTGCTTGGGGGCACAGGGAATGAGAGGGAGCGGGTGTGCGGCGGGCAGGAGACCAGGCCATGCAGGGCCTGGAGGGCTGTGGTACTGCTCTGGCTTCTGTCCTAAGAGCAGTGGGAGGCCTTGGATGAAAGGCAAAATGTGATTAGATTTGCATTTGAAAAGATCCCCCTGATCCACTTATTATTGCTAATAATGATGATATGATGATGATGATAAACGCTTGCATCTGTATCGCAAAAGGTCTTTTTCAAAGTATTTTCACGTCCTCTACCCTAGCCTCAGCTTCTTGAATCCATCAATAAAAGCTCCCGGACTTGAGGATACAGAGTTCTCCTGTTACAGGGATCATGTTTTCTGAATCCCAAATCAGGGCACATGGTCTGACAAAGGACTGCCCTGCTCACCTTCTTTTTTTTAGAGTATCCAGAAAGCTGTACATTCCAATCACATTTAATTCCACATTTAACAAACTGCCTCAATTAAGAAAAAATATGCCCAGCCATTGAGACTGTTTCAGAAAGCTAGGAGAAAATGATTACTGTACGTGGGCACCCCCTCCCCCCAGCCGGCCCCGTCCTCACCAAAGCATGATCACACTTTTAGAGTGACGTGTGTCCTAACATTGCTGGGCCACGAGTTCAGCACATTATGACAGTTTTCAAAGTCAACCAAATTTATTCTCCCTCCTCCCCTCAAAAAAAGCAAGTGCTCCTATGAGTCCAGAGTCCTGCCCTCATTTTAGGGATGGGCCGGAAAGCAGAGGGAAGGATGAGGCCTGAACCTCTTGGGAGTCAAGGGATCTAGGGGTCATTTCCTTCTGAGCAGAATGTCCCTTCAGTGAGGTATCCCAGGCTCATATGCTTCTGTCTGTTGCTGTTGTGGGCACCCACCGATTTTATGCCTGGGAGACAGCCCTGGGGAAGGCAGGAGTGGGCAGGGAGTGGTCCCGGGGGCAGCTGAGGATGAACGAAGGGGATCTACGTCATAGACGCTAGACATAAATGTGCCTGTACATAGGCACAAATACATACAAGGACCCTCAAATCAAGTCCTCTTCTCAGTTTGGCCAGGAGATGGGCAAAGGGACTTAGTGAGATCTTGTAAATAGACCAGCGGGCGTTAAGGGGTCCTTCCAGAAGTCTCCTGGAGAAAAGCAAGAAGAAAGGGTGACTTTCTGGGCGATGACTGCGGAGACCCGTCAGAAAGGAGAAGGTGGAGCAAACGCTAGGGACCCGGGAATTTATGGCAGTCGGCTGTCGGAGCCGAGAGCATCAATGAGTCATATTCGTTCCCTTTGGTATTAGTAATTGGCATCGTTTCACTGGGAAATAAAAGGCGGAGACGTGATTTTATAACTGCTTTTAAGTAGGGAGAAGGTTTTCCTTTGGAAGATGGTCACGAGCTGTTTGCAACCCTTAGGAGGAGGAAACAGCTTATTCCCAAGCTGGTCGTAGATTTCAAGAGCTTTTCAGCTTAAATGAAAGAACTGCCTGACCCTGGGGCTGGCTCTCCGTGATGACTCAGGAAGATCCCAGAGTGTCCTGAGCTCTGAGTACAGAGGCTTGGATCCGGAGATCCCTTGGGAGGTGTGTTGTCCGGCTCCCCCAAGCCTCCTCCTCCTCCAGGTGTGGGGGGCAGCTGGGGGTGGGGCTACCCAGCACCTGCCCAGAGCCCTTAGCTCTCTGGAGGGATCCTCGGATGGTGAACCCCGTCGCTTTCCGGGAAGGGCGATCTCCTGTCCTCTTGGGGTGCAGCGGTTGAGTTCTCCATCGAAATCGTGAAGACAAAAGGACTGTGTCCTCTCCGGTGCCATTTGACAGGAGGAGAAGTGTGACAGCAGGGAGTCAAGGCGGGAAGAGACAGCGGTCTTAACTGATTGCTGTTAACATATTTTACAGAAGCAGGTGACCACGTAAACGCATTGCTGAGGGGAGCTCCTGAAGTTCCATTAGCTTCGGGGTAAATCTGCCTTTGGTGCCCGACGCTGTACGTTCATGCCCTCACCGAATCTCCACGCTATTCCTATGAGATGAATATTGTTCTTTTGCAATTTTCCAGAAGAGACTGAGACTTGGGGAAGTTAGGAACTTGTCACACAGCTAGGGTGTGGTGGGTGGCCCGGATTTGAAGCAGGTCAGCCCGACTCCAGAAGTGCCTCTCTAACCACTGCTCTCCACTGCCTCCTCTTACTCTCCAGGAGCTTCTAGTTTCCCAGAGAAGCCAAGCACAGATAAGTAGTCCCCTCACTTCCTTCCAGTGAGTCACTTCATCAAAAACAGGGAGTTAACTAGGAGGAGGTAAGGAGAGACAAGTGTTCCAGACAAAAGGATCGTGCAAAGGTCCTGGGGCTGGAAGGACTGTGGTGAATTGGACAAGCTGAGAGAAAGGCTGCATGGGGCGCAGGGAATGAGAGGGAGCTGGTGTGAGGCAGGCAGGTCTCAGGTGTCAGCATTCCTCCTGTGTAGACTAGCTACACCCCAACCCTGTTCTAAATTTCTCCACTGCACTTTTTTTTTTCTTTTTGGCACACCATGTGGCATGCAGGATCTTAGTTCTCTGACCGGGGATTGAACCATGTACCCCCTGCAGTGGAAGTGCAGAGTCCTAACCACTGGACAGCCAGGGAATTCCCTCCATTGCACTTTTGATCAACTGATACACTCTACGTTTATTTTCTGTCCCTCTGCCTTCTTCTAGAATGTGAGCTTCATGAAAGCAGGGACCACATTTGTTTCGTTTATTTCTGTGTGCCCAGTGCCTAGGACACTGCCTGGCAGTGTAGAAGGCATTCAATATATTTATTGAATTAACCAATGAAGTAATTAGTTAGTTATAGTATCAGCGTGTTTTTGGTAAATGCCTGAAGAATTTACAGCCATCAGGTGTTATAGCAGTTAGAAGACCAAAAACATTTCAAACCAGGGGACTATCAGAGAGGTTTCCAAAAGGAGGTCTGCCTATGAAGGATGGCTAAGCTAATATATATATTTAGGAGGCGATGGTAGGGGGAAGGGATGGGATGGTAACGGTCCAGCAGGCTGCTTGGCATACCTCCCAGCCTCCGCCAGCCTCCTTGGATGTGGGCCTCTGTGCTATATTCACACATCATCTAAGTGGGTTGTGAAACACAGACACTAGCTACCAAGGGATGCTATGGTTTCTCCTTCCTTGGAGATCTTTAAAAATAGGAATAAGAGATCAACTGTCCTAAATTCTTTAGGAAGGGAAGCACTGGCATTGTTGGCTCCTACAGTGTATCAGGCAGTTTAACTTTGTCATCTGATACAAGCATCTCAAGAACCTGTGAGGCTGGCACTATTATTATTATCCCCATTTTATAGATGAGGAAACTGAGGCTCAGGGAAGGCAAGTCCAAGGTCACACACCTGGTACAAGATGCGAATCTCTGCATCTTGTACTGCAGCCTCTGCAGTCTTCCCACTACCCTCAGGCCCTGAGGCGCTCTCTTCTAGGCTGTCTTTTCGGGGCTTACACATTCTGCATTAGAATAGCACACGGTGCTACTTAAGGTTGACTTGTGATAACTGTGATGGCCAAAGTGACTCCTGTCACGTGACTGAATGCTGTTGATGTTAGGCAGCATTTCCTTGAGGCAGGAGCTTGGACCAGACAAACCCATTCATGCCTCCCCTTCAGTCCTGTTCTAGTTACGAAGAGTGCTGTGAGTACCAGTAACAGCTTGTTAGTCTAGGGGAATATGGATTAATCACTGAATTAAACACTGGGCTCCCCATGTGCAGGTGTAGTTACATTAGTGCCGTGATGTGTCGCCACACCCTGTAGCTAGAGAGACATGGAAGTAAGTGTGTAAGAATTTTACGGGGAAGAAGAAGATGGCAGGGAAAGTGAAAGTCGGGACTTGGAAGGCACATGAACTTGACCCCTTATGCATGTCCTTTGAGAAGCGGCATGCGGCTTCGACATCAGACAGCCCCGGGTTCAGATCCTTGCTCTGCCATTTCCTAGCTGGGCAGTCTGGGGCGAGTCAGATAACGACGTTTCTCTGATAGTCATCATTCTTTAGTTGTGTGTGATAGAAACCAACTCAGGCTACCATGAGCAGGGAAGGGTCACAGAATGCACAGAAAAGCCCCAGCCCCTGACCTCAGAAAGGGCCCATGGCTGACCTCTTCAGAGTGTCCAGCAGCGCTGGCCTGAGCATTACTCCAGGCAGGCCGAGGATTACAGGAGAGCCCTGTGTCCCGCACCTCTGGGCAAGAGGGCAGGGTACATTGGCTGTCAGTTTCATCAGTGAGGGAGGGGAGTTCCCTGAAGCAGAATCAGGGCAGAAACTTTGGATAGTCACTACTGCTTCTGAGCCTCAGTTTATTCACCTGTAAAATGGGGATAATGATACCTGCCTTGCAGAGGTTTATTATAAGGATTCAAGTTAATATAAGTGAACTGGCTTGCACAAAAAACTCCCAGTAAACAGTAGTTATTGTTATAATATAGTCAAATCTTTATTATCCCTTTTGCAGATGGTCTTTGGTAACTTATTTATTTGTCAGTTCCAGGGTGCATCTTTTTTAAAAAAGGAACATATCCCTCCATAGCTAAAATAATATCGGTATCATAGTTAAAACAATTAACAATAATTCCTTTATATCATCTAATATGTCAAAATTTTTTTGCAGTACTTAAATCTAGCCTGACGGCTGCCTGTCCCAGCATATGGCCTCTCTGGGGGCTAATGGAGGATAAGCTTATTGTAATATTCGCCTAAGCCAAACAGAATTGGAAAGGTACATTTGTTAGAGGAAAAAAAAATGATGGACTGTATTTCAAGACTAAATAGAGTTGATCTGGGATTTCCCTCTGTTTTGGTGTATTCAGGTCACCACTCCCCCTCATTAGTACCGGCTGTATTTAACACTGCCACAGTTAATGAAAGCTTTAGTAGTTAAACACGTACACGAAATTCCCTATTACTCCAGGGTGCGTGTCTCAGTCTTCTGGTGCGATTCAACAAACATTTATTGAGTGCCTACTATATGCAAGAGATTTCTCATTATAACCATTCTTGTGGAGTTCTTGAGCCAAACTTAAGTTTTTTTTTTTGTTTTTTTTTTTCTAGTAAATTTTATACATCAGAAGCCAGATTTGGCTGTCTAAAGTGGGAAAGAAGGAGAATTACTTGTCTATGAATTTTAAGATCTACTAAAAGGAGCCCTCCTGGTTCCCTTGGGGACAAACATTTCATAATATAAATGTTTAAAAATCAACCAAGATTTTTTTTTAAAAAAAGGTTAGCCTGTTTGTTTCTTCTCACCCAGTGACGCTTTTTCTACCAAAGAAAAGAAGGGTCTTCTGCTAAATCTAGGAACCACAGCCTTTGTGGTTTTGTTGAAGCAGGGAAAGACAGCAATTCCCAACCTGGAGTCTTCCCCAAAGACAGCTGTTTCCAGTTCCTTGAGCCAGAAATTGCTGCTTTCAAGACAGCAAAGGGAGAAAGAAAAGTTCTGAGCCAGGGTTAAAAAGGTACAGAATATAGTGTTTTATAAGACCAGATGTGAGCAATGATGTGGGGAAAATGGGCCCTCTTAGAAGCTGCTGGCGGGAGTGTAAATAGATACAACCTTTCTGGAGGGCAATTTGGGAGTACTATCAAAAGCCTTAAAAGTGATCGTACTCTTGGAATTGATCCCAAGGCAATAACTAGGGATATACTCAAAGATTTATCCATAGGAACAGTCATTGCAATATTGTTTAGAATAGTGAAAAATTGGAAATTATCTAAATGTCCAATCATAGGGGACTGACTTAGGTTGGTTCAGTAACTTATAGGGCATCTGTCCATGATGGAATATTGTTCAGACATTAGAAATAATGTTGTATCCTGGGATAAACCATAATGGAAAAGAATATAAAAAAGAATGTGTATATATATATATATATATATATATATATATATATATATATATATGTATGTATAACTGAGTCACTTTGCTGTACAGCAGAAATTAACATGACATTATAAATCAACTATACTTCAATTAAAAAAAAAAAGAAATAATATTGTAGAACTGGAGCTCCCAGGATCCATGGTTCAGGGAGTCTGAAATTATATGCAAAATTGTGTGTGTGTGTGTGTGTGTGTGTGTGTGTGTGTGTGTGTGTGTGCACATTTTGGGTGAAAGGGAGAATTCTTATGGATTCTCAAATAGGTGCATGACCCAAGAGAGTAAAAAAAGCACCATTATAGAAAATATTTAAAACGAAAAGATGTTGACAACATATTATTAAGTGAATGAATGAAGGATAATATGATCTTATTTTTTAAAAAAATGTTTGTGTGTGTGTAGGAAAAAGATTAAAATGTTATCCACCAAAATGATAATCATGGTTATCTCAGAATGGTAGGATTATAGGTGATTTTTTCTTTTTTGTTGTTGAATTTCTAAAATTGTTACCATGAGTATACATTACTATTATATTTTATAAAAGCACTTTTTAAAAAACGTAAGAGTATGGACCCTACAATCTAGAACTACAGTGCCTGGGTCCTGACTTACCAGCTGAAATGTCTACAGTAAGCTTCTTAACTTCTCTAGGCCTCAGTTTCTCCATCTGTAAAATGGGGATGATACTAGTTCATATTAATAATTGTAAAACACCAGGGCCTGGCCTGAGGTAAGTACTCAGTGAAGGTTGGTTATTGTTAACAAAACAAAAGTGAGGCAGTGTGGTTATGTGCATGAGCTTTGGAGATGCATAGGCTTGGGTTTGAACCCAAGTTCATGGCTCTTTAGCTGTGATCCCCTTATATAAGCCTTACTTTTCCCATCTGTAAAATGGACACAATAATATCTACCTTGAAATCAGCTAGGCTGATTTCAACACTAGAGAAATACATGTGCCTAATGTATAGTAAGGATTCAAAAAGTGATAGGAATGTCCCAACTAAAATAGAGTGTATCCTTTGGGAATTGACAATCAATGTTTAAAGAACTAATCCTTTTGCTTTTTTTTTTCACACCTTAACACAAATGACTCCTCATTTACCTCACGCTACAAGCACTGCAATGAAGAGGCTGCCCTAGCACAGGGTTTCAAAAACTAACATTCCACCTGTCTAGCTAATATTGCCACTGTGATTACTAATAAGTGTTACCTCTGGAGTTATTATCATTTTTTAAAGGCTGGCATTATTTTTCTTTCTTTTTTTAAACTGAAGTGTATTTGTCTTACAATATTATATTAGTTTCAGGTGTACAACATAGTGATTTGATATTTTTATAGATTCGCACCATACAAAGTTATTACAATATTATTGACTATGTTTCCTGTGCTGTACATTATGTCCCTGTTATTTATTTTGGAGTTATTATTATGTACTGGTCCTAGGGTGAATCATTCTTGTTTTTCTCTGTTCCTACTCTATTATCTCCTATTTCCAGAACTGAGCTACTGACGACAAAAAAAATATTGCTTATATATAAAAGAGGAGTTATTAGAGTTGACTAGAGCTTGGCCATCCTCTTCTTTCAATTTCCTTGTGTGTCCTGAACCCCACCTCCACAAATTATCTAACTAAGATATTACCTTGCTGAGGACCATCATCTCTTCTGAAATTTTATGGGATTTTGGTATTTGCTAAATATTTAATATGTGCTTGGCACTGTGTGAAGTCAATGTCATATGTCGTCTTGTCTAGGCTATAGGCTGAATCTTCACTTGCCCTCATACTCCACATCCAATCCACTGGCAACTCTACTGGCTCTTCTTTCAAGATAAATCCATAATCCAACTACTTCTCCGTACCTCCACAGCTACTACTTTTGCCAAACCACCCTTGATTCTTACCTGAATTTAAAAAAAAAAATAGACTTGATTTTTTAGAGCATTTTTACATTCACAGCAAAATTGAGTGGAAGGTTCAGAGGTGTCCCCTATGCCCTCTGCCTGCCCCTAGCCTCCTGCATTATTAACATCCCTCACCAGAGGGGTACATTTGTGACAATCAGTGAACCTACACTGATACATCATTATCACCCCAAATCCGTAGTCTATATTAGAGTTCACTCTTGGTGGTGTATATTCTGTGGATTTTGACAAATGTATAATGACATGTATGCCATTAGAATATCATACAGAATAATTTCACTGCCCTAAAAAAAATCCTCTGTGCTCTGCCTATTCATCCCTTCCTCCTCCAACTCCTGGCAATCACTGATCATTTTGTTTTCTCCATACTTTTGCCTTTTCCAGAATGTCATATAGTTGGATTCATATAGTATGTAGCCTTTTCAAATTGGCTTCTCTCACTTAGTAATATGCATTTAAAGTTCCTCCATGTCTTTTCATGGCTTGATAGATCATTTCTTTTTAGTGCTGAATAATATTCCCTTGTCTGAATGTATCACAGTTAATCCAGTCACCTACTGAAGAGCATCTTGGTTGTTTCCAAGTTTTGGCAATTTTGGATAAAGCTGCTCTAAGCATCTGTGTGCAGGTTTCTGTGTGAACGTTTTCAACTCCTTTGGGTAAATACCAAGGACCATGATTGTTGGACCATATGTTAAGAGTACGTGTAGCTTTTTAAGAAACTGCCAAACTATCTTCCAGAGTGGCTGAACCATTTTGCATTCCCACCAGCAATGAATGGGAGTTCCAGTTGCTCCAAATCCTCAGCAGCATTTGCTGTTGTCAGTATTCTGGATTTTGGCCAGATGTGGCCAAAATAATAATAGATGTGCAGTGGAATCTTATTATTGTTTTAATTTGCATTTCTTTTCTTTTTTTATTTATTTAATTAATTTACTTTTGGCTGCGTTGGGTCTCCGTTGCCGCACATGGGCTTTCTCTAGTTGCGGTGAACGGGGGCTACTCTTTGTTGCGGTGCGTGGGCTTCTCATTGTGGTGGCTTCTCTTGTTGTGGAGCACGGGCTCTAGGCATGCTGGCTTCAGTAGTTGTGGCACGTGGGCTCAGTAGTTGTGGCTCACGGGCTCTAGAGCACAGGCTCAGTAGTTGTGGTGCACGGGCTTAGTTGCTCCGTGGCATGTGGGATCTTCCTGGACCAGGGCTTGAGCCCGTGTCCCCTGCATTGGCAGGTGGATTCTTAACCACTGTGCCACCAGGGAAGCCCTTGCCTTTCTGTAATGACATACAATGTGGATATTTTTTTCACATGGTCATTGCCCTTCATATATATCTTCTTTGGGGAGATGTCTGTCAAAGTCTTTGGTCTGTTTTTTAATCTGGTTGTTCATCTTCTTATTGTTGAGTTTTAAGAACTCTTTGTATATTTTGGATAACAGTCTTTATCAGATACATGTTTTGCAAATATTTTCTCCCAGTGTGTGACTTGTCTTCTCATTCTCTTCACAGTGTCTTTCACAGAGCAGAAGCTTTTAATTTTAATGAAGTCTAGCTAATCAATTATTTCTTTCCTGATCATGCCTTTGGTGTTGTATCTAAAAAATCATTGCCAAAGCCAAGATTATCGAGGTTTTCTCCTTTGTTATCTGCTAGGAGTTTTATAGTTTTGTACCTTTCACATTTAGATCTATGATTCATTCTTTCAAGTGTCCTTAGCTACTTAAGGTGATTATTTTGTGATTATCTTTGTGAAAGGTGTAAGGTCTGTGTCTAGATTTTTTTTGCATGTGGATGTCCAGTTGTACCAGCATCATTTGTTGAAAAGACTATCTTTTCTCCATTGTATTGCCTTTGCTCCTTTGTCAAAGATCAGTGGACTACATTTATGTTGGTCTACTTCTTGGCTCTTAATTCTGTTCTCATATATGTACCTCATATAAATCTTGTACATATTATGTTAGATTTATACCTAATTATTTCATTTTGTGTGGTGCTAACATAAATGGTACTGTATTTATTTATTTATTTTTATTTAGCTGTGTTGGGTCTCAGTTGTGGCACGCAGGATCTTCGTTGTGGCATGTGGGATCTTTCATTGTGGCAAGTGGACTTCGCTCTAGTTGTGGTGTGCAGGCTCCAGAGCGCGCAGGCTCAGCAGTTGTGGTGCATGGGCTTAGTTGCCCTGTGGCATGTGGGATCTTAGTTCCCTGACCAGGGATTGAACCCGTGTCCCCTGCATTGGAAAGTGAATTCTTAACCACTGGACCACCAGGGAAGTCCCAATGGTATTGTATTTTTAATTTCAAATTCTGCTTGTTCATTGCTAGTATATTGGAAAGTGATTGACTTTTGTATATTAACCTTGTATCCTGCAAACTTGCTATAATCCCTTATCAGTTTCAGGAGGTTTTTTTTGTTGAATCTTTCCGATTCTCTTTATAGACAATCATGTCATATATGAACAAAGGGAGTTTTATTTCTTCCTTCCCAATCTGTGTACCATTTATTTCCTTTTCTTGTCTTATTGCATTAGTTAGGACTTCCAAGATGATGTTGAGAAGGAATGGTGAGAAGGGATAGCCTTGCCTTGTTCCTGATCTTAGTGGGAAAGCTTCCAGTTTCTTACCGTTTATGTGTACTATTAACTGTAATTTTTTGCAGATGTTCTTTACCAAATTGAGGAAATTCCCCTCTATTTCTAGTTTGCTGAGAGTTTTTATCATGAATGAGTGTTTCATTGTGTCAAATACTTTTTCCTCATCTATTAATATGGTTATGTGATTTTTCTTCTTTGGCTTGATGTGATGGATTACATAAATTGATTTTCAAATGTTGAACCAGCCTCCCAAACTTGGGGTGAATCACACTTGGTCATGGTATATAATTCTTTCTATACATCGTTGGATTAGCTTTGCTAATATTTTGTTGAGGATTTTTGCACCTATGTTCATGAGAGATTCTGGTCTGTAGTTTTCTTATAATGTCTTTGTCTAGTTTTGATATTAGGGTACTGGTAATGCTAGCCTCAAAGAATGAGTTAGGAAATATTCCCTCTGCTTCTATACTCTGAAAGAGACTGTACAGAATTAGTATAGTTTCTTCCTTAAATTTTTAGTAGAATTCACCAGTGAACCCATCTGAGCCTAGTGCTTTCTGTTTTGGAGGATTATTAATTATTGATTCAATTTCTCTAATTTACATAGGCCTATTCAGATCATCTATTTCTTCTTGTATGACTTTTGGCAGACTGTGTCTTTTAAATAACTGGGTCATTTCATCTAGGTTATCAAATTTGTGGGCATAGAGTTGTTCATACTATTCCTTGATTATTCTCTTAATGTCCATGGGATCTGTAGTAATGTTGTCTCTTTCATTTCTTTTTTAAAAAAATTAATTAATTATTTTTTATTTTTCACTGTGTTGGGTCTTTGTTACTATGCATGGGCTTTCTCTAGTTGCAGCAAGCAGGGGTTACTCTTTGCTGTGGTGCATGGGCTTCTCATTGCGGTGGCTTCTCTTGTTGCAGAGCACGGGCTGTAGGCACGCGGGTTTCAGTAGTTGTGGCATGCAGGCTCAGTAGTTGTGGCTCACGATCTCTAGCACGCAGGCTCAGTAGTTGTGGGGCATGGGCTTAGTTGCTCTGTGGCATGTGGGATCTTCCCGGACCAGGGATCGAACCTGTGTCCCCTGCCTTGGCAGGCAGATTCTTAACCACTGTGCTACCAGGGAAGCCCTCTTTCATTTCTTTTTTTAAAAAATTTATTTATTTTTATTTATTTTTAATTTTTGGCTGCATTGGCTCTTTGTTGCTGCGCGTGGGCTTTCTCTAGTTGCGGCAAGTGGTGTCTACTCTTTGTTGCAGTGCATGGGCCTCTCACTATGGTGGCTTCTCTTGTTGTGGAGCACAGGCTCTAGGCACACAGGCTTCAGTAGTTGCGGTGCGAGGTCTTCAGTAGTTGTGGCTTGAAGGCTCTAGAGTGCAGGCTCAGTAATTATGGCTTGTGGGCTCTAGAGCGCAGGCTCAGCAGCTGTGGTGCATGGGCTGAGTTGCTCCGTGGCATGTGGGATCTTCCCGGACCAGGGCTCGAAACTGTGTCCCCTGCATTGGCAGGCGGATTCTTTTTTTTTTTTTTTGCGGTACGCGGGCCTCTCACTGTTGTAGCCTCTCTCGTTGCGGAGCACAGGCTCCGGATGCGCAGGCTCAGTGGCCATGGCTCACGGGCCTAGCCGCTTCGTGGCATGTGGGATCTTCCCGGACCAGGGGACGAACCCATGTCCCCTGCATCGCCAGGCGGACTCTTAACTACTGCGCCACCAGGGAAGCCCTGGCAGGCGGATTCTTAACCACTGTGCCACCAGGGAAGTCCCTTCATTTCTGACATTAGTAATTTATGTCTTCTTTCTTTTTTACTTAGCCCAGTAAAGGCTTATCAATTTTATGTATCTTTTCAAAGAACCAACTTTTTGTTTTGTTGGGTATTTTTTCTATTGATTACCTATTTCAATTGCATTGATTTCTGCTCTAATTTTTATAGTTTTTTTTTCTTCTGCTTACTTTGGATTTAATTTCTCTTCTCTTTCTAGTTTCCTAAGGTGAATGTTCAGATCACTGACTTTTAGATTTTTCTTTTTGTAATATACACATTCAGTGCTATCAATTTCCTTCTAATCACTGCTTTTGCTGTATCCCACACATTTTAATAAGTTGTGTTTTCATTTTTATTTAGTAAAATATTTAAATTTTTTTTCTTGAAATTTCTTCTTTCACTTATGTGTTATTTAGAAGTGTGTTGTTTAATCTCCAAGAATTTGGGGATTTTCCAGTTATCTTTCTGTTATTGATTTCTAGTTTAATTCTGTTGTGGTCTAAGAGCAGACATTGTATGATTTCTATTCTTTTAAATTTAATGTGTGTTTTATGGCCCAGAATGTGGTCCATCTTGGTGAATGTTCTATGTGGACTTGAGAAGAATATGCATGCTGCTGTTGTTGGATGAAGCAGCCTATAGACGTAAATTATATCTGGTTGATTGATGGTCCTATTGAATTCAGCTATGTCCTTACTGATTCTCTATCTGCTGGATCTGTTTATTTCTGATAGAGGGGTGTTGGAGTCTCCAGCTGTAATAGTGGGTTCATCTTTTTCTCCTTGCAATTCTGTCACTTTCTGCTTCTCATGTTTTGACACTCTATTGTTAGGAGCCTATACATTAAGGATTGATATGTCTTCCTGGAGAATTGACCTCTTTATCATTATGTAGTATTCCTCTTTATCTCTGATCACTTTCCTTGCTCTGAAGTCTTTTCTGTCTGAATTAATACAGCTACTCCTGCTTTCTTTTGATTAGTGTTAACATGGTATATCTTTCTCCATCCACTTACTTTTACTCTGTGTTTGTCTTTCTATTTAAAGTAGGTTTCTTGTAGACAACCTGTAGTTGGGTCTTGTTTTTTTGATCCACTCTGACAATCTCTGTTTTTTAATTGTTTATTTAGACCACTGATGTTTAAATTCTAAAGCGATTACTGGTATAGTCAGATTAATAGCTACCATATTTGTTACCATTTGCTATTCTTTGCCCTTGTTCTTTATTCCTGTTTTTGTCTTCTACTCCTTTTCTTCCTTTTGTGGTTTTAACTGAGCATTTTACGTGATTCCATTTTCTCTCCTTTCTTAACATATCAGTTATAATTCCTTTTTTCTTCTTTTTAGTCATTACACCAGAGTTTGCAATATATACAGCTAATTCAATTCCACTTTCAAATAACACTATACTACTTCATGGGTAGTGCAAGTACCTTATAATAACAAAATAATCCTACTTCCCCCTTCCTGTCCCTGTATCATTGCTATCATTCCTTTCACTTATAAGTAAGCATGTGCACACACACAGAGACACACACACATATTGAATACATGGTTACTATTATTATTTTGAACAGTTCTCTGTTAGCTCAATTAAGAACAATAAAAGTAAAAGTTTTTATTATACCTTCACTTGTTCCTTCTCCGTTGCTTTTCCTTTCTTTATGTAAGTGAAAGTTTTTGACCTATATAATTTTCCTTCTCTCTAAAGAACTTTTAGCATTTCTTTCAAGGCAAGTCTACTAGCAACAAACTCACTCATTTTTTGTTTGAGAAAGTCTTTATTTCTTCTTTACTTTTGAAGGATAATTTCACAGGGGACAGAATTCAATGTTGGTGGTTTTTTTCTCCCAGCACTTTAAATATTTCACCCTGCTCTCTACTTACTTGTATGGTTTCTTAAGAGAAGTCAGATGTATTTCTTATCTTTGCTCCTCTATGATAAGGTAATTTTTTCTTCTGGCTTCTTTTAAGATTTTTTTCCTTTATCTTTGATTTTCTGCATTTTGAATATATGTCTAGGTGTAGTTATTTTTGGAGGGGGGGTGCGCATTTATCCTGCTTGGTGTCCTCTGAACTTCTTGGATCTGTGGTTTGGTGTCTGACATTAATTTGGGGAAATTCTCGGTCATTTGTGCTTCAGATATTTCTTCTGTTTCTTTCTCTCTTTTTTTCTCCTTCTGGTATTTCCATTAAGTGTATGTTATACCTTTTGTAGTTGTCCCACAGTTCTCGGTATTCTTGGGTATTCTGTTCTGTTTGTTTTTTTTTTTCAGTCCTTTTTTCTCTTTACTTTTAAATTTTGGAAGTGTCTATTGAGATAGCCGCAGGCTCAGTGACTCTTTCCTCAGCCATGTGCAGTCTATGAATGAGCCCATCAATGGCATTCTTCATTTCTGTTACTGTGTTTTTTGTTTGTTTGTTTTGCGGTACTCGGGCCTCTCACTGTTGTGGCCTCTCCCTTGCGGAGCACAGGCTCCGGACGCGCAGGCTCAGCGGCCATGGCTCACGGGCCCAGCCGCTCCGCGGCACGTGGGATCTTCCCGGACCGGGGCACGAACCCATGACCCCTGCATCAGCAGGTGGACTCTCAACCACTGTACCACCAGGGAAGCCCCTGTTACTGTGTTTTTGATCTCTGGAATTTCTTTCTGAGTCATTCTTTTTATTTATTTATGTATTTATTTTTGGCTGCACTGGGTCTTTGTTGCTGTGCGTGAGCTTTCTCTAGTTGTGGCGAGTGGGGGCTACTCTTTGTTGTGCGTGGGCTTCTCATTGCGGTGGCTTCTCTTGTTGGGGATCATGGGCTCTAGGCTTGTGGGCTTCAGTAGTTGTGGTGCGTGGGTTCAGTAGGTGTGGCTTGCGGGCTCTAGAGCACAGGCTCAGTAGCTGTGGCACACGGGCTTAGTTGCTCCATGGCACGAGGGATCTTCCCGGACCAGGGATCAAATCCATGTCCCCTGCACTGGCAGGCGGATTCTAAACCACTGCACCACCAGAGAAGTCCCTTGATTCATTCTTATAACTCCCATCTCTCTGTTTACATTACCCATCTGTTCTTGCATGCTGTCTACTTCATCCGTTAGAATCCATAGCATATTAATCATAGTTGTCTTGAAATCCCAGTGTGATAATTCCATCATCTCTGCCATCTCTGAGTCCGGTTTTGATGTGTGTTCTGTCTCTTCAGGACAAGTGTTTTTTTGCCTTTTGATATGCCTTATAAGTTTTCCTTCTTAGAAGGACATGCTATACTGGGTAAAAGGAGCTGCAGTAAATAGGCCTTTAGTAATGTGGGGTAAGGTATTGGGAGAAGGAAGCATTCTGTAGTCCCATGATGAGGTTGCAGTCTTACAATGAGTCTGTACCCCTGGACTGTGAATTTCACAAGTGCTTCTCAGCCTCTCCCCTGACACCCCACCCCCAGCTTAGATGGGAGAGGGTGAGGAGAGAGGGCTGGAGCTGGGTATTTCCCTTTCTCCATGTGGATTATGCTCTGCAAACTGCCCAATAATTGAGACTCTTGTAAAATGGTTTCTCTTGAGGGCAGGCCTTGTTAAGAAGAACAGAATGCTCTGGTATATTTCAAAATGGTTCCTTTTCTTTTACCCAAAGCCAGAAGCTGGAGGGGTTTTTCTCCAATCTTCACCATGAGAACACGCTTGAGTCCCTGGAGGTAAAACTCACAAAAGTGTGGGCACCTCTCCACGACCGCGTCTTCTGGAGTTTTTAACTCTCAGACCTGTGCACACTGAGCCTCAAGAAGTTTGTCAATTACAGTTCAGGTTTTCCTTCCCCGGGCACTGCTTCCCACAGATGTTTCTGCTCTGTGGTCTCTGCTCTAAGTGGGGATTCTATGTATTGGCCTGGCTGGCTGTCCAAATTTGTGGGGGCAGCAGTTTGCCTTGAGACCTCACTTCTCTGATGAATCTCAACTGTTTTTTCAGTTTTTCAGCCTTTGACTTGTTGTTAGGACAAAGTGATAACTCCCAAGCTCCTTACAGCTGGACCAGAAACTAGAAGTCTCACCTGGATTTTTGCTATAACCTCCTAACCGGTTTCCCTCTTCTGCCCTCACTTAAACATAGCAGCTCAAATGAGACTTTAAAATGTACATTAGAATATGTTACTTGCCTGTTCAAAACCCCTCAGTGGCTCCCCGTTTCCTTCAGAGAAAAAGCCAAAGTACTGTACCTACCAGTCCTAGGCATCTGCCCTGTCTTCAACACTCTGCCCTAATTTCCATCTTCTCTCCAGCTACAAGGTCTCCTGCAGCCATCTGGCTGCCTTGTTGTTCCTTGAACTTTCCATGTGTGCTCTCACCACCAGACCTTTGCACTTGCTGTTCCCTCTGCTTGGAATAATCTTCCCCCAGACACCTGCCTAGCACAGTCCTTTGCTTCTCTCAACTCTTGGTTCAAATGTCACCATCACATCAAGTGTCACCACTGGGTTATCACCTAATCACGCTCTAGATTATAGTAACTCTTCCCCAGTCACCCCAATGGCTTCCTTCTCTGCTTTATTTTTTCCATAGCATTTATCACTATCTGATATACCATATATTTTACCTTTTTTGGTTCTTTATTTACTTTCTTCTCCCACTAGAAAGTAAAGGCCATGAGGGCAGCAGGGGGTTGTCATCTATATGGTTCACCATTGTATCATCAGTGCCTAAAATAATACCTGGCATATAATAAGTCCTCAATAAATATTTGTTTAATGGATTATTACTGTACTCACATAGATGAGGCAAGGGATGGAACTAGAGTTCAAACTCAGGTCTTCATGACTCAAATCTCGTGTTCTGAACGAATATGCTACGTGGCCACTGTGTTGAATATTGAATATCTGATGCGTTCGTGCAAATGGCTATTTCCTACACTCTGGCAGTTAATTTTCTATTTCTTGGCTCTCGCTGGAGTTGATTTTTCTGAGTTAGTAAGAACTCTCTATGAACTGCATCCTAATATTTCCTCAAGATCATTGCATTGCAAAATAGGCTGCAATAAGACTGCCCACTGCATTACCTGCAGAGCTCTCTCCTTCATCTCGTTTCACTGCAGTCTATCTGCCAGCTAAGGTCAGAACTGCACTGCTTCTGGCCAAATGCAATCTCAGGTTAAGTAGTCAATATGACGTGATCTGCAAAGTAAATTAGAAAAACCCAAACGACCAATACCAGTCCCTCAAGTCTGCATGTTTAACAGCCTTCGAAGTGCCTTCAAGCACACTATCATTTTGTAAAAATAAATTTATTTATTTATTTATTTATTTTGGGCTGTGTTGGGTCTTCGTTGCCGCGTGCCGGCTTTCTCTAGTTGCAGCGAGTCGGGGCTACTCTTTGTTGTGGTGCATGGGCATCTTATTGCGTTGGCTTCTCTTGTTGCAGAGCATGGGCTCTAGGGCATGCGGGATTCAGTAGCTGTGGTGCACAGGCTCAGTTGCTCTGTGGCATGTGGGACGTTCCTGGACCAGGGCCCAAAGCCATGTCTCCTGGATTGGCAGGCAGATTCTTAACCATTGTGCCACCAGGGAAGCCGCACTATCTGTTTTGTTGCTTATAATGACCTGCTGGATAGATCACTGCTTACCCCGTTGCTTAGATGAAGAAACAGAGGTCACAATTAGTAGCAGTACTGGGACTAGAATATGGGTCTTCTGATCCAAAAAGCCCCAATGCTCGTGAAACCGAGCTTCCTTCCACTGATTTCACTCCTGCCTGTCACGAGCTTTATTTTACAGTTCTGCCAACTTTTCATACACAGCACCAGGAATCTTGGTAGACAAGTGAAATGTGCAAGCGGGGAGAGGCTGGGGGTGTTAGGAACGCATGTAGTTTTCGGTTGTAGTTTTCTGCTCCCTTCTTTCGATCAGAGCCCCAATTTCTGTTTCGGACAATTGCTTCTGCTCCAAGTCTCAGTTGCGTCGTCAGTCAAGGTGGCAGAGGAGAGGGCATTTGACTCAAGCGAAGCCAATCAGATTCAAGGACCTGGGATCGTAACCAAAATGGCGGAAGGACAGCGTAACGTTGTGCAGAAGCAGCCCTGACAAGGTGGTTGATTAGCTCCTGTTCCAGGATGGCGTGGCTGTCATGGTTCCCGACTCTTCCAGCCTCATTCTCAGCTGTCTCTTGATTCTGTGAACGGGCCCCACCCTCCCAATACATCCCCTTGCTTAAGTTAGCCAAAGTTTGTTTCTGTTGCTTGCAACCAAGGACTCCTTCCTGGAGCAGGGAAGAATCATGGGAAGGCTAGCCTCCTTCAGCAAGACTGGAGCCCTTTTCTGCCAAGATGAGCTGGGGTGAGTGACTCGACCGTGGTGCTCTTCTTGGTCGGTGGGTCAGTGTGTGCCGGCCTGCTGCCTTCTTTCTTGGGACCTCACAACCCGGATAGATGTGGGAGCTGGTGAGGCTCTTAAGAAATGAAGGGTCAGGTTGAGGAGGATGTGGGTGGACTGGGGCTTTGGGATGCCCCTCAAGGACTGGAGACGGAGAGCACAAGGAGACTCGGGGTGTCTTTGCACAGCTGCAGGAGTTGTCCAAGCAGGAAGAAGGAGATCCAACTTGGGAAACACCTTTTGCTCTGCTAAGCAAGTTTTGTGAAAGCTGGGCTTCAGTGTCACTCTCGGGCCCCAATTCTCGTATTTTAGACGAATGTCAAAGTTATTAGACAATTATGATGGAATGGGGAGTGGCGCTGGTAGATGAAAGGGAGATTCACTGCTGCCACCCTCAATATACAGAGAACCGAGACTTCTCTCCCAGGTCCCCTCTCCCCACTTGCTGCTTCTCCACTGGTTCTGATACCCACCGCACACCTCCTCTGCTGTGGACAAAGTATCTGGATATGCCACTTCTATCTGATGACGGAGAGTTCTGAGCCCACGTGACTGTATGACTAAGTGGACCTGACAGAACCCATCTCGTGATGAGCAGCTCTGGGTGCAAGATCACTGAATGCCCCACAATCAGATGCTCTGTGTCTACCAGGGCTCAGCAGAAGAGCGGCTGCTGGTTTTTGAAGGGGATAAGACAATTCTCTGTTACAGATGGCATGGCCCTGTTCTGGAACCCCCAGGGTCTAGGCTGTGGTTCTTCTTGGGGCTTGCCACAAACTCCACACAGTGTCTTGTCCCGCCATAGATGCCTTGCATGCCACGGAGGCAACTGCACCACAGCCTGCACCTGCTGCAGAGCCCTTTCGTGCTCTGGGTCCCACTGAAAGCTGACAGTGTTCCTTGTCACTAAGTAAATGGGTGAGAGCAATGTCCTCAAGTGTAGAACATGTTGTCTCTGGCACTTGAAAAGGCCTGCTAGTTTGTGGGAAGCAGACTCAAAGATGGTCCCCAACAGTCCTCGCCCCCAGCACTCACTCCCTTGTGTCCTCTCCTGGCGTATGGAGCAGACCCTGTGGCTTGCTTCTAGTGCATGGAAAATGGCAGATACGATGGGATGGCCCTTCCGAGATGAGCATCCAAAAAGCCTGTAGGTTCTGTCTCGGGAGACCCTCTGGTGCTCTCTCTTTTACACTTTGCCTTGTAGGGGTGATTATTCATTCTGGGCCTTTCGGTGTCTTTCTTCAGTGAGTCAATCCACTACCCCTCCCCTAACCCCCAGCAATAGCCATCTCATTCTACAGCCTTTCCAAAGAGTCCTTACCAGAAGCTCTCAAACACTCGGTAAGCTGCACCCCCAGTGCATTAATGTCCAGCTGTGTCCCGTCCCAGGTCATCAGCAGTGAACATTTTAGCAGTTGCACCCTGAGCACGTGCCCGGTGCTCTCACTGTTGACCTGCCATCCGTAACGAGGTCCTCCTGCCAGTCAGGCAGCAAAAGTGATCCTGTTCCAAAGTCTCATTTTGGGGACTGCTTTCTTAGACCAACCATTGTAGGTCAGGTTTCCTGGGAAACAGACTCTTGAAGCAGATATTTGCATGCATGTAGTCTATTGAGGAGTAGTTTTTGGGAACGACACCTGTGAGGGGGAAGGAAAGGAAGCTGGATTGGGCAGAGAGAGAAGCTGGGCTCTGGTGCAGTCACAACGGAGGCCTCGGTGAACTTTAAGGGGCGGTCTGAAGCTGGAAGGGCCCTTTAGAGTTGCCCAGCTACGGCAAAGAGGCCAGGCTTCCGCACCCGCTGTTGACCCCTCGCTGGTTGCAGGCTGCCCCAGAGAGAGGGCATCATCTTGGGTGGTGCAGCTTCCTTTGATGAAGGGCAGTTCCTGGAAGGGACTCGGTGGGAGCGGTCGACAGCCAACGCTCCCCCGGCTGGGAGGATACGTAGCTCAGCCTTGAGGAGGGACCTGTGTGGCTCACTCCCACATCCGCTCCAGAGGGTGCTGTTTCTAGCCCCCTTTTACAGATGAGCAAAACTGAGGCACAGCCAGGAAATAACAGAGCCAGAGACCATGCCCTTAACCTCCATGCTCTGTGCCTCTTTTGAAGGAGGAAGAAGGAGAGAATCCTTCTCCCATTCCTGGGATCACGGCCAAGTCAAGGGACAAGTTAGAAACATAACATTTGCTTTCGATATCCCCCAGTCTCCATTTTGATGCCCTTCTCTCACCTCTTAGAGTGTCGAGAAGAGCATTCCAGGCTTGGGCGTGGAAGAAATGGGGTTGCCTGGGTGGGTGTAGGCATGAGCAACACGGAGCAATTAATAGGCTAATTTGGTTGCAAAAAAAAAAAAAAAGTTTGTAAAGGCAGTTAGAGAAAGATAACGTGGGAGAGCGAGGCTAAATTCTCACTAGAGGTCTTGATAGTCAAGCTAAGGAATTTGTACACAGTGGCAAAGGAGTGGAGGGGGTGGGTGAGGATGATATGTGCAAAGGGTTTTCTGAGGAAGATTTAATGTGTCCCTGGGGCCGAGGATGAACTGGCAGAAACAAAGACTAGAGGAATGGAAATCTGTTACGAGGCTGTTGCCACCAGTCCAAGAGGGCAGAGGAAGCAGAGAGGAAGAGAGAGAGAAGGGAAAAGAAAGAATGGTGGGGCAGGCGTTATGAAGGCAGCGTGACAGGAATCTAGGTATATGTGAAAGACAATCTTAGAAGGTATCAACAACAGGACTTCAAGGATGCTAATTAAGCAGAGGGTCCTATAGCAAAGCTCCGTAAAGCTGAAACCTCTCAAGGGCTTTCCACGGAAAAGGCCACCGAAATTGTTTTGTCACAGTAAAAGTCTGAGTACCCACACAGCAACTAACCCTAAGAGTGCAGGAGGCACGTGGGCAAACGAGTGTATTTGTCGATCTAGGTAAAGATTTTATTTAGCAACGTTGATAGGGTGCTTGCTGTGTGCTAGGCGCGGTTCTCTTTATGAGTATATACTCACTGAATCATTTGTTGTCATTACAGTTCTGTGTTGGTGCTATTATTATCTCCATTTACAGATGATAAAACTGAGGTACAGGGAGGTTAAGGCATTTGCCCAAGCTTACCCAGTAAGTGGAGGGATCTGGATTCAAACCCAGACAATGCCTCCACATTCTGTTATGTTAACCACTGTACTCTGCTCATGACACTTTGGGATTAACCATGATAAAAATTAAAGTGGGGAGAAAAAAGATAATCACCAACTTACCGATATGCCCAACTGGGCTTTAAAAATTCCCAAGGTTTCTCATTTTTATTTTAAAGGCGACAACGTCCCCACTTTTATCCTGTGACCTCATCTTACCTCCTCCCTCAGATCTTTAATTCATAAATACCTTTGGGGAAGCCACGCCCATCACCATGTCTCTGGTTAGATCATGAGTCAGAACAGGCTGAAATAATCTCGTGAATCGGCAGTGACAGAAATGATATAGCACCCTTAGCTTAATTGCAGTAGTCATTTATTCTTTCATTAGGTGCTTCATTCAGTCTGTACAGGAAACAACTGTCCAATACTTATTCTGCACAGGCACTGGGCTGAAGATTATAAACATGAAGATGAATAAAGCTTGGCCCCTACCCTTGAGGGGCTGTAGTTTTCTTCTATTGCCTCCCCAAGACCCCTAACCCAGAATTCTAAGCGCAACCAACAGTCAGGGATGCAGAAGAACATTCCATGGTTGTTGGAAACAGTTAGGGGGTGGGAGTTTGGTGGATGGGTATAAGGAAACTGGAGCAGTTATTCTATAATGGGAAATAATAGCCAATTCAATACCTTGGTCTGGATACCCTTATTTTCAGCCTGAAAAAATGCGTATCAGCTATTTTTTTCACACTCTTGGAAGGCGATCAGGGGGCCCTATTTTACTGATATTTTAAAATATCAATGGCTTGTGTAATGTGGCTAGAATTCTCTGTCCTCCAATTTCATCAACTTCATTTCTATCTTTTAAAAAACGTTTGATAGATAAAAGAATATATACAATGTATATCTAAGTACAAAGCATACTAATGAACATTTGTAAACTACCCAACTTAATAACATTTCCAATTCTGTTAGCTACTGTGAACGCCCTAATCCAACCCTCTCCCTACTCCCCAGAGGAAACTTCTGTCCTGAATTTTGTGTATATTGTTCCTTTGATTTTTAGGGTAGTCCTATCACATGCATGGATCTCTAAACAATATAGTGTTTACTTTTGCTTGCTTTTTCAAAATAGTTTTGTTCAGTATAGAATCAGCTGTGACTTGCTTTGTCCACTCCACATTGTATTTCTTTTTCTTTTTTTTTTTCTTTTTTTTTTTTTGCGGTACGCAGGCCTCTCACTGCTGCGGCCTCTCGCGTTGAGGAGCACAGGCTCCGGACGCGCAGGCTCGGCGGCCATGGCTCACGGGCCCAGCCGCTCCGCGGCACGTGGGATCTTCCCAGACCGGGGCACGAACCCGTGTCCGCTGCGTCGGCAGGCGGACTCCCACCCACTGCACCACCAGGGAAGCCCTCCACATTGTACTTCTAAGATTCATCCAAACTGCTCCATGTGGCTATACTTCATTTTCACAGCTGTTTATTAATTCATTCAATAAACATTGATTGAGCCCCAGTAATATTGTATTAGGTGAATATATCACAGTTTATTCATTTAGCTTCCTATTGATGGATGTTTGGGTTGTTTTCCTTTTTTTTTTTAAACGAATAAATGCTACTGGGAATATTCTCTTACATGGCTCCTGACACACATGTTCAAGAATTTCTCAAGAGCACTGGCTTTCCTACTGGTATTCATGATTTGTAGTGGCCTGTGAAATCAATTTAATAGATTCAACCAGGATTTTTTAAAATATATAAAACAGAGCAGTAACTACCTTAGCACATTTCCTGTAGAAATGGTTACGTGTTGTTTTGTGAAACTTTTGTTTCAGTTATGTTTATGTGTCCTGGGCTGTGATGTGAAGAGATTTTCTTTTCATGGGTCTTAGAAAAGTTTGGAAGCCCTTGCTCCAGGGTGGTGCTTCTTTAACTATCTGTGGGTAGATTTAGAAAAATTTCCAATGTGTCACAGATTATTTTTGTAAAATACCATAAAAATGAATTACTTGGAAAATGAGATGATTAAAAATTCAAAGACATACAGAAAGCCCAGTTTTAATTGTTATATTCAACAGACATAAGTTATATTTCAATAAATATAGTAGGGTAATTATTCACAACAGACAAAGGGCAGAAGTAACCCAGGTGTCCATCAATGGATGAATGAGAAACCGAGGGTGGTATATAGATTCAATGGAATATTATTCAGCCTTGAAAAGGAAAGCATTTCTGACACATGCTACAATGTGGGTGAAACTTGAGGACGTTATGCTAAAGAGAAATAGGGCAGTCACAAAAGGACAAATACCATATGATATTCCACTCGTATGAGATACCGAGAGCAGTCAGAGTCATAGAGCCAGAGAAAATGGTTGCCAGGAGTTGGGGGTGCAGGAGGAGTAGGGAGTTATTGTTTAGTGGGTATAGAATTTCAATTTGGAAAGATGGAAAAAAAAGTTCTAGAGATGGATGGTGGTGATGGTTGCACTACAGTGTGAATGTACTTTTCATGCCACTGAGCTGTGCACTTAAAAATGATTAAAATGGTCAAATTTTATGTTATGTATATTTTACCATGATAAAAAAAAAGTCTAAAAAATGAAAAATCAATATAGGATGGCAGTGTCCATTTGCTATCAAATTTTCTTGATCCTTACTGTCAAATTTTGTACTTGTCTCAAGGTGGCTGGCTTGTATCAGATCCTTCTTTCACATACTGGCACCAGTCTGTGGACTGTACTTTGAGTGGCGATGTTCCAGGGTATAAACCTAAGAACAGATAAACTGACATGCAGGCTACACACATGCTCACCTTTACAAGATAATCTCCAATTGTTTTCTAAAGAGGGAAATAATTTCCACTCCCGGCAGCAGATGTATTAAGAGTTTCCTGTGTGCGTCATCCTTGCCAATACATAGCATTGTCAGAATTCTTAATGTTTGCCAATCTGGTAAGTATAAAATACTATCTCATTTTGCTCTTAATTTGCATTTCCCTGGTTATTGAGAAATTCGAGCATCTTTTTATATGTTTATTGACAAGTTGTGTTTTTTCTTATTGAAGTTCCTGTTTAAGTCTTTTGCTCATTTTTTTCTATTGAGTTGTTGGTATTATTATTATTGATTGGTAGGAGTTTTAGCCAACAAATATTTATTGAGTACCTGCTATGTGCCAGGCACTCTTCTATATGCTGGGAATAAGGCAGTGAACAAAATAGATCAAAATTCCTTGTCTCATTTAGGAGTTTATAGTCTACTGAGGAGGGGGGTGGAAGGCAATCAAATCATTTAGTTACATGTATAGTATGTATGGGAATGATAAATGTTATAGCTAAAAATAAGGCAGGAAAGGGCAATAGTCAGGGAGTGGTGGTGAGCTTGCAATTTTTTTTTTTTTTTTTTTGCGGTACGCGGGCCTCTCACTGTTGTGGCCTCTCCCGTCGCGGAGCACAGGCTCCGGACGCGCAGGCTCAGCGGCCATGGCTCACGGGCCCAGCCGCTCCGCGGCACGTGGCGTCCCCCCGGACCAGAGCACAAACCCGTGTCCCCGGCATCGGCAGGCGGACTCTCAGCCACTGCGCCACCAGGGAAGCCCTGCAATTTTTTAAACAGGGGACAGGGAAGGTTTTATGAAAAACAAGACATTTGAGCAAGGTTCTGAAGTAGACCAGGAAATGAACGTGCAGACAGCTATAGGAAAATTTTCTTATGTATTCATTTGTCCGTTATATGCATTACAGATATCTTCTCCCACTTTGTGGCTTGCCCTCTCACTTTCTTTAAGAACAGTTTGATGAAAGACATTCTTATTTTTAATATAGTCTAATATATCAATCTTTTATTTTGTGGTTGGTACATTTTGTACCTTTTATAAGAAATCCTTCTCTCTCCTGATATGATAAATTGTTCTATATTTTCTTCTAAAAATTTTAAAGTGTTGCCTTGTACATTTTGCTCTTTTTTTAAAGACTTTAAAAAATTAGTTATTTATTTAGTCTGTGCTGGGTCTTAGTTGCAGCACGCAGGATCTTTCTTTTTAGTTGCAGCATGCCGACTTCTTAGCTGTGGCATGCGAACTCTTAGTAGCAGCATGCATATGGGATCTAGTTCCCTGACCAGGTATCGAAGCCAGGCCCCCTGCACTGGGAGCATGGTGTCTTGGACCACCAGGGAAGTCCCTACATTTTGCTTTTAATTCACACAGAATTTACTTTTGGATATGGTGTGAGATAGGACTCCATCTCCCCGCCCCCTCCATGTAAATTACAAATTGTGTGCCATATACAGGATAATCTCTCCTTTCTCTGGTGGTCTGCTGTGCCATTTCTGTCATAAATCTGGGTTCCATATATGTGTAGTTCTGCTTTGGGGCATTCTATTCAATTCCATTGGTCAATTTATCTGTCCCTGTACGTATATCACACTATATTACTTACTTGGGCTTTGTAGTATGTTTTATATATAGTAGAGAAAGTCCTTACACCTTATTCTTTTTTTTTTTAAGAACTGTTTTATTATTTATTTATTTATTTATTTATTTTTTTAAACATCTTTATTGGAGTATAATTGTTTTACAATAGTGTGTTAGTTTTTCCTTTACAACAAAGTGAATCAGTTATACATATACATATGTTCCCATATCTCTTCCCTCTTGCATCACCCTCTCTCCCACCCTCCCTACCCCACCCCTCTAGGTGGTCACAAAGCACAGAGGTGATCTCCCTGTGCTATGCAGCAGCTTCCCACTAGCTATCTAATTTACATTTGATAGTGTATATATGTCCCTGCCACTCTCTCACTTCATCACAGCCCACCCTTCCCCCTCCCCATATCCTCAACTCCATGCTCTAGTAAGTCTGTGTTTTATTCCCGTCCTACCACTAATCTCTTCATGACATTTTTTTCCCTTAGAGTCCATATATATGTGTTAGCATACGGTATTTGTTTTTCTCCTTCTGACTTACTTCACTCTGTATGACAGACTCCAGGTCCATCCACCTCATTATAAATAACTCAGTTTCATTTCTTTTTATGGCTGAGTAATATTCCATTGTATATATGTGCCACATCTTCTTTATCCATTCATCTGTTGATGGACACTTAGGTTGCTTCCATGTCCTGGCTATTGTAAATAGAGCTGCAATGAACATTTTTGTACATGAGTCTTTCTGAATTATGGTTTTCTCAGGGTATATGCCCAGTAGTGGGATTGCTGGGTCGTATGGTAGTTCTATTTGTAGTTTTTTAAGGAACCTCCATACTGTTCTCCATAGCGGCTGTATCAATTTACATTCCCACCAGCAGTGCAAGAGGGTTCCCTTTTCTCCACACCCTCTCCAGCATTTATTGTTTCTAGAGTTTTTGATGATGGCCAGTCTGACCGGTGTGAGATGATACCTCATTGTAGTTTTGATTTGCATTTCTCTAATGATTAATGATGTTGAGCATTCTTTCATGTGTTTGTTAGCAATCTGTATATCTTTGTTGGAGAAATGTCTGTTTAGTTCTTCTGCCCATTTTTGGATTGGGTTGTTTGTGGTTTTGATATTGAGCTGCATGAGCTGCTTGTAAATTTTGGAGATTAATCCTTTGTCAGTTGCTTCATTTGCAAATATTTTCTCCCATTCTGAGGGTTGTCTTTTGGTCTTGTTTATGGTATCCTTTGCTGTGCAAAAGCTTTTAAGTTTCATTAGGTCCCATTTGTTTATTTGTGTTTTTATTTCTATTTCTCTAGGAGATGGGTCAAAAAGGATCTTGCTGTGATTTATGTCGTATAGTGTTCTGCCTATGTTTTCCTCTAAGAGTTTGATAGTGTCTGGCCTTACATTTAGGTCTTTAACCCATTTTGAGTTTATTTTTTTGTGTGGTGTTAGGGATTGTTCTAATTTCATACTTTTACATGTAGCTGACCAGTTTTCCCAGCACCATTTATTGAAGAGGCTGTCTTTTCTCCACTGTATATCCTTCCCTCCTTTGTCAAAGATAAGGTGACCATATGTGTGTGGGTTTATCTCTGGGCTTTCTATCCTGTTCCATTGATCTATATTTCTGTTTTTGTGCCAGTACCATACTGTCTTGATTACTGTAGCCTTGTGGTAGAGTCTGAAGTCAGGGAGCCTAATTCCTCCAGCTCCATTTCTCGTTCTCAAGATTGCTTTGGCTATTCGGGGTCTTTTGTGTTTCCATACAAATTGTGAAATTTTTTGTTCTAGTTCTGTAAAAAATGCCAGTGGTAATTTGATAGGGATTGCATTGAATTGGTAGATTGCTTTGGGTAGTATAGTCATTTTCACAATGTTGATTCTTCCAATCCAAGAACATGGTATATTTCTCCATCTATTTGTATCATCTTTAATTTCTTTCATCAGTGTCTTATAATTTTCTGCATACAGGTCTTTTGTCTCCTTAGGTAGGTTTATTCCTAGATATTTTATTCTTTTTGTTGCAGTGGTAAATGGGAGTGTTTTCTTAATTTCACTCTCAGATTTTTCATCATTAGTGTATAAGAATGCCAGAGATTTCTGTGCATTAATTTTGTATCCTGCAACTTCACCAAATTCATTGATTAGCTCTAGTAGTTTTCTGGTAGCATCCTTAGGATTCTCTATGTATAGTATCATGTCATCTGCAAACAGTGACAGCTTTACTTCTTCTTTTCCTATTTGGATTCCTTTTATTTCTTTATTTTCTCTAATTGCTGTGGCTAGAACTTCCAAAACTATGTTGAATAAGAGTGGTGAGAGTGGGCAACCTTGTCTTGTTCCTGATCTTAGTGGAAATGGTTTCAGTTTTTCACCACTGAGAACGATGCTAGCTGTGGGTTTGTCATATATGGCCTTTATTATGTTGAGGAAAGTTCCCTGTATGCCTACTTTCTGCAAGGTTTTTATCATAAATGAGTGTTGAATTTTGTCAAAAGCTTTCTCTGCATCTATTGAGATGATCATATGGTTTTTCTCCTTCAGTTTGTTGATATGGTGTATCACGTTGATTGATTTGCGTATATTGAAGAATCCTTGCATTCCTGGGATAAACCCCACTTGATCATGGTGTATGATCCTTTTAATGTGCTGTTGGATTCTGTTTGCTAATATTTTGTTGAGGATTTTTGCATCTATGTTCATCAGTGATATTGGCCTGTAGTTTTCTTTCTTTGTGACGTCTTTGTCTGGTTTTGGTATCAGGGTGATGTTGGCCTCATAGAATGAGTTTGGGAGTGTTCCTCCCTCTGCTATCTGTTGGAAGAGTTTGAGAAGGATAGGTGTTAGCTCTTCTCTAAATGTTTGATAGAATTCGCCTGTGAAGCCATCTGGTCCTGGGCTTTTGTTTGCTGGAAGATTTTTAATCACAGTTTCAATTTCAGTGTTTGTGATTGGTCTGTTCATATTTTCTATTTCTTCCTGGTTCAGTCTCGGCAGGTTGTGCATTTCTAAGAATTTGTCCATTTCTTCCAGGTTGTCCATTTCATTGGCATACAGTTGCTTGTAGTAATCTCTAATAATCTTTTGTATTTCTGCAGTGTCAGTTGTTACATCTCCTTTTTCATTTCTAATTCTATTGATTTGAGTCTTCTCCCTTTTATTCTTGATGAGTCTGGCTAATGGTTTATCAATTTTATTTTATCTTCTCAAAGAACCAGCTTTTAGTTTTATTGATCTTTGCTATTGTTTCCTTCACTTCTTTTTCATTTATTTCTGATCTGATCTTTATGATTTCTTTCCTTCTGCTAAATTTGGGGTTTTTTTGTTCTTCTTTCTCTAATTGCTTTAAGTGCAGAGTTAGGTTGTTTATTCGAGATGTTTCCTGTTTCTTAAGGTAGGATTGTATTGCTATAAACTTCCCTCTTAGAACTGCTTTTGCTGTATCCCATAGGTTTTGGGTCGTCGTGTCTCCATTGTCATTTGTTTCTAAGTATTTTTTGATTTCCTCTTTGATTTCTTCAGTGATCACTTCGTTATTAAGTAGTGTATTGTTTAGCCTCCATGTGTTTGTATTTTTTACAGATCTTTTCCTGTAATTGATATCTAGTCTCATAGCGTTGTGGTCGGAAAAGATACTTGATACAATTTCAATTTTCTTAAATTTGCTAAGGCTAGATTTGTGACCCAATATATGATCAATCCTGGAGAATGTTCCATGAGCACTTGAGAAAAATGTGTATTCTGTTGTTTTTGGATGGAATGTCCTATAAATATCAATTAAGTCCATCTTGTGTAATGTATCATTTAAAACTTGTGTTTCCTTATTTATTTTCATTTTGGATGATCTGTCCATTGGTGAAAGTGGGGTGTTAAAGTCCCCCATTATAATTGTGTTACTGTCGATTTCCCCTTTTAAGGCTGTTAGTATTTGCCTTATGTATTGAGGTGCTCCTATGTTGGGTGCATAAATATTTACAATTGTTATATCTTCTTCATGGATCGATCCCTTGATCATTATGTAGTGTCCTTCTTTGTCTCTTGTAATAGTCTTTATTTTAAAGTCTATTTTGTCTGATATGAGAATTGCTACTCCAGCTTTCTTCTGATTTCCATTTGCATGGAATATCTTTTTCCATCCCCGTACTTTCAGTCTGTATGTGTCCCTAGGTTTGAAGTGGGTCTCTTGTAGACAGCATATATATGGGTCTTGTTTTTGTATCCATTCAGCCAGTCTGTGTCTTTTGGTGGGAGCATTTAATCCATTTACATTTAAGGTAATTATCGATATGTATGTTCCTATTACCATTTACTTAATTGTTTTGGGTTGTTCTTGTAGGTCTTTTCCTTCTCTTGTGTTTCTTGCCTAGAGAAGTTCCTTTAGGATTTGTTGTAGAGCTGGTTTGCTGGTGCTGAACTCTCTCAGCTTTTGCTTGTCTGTAAAGGTTTTAATTTCTCAATCAAATCTGAATGAGATCCTTGCTGGGTAGAGTAATCTTGGTTGTAGGTTTTTTTCCTTCATCCCTTTAAATATGTCCTGCCACTCCCTTCTGGCTTGTAGAGTTTCTGCTGAAAGATCAGATGTTAACCTTATGGGGATTCCCTTGTGTGTTATTTGTTGTTTTTCCCTTGCTGCTTTTAATATGTTTTCTTTGTATTTAATTTTTGACAGTTTGATTATTATGTGTCTTGGCATGTTTCTCTTTGGGTTTATCCTGTATGGGACTCTCTGTGCTTCCTGGACTTGATTGACTATTTCCTTTCCTATATTAGGGAAGTTTTCAACTATAATCTCTTCAAATATTTTCTCAGTCCCTTTCTTTTTCTCTTCTTCTTCTGGGACCCCTATAATTCGAATGTTGGTGCGTTTAATGTTGTCCCAGAGGTCTCTGAGACTGTCCTCAGTTCTTTTCATTCTTTTTTCTTTCTTCTGCTCTGCAGTAGTTATTTCCACTATTTTATCTTCCAGGTCACTTATCCGTCCTTCTGCCTCAGTTATTCTGCTATTGATCCCATCTAGAGTATTTTTCATTTCATTTATTGTGTTGCTCATCGTTTCTTGCTTCCTATTTATTTCTTCTAGGTCCCTGTTAACTGTTTCTTGCAAATTGTCTATTCTATTTCCAAGGTTTTGAATCATCTTTACTATCATTATTCTGAATTCTTTTTCAGGTAGACTGCCTATTTCCTCTTCATTTGTTAGGTCTGGTGTGTTTTTATCTTGCTCCTTCATCTGTTGTGTGTTTTTCTGTCTTCTCATTTCGCTTATCTTACTGTGTTTGGGGTCTCCTTTTTGCACGCTGCAGGTTCGTAGTTCCCGTTGTTTTTGGTGGCTGTCCCCAGTGGCTAAGGTTGGTTCAGTGGGTTGAGTAGATTCCCTGGTTGGGGGGACTAGTGCCTCTTTTCTGGTGGATGAGGCTGGATCTTGTCTTTCTGGTGGGCAGGTCCTCGTCTGGTGGTGTGTTTGGGGATATTGGTAACCTTATTATGATTTTAGGCAGCCTCTCTGCTGATGGATGGGGCTGTAGACCTGTCTTGCTCTTTGTTGGGGATAGGGTGTCCAGCACTGTTCTTTGCTGGTCCTTGAGTGAAGCTGGGTCTTGGTGTTGAGATGGAGATCTCTGGGAGATTTTCGCCGTCTGATATTACGTGGAGCTGGGAGGTCTCTTGTGGACTAGTGTCTTGAGGTTGGTTCTCCCACCTCAGAGACACTGCCCTGGTGCCTGGCTGGGGCGCCAAGAACCTTTAATCCACACGGCTCAAAATAAAAGGTAGAAAAAATAGAAAGGAAAGAAAAGGAAGGAAGGAGGGAGGGAGGGAAGGAAGGAAGGAAGGAAGCAAGAAAGGAAGGAAGGAAGGTACAGAGGAAGAAAGGGAGGAAGGAAGAGAGGAAGGGAGGAAAGAAGGGGGGAAGGAAGGAAGAAAGGAGGGAAGGAGGGAAGAAAGGAAGGAAGAAAGGAAGAAAGGGAGAAGACAGAGTAGTATAAAGTATAGTTATTAAAATAAAAAATAATTATTAAGAAGAAAAATTTCCTTAAAAAAAAAAAAAAAAACAGAAAAATGGGCCGGTCTAACCCTAGGACAAATGGTGAAAGCAAAGCTATACAGACAAAATCTCACACAGCAGCACACACAAACACACTCACAAAAAGAAAAAAAAGGGGAAAATAATAGTATATCTTGCTCCCAAAGTCCACCTCCTCAACTTGGGATGATTCGTTGTCTATTCAGGTTTTCAACAGATGCAGGGCACTTCAAGTTGATTGTGGAGCTTTAATCCGCCGCTTCTGAGGCTGCTGGGAGAGACCTCCCCCTCTCCTCTCTGTTCGCACAGCTCCTGGGGTTCAGCTTTGGACTTGGCCCCGCCTCTGCGTGTAGGTCGTCTGAGGGCGACTGCCCTTCGCTCAGACAGGACGATGTTTAAGGAGCAGTTGATTAGGGGGCTCTGGCTCACTCAGGCTGGGGGGAGGGAGTGGCACGGGGGCGGGGCGAGTCCGCGGCGGCAGAGGCCGATGTGACGCTGCGCTGGCCCAAGGCGCGCCGTGCGTTCTCCCGGGGAAGCTGTCCCTGGATCCCGGGACCCCGGCAGTGGCGGGCTGCACGGGCTCCCGGGAGGGCCGGTGTGGAGAGTGACCTGTGCTCACACACAGGCCTCTTGGTGGTGGCAGCAGCAACCTTAGCGTCCGACACCCGTCTCCACTGTCCGTGCCGACAGCCGCGGCTCGCGCCCGTTTCTGGAGCTCCTTTACGCTGTGCTCTTAATCCCCTCACCTCACGCCCGAGGAAGCAAAGAGGCAAGAAAAAGTCTCTTGTCTCTTCGGCAGCTCCGCGCCCGCTTCTGGGGCTCCTTTAAGCGGCCCACTTAATACCGTCTCCTCGCGCCCAGGCAGCCAAGAGGGAGGAAAAGGTCTCTTGCCTCTTCGGCAGCTCCAGACTTCTCCCGGACTCCCTCCCGGCCAGCCGTGGCGCACTAGCCCCTTCAGGCTGTTTTCACTCTGCCAACTCCAGACCCCTCCCTGGGATCCGACCGAAGCCCGAGCCTCAGCTCCCGGCCCCGCCCGCCCCGGTGAGCAGACGAGCCTCTCGGGCTGGTGAGTGCCGGTCGGCACCGATCCTCTGCGGGAATCTCTCCGCTTTGCCCTCCGCACCCCTGTGGCTGCGCTCTCCTCCGCGGCTCCGGAGCTTCCCCCTCCGGCGCCCGCAGTCTCCGCCCGCGAAGGGGCTTCTAGTGTGTGGGAGTCTTTCCTGCTTCACGGCCCCCTCCCACTGGCGTAGGTCCCGTCCCTATTCTTTTGTCCCTGTTTATTCTTTTTTCTCTTGCCCTACCCAGATATGTGGGGAAGTTTCTTGCCTTTTTGGAGGTCTGAGGTCTTCTGCCAGCGTTCGGTGGGTGTTCTATAGGAGAAGTTCCACGTGTAGATGTATTTCTGATGTCTCTGTGAGGAGGAAGGAGATCTCCGCGTCCTACTCTTCCGCCATCTTTAAGCCGTCCTATTATTTATTTATTTATTTATTTTTGGCTGTGTTGGGTCTCGTTTCTGCATGAGGGCTTTCTCTAGTTAAGAAGAGCGGGGGCCATTCTTCATCGTGGTGTGTGGGCCCCCCACTGTCGCGGCCTCTCTTGTTGTGGAGCACAGGCTCCAGACGTGCAGGCTCAGCAGTTGTGGCTCACAGGCCCAGTTGCTCCGTGGCATGTGGGATCCTCCCAGACCAGGGCTCGAACCTATGTCCACTGTATTGGCAGGCAGACCCTTAACCACTGTGCCACAGGGAAGCCCACCTTATTCTTTTTTTCAGGAATGTCTTGGCTTCTTTTAGGACTCTTCCCTTCCATATAAATTTTAGAATTAGTTTGTCAAATTACTTTAAAAGCCCTCTTGAGATAAGGACTTGAGTTGAGTTGACTCTATAGATCAATTTGAAGAGAGTTGATGTTATTTTCATATTATGACTTTTTATCCACGAATGTGGCTCATCTCTCCATTTACTTGTCTTATGTAATTTCTTTCCATAAAGTTAATTTTTTTCTTTTTAAAGGTCTTCCACACCTTACATCATGTTTATTCCTAAGTACCTTAATTTTGGTTGCTATAATAACTGACATCTTTTAAAATTAAGCTTTCTGTTTATTGGTAGAAATGCATTCAATTTATATTATTCACCCACCTTGTTAAACTTTTAAAAATTAATTCCAGCAATTTCTAGTCTGTTGTCTTTTCTAAATAAGCAATTATATTATCTATAAAGATATCAGTCTTATTTCTTCCTTTCCAAAACTTATACATTTTATTTCTTTTTTATTATTGCATTGGATAGGACTTCAAGTACAATGCTGGAAAGAAGAGTTGATGTGGATATTTTTGTCTTGTTCCTGATTTTAAAGCAATGCTTCAAATCTTTCACCTTGAAGAATGATGTTTGCTGTAATTATTTGATAAAAGCTCTTTATCAGGTAGGACATTTCATTATGAATTGGTGGTAAATTTTAGCAAATACTTTTTTCTACACTTGTTTTGATAACCATATGGTTTTTCTCCTTTATCCATTAATATGGTGAATTATATTAATAGCTTTTCTAATGTTAAATCACTCTTGTATTCCTAGGATCAACCCAACTTGACCACACTACATTATCTTTTTTATACACTGCTGAATTCAATTTCTAGGATTTTTGCATCTAGGTGGAGAAATGAGATTGGCCTCTAGTTTTCTTGACCAATTTAATTTCTTTATTTCCTCCAACAGATTTGTCACTGTAGCTAAGCACAGGTCAATTATCTCCAGTTTAGAAGGCCCTTCCTACCACTGCTGGCTACTAAATAGCCTTTCCATTCTGGCTTTCTCTCCTAACATCAATGCATTGATGCCTGGGTACCAGCCACAGTAGAGACCAAACACCCCCCTGGAGGTCAGCGGCAGGCCTGAAGAAGCCAAAGCCTTGGAGGTCTGGCTGATTGTCAATCCACATCCCTGCTTTCCTACTCAAAACTCACTTTGTCTAAGAAGCTCTTCTTGATTACCAGTCTGTGATCTACTTTGAGGGCAGGGACCATGTGTTTTCCGTCTTTGTATCCCCAGGGTCCAGCACAGTGTGTGCACACAGAAGTTGCTCATAAACGTTTGGGAAACTGAGATTACCCAACCCAATTCTGAGCGCCTCCTGGCTCAGGTGACCCTCATTTAAAATTTCTTTTTTCTTCAAAATAGTCTTGAGCTTTTTTTGCACGCATTACAGAGCCTATGCTCTGTCTCACAAGACAGACAGTGGTTATTTTATAGATGAGAATTGTGTCTACTGAGGAATTTCTTTTGACTTTCCAACTGCAGAGCCTGCCCTTCACTGACCCAAAGAGTCTTGTCCATCTGTGTTTTTTTTTTTTTTTTTGCGGTACACGGGCCTCTCACTGTTGTGGCCTCTCCCGTTGCGGGGCACAGGCACCGGATGCGCAGGCTCAGCGGCCACGGCTCACGGGCCCAGCCGCTCCGCGGCACGTGGGATCTTCCCGGACCGGGGCACGAACCCGTGTCCCCTGCATCGGCAGGCGGACTCTCAACCACTGCGCCACCAGGGAAGCCCCATCTGTGTTTTCATTCACATCCTTCCTCACAGGTTGGAAACTCTAGGTAGGCTTCACTCTTTAAGGTTTCCAGGAGGGCGTGTCCTCCGTGCTTTCATGCCACACCTTTGCCCATGGCATTTTCCTAGCATGCCCTCTCTCCAACCCCTCTTCTCCAAATGAACTCCTTCTCTGTCTTTTCCCTTGTGCTCAAAGGTCAAATCCTCAGTGAAGCCCCTACTCTCCTCCTTCCCTTCTTCTCCCCTTGGAGTCATTCTTTCATCCTCTGTGTTCTTCAGATGTTGTATACACGTGCCTATTGGCAAAAACAACAACAACAACAAAACCCACTTTCTTTTAAACCCTGAAATACTTCAGTGTATATTTCCTAAGATCAGTCTATTCTCTTACAGAGCTTACGGTACAGTTGTCAAAATCAGGATATTTATCGTGGATACAAATACATCTTCGAATCCACAGTTCATCTTAAAATTTCATCCATTACCCCTTTCTCTAACTTTATTGTAACAATTGTCACATTGTTTTATAGATGTTTGTTCGCATTTTTCTGTATCCTGTGTGATCACACGCACACAAGCACACCCCAAGGGTCTGGGCTTGTATCTTTTATCTTTGATTCCAGTAAGGTGACTTGTGAGGAAGTTTTGTCTTGTGTGTGTTTAATTAATTAATGCAGTTATGTGACTTGTCTTGGTTCCTCTAGTCTTCCCAGTCTGGCCCTCCCCTCCTCACTCTGGCTTGTGCTCTCTCATTCTATGGACCCACGCCCTCCTCCTCTCTCCATCTTTCTCTCTCTCTGTCTCTGTCTCTCAAAAACCCTTACACTAACGTCATTCTGAGCCTTCATCTCTACTAAGTAGTAAATGACTCATGGTGGCTTGCAGTGTCCTTCTTTCCAGCCGTAGATACTGAGGGACAAGAAAAATAAAATGAATAGTACGCCTCTCCTGTCCTCAATGACCTGCATGTCTAGTGTCCTGTGTATTTTGGTTTCTTCCCCAAAGGCCAGCACCGTGGCTTGCCCACTGCTGATGCTGGCTGGCTCCTGGTGTGGTGAATGGATGTAAGCACAAAAAGATGGCTCCTGAGATGGAGAGCCCGGGGTCCAGCACTCTCTAGCCAGGCCACTTGGCCATGTAATCGATGGCTGGACCTGATGTTCCAAATCAGGGGTATTATATTCCTTCTCTTTAGCTTATTGAAAGCCAACAGGCTGTTCTGAGAAGCATGTCAGACTAAAAACTTGGAGCGCTCGTTTTATGAGGGAAAAAAAAAAATCACTAAGAGATGGAGGAGAGAAATTGAAAAAGGACTGAAATTCACCTCTTGGGGGTTGTCCCTATTTTAAAATGCTTGACTTTGTACCTGGTGTCATTTATCCCTTAAACGCTTGGAGCTCCGTGGAGGAGAAAATACTGCAGAATTTGTAGACAGATTCCCCTGCCCTCAGTAAGCTTGTAATTTATGCCACGGGCCTTATTTAGCTCCTAGCTTGCCCCCGTGTCCCATTGCTCACTGTGTCTTTCCATTCTTCGCATTGTTCTTATGTTTATTTAATTGCACCGTTGATGATAAACCTTTGTGGAGGCCAGTAGTACGCGTGACAATGTAGGAAACGGGGGAATTAGGTCCCAGAGGGCTTATAATACAAACTCGACTAGGTTTCTCTGTTTTTCCACCTCTCCATTGCTTTCTGTTTTTTCCTTGGTGTTCGGTGCGTTCTCAAGAAGGCAGCACCCTTCACCTGCTCCCTCCACATCCCTAAGTACTATGGCCTCTTCCCAAACCCACATTTGACCCTTTGGCTTCCTGTCCTGCCTGCCCCCCTTTCCTCAGTGGGGCCTTTTGGGACAAGAACTCATTCTTCACAGGTGGGCCAAATGGTTTTATCGCAGTGGAAAAGAGACAGAATCCCTGGTCTTCCATCTTTTTCTGGGCAACAGGGCCCAGGCACTCCTAAGGCACTTTCAGGCAGAAGGTGACGGCAGCGGCTGACAAAGCCCAAACTCTGCCCAAATGTCACCTTCCTCTGCCTGCAGCGTTGGGGAACCCCTCGTGTGCTGGCAGTAAATCCCGCGACAGCTGGTTCTGGGTAAATAAACCTGGTCACCCGATCCCTGCAGGCTCCAGGGGAGAGGCCTTGAGGGGCTTCTCTGACCTCAGGAGTGTTCTGCTGTGGGACTGGTTTCTTGGGGGATGATTAATGCCCCTCTGCCATGGCCCCAAGTCAAACCGAGTGGTGGGCTGATGTTATGACACCTTGCGATATTTGGTGACACCATTTCCCTCCTCAAATTGCCATCCTGTCTTCCCGAGGTGAAGGGGCGGAGGGGGAGAGAGGTGTGGAAGCCAGAAGAGGAAGGCGGGGAAAAGACTGAGGTCACGTCTCAGCCCAGAGGGGTGTTGTTTCCTGCTGTGCCTCATCGGATGCTTTGTCCAACCTCTTGGTGTCTCCGCCGCCCTGGGGTTCTGGCTGCTTCCCTCGCCCACCCCCCACCGAGGTGATTTTTTTCACAGTGAGTCCACGTGTCCCTGACTTTCAGCTTCTAGCTCGTTCTCAATTCGAGCCATTGTTTCACTTTTAAGCGTACATTAAATAGCCCATCTCTCTCTGATGCTTTTCACCTTGCTGGTGTTTGTAGATGGAATGAACGTCCTTGATTTATGAGTTAGCCAAGCTGTGCGTAATTATTTCTTCATCTTTACTCATGCATTCTTCCATCCCTTAATCACTCTTGTTTTTCTCTAAACTGTCACTTTCTCTACATTTGTCTGGTAATGGGGCAGCCGCTTCCGTGTCCAGTTCCCGTTCTCAGCATCCGAAGAGGGCAGTTAATGTGCTCAGGACCCGCCCCTGCTCCTTCGCATTATGAATCAGCTTGTTGCTGATTGTTGGGCACTTAACCCTTTCATAATTTCACCCACTGTGTTCATTGAAAGTGCATCCATCATAGAAGAGCATAGTTCACCTCCCTCTCCCTTTCTCTCTCTCTCATTTGTGGATGGAAGGGTTGTTCCTGATCTGTGAATGTATTTACTCACTGTTGCTTCTGAATAAGGCCCTACACCTACTTCAATTTCAGATGCTTTTCTGAATCTCCGATTGTGTTGGGAATTCTAGAATAGACATGAGGTGGAGGAGGGGACTCTGGATCTAGTTTCATGCAGCCTGGGGTCAAATCCCAGCCTTCCCTCTCCCCCTTCCTAGCTGAGTGACCTTGGGCAAGTCCCTTAACCGCTAGAAGCCTTGCTTTCCTGGTCCATCAAATGGAAACACTATCACCGGCTCTCCAGTGTTACTGTTAAGGATGAGATGAAATGACCCGTATGAGCACAGCACAGGGCAGGTACTCAGTTTATGTGCATTTTTTTTTTCTGTTCGTGCGCTTGGCTCCTTCTCCAGGTGATTCCCAGACTTCAGGGGTTTGTAGACTAGGAAAATCTCAAAATACATTTTTTTTTTTTTTTTTTTTTTTTCGGTACGCGGGCCTCTCACTGTTGTGGCCTCTCCCGTTGCGGAGCACAGGCTCCGGAAGCACAGGCTCAGAGGCCATGGCTCACGGGCCCAGACGCTCCGCGTCACGTGGGATCTTCCCGGACCGGGGCACGAACCTGTGTCCCCTGCATCGGCAGGTGGATTCTCAACCACTGCACCACCAGGGAAGGCCTCAAAATACATTTTGATGAGCATGAAGTCAGCAAACTTTTTCTTTGGCCAACTTTTTCTTTTGCCGAGAAAGAACAGTATTTAAAAAAAAACAACACAACTGATCTCCATCTCTTGTCACTAAATTTCATAAAAGAATATTTGAAAGCAAAAAATAAAGAGGACATCATTTAAGAGTTAAAGAATTAATTAAGAATTAATTTAATTAAGAATTAAGAATGGAATACGTTTAGCTTACGAAAACCTCTCTGCATTGTTCTTACTTATCTTGTCTCACTAGGGATGGGTGGAAACTTGGTTCACAGATCAGCATTTGGGAACTCTTGCCCTCACTGACAACTGAGAAGGGCTTTCCAGATGCTCCTTTCCTTGCTGTGGACACCTTGCCCTGAGGTGGGGAGGGGTAGGCGGAGGGTGACAGAGCATCACGTTTTTCCATGTTAAGTTTAAAGAACTGCTGAGGTGTGATTGCTGAGTCCGGGGACCTGGGGACGATTAGAGAGCAAATGTGAGAAGCTGATGTGCACAATATAAAGTATGTGAAGAGAGCAGAGGCAGAACGTTTCATGTCTGCTGTTCCAGGTAAAATAACGGCTGTATTTGTGTTTGAGTTTTTTGTTTGTTTTTTCGTTAGTTTTTTAAGACACAAGCAAACAATCAAAGCTTGCCACCACGTCTGTCTGTAGCTGAAGGGTGTTTGGGCTCATGATGATTTCACTCTGACTCTCTTCCGAATCACTTGTGGTTTTTCAGGCACACACACCAACAAGTATACTTTGGGGTTGAAACATTCCATATCTGGTCTAAGTGCAGAGGTGAATTGTTTTTGAGAAGTTTGAGCTAACTCTGCTCATCTGGTTTCGCTTAGGGGAGTGTGGAAAAATCCTTGTTCTTTCCTAGGAGAAAAAAAATCACACAGTACACAGATACACACAAACACACTCATCATCTAGGATCTTTTAAAGTCAGGTTAACTCATACCTGGGTGGGGAACATTGGCCAGATAGGAGAAATCCTAGTGCACAACAATTGATCTGGTGTCTGGAAGCAGGCACAGAACAGGCCTACACCGTGTCTGTGTCCTGTGGGAGCATAGCGCCCTGGGTTAGGAGACTGCACTGGAGCCCTTGCAGAGAAAGAATCACGAACACCTACTGTGTGCTGGGTACTCCGCAAAGCACCTCGTTTATGTTGTCTTGTCCGACCCTCACATAACCCTTGGAGCTGAGCATTATTAGAAGGCCCATTTTACAGATGAGAAAACTGAGGCTTACACAACGTTAGGCAAAAGTTGTCCAAAGTCACACCAGAGCTGGTCAGTGCTAGAGCTGAGATACACATGCAGGCCTTTCTGACTGGCATTTCAACTACTAGGATGTTTAGCTCCTGAGATCTTAGATCTGACAGACTTGAACTGACTTGAACCATCCCTTCTGGGGTGGCATTTGGAAAAGGAGACATCGCACACACATACACACAAACACACACACACACATTTAAAAAACTCTGAAGTACTCCTAAAACACATAGTGTTTCCCCCTTTCTTTAAAAAGGCAACCTAGGAAACTTTCTGGAGAAGAGTTTAAGCCTTAGAAGGTTTATGCTCTTTGACCCAGAAATTGCCCTGCTAGGAATTTATCTGGTAACGAGTATGTTCCAGGCTTCTCCAGCCCATGGGTCCAAAGGACTATGCTCAAGTGTCCCCTCCTCAGAGGGGCCCTGCCCACCCAACCTGACGTGGCTCCCCCCCTCCCCTCACCCTTCCTTGTCTTCTTCAAAGCACTCCCTCTAGCTGGAATGACAGGATGTAACTGTCAGAGCAGGTGGGTCCCATGATAGCAGGGAGTTTTCTGCTTTGCCCCTGCTTTATCCCCAGTGACTAAATCAGCATCTGACTCATTGAAGGCCCTCAACAAAGATTCATGAAGGAATGAAGGAGCTTATGTTACATAAAGCCCTCCGATCTCAAACTCTGACTGGCAGCAGATCTCTTCTTTCACAAATGTCTTGCTCTTCCACACAAGCTAAAGTTCCCCTTGAAGTTTCCCTAAGTCCTGGTCCTGGTCACCACTCACCACCTCGGTCAGTGAGTGGAGGGGGACACCCAGGCATGTCATGTCCCTTGAGACCAGAGTCCACAAACCCTGGTCTCCTGTTATGTCACTGCGCCTGCTGTCCTCCCTGGCCCCAAATGCTGCCTCCTCTTAAAGGTATCACACCGCTGCTGGGTGACTCGGGGTTCACCCATTGGTGAGGCAATTGTAGGCCTGCAGACCTCTGCCCATTTGCACAGGCACTGAGCCAGCCCCACTTTCATCAAGTTCTGTTTGGGAGTGTCCTGCAGCAAAGTTGCCTAAGCCCCCATGTGTTCTAGTCCTTTCCCTGCACCCCAACAAACAGACGTGTCACAAAGCACCTCCAGCCTCAGGGCTGCTGGGTACGGTGGGTCCACTCTATGTGTCTACAACCTGCGTTCTCTCCGAGCCCAGGCCCTGATTCAGCATTAGGGATCCCTGAGGAGTGAGGAGAGGCACATTTCAGAATCAGAACGAGGGCTTCCTTGGTGGCGCAGTGGTTAAGAATCCGCCTGCCAAGGCAGGGGACACGGGTTCGAGCCCTGGTCTGGGAAGATCCTGCATTCTGTGGAGCAGCTAAGTCCGCGAGCCACAACTACTGAAGCCCGCGTGCCTAGAGCCTGTGCTCCACAACAAGAGAAGCCACCGCAATGAGAAGCCCGCGCACCACAGTGAAGAGTAGGCCCTGCTCACCGCAACTAGAGAAAGCCCTCGCGCGGCAACGAAGACCCAACACAGCCAAAAATAAATAAATTAATTAATTTTTTAAAAAAAGAATCAGGATGAGCATCTCTCGGTGACGAAGGTGTGGGTGAGAGAGACAGAAGAGGCCCACCCCCTTCCCTGAGAAGGCCTCCTTGCCTACTCCCCTCTCCTCTGGGTTCTTTTTCTGCAATCTGGACTCAGTTTTGTTGTTTTCTTTTAATCAACTTTATCAAGATGAGATTTACATACCAAAAAATGCACCCATTTTAAGTGCCTTAAAACTGTATAAACTTGTGTAACCACTACTACATAGAACATTCCCGTCACCCCCAAAAGTTCCCTTGAGAACTTTGCAGTCAGTCTCCCCCATCCCAGGCACTGGTTTGTTTTCTGTTCCCATAGTTTTACCTGTTCTAGAATTCCATACAGATGGAATCATATTGAAGGTAATCTTTTGTGTCTTCTTTCACTCAACATATTTTTAAGATATTTCTGGAAGTGTTGTTATACAGAGCAATGGTTTATTTATTTTCATTGCTCAGTTGTATTCCATTGTCTGGATAGACCTCAATTTGTTTATACATTCACCTGTTGATGGACATTTAGACTGTCCCTGTTTTTGGCTTTTACAAGTAAAGCTGCTATGACTATTTAGTATTAGCGTTTTGGTGGACGTGTTTTTATTTCTCTTGGGTAAATATCTAGGACTGGAATTGTCAGTAATATGGAAAGTGTATATTTAATTTTATAGAAACTGCCAAACTATTTTTCAGAGTGGCTACGCAGAGGAAGGTTTGGTCTAAATCCTTTCACCGGTCTTGTCTAAGTTCCAGCTTCTGCCCTTTTATAACTCAAATGAAATATCAGATAAATATACCTATTTATATATTCTCAAGGATGTTCATTGCAGTCTTGTTTAGAAATCCAAAAAAAAAAAAAAAACTAGAAATGATCCAAGTGTCAAAAAATAGTAGACTGCTGATTCTTGGAGTGGGGCAAGAAAAATATTAATACAAGATAAACCTGTCGCATCTTGTAGTGCCAGAAAGTAAGGAAGTGCTCAGAGAAACAAACAAAGACTAACCCCACAATGATGAATGTCAAAGAAACGCAGGAGCCAAATGAAAGAGCTCCCAATGGCTACAAGTGGAACAATTTGAGGAACAAAACAAAGTAATACTGGATTATAACCCAAAGTATAAAATAAATACCCATGAGTCCATACTGATATTGATGACTGAAAAAATAAAAAGTGAAGGAGAAGAGACATATCTCCCATGCAGAAGAATTTCAAACAATTTATATAGATACCCTGCCCACAAGGAGGGGGATTAACTCCTCACTCCAGAGTGTGGGCTTCACATAGTGACTTTTTTCCAAAAAGTACGGTACGGAAAAGGGGGCGAAAGGAAGTAACTTGACAGAGGAGAAACATGACAAACAGTACACCACCCAGGTGATCAAGGTCAACATCACTGGTGATAAGTCATGTTGATAGTATGTACCCTTGATGGGATGTGCTGAAAATGGCAGTTACTTCTGTGGTCTTCTTCCCCAAAACATAACCCCTGTCTAATCATGAGAAAAACATCAGACAGATATCCCAATTGAGAAGCATTCTACAAAAGACCTGGCTAGTATTCCTCAAGACTGTCAAGGTCATCAAAAACAAAGAAAGTCTGAGAAACTGTCACAGTCAAGAGGAGCCTAAATAGCCATGAAAACGAAATGTAATGTGGGATCCTGTATGGGATCCTGGAACAGAAAAAGGACATTAGGTAAAAAAGCAAGGAAATTTGAATAAAATATGGATTTTAGTTAATAATGATGTATCAATGTACAGTCATTAATTTTAACAAATGTACCATATTAATGTAAGATGTTCCTAATAGAGGAGACCATTATTTGGTTGGTTGTGAGATATATGTCTCTCTGTACTAAGTTCACAATTTTTCTGTAAATCTAGAACTGTTTAAGTATGAAAAGTTTATTTAATCTCCCCCCCCCAAATTGTGGACTACTTAAATAAATTATAGGAGCTTCATAAAATGGAGTGTACTACATCCTTTGAAGTGGATGCAATAGATATTTGTGTGTGGCTATAGAAAGATAGTTTCAAAACATTGTTAGGGGGAGAAAAAGTCAGTAATAGAACAGTATGTATGCCACAATCTCATTTTATAAATACATTCACACCGGAAACGTGTAGGGGGCTAAGTCAACAAGCTAAGAGAGGTTATCTCTAAGTGGTAGCATTTCCAATTGTTTAATTTATCTTTCTTTCTACTTACTTGTATTTTTCTCATTTGTCTATGCTGGCTCAGTGTAAAAATATGATGTCATAGTCAGAATCCTAAAATGACCTCCAATGACCTTTGTATAATCCCTTCCCCTGGAGTGTGGGTGGGTGTGTAAATACATCGACTGCCACTCCTTTGATAAGTTACATATGTGGCAGAGGTGAGGGGGTTTTTGCAGATGTAATTCAAATTCCTAATCAGTTGACTTTGAGTTAATCAAATGGGAGATTATCCTGTGTGGGACTGACCTAAGCAGGCGAACCCTTTATTTTATTTTATTTTATTTATTTATTTTTAACATCTTTATTGGAGTATAATTGCTTTACAATGGTGTGTTAGTTTCTGCTTTATAACAAAGCGAATCAGTTATACACATACATATGTTCCCATATCTCTTCCCTCTTGCGTCTCCCTCCCTCCCATCCTCCCTATCCCACCCCTCTAGGTGGTCACAAAGCACCGAGCTGATCTCCCTGTGCTCTGCGGCTGCTTCCCACTATCTATCTATTCTACGTTTGGTAGAGTGTATATGTCCAGGCCACTCTCTCACTTTGTCACAGCCTACCCGCCCCCCATCCTCAAGTCCGTTCTCTAGTAGGTCTGCGTCTCCATTCCCATCTTACGCCTAGGTTCTTCATGACCTTTTGTTTGTTTGTTTGTTTCTTAGATTCCATATATATGTGTTAGCATACGGTATCTGTTTTTCTCTTTCTGACTTACTTCACTCTGTATGACAGACTCTAGGTCCATCCACCTCACTACAAATAACTCAATTTCGTTTCTTTTTATGGCTGAGTAATATTCCATTGTATATACGTGCCACATCTTCTTTATCCATTCATCCGATGATGGACACTTAGGTTGCTTCCATCTCCTGGCTATCGTAAATAGAGCTGCAATGAACATTTTGGTACATGACCCTTTTTGAATTATGGTTTTCTCAGGGTATATGCCCAGTAGTGGAATTGCTGGGTCGTACGGTAGTTCTATTTGTAGTTTTTTAAGGAACCTCCATACTGTTCTCCATAGTGGCTGTATCAATTTACATTCCCACCAGCAGTGCAAGGGTTTTCCCTTTTCTCCACACCCTCTCCAGCATTTATTGTTTCTAGACTTTCTGATGATGGCCATTCTGACTGGTGTGAGATGATATCTCATTGTAGCCTTGATCTGCATTTCTCTAATGATTAATGATGTTGAGCATTCTTTCATGAGTTTGTTGACAATCTGTATATCTTCTTTGGAGAAATGTCTATTTAGGTCTTCTGCCCATTTTTGGATTGGGTTGTTTGTGGTTTTGATATTGAGCTGCATGAGCTGCTTGTAAATTTTGGAAATTAATCCTTTGTCAGTTGCTTCATTTGCAAATATTTTCTCCCATTCTGAAGGTTGTCTTTTGCTATTGTTTATGGTTTCCTTTGCTGTGCAAAAGCTTTTAAGTTTCATTAGGTGCCATTTGTTTATTTTTGTTTTTATTTCCATTTCTCTAGGAGGTGGGTCAAAAAGGATCTTGCTGTGATTTATGTCATAGAGTGTTCTGCCTATGTTTTCCTCTAAGAGTTTGATAGTTTCTGGCCTTACGTTTAGGTCTTTAATCCATTTTGAGCTTATTTTTGTGTATGGTGTTAGGGAGTGTTCTAATCTCATACTTTTACATGTACCTGTCCAGTTTTCCCAGCACCACTTATTGAAGAGGTTGTCTTTTCTCCACTGTATATTCTTTCCTCCTTTATCAAAGATAAGGTGACCATATGTGCGTGGGTTTATCTCTGGGCTTTCTATCCTGTTCCATTGATCTATATTTCTGTTTTTGTGCCAGTACCATACTGTCTTGATTACTGTTGCTTTGTAGTATAGTCTGAAGTCCGGGAGCCGGATTCCTCCAGCTCCATTTTTCGTTCTCAAGATTGCTTTGGCTATTCGGGGTCTTTTGTGTTTCCATACAAATTGTGAAATTTTTTGTTCTAGTTCTGTAAAAAATGCCAGTGGTAGTTTGATAGGGTTTCCATTGAATCTGTAGATTGCTTTGGGTAGTAGAGTCATTTTCACAGTGTTGATTCTTCCAATCCAAGAACATGGTATATCTCTCCCTCTATTTGTATCATCTTTAATTTCTTTCATCAGTGTCTTATAATTTTCTCCATACAGGTCTTTTGACTCCTTAGGTAGGTTTATTCCTAGATATTTTATTCTTTTTGTTGCAATGGTAAATGGGAGTGTTTTCTTAATTTCACTTTTGGATTTTTCGTCATTAGTGTATAGGAATGCCAGAGATTTCTGTGCGTTAATTTTGTATCCTGCTACTTTACCAGATTTATTGATTAGCTCTAGTAGTTTTCTGGTAGCATCTTTAGGATTTTCTATGTATAGTATCATGTCATCTGCAAACAGTGACAGCTTTACTTCTTCTTTTCTGATTTGGATTCCTTTTATTTCTTTTTCTTCTCTGATTGCTGTGGCTAAAACTTCCAAAACTATGTTGAATAAGAGTGGTGAGAGTGGGCAACTGTGTCTTGTTCCTGATCTTAGTGGAAATGGTTTCAGTTTTTCACCATTGAGGACGATGTTGGCTGTGGGTTTGTCATATATGGCCTTTATTATGTTGAGGAAAATTCCCTCTATGCCTACTTTCTGCAGTGTTTTTATCATAAATGGGTGTTGAATTTTGTCAAAAGCATTCTCTGCATCTATTGAGATGAGATGATCATATGGTTTTTCTCCTTCAATTTGTTAATATGGTGTATCCTGTGTGGGACTGACCTAAGCAGGTGAACCTTTTAAAAGAGGACATAGACCTTCTCTGAGATCAGAGAAGATCCTGCTGGTCTTGAAGAAGCAAGCTGCAAGGAAGTGAATTCTACCAACAAGCACACAGCTTGGAGGAGGACCCTGAGCTTCAGATGAGACCCCAGCCCTGGCCACCACCCGCACTATAGCCCCAGAGACCCTGAGCTGAGGACTCAGCTAAGCCATGCTCAACCACAGAAACTTTGAGATCATAAACTGATGTTGTCCAAGCCACTAAATTTGTGGTAATTTGTCACTCAGCAATAGAAAACTAAGAGATGGTAAAAACAACAACAACAATAAACAAAGGAAAAAGCAATTTAGGATAAATAGAATGAGATAGCTTCATTTCCAAACAAACTCAAAATGCCATTCTTATCCAACTTTTGGGCTTGTTTGCTGGGCTCTTCATACCTCGTCACTCTAAAGTCTTTCAAACAATGTAGGTAAAGTTGTTTGTATTTTATGCCAATGGATTAATCATACCAAATGCTACGGATAAGAGGACAAATACTTTTAAACTATATGTAGCTGTCATCCAGTAAACTCAAGCAAATCGGAAATAACTCAGCTGTAAAGGATGAAGGCAGAGACAGCTATTAGAGTGTCTGTTCCTCCCACCCACACCCCCCATGGAAAAAAATCTCTTTTTAAAAATAACATATAATCGTTATTTTAAAACATCTAACAATAGAGACAAAATGAAAGGACATCCTTCTAGGAAAGTCATTTTTAAGATTAAGAAATCTTTGAAAGAAGGGTGTGTGAGGAAGGACTATTTTATGTGAAGGAGGGAAGAGGCTCAAGTTCTTGCACAGGTGCTGTGCCCTGGTCCCAGGCAGCCCCCATAAAAGCTGCCATCACTGTCATCATTATTAAACACGCACACAAGCCCTTTTATGTCCCATACATCGTTTTGTTTGTTAAGTGCCTGTAGGGAAGAGATGGGAGTTTGAGAGAAACAAAGTGAGAAGCTGGTGGTCTCAGAGGTGAAAGCTGACACACCACGTTCAGGTCACACTTGCCCTGGGACCCAGGCAGGCCCTGGGTGCAGACCAGGCTGGCTGGGAGGATGCTGTCATAGGAGTCATCACACTGCTCGAGTGTCCTTTTGACTTTAGAAGGAGCAGAAAAGGAGGCTACCTTTGAGGTGTGATTTCAAAGTTAGGGATAAAACTCTGGGCTCAAAATTATTTCAATGACTACCTTTCACTGAGCTAGTGGTTCACCGTTAAAGATTCACTTGGGGGGATTTTGAAGGGTTTTCTGTTTTCAAGAAGCCCTTCATGAACACAGATATCCCTGGGAGACCTTTTTAAAGGGAAGCTAAACCTCGGAAAAGATTAGATAGAACCAATTGATAGTAAGAATGACTGAAAAGTGGAAAGAAAGAGAAAGGGGCCAAATTCCTGGAAAAGGTGGTGGAGAGCAGCCTCTGCCTTTTTCACTGCCTTGTGTAAACAAGAGGTGTGTGTGTGTGTGTGTGTGTGTGTGTGTGTGTGTGTATCCCCCCTTCCTGCATCCATTTCAGACACTGCTGAGGATTGTGATGCACTTGCTTGCTGGCCTCGAGCCTCCTTCTCAGCACAGCACCCCAAGGTGTCACTACCAGTTGGCTGGGGCAGGCTGGTGAGATGAGGCCTCGCTGACATGAACTCAGGTCCTGGACAAGCCTTGGCTGTTTGGGATAAGACTTGAAGAGGTCAAGGTGCAGGACAGTAAATGAGTTTTGGGACACCAGGATTAGTGTCGTAATAATATAATTAACCACCTGAATGTTGTTTGTGATATAATATCATCTCATGTAATCCTCATACAACCCAGTGAATGCTCCCAATCAACAAACCGATAAGAAAAGGCTCTGCTAGTACATATTGGTGCCAGAATTTCCATCTGAGGCTTCTATCACTGAGATCATATTTTTTCTACCGCCCCTCCAGAGCCTGGCTCTGCTGTCATAGATCTAATGGGGGTAATAGAACAAGAGCACAGAAGTAAAGAGGAAAGCCTTTCCCATCTGGCTCTCATGCTCATCATTTACCCCTGAGACAATGTGGCTAAACTCACCACCAATAAATTTTTGTTTGAAAAATGCAAACCATTCCAAAGTATACAGAGTAAAAGCGAGTCTTCCTTTACTGATTCTTACTAACGCTAAACCACTTTTTAGGTTCATCATTGTTAACAAGTTTGCTAGATAGTCTTCCAGACATACGTCTATGTATTTATACCCATATAAATCTAAATATGCAAGTATACAGGTTTATAAATGTATACAAGTAAGAGTTTACCTTATCTATTTTTCTACAACTTACTTTTTCACTTCAACCTGTCTTGGGCCGCTTTCTATCTAAGTGTCTATAAATTTACATTATTCTTTTACCCTGCTGCCCAGTATTCAATAATATATGCCATTGTCTTCTTTCTACCAAATGACATTTATGTTATTAGCAGTTTTTCGGTTTTACAAACACTGCTGCAGTGAACGGTATTGTAATCACAACCTCTTGTATGTGAGTGAGCATTTGCCGAGGATAGACACACAAAAGAGAAATTGCTGGGTTAAAGAGGGTATGCAGTTTATATTTTTATAGATGCTGTCAAGACAACCCCCAAAGTTGGTACCATTACATTTCTACCAACAAGATGTGAAAGTAACCCTTCCCCATCTTTGCCCACACTGAATATTATTAATCTTGAAAATCTTAACCATCTGGTGGTTGAACAGTGATATCTTATTGTTTTAATTTATATTTTCTGATTAGTAGTGAGATTGAGCAATAGGCACTTTAAAAATCTTAACTTAATCTCTCAGCAATTGTTGATACTGTCTCCTTAAAATACTCCCTTTCCCTGGCTTCTGTGACAATCCACACCACACTGCCCTGGCTTTGCCTCTACACCTCTGCTCATACTCTTTCAGTCTCCATTCCTAACTTCCCCTTCTCCACCTGGCTTTAAATATTGATGTTCCTCAAGGTTTGGTCTTAGTCACCTCTCCCCTGTTCCCCCAAACACGCAGATCTCTTAATTGACATGCTCTCCCCAGACAATCTCATTCAGGCCATTTCTGCCTTCAAACTTCACCTATACACCAACGACTCTCAGATTTGATCTCCATCCTCTCCTCTCCTGTTGCTCTAGATCTGTCTACAGTATTCCACATCTCTACTTGGATGCCTCAAGTACATGTTAAACTCACCATTCCTAACATGAACTCAAGAGCTTATTCACCCAGATGAGACCTTCTTTAGGACCCAGCTCAGTGACTATCTCACCAACTTCTGGTTGCCCAATAAGAACCGAAGGACTCATTCTTTTTTTTTTTTTTTTTGGTGGTACGCGGGCCTCTCACTGTTGTGGCCTCTTCCATTGCGGAGCACAGGCTCCGGACGCGCAGGCTCAGCGGCCAGGCTCACGGGCCCAGCCGCTCCGCGGCACGTGGGATCTTCCCGGACCGGGGCACGAACCCGTGTCTCCTGCATCGGCAGGCGGATTCTCAACCACTGCGGCCACCAGGGAAGCCCAGGACTCATTCTTGATGGCTTCCTTGCCATGATACCAGTATTCAGTTCATCCCAAGTCCTATTGGCTCTTTGTCCTGAATATCTCTGGAGAGTGTCCGTTTCTTTCCTTCTCCACATGCCCCATCTCCCCAGAACTTGTGCAGTGACTTCCTAACTGGCTGAATCCATGCTTGGTCTTGGCCAACCTATTCTCTACAATATAACCAAAAGGATTTTCAAAAAGCAAATCCGATCATGTCATTCCCCTACACGAAAATACAGCCACCAACTTGTTAAACACAAAGTTGTTGATAATTGTTGAAAGAAAGGAAGAAAAAAGAAAGAGAGAAAGGAAGTAATAACTTAAATATTCAACAATAACAGATTGGTTAAACACATTTAGTTCATCCATCTGATAGGACATGTAGATATTAAAAAAAAGTGTAGTCCTAATAAATCAACTGCAGTTCAATTTAAAAAAAAAAGAAAAAAGTGTAGTTCTATCAACTATAAAGGATCAGATAATTGCTATTATTTAAAAATTTAGAGCAGTGGTGACTGATAGAAATATATCATGAGCCTCATATATACTCAAAAATTTTCTAGTAACCACATAAAAAAGTAAAAAGAAACAGGTAAAATTAATTTTAATAATATATTTTATTTAATCCAATATATCAAAGATATTATCATTTCAACATATAAAATTATTAATGGGATATTTTAAATTATTTTTTCGCACTGTCTTTGAACTCTAGTGTGTATTTTATACTTACAGCACATCTCAATTCAGATGCCAAATTTTCATCAGAAATACTGATCTCTGAAGATTTAGGTTTCATGAAATTTACAGTTAAAAAGTAGAGTCACATACCCACATTGTTCCAAACATACTTAAACAATTTCCAGTAACTGAATTGAGGATCAGTTTTAACTTTAAATGTATGTTGATGTAAATTAAATTAGAAATTTAAGTCCTCATTTGGAGTAAGCACATTTCAAGTGCTCAGTTGCTCACATGGCTAGTAGCCACTGTATTGGATAAAGCAGTTCTAAAGTAAAGTAAGAACTGCAAGGTCCCCAATTCTTTTTTTTTTTTTTTTTTTTTTTTTTTGCGGTACGCGGGCCTCTCACTGTTTTGGCCTCTCCCGTTGCGGAGCACAGGCTCCGGACGCGCAGGCGCAGCGGCCGTGGCTCACGGGCCCAGCCGCTCCGCGGCACGTGGGATCCTCCCGGACCAGGGCACGAACCCGTGTCCCCTGCATCGGCAGGCGGGCTCTCAACCACTGCGCCACCAGGGAAGCCCCCTAATTCATTTTTAAACTTTGCAAACTTTATTATAAAAATCCTTCAAGGGATAAAAATATTATAGCCCAACCTCTCTTGGGAGTAAATGCTAAATAATATATTAGCAAATTGAATCAAGCAATATTTTAAAATAATCATAACTAAATAGGGTTTATTTAAGGAATGCAAGAATGGTCCTTCCTTAGCTTTCCTGATGTCATAAAAGATCCTGTTTAAAATTGGCATAAAAAATAAAATGCAAATAAACTGAATGAAAATGGGTATTTATAAAGAAACTATAAAACCTTGCTAAAGGACATGAAAGAAGCCTTGAAAAATGGAGGCACACTCCATGATCCTGAAAGGAAAGACTAAACATTAGCAAAAGTGTGAAGTCTTCTAAAATTAATCTGTAGTTTTTTTTTTTTTTTTTTTTTTTTTGCGGTACGCGGGCCTCTCACTGTTGTGGCCTCTCCCGTTGCGGGGCACAGGCTCTGGACGTGCAGGCTCAGCGGCCACGGCTCACAGGCCCAGCCGCTCCGCGCCATGCGGGATCTTTCCCGGACCGGGGCATGAACCCGTGACCCCTGCATCGGCAGGCGACTGTCAACCACTGCGCCACCAGGGAAGCCCCTAATCTGTAGTTTTAATGTAATCCCAAAGTGCCAGGAGAGAACATTTGTTGGAAGGGGGAGGGACTAGTTAAACGAATTCTAAAGTTTATTTAGAAGAATAAACAAATGGAGAATAGCCAAGAAAATAATGAAAAAAGGATAATTTGTTCTAACTGATATAAAAATGACCTATAAAACTATAGTGATTAAAAACATCGTGGTACCAGTGCAGGAAAAGACAGATAATGGAGATAGGCCCATGAATATAGGGGAATTTCATATATAACAAAGATGGTATTTCAATGTGGTGGGGAAAGTATTTACTATTTAATAAAAGTTGTTGCTATCACTGAATATCCTTGGGGGAAAAAATAAAAGTTATGTCAAACCACACCCCAAAATAAACTCCAGATAATTTAAAGATGTAGAAATTAAGAAAATTAAACAAACAAAAACCTTGAAAGTTCAAGAAGATAAATAATACTGGAGCACATTTTTTTTTTTTTTTCCCGGTATACGGGCCTCTCACTGCTGTGGCCTCTCCCGTTGCGGAGCACAGGCTCTGGACGCGCAGGCTCAGCGGCCATGGCTCACAGGACCAGCTGCTCCGCGGCATGTGGGATCTTCCCGGACTGGGGCACGAACCCGTGTCCCCTGCATCGGCAGGCGGGTTCTCAACCACCGCGCCACCAGGGAAGCCCTGGAGCACATTTTAAAAGACTTTGTGGGGTGAGCAGAGCCTTCGGTAATATGGCACTAAACCACAAGTCATGGAGGAAATGATTGACAGGTTTGACTATTTTGGCAGACACCACTGGTTACCAATGAGATGTAAATAAAAATCTGCTGCGGACTACTGGGAAAGATTTTCCTTCCCGATGAGAAGACAGACCTGAGAGATGAAAAATAATTGTCCTTATCCTCTTCCTTCCTAACTGACGCGTGAGGATGTAGTATTTCGAGT